>NC_141688.1:172933888-174250753 GCF_964263255.1 Lissotriton vulgaris
TGATAATGTGACCTCAGGATATCTCCAAATTGTGAGCCACAATAAGATTTGCAGCACCTTAATCAGACCTGCTAAGGAAGGGAGCCCAAGTTCTTTATCAGAAATAAAATACGAGACTGAAGCTGGTACAGGTAGGAGCTTCCACAACATCTGTTCTCTTCACACTGGAAGGGAGAACAGTTGGAGAATCCCACACCTCAACCCCATACATAGCAACTGGTAAGCATTGCAACTGGTAAATTTCCAATGGGGGCGGGGGGGGGGGGGGGGGGGGTAAGAGAATCAACCCTGCAGGTTGTGGAAGGCTGCACAATGATCCATTGGCCAGCCATGGAGTAGTTGGTAGATTGGTGCACAATATTGGAAGACCATGACCTATGAGCAGAAGAAATAAAGCCTAGATATGGAAAGGTGGCGCACAAATTATGACCCTTGTTCAAAACAAATTTACAAAGCTGCTCTATCTAAATACCACTCTTTATGTAAAATTGCTAAAGTTGAACATGTTAATACAACCATCCTTAAAGCACAAAACCGCCCTAAAGCTCTCTTTAAGGTAGTACAGAGTCTGTCGGGCGCTTTGTGCCAACCTAAACCACCATGCCTAGACACAGCACAATGTAATTCATTGGCCGAATTTTTTATAGCCAAAATAGATACCATCTATTCCAATTTTAAGAAATCTGTCCCCTCCCCTTCGTTGTCTTACCTACCCGCCCCTATTCCACTCTCTGAACAACTGACACCTGAGGACCTGTCTCTTACTTCAGGTCAACTTACTCCTCTCACTCCCTCTGAACCCACGATCTCCTGCAATCCCAGAATTCTTCAAGAAACCAGTTCTCCTGTTTCTCCCCTGATCGATACTTAGGAGCAATTTAACATCACGACTCTCTCTGATATTATTTGCAAACTTAAATCTGGTTCTCCATTGGACCCCCTTCCTCCCCATATACTTAACAAACTGGATCATTCTTCTCTTGCACTCATTGTGGATCTTCTCAAGACCTCCCTTAAAACAGCTTCAGTACCCTCCGCATGGAAACATGCAATGATAGTGCCCCTGTTAAAAAAGCCTAATGCAGACCCTAGCCTCCCATCTAATTTTCGCCCAATTTCACTTCTTCCGTTTTTTTCTAAAATCATGGAAAAACACATCAATTCCCAACTGTCAACCCATGTTGAAGCAAGCGGATTATTACATCCTTCTCAATCCGGCTTTAGATGTGGCTTCTCCACTGAATCCACTCTGCTAGGGGTCTCCGAAAACATCCGGTGCCGAGTTGATAAGGGAGAAACCGTGGCACTCATTTTACTTGATCTGAGTGCCACATTTGACACGGTTTCCCATCCCATCCTTATCAACACCCTCAGATCATCTGGCATTATCGGCACAGCTCTCAACTGGTTTGTTAGTTTTCTTTCAGATCGCACCTTTCAAGTTTTTTCCTCGTCCTCTACTTCTCAAATCCTTACATCTGCGTACGGGGTGCCTCAGGGTTCCATCTTGAGCCCCTTGCTATTCAATTTGTATGTCAGACCTTTGGCTACTATTGCAGAGCTCACCATTTACTCGTACGCCGATGATACCCAGGTTATCTACTCCCTTTCCTCTGACTCTCACTCCTCTTCCTCTTCCCTCCGTACAGGACTGAGTAACATCGCAGCCTGGATGTTGGATAACAAACTGCAACGAAACGGGGGAAAAACAGAGGTTCTTTTGTTCGGTCATAACACCACCTTATGGGGACCCCGGCAATGGCTTTCCCAAAAGGGCCCTTTACCTACCCCATCCAAAACTGCTCGCAACCTTGGTGTCATCTTCGATGGCCAACTATCTATGAAGAACCATGTGGTAAAGACTTCATCCATTTGCATCACTATCATCAAGTGGTTGGGTAAAATCATTTGGATGCTTCCCTTGGACACTCAGAAAACCGTGGTCCAGGCTCTTATCACCTCGAAACTGGACTACGGGAACATTCTTCTTCTGGGAGCCAGTAAAGAGGTGACACGTAAATTGCAGACAGTTCAGAATATGGCCGCGCGACTTCTCTGCAAACTACCTAACTTTTCCCCTACCTCCAATGCCCTCTGCTTCCTGCACTGGCTTCGAATTGAAAACCGGACAAAATTTAAGGCCCTCTGCATTATTCACAGAATAAATTCTGGTCTAGCTCCACCTTACCTCAGTCCCTTGGCCCAACTATACCTTCCCCCTCGTACTTTACGATCCTCTAACCAACATTTACTTTTAGTTCCTAGAATTAAAAAAGCCAGAATGGGTGGCCGCTCCTTTGCTTGGCTGGCCCCCTCACTCTGGAACTCTCTCCCCCTTCAGATGCAAACTGAAGCCAATTACCTTAGGTTCCGCAGACAGGTAAAAACCTGGCTATTTAACATCTAATTGTTTCTCTTCTGACTTTCCCCTCTCACCTTTTGGGTTTAGCGCCGGGAAACCTACGGGTAGCTGAGCGCTTTAGAAACTTAATTATAATAATAATAATAATAATAATAACGGTATTATTACTGCTCAAGCAATGAGTACCAATTGTCTTATTTGAAAGGGGTCTGCACCTAGGGCTTCAAGACACATGAGACTTAGCAAAACGAGTCTGTAGATTAATAGAGGCCCTAAAATCAACAAAGGTATGCATTAACCTACGCAGTGCCCTGGGGGTGCATGCCACTGTTGGAACTTGAAAGTGATGACAAGGACTCCGGTGTAAAGCAAGACTTGTTTATTAACAATCCACTCTCCTCACTGGAGAGTGCACCAACATTCTATTGTCAGCTTCAGGGCAGGGGATACTAACTGGGATAGAGGGGAGGGGTGGACGGAAAGTACCACTGGGAGATTAAAGTTACAACACATCTCCCTTCCATATGGGGTGACAATGAACAAAAGAATAAGACCCACCGTTGTGGGATTGAAGACATTCTATATCGCATTAAGGATGCTAAACTGAAAACAGAACATTACTCATGTGCAATTACAATATTATCAAAACTCCACCATTGACCATTTTCAAGTTGAACCACATTCTTAAGCACTTTAGCAATTTTACAAGGTGTGTAGTATTTACTTTGGGTGGCTCCCACTTTATTGTTCCTCCTGGCTTGTAGCATGTCACCAACCTCCCACTGGGAACCCTTCACCCCATGTTTTGTGTCATACCACTGCTTGTAATTGTCTTGGTGTAGTTTGATCTTCTACGCTGTTACCTCCTGATCCACTTCTCTAGCCTCACCACCACTCTACCAACTAGGATTCAACTTAGTACAAGGTTCTCTACCACGCAATGCTACAAAAGGTGAAATGCCTGTAACTTTATTCGGTGAGGTGTGGTATGCCCACATACACTTCCTTTTTTTTTTTTTTTTTAAATAATATTTATTAAATTTTTCACAAAGTTTTTCCAAGTAATCCAACATATGTTTACAGCACAATCAATTTCCTCCGGTGGTTCTATATACATTTATCTATACATTCCAATACGATAAAACATAAACAATAACATAGATAAAGATAGCATAAGTATACTCAGCTTGTAAACTACAAACTACCCAGCTCCAAACCATATTCAGGACATCAAAGAAAGGGAAAGAAAACATACACATGAAAAAATTAACTATTTATCGCCCTTTCTTAAGCTATACTAGGTTTATCCTATTATTTTTCCACCTCATAATAGGTTGCCATATTATATCACCTAGTGCTTTAGCCCTTCTGCCTTTCCTGGCATATATTGCTTTTTCCAGATTGAATATAGTGAGAAGACTGGCTATCCATTCCGAAAATAGTGGTGGAGTCTTATTCAGCCAATTCCTTGCTATACAAATGCGAAAAACTGCAATTGAAACAAAGATAAACTCTACTGGCATATCTACAACCATATCGGCCACCCCTAAAATAACTAATTTATCTTCAAGTTTAATTTTAATCTTCAGTGTTTTATCAAAAAATTCTTCAATGGCCGTTTTCAGAGTAAATAGTTGTGGACATTGCGAGAACATATGTATAATGTCTGCCCCATTCGCGTTACACCGAGGACATGTAGTTCCCGTTGTCCCACCCCACTGGGCGATCCTAGCTGGTGTATGATATAGTGAGAACACAGTTTTGAAGTGCTGTGATTGGAGGGTTGCCGAGCATAACACTGTTCTACCCAAATCCAGTGACTCTTGAAAAGTTTCTGAACCTACCCCCAGTTTTTCCATCCATTTCTGCGAATATTTCGCCCTTTCATCTGCTTTGTTTTCTTTCAATTCAGCATATAGTTGCCTTATCGTGCATTTATTAGTTGTTTCTATATATTCCATGAACTTGCATTGTCCCATCCCTGCTGTGCCACCTTGCTTTTGTGTTAAGAAGCTCCTGGTTTGGAGATATTTAAAAAAGCTATTTTGCTCTAGACCAAATTTCCTTTTAAGCAACCCAAACTGTATCATATTACCCTGACTGTCCAGTAGATTCCCTATCTTCACAATGCCTTTGTTATACCAATCATGCATGGTGGCATCCTTAAAGATCTCGCTCAGTAGAGAACAGTTTGTATATAATCTTGTGTAATTATTGTATCTGCCTAAGCCAAATTTTTTGGCCACTCCTTTCCACACCCTGTATACTGCTTCCAAGGTCTTGAATCTCGTATGTTTAAAATACGTGAAGTCAATGGTATTTAAGAGCCCATTCTCAGCCTCCTCACCCAAAAGTATCTTATAGACATTGGCTAACCCTACATTGATTCCCATTAGATATTCTGACCCTCACCCACCTAGTAGCACCCTACTATATTGTAATACTGCTGCCCAGTAGTAAAGCCTAAAATCCGGTGCTCCCCACCCTCCTTTTTCCCTTCCTACAGTTAAGTGCCTATATGCTCTCCTTGTTTTCCCTTTAACCCAAATAAATTTATTCAGGATCGCTTCTAATTTGTTAAACCATAAAGTATCAAAAAATAGCGGTATGGATCTAAATAAATATAAAACTTTGGGGAATGTTACCATTTTAATAACGTTAATTCGGCCCATTAGGGTCAGGTGTAGATTATTAATTCTCTCCGTATTTGTTTTAATTTTTTCCAGTAACGGGCACATGTTGATTTCTACTAACCTATCTAAGTCAGCTGTAATTTTCACCCCTAGATATGTAACTTCAGATGCTGTTCTTACATCCTGATAGTTTACCCAGTTATTCTGTATTATTTGAGTTTTACTTTTGTTTAGTGAATACCCTGCGAACCTACCAAAATGTACAGCCTCTTGTTCAATTTCTATAATAGCTGTCCTTGGATCTGGTGTGACTATTGCCACATCATCTGCATATGCAAGCGTTTTATACTCCTGTTCATGAAATCCAATCGGGAGAATGTTTAGATTTCCCTCTAATCTTCTCAAGAAGGGGTCTAAATATAAGGCAAAGAGTAATGGTGAAGCCGGGCAGCCCTGTCTTGTACCTCGCTTTATGCTTATGCTCTCCGTATACCCTCTGTTTATCCTTACTTTAGCTGTTGGGTTTAAATATAATGCTTTAATAGCCTTAATATAACCTGTGCCTATCCCAAACCATCCCAAGACTTTCCACAGGTAGCTCCAGGAGACCCCGTCAAAAGCCTTTTCTGCATCCAAAAAGATAGCCGAGGCAGGGTCTCCTGCAGCACCCGCAGCGTCCAAAATGGTAATCATTCTCCT
This sequence comes from Lissotriton vulgaris, assembly GCF_964263255.1. NCBI lineage: Eukaryota > Metazoa > Chordata > Amphibia > Caudata > Salamandridae > Lissotriton > Lissotriton vulgaris. Next base: position 172,939,583 of record NC_141688.1, read on the forward strand.
TGTGTGTTCTGTGGTCCCTTTACCTGGAATGAAGCCATGCTGTGTTGTGTATACCAGCCCCTCAATAACCCTGCTAAGCCTAAGTGAGAGGGCCTTAGAGTATATTTTTGCATCCGCGTTCATGAGCGTGATTGGCCTATATGAGCCAGGATCCAAATGTGTTTTGTTCTTTTTCAGGATGACCACGATACTTGCTCCAGCCCATGATTGTGGTATATCTTCCCCCATCTGTGCATGCCTTAGAATTTCTAACATATCAGCCCCCAGCACCTCCCAGAAGATTTTATAAAATTCTGCCGGAATTTGGTCGGGCCCTGCGGCCTTCCCAGGAGGGAGTTTCGTTACTGCATTATATATTTCGCCCAGTGTTAATGGTAGGTCCATAGCCTCTTTATCCTCTAACATCAATTCTTTATGAGGGATTCCTGCCAAGTAATCCTCTATTGCCTCCGCCCCAGTGCCCAGGTCCTGCTCATACAATTCTGCGTAAAATTCCCTAAACACCTCCCTCACGTCTTACACTTTAGTTACAACGTTCCCTCCTTTATTCTTAATTTCTTTGATTTCCCCGGCTGCAAGGTCTTGTCTGATACGGACTGCTAACAAGTGTCCCACCCTTTCGTTAAACTCGTAACATTTTTCTTTTTTTGCTAAGTAATTGCTCGCTGCTTTGTTTGCCAATCTTTCACCAGTCTCTGCCTTTTTCAGCTCTATTTCTAGTAAAATCTGCTCGATGGGTGCATGGCTTATAACTGCCTGAATAAGTTGTTGTTCTAACCTCATTAGGTCTTGTAACCTATTAGTCAATTCCAGTTTCTCTTTCTTACTCTTATGTAGAGTGTAGGCCAGTGTTTCCCCCCTTATCCCTGCCTTGAATGCGTCCCAAACCATTCCTGTAGTAGCCGTACCTCTATTTACCTCCCAGAATTGTCTGATCCATACCTTTATTCTACTAATGTAATCGGGTTCCTTAAGTAGCCTCCTTTCGAATGTCCAGTTATATTCTTTATGGCTTGCATTGCAATTCCGGAATATAGAAAGTACCAATGGATTGTGGTCCGAGAAAACCCGGGGTAGTATTTCGATCTTCACTTCTGATACTAAAGGACTCGAAACTAGGAAATAATCCAGTCTTGCAACACTCTTGTGGGGAGCTGAATAGAAGGTACTACCCGACCCTGCAGGATTATATGCTGACCAAACATCTACCAGTGCATTGTTATACATTAAATTAGCAATAGCCCTTCTTGTTCTTCTCTTCCGGTCTCCCAACATCCCCCCTCCCGTCATACCCAACCCTGTCAGGCCATTGATATTAAAATCCCCGCAAAAGATTATTGGTTCTGGCCATAAAGCCAATTCTGTGTCTAAAGAATCAAATAATTCGGGTTCATCTTCATTCGAGCCATAGACAGAGACAATTGTGTATCTAACCCCAGTTGTTATTTCTCCCTCTACCATTACCCATCTACCTTCATCGTCTACCTTATTCCTTTTTACTAGCAGAAAACCCTTTTTTACCGGCCCAGTAAAGATTATCAAGGATCCCACTCCTATAGGAAGCAAACATTTGTTATGTAATGTGCGTTCACTATCAAAGCACGCTTCACAGGTGTGGGACCTGATATCCACAGAGAAGCCTGATCTCTGTTTTTTAACAGAGACTTGGCTCAAGCCTCATTCTGTCCCAGCCATTACTTTAGGCATCCCGATGGGCTATAAGATCTCTAGACTGGACCGCCCACATAAATAGGTGGAGGAATAGCAATTGTATATAGGGAGGAGCTAATTGTTACTACACTGGAGGAAATTAGTACTCCCCTGATGGAATTAATGATTTTTAAACTTAGCTCTACCTCTGGGGAGAACAGAAGGGGTGCGGTTCTATATCGACCCCCAGGCTCGAGTGTGGATTTTTCGATCGCACTTATGGAGGTTCTGGCTCCATTCATCTTAAACAATCAGATTTTCCTATTAGTCGGGGATTTCAACTTCCACAGTGAACTGGAGACATGCATGGAGGACAGAACACTTCTTACTGATATGGAACATTTAGGTCTGAAAAAAATGAATCAGGGACCCACACATGAGGCAGGCCATACGTTGGATTTCGTGTTCTCCAACTCATTTTTAAATATGTGTCCATCCCCCATTCAAGCAGAATGGACCGATCATTTTATTCTAAAATTTTACACTAAGCCCATGTGTAAACCAAGTGTACCGACTGCTTTGGCAACCAAAAGAAGACCATGGCACAAACTGACACAGGACACCTTTCGAGAAGCCTATCAAGCTCCCATAATTAACGAGCATGAGGGAATAATGCCAATTGAGCTCAATCGCTTTGCAAATGCTGTAAATGAAGCAATTGATGGTACTATACCACTTAAAACGTATAAACCCCGCCAAGCAGCCAGACAAGAAGTCTGGTACTCCGAAGACCTGAGACACATGAAACAAAAGACTAGGAAGCTTGAAAAGGTGTGGAGACATTCTCGGAAGCCGGAGGATAAACAATGCTACCTAACATCCCTTAGATCCTATCATAAGGCAATAAGGATGGCTCGGAAAAGCCATATTGCGATGCAACTCGCAGAGGCTGGGAAGGACTCTAAAGTTCTTTTTCAAATCCTGCAAACTTTTACCAAGCCTGTAGCATGCGAGACGGCGGAGATTGCTTCCCAAGAACTATGTGACAGGATCTCATCCTTCTTTATGAAGAAAATTGACACGATCTATGCTAAGATATTGGCCACTAAATCAATGGAAGTGGCCGATCTTAACAACCTCCCTCACAATAGTATACAGCAGAACACACTGGCCAATCGTTTAAAAAACTTTCCCCTTATTTCTTTGGAGGAAGTCATTTCCCTTATAAAAGTAACTAAGAGCGGTAGTCCGCAGGATACTGTCCCCGCCCGGATCATGCCTATGCTGGCTGATATTCTTGGTCCAGACATACAGAAACTGATTAATCTGTCATTAAGCACGGGAGAAGTCCCGAGAGATTGGAAACGGGCATTGGTAAGACCGCTAAGGAAAAATACCACCATTCCTTGGACGGATCTTGCCAACCTGCGACCCATCTCTCTCCTTCCCTTTGCGGGCAAGATGATGGAGAAGTTTGTTAATGGACATCTGTCCAGGTTTGTTGAGGAGACACATGGACTGGATCCCTCTCAGTCGGGTTTCAGGCCGAGACACAGCACCGAGACCACCTTGCTGTCAGTCGCAGACGATCTACGTATGTACCAGGATGGGGGTTATTCCGTCATCCTGGTTCTGCTGGATCTGTCTGCGGCGTTCGACACCGTGTCACATGACATCATGACCACCAGACTTGTCAACATCGGTCTGGAAGGTGTAGCTCTGGCATGGCTGAGGAGTTTCCTGACCGACCGCACCCAGACCGTCACCTTGGGTGCCTACCGGTCAGAGGAGTTGGGGATCTCAAAGGGGGTGCCACAGGGGTCTTGCTTAAGCCCAACCCTGTTTAATATCTATGTGGCCCCCCTGGCAAACATCATGAGATCCCATGGGTTCATCCCTATGTCATACGCGGATGACACCCAACTCCTCTTCCCGTTTAAACATCTTACGGATACGGTCAGGAACTCTTTCTCCTTGGGGATGAAGGCAGTAGCTCACTGGATGGCATCAAACTTCCTGCAATGCAATGTGGCAAAAACGGAGGTGATGCTGTTCGGTGAGGCAAAGCTCCTATGGTCCCCAGACTGGTGGCCGCAAGATCTTGGCCCAGTCCCAGAGCCAAAGCAGGTGGTAAAAAATCTCGGTGTGCGTCTGGACCAGGAGCTCTCTTTAAAACAAAACAGCAATCAAGTAGTGGGCTCATGTTTCCATGTGATCGCTATGCTGAGGAAAGTCTTCCCCTTGCTCCCTGATACAACTAGGAGAACGTTAGTGCAGGCCCTTATACTGAGTCGACTGGACTACTGCAACGGGATGCTCCTATCAGTAAACGAGGGAGTTATTGCGAGATTGCAGGTAGTCCAGAACACGGCGGCCCGTCTTGTCCTAAATCAGCCTCCCCGCACACCATCGAAGCCTCTTCTGAACACCCTACATTGGCTACCCATCAAACAAAGGGTGAAATACAAGATAGGGTGCACTATACATAGAAGTCTCCAGAACAAAGGCCCAGAGTATCTAAATAATAGATTCTCTCTCTATAGGCCTGCTCGATCCTTGAGATCCAGTGAACAAGGTCTTTTACAAGTTCCAAGAGCTAGAAAGACCAGACAAGGTGGAAGAGCTCTGTCCATTGCCGGACCAAGATTGTGGAACAGCCTTCCTCTCTCCTTGAGACTTTGTCAGGAGTATCTCCCATTTAGGAAACAGTTAAAAACCTTCTTATTTCCTAATTAATTAATGACATCTGCCTACCTATTGTTACAAGCTGAAAAGGTTCTCAAAGGCGCGGAGATACTCCTCCGGGAGATGATCCTAGCGCGATACAAACCCGCAAATAAATAAATAAATACAAAGCTGTGGTCTCATGTTTAATGTCCATTTCCTTGAGAAATGCACACATTTCTTATGAGATGAACTGCACTCTGTTGTCTGTCACCAAAGTCGCCGGTATGCCTACTTCGACGAACACTCCATTCAAGAACTCAATCACCACCTTTGTGGTGACACTGTGCACAAACTTCTGCTTGATCCAATGGGTTGTGTAATCAATTAAGACCAGCATGAATCTCTTCCTTTCTCCTAATTCCTGCATAGGTCCGATGATGTCCATGGTCAGCTTGCTCCACGGTTTGGTTGGCACCTTTACTGGAGATAATGGTGCTTTTTGCACAGCCTTAGATTTGTCACTTTTGGCCCACGCTCTGCAATCCTTTACAACTTGTTCAGTCATGGCGTCCATCCTGGGGAACCAGAAACTAGATCTGACTCTGGCTTTAGTAAGGCTTCGCCCCAGATGGCCTTCATGTGCCAAGTCAATGACCTTCTTCCTGAGGCCCTTGGGTGGTACAACTCTATGATTGCGATAGATTCTTCCTTTGATGACACTTAATTCGTTTCTAACTTCCCAATACTCCTCTATGCCGGCGTCAAGTTCATTCTTCTTGTTCGGCCATCCTTTTTCCATATAATCTTTTAGGGAACTTAACTCCTAGTCTTCTTTCATATCATCCTCCCATTCCTTTTCCGTGATGGCAGGCATCTCCATCATTAATATGGAACTGTCAAGAGCTTCTTCTGTGACCCCCACTTCTGGTAACGGGGACCTTGACATGAAATCCGCGATTTTATTTTCCTTGCCCGGTACATACTCCACATTGAAGTTATAATGTTCCAGTCCCAGGATCCATCTATCCTGATGCGATGTGTACAATTTTCTAACCCCTTCACAGAGAATATGAAGGTGAGGGGTTTATGATTGGTCTGGATGGTGAACCTTAAACACCATAAGAAAAACTTGAAATGTCTAACAGCCCAGAAACAGGCCAAGGCCTCCCTTTCAATTACGGAATAATTCTGTTCAGGGTTTGTAAGACTCCTGGATGCAAATGCGATGATCTTCTCCTCTTTTCCATCCTTCTGTATCAAGGTCGCGCCCAGGCCCTTGTTGGAAGCATCTGTAGCCAGGATAGTTTTTTTTTGATGTGTCAAAAGTACCTAATGCCGGAGAGTTTATTAATTCCTCCTTTAATGAATTCACCACTGTATCATGTTCTTTATTCCATAAGAAATCTTTGATTTTCTTCATGAGCTCTCTCATAGGTTCACACCTGGCAGCAAAATTGTCGACATACTTAGACATATACTCCAATAGCCCAAGTAAGGACTTTAGTTCTTCTTTATTCTTGGGGCTGGGAGCCTCTTTTACCGCCTGGATTAAACTGCTCTTAGGTCTGAACCTATCTTCTGTTATCTTGTGGCCCAAGTTTTCAACTTCTTTCACTTTTATTTTGCATTTTTCTTTCTTCACGGTCAGTCCGGCCTCCATGAGTCTGCTGAAAACTTGTCTTATGACACCGTCATCTTCATCCTCCGTCTGTCCATAGACAAGTATGTCGTCCTGGAAACACATGGTACGTTCTACTCCTTCCAAGATCTTCTGCATTGCTTTCTGGAATATGGCTGCTGTGGACGCCAGCCCAAAAGGCATCCGTTTAAACATGAATGCTCCGAATGGGGTGATGAACGCTGTGAGTGGTCTTGACTCTGGATGGAGTTCAATTTGGTGATATGCCATGGACACTGAAGTATTAAGCAGGGCCCATGGTGCTCAGCATTTCATTTATTATGGGCAATGGATGTCTTTCCACCCATATATTGTTGTTTAGAATGCGCAAGTCCAGACAAAGACGAATTCCTTATCCACTGGATTTGGCCGCGATAACAATCGGTGCCAACCACTCTGAGCAGTTTATTGGTTGGATTATGTCTAACTCACATAGCTTGCGCAATTCCTCATCCAGGGGTATTTTTAACTTATGTGGCACTGGGCGTAGTTTATGTACAACTGGCCTGGCATTATACTTCAACTTGATTCTGTGTTGGAACTTGTGTAGACAGCCTAGCTCCTCTTTAAATAGCTGCCCAAACTCTTCACAAATGTTATCACTTCTCAGGGACCTGTCTGTGAGCAAAACTTGTTCAGCACTATTGGGATCTAAGATGATACCCAGCTCTTTCTGGTGAACCCATCCCAGTAAATTTGACCCTGATTTCACAACATACACAGTTCCATACGTTTTCCTGTACTTAAAACGTAGCTGCTCATTTTTCATGCCTACCAAGGGTATTTTCCCTTTGTTGTATCCTGTGGGAGAAATGTCAGGCATTTTCAATTCATTCACATTGCAATTTTCCATAGACACAAAATCTTCTTTGTTAAGTAAGGTGTATGGAGAACATGAGTCTGCGTACATTTCTACACGCTTGTCATTAATGAAGACATCACATTGGGATAAATAGAGTTTACAGTACTATTTATGTCCTTTGCTTGCAAAATTATCTTACCGCCTCTTTGCTCTATACACTTTACTTCCTTGGTTGCACTCTTCTCCATATTCCTTCTCTCATTTCTAGTGTGCAGTTCTCCATCTCTACATACTCTCGCGAAATGCCCTCTTCTATTACATTTGTTACAAGTAACATACCTTGCCGGGCACTGGTAAAAAGTTGCAAAAAGGTTATTGCTGCCATACCTGTAGCATTTGGGACCCTTCTCCTTTGATTCTCCTCTTACACTGTAATTTTCTTTTGACTTCACCTTACACACTTCATTACAGTCCTCCTCTTCCTTTATAGAAGCCACCACCTCCCCATTAGGTTTCATTTCTTTAATGCATCTTGCTGTATGCTCAACTGACTTAGCTATTTCAATAGCTTCTCTTAACCGTGGGTTTTTGGCTAGTAATTTTTCCTGAATACGTGGGTTATTGGTGCACCTCACAAGTAGGTCCCTTATGAGGGAAACAGTTAAACTACCAAACTCACATAGCTGAGTCAGACCCCACAATGATGCAATGAAATTTTGCATGGATTCTTGTTTACCTTGACATACTTTGAAAAACGTGTGGCGTTCTAACACCACATTTATCTTGTCCCCAAAATGTTTCTCTAACTTGCCCATGGTTTGATCATACACATCAACATCGATTTCCTCCTCTCCCCCCTGTTCTAGCATAGGTAGTGACTCATAAACCTTGCGCCCTTGTCTACCCAAATTGTGTAACAAGATGTGTCTTTTCCTTTCTGCCTTGTATTTTTCACCTCCAACAGCTATTAGGTATGACTCGAATAATTTCACCCACTCCTTCCAACTAATTTCAGGTTCACCTATATCATTCAAGAAGGGTGGGGGTTGACTCATGCTTGCTGCTGCCATGGTTACTCTAAAATTAGAACAGGAGAGTGGACAAGGGAATGTAATACTTTCCAAAAACAACCTAAACCTTGAACATACAGTATGTGAGCTATAACCTACTCAAACAACATTAGTGGGAAATTATTGTTTACAACACAAGAACATTTCCAAGGGTAATCTATTACATATTAGATTATAAGACCCTGTTCCGTTTTAATGTGGAGAACCACTGAATATTCTTCCTGTTCCACACAGTCAGTTTATATGCATAGCACTCACCACCACGTAAGTGGAAAAAAGTATACCCCTGGTAAGTTCACTGTTTTACTCTGATGTGGTGGGGAGATTCTTGTATGCAACCTTCCACAATACAGTCTCCTCAAAACGGGTTAACACGATGAACTATGTCACGGGCACAAGTTATTTCTTAATTATGAACACTCGGCCCTTAGTAGCTGGTGTGCCGGGTGTGTCGTTGGATTCCGGTTTCAGTCAGGTGACGCCTAGAACATCCTGACAGGAGTTTTCTTTTTTTTTTTCCTTCCTCTTTAGCTGCAGGCGAACGTCGAAACTGCAGACGGAGTAGTCACTTCCGACTCATCTCCGATAGCCAGACTATATTTGAACCAAAAACTGTGAGGTTGCCGAGTGAAGGGACAACAACGGTGGAAACTTCTTCCTAAGTTGTTCTCTGACTGGACCTGAAGGGACTGCAGCGCGATGCCTGGACACGCCGACACCACCAGATAATCGCCTCATCTGACGTAGGCCACACCAAAACACTTGGAAACACAGCACGCTCCTCAACCCGACATGCTCGGACTCGACTGACACCTCTGGATACCTCACGCACCCCTAGCTCTGAGGCAATCATACTTCCAACAAATTTCAGGTACGTGTCCCATAATTTTCCTATCTTTACTTCTCGGCCTTCCGCTACTAAATTAACAGATGGTTGACAGCAAAGTCACAATTGAAATTCCAGATAGCGCTGCTACTCGCTTAAATTTCTTGCGAGCCATCTCTTTCAACCCCTTACGAAACTAGCATCCGAGGAGGTAGGGTTAAAATTTACATTTATTTCCGGAATGCGCCACCAGAGTCTCAAGGAAAACCCGCAGATTACATGTGACACTCTCTCTCCTGATCCGTATAGCTGTCACGTGTAGATAAACCAACCCACTGCATTCTGACTTATTTGACTTTTTCTTGTCCATTTGTCTATCAATCAGACGAGCTGTATCTACATTGGCCACTCACGACTATGCAGGACTTATTCTCCCTCGCAAAATACCTTTTCCTTCCTCTTTTTTTTTCTTAAAATCCTCCTTCCTTCTTTTCCTTTGTGTGGAGAGAGCAGTCAAAGGGTAAATAGTTAATTACTGCCCCCTGCGCAGTTCCGTCGCCAGTGTTGGAACTTGAAAGTGATGACAAAGACTCCGGTGTAAAGCAAGATCTGTTTATTAACCATCCACTCTCCTCACTGGAGAGTGCACCAACATTCTATTGTCAGCTTCAGGGCAGGGGATACCAACTGGGATAGAGGGGAGGGGTGGACGGAAAGTACCACTGGGAGATTAAAGTTACAACAGCCACAAACCCTCTGTCATCCGCTTTAAGAAGTGTGAGGAGCGGCTGCTTTTGATAATGGGTGAAACTAGAGTGGCACATACTAAGAAAAGGTGAAGATCATGAATACAAAGGATAAATAAAAGGGGGGCCAGCACACATCCTTGCCTCACTCCAAGATGAATGCCTATATCACCTGTCACCTCGCCCTGGGTACAAATATGACCCATGACCTCATATCCTAATAAGCAAGGAAAATAATTAATGCTGTATCCAAGTCTGGGGCAATAAGTAGGCACCACAATTTAACCCGATTCTCACAGTCTAAAGCTGATAATAGGTCCATGAATGCTATATAAAGAGTGGATTGCTTAGCCACCGTGTATTTTTCCAGAACCAAATTTAAATTGAGGCAATGCTCAATTGTTCCTTCTTTATGCCTAAAGCCATATTGGCATCAGTGTAACACTGACTCCTCTCGTACCCAATCCATAATTCTATTATAGATAATTCTACCCAGTATTTTGGCAGTAGTATCAATTAATGAGATCGTCCGGCAGCAGTCGCGGCTCGTGGAGGGAGTGCTGCGGGGCGGTGGAGAAGGGGAGGGGCAGGGTAGAAGGTAGTAAACTCCAGCTCACGGCCGACCGAAGTAATGTAAATAAATAAATAAATAAAACAAATTTCATTGAGATTGTTGCAACGCAACAAAACCACGGGAGTACCAAGGAAACACCCGACCGCAATCCTGTCAGAGTACTCGTGCCCTGTAAATGAACGCGAAGCTGCGCAGGCAGCACAACTACCTAGAAACCAAAACCAAGTGCAAGATCTCCCTGGAGGCCCCACTGGAACACCCGCACACACTTCAGTGCTCTGCCTCGTGCCCCGGTCAACCCCAGCTCACGCACCACACACCGGAACGGGCCCCGCGTGCTCGAAACCACCGAACTCCTGCCTCGACCAACCGGTATAAGGACAAGCCTCAAGAACAATGTGGGCGCTTTTACCCCACACCCCGGTCAACCCCAGCTCGCGCGCCACACAAAAAGGTGCTCAAACCACCGGACTCCCGCCCACACCACATGGTCTCGGAACAAGCTTCGGGACCCGACGCGGGAGCTATTTACTTCAATTACCCGGGCGCAACGCCACAATGGAAGGGAGGGAGCACCGACGGCAATATATTAAATCGCCCACAATCCAATCCCGGCAAGCCCCAGCGCCCAACACCTCACCTCAGTTCCGCGAGCCCGAGACGATGTAACTGATCCCGCCACGCCAACGACACCCGCAGCAAATCCGACACGCGACGACCAAGGATTAAGGTGTGAAACTCCGGAGCTGATCACGATACAAGACCCCACTCGGTTAGAGAAGACGAGAAGAGATTCCAACGATAGCCCAGGTCTGGTGTCCTGTGCAGGAACCAGAGGGCAGGAACAAGAGGGCGAGCAGTTGTGCACCCCGGGCTAAATAGCCCCCTTTGGCTCCGCCCCCCACTGCAATGGCTCGCACCAGGGTTTTCGTCTAACCCGGAAGGAGTTTCTGTCCAGTAGCCAGCCGGCTACTGGACTTCCTATGGGGGTGTGGCAGGGATCCGGGGGGCTGGGCCCTAAGAGCGCGCTTGTCAAGTTCTCACGCTTTTCAAACACATTTGGCGGTTCAACACACACAATGAAATTAGTTTTCTGTATTTATTTATTTACATTACTCTGCCGGGAGCTGGAGTTTACTACCCCCCGCCCCACCCCACCGCCCCGCAGCACTCCCTCCACGAGCCGCCTCTGGCAGGTAGCACACTGAAAGTGAGCGATCCCCTTTTTAAAAACTTGGCACCATGATAAATGTACCCTATGTACAGGGCAGAAATGAATGGACAAGGTTAATTAAAATGTAAATGAGAAGGGGAGCCCAAAAGATAAAGTTACTTTTTATTAAATCAATGGGAACCACATCAGGTCCCGATACCTTGCCGCCAACACTGTCATTGTCTGTAGTTACAGTGCCAAGGGATGATGGTGCTCCAATATTCTACTAAAATGCTACTTCCATATCTTTAAGGCAATATGACATGCGATAGAGCTAGAGGGCCCAATATTGCAGGTCAGCTCAGATAGTGATGAAACACTGATTTACTATTGCACAGCAGTGATTCCTGGACTAAAGTTTCCCATTCTGTTACAACTCCCTCCTGCCACCGTTTAGCGGTAATTTCTTTGTATTACTTGTGCAGGAGGGCAATAATATTGAGTCCCTGGGTTTGAATACCAAGGCTAAGCAGAGTGGCCGATTTGCTGCTGTGGATTCAGAATTAAACCATTTTGGGGTGTCTGGTACACACTGTAAAGGTTTCAGGATAGCCTTCCTGATACCAAAACAGAGATCAGTGAAGGCCTCCACCACCTGGTAGCCATTGTACTCCTCAATCAATCAATGTTTGTTGTATGCTTATTAGAGCAGCTGTTGGCTGCGGGTCAGTTTATGTGACTACACTTCATAGGTAGTCTTTGCTAATTACTGTATTTTGAAATTAGTGTGTACACATTCCCCCTCTTTGCAGCTCCCTTCTGAGTTCCCCACATTCCCTGTCTGACGGCAGTTGTCAAATTTCCCAATATGGCAGAATGTCAAGGGTTGTCGTATGACGAAGCTACCCTCCAGACTATACTTGAAAACATGCCGAGTGTATTAGAATCACTTCCTGGTCCCTCTACAAGTACTGTAGATGAATGGGCCAAAGTATTAACACTTAAAAAATCTTACTCCCGCACAGCGGTGCATAGTATTGCCATGGCCGAGTACCTACGGGCTACTTGTGCGTCACCAGGCCTAATTGTTACCAATGCCCCTCGACTCTTTCTTACTGACAAGAAATTCCTAAAGGACTGGTCCTTGATTGCTTGGCGGTGTACCAGGGATTGGTTGATTTTGATAATAAGTACCGCAAAGAGGACAGCAGATGCTATCCTCGTTGAAATTCAAATCCTTGAAGGACAGATCAAAACTACAATCACCCTTGCTTTGTATAAGAAACAACATGACGAGTCCGACAGAAACAACAAGGAATTCAATGATTCTATTTTACAGACAAAAATAGACAAGTTCAAGAAGGACCTGGCCAAGTTCCAACTAGAGAGGGTGTATCCCTACACTAGTGATAACTATACTCCACCGGAGTTTAAAAAAAACAGTAGGGCTTTTGGTGTTAACTAATCGGGTTCCAGCACTGACTCTGGGAGCGACTCTGATACAGCCGGTCCTTCATCATATACGGGTAGAGAACAAGGGCGTCCTAACCGGTATCAGAATTACAGAGGAAAACAGAACCCACAGGCACAACCTTGGTGGCCACCCGCACCGTGGGGACCTCCTGGTAATTTCCAGTATCCTTCCCAACCACCGATCGGCCCCTTTTCAGGTTACCCAAATTACAATAATCAACCTTTTTTAGGGTTTGGCCAACGAAGAACCAGAGGCAAAAGAAGAAACACACAGATGCAGGTACACTGGGAGGACTCAACAGGACCACACACAGGGACGCGCAGTCAGACGATGGGGAACCAGCGCCAGTGAGTGCACACACTGAACCAAGCCTGGTAGTTAATCTCAGTAGCAAAGTTCTCTCTACTATAGAGGAGGTAGTTCTTAACAAAGACTTGGGGTATGTCATCACCAACAATGGCGACCCCTTCAAATTACAGGTGGAACTTGCTCAGTTCTTTCGCAAACTACGTCTGCACTACTTTTTTAGAGACAAAGTTAGAGATGACAACGGTATGACTGATGCAAACACAGGGCTGAGGACTAAATCTTCCTTTCTACCTCCAGTACATTCTGTACCACCACAAGTAGCGACCTTTGAGAAGGCCGTGAAAGATGATGTGGATAAACTTTGGAACACACGGAACAGCACTTTTAAAAATTTGTCCAGACTGGAAGAACAGGCTTTACAATCACTAGCACAAGACCCCCTCATTACCATCAAACCCGCTGACAAAGGGGGCTCTATAGTCATTCACGATACAGAGACATATAGAAATGAATGCCTTCGACAGCTAGGTGATAATAGCTCTTACATTCCTTTGAATACTGATCCGACGGATAGATTGACAAATGAAATCAAATACATGGTTGATGAAGCTTTGAGTGTAGGTTGGATCACCAACCATGAGGCTCAGTTCCTACAAGCACAGAACCCCATTGTGCCTTATTTCTATTCTTTGCCAAAAGTTCACAAGGCCCAGAGACCACCACCTGGCAGACCCATAATATCGGGCCAAGGCTCTCTTTTGGAGCCTCTTTCGGATTTTGTGAACTTTTTTCTGAGACCACTAGTGCAGACAATGCCCACATACCTGAAGGACACAAAGGATGTGCTACGGGTAATTCCAGAGATCGACTTCAATGTAGCAACAGACCATCTAGTCACGTTTGATGTCGAATCTCTCTATACCTCCATCCCCCAGGATGAAACTCTTGACACCATTACGTCCATCCTAGAGGGTATTAATTTGGAATCAATTACGCCAGTCTCCTTTATCATGGCATTAGCAAGAATTGCCATGATAGAGAATTTTTTTAAGTATGAGAACACCATCTATTTACAGACATCAGGTACCAGCATGGGAAGCATTTTTCGTGCCCAGTCTGGCGAACCTATATGTTCATACCTTTGAACAGGAACATGTTCAGACTACCAAAAATCCATTCTTTCCACACATCCGTTGATGGAAGCGATATATAGACGACATCCACGTGGTATAGCGAGGTGACATTTAGTCTATTTTAGCGTTTCATCGGTGGTTAAACTCCCGCAATCAGTTCCTGAGATTCACTGTGGAGAGCAGTAAAGAGAGAATATCTTTCCTGGATTCATCCATTTATGTGACCCCAACGGGTCTGAAGACTGAGCTATTTAGAAAACCAATGGCCAGGAATTCACTGTTACTGTACGAGAGCCAGCATCCCAAAGCACTGAGGGACAATTTGCCTTACGGGCAGTTCCTACGTGTGCGGCAGAACTGTTCTACATTGGAAACCTTAAATAAACATGCTGAGTGCTTGTCTAGCCAACTACAAGCCAGACATTATCCGAAACGGTTGATCAAACGCTAGAGGAAAAGAGCGGTTAATAATCACCGTGAGGCACTACTGGAGGTAGCCCCTCCTAAGGCTCCACTTGAACGTCTAACAAACGTCAGCCCGTTCAACACGAAATCAAACCAAATCCAACGCATCGTAAAACATCACTGGTGAGTTCTCAACTGCAGTAATGACAAAATTGAACCACCTCTTTTTGCCTTTAAATGATCCAGTAACCTGAGAGACCGTTTAATACATACCCGCCCAAAAGAGATCCCCCGGGCGAGTCATAGGTACCTTATGGGATCTAGCGGCAGTGACTGGACATCATCCATGCGGAAACTGCTCGGTTTGTTCTCAGACCTCTAAAGCTACTCAGATTGACATTTAAACTGATCGTCCATGGATTTTAAAAGAATTTTTGAACTGCAATAGTTTGCATGTTATCAACTAACTCATATGCCCTTGCTCAGAGAAATATATAGGCATGACAACCAGGAAGGTCCGGACCAGGATGCTGGAGCACAAAAGTGCTTTCAGGTGCACAAAAAGTGTTTCTAAACTTACTAAATACTTTATAGAGCAAAACCATTGCGAGACTGACTTCACATGGAGAGTTTTAGATAAACCCTTCATACCTTCATATATTGGGGACATATCAAAATACCTATTTGCTAAGGAGCAGAAATGGATATATAGATTATCGACAGATACCTGGGGGTTACACAATGAGATACCCTGGACCACACTCTGAGAAAATTACCAATATAGGTTTAGACATTGGTTCAGCTGGACATGGTTAAATCACATCTTTACACCGTGTTCTCGGTTATCCTCATCCCTAAGAGATCCATTCTTGGACATAATGATGACATATTGAGTCCCTTACATCATACGTATTCCCCCTTTTTTGTTCCAACTATAATCACGATGGTACTCTTTTATGCTAAGAATGAACACCCTTTAACCATATTGGGCTCATTAATACAAGCACTTCTTCATGATAGGAATTTACACTCCTGAACTACACTGTCATACTGGGCGCATTAATACTACCACATGAGCTACTTTACTTGTCCTCCGCTATGGGCCACTTTGATAGCCCCTGACAACTTGCTAATACAATCAGCATGTTTTTCAAACTACAATTTGGTCCATGATGACGTCATTTTGTAGTTCTTTCAAAATTCGCGATATCCAATTAATATCATGGATTTCTATGTGAGACCAATACATGTAATCGTTATGGTTTTCTATATCCTATTTTTATGCATGTGTCATACAGCATAGACTAATTTGCTGCCCGCTATTACAGGCCTAATTGAGAACCCTTTACAACTCGCAATTTGTAAAACTACAGTTTTGTTCACGATGAAATCACTCTGTAGTTTTCATCTTCTCACGAGATTTGACAATGATCGCGAGAGTACGCGGTATGCTGGTTTTCCGATACCCGGAGCGATTTAGGCTCCTACCAACTACAACTGCAATGGTCTTTATACTTTATTCTTAGGTATTGGCTTAGAATCAAGGATGAGTTTATCTGCCTGGCACGACTGCCTTATTTAGAATCTATTTAGAATCCATTTCTACTCGCGAGTTTTTGGAACTACAGCCTAGCTCGCGATGATGTCATTTTGTAGTTCACATTTCTCACGAGATAGAACTAATATCGCGAGACCATGTTATACCGATATTTTTTTTGCCGAGACCTATAGCTATCCCTGCTTTTACAAATCAACACGAAGTAAGTCCTGACAACATACTCGTTTTCATTTTCCTGTTCAATCATAATAAATGTGCTCACAACCAGTACATTTTATTTAATATCGAGCTAGAAGCGATCCTCAACGCTTCAGTGTTCTCAGTTACAAATTAGTCCTGCCCTCCTCCTCACGTTGCCTCCCACAGACTTAGGTCCAGTCTGAGGCAATGACGGAGAGGTAAGGAGATCCATGGCCTGAGTTCTGCAATGGAGCATACTAGTGATCTTCTACTATTAAGAGTATTTAGAGTAATGCTACTCTGCCTAAATGCATTCTTCAAATGTTTTTTGATAAATAGAAAGTTATTTAGTGACTGTCGACTCAGATGGTTTGTGGGTGAGCTTGTTAGTGAGTAGTAGTAGTAAGGGGTCTGTAAGCTAAGTAAAGAGAGAGGTGACAGATTTATGGAGTAAGGAAGAGAATTAGTTACCCTGCTCTTTTATCAAGCATCCATTTCCTTACTTTCACAGCGCGTGGCCTCCCCTATGCTGAGCCTGGTCCAGGTGAGGTGAGGTCCCATCCCCTGTCATTATGGGTGAGTAAGGTAAATTGAATGCCAATTTGTATTCTTATATACTGTTGTATCCAATACACTGACATCATTGTTTGTTTATTGTAGGTGAATATTACACCAATTGACATGGAGGAAAGGGTTATGTGTTCCTCCAGATTGTGATGCAGCAGCGATCGCAGGAAACCCAGGGTCTAGGGTTACTTATTCTACCCTAATGCGATACAGCGGCGATCGCTGTGAAACCCAGGCTCTAGGGTAATGTGTACCTCCCTTTTGTGATGCGACGGCTATCGCCTTGAAACCCAGGGTCTAGGGTACTGTGTTCCTCCCTTTTGTGATGCAACAGCGATCGCCTTGAAACCCAGGGTCTAGGCTTATGTGTTCCTCCCTATTGTGATGCGGAGGCGATAGCCTTGAAACCCTGGGTCTACACTAAGATTATGTGATCTGCCCTATTGTGCTGAGGCGGCGATTGCTTGAAACCAATGATTTAGGGTTATGTGTTCCAACCTATTATGATGCGAAGGTGATCGCCTTGAAACCAAGCATCTAGCGTTATGTGTTCCTCCCTTTTGTGATGCTGCGGCGATCACCTTGAAACTTAGGGTCTAGTGTTATGTGTACTGCTCTATTGTGATGCGTCAGCGATCGCCTTGATAGCCATGGTCTAGTGTTATGTGTTCTGCCCTATTGTGATGCGGAGGTGATCGCCTAGAAATCCAGGGTCTAGGGAGGGTTATGTGTTCCACCCTATTGTTGTGCGGAAGCAATCGCCTTGAAACTCGGGGTCTAGGGTTATGCGTTCCGCCCTATTATGATGCAGCAGTGATCACCTTGAAACCCATGGTTAGGATTACGTGTTCCGCCCTATTGTGATACGGCGGCGACCGCTTTGAAACCCATAGTCTAGGATTATGTGTTCCACCCTATTGTGATACGGCAGCGATCGCTTGAAACCCAGGATCTAGGGTTATGTGTTCCGCCCTATTGTGATGTGGCGGCTATTGCCTTGAAAACCAGGGTCTAGGTTTATGTGTTCCTCCCTATTGTGATGTGGAGGTGGTTGCCTTGAATCCCAGGGTCTAGGGATAGGCGTCCCTCCCTTTTGTGATGCTTCGCTGATTGCCTGGAAACCCAGGGTCTAGTGTAAATTGTTCTACCCTATTGTGATGCGGCGGCGATTGACTTGAAACCCAGTGTCTAGTGTTATATGTTCTGCCCTATTGTGATACGGCAGCGAATGCCTTGAAACCCAGGATCTAGGGATATCTGTTCCTCACTTTTGTGATGCAGCGGTGATCGCTTTGAAACCCAGGGTCTAGTGTAATGTGTTCTACCCTATTGTGATGCGGTGATCGCCTTGAAATTCAGGGTCTAGGGATATGTGTTCTGCCCTATTGTGATGCAGCGGGGATCGCCTTGAGACCCACGGTCTAGGGATATGTGTGATGCCCTATTGTGATGCGGCAGCGATCGCCTTGACCCCCAGGAACTGATAAATATGTGTTCCACCCTATTGTGATACAGCAGCGATCGCCTTGAAGCCCATGGTCTAGGGATATGTGTTCCACACTATTGTGATGTGGCGGCTATCGCCTTCAGACCCAGGGTCTAGGTATATGTGTTCTGCCTTATTGTGATGCGGCGGCATTCGCCATGAAAACCACGGTCTACGGTTATGTGTGCCACCCTATTGTGATGTTGCAGCAATACCCTTGAAATACAGTATCTAGGTTTATGTGTTCCAGCCTATTACAATGCGGCGGAGTACGCCATGAAACCCAGGGTCTAGGGTTATGTGTTCCTCCCTATTGTGATGCAGCAGCGATCGCTTGAAACCCAGGGTACAGCGTTGTGTGTTCCGCTCTATTGGGATGCGGCGGCGATCGCCTTGAAACCCAGGTTTAAGGGTAATGTGTTCTGCCCTAGTGCGATTTGGCGGACTCCGCCCTAAAACCCAAGGTCTAGCATTATGTGTTCCTCCTGATTGTGATGCAGCGGCGATCTCTTGATACCCAGGGTCTAGGGTTATGTGTTCCGCCCTATTGTTATACAGCGGGGATCGCCTTGAAGCCCAGGGTCTAGGTATATGTGTTCCGCCCTATTGTGATGCGGCGGCAATCGCCTTGAAACCAAGTGTCTAGGGTTATGTGTTCCTCCCTTTTGTGATGCAGGGGCGATCGCCTAGAAACCCAGGGTCTAGTATTATTTGTTCCTCCCTATTGTGATGCTGCGGCGATCGCCTTGAAATCCAAGGTCTAATGTTATGTGTACTGCCCTATAATGATGATGCAGCAATTGCCTTGATAGCCAGGGTCTAGGGTTATGTGTTCCGCCCTATTGTAATGCGGAGGTGATCGCCTTGAAACCCAGGGTCTAGGGTTATGTGTTCCACCCTATTGTTGTGCGGCAACGATTGCCTCAAAACCTGGGGTCTAGGGTCATGTGTTCCACCCTATTGAGGTATTGTGATGCAGCAGTGATCGCTTGACCCTCAGGGTCTAGGGTTATGTGTACCGCCCTATGGTTATGTGGCGGCGATTGCCTTGAAATCCCGGGTCTAGGGTTATGTTTTCTTCCCTTTTGGGATGCAGCAGCGATCGCCTTCAAACCCAGGGTCTAGGGTTTTGTGTTCCTCCCTATTGTTATGCGGCAGCGATCGCCTTGAAACCCGTGGTCTAGGATTTTGTGTTCCACAGTACTGTGATGGAGCAGCGATCGCTTGAAACCCAGGGTCTAGGGTTATGTGTTCCGCATTCTTGTGATGCGGCGGCGATTGCCTTAAAATCCAGGGTCTAGTGTTATTTGTTCCTCCCTATTGTGATGCTGCAGCGATCGCCTTGAAACCGAAGGTCTAGTGTTATGTGTACTGCCCTATTGTGATGCGGCTGCGATCGCCTTGGTAGCCATGGTTTAGGGTTTTGTGTTCCGCCCTACTGTAATGCGGAGGTGATCGACTTGAAACCCAGGGTCTAGGGTTATGTGTTCCTCCCTTTTGTGATGCAGGGGCGATCGCCTAGAAACCCAGGGTCTAGTATTATTTGTTCCTCCCTATTGTGATGCTGCGGCGATCGCCTTGAAATCCAAGGTCTAATGTTATGTGTACTGCCCTATTGTGATGATGCAGCAATTGCCTTGATAGCCAGGGTCTAGGGTTATGTGTTCCGCCCTATTGTAATGCGGAGGTGATCGCCTTGAAACCCAGGGTCTAGGGTTATGTGTTCCACCCTATTGTTGTGCGGCAACGATTGCCTCAAAACCTGGGGTCTAGGATTTTGTGTCCCACCCTATTGTGATGCAGCAGCGATCGCTTGAAACTCAGGGTCTAGGGTTATGTTTTCCGCCCTATTGTGATGTGGCGGTGATTGCCTTGAAATCCAGGGTCTAGGGTGATGTGTTCCTCCCTTTTGTGATGCAGCAGCGATCGCCTTGAAACCCAGGGTCAAGGGTTTTGTGTTCCTCCCTATTGTTAGGCAGCGATCGCCTTCAAACCCATAGTCTAGGATTATGTGTTCCGCCCTATTGTGATACGGCAGCGATCACTTGAAACCCAGGGTCTAGGGTTATGCGTTCCGCCCTATTGTGATGTGGCGGCTATTGCCTTGAAAACCAGTGTCTAGGTTTATGTGTTCCTCCCTATTGTGATGTGGAGGTGGTTGCCTTGAATCTAGGGATAGGCGTCCCTCCCTTTTGTGATGCTTCGCCGATCGCCTGGAAACCCAGGGTCTAGTGTAATGTGTTCTACCCTATTGTGATGCGGCGGCGATTGCCTTGAAACCCAGGGTATAGTGTTATATGTTCCACCCTATTGTGATACGGTGTCGATCGCCTTGAAACCCAGAATCTAGGGATATGTGTTCCTCCCTTTTGTGATGCGGCGGCGATTGCTTTGAAACCCAGGGTCTAGTGTAATGTGTACTATCCTATTGTGATGCGGCGGCGATCACCTTGAAATTCAGGGTCTAGGGATATGTGTTCCACCCTATTGTGATGCGGCGGCGATCGCCTTGAAACCCACGGTCTAGGAATATGTGTGATGCCCTATTGTGATGCGGCAGCGATCGCCTTGACCCTCAGGAACTGAGCATATGTGTTCCGCCCTATTGTGATACAGCAGCGATCGACTTACAGCCCATGGTCTAGGGAATGTGTTCCACACTATTGTGATGCAGCGGCTATCGCCTTCAGACCCATGGTCTAGGTTCCACCCTATTGTGATATTGCAGCAATACCCTAGAAATCCAGTATCTAGGTTTATATGTTCCACCCTATTACAATACGGCGGAGTAGGCCTTGAAACCCAGGGTCTAGGGTTATGTGTTCCTCCCTATTGTGATGCAGCAGCGATCGCTTGAAACTCGGGGTACAATGTTGTCTGTTCCGCCCTATTGTGATGCGGCGGCGATCGCCTGGAAACCCAGGTTTAAGGGTAATGTGTTCTGCTCTAGTACGATGCGGCGGAGTCCGCCCTGAAACCCAAGGTCTAGGGTTATGTTTTCCTCCTTATTGTGATGCAGCGGCAATCGCTTGATACCTAGGGTCTGGGGTTATGTGTTCCATCCTTTTGTGATGCGGCGGTGATCATCTACAGACCCAGGGTCTAGGGATATGTGTACCGCCTTAATGTGATACGGCGGCAAACACCTTCAAACTCTGGGTCTAGGGTAGTGTGTTCCATCCTATTGTGATGCGGGTGGCGATTGCCGTGAAATCCAGGGTCTAGGGTTATGTGCACCGCCCTATTATGATGTGGCGGCGTCCGCCTTGAAACCCAAGGTCTAGGGATGTGTGTTCCGCCCGATTGTGATGCGGCGGCGATCGCCTTGAAGCCCACAGTCTAGGGATATGTGTTCCACCCTTTTGTGATGCAGTGGCTATTGCCTTCAGACTCAGGGTCTAGGTATATGTGTACCGCCCTATTGTGATGCGGCGGCGATCGCCTTGAAACCCTGGGTCTACACTAGGGTTATGTGTTCCGTCCTATTGTGTTGCGGCGACAATCGCCTTAAAACGCAGGGTCTAGGATTATGTGTTCCGCCCTATTGTGATGCAGCGGCGATTGCTTGAAACCTATGATCTAGGGTTATGTGTTCCGCCCTGTTGTGATGCAGAGGCGATCACCTTGAAACCAAGTGTCTAGGGCAGGGGTCTCCAAACCGGTCCAGGAGGGTCGGATCCATGCCAGATTTTTTGGATATCCCCATTGAGATTCATGTCGTTATTTTAAAAATCTGGCATGGATCCGGCCCTCTAGGTCCGGTTTGGAGAACCCCCGGTCTAGGGTTATGTGTTCCTCCCTTTTGTGATGCAGGGGCGATCGCCTTGAAACCTAAAGTCTAGGGATAGGTGTTCCACCCTATTGTGATTAGGGGTGAGTGGAATTTGCGTAGTCGTGCTACACAAAGCTACGCTAAACGGTAATAAATCTCAGCAAGCACGCACAGAGTTGCGCGAACACGGGGAATTGCTTGTTCCGCCTGTTTGCAATGCTTTTTTTCTGTTCGCGAACGCTGTTTGTGTGCTTGGGGAGAAATATCTTGCGAACATGCATTTTGAAAGCCCGAACTAGCAAAAAATCTGCGTGGGCAATTCTGCATTTTCTGCGGAATGTGAAATTACACAAGTCCATGAGCAGAACGGAATTTACCGCCCAGGCATAATATATATGAGATCAGTGTCGTAATACAACTCTGGGGGTACATCAGATTATGTATGATTGAGAAGATCCTAGATACGTGTCTTCAAGTAGGGGTCTTTCTTCTGTTGTAATAGTGTCTCACCTTATCCCCTATGTGCAATAAGGTACCGCCCGATTGGTTTAGATATTCTTGTGTACAGCTTGTTAGCTGGAGAGGTTAGAGTAAAATGAAAAAATCTTTCTCTTATCTGTGAGTGTTTAAATTTAGCAATACACCACAGATTATCTTGATGGATACATTAAAAACATTTGGATTCTCCGAAGATCAATTTAATAAGAACATAGGAGGTAATTCAAAGAAAATAAGTACTTTGACCCTATCTAAGGATGATAGTAAAAAATTGAATTCTGTATGGAATCTTAAAAAGAAAATGATGCGTACTGTTGAATTACACTCTGAATTCTTAATTGAATATTGTAAGTAAGAGATTATACCGATTGGTTTACAAGTCAGGAATGAAACAGGGTTATTCGTTAGAAATTAAGAATTTACTGGAACATTGGACACTGATAGCCAATCGCTGTAGTCACGATTGGATGCTGCTGATCATCAAGACGACACAAGGAATTTTTATTTTAGAGAAAAAAGAAATTGATGTTTTAGAGATGGATATTAAAAGAAATTTTAAGAGACCCAATTAAAAGAAAGTGTAGCATCATATAAAGCAAAAAAGAAATTAAATGAAATTCAAGATGATCTGAAAAGCTATAGGGAATATTTGATCTATAAACTTTGTAAGGGCATCAGTAGATACAGTGTAGAAAGGGTATACCCATATCTTCAAAAAGATTATTATGAGAGAGTAGAGGAGGAAACACAATATTATAGAAGAAACTCCTATCCAAAGAGAAGAGCTGGTAAAAAACAAGTGAGTTTCTAAGACACCTCATATTCAGATTCTGAATTGAGACTTTAGATGATCCCCAAAACGGTAAAGAGAATAGAGACAGGAGCGAGTACCAGTAGAGACAATACTCTTTCTTTTTTAGGACAGTATCAGAGACAATACAATCAGAACCACAGGGGGAGGTAAAGAGGAAGGGGATACTTTCAGCCTCAAGCTGGAAACCAGAGGAATCAGTATATGAGAACAAGAAGCCAGAAAGATTGGGATTAGAAAATGAAGATAAGCCTCCAATCATAAATATCTCAAGTAGAATTTTACCTGAATCTGAAATATTAGTGCTAGAAAGGGGCATAGTTTATGCCCCTACTGATAGACAGAATAAATGGCATTGAAAGAGACATCAATGACCTTTTAGGAAAATTAGATTAAGACACTTTTTTGAGGGGAAAGATCCCAGACCCAACGATAATAAATCTGTCTTGAAACCATGGTCGACCTGGGTCCCTCCTAAAGCAATAGTAAGTAAGGAGGTAGAAACCTTCAAAAGGGTAGTAGAAAAGGGTATTGATGATCTGCTTGTCAAGAATTTTCCTCAAAATAACAATTTTCCCATTAAACAGAGAGAGGCCTTGATTTATTTATCTAAATGTGACACCATAATAGTGAATCCTGGTGACAAAGGGGGAAGTATTGTAATTGATCTAGATGATTATTCTTTCTCTTTTGGTATCCTGGAATAAGCGGACCACAGGACTTGTTGTTCTGACCAACCTGCACTGCTCTGCTTCCTGAGCCCCGGACACTGTTCGCCGGACCCGCTCCGCGGGTCCCTCATCACAAGGACATCCACCGGGCTCTGTGGCAGCGAAACAGGGCTGCGAGCATGACGGCAGGGACTCCATCAACCAGGAGTCCCTGCGTGGCCAATAGTTGACACCTGGCCCGCTCTCCCTGTAAGCCACGCCCACAGCGCACACGTACATATACAGTCCAACACCCGCGCACGCGGGACGCGCGCGGAACGAAGCGCGGAGCGGAGCCCGGGTAAGCCACGCCCACCGCGCACCGGCCTCGTGAAAACCAGTCCTTCTCTCCGGACCTGGTGGGATTCTTTCTCTTTTGGTATCCTGGCATAAGCGGACCACAGGACTTGCTGTTCTGACCCACCTGTGCTGCTCTGCTTCCTGAGCCCCGGACACTGTTCGCCGGACAAAGGGTAAAGGGCGGGCCGTTTGAGGCCGTTCGAGGGCGGGAGAGACCGGGACCGGGCCACTCCCCCTGGTCGGACCATTCCATCATCCCATTCCCCACAAGGACCTGATCAAATAGCCGTCAGAATGTGTACCAGGGAAGCAAGGAGCAAATCCTCGCTGGCTGCGGCAGGAGCTGCTAAAGGTACCATCGACAACTATTTTGTTAAAGCAGGATCACTTCTGATTGAGGACATTGCTGTGCTTGAGAGACATATTTCTCAGGAAATTGACTGGGTAAGGAGATCATCAATGGGCCCAATGGCTCTGGCCAAGACTCCTGAGGGAAGGCCAGAGGCTAACAACTCTAGCCATGGGGCCTCGGGGGTCAATCAGTCACCTACTAACCCAGACCTCACAATGGAGGCCTTAAATGATCTCGAGGATATGAGCCTAATGAGCCTACCGACGGGCCAAATACCACAAACCCCACTTCCAACCCCTGGCCATGACTCGGACATAGCTACCATTAGTGAGACCGTTTCCGATCTCTCAAGGGGAGCCAGTGAAGGAGCTATCCAAAAAAGGAAGAAAGAGGGGCAAATTAAGGGAGGAAGTAAGCCAAAAACTCCTAAGTCCAATGCCGTAAAGGACTGTGCTAGCTCCGGCGATACTTGCTCCGGCCATTCATCCAAGGTCAGTGTAGAGGTCCCACCCATCGTTATTGTACCTACGGACACACCATCTCACTCCAACAATATCTCAACGGAATCCTCTAGTGAGAATATCACACTTGCAGACATAGGTACACTCTTTTGGTCCCTTTTAAGCCCCCTTGAAGCCTGTCTGATAAAGATCGAAGCTAGGCTGGTTAACATTGAAAAATCTACAGTCCAGCTGGCAGATAGCCTGAAACTAGAAAGCAAGGGAGCCAAAGAGGGGCCAGATCCAAAGCCTAAAAAGGGTGCTAAGCCAACAACCTTGACGAAGAAAAACGGCCCAGCTACTTCTCAACACACACAACACAAACCCAACCAAAATAAGATCCCTCAACTCTTGGCTACCGCAAATACAACTAACCCACCCACACAAACCAAGGCACCATCACTTCCATCCTCAAACATAATTACACATCCTAAAGATAATAACATTCCCTCTGACAAACCACAGAGTGATTTAAAACCCCCAGATAACATGCCAAACACTCCCTGCAAAACCAAACCTGTGAACCTACCATCTGAGGCGTCCCCCTACACAGTAATTTTAGTGGGTGTACCCGAGTTAAAACCTACCGCCACAGAGACGACCGCCTCCCTTAAGAACAAAGTTATCAACTGGCTGTCTATATACAGACCTCTCCCACAAGGCACAACTAGCGATGTTCTTATGGCAAGACGGGCTACCTGGGTGGGAAACATGAGAAAAACAATCAGTGGCGATTGTGTCCTGGTTAGTTTTAGAGAACCCAGGACAGCCTCCTACATCTGCAGTTGGGCCCCTGATGATCAAGGGAGTCACATCCAGTCTCTCCCTCTCTCATTCTTCTACCCATCGAGTATGTATACATCAGAGGACCAGAGATGGGGGTATCATCAGGAAATGTTGGGAGAATGGGAGAGCAATTGTGCAGGGAGGAGGGACCCCTACTATCTTAGGAGTATGGTGCCCGAGCACTTACCCCCATATGGCGATGAGGAGGGCTAGGAGATTAGCACTAGGAGAAGGGGCGGATATGGGGGAAGAATGAGAGGAGTTCCCAGGCCCTATAGAATTCACCAGCCAGCCTACCTTCCCACCTCTAACAGGTACATCAGCCTTGAAATGGTTGATTGACTGCAGGGACCAGTTTCACTTCCATCCTATAGATGGTAGTGAGGATAGAACCACCTCCCCTGAACAAGCCCCGGCTTCACTGGAACAAATAGTGCTCCCAATGAACCTGCACATTGTCGAGACCCCGGCTACTCTATAGCAGATACATCTGGCAATGGCAGTAATTTAGGGGCAGGCCAGGGGGAACTGTTACAACATTTAATGGTAAATCCAGGCACAAATGAGAACAACCATTACGAAATAGAGCTACCATCCTCAAGACCTCCAACACTGAACCTGATTTCATGGAATGTAGCTGGGCTGGGTAATAAAATGGACTGTCAGGAGTGGGCTTCCTTTAATAACTCAAAAAGTATTTGCCTCTTCCAGGAAACCTGGGTAAGAGAGGAGTTTACATGCCAGGGGTTCGCAGTGTTTTCAAAATCTGCTAAATGGGGGGGTAGGGGACGACCGTCAGGAGGGCTGGCAATTTGGGTAGGTTTCCCAATTGGGCTGCCAGGCCATATACCTAACTGTGGATTCTGATCACATATTACCTGTCCTGTTAGAATGGCTAAACTCCTCTAAACTGGTGATAATAAACGTCTATTCGAGACCTGTAGCCACACCACGAGAATCGAAAACCATCGAGGAACTCTCCGCTTTCTTGAGCGAAATTCCAAGGGAGCTCCATTACGTGGTTAGAGGGGACCTCAACTCGCATTATGAGCCATTGCCTGGCCTTCTTGATGGACCCTCCCTAGAGGAGGATTTAAGATCGCTGATACCTGCCACGGCGGCACCCCCACCAAGAGCTTGGACTTCCCTCGCACTGCAGATAACCGCCCTTACTCTCAATTACGGCCTAAGGGCCTGTAATGGGCGCATTAAATCAGATATCCCAAGTAAATGCACCTTCAATAAAGTAGGAAGTGAATCCAGACTAGATTATGTCCTAGTCCAATTGTCATGCTGGTCACAAATCATCGATTTCAGGGTAATTGATAGAGGGGACAGTGACCATAACGCCCTGGAACTTGATTTTTTTTGGGGAACACTATACCTTTTGCACATTCCCAAGAAGCCAGAGGATTTCTATTCATGAAGACCTGGGTAAACAACTGGGTTAGGATGTCTTTGAGTGAGCTACTAAATCTGACATAAAATTCCACAGGAATACCGTCTAGACCTGATGCCTTACCAGATGGAAGACTGCGTATGGATAGTAAAATTTCTATCCAGTCTGGAGTTTCAGCGAGAATTCCCTCATCTGCTTTGGATAGGCAGGGCCTTATATCAGAAATTAGATACTCATCAATTTTATCTAGTTTAATATCTGTTTCAGAATAAAGCTCTGCATAATATCTCCTAAAGGCATCCCTAATGTCGTTTGTATCATGAGTTAGGCCGAGAACAGGGTCTCTTAAAGCTTTAATCGTATTTTTAGAATTTTGTTCTCTTACACTAATAGCTAATTGGTGCCCTACCTGTTCGCTCCATTCATAGATTTTTTCCCTATTTGCTGTAGCTTTGAGGATTGCTTTACGAGTGAATATTTCAGATATTACGTTTTTTGCTATCGCTACATCTCTGATTGCCTCTTTAATGTTGCTCCCCCCTTAAAGTAGTCTGATTAGATCTTCTTCTTTCCTGGCCAAATTCTCCTCTAGATCTTTTAAGTTTTGTTTGGCTTTTTTGTTATTTTGGATAGAAAATCTGAGGGTTTCCCCCCTTATCCCTGCCTTTAATGAGTCCCATACCACCTCTAGCGGGGCGCTACCCATGTTGAAACTTAAAAATTCTGGGATCCATTGATCCATATGGGTACAATATTTATCGTTGTTTAGCAGAGCTCTTTCAAAGGTCCAGTTACTGCGATCAGATTTAATAATGTCAATATCAAAACTCAAAAGCAGAGGATTATGGTCTGAAAAAACCCTCGGCAGCCTATTTATAGGGCATTTGGATAGAATTACATTGGAGATGAATATATAATCCAATCTAGCCAGTTTGCGATGGGGGTGGGAAAAAAACGTATATCCATGGTTTTGCGCTGTTTTCATCTCCCAACAATCTACCAGCCCATGAACATGACAGAATTGCACCAAGTCCTTGTATGTTCGAAGTTTCCGGCCTTGATATTTAAATGTTAGTTCCGAAAGTCAAATTGGTGGGAGATTGATGTTAATATCCCCACACATGATCATAGGAACAGGCCAGTGTGCTAATTCATTAGATAGGAACTGTAACAATGTTGGATCGTCTGTGACGTTGCCAAAGATTGAAGAGACAGTAAATTTTTTCCCACTTATACATTGACACTCTGTAATAGCCCATCTACCAGATGGGTCTGAAGCTGATCTTAAAAAACTCAAACCCCCACCTCGCGCTAAAATAGCTACCCCATGAGTTTTATTTGGTTGGGTGGTGGTGACAGCAACTCTATATCCCAGGTCTTTAAACAGATATCTTTGTGACCCCTCTATATGTGTTTCTTGAAGACATATTATTTCTGCTCCTATTGAATGTAAACCTATTGCTAATCTTTGCCTTTTTTTGATATCATTGAGCCCACATATATTCATAGTTAGTATTCTCAATTTAGCCATTTAATTTGTAGATTTGGTGTACTACTAAAATTAAATCTTTTTTTTTCGTCATTTGACAGTATGCTCTTCTTGTCCTATATCTAAGCCTGATCATAAATTCCGCCCTTTCAATTTGCCTGTACCGCTGCCCTCTTCCCCCTCCCCCGTCTACTCCACAACCGCTAACCCCCCCCCCCCCCCCCTCACCCCCTCCATCAAATGAGGCTACCTGTTGCCCGTGGGCCCAGGTTGTGGGCATCTCGCAGATCCTTCGGAAGTTGGTGGCTCTAGTGTGAGAAGTTGGCCTGATATGTGGTGTTTCCAATTCTGGAACCACCTTGTATCAGTCCAAACAATCCCTTATGGTGTCTGGTTGTAAGTCAACCTTGTAGACAAGCTATCCTAGGGGTAGCATGAACTAAGCAGCCTTAAAGGCTTAACTTAAGAGGTTGTGTTAAGCGAGCTGTTTTACCACATACAATCCTGTAATACCAAATGAAAGGACACCACACAAGTATATATTATAAAAATATATGTGTTTATTTCTAAATTAATCCCCAGTACTCTTTATGAGCAAAGGGGCACAAGCGTTAAATCAAAAGCACAGTATAACATACAAAGTTGCACAATTATGGATGAGGGCGGGTGGCCACTCAAACCATATACTAAACAAATGGTATAAGAGATACCAACCGAACAGTGGTGAGACCTAGGGCCTAGAGAATCGCTGGGAGCAGTCAGGACTAGCAATGCTGAAGTCGGGAGAAGCCCGCGGGATTCAGGTGCAGCACGTAAAGTGCGGCTTGCACCAATACAATGTCAATGGTGCGTAAAAGTTACACAAAGTTAGTTTACAGATACTTCCGCTGAACCTAGAGGAACAAAACTTAAGACACAGACCCTAGAGGTGTGTACCAGTGTAGGAACACCAGCGTTGCAATGTTACCTCACCCACAGGAAGTGGGTGCACAGGGTCGAAGTGGCGTCGGGTTTTGACACGCAGATTCTTGGTGCTTGGAGCTGGAGAAGCTGCAGGCGATGGGAAGCAGAAGTGTCCGGTGTGATCCAAGGGTGGATCGAAGTCGAGATGAATCTGAAAGCAGAGGGGACAGAGTCTGGGTCACTCAGCAGTGACCAGGGTGGAACCAGGACGGAACCAGGCAATGTCGGGCGCAATCAGATGGTTGTCGAGAGGCTTCTCTCTGCTGTTACGTGGGCTCTGGGGCATCTGCGATGTCCAGGAGCAGGTCACGATCTGTCCCACGCAGGCTCTCGCCGTCAGCTGCGTCGGCTTCAAGATTGCAGCAAACAGCACTTGGCAAAAGCAATCCATGCGGAACCGGGAGATTGCTTCTCACTCAGACCAGGAGGGTCAGAGTGGGGGTTCCTTTTCACAGGAGCTGGTGCAGATCTGGAGCAACCAGAAAAGCAAGTCGTTTTCAAGTTTTCGTTGGCACAGGGGCCACAAGCCAGCTAGCAAGTGACCGGGCCAACGCGTCGTCAACCACAAGCAGAAGGGCCCACACAGCACTCGTCGAGTGTGGAGGGGGTAGCTTTGGTGCAAGTGTAGCTCAGGGTTGGGGCTTCTCAAACCCCGGCGTACAGCTTCGAGGGTCACTCGTGGGCTGCACGGTCAGCGTCTCGTGGCCTTTTCAAGATGGCGTGCCCCACGCTTCCGGTCGCCTCCACTGGTCTCAGCTCTGCAGGGACTGTGGATCGGGCTGGGAGAAGGCAGGCAAGCTTGATCTCGTTGATCTCTGTTGCTCGAGTTCCAGCGGGAACTGCAACAAAGCAAGGGTCGAGGTGCTGGTTGGTACCTGTTTGCACAGGGTGGCCACTCCTTGACCACAAGGGAGATTCTTCAGTCTTCTACGTTGAGTAGGATGTCGAATGGTCCAGAATTCGTTTCTTATGTGTCTACAGGATGATCTGAGTTGCATTGGCACTGCTCCCACTCTTATTCCAATCTGAGGGGTGGATCTCCTGCTAGGTCCCTCCCTATGGGTGGGACCAGGAAGGGGGACGGTTACACCCCCTTTCCTTTGTCCAGGTCACACTAGAGCTGGGGCTGGTGTGCCCCAGAACGGTTTGACCGGATTATGCAAAGGGAAGCCTTGTGCTCCCCAGGCACTGTCTGATTTCTTTCAAACCTCCCTGCTACAATCCACTATCTCCTGTCTGGGGTGGTGTGACACCGCCCTGTGACAGGAAAGCCTTTGTCCAGGCCTCCTCTGCTGAGTTTCGGTCAGCAGCAGGAGGTCAGACATGTGTCTGTGGCAGAAGCATCCATTTTGTGGATCTGAGGCTCTTTTAAAAATCAACCGCGTTTTAGCAAAAGTAACATGTCGTCCCCTCTAGAGGGGTGAAATGCTATCCCCGTCGCCAGGACTGGCGAGGGGGTAGTATTCCAATTCGTATGACACCTTATACGACATGTTTTGATAAAGCCAAACCAAAGCTGACATTGATTATAATGCACTTAATAGTATATGGTTTGGCATTATCCCGGAACAGCTAAGGGAATTGGTCCCGACAGCTGCAGACAGGCTCAGCTCATGCTAGAGCACCATCTCACATTAAACCACACACTCTGCCTTCAGGATTGTTAAGGCCTGCCATAGGAGTGGCTCACAGGTTTATATGTGTCCAGATAGGTTTAGATATAGGCATACTATATCTAAGCAAGGGGTGATTACACCACCTTGCCCCAGCTGAGTGATCAGCCAGTTGTGTCAATTTACGAACCAGCCAGGGGTGGCAAAAGATATGCTGTCCAAATCCCCTATGGGCATACAGCGGGTGTTGGATGGCTTCCTGGAATTCTGCACAGAAAGGGGACTTGAAATCAACCCGCAGAAAACTAAATTCACGATCCTTAACCCCATGTCCTTCAAACGCCCCAACCCCTTGCTTGGCACAGTGCGCTTGGAAAGGGTTTACACAATAGAGTACTTGGGAATAACCCTAAATCAAAATCTTACGTGGGGGGCACACCAGACAAAAGCAATCATGAAACTGGCCCAGAAGGCAGGTGGCATTATGAGAATTGCGAGTAAGTCATCATATCGCCCACTCAGCCCTGCAATCCAAATTTATAAAGCCCAGGCGCGGGGGGAGTCACGTACGGGGGAAAGTTGTGGGGCCACATTCCATCGTCCAATTTGCTGACCACAGAAAACAAATTCCTTAGGCAGCTGACAGCTCTTCCCACAAGTACTCCACTCCTGCCCCTGAGACTGGACCTGGGTCTGAGGCCCATTACAGAGGAACTAGGGCTGAAACCACTAACCTTTTGCGTCGTCTTTGGAGCAGCCAAGATCTTACCACTTATAGAACTGAGCTACAGGAATTTCTATCCCTGCCCAACGCCACCAAGACGCCTTGGTTAAATTACATCAAGAGAACCTGCGAGACTCTTGGATTACCAGAACTATGGCCAGACCCAGAAAGCATAAGTAACAGGACTCAGAGGAAAGCGCTGTCCAGAGCATATTATGACAAAATGCTTCTCCGAGCCCTGGAAAGCACTCGAGAAGGAATCCCTGACACATTGTTTCATTAAAACTAAAGATTCATATAACCTTGAAAGCGTTTTGGATGGCATGACTCCTGCTCTAACAAGAAAACTATTCCTGCAATGGAGGTACGGGACCCTTCCTCTAGGGTCTTTTACTAAAGCATGGTCCTGTCGGCCTCCCACAGAGACGTGCCCTGCATGTGCCCATACAAAGGAGAACGATGTGCACGTGGTTTTCTTTTGTCGAGCCTACCAGAAAAGCAGGAAATATTGGCTTGTCCCCCTCCTCAAAAACTTTAGAACATTCTTATCCGCATACAGAGTTTTAAAGACTGATTTATCCCCGCCAATTGTATTTACCTTAGCAAAATTTCTAACTGCATTGTGGTATGTCCGAACCCGATTGATAAAGATGGTTGGAGACTCTTGAAAAACTCTAACCCCTTGATTCACTGGCACCTTTTTTTCTTTTTATTATTATCATTTTCTTTTTTACCTTTAATGTATTTTATGCTAATGACATATTGATATTCTGGATTTTTAACTGATGTGGTAATTTTGTACATCTTTTATGATCATGCGATCGAAATAAAGATTTGGAATTGATTATTATACTCCCTCCTACAAGTAGAATTGAACTATCGGAATTCTAATAACACTGAATGGAAGGATTTAGGCAACAAAATAGCAGGTCTATTGAAATTAGCGAAGGAACTTGGTATCATTTGCCAACAAGAGTATGACTATATGTTGAATCAACATCTAGTAATACCAGCTCTTTATGGATTACCAAAGGTTCATAAGAACATATATGATCCCCCAATGATATCGATTGTCTCTTGTATCAACTCTTTAACTGAACTACTGAGTAAGTATGTAGATTATTTTCTAAGACCCTTGGTGTCTAAACAACCATCTTGCATCAAGGATACAACCAATATGATAAAAAAAAAAATAGAGGGCTTACCTGTCAACTCAGAACGGGAATGGCTAGTGTCCTTGGACATCGATGCATTATATACGAATATACCTCAAAAGGACACTACTGAGCTGATCCATGTATTATTAGAGGATAGTGAAGGGTACTTAAACCCACATGAGCGGTTTATATGTGATTGTGTAGAAATGGTATTGAATAATAATACTTTTTTATTCAATGGTTAGTTCTACTGTCAAACCAACGGGACCAGCATAGGGTCCACATGTGCCCCATGTCTGGCCTGTTTGTATGTATGTGATTTTGTAGCCAAGCATGTATTTAATGAAGGTACACTGTTCTATGAAAACGTAAAACATTGGTCACGCTTCATAGACAATGTCTTTTTCATTTGGCGAGGAGGTGACCTTTAATAACATGCAGTAGATATTTGTTATAAACTACTGTTACTTTGCACCGATTTGGTTTTTAATCTTGGAAGTGGTTATACTTTTTCATTAAAATTATTTGTGTTTCCACTATCCATTTTTATCTTTACACTTTCACTCACACATATTGTTTTGAGCACTGCTTCCGGTTAGCACTGTGTGTTGACTAGTGGTATGTGCAGTGTGGACATACCACTTTGTGAAATTGCCCAAATGATGACAACAGGGCGTTTCAGAGTGCGTAACTGATGGGTACATATATCACAGTGTGATTAGTCCCTTTTGTACTTTACAACTTGGTTGACACTTCTTTATACAGAGTCCTTAGTTTTATGCAGACCCACAGTTATTGTTTGTTGTTATAGTATGCTGTAAGGGGTTATAACTGTGCATTTGGTCTTTAAATATCCCCTCGGACCCTACTCCCTCCGTGTTTGTTATTGAGGAGTTAGAGACACACTGAATTAATTCATCCAGCGGATTAACTGTGGCTATGTAAATCTTAAATTTATCTCATCTGTCAGTCAGGAAGTATGTAACCTCTTAGACATTAGCATCAAAGAAGTTAAAAACACACTAGAAGTGAACATTACACTAAACCATCAAAACCGGAATACCACTGTACATTACCATAGTAATCATCCATGTTCCCAAAAGGATAATATACCTTATGGTCAATTTTTGTGTTTAAAGAGGTATTGTACAACAAAAAAAGGACAGTGAACATCACGTAGACCGCCTTAAAAAGAAACTTCAAAATAGAGGCTATATAAAGAAACTTATTAAACAACCATATAACCATGCTAAATATTTTAATAGAGACAGTATTTTTACCGAACAAGATACTAAAGAATCAAAGCAAGATCAGAGTATTACCTTTGTAACAAATATTTTGGGAGCAAGTAACAAAATCAAAAATGTGATAAACAGGTACTGGACATTACTAAATAGCGCTGGCAAACGTTTACTACCTAAACCAATTTTTGTCTTTAGGAGAAAAAAACAATCCATATAAGACATAGACACAAACATAGACATAGACACAAACTCTTATTGAACTGTAGAACCAGAAATGTAATTTACCTAATCATATGTCCATGTGGCAAAGGGTATGTTGGTGAGATGAGTAGAGAGGTAAGAATACGTCTTAATGTACACAGATCAGCTATCAGCACCAACAAGAAGAATGCACACTTAGCGAAGCATTGGTCCCAAAATAACCACACCCTGGATAACTTTAAATGGGTAATTCTGGAAAAGATCAATTCTCCCGCAAGAGGGGGTGACATAGATACGAAGAGAAAATGACGGGAGCAATTCTATATGATTAAATTTGATACTTTTAGGTCAGGGCTAAATAGTAGTGAAGAATGGGAAAGATTATTATGGTAATAGTATCACGTGGTGATGTGCTGTAGCACAGTTATAACGCTGAATAAGACTCTGTGGTTTAAGACCCTCCAGAATATGTAAGTAAAATAAGAATCCAGGTGGTTCTTACACTTTATATCATATGTAAGCAACTTTGCAAAAAATGATATTAACAATACTTTCTACAGTACATCTAATTGTACAATGGTGATGCCCAAAGTGCCAACCAACATGCTCCTTGTGGGAGATATATAATTTTTAACATCAGGGTCTTCGACATATGAGGAAATAATAGACACTCTAGTCGAGGGTACATAAACGATTAAAGCCCCTGAATTTAATATTGTATGGATCCTGTCTGCACGAGGCACTGCATAGAACATTAATTCATAGTGTACTACTTAACATCTATGCATGACAGTACTAGAGACAACTGATTGTTTTTTTTTGTTAGATCAATAAAGTTATTTTGGGGCCAGAAACACGTGACCCTTTCCCTTCATGAGTATAAAAGAAGGACAAAGGAAATGGTCTGGTTTAAATAGAAAAAATAAGGAAACGAAGACGGGCGCATGCTGTTGACGCGATCATTGCGTCAAGAAGTCACTGTTTAATTACTTTCTAATGTGACAGTAATATATTCCCTTTTCCTCAAAGCGATTGGCTTTACCGAAATTGATAAATGGGGTTTGTTGTAAAAGAGGTTTATTCCAGCAACGCGGATAGTTAAAACTATTGCTGCTGAATGTGAAATGCATTATGAACAAATCTGGGGCTTTCTGGTAACGCAAAGACTCGTATACCCTTTTAAACGGGGTTATCAGCATAATTAGACTTGGATGACCCATGTAGATTAATCAGATTCTTTTGACAACTGCTGAATCTAAAACGTATTACTGACAAGCTTGATTTTTGGTTATAGTAGAGACCAATATGTCTTTCAAAAGGGTTTTTTTTATTTTTAAACTGTATGGACCCATTGAGCTATATTAGATTTACTTGAAACCACAGGGAGAAGAGTGATGCCAGTTATTTCCCGTAACAAATTTGAAGAGTAAAGGTGGTTCTACTTTATATGTCAAGGGTATTACACCACAATTAAATGCTCTCATATAACACATTTATATCTAGTATTAGCTATGGGCATACATATGAATAAAAACACAATCCAATTTTTTTTAAACCATTACACTTTTTTTTTAGGTATTGGAGTAACCGGGCCAGATAATTGAAAAGTCAAGTGGCGATACTACATATGTGGCCCTCTTTCTTACCTACATCATTTTCATAATTATACCAAAATGAGAAAATCGGGACTCAATGGTGATAAGTGAGGTGAGGTTCGTAATAAAAATAAAATGAGAGGTAATTTCTGGATAAGGGCAGTAAAAAGTGTTCAATTGTTAAATTTTATTATGCACAGGTCATATGCCAGCTGAGTCTGTTGACAGACTATACCTATTTTAAAAGACTGATAGTGATTGTTTTGAATTGAGGTTAGACCCTCTTTAGATATAAAAGAGAATGTCTCTTTGTAAGAAGGATGATATACAATAACCCACAACTTGTTTAAATTTCATTCTGTACAGGATCCGTTTGAGTACTGACTCCTCCTCTTCTCATATATATACACGACTCTGGTCCATATCAAATAAAACCTTTTAAATTGTAAGCTGCAACAACTTATATAGAAGACATAATAAACCTAGCAATTTATAGATAGAAAACTAAAGATATGGTTCTCTTTAATATATCTACTCATCTGTGAAAAGTATTCATAGCATAAACATGTTGAGCTTGAACAACTGCAAGACAAACAGTAAGTCATGTTGGTCTATTGGGAAAAAAGGGAGGGTTGTGGGAACACCGCCTTTGTTAAACAATTGGGCTATACCCAGATAAATTGCATAAGATTTCCATTTTCCTAAAACATAGGATAATATGGTACTAATATTTGTCATGAAGGGAATATATATATATATATATATATTCCCTTCATGACAAATATTATATATATTCCAAATCCTGTTGTAAACGCCACGTCTTGAATCACGCGATGGAGTCAAACAGGACACAGACCCAAATTTTGTGCTGATTACTTCTTTATTTGTTCAAGAGTCTGAGACGCGTTTCGCGGCGCGAACGCCGCCTGTTCACTTGACAATTTGTTTTTACCCAGAAGGCATTTTTAAAGTGGCGGTGCATAAAACAGTATATCATGTGCGATCTACTCGCCATAGATATAGACAAAACACTACGTGTGTCATATAATACTGACTTATGTATATATAAGGCTGTCGGTTGATATAAAAATATTTGTAAAATACATTTTTATATTAAAATCAACCAATCACAAAGCATGATGATAAAATCAGTCTCAGCTTTAGAAAAAATCCATGTAAAATACGCTGGCCCTAAAACACTTACATTGAATCTATAAACATTTTGTCTATTTTCATTGGCGAAAAAACATACCTTAAGTGCTTAATGTGCAAGTGATATTAAAATCATTCCATTTGATCTCTCTATATTTTACAAAACCAAATAAATTAAATTAAGTTAAACATTTCTGTTGCCTTGTACGATCCACAAATTCATTGCCAAATATTACTTTTTTCATATGTATTTTTCATCATTTAAATATTAAACAATAGCTGCAATCTCTTTTTCATGAACTTATTTACCAACCAGTATCATATCTATTGCTCAAATCTTGTCCAACATACATACTCAATATATCAATACCAGTGTTTGTTATATCCCTTTGATACCAAATGTTTATACTTGATCTGATCTATAAATAATGTTTAAAAAAACATATTAAAATATTTACAAATATTTAAAATCATTTGTATCCAAAAATTCATGATATAAATATATACAATATTTACAACATAAAAAACCTTTTTTCAGATGTCGTATACATATCCTATTGTATTTTATTAGGGATATAAGATAATGCCTTTGTATATGCTTTTCAACTGGTAATCTTCTTATTTCATCAGAGCCCATTATCTCAAAAAGTATCTAAACCAGACAAGTATATAGATCTTCCATTAGGTTCAATCCATTCGGATGTTTCGAATCTAACAATAAAATGTATCTAGTCTCCAGCTGCCTTAGTTTGTTCTCCCAATCACCTCCTTGTCTATTGGGAGGGATTGCATCAATAAGGTAGTAAGTCAAACCTTTATTGTTTGGCCCATGGCATGCCCTAAAGTGTCGGGCCACCGGATATGTATTATCTGTGTTTGTTATGGCTCGAAGGTGCTGGAGTATTCGAACATGTGCTAGATGTCTGGTAGAGCCCACGTAGTTTAACCCACATGGGCAAGTAAGCACATATACAGAAAATTCTGTCTTACAATTTAACATTTTATTCATGGTATATGGTTTAGTCTTGAATGGACTGAGATATGTTTTCGTATTAATTCCATGTGTACAAGCTTTGCATGTAGGACATTTTTAAAAACCTTTTAGATTCTGGTATAAATATAACGGATCCAGGTAAACAATTTGCAGTAGTTTATTTCTTCAGTGTCCCATGTACCACCATGATGCGTTTCGGGCCCAATGAGCCCTTGATCACATGACGTTGTACAAATAAGCCCCTACATTTAAAGTGTAACAGTGCATAGCACGTGACCACCAGGCCAATGGACATAGAAAACAGATCGCCACATAATGCTTAATTTATTGCATTTAAAAGTGTTGATATGTATACCATAGGCAAGTAAAAGAATCAGAAAACAGCGCCCACCTGATAACATAGTGCAAACAATTACAATTTGTTCAAATTACGCCAAAGTTGTGAAAATATCGCATTGTAAACTTGTAGTAGTGCAAATTTCATAGAAATGTGCAAAATACGCTACAACTGTGCAAAACCTGAAATATTGTAAATTATAATGTCTGTCTGGTACACACTATGAGATTAACAAATAAATACACAAAATTAATATTTCAGTGTGGTCATAGTCATACTCTGTACATATTAAGTGACATCTGTGACTATTGCCAACAGTACTAACAACAGGAAGCAGAGGTAATCTCCTTTTCTAAAGGTTCTAGTAAACAGCACTATTAAGTACTAATATTGCTAGTACATATGAGATTACTTTGCAATATTGTCACATAATACTGTCTATAGTTACAACTGCATCTACTTAGGGTTCGGGTTAATATTCTACACTCCTCCTAGTGAGGTACCCACCCTGGTAACCATAGAAGTATTGAGTAATTCTATGATGAGTTGAGCCAGACATTTGGTTCATTACACACTTTCCTGTTTCTATAGCCTAGAACGCAAAATAAATATAGACTAGTAGTAGCTGCTGATTTCTACTACAATAAGTGTCCCTTGGTGCAACATGTCCACCTAATGGGTTGGGTATTGATATGTGTTATAAAATAAGCATATGTGTATATATATACTGCGGGCGATATTGAAGCACTTGCAGTTATGAATGACCTGGCAGAAGAAGGAGATCCTATTACAATAATGCCATCAACAAGCAGGATGTGGGCTGGAGTGACACACACTAAACCAGACAGTCCTTTTAAACCAAAATCACGTTTTTGCCCTATGATGCCGGCTGACGATCGACACTTTTTCGGATGTGATGGTCCAAGACCATTAGAGCCATTGTAATAAAACCAGAAAGAAAAAATTCGGCAATGGAAACCTAACACAACAACAAAGAAAAGCAATAATGGATTTGAAAAAGGATGACAAAATCGTTTGCAAACCGTCTGACAAAGGTGGAAATGTTTTTCTGATGACGAGGGATTACTATGTCAAGGAAGCCCTATCTCAACTGGAGGATCAAAAGAACTACATTAAGGTGACAAGGAAGACATTTGATGAGAGCGTATTTGCTTATCGTTCCCTACTCAACAAGTGGTATCACAAGGGGATGCTCAGTAAGGAGGAATTTGCTTTCCTGGAATGCAAGCAACCAAAGGTACTGACTTTTTACCATTTGCCTAAGCTACATAGACACGCAACATGTCCACCAGGACGTTCGATTGTTTCGTCCATGGGGAGCCTGACGGAGCATATGTCAAGGTTCGTGGACTATTTTCTTTATGATTTTGTGAGAATGCTAAAATCATATTTAAAGGACATAACTGACGTTCACATCAAAATAGACAATTTGATCTGGACTAATGATTTGGTAATGATGACACTAGACATTTCGAGGCTCTATACTAGTATAGATCATCTCCAAGGGGAAGAAGCTGTAAAATGGTACTTGGAGACACGGCCGATAAACTTGACGACACACAATGAAATATTCCTAGAGTTTATATCATTTTGCTTAAGTAACAATATATTTTTGTTCCAGGACTAATTTTATAAAGAGATCTGTGGCACCGCAATGGGCACCTGCTTCTCCCCCAGCTACGCGAATCTCTACGTTGGCTGGTGGGAGGAGCAGGTGGCCTGGGCGGCTGAGAATGCTACATGGACAGAGAGAGTGATATCCTGAAACAGATACATAGATGACCTATTTATCATCTTCCGAGGTACAACTGAGTGTGCTAGAGAGTATGCTGAGGTACTAAACAGGAATAATTTGAATCTCAGATTTACTGGAGAAATCAGCACAGAGACCGTTAACTTTTTGGACCTTAAAGTGTTCATAGCTGAAGGGAATCTCTGTACCGAACTGCACAGGAAACCCACAGCAGGTAACTCTGTGCTCCATGCGAACAGTTGCCATCCAGGGAAGACTATATCCAGTATACCCTATGGCGAACTACTGAGAATTAAAAGAAATTGTACACGACAAAGTGATTATGAGAAGGCGGCCAGTGACAGTATGATGAGGTTCCAAGTGAGAGGATACAGGAAGGAGGTATTACAGGAGGCAAAACTGAAAGCAGATAAGAAATTGAGATCTGACCTATTTTCAAAGAATATTACAGTGGCACTTAAGAAGCAGAAGACCAACCAGAATAGCATGAGAATGATCATGAATTATTCCAGTGATGCCTATGACATTAGGAAGAAGTGTGTGAAGAATTGGCACATACTTAAATCCGATCCGGTCATTGGCAAGGATTTACCCATATCTCCATTAATAACTTTTAGGAGAGAAAGATCACTGGGTTCGAATGTTGTGCAAAGCCACTGTAAGAAAGAGGAGAAACCTCCACTATTTGGGAAACTGGCAGAGTTCTACCCATGCCTCAAATGTAAGGCGAGCAAGAATAGCAAAAAGGTGACCCATTACCAAGTACCTGGGATGAAGAAGCCCAAAAAGATCGCTAGTTTAATGAATTGTAACACAAGCCACACTGTGTACTGTCTTCTATGTACATGTGGCTTGTGTTACATTGGGAGTACAACTCACCCAACCAAGAACAGGATCTTAGAACACCTGAGGGCCATACAGAATAAGGATCCCTCGTACCCAGTGGCGAGACACTTTGAAGTGTTTCACCGAAGCAACCGAGAACTCCTTAGCTTTTACTGCATGGATCAGGTGCCTGCAGATATAAGGGGAGGGAACAGGTTACTGCAGCTACGCAGGCTAGAATCTTGCCATATCATTGAGAACCGAACTAAGAAACCAGGTGGCCTGAACGCTGGGGAGGAGCTAGCAGTCCATTTATGATTTTCTTCTGCATTAATTCTTTCTTAAAACTGTAGGATGTTCATAATTATGTGCTTTTACATTTCTGTGGATATTCCCATTCAGTGCTAAATTGGATTGAAAATTATTACATAATTTGTGCGTGTTTGCCCATCCTGGGCACTATTACGACAGTGATTGTAAACTGAACTTACACCACTTAGAAATGGTGGCTGGTGTTGCACAAAAAATGTCCGTTCTTTATTTTGTTGATTGGATGCCTGATGGTGGCGCCGGCCTCCAATTGAGAAAGTTGGTGGCCGAAACACGTCTTGTGAGAGTGTCTTTTGTCCAATAAATCTATTGGAACTGTCCCCGTGAGTGCTGTGTACTTTTGTACAACGGAGCTAAGGTCTGACTGTGACCTGCGTGATGCCGTCACCCGCTGTTCTAGCACCTGGTCAATATATATATATATATATATAGGTATATATATATATATAGATATATATATCTATATATATATATCTATATATATATATATATTCAGACCCCCCAGGATATTGCGGCATAGATTTGCAAATTTAGCGGCACAAAAAAGGAAATTTAGCGGCACAAAAATGGAAATTTAGCGGCATTATTGCGGCACTTCATTTTACTTGAAATCATTCCTTTTCAGCCTTAAATCAATATAAAATGATTTAGCAAAGTTTTCCACTGTGAAATAGGCATGTTTAAAGTGTTTATTGCTCTACAGAAGCACA
Source organism: Lissotriton vulgaris (assembly GCF_964263255.1). Classification (NCBI taxonomy): domain Eukaryota; kingdom Metazoa; phylum Chordata; class Amphibia; order Caudata; family Salamandridae; genus Lissotriton; species Lissotriton vulgaris. The sequence continues at coordinate 172,982,097 of NC_141688.1, forward strand.
GCTCCCATCTGCACCTCGGGAGAGGGGGCCCTATTTCGCCCCAAGGTGTTACTTTTGGTACCCATGTATGCACCCCTGCCAGGGCACTGTTGACTACTGGACCCGTCCAGAATGTGCTACACCTGTGGGCCAAGAGGAGTGTTTTCCTCCGGCCATAGTAACTGCTCTTTACCAATCTGTATGTCTCCATCTGCACGTGACGTGGTTTGGAATGAAGTCCGCAATTAAGTAACAGCAGAGGGGTGTGTGCAGGGCTTTAAGTAGGAGGAAAAACCTGGGGGCGGGTCTCTCATAGGGGCGTGGCTGATGTAATTAAGGTTGTGGCTTAAAACACTTAAGCTAAAAATCTACATTTAGTATAGTGTGCTGCCCCAAATGGTATTTTGCTCTTACTGTCCATTCATCCATATATAACACAACGTGGCCATGCAATTGATGACCTGCATATGTCTGCACTCCAGCGCTCCCTCTGACAGATAATATGCCGCAGAAGGCTCCCATGGCTGGAAACTGACTTGCTCCCTCATTAATCGAAATGAGAATTTGTAATGCGAACGTCGCCTCTCACCGCTTGACCAGGAGGAAGCAGATAATGGATGGTGGCAAGTAGTGACGTGTGCGCGCACAGGCAATAAGAGAGCATTGTTTGTTTTGCTGTCTCCCAGTAGATACTGTTTTGTAAATACCGCAGCCAAAATTGTATATAATGTGGTCATCTCGCTAGTCAGATGATTTCGCGATTTTTGCGTCAATCCTGAAATGCTGGAGGGTCTGAATAATATATGAGAGAAAGAGGCAACCCAACCATGTGAGCTGTGGTATTCAACCCCGAAACCCAGCACTACTCATGCAGCTGAAAAGTATTCAAGCCGCTCATCCCCACTAAGGTAGGAATGGAGAAACCCCCTCACCTGTTCACCGAACAGTACCAACATCTTCCCCAAAGCAAGGGTTTACGTCTCCCCGCCCTTTGTCAATGTTACATTGTGTCTCTATGTGACCAAGCATATAGTGCACGATTTTACTGCATTCAATGGCCTTGGTAGGAATGGGACCCACCTGAAGGGTTTAGGACCCCTGAAGAGTTGTCCCCTCCCATGTTACGTCCTTGGCCAGTCCTTTAGGCCTTTCAGTGGTGCGGAACTTTATCAACCTCCCATAGTCACTGAACAGAGCAGTCCACCTTCTGACCGCAGCAGAAGACAGACTAATGCCCACCGAGGGGGCGGGGGAAGAGTTATTCTTCCCTGTGCCTAAAAATGAATGTGTATTTTGGTAATGCAAATAATGCTCACGTAAAGGGCTCTGATACCTTTGTGTCGAGTTTGTGTTATATAAAACTGCAACAGCAAAAAAAGGACTTGCAAAGTAGAGCTGTCCCTCGGGTCTAATACCAGCCAGCAAGGACATGTAGAGTGGAGCTGTCCCTCCAATAATCCATCTTCTAGTTAAGGCTGAGAGAGCAGGGACACCCTTAGTAAGCCCTTATGGCAGGGCCTTGCACTGTACAGCTGGCTCTCACACATACATGCCAATATTTTGAAATAAAAAGAGGGAGATTTTGATAGAGAATAAAAAGGGGGGGCTTTATTTTCTTCCTTCTGGTACATTCAGGCAAAGGAAATTTTAGGCAGCAGACAGTTAAAAAATAATGTGGGGCTTAAAAAATCGGTGTCTCCTGCATGAACCAGGTCTGCTGGCATGCATGCTCATTGTAACTGGATAGAAGGCAGTCGCTGTGGTTATTAATTTCCCATTGAATATATCTAGCTTAAAACTGGTCTCAGCGAGGTGTCAGACAGCAGGCTTATCCCTTGGATTAATGTCGCTCAACAACAGGTATCGGACACCAGAGTTACCATTCGAGATATTCATGCAACCTTCAGCTACAACTCGATGCAGGTAATTATTATTATTATGCACAAACACCAGCCCTTTGCTTTAACAGAGCCCTATGCGTTTATAACATACGGAGACAGCAACGTAAACAAAGTAAAAGCGGCAGCCAATTGAGCAGTTTCGAGATAAAGGTCATCCGTACAGAAACCCTGCATTCCTCTATCCCCTCCCCTGCATCCCTCCCGCCACGGACAAATAGGAACTGGAAAGGGAAGGAGGGGGCTAGATCTAAGGGACAGCAAGAGAAGTGGGGAGGAATCTATTAAGGAGAGGAATGCTGTCATGGCGAGGGGTAAAAGAGGCATGCGCAACTCAGAACGAAGCCTCTTCAGGTGTACAATCGTGTCAATGCGCAGGGCCCACTGACAAAACTGTGCTTTCCATTTCTTTTCCGAGATTCCTAATGCTCGCCGCAGTAAGAGGCAGGCAGGTATTTACAGCTGTACGGCGCCACGTAGTGACGTGTGCGTGTACAGCCAATAAGATGTAATAATTTTTTTTTAAATTCCTGCTGGAGACCTTTTTCGCGGGCAGAAAGGTAAAAATCGCGGTAATCGTGCTCATCTGCCGATTTCGCGATTATTTTGCAAATCGCGAAATCGCGAAAAGCTGGAGGGTCTGTATATTCAGGTCAGAAGTACAACATCAACACGCTCTCAGTGGCAGCCAAAGATACGCCAAACAAGAATAGTCCAAGGGTGTTTAATCACCTGCTTTATGTTTCGGCTTCTCACAAGCCTTGATCACGCAAATGACAGAAGTGTGCACAATGTATAAATGGAGTGAAAATAAAAGTGATAGACATAGGACTGTGGGAAAAGGGGGCAGACATCTTGTGCAAATCATACACATAAATATGTTAAGACCTGAGACCCAATGAACGGAAAACATAAACAAAAAATAAGTACACGTCAACATTCATAATAGATATTACAATCATATCAAAATTTCGAGATACAAAATATAAGTACAAATGTACTCGTAGGCGCCAAACTTCACAGCAAAGTCTCAATAGACATAGCATGGTAAATAAAACCTGAATGAAGTAAGCAAGTGCAGAAGAAAGTCGCCGGGGACATATGCAGTCAAAGTCTGTAACCACATGAGAACACCCGGGAAACAAGAACAATTGCTTGTGCTGTCTCTGGCATCAGCACCACGTAAATACTGGCAACAATAACATGTCCGATACAAAGTAAAAAGGGCATGGCGTGAGCATGCAAATAACAGGACAATATAAGTGGCAAAGTCGTGGTAACGAAAGCCAAATCAGATGCCCAGTGCTAGAGGCAGAGAAAGGTAAAATACTTGCAGGGCAGTGCTGAAGTCCCAGGTGGACGAAAAGTGGAGGTCAGGTCAGCACGTCATGCCCAGTGCCCGCATAATAATCCGTGATGTCTTCAGTGATGCCCAAGTGGGCGTGCTCTTTAAAGTGTGAGCAGGAACATGGTGGATAGCACGCCCTGTGAAAAGTGTTGTGATGGGCTAGGTTCCTGAAGTGCTCTAGAAAAAAGAGAACAAAGTTAAAATAAACATGACAACATCATGTGCACGCGTAATAAACAAGTTCAATAACATGGAGAAATGCAATAACTGATCAAAAATGTTGGCGAAAGAAAGTACAAAGCTATGTATAATCATCTTTAAGATGGGCAGCAAGTTCTTCGTCATGATTTAACCCTCCCGGGGCCTTAGTGTGGAAGGAAATGATGTATTTGGATTCCAACTGTCTCATTTTGAGTAGTCTGTTGCCGCCCCTGGGGTTCCTGTTAACCTGCTCTAAAATGAAGAATTTCATCAGAGAGGGATTGGAAAAATGGTGTTCACTGAAATGTCTGGCCACTGGGTATTTGGCGTCTTTATGAATGATGGCACGATAATGTTCCAGAATGCGTTTTTTGGCATGTGCAGTGGTACTGCCAATATATCATAGTCCGCAGGGACATACAATGATGTAGACTACGAACATGGTATTGCAAGTAAGAAATTGATTGATTTCTTTGCTGACCCCATTGTATGTATCTATCTTGATCGAGGTGCTGTATCTACAGGCCTTGCAGTGGCTACACGGAAAAAACCCTTTCAAACCAAGGTCTTGGCTGTTGGGGTAAACCGTGTTGTCACTGCGGACACATATGTCCCTAATGTTCTTGCCTTTCCTATAGGTGATGCTGGGCCTATCTGAAATAAGATGGCCGATGGTAGCATCACTCTTGAGGATATTCCAATTCTTGGCTACAATTTTGTGTATTTTCTTCGACTCCCTGTTATATGTGAGGATGAGTTGTGTGTTATTTTCATCACAAGATGTCTCTTCAGAGGGTTCATCACGCAAGGTGTCGATGCGTGGAACGGAGTCAGCCCTGGTTTTAGCTTTCTTCAGAACCCAGGCAGGATAGTTCCTGAGTTTAAACGTTCATCATTTCGGAAGCAGCTTGTTGGTAGCTGCTTTCCGTATTACAGTTTCTTTTTTCCCTCAGCAGTTCACCGTATGGAATACTCCATTTAAGGGGTTCTGGGTGGCTGCTGAGGGCATGGAGAATACTGTTGCCAGCAGTGGCTTTCCTGAAGAGAGAGGTAGTGATGTTATTGTCCTTGATGTCAATCCTGACATCAAGGTACTCTGCCATCTCCCTGTTGATATTGCTAGTGAGTCTGATGTTGTGACTGTTATTGTTGTGGATGTCAATGAAGCGCAAGGCTTCATCTTCAGTGCCATTCCAGACCATGAAGAGGTCATCGCTATACCTCCACCACGTAACCACATGGCAAATATGTTCAGTCAAAGATGGGTCCGTGAAGATGGTCTGCTCCCAATGTCCCATGAAAAGATTCGCGAAACTTGGGGCAAAACACAAACCCATCGCGGTACCAATCTCTTGTTTATAGATGGCACCATCAAAAAGAAAGAAATTGTTTTTCAAGCAGAATTCCGTCATTTCGAGGAGCATTTTGCTATGTTCGAGGAAACGTAGAGGACGCCCATCAAGAATATACTGACAAGCATCCAAGCCTTGCTTGTGGTCTATGATAGTATAGAGTGCTTGGACAGCCATGGTGATGAGTAAGTAATTCTCATCCCAGGTAAGATTGTGAAGTTTGGACAAGAAATCTTTTGTGTCTTTAACATAGCTGGCCAGTCCCTGGACCCATTCCCTGAGATAGTGGTCCACATATTTAGAGACATGCTCAGCTACGCTGCCTCGGGAAGACACAATAGGTCTACCCGGCGGATGGTCCATGCTTTTGTGGATTTTAGGGAGAAGGTAGAGTACTGGAAGGGTAGGATTGTCATTTCTCAAAAACCCATATTCTTCCCATTCTAGAATGCCCTTATCTTTCCACCCACTCAATTTGTCCCACAGTTCAATTATACTGTTGTTATAGAGTTCAAAAGTGCTGGTAATGTAGTAAATGCCTTCCAAGAGTTGTCTTAGAGCCTCTGCCACATATTGATCCCTGTCCATAATGACAATGTTGCCCCCTTTATCAGCGGGGCAAATAACAATGGTATTGTCTTCTGTAAGGGACTTCCGAGCTTTCCTCTGGTTGAATGTCAGATTATCTTGTCCAGGTCTGAAATTTCTTTTCTTGTTGTTTCTAAAGATGTTAAGTTCTTTATTGACACATTCGTGAAACGTTTTGATTGCCTCATGGGCCATCATAGGAATGAAGGTAGATTTAGGCTTGAAGCCAGAGGCAGCACTGTAATCAGTGTAAAATTGGCTTTAGTGTGGAGCTGGGTGTTACTGGTCAATTCTGAATTTTCTTCTTCTTGTACACTGGTGTTAGATATCACAGGCTCCCTATCGCTTTCTTTCTCAAGGTGTATGATGTTGATGAGAGCGTCAACATCACCTATCTTGACGGGATCCTCCTCATGAGCCAGTGGTCTCATAGTGTGCTGCTGTCCCCCCCCAGCCCCTCAGTTTGTGCCATTTTTTGAGTTTTAATTTTCGGACATATTCAAAAAACATCGATCCTGGATTCGCTATAATTGAAGTACATGGACGGACAGAAGGAGAGGCCCAAGCTGAGGGTAGTTAGTTCGGTCTCCGTAATAGTACGTTTGGATAAGTTAATAACAGTTTTGTTTACCATGTTATCATCCATTATTGGCCTTTCCTGGAGCGGGTGTACACTTCTGTCATTTTATACATTGTGCATATGTTGTGATCATTTGCGTGATCAAGGCTTGTGAGAAGTCGAAACATGTAGCAGGTGATTAAACCCCCTTGTACTATTCTTGTTTGGCGTATCTTTGGCTGCCACTGAGAGCGTGTTGATGTTGTACTTCTGACCTGAATTGGATTTCCGGCATGCTCGACCGGAGTACACGCCACCTCCCCAGGGGCCTCTAGCAACCCGCGGAGCACCTTTTTGGGAAAAATAAATAAATAATATATATATATATATATTATTTACCAAAACGTCCCAGCTTTTAGGGGTGCACTCCCAGCAGACTGCACCATCCGGTTTTCTCTCAAGGAAAGGACTCGCGTTGCTGCTCCCCAGTACAGTAACTTCAGACCTGAAGCGTTTCAAGGCTTTAAGCCTCTTTATCAAAGGTCAATTGCATCTTGACTCCTGCAGGCTGTTCCATTTTAAACATTTCATCACATGCCACGCCCTTAGTAAGTCACGCAAGTGTGCGCTATGCATGTTGGGAGAAGTAGTCCCATTTAGAACCAAAGTACCACCTATAGTAGGTCCTGTCAGGAAGTCTTATTTTTAAAAGCATTATTTCACACCCTTAGTGGGCCTCCGAGCAGCAAGCAAGTTGCATTAATCCCAGTCTGCTGTGCCGTTTCAGAGTTTGAATACAGTTCCGACCCTCGGCCTCCTGCTTGTTCATGTGGATGTTGCTGCCCCCCACGGCAGGACTGCTGTGTCATCAATTATTCACCAAAACGTCCCAGCTTTCAGGGGCGCACTCCCAGCAGACTGCACCATCCGGTTTTCTCTCAAGGAAAGGACGCGCGTTGCTGCTCCCCAGTACAGTAACTTCAGCGGTCGCCAGTAGGTGTTATAGTTAGGACCTAGTTTCCATAGGAAATCCACAACATTCTATTTAGAATAACTTTGACGCCGGTGGACGAATCTTCGCAAATTACTCCAAGAAAATGGCCTGCTCGGTTCTGCTCATTCCCTGAAAGTTTTGGGGTGATTCATCAAGTGGGTGTAGAGAAAAAAAAGGGGGTCCCAAAATATGTTTTCCTATGTAATTTTCCATAGGGACCTTTAGCCAGGGCTACAGTCCGAACTGCTGAACGGAATTACACAAAATTTGGCAAACAATCAATCAATCAATCAATCAATCTATTTTTAGAGCGAGCTATTTACCCATGAGGGTCTCAAGGTGCTGAGAGGGGGGGGGGGGGTGGAAGCTTTGCCACTGTACGAAGAGCCAGGTCTTGAGGAGTTCTCCGAAGGCGAGTAGGTCTACGGTCTGCCGTAGGTAGGTAGGAAGGGTGTTCCAGGCCTTGGCGGCGAGGTAGGAGAAGGATCTGCCACCTGAGGTTGTTCGTTGGATGCGGGGAACGGCGGTGAGGGCGAGGCTGGCGGAGCCGAGCTGGCAGTGAGAGGTGTGGAAGCTGAATGTGAATGGGGTAGCAAAGGTCCAAGGATTTCAAGGCTTGAACAACACTTGAATAAGTAGTGTTGATGGGTGGGTGGAGACACACTCGAAGCTCTGGACCTCTTGGGCTTCAAGTAAAGAAACAGTTTTGAAAAGTGGTAAGTGTGTTCTCCACAGAAATTAACATCAATTTTGCAAGATTAATATCCATTCTTTCCAGATCGTGGTACGGAGGACAGAGACATTTTAGTTGCAGTGAAGTTTCTTTATTTTTATTCATAGAACAAGGACAGCCGACACGTGTTTCGCCCCCTCTTGGCTATTTGCGCCGGGGCTTTCTCAAGGCTGTTGAAGAGGATAAGAGAGAATATTTTAGTTGTGTGGTATGAGAGCAGTTGACCCCAAGAGGAACAGAGAGAACACCTAGAGTGAAGAAGTGTTTAGGGTTGGTTTAGTGGTATCATAGCATAAGAAGCCTTATCAACATGCTCAAAGAAAAGTGGTGAAACTTAAGTCAAATGCAGTGATTTGAGTTGTACCAAAACCGCGCAGAAGAGAATTCAGAATGAAGCGATATTAGTGTTTTTTTAGAGTTTTTTTAGAAGGACGGCAAGATATAGTTAGCGTAGAGAAAGGTGTCATGATATTCAGTTTTACAATCCAAAAAAAGTCCCAAAGTACCAGAACAGAAGATGATGGGTGAGTAGAGAAAGGTACAGTGTAGTAGATGGAATACAATCATAATACCTAGTTTAGCTTATTGACGTAAATGGTTGTGATTTCCATATAATTACAGTGTCCCAATTGCGAAAATATAATTCTTCAGAAATAAAACATTTTCTGTCAATTCAAACAGAAGAGTTCGTAAATACAATTGTTTTGGCAGTCAATCTTTCGCATAGCATGTCAGATAAAACATTGTGAAGAGTATAAACAAGTTTACAATATATAAAAAACATCTATCTACAATACAAAAATTGCAAAAGTGAGTGGCAGAGTTCGTACTATCTTACAAAATTAGTATTAGGTTGTTGCGATTTTAGTTAATATGGTTACTACAAAACATTTTCTCAAAGTTGATCTAACCCATTGGGGGTAGTGCCTTTTATTCAATAAGGTTAAACCTGGCTATTGTGTCTGCATCACGAGAACTGCCATCAAAGGATCATGTCTTGGTAAATAGTTCAAACTGGTGATGGTTCTAGTAACTAACATTAAGTTAGAACGTGCCTGTAACAAGGTCATGAGTAGCCTCTATTGAAAGGGGTTTGTTTAGTTCTTATATTCAAAAAGATACATGATCAAAAATAATGGCCCAGCTGTACATATTAATTACACATTTTTTTAACATTGTTGTAAAAAGGAAAGTCATTCCTATATTTAGTGATTTATCAAAAAACGGGCATTATTTACATGGCGGTACAGGTATTTCTAAGTTCATTAACTTGCTATTATTGTGGCATAGTCCTGATAAACGTCTGGTTAGTACTGCGCCACATTTCTGTACAAACATTCGGTCGATTTTAAAAGACAGTGTCACCCAAATAAGTGCGTTTGTTAATTAGGATGGTCTATGGTCAAATGAGTAACAGTGCAGCTCGTAGTGTTAAGATTAAGTGAAAAATGAGAAAAACACGAGCAGTTTGATGAGCTGGCGGCACGGGGAAAAGCGGGACGGCATACAGCTGTGATTTAAAAAAGGTTGCACGCGCCAAATGTATCGGCGTGTTGTTCGAGTATATGGTAATTAAAACGCTTCCGTCCCAGAAAGAGGGGGATGGTGTACATCCGTGATTACGGAAGTTGCATAAATCAATTCGGGCGGCGTGCACAGGAAACTTACTTATTAGGCTGATGCCCCTGCTCCTAAAGTCCTTCCGACATGGTGGTTCTTGGGTTGAATCCCTGCGGTTCCCACAGCCGCGGGAACCCGGTAATTGAAGGATCCGACCCGGAAGTGGTAACCTCAAGAGCGGGTTAACCTTTAATTATTCTACGTTTGGGATTATTATTTAGTATTGTGATTTAAAGGAGTAAAAATGACGGGCGAAAAAGACACCGTTCTAATTTTAAGTATGTAGAGCAAACGAGTTCGAGCAAAAGAAAAAGATGTTATTAATTACGGGATATTTACAAAGGCGGTATCTCATTCAGCTCGGTAAAACGGGCGCCATTTGTAAGAGGTGTAGATACCTGCTTAAAAGAATGTCAATATTTGACGACTTATGCAGTGTAGGCGAATATCGTATGTTCACCCGTTTATCTTGTTCTCTTATCCCAGTTTAAGCAAAGGATGATAATTATTAATTAGTTCTGGATAGGAGATGTAAACCTATAGTTTTGGATTGCATTGGCAACATTTGTCAGTTGGCAAATATGCTTGGCCTCAAGACATGCAGAGGCAGGGATATGAACACTTATTTTTTTGGGGCACCTACGAATACATCAGGCTAGGTCCTCATCTAATGGTCATTTTTTTAAGGGTGATATAAGCTATTTTCGCTTTCTATCATCCCCAATCTCTCATTAGTTTGTATTGGTATGTTGGGTCTCAACATTTACGCACAGAAGCTAAATGGATTTAATCAGGAGAGTGATCTAACATAGTGGTTCTTTCTAGAGAGAGTACACATTTATACAAGCCCTGATGTAGTTGTTCATCTCATCTGTTATAAACATGCAACTTTATCTATGGCATTGCTTTAATATCTCACAGTTGGGAGAGTGAGAAGGGTTATAGTCTATGATGTCACTCAACTGTTATAGACCTGTGTCTATGTCCATAGTGTTATTGCATCATCTCACAGTAGGAAAAGCGAGATTGGTTACAACCAATGATGCCACTCATATTCCTGGTTAAGCCCTTTTGTCACAATTTCCATTCCAATGATTAATGAGCTCTCTTCTCGACGAAGCATTTGGTCCAAATCTCCTCCTCGTTTAGGGATTTTTAGTCTTTTTAGGCCAACAAAAGTGAAGCTCAGGTTATTCTTATGATGTTGCAGAAAGTGATCTACAAGGGACTGTCTAGTGTCTGTTCCATGGATATTCCGATAGTGTTCCTGTATTCGGACTTTCAAAGGTCTTTTAGAGCTACCAATGTAGTGTTGTCCACACGGGCATGTTATTAGATAAATAACATAGGTACTTTCACAGTTGATGAGATCTTTGATCTTATATTTGTTGCCATTGATTAGGACCTCTTTAGTTCTTGATTTGCCCAATTTGCAGATTGAACAGTTCATGCAAGTGTAAAAGCCAATGGTCTGAGGTGGAAATGCTCTTGGTTTTGGTTTGGTATCTAGAAAAGATGGACAGAGAATATCTCTTAAGTTCCTGCTTCCGAGAAACCCATCTGGGGTTTATCTTGTATTGTATCGGACAGGGTTGGGTTATCTTTCAACAGGTGCCAGTGTTTTTGCAGGGTCTTACGAATATGTTGTTGACCGCTATTATATTCAGTGGTAAAGCGAATTGTTTGTTTCTTCTCTTGTAGTTGGTTATTGTGCAGTAAGCTCTGTCTATCAGATGTTTTGAATTTGGTAAGTGCTTTAGTCAGTGGTTGTTCTTTATAACCTCTTTGTCTCAGGCGTTCGGTTATGTTTGCTGAATGCGTTTCATACTCTTCCACAGAGCTACAGTTCATGCGTGCTCTTCTGTATTCCCCTCCTGGAATGTTTGTAATAGTGTGGGCAGGATGGCTGCTGGTGGCATGCAAGATAGAGTTTGCAGAGCTCGGTTTTCTGTAAATTTTGGTGTGTAGCTGATTCTCTGAAATGTAAATAGATAGGTCCAAGAATTCAATTTCTGTTTTCGAGATGTTATGTGTGATTACAATACCCCATTGATTCGGTGACATAGACTTAATAAATGATCTGAGTTTGTCCTCGGTTCCTTGCCAGATCATTAAAATGTCGTCTATGTAACGACCCCACATTATTATGTTATCTGTCACATCTTCCGGTCTTTCTTGCCAGAGCCAATGTTGTTCCACCACTCCCATCAGGAGGCAGGCATATGGGGGTGCAAATTTTGTCCCCATTGCGGTCCCCCGCAGTTGTAGATAATATTTCCCATTAAAGAGGAAGCAATTGTTGAATAGGCAGAACTCAAGAAAGTCAAGGATCGTTCTGTTGCGCGCCGTTAGATGAACTGAGCGGGTTTGCAGGTATTTTCTAGTAGCAGCTATACCATCTGAGTGTTTGATTGAGGTATATAGACTAGTGATGTCAATTGCAATTAAGAAAAAGTCTTCTTGCCATGCTATATTTTCTAGTTTTTGGAGTACATCCTTTGTGTCCCTAATAAAGGACGGAAGGGATTTCATTAGAGGCTGTAGCTCTGCGTCAATGAAAGCTCCTAGATTGTAGCAGACAGAATCAATGCCAGCGATTATAGGTCTTCCTTTTGGTATTCGCCCTGGTTTGTGCACCTTAGGTAACAGATACAGAGTTGGTACAACTGGGTTTTTGATGTATAAGAGATTCTTTTCTTCAATACTGAGGAGGCCTTTTTCATGCCATAGGTCAAGTAATGCAGATAGTCTTTCTTGGATTTGTTGCGTGGGATTGTTTTCCAAAACCTGGTAACAAGTGTTATCATCCAATTGACGTTGTGCTTCCAAGAGGTAATCTGAAGTGTTTAAAATAACTACATTTCCCCCTTTGTCCGCTTCCTTTATTGTCAGTTCTTTGTTTTGTCGTATTTCAGCCAGTGCAAGTCTTTCTTTGGCGGTAATGTTTTTTGGGATATATTTTTGCTTGGCTTTGTACCTGTCAAATTCCTTGTTTAGATCTTCGGTCACTTTGGAGAGAAACATATCAATCGAGTTGCCAGGTGGTAGTGACAGGGTGAATCTTGACTTTTTCTTCAAGGGATTCGGTTTGGTATGGAAGATATCAATGCCTAGTTCATCTGCAGTTGTAGTGAGTGATTCCAGGCCATCCGGTGTTTCATCAGAGGACAGGTGAAGTAGGAGATTACTGTTTTCCAAGTCTTGTGCAGACAGGTCACTAGTTTGGTTATTGTAGTTGGTCGTCGTCCTTCTTCTCGGATTTTCCTGGAAGAAGGAATGTAGTTTCAATCTCCTAGTGAATTTGAAGAGGTCTATTTTGGTTTTTACTAGATCCCATTGAGCAGTTGGACAGAAGGACAGCCCTTTGTTTAGGATTTGATTGTGTGTTTCCGACAAGGTGTGGAAGCTGAGTCTGCTATACAGGTAGGCTGGTCCGGCATTGTGGAGTGCTTTGTGTGCGTGGGTGAGGAGTTTGAAGGTGATCCTCTTGTCAATGGGGAGCCAGTGTAGGTTTCTCAGGTGGGGGGGTGATGTGGCTGTGGCGGGGTACGTTGATGATCAGTCTGGCGGAGGCATTTTGGATGCGCTGTAGTCGTCGTAGGTGTTTGGCTGGGATTCCGGCGTAGAGTGCGTTGCCATAGTCCAGCCTGCTGCTGACGAGGGCCTGTGTCACCGTTCTTCTTGTTTCGGTCAGGATCCACTAGTAGATCCTGTGGATCTACAAGTGGATCCCGAGGTAGAGTTTGGTTAGCAAATTGTGCTTTTTGTTAAATGGTGTAAATCCGTTTAGTAGTTTCTGAGAAAATTAAAAGAAAAGTAAAATCATAGCGAGATCTAGAGACGAAGTACAGCACGCGTACGGAAATCCATACAATTACGAGCACGAGCTGCATGCTCATTGTCTGTCAACTGTCTGTCAAAACTCCAAACCAGGAAGTGTTGGCAGCCATCTTCTTCGTCGCTAGATCCGGGTCACAAGAAAACAGTAAAACAAAGTTGAGAAATAAGGAAAGGGGGCAGGGTGGAAACATCCTGACCCATTAGGCTTGCTCAGGGGGTTGTGCATGGATCTTTAGGCTAATTTTTTTTTTTTTAAATCACGGGGTACGTGTACTCGGCGGAAAAGGGAAAAAAAAACCTAGAAGTCAGTTTTATTCATTAGGTCCTGGGGGGGCAAATTCTGGGGGCAATTTTTTCCCATAATGGGGGGTTTGTAAGGTAACCTGTGCACCGGGGAACGCCATCCCTCTGTGGTTATATTTTGAAGTATGTGGGGGGGTTACGGTCCTCCTCCCCTCAGTCTCGGGGACAGGCATCCCATCGAGGCTTTTTAAATGTTTTTTTTTTAAAGTATGTTTTCAGCTCTCCCTCCCTGTCTCCCCGTACACGCCGCGGGGACCGCCACCTTCCTGGGGCAGTAATATGTATATGACCTTCAAGCCCCGGGTACCTGCAGTGCCCAGGGTTTTTTAATGTTGGGAGGGGGTCGCGCGGCCCCCTTACTGGAACCCTTGATGGCCCTGGGGACCACCATTTCCCAGGGCCGGCTCTTGCAGTGTCTCGGGGTGTGTACTACCGGGACACTGCTGTTTGCTATGGTAGGGCGTAACCGTCCCCGCTCCCACTTTACCATAGCAAACCTCTTTCCTATTTGAAAAAGAGAGCAAGTAAATCTGCTCTCTGTTTCAAGTAAGAAAGCAGATTGTTTTTCATCATAGAGAGCAGCATGTAAGCTGCTGTCTGTCATAAAGCAATGCGGGCTCTCGAAGGACGCGGAGAGCCGTCTGGGATCGTGGGGGCATTAGGGTTAAAAAAAAGAGTACTTTTTGAGAACTAATTTTACTGGTCAAAAAAAGAGCTATATTTCTATGATAGTATGTAAAAGTTTCCAGTTTTTTTTGTGCACCAGTTGTACTCTCTATGCATGCGCAGCCTCGTTTCCAAGTCCAAGTTTTTTTCTTTTTCTTCAAGTTCGCCAAGCAAAACTCTCCTCATTTCAGGTATTAAATTTGCCGCTTTCTTTTCCCAGGCCGTGTGTATACTCCGCTGCTATACTTTTGTAATATATTAATAAACATATTGTATTTATATTTATTTGAAATGTAGTGTTGAGGCGCCAACCGTTGATTACATACTCCATCGACCGCCATTTTAGTAGTTTTCCTCCGTTATTTTTACTATATCTATTACTTTCATTTTACCCTCCGCTTATCTTCTCTGTGATCAATGAGATTTCCTGCCACAGACACCACGGGGTTTGTCCTTGGCCTCTGATGTTATTAGACTTGGTCACACGTATACCTAAAAACGAATTTGAAGCACATAAGCCACAGCCATTACAACGCGTGTTCGTCAACACAAAGACATTATTATGATTATGATTCTATCATGCGTGGTAAATGTTTACTAGTAGTAAAAGCATGAGTGGTAAAGGCATGCATTGTAAAGCCATATGCATGCTAATGGCTTTGTGGTGACGATCATGCGTGCTTATGACTGCGTGGTAATGGCTGTTTCACCCAGGACACTGCAGCAACCGGGTCTGGATGTGGCGGACTCCAGGGCACCAGGCGGAGGGCACGCAGCCCCTCTCATACAATATAGAACTCTTTGTGGGGTGATCATTTCCGTGGTTTGAGGGGCGTCATTGAGGACCACACACTTAATTTTGTAGGGGGGTAGGTTTGCATGGGAAAATGTCGCAAGAGGTTTGTAAATGTGGTACACAATATTTCATATTACTTTGATTTCTTCACCATGTTGTAGTCTATCCAGAGAAAATATAACTCAGTACTTTTCAATCCTACTCTTGAACATCTAACTATAGTACTTCAACATTATAAATATTATTTTTAATTGTGGACTGTCACCTCCCCCACAAACAGAAAAGAAGTATGTAGTTTTTTTAATTAACTTTTATTAAAACAATAACTGTAAACAAAACTTAATGATAACTATATTATAAACAACTAGAAAAATAACTTTAAAAAAACAATATTAAAAACAGTGGACTCCAAAAGACATACGATTGGTAATCTGCAAAACAAAACAAAAAAAATTACAGTTTAGAATTATGTAGATGTGAGTAAATGAGCTGAAGCATTACAAGTCAAGGTAACACTACGATTTTATGTGTGCAGTGTGCCTGGTACATTTCACTTCTCTTATAGTGCCGCGTTTAAGTGGTGTCTATATGGAAGTGCCTACTTTGTTACTGATACAAAAGTGGCACAATGGGATTGTAAATATGCAGACTTATTTCTAATGCATTGCAATGAAGGCATTGTATATCTAGGCCTCTGTGCTTACCGTTGTATAAACACTGCAGCAAAACACTGCGGCCAGTGGAATTCACAACTATACTTTAGCTGTTGTTCTACACTTCAAAGCAGACAGCAGTGTCTATAAGTTTAAAAGAGAAAGAGAAATGATGTCACAGAGAGTGAAAGAGAAAAAGAAAGAGAGAGAAATCAACATTAAAACGGTCTCGCAGTGTCTGGAGTTGAGATTTTTTCTTGAAAAGTCAGACGTAGATTTACAAGCTACTTGCATCACTTTTCCCATGTTAATAGTGACACATAAGTGGTATAATAAGCTTGTAGATGTTTGTCAGACTGTTGTAACCTATCTGTTGTCACTGCTCGGAGGTAATTATATATTTCAACACAGTGAAGCTGCTGCACACTACCCACTCTCTCTTTTCACAAATAAAGGGAACACTACGGTTTTACGTGTGTAGTGTGCCTAGTACATGTATGAAAAGAACTAGATTAGCAAACAATAAAATACATACTGCCCTAATATAATCTACATATCATTTGCACTTGAAGTGATTAACTTTCAAAATAAGCCACATAATGGATAGCAAGGAATATTGATATAGTGTTTATTTTTATTTATAGAGTAGAAAAGTTGTTATTTAATTCATAGATTTTTTTCTTCTTTTTCTTTTCTTATTTCATAAAAGATTTTTTTTAAACTTTATCAACATACATAATTATTACAAAGACAGAGAAAAAAATACATAGAAAGACATATACAAAACGCAATTTAGGTCGATGTTTTCACAGATGCAGGCAATATGGTGTTAAACAACGCGCGTTTCGGCCTGTGGCCTTCATCAGGTAACCTGTCCTACATATATGGCACAAATTTATACAGGACAAAAAAATGACATAAATATCTGAAAAGAGAATACCAAAGAACAAAAATTTTTTTTAAGTTATTTGATAACCGTGATTTAAAGCAATAATTGCTATATCCAAATTTGTGCAAATGTAGAAAAATAGGGTCAGGACAAGCTCAAAATGTATTCATTTATAACAGCTTCTCACTTCTCATTAATCCAGATATTATTTATATAAAAAAGCTTTTTAGAAAAAAATGTCTACTGTGTTATTCTTATCTATAGATAGACATGTATTTATCAAAAACATTATATGTATCTTTCTCCCATTAGATTTCCATTTTAATATTCAGGACAGAATTCAGTTTAAATTTAAACATATGAAGCGACATTTATTGTGAAACCTTATATTTATAGGTTTATCACAAAAGCATACCGATTAACTTGATTAATCAGCCTATTGGTCAATGTACCACATGTAAAGGACAAAAAGTGTAAAATAACATTTCCTTCGAACAGACAAAAGTCAAAAAGATTGTGAATAATAAGAATTCAGTAAAGGAGAAAGAAAGGGGAAACGTGTGAAAATATGTAAAGCGAATAAAATTGAAAATCTAGCTGTTAGTCTCATCTAGCTCTTGAAACAAAGATCCTACGCTCATAGGGAGGAGATTCTAATAGTGAAATATCACTTACTTATAACTGTGTCTCTACGAATGAATCATACACAGGTTTTCAATTCTGTTTTAGCGCCTTCTTTGATGATATTTAAAGAGGGACTAGAGGTTCTGATAGTATTCTGTGAAAAAATAGAGGAGAAACGCCGCCTATTTTTTAATGAAATATGCATACATCCTTCAATTGAAATGGCAAAAAGTTGAAACTAGGCACTATATATCCTAGATAGGTTTAGTTGGAATTGATATTATGCTCTTCTTTGAAGAAATCTTCTTAGAAAGGAGGACACAAATAAGAACAAGATTTAACTTCTATAGTTATCATGAATAGTCTCACATGTATATCAATAACTAACAGTGTTAAAATACCTTGATTGCAATTGAATGTACTCGGTCTTGGGGGGTTCTATTTAAGCCAAGTTTGTAGTGATGATTGCAGCAACGAAAAAGCCAGAGGCTTACTGTTTCTTTTGTAGTGGCAGTCCTGATTTAAATATTAATCTAGGAGAGAGGAGAGCACACGCAAAGCAATGCTTTAGATAAAGAAGCGCTAAAATTATAACCGAGATTAATCTCTTTGAAGCTCTGACAAACCGCTATACTCATACCTGTCTTAGATGATGCATCGCCTCAATGGGGTGTTTGTGCCGGCAATCGTTGTAGTCCTGATCTAATTATTAGTCTAGGAAAGGAGAGCACACGCAAGGCAATGCTTTAGTTAAAGGAGCGCTAGAATTATAACGCGGATTAATCTCTTTGTGGCTATAACAGACCGTTATGTTCATACCTTTCTTAGATGATGCATCGCCGCAATGGGATTTCTATGCCGGCAATCGTTGCAGTCCTGGTCTAGTTATTAGTCTAGGGAAGGAGAGCACACGCAAAGCAATGTTTTAGTTAAAGGAGCGCTAGAATTATAACGGAGATTATTTTCTAAAAGGTTCTGACAGACCGCTGTACTCGTACCTGTCTTGGGTGATGAATCGCCGTATTGGGGTGTCTTTGCCGGCTAGTCACGACTGCCCGACGGTGTAGCAAAAATGAATGACTCGATCTTTCCTTAAATAACGATAATGCCCCGCTAAAAATCTCAAGAATGGTTTCAGCTGGACAGAAGTTCCCTGACGCTTTGGTGTATACGTCATATGAAGGGGACTGGTTTGGTCAACAGAACTGAAGATGGACTAAGGCGGTCACCCGAAATAGAAACTAGCCAGTCTCTGCTTGTTATGTTAAAAGAGACCTAACACTAAAGACGGACCAACTAATAGATATGTTAGTGTAAGTGTCTTATATTGTAAACAAACCTTTATATCTATTTACAGGTATTGGTTTTATATCGCGATCGTCTAATATTATGCCTAGTACATTTCAGTTCTGTTATAGTGCCGCGTTCAAGTGGTGTGTATATGGAAGTGCCCACTGCATTACAGACACTAAAGTGGATTGTAAATATGTCGACTTATTTCTAATGCATCGCAATGAAGGCATTGTATATCTAGGCCTCTGTGCTTACCGTTGTATAAACACTGCGGCCAAACACTGCGGCCAGTGGAATACACAACTTCACTTTAGCTGTTGTTCTACAGGTCAAAGAAGATAGCAGTGTCTATAATTTTACACAGTAAAGGTGCTGCACACTATCCACTCTCTCCTTTCACAAATAAAGGTAATACTACGGTTTTACGTGTGCAATGTACATTTTAGTTCTGTTATAGTCCCGCGTTCAAGTGGTGTGTATCTGGAAGTGCCTACTGCGTGAAGGACATCTAACATAGGCTTTGATTGGAATTCCATAGAGCATATTATCAAGCCCATTATCGCCGCTTTATCAGCAGTTGTCTGCCGATAAAGCGGCAATAATTTTATCGCCTGTCTTGATAATATGCCCCTATATTCGTCCCTTGTTAAACGTTTTATAGTAGTAAATGTTTTTTGCTATAATGCATGCTGTTATGTTTTTTTGTTTAATATCACATTGTGCGTCTGTGTACATTAAGGAATTATGGGCCATATTATCAATAAAGGGCGATAAATTATCTCAGCTATTATCGGCAGGAAACTGCCGCTAAAGCGGCGATAATGGGCTTGATAATATGCTCTTGTGAATTCCCATAGAAACCCAGGTTATGGTGTTAACCTGGGCTTCTATGGGAATTCACAAGGCCATATAATCAAGCCTAATATCGCTGCTTTAGCTGCTGTTTCCTGCCGATAAAAGCGGCAATAATGTGTCGCCGTTTCTTGATAATATGGCCCTATATTTGTCCCCTTTTCCATAATTTCTAGCCTCTCTTTTTATACTCCCCTCTCTCTCCTCTTACTCCTTTCTCTCTCTCTGTAGTACTGTCTTTTTCTTATATTGTCCTCTATGGTCATATTGCCCTACTTTGTCTTTATATTTTCTTGTTTCTCCTCTTATTCCTTCTGTCTCCACATTTTCTTCCCTTTCTCTTCATATTTCAGTTTTTTTCTTGATACTCCCTGTTCTGTCCTCGTTCTCGTTTCTCTCCTTCTGTATGTAGTCTGGGTTGATTTACAAGCCCCTTGTGCGTCTTTGTTATTTTATTGTGTCAGTTTTTTTGATGTAATAGTGTCAGAAATAATGTAGTAAATTGCATATGTATTTGGAAAATGAGTCAGTGTTGTTCACTGAAATGTAGTAAATATATACATTGAATATGTATAGTCACTAAAACTTTTTTCAGTAGTAAATGGTAAAATGTATGGTCTCATTTGTTTTGTGTAATATCACACTGTGCATGTGGGTACATTAAGGAATTATATTCGCCCCTTTTTAACAGTTTTACAGTAGTAAATGTGTTTTGGTAAAATGCATTGGCTTATAATTTTTGGGGTAATATGACACTGTGCATGTTATGTTATGTTATGTTATTAAAATATTTCTAAAGCGCGCTTTCACCGATTGGTTTCTTGGCGCTGTGATCAGCAGTAACATGAACAAAGGGGGGGAGTTGCGTTATTGAAATGCTTGTCTGAAGAGCCAGGTCTTCAAGGCTTTCCGGAAAGAGAGGAGGTCTTGACAATTCCGGATCTCCAGGGGGAAGGAATTCCACAAGCAGGAAGCAAGGGTCGCAAACCTACGGCCTCCTGCGCGCTTAAGTTTGAAGGAGGGCGTCTGCAGGAGGCTCAAATGGAGTGAGCGTAGGTTGCGGGATGGAGTATATCTGGAAATCAGTTGGTTAATGAATGAGGGGCTTTTACAATAGAGGGACTTGAAGATTATACAACCAGTTTTAAAGGCACAGCGCTGGGTTACTGGGAGCCAGTGTAGTTTCTTTAGTAGAGGGGTAGCTGCGTGTCGCCTAGGTTGGTTCAGGATTTGCCTTGAGGCATGGTTCTGTACCATCTGGAGTCGCTTAACTAGGTAGTTGGGAAGACCTAGGTAGATGGCGTTTGCGTAGTCCAGATGGGACAGTACAGTTGAGATCACAACCTGGGTGATTGCCTCTGAAGTAAGCAGACGGCGTACCTTCCGAATTTGTTTTAGTTGGAAAAAGCACTTGGAGACCACCTGACCTACTTGCGCTTTCAGTGATAGGTCGCGGTCCACGGTGACTCCAAGTGTTTTGGCTGACAAGGAAGGTGTTGGAGCTTGGCCTAATTCAGAAGGCCAATAGTGGAGGCCCCAGTACTTGGTGCTGTCGCCGGTCAAAACTAACTCGGTTTTCCCCGGGTTTAGTTTGAGCTGGTTCTGGTCCATCCAAGTTTTAATGAAACTCATGGTGGACTGAAAGTGCAGTATGGAGTCTTCAGTGTTGTCGATGGTAAAGAGCAGTTGTAAGTCGTCTGCGTAGTTGAAGACTCTCACCTGTTTGTCTCTTAGGGTCTGAATCAGGGGAAGTATGTAAAGATTAAATAGGTGAGGTGACAGGGAGGAACCTTGTGGCACTCCGCAGGTGATGGCCTGTTTGGCACCCATTAGATCACCAAGGCGTAGTGTTTGGTTGCGGTCTGTCAAGAAGGATCTCAACCAACAGGCTGCTAGGTCCCGGACGCCGGCCGTTCGACACGGTCGACCAAGATGTTGTGATCGACCGTGTCAAAAGCGGCCGAAAGGTCCAGGAGCACCAGGGCCTGTGGGGAGCGTCTGTCGGCGCAGTCACGCAGGGTGTCCAAGACTGTCGTGACTACTGCTTCAGTGGAGTGTGCAGGCCGAAAGCCTGCCTGGTGGGGGTCGAAGCAGGAGGATTCCTCAAGAAAGTTAGAGAGGCACTTGGCCACGTGCGCCTCTAGAACTTTTGCCAAATAGGGCAGCAGCGAGATGGGTCGAAAGTTGGCTTTGCAAGCTGGGTCTGCCCCAGGTTTTTTTAGCAGCGGGATGACTATGGCCTCTTTAAACGCTGCGGGAACTGTGCCAAGAGACAGGGAGTTATTCAGGAGGGAAATGGCAGGGGCTGAGTGTGTCAGGAAGCACTCTTTTAAGATGTGAGGCGGGCAACTGTCCGAGGGTGCACCGGATTTTACTCTTGATAGCAATTCCCGAAATTGGTCCTGGGTAATAGGTGGGAAGCTACTAAGGATGTTGTGGTTAGGCTTGATAGACATGCCGGACGTGAGGGGGGACACCGGTTGAGGGATACTGGCTTTGATGTCCAGTATTTTGTCAATAAAGTAGACATTAAGTGAGTCACAAAGCGGTTGAGTGGGGATGATCTTAGGACGAACAGTATCTAAGTTTGTTAATTCGTTTAGGATGGAAAAGATGTCCTTAGATTTATTTGTGGATTCCAAAATTTTGGAAGAAAAGTAGGACGCCTTTGCAGCAGAGATGGCAGTCATATACTCCTTCCTTGCTTTAATAAAGGTCCTTTTTAAATCAGGGTCGTAGTTGCGACGCCAGTGACGTTCTAATTGCCGTAGGGCCAGTTTCCTCACTTTTAGATCAGTGGAAAACCAGCGGTTGGCATTGGCACGTCGTGCCAGTCTGATTTTTTTAAAAGGGACATGGAGATCACTGGCCGTGTTTAGCCAGTTGGTGAGCATGGATACTGAGAGATCAATCTCATCTTGAGGGGGAGGGATGGTATTGGCTAATGACTCTAGAAATGCTGTTTTGTTCATTGTATTCCAGTTCCTGGCTAACCCGCCTCCGCCTAATGCGGTAGTGGTGGCAGGGGCGATACATAGTTTAAATTGAAGGAGTGCGTGATCGGACCAGAGGCAAGGTAGTATGGTTGGGGCAGTTGTACAGGTGGTATTGGACCACACCTGGTCTAGGATGTGACCTTTGCAGTGGGTGGCGGATGAAACTAATTGATTGAAATTTAGGTTGGATAGAAGGTCAGTTAGTTCGGCCGATTGTGGGCCTTCCAGGGGGTCTTTGTACCAGTAGTTTAAATCTCCTATTAGGAAAATCTTAGGATGTTCAAGTGCTAAGTTAGCAAGTTGGTCAGCCAGATTCATAGGAAATGATGGCATCGGGGTCGGGGGTCTGTACAATAGTACACACGCAATTGTCGATTGGGAGGTAGTAATTTTCAGCACAAGGTTGTCTGTGTTATCCAGTGAAAGGCCGGTAAGGGAGGTGACAATCAAGTTGGAACGGATAATAGCTGCAACTCCTCCCCCTTTCCCGCTGACACGGTCTGCGTGGATGATATAATAGTTAGGTGGGAGCGCCGCTATTATATCAGGGGCGGAGTTGGGAGTTAACCATGTCTCCGTGAGTAGGAGAATATCTGGTTTCTCCGTGTCCAGCAGAAGGAAAACATCCAACTGATGTTTTGGCAGGGAGCGAGTGTTTAGATAGAAGATAGTGAGCGATGGAATTTGCGGGTCTCTTTGAGTGTGTTCTAAGGCAGGAGTAGTCAGATGACAGCCCTGAGACAGAATACCGAATGCGCAGAGTCGATTAATAGTGTCCCTTGGTAACAAGCTCTGTTCCTTGTTTCGATAACTCAAGAGGACAGACCTGGAGTAGACAAAGGGGCGGGCAGCGTGGTCTGGCCCTGGTCCCGGCAGGTCGCGGACGGGCGCAGACGGGCTTGTCTTAGGCGCGTCTTCGGCGCGCAATCGTCGCGCCCGCTGCGCTCGTCCGCTGCGCTTCCGGTGCTTGTACATTTTTATGGTGGGAAAACGAAGGGAGGGGGCGTGGCCTCTGAGTGGGCGTGTCCCAGGTCAGGGCGAGGGTAATGGCGATGGAAGAATGGGCGATTTCGCCTTTGCTAGCGCTCGTTTTTACTCGTGGGGAGGTTCCTGCACACTAGAGTTGTGGGAGGAATAGGTAGGTGAAGTGTTAAAAATTACAAAGTTTCACAATTTTAAAAGCACAAAAGTGTGCAATAACGCAAGCTGCTCCCGGCTGTGCCTCAGGAGTTTGTCAAAATCTGATCAGCGCACTTGCTAATCAGCGCGCCTTTTAAACACTAGCGGGGGGCGTGGCCTCTGAGTGGGCGTGTCCCAGGTCAGGGCGAGGGTAATGGCGATGGAAGAATGGGCGATTTCGCCTTTGCTAGCGCTCGTTTTTACTCGTGGGGAGGTTCCTGCACACTAGAGTTGTGAGAGGAATAGGTAGGTGAAGTGTTAAAAATTACAAAGTTTCACAATTTTAAAAGCACAAAAGTGTGCAATAACGCAAGCTGCTCCCGGCTGTGCCTCAGGAGTTTGTCAAAATCTGATCAGCGCACTTGCTAATCAGCGCGCCTTTTAAACACTAGCGGGGGGCGTGGCCTCTGGGTGGGCGTGTCCCAGGTCAGGGCGAGGGTAATGGCGATGGAAGAATGGGCGATTTTGCCTTTGCTAGCGCTCGTTTTTACTCGTGGGGAGGTTCCTGCACACTAGAGTTGTGAGAGGAATAGGTAGGTGAAGTGTTAAAAATTACAAAGTTTCACAATTTTAAAAGCACAAAAGTGTGCAATAACGCAAGCTGCTCCCGGCTGTGCCTCAGGAGTTTGTCAAAATCTGATCAGCGCACTTGCTAATCAGCGCGCCTTTTAAACACTAGCGGGGGGCGTGGCCTCTTAGTGGGCGTGTCCCAGGTCAGGGCGAGGGTAATGGCGATGGAAGAATGGGCGATTTCGCCTTTGCTAGCGCTCGTTTTTACTCGTGGGGAGGTTCCTGCACACTAGAGTTGTGAGAGGAATAGGTAGGTGAAGTGTTAAAAATTACAAAGTTTCACAATTTTAAAAGCACAAAAGTGTGCAATAACGCAAGCTGCTCCCGGCTGTGCCTCAGGAGTTTGTCAAAATCTGATCACATTAAGGAACTATGGGGCATATTATCAAGGACCAGTGTTAAAATTATCGCCGTTTTATCGTCAGGAAACTGCAGATAAAACGGCGATAATGGGCTTGATAATACGCCCTTGTTAATTTCCATAGAAGCCCATGCTCTGATGTTAACATGGGCTTCTATGGGAATTAACAAGGGCGTATTATCAAGGCCATTATCGCCGTTTATTCGGCAGTTTCCTGCCGATAAAACAGTGATAATTTTAACACCGATCCTTGATAATATGCCCCTTTATTCGCCCCTTTTTAATGCATATTTTCTACACTCTCTTGTCATACTCCCTCCTCTCTCGTCTTACTCCTTCCTCTCTCATTATACTATTTTCTTTTTCTTACACTCTGCTCTCTTTTTATACTTTTTATTTTCATACTTGCTCCTCTTTTTGCATAATTGTACTCCTCTTTATATACTCACTTGTCTTTATATTCACCACTGTTGTCATAGTTCTTACTGTCTTCTCATAGTACTCCCTCTCTCCTTATACAGTCAGTCTTCCTTTATATTTGTCTTTTCTCCACATTTTTGTCTCTGTGTCTTTTTACGTTCCTTCCTCTTTCTTTATATATACTCTTCTGTTCTTATATTTTCTGTTTCTTCTTATTCTTGCTGTTCTTTGCAGGTACTGCCTATTGTTTTCTGATACTTTTCTTTTTCTTCTAATACTCTTTTCTCTGTACTTACATTTCTCCTCTCTTTTCTTATATTTTGCACTCTCTACTAATATTGCCGTCTTTTCTTATTGACAATTCCTCTCCTCATTTTCTCCCCCGTTCTTATACTCCCCCCTGTTTTCATATTCTCCTCTCTCTTCTCTTACTTCTCCATGTCTCTTCATACTACTGTTTTTTTTCGTATATTTCCTTTTGTCCTATACTCCTTCTCTCTGTGTTCATATTTTCCTCTTTTTCTTCATATTTCTTTACTATTTCCATTTTCTGTACTCTCTGTTTATACTTCCTAAATCTGTTCATATTGTTTGCTCTCTTCTCTTACTATTCCTTGACTCCCTGTATACACTGTGCAGCACTTTCCTCATATTCTCTGTCTTTTCATACTGACCTCAATCTTTATATTTGTTTCTCTTGTCATACTTCTGCCTCTTTCGTCATACACTTTTCACTCTTCATAATCCTCCATCTGTTTATTCTCCTTCTTTTCTCCTTAGACTGTATCCTCTGTTCTTGTTCACCCCTTTTTTCCTTATGCTCCACTTTTCCTCACATTCTCCGAGCTCTCTTTTGGTACTGTTCTCTTTGTCCCTATACACACTGTCCTTTGCTAGTATTCCTTTTTTGTTCTTATAGTTGCGCGTCTTTTTACATATTCCTTCTTTTTTTTTCTTTAGAGTATTTCTCTCTCTTCTTATAGTGCCATCTCTGTCCTCTTACTTTCTTTTTTTCTTCTTATACTCTTTCTTCTCTCCTCATATTTCCATCTTTCTCTTCATACTCTCCCTTACCTATTCATACTTTCCAGGTTATTCATACTTCCTTTATCCCGTTCTTTTGCAGTGTCTGTTTTTACTCCCCCTTTTCGTTATATTTTCCCTTGTTTTATACTCCTTCCTCTCTTGTTGTAAATACTTTTATTTTCATAGTCTCACGTCTGTCCTCATGATCCACCCTCTGTTCTTATGAGTAATATTATAGAATATTTCATATTTTTATTTTTGTAATGTTATATATATTTTTTTATAATAGATTCTGTTTATCAATACTGAAAAAACTGTATCATGCCGACGAAATCTCAGAAGAGGAAACAACGAAAGAAAGGTGTTTATTTGCAGAGAAGTCATCCACAAGATTTATATGAAGAACCATGTGTTAACAAAAAGAAAACAAGTCCTGGTAAGAGAAGGAACACTTTTTTGAGGAAAATATTAAAGACTAAGGGGCTCATTAGGATAGCGGATTTTCCGCATCCTCTGGGACGGCGGAAGCCACCGCCGGCCCGGAGGATGCGGAAAATCTGCTGCGGACCCACCAAAGACCCACTGCCACATTAGGATGGCTGGTGGGTCCTGGTTTCAGTCCGCTGCTTTTCTGCCGCGGTTGGCTTACAACCGTGGCGGAAAAGCTCTAATATGGTGGTGGTGTCTCTCAGACAACGCCAGCCATATTAGGATGGGTTTTAAAAAATGCTTTTCCATGGCAGGTTTTCCGCTGTGGAAAAGCCTGTGGAACTTCACTGCAGGGGCCCGTTGCGGGCCTTTTGGGTGAAGGGGTGAGGGGGGTGCAGATGGGGGAAACCTATGGTACCCCCCTACATTTGTATGCAGAAATCGGCAGGCACCGCACGTGCCTGCCGCTTCCTGCATACAAATGCAATGTATTAATTTTTACCATTGCGGCGGGTGCAGCTTGAAGCCGCACCCGCCGCAATGGTAAAAATAGAGGATGTGACCGCCAGGGTGGCGGTCACATCCTAATTTCACAGGAGGGAACTCCGCAGGCCATGCGGAGGTTCCCTCCTACTCTGGGCCCCTAGGAGTAGTGTGCACAAAGTGAAAAATAGTATTAGTGTATCTGCAACGAAAAAGAAAAAGAAGAATAAAGAGAATAATCATGGAAAGTCAACTGCAGAAAAATAGTGTATCGTAAAAGGAGGAAAAACCAATGTATGGAAATTAGGAAAAAAATGTTTTGTAATAGAGTTGTGCTAAATTTATTTAAAGAAATTAAGGGATGTAAAAAAACCATTTTATAAGAAGAAGAAACATATAGAAAATATAGCTGAGAAGGCTTTTGAATTGTAAAACAAGTTGTTTATTTTAGAAATCAATAGAATTTGATCACTAGATAAGCCAATCCATTTAATGAAAGCCAAAAGAAAGTGGAGAAGAGTAATTAACAGAAGTAATTTTTGTGAGTTTTTTTTGGGTGAATGGAAACATAGTTCCAGTTCTGAGCCTTTTTTTAATGAAAAAAGTTATCTTCAGAGTAATGATTTGTTGCGTGCAGTTGACACTAGTGGTCATGCCAATGAGGTTAGAAATGGTTGTCCTATTGAGAAAGAGAAAATTGTTCCTAGAAATGCAGAAGAGGTATTAGCTAATGAAGTTTTAGAGAGACGTCCTAAAGCTCCAGTGTACACTTGGAATTGTAGTAGTATTTGTAGTGTACGGCAAGAATCTATTGATTTTTTACACAATTTCTTACGTAATTATACTAAGAAAATTGTTAAACAAAAGATTAAGATGTTGCAAGGACTAAACCCTTGCAGAGTGAGAAAAAATACTGGTGTGCAAAGTCATTCTCTGGCTTGTGTTTCTAAAAAAGTATGTCAAAGTGTTTTTCGCCATTTCAGGATGTTAGCAGTACATCATTCTGAAATGAGGAAATTAGTCAGAAGATTGTATTATGCAAAAAGTACAGCTCGACTGTTAAAAAAGTTGAACAGTGCTCTTTTGCATGGATCTGTATCAAATGTAAAGAACATTTGTGATGAAATTGAGGTTAGTTATTTTGGTCCAGAGGAAGACAGTGAAGAAATTAAGATATTAATAGAAGGAAATGTAGAAGAGAATGTACAACATTGTAGTACAGAAAATTTTGAGCAAGAAATTACAAAGTTTAAGGTGATTTCAGGTGAAAGGCCAAATTATTGTAGTGTCTGTTGTCGGCAAACTCATTATAAAAATAAGACCAGGACTGTTGTTTTGTATTTGCAAAGTGAAAAGGAAAATAATAATGAGTGGAAGGATTTTGCAACTTATTTGTTGGTAGAGAATTTTTTTAATTTGGGTTCTGATCAGCGTATTTGTAAATATTGTTATAACAAATTAGACGAGAACAAAATGCCTGCTAGAACTGTGCATAATAATCTTGAGTTGGTAAATATTCCTGCTGCACTGATGGAAAATACCTATGAGTCTATTCTTATTCAATGTGCGCATCCATTTCAGTCTATTGTTCGTATGGAGCCTAAGACAGGAACATTGCCTCCTTCTGATTTACAGAGAGGATTAAAGGGAAGAGTTGTATATTTGCCTCTAGATTTAAAGATAAATATTGAAACAATTGGTGTACAAAATGTAGAGGATGAACCTTTAGTTATTCTTGTTAATGACGTTCCTACTAAGAGTAAGAAAACCTGGCAAGAATTAGTGGATGTTAGGAAAGTGAAAAAGGCAACGTTGTATCTGGTAAAAAATAATCAATATTACAGAAATGTGTATGTGAGAGAAAAAGAAATAACTGTAGACGAAGATTTTCTGTAGAAGTACTTTTTCAATTTGTCCAGATGGCAAGTCACTACTTGCCATCTGGACAAATTGAAAAAGTGTGTCCAGAACTGAAGAAATCTATGTACATTACAGTGCTCATCCACTGCATTCTAAAGAAGTGATGGGGAATACTATTGAGTTATTCCAAATGAAAGAAGCAAAAGGAAGTCCCATTAGTGTACGGGAAAAAAGCTTAGGAGCTCGTTGTTTCCCTCAGTTGTTTCCCACAAGAAAAGGAGGACAATATGATGACCGACCTGTGCAGATTCCTGCATCTGAATACCAGACATCAAGATTATATGCAGAAGATCCAAGATTTCGACTATGTATTCCGTATTTGTTTAATCTTTTGTTTGAGAGTGATTTGTCTGGACTTTCTTATGCAGTAAACCATATATTGAAAACAAGTGTAGATCTGCAAAATGTTTCGGCAAAGGAATTTATGGATAAAGTACTGCAGAAAGATAATGTTTTGGAATCTCAGCTAATTAATCTCATGGCATGTCAGCGTGGTACTAATGAGTACTGGTACTGTCGTCAACGAGAACTGAAATGTATGCTAAGGAACTTAGGAACTCCTACATGGTTCCTTACTCTAAGCTGTGCTGAATATACTCAGGATGATTTACTTCAATTTCTTCGAGAGGCAAATCCAAATATGCTAAATATTGAATACAAGACACCTGTAGAATTGTGCTCTTTGGATCCAGTTAATGTATGCAGGTATTTCAATCATAGATTTGAAGCTATGATGTCTTTTATCACCAATAGAAAATTCCTCCTCTTGGAAACGTTCTGTACTACTTTTGGAGAAAGGATTATCAAGCAAGAGGTGCTCCTCACATACACATGCTAATATGGAGCAAAGATGCTCCCAAATTTGGAACAAACTCAAATGATACTGTGTTGTCTTTCATTGAAGAATATGCTACATGTGATATACCCAAAAGTACACAAGATAAGGACTTAAGACAACTAGTCTTACGATTCCAAAGCCATCGTTGTAGAAAATACTGTAGTCGAAAGTACAAATCTAAGGACAAATTCTACACCAAATGCCGTTTTGGATTTCCACATCCAGTATTATCGAAAGGAAGAGTGTACAGTTTTATGTCATCTTTGCGACATACTATCACAAGAAAATCTCCAAAAAATACCTATAACTTAAGAAGAAATGAAGAGTCAAAATACATAAATGACTATAACCCAGTCATTTTGTCCATGTGGAATGCTAATATGGATATTCAATATGTTACAGACAATTCCATTGCTGTTGCTCGATATGTAACATCGTAGGCTTATGGAGAGAAAATGGAGAAAAACCTATGACCCTACTGCCAGAATCCTATACATCCTTCAGAGAAAACAATATCTTTTCGATATAAAAAGGGCAAAAACTGTATTTTTCACTCAAGAAATAGACTCAGCAAAACAGAAACGGCAAACGATTTTCAACATCGTAAAATCCTTCACTCATCCCAAGGCCCTGGCACTTGAAATTCCCCCCTCACAAATTCTCTGCGACCAAATCGCTGACTTCTTTGAGGAAAAAATTCATAATATCCACAAGGACTTCCCCTCCCCACCCATTCCAACCCAAGAACCCGACACAACCACGCCCCTACTTAGCCAATTCACACCAGTCTCCCTACAGCAAACGCAAAAAGCTATTTTGGCTTGTAAATCAGGTGCCCCCACGGACTCTTGTCCCCCAGTCATCCTACACCACCTCATCGAGGCCGTTAATCCTCTAATCAATGCTATTGTGAATCAATCTCTCCACTCCGGTATTGTTCCCACTGACTGGAAGAAGGCCATAGTCAAGCCCCTTATGAAAAAGCAAAATAAATCCCCTACTGATTTGACTAATATGCGCCCAATTTCCCTTCTCCCAGTTCTAGGCAAAATCACCGAGCAATTAGTCCATGAGGAACTAAAACACTTTGTGGAAAATATACATATCTTGCACCCACAGCAATCTGGCTTCCGCCCCGGCCATTCCACAGAAACCGCTCTGATTGAGTTATCTGACACCATCAAGTTCTTGCAAGATGAGGGCAGGCAGGCTGTCCTCATCTTGCTCGACCTAACCGCGGCCTTCGACACCATCTCTCATACTATTCTTATCAATAGGATGCGTGAGATTGGTGTCTCGGGCTTCGCGCTTGGCTTGGATAATTTCATTTCTGTCCAACCGCTCTCAAACGGTTTCCTTAGGCCCTTATCTTTCTGGCGAACGCCCCACCACCTCAGGTGTGCCTCAGGGTTCCATTTTGAGCCCTCTCTTTTTTAATGTATACATGGCCCCCCTCCTCACGTTGATTGAGTCACATGGGATTCTAGTGACATCCTATGCTGACGACACTCAACTCGTCATCACTATCGACAAAAGAATCCCTGACGCTGCCATCAGATTCCAAAATTGCCTGTCAGAAGTCTTTTCCTGGCTCAACCTGAATCATCTGAAATGCAACAGCGCCAAAACCGAAATAATACCCCTCGGTAAAGGTACACTCTTTTCCCCTAAAGAGTGGTGGCCTCATAACTCCGAAGCACCACCAAGCGCGGTTGTGTCAGCCCGCAATCTGGGAATTCAATTCGATGCTTCCCTCAGCTTCGATGAACATGTGCGTATCACCGCAGGGCGCTGCTTCAGCTTGATCAGGCAATTAAAGAAATTCTTTAATTTCTTGCCCATTTCAGCCAGGAAATCAGTCGCGGTTGCGCTCATCCTTTCCCGGCTGGATTATTGTAATGGCCTCCTAGCAGGCATTAAGAAGTCCTCACTAAAAAAATTACAAACTGTTCAACACGCAGCGGCCAGGCTCGTTCTGAAACTCCCCCGCAGGTCTTCGGCCTCTGCAGCCCTTAACACACTCCATTGGCTGCCCCTCCACAAGAGAATCTTGTTCAAGCTTTTAGTCACTGTCTTCAAAGCTAACAAGTGTACGGGCCCATCTTACCTGATCAAGCGCTTTCAGCGTTATATTCCAACTCGCTGCTTGAGGTCATCAGGCGCTAATTTCATCTCTGAACCCCGAATCAAATTAAAAACCAAGGGTGGTAAGACCTTTTCATTCCTTGCTGTTAGGGCATGGAATCGCCTCCCCCCCAATCTTAGGCATGCCCCCTCAGAAAGCCTTTTCAGGAAATCCCTGAAGACATGGATTTACTCTCAATCCGACTCCTCAGTTCTCGCAGCTATCTGATCCATGCTATCCAAAGTAGATCTGCTGTGGGCTTAGCGCCAAGATGCTCCCTCCGGAGCGAAAGTAGCGCTTTACAAAAAACCAATAAATATCAAATAAACATAACAAAATCAGAAAAGACGGAATTGAAGGAAATGTGGGAAGAGATTTCCCACGAGAGGAGTCTAAGTAAGAAATTATATGCTTACAGTTTGAAGATGTTATCTCATCGAGAAATTGGAGCGTATGAATGATCGGATCGCTTATCATCTGCAAGTCTATATTCCAAATCTAGAAGAATCATTTGGGTGAGTCTAGGTCTTGCTGCAGCACGAAACTGAGTTCTTAAATCTGTACAAGAAATTGAATATTTAGCTGAGAAAGAGCCAGAAAGTACAGATATTGTGACAACAAATATGTTGGATACATATTATCCAAATAGAAGTCATCATCTTGAGAACATTTGTCTCTATGAAGTGCTTCAAAACTATATTTTTAAACAGAATATTACAGAAAACATCAATAATGGTATGTATGCCGTGATTGATTCTGAAGGATGTCTGGTGAAACAAAGAAAAGGACATTTGATTAATCACCGTAAACTGAGTTGGGAAACACTTGACAAAAGGGAATTTTACTATTTAGCTCTTTTGCAACTTTTCAAGCCATGGCGTTCAGATTTGTAATTACTTGGAGATTTCGTGAGCTATGAAGATTCCTTCAATGCAACTAAAGATACTGTAGAATGTCCTGTTTTTACTAATTATGTGAAAATGTTGAATGACGGAATTGAGCAAGAAGCAACAATTGCAGCTGAGATTGTTAGAGACAGTACTCAAGAGAGTCAAACTTCTGCTCTGTTGAGTCAGGACCCACTAGGAGTACCAATTGTTCAAAATGAAGTAGCAACTGCTATGGAAGAGGTAGAAACAGCAATGTATCAAGCTCAAGAAGATGTAACAAACTTAGGAAAATTGGAAGAACAACTGAATCTTGAGCAGAAAGAAATATATGAGCAAGTGAGAGTACAGATTGACCATGGATTACTTCATGAGAAGAAAGAGTGCTCTTGCTCATAATTTGAACCTATCCAAATGTTTGTGAGTGGACAAGCTGGAACAGGAAAAAGTTTTTAAATTAAAGTAATCACAACTTTTCTATAGAAAACAACTGAGTCGCATTTGTCTTGTGTTGTCACTGCTCCAACTGGATTAGCAGCCCACAATATTAAAGGAATTACTTTACATCGTTTATTAATGCTACCAGTAGAGCATGAAAACAAATTAGAATACTACAAGCTATCTCGAGAAGCTTGTTGTGAAGTTTCAAGAGTCTTGAGGAAAATGAAACTTCTCATTATTGATGAGGTAAGCATGGTATCAAACTTAATGCTTGCTTTTGTGCATTTAAGAATGCAGCAAATTCTTAAAACAGAGTATGACGTTTAATTCAGAGGAAAACACGTCATAGTTTTTGGAGATCTTCTACAACTTATCCTGTAAATGGACAACCAGTGTTTAAAACACTGGCGCATGAAGATACCAGAAGTCTTTGAGGAGCATTGAAAATGTAAACATTTGGTCATATTTTGAGTATAAGGAACTTATTACAAATATGCAACAGGCAAATGATGCTGATTATGGAATTATTCTTCAGGATATAAGAATTGGAAAAATGACTGAACAAACTTTACGGAGATGATTACTTTCCAATTTGTTTCCAAATGAAAATATTGTCCCAGAGAAAATATACATGAGAATTGCAGAAAACAAATCTGTAATCTGCTAAATGCCAACACTACATGAATGTTCTACATTCAATGAAGAAATGTTAAAGTTATAAAATTGGAACCTATTGATAAAATAGAACATGAAGGAATCACTATTATTTTGACTGAAAAGTTGAAGAGGAAATTGTATTCTTTAGAGAAATTGTTAAGTAAAACTGCTGGTTTAGAAAAGAATTTGTATGCATGTGTAAACTGTAGGGTAATTTTACGACGTAATTTGAATGTGGAAAAATGTTTAGTAAATGGAGCAATGGGTAAAATTGTTGATTTTGTTAATTATGTAAATAGAGATGGGATTGAATTTTTGAAAATCAAATTTGATGAAATTGCTGAAGTACAACAATTTAGTCGTTGTTCAGCTTGGTTTTTGCTTGTAAAAGATTTGATTGTACGCAGAAAACAGTTTCCTATTTGTTTGGCATATGCGGTGACCATTCATAAATCTCAAGGTTTAAGTTTAGATAGTGCTTTAGTGAATATTGGAAGTACCATGTTTAAAGAGGGTACGGCATATGTTGCTTTGTCTCAGTCAGAACTTTATCTGGATTGTACTTGATTGATTTTGATGAGACAAAGATTAGTGCAGATGCAAATTGTGTGAAAGAGTATAATAGGTTAAGAAGAGAATATGCTCCCAATTTAGGTCAATATTCAGTATTTCAAAAGCGTGTGGTAGGTAGAAAAAGTAGATTTGAGAAAATCTGTAATGAAACTGTAGAAAAAGAAAAGAAATAAGATGAAGTTGCGCCTGCAAGCAAAAAGAACAAGCATTTACAATGCAATGGTCTCGGCAATATTATAGGTAGAGCTATTAGAATTGCTCATTATTTTTTTATCTTTTTTGTATCCCTAAATAAATGGCATTGTCATTTGTATTGGCATTAGCTTTGTTTTTTGCATATGTGATACCTATTGCATTAGCAGAGAGAGAGTGAGGTAGTGAGATAGAGAGAGCGAGTGAGGTATTGAAATAGAGAGAGAGTGAGGTAGTGAGAGAGAGTGAGGTAGTGAGATAGAGAGTGAGGTAGTAAAGAGTGAGGTAGTGAGAGGGATGTTGTGAGGTAGTGAGATATAAGCATAGAGTGATGTTGTGCTGTAGTGAGATAGAGAAAGAGGTAGTGAAAGAGAGAGTGAAAGTGAGTTAGTGAGATAGAAAGAGTGAGGTAGTGAGATAGAGAGTGATTGAGGTAGTGAGTGAGTTTGTGAGGTAGTGAGATAGAGAGAGGTCGTGAAAGAATGAGGTAGTGAGGGTGAGAGTTGTTGTGCTGTATTGAGATAGAAACAGAGCGATGTTGTGAAGTAGTGAGCTAGAGTGAGGTAGTGTATAAGAGAGTAAAAGTGAGTTAGTGTATTTGAGAGAGAGAGAGAGTGCGGTAGTGAGATAGAGAGAGTGAAGTTGTGGGGTAGTGAGAGAGTGATGTAGTGAACTTTACAGAGAGTGTGTTGTGATATAGTGAGAGAGAGATAGTGAGATAGAAATAGTGAGGTAGTATATAGAGAGAGTGTGAGGTAGTGAGATAGAAAGAGTGAAGCAGTGAGTTAGAGAGAGAGAGTGAAGTTGTGAGGTAGTGAGAGAGTTGTGAATTTTTGAGAGAGTGTGTCGTGATATAGTGAGGCAGTGAGAATGAGATAGTGAGATAGTAATAGATAGAGTTAGGTAGTGATGTAGAGAGAGTGAGGTAGTGAGATAGAGAGAGTTACATTGTGAAGTAGTGTGTTAGAGAGATATAGTTCCTGTGGTAGTGATATTGTGATGCTGTGAGAAAGAGAGTTGAGTAGTGAGGTAGAGATTGAGGTAGAGAGAGAGTGAATGAGAGATAGTGTAGTAGTGTGAGAGATAGTGAGTTAGTGAAAGAGAGAGTGAGGTAGTGATAGAGAGAGTGAGGTAGTAGGGACGGTATAGTGGAGCTGAGGAGAGAGTGAAGGGATGGTGCAGTGAGAGGCTGAGGAGAGTGCATCAGTGAAGGGACGGTACCATAAGAGGCTGAGGAGAAAGTGCAGCAGTGAGTGATGGTGCAGCCTGGATGGGGGGCGGGGCTGAGCAGAGAGTGCAGCAATGAAGGGACGATGCAATGGGGGGCTGAGCAGAGTGCATCAGTGAAGGGACGGTGCAAGGAGAGGCTGAGGAGAGTGCAGCAGTGAAGGGAAAGTGCAGGGAGAGGCTGAGGAGAGTGCATCAGTGAAGGGACAGTGCAGGGAGAGGCTGAGCAGAGAGTGCAGCAGTGAAGGGACGGTGCAGGGAGAAGCTGAGGAGAGTGCAGCAGTAAAAGGACGGTGCAGTGGGGGCTGAGCAGAGAGTGCAGCAGTAAAAGGACGGTGCAGTGGGGGGCTGAGCATAGAGTGCAGCAGTGAAGGGACGGTGCACTGGGACTGAGGAGAGAGTGTAGCAGTGAAGGGATAATGCAGTGAGAGGCTGAGGAGAGTACAGCAGTGAAGGGACGGTGCAGTGGGGAGGAGGAGTGAGTGCAGCAGTTAAGTGACCGTGCAGTGAGAGGCTGAGGAGAGTGCAGCAGTGAAGGGACTGTGCAAGGAGAGGCTAAGGAGAGAGTGCATCAGTAAAGGGATGGTGCAGGGAGAGGCTGAAGAGAGTGCAGCAGTGAAGGGATGGTGCAGTGAGAGACTGAGCAGAGTGCACAAGTGAAGGGACGGTGCAGGGAGAGGCTGAAGAGAGTGCAGCAGTGAAGGGACGATGCAATGGGAGGCTGAGCAGAGAGTGCATCAGTGAATGGACGGTGCAGGGAGAGGCTGAGCAGAGAGTGCAGCAGTGAAGGGACGGTGCAGGGAGGGGCTGTGGAGAGAGTGCATCAGTGAAGGGACGGTGCAGGGAGAGGCTGAGGAGAGAGTGCAGTAGTGAAGGTATGGGGTAGAGAGAGAGTCTGAAGAGAGTGCAGCAGTGAAGGGACAGTACCGTGAGAGGCTGAGAGAGAGTGCAGCAGTGAGTGATGGTGCAGTGGAGGAGTGAGGGCTGCAGCCTGGATGGGGGGGCTGAGCAGAGAGTGAAGCGATGGCGCAGGGAGAGGCTGAGGAGAGAGTGCTGCAGTGTAGCGATGTTGCAGTGAGAGGCTGAGGAAAGTGCAGCAGTGAAGGGACGATGCAATGGGGGCTGAACAGAGAGTGCATCAGTGAAGGGACGGTGCAGGAAGAGGCTGAGAAGAGTGCAGCAGTGAAGGGACGATGCAATGGGGAGCTGAGCAGAGAGTGCATCAGTGATGGGACGGTGCAGGGAGAGGCTGAGGAGAGAGTGCTGCAGTGAGAGGTTGAGGAGAGTGCAGCAGGGAAGGGATGGTGCAGTGAGAGGCTGAGGAGAGTGCACCAGTGTAGGGATGGTGAAGGGAGAGGCTGAGGAGAGTGCAGCAGTGAAGGGACGATGCAATGGGGGGCTGAGCAGAGTGCATGAGTGAAGGGACAGTGCAGGGAGAGGCTGAGGAGAGTGCAGCAGTGAAGGGACGATGCAATGGGAGGCTTAGCAGAGAGTGCATCAGTGAATGGACGGTGCAGGGAGAGGCTGAGCAGAGAGTGCAACAGTGAAGGGACGGTATAGTGGAGCTGAGGAGAGAGTGAAGGGATGGTGCATCAGTGAGAGGCTGAGGAGAGTGCATCAGTGAAGGGACGTTACCGAAAGAGGCTGAGGAGAGAGTGCTGCAGTGAGTGATGGTGCAGTGGAGGAGTGAGGGCTGCAGCCTGGATGGGGGGGCTGAGCAGAGAGTGCAGCAATGAAGGGACGATGTAATGGGGGGCTGAGCAGAGAGTGCATCAGTGAAGGGACGGTGCAAGGAGAGGCTGAGGAGAGTGCAGCAGTGAAGGGACGGTGCAAGGAGAGGCTGAGGAGAGTGCAGCAGTGAAGGGACGATGCAATGGGGGCTGAGCAGAGAGTGCATCAGTGAAGGGACGGTGCAAGGAGAGGCTGAGGAGAGTGCAGCAGTGAAGGGACGGTGCAAGGAGAGGCTGAGGAGAGTGCAGCAGTGAAGGGACAGTGCAGGGACAGTGCAGGGAGAGGCTGAGGAGAGAGTGCATCAGTGAAGGGACAGTGCAGGGAGAGGCTGAGCAGAGAGTGCAGCAGTGAAGGGACGGTGCAGGGAGAGGCTGAGCAGAGAGTGCCGCATTAAAAGGACGGTGCAGTGGGGGGCTGAGCAGAGAGTGCAGCAGTGAAGGGACTGTACAGTGGGACTGAGGAGAGAGCGTAGCAGTGAAGGGATAATGGAGTGAGAGGCTGAGGAGAGTGCACCAGTAAAGGGACGGTGCAATGGGGGGCTGAGCAGAGAGTGCATGAGTGAAGGGATGGTGCAGGAAGAGGCTGTGGAGAGAGTGCATCAGTGAAGGGACGGTGCAGAGAGAGGCTGAGGAGAGAGTGCAGCAGTGAAGGGATGGTGCAGTGAGAGACTGAAGAGAGTGCAGCAGTGAAGGGATAGTACAGTGAGAGGCTGAGAGAGAGTGCAGCAGTGAGTGATGGTGCAGTGGAGGAGTGAGGGCTGCAGCCTGGATGGGGGGCTGAGCAGGGAGTGCAGCAGTGAAGCGATGGTGCAGGAAGAGGCTGAGGAGAGAGTGCTGCAGTGAAGGGATGGTGCAGTGAGAGGTTGAGGAGAGTGCAGCAGTGAAGGGACAGTGGAGGTAGAGGCTGAGGAGAGAGTGCATCAGTGAAGGGACAGTGGAGGGAGAAGCTGAGGAGAGAGTGCATCAGTGAAAGGATGGTGCAGGGAGAGGCTGAGGAGAGATTGCATAAGTGAAAGGATGGTGCAGGGAGAGGCTGAGGAGAGAGTGCAGCAGTGAAAGGATGGTGCAGTGAGAGACTGAGTAGAGTAAAACAGTGATGAGACGATATAGTGGAGCTGAGGAGAGAGTGAAGGGATGGTGCAGTAAGAGGCTGAGGAGAGAGTGCAGCAGTGAGTGATAGAAATAAACATAAGATTAGCAAAATAAACAAAATGCCTTACCTCTAACAGCAAAACAGCAGCATACATACCTGTCTGAACCACTTTGTGCACAGTGGAGCACACAGCTGCACGGAGACGCAACGGGCCATGTTGTATCTAGAAAAGAGAGAAAAAAACCTAAGATTAGCAAAATTAAAAAGATAGATTACCTCGAACATCAAAAGAGCAGCATATCGGAACCAGTTCGTGTACAACGTTGCCCACAGCTGCACGGAGATGGCACAGGCCATATTGGACCTAAAAAACAAAGAAATAAACATAAGATTAGCAAAATAAACAAAATGGCTTACCTCTAAGAGCAAAACAGCAGCATACATACCTGTCTGAACCACTTCGTGCACAGCAGTGCACACAGCTGCACGGAGACGCCACGGGCCATATTGGACCTGAAAAACAAAGAAATAAACATAAGATTAGCAAAATACACAAAATGGCTTACCTCAAGCAGCAAAACAGCAGCATACATACCTGTCTGAACCACTTCGTGCACAGCAGTGCACACAGCTGCACGGAGACGCCACGGGCCATATTGGACCTGAAAAACAAAGAAATAAACATAAGATTAGCAAAATAAACAAAATGGCTTACCTCAAACAGCAAAACAGCAGCATACATACCTGTCTGAACCACTTCGTGCACAGCCCCCCACACACACACAGAGCCCCCCCACACACACAGAGCCCCCCCACACACACAGAGCCCCACACACACACAGAGCCCCACACACACACAGAGCCCCCCACACACAGACCCCTGCCAGCCTCATACCCAGACCCCTGTCAGCCTCGTATACAGACCCCTGCCAGCCTCGTATAGACCCCTGCCAGCCTCATACCCAGAGCCCTGCCAGCCTCATACCCAGACCCTTGCCAGAAACATACCCAGACCCCTGCCAGCCTCGTATCCAGACCCCTGCCAGCCTCGTATCCAGACCCATGGCAGCAGCATATCCAGAGCACTGCCAGCCTCGTATCCATAGCCCTGCCAGCCTCATACCCAGAGCCCTGCCAGCCTCGTATCCATAGCCCTGCCAGCCTCATACCCAGAGCCCTGCCAGCCTCGTATCCAGACCCTGCCAGCATCATGTCCAGACCCCTGCCAGCCTCATGTCCAGACCCCTGCCATCTCATTATGCAGACCCCTGTCGGCCTCATATCCAGACCCCTGCCAGCCTCATACCCAGACCCCTGCCAGCCCCTTATGCGGACCCCTGCCAGCCTCATACCCAGACCCCTGCCAGTCTCCTAGCCAGACCTCTGCCATCTTATGCGGAAACTGCCTACTAGCGTCTGTTCCGCTGGAGCATCCGAATGCATAATTTACACTCACAAGTTCTTTTTGAGCACACCTCTCACGCCTTCCTGCCCCCTGTTTCCACAGCATCGCTTCCTTCCCAAATGCAGTGTAATCCTACCCTTTGTTCGGGAATGTTTACCGGCTCCCTCGAACGCTTTCCACGACTCACAGGCAGTAAATACGAAGCGCCTCGAGGCGCCGCACGCACAAAGAGGGCGAGTCCTGCGGGTGTAGGAACATTCACACATGTGCACCACTGGAAGAGGAGGAGTGAATGCACAGAGCAGGTCCCCGGGGGGGTGGGGAGAGGTGGAAACAAAAACAGCCAGTGAATGCAGAGGCCCGGGCTACGCACGCGCCCCCGGATATAGGAAGGGCAGAGCTGCAGCCCCCTGGGAGCCCTGTGCCCAGGACATGCACTGAAAGGGCAGAGTAAACAAATGACTCAGCATCTGCTCCAGCATTTGAGAACATTCTATTTCGGTCCATCATCACTTGGTTTGACCCGAGGACCCACTACTGGCCACGGCACCGTACATGGAAGACTAACTACACCGGGATGGTTGCTGTCAAGCGCAGGGATTCAAAGAGCCTTTTTATTTGTAACACAAAGCCCGTTTAAGCAGTCCGGAGCACAGAAAGCTATAATGACATTGCAGGGAACTTCCCACGGCCCCGTGTTGCTAGGACTTCCCCAATTACCTTAAAGCCTTCTTTTCCAGACCCCTGCCAGCCTCGTATACAGAGCCCTGCCAGCCTCATACCCAGACCCCTGCCAACCTCGTATCCAGACCCTTGCCAGCAATATACCCAGACCCCTGCCAGTATCATATCCAGACCCCTGCCAGCCTGAATCCAGACCCCTGCCAGCCTCATACCCAGAACCCCTGCCATCTCATTATGCGGACTCCTGCCAAGGACGAGATGCAAACTCGGGGAGTCGAAAATATCTGCCGGAGAGGGTAGGCATATGGAGCAGAAAGCTTTCAGGAAAGAATGGTTCCCACAATGCCTGTTGTCAATACTCAGGCATACAAGGCAAGTGACTGGAAGGCTCAGAAAATAAGTGAAGGAGGGACGCCAGGGGTAGCACTTACCTTGGTCCTTCCGTTGATTCGGAAGTTGCTGAGCTTTCCGTTACAGTGCCGGATTAGGTCATCCATGCAACTCATCAGGCCCCCGATGGTCTTGCATTCGGGCTCGCGGCCCTCCACCCAGGTGATCTGGTCTCCGATGAGTCGCTCTTCTGGCTCACTGACTGCCCGTTCGTAAAGCGACCCGTGCGCACCTCCCGCGCAATGCCATCGCCCGCCACCGGGCTCAGGAAGTCGTCGAGCATGCAGATGCCATGTTTCTCCATGCATGGCAGCAGGTACTCTCGAGCCAGTCACTGCGAAGGTGGCGGGCCCCGGCTCTGCCCATTCAGTGCCCCGCGTCGCGAGCCCCCACCAACGGCTGCAGTCATGAACCGCCCTGACGTATTTTACATTAAGCTGGATATGGTGTGTCCCTCCTTTATTTAAGGTACGAACCCGGTACCTTAGTCGATGTGTGAACGGTTAAGAGAACACTGCTTACAAAAAGTCACTAAAAACTTTAACACTACGCCCCTCTTCACTTTTTGGAACAAATAAAATGTGTGACGCCCAGCGCGTAACGAGAAGGGCATATGCTGGGAGTTTACCATTCCCTCCTAAAAGAGGTGCAGTATGTACCTGCTTCTCACAGACCGGATGCCCTACAACCAACGTCACCACTCTCCTCCCACTGCAAGGAAAGTTCTGCCCACCTTAATTTCGCACAAAATCAAAAAGTAACGAAGAAATGAAAAGTCGAGCTTGCCTTTTGGAGACCAAGTAGTGTGAACTCACCCCAGTCATGCAGCGGGCGCCATGCCCCGGCGGGCAGCAGCCACGGGGGTGTGAGCGGCGCGGGCCGTGGGTCCCTGGGAGGTGTGTACGGGTTAAGCACACATTATGCAGACATTTGTGTCGTTCTTGCAATGTTTACTCACCTTTCCCGGCCTCAGGTTACGTGATGGAAATAGCTTACTGCCGGCACACACAGCATGTACGAGGCGCCTGGAGTCACAACATGTGACCCGGGCTCTGCCTCCTTTACGGCTGCCCGCCCACTGCACCGCCCGCCCTAACCCAGACGATAACGACGAAGGCGGGAACCTTATCTCCCAGCAGCAGGCGCAGAAGTTAGAGAAGGCAAGGGAACCTCGGATGTACTAGTTCCTATTGCTTGTAGGGTGTCCCTTTCACCACGCGTTGTCTGTTTAATGCGTTCACCTAATGTGTCAACAATCCACCTCTCCTCTTGGCTGCTCGGCATCCTGGGAAGGGTGCAAACGCAACAGAGACCCTGCAGTTATCTCATTGTCCCAGTGTAGGATTGGGGTTTCATCCTTGCGTTTGCTTGCAATTCCTGGTTAGAATTGTTCGGATTCTTTTTTCCTAAGTATCAGAACAAGTGCACCCCATAGACAACTATAACGCTCCTTTTCTTTGACCCCCCACAACTCAATCCAACAACAACTAAGCAAATCTACACAACACCGCTGACAAAGTGATCCTGTCTACATTAAACTTAAGTGGTCTGTAAAGTGTACATAGTGCCTATATATGCACTCCGAATTTCTCACACATCGTCCTAAACCTAATGCACCCATGCCTATAGGGCATGCATAGCAGTCCTATAGGCCTCCCACTAATGTTACCAGCCACAGCTCCCCCATAAACTCCCACAGCAGCAGCCCTGCGGCCTGGAGTGTCTCTGCTTACCCTGTGCCGGCAAAGCTCCAGCAGCACGTAGACGAAGTGCTGGTCCTCGAAGGAGCCGCAGAAGCGCAGCACGTGCGGGTGGTCCAGGCTGGGGTGGATGGCGATCTCCGTGCTCAGCTTCTGCTCCGGGTCCCACAGCCGGCTCTTGGGCACGATCTTGCAGGCCAGCAGCTCCTCCGTCTCCATGTCCGAGACCTCGAAGCACTTGCAGAAGCTGCCCCTGCCCAGGAAGCGGCCGCGCTTGTAGCGCCGTCCGGTGCGGGGGTCCGCCAGGATCTCGGGGATCTCCTTGGGCACCTCCTCGGGCACGGCGGCGGGGGGCTCCTCGGGCACTGCGGCAGGGGCTGCTCCGCCTCGGCCTGCCTCACCTCGGCGGGGGGGCTGCTCCTCCTCGGGCACTGCGGCGGGGGGCTGCTCCTCCTCGGGCACCGCGGTGGAAGGGGCAGCTGCCCTCCCGGGGATGACGGGCATGGCAGGCAGGGTTGGATTGGGATCACACTTCGGCCTGGGCACCGGAGGTGCGCTGCAGCTGTGGGAGGGAGCCAGCATGCGCACGGGCAAAAATGGCGGACACAAGCGGGTTAATACATTTTCCAGGCCCTGGAAACGGCTATCAGTAGAGAGGGAGTGGGGTGGGGAGGGAGCCAGCATAGGAGGGCAGGACACGGAAAGCGGGGCAAAAGGACGGAAAGCAGACCTCATGAGACGTCCGATGTCGAGAAGCGAGCTTCAAAATGGCCGAAAAAAGTCCTGAGATTTTTTCGGATTTGGGGGCGTGGTTTTGTGGTTCTGAGTGACGGACAACGTCACTGTCTAAAGAACGCAAAAAATCACGCCCCCAAATCCGAAAAGGACGGGGCTACATTGGAGTGACTGATCTCTCCTCCAATGGCTGGCCTCCTTTTAGGAAGCCAGCCAATGGTGGAGAGACAGAGCAGGGAGGCGGGTTCTGAAGCTCCACTAGAGGACATTAATTCTCTGACCGGAAGCTGCTTCGCAGCTTCGTC
The DNA here is from genome assembly GCF_964263255.1 of Lissotriton vulgaris. Classification (NCBI taxonomy): domain Eukaryota; kingdom Metazoa; phylum Chordata; class Amphibia; order Caudata; family Salamandridae; genus Lissotriton; species Lissotriton vulgaris. The sequence continues at coordinate 173,025,651 of NC_141688.1, forward strand.
CCGAGACCTAAAAAGGACAGTGTTGAAAAGAATGTTGGTTATCGGTTTGAAAATAGTTGTGGTGTCAACTGCTATGCTAATGTAGTTGTTAATGTTGTTTTTGTTCCTGAAAGTTTGCAACAGCAAATTGTTGAAAATCGGGACGAAAGATTCTGGTCATTGTTGTATTCTGTTTATGAGAAATGTAGTAGTGATAAAAGTAAAATACAAAGTGTTTCTGATATTCAAAATGTTTTGGACATATGTTCTGGTTCTAGTCAATTTACACAGAATATTTAGCAAGATTATCTGGCATTTTTAATGTTCATGCTTGGTGTACAGGAAGATGAAGGTATAGATATTGAAAACCTTTTTAGCCTTTCTTATAAATGGCAACATGACTGTCAAAATTGTTTGATTACATGTAGCCCAAACATAAACACTGAAAGATTCATATATTTGACTTTACCTGACTGTGAATCAGTGTGTTTTAACAATCTAATTAGAGGAGCAAGTCAAAACATGGAGTGTAGCCAATGTAAATCAGAAATGTCATCAACATTATGTATACAAAGATTTGGACAGTATGTAATTTTAATGCTGCAACGTTGTAGAGCTGATGGAAGAAAATTGGAAACTTTAATTACATTTGTTTTAGCTAGTCAAGTTTCAATATCATTAAGAACTTTTGTAGCTGTTGCAATTATTTTTCAAGATGGACCTTCTACAACATCTGGACATTACACTGTTTATTTAAAATGTCTGAAAGGTTGGATACATTTTAATGATAGTCAATTAGTTTTTAAGCAACGTTTGTCTAAAGAGTTACCAAATTCTTCCCTAAAATTTTTAAAGCCAACTTTTTAAGATAAAAAGTTGGCCTTTCAGGATTACTGTTGTAAGGTAGATTAATCTGGTGCTGTAGAGTATTTTGTAAGTGAGGGTGAGGAGCTTGAAGGTGATCCTCTTGTTGATATTGAGGCAGTGTAGGTGTATCAGGTGGTGGGTGATGTGGCTGCAGCAGGGGACATTTTAGATCAGTCAGGTGGAGGTGTTTTGGATTTGTTGTAGTCGTTGTAGGTGTTTGGCTGGAATTCCTGTGTAGAGTGTTTTGCCATAGTGTAGTCTACTGCTGATGAGGGCCTGTGTCACTGTTCTTCTTCTTTTGGTTAAGATCCACTTGTAAATGTTGCGGGGCATGTGGAGGGTGTTATAGCAGTACGAGGAGACGGTGTAGACTTGCTCACGCATGTAGAGGGAGGAGTTGAGGATGAATCCTAGTTTGTGGACATGGTAGGTAGGTGTTGGTACTGTCCACAGTATAGTCAGCTAGCAGGAGTTGTCCGAGGCTGAGGGGGTGGGTCTGAGGATGAATACCTTCATTTTGTGCGAGTTCATGTTTAGAGAGCTGCTCTTTATGTAGTTGGTAACATCCTTCATTGTGTCGTGGAGGTTGCTTTTGGGGGTATGTTGCTTCTTGGTGAGGAAGAGGATGAGCTGGGTGTTGTTGGCGTAGGAGATGTTGTTGAGTCAGTGATGGTAGGCTACTTGTGTGAGGGTGGCCATGTAGATGTTGAATAGCATCGGGTTGAGCACTGGGGAATGGAGTAAATTATGTCGGTGGTTTTGGATCAGAAGGCTGGGAGGCAGATGCTCAGGATTACCATTGAACAATTTCCAAAGTAAGAATTTGACGCATACTATTTTGCCTTGCAGAAAAGTATGTGAAACCAATAACGAGTTTTTGTTGTATATTTTGTCAATATATATTTGTAAGTAACATTATTTACAGTGTATGAAAATTAATCATAATGTTTTGTTATTTTATGATTGTTTGAGATGTGTCATATTTACGTAAGAAATTGCTCTTAGAAAAAACATTTAAGATATGTTTTATTTCTATTTTTTAGATTGTTATTGAGAATGTTGATTTTTTTTTAACCCCTTCGCTGCTCATGACGAGCTCAGCTCGTCATGAGGCACAGTGGAGCTGTGCTTATGACGAGCTAAGCTCGTCATGAACAATGGGATTCTAGTAGAATTAGCACAGGAAGGGAAAACCATTAGCATCCAAGGTGTTAAGATAATCTTATTGATTGTCTTTTTTTTGCCCGCTGTTATGTGATGAGTACTATTGAACTCACTGTTTTTAGTGAAATTCAATATATTCTGAGAACAGCAAAAAAGGCAAATGTAATACTTTACAAATAATTTTTTGTTCTAAAAGATATATTGTAACTGTATTTTTTGTGTCTTCCACAGATGGTAATTTTATAATATATACATTTTTTATTATTTATTATGCTTTAGGTTAGTACAAGTAACTGTGAAAAATGGTTGATGGAATTTGCTTCATCCAAGCTGAAGTAACAAAACATGGATGGAGAACATAAGTGTGTAAAGATGGTTTGTATCTTTTAAAGACATTTCAAAAAATTATATACTGGGTGTACCTGTCAGAACCCCTAATCAATCAGTGGATATGATAATGACTTATCTAAACCCTAGCTGGCGCAGGGGAGATGAAGAATCCGCAAGGAAACAGAATGGGCTTTAGTGCAACAGAGGAATTCTAAGATGGCCACCTCGAGGAAAGACCCAGTGGCGGTCTAGTGATTTACCACACACCAGTGGGGAATCCTTGGTGAGGTACGCGCTCCCTAACGAGTGCACACTTCACCTAAGACCTTCCTGAGTTCAGACCCATTTTCAATTGCTCCATAGATATTCCTGAAGAGAAAGCACAAATATTTCTGAGAGAGTTAAAGAAGGTTCTCGGTTAAACTTACCTTAATTATCGTGCCCACAACTAGAATTCAGCTTCCGAGTTGGAAGAAGCCCGTACATTGCACAGCGGTTGATTTTTGCGTCGCGGCTCCTTCCGGGCAGACGGACTCAGTCGTGTTCGGCACCTGAAGAGCAGAGAGAACAAGAAACCATACAAGAAACCTAAGTGATACGTTATAGTTGACAAAAGTATATTCTTGGGAAATAATCGTTTGACAAATTACTGACTGACTAAACTTACCTAACATTGTAGACAATATTGAATGTGCTCAGTCGATATATTTTCTCTAACCTAAAACAATAAACTATAACATTCGTGTTAAGCAAGGTCTTAAGGGAAAAGAACACATTGAGTAAGGAATACCAGTAAGAAATATCAATTAAGATGCAACATTAGTGAAAAACACATGATATTCAAAGATTGACAGAATAGATAACAAGCGACTGCATAAAGAAAGGTTATTAGAAGGACACAAGGAAATTAATAATATAGAAATCAGACAATAAACTGAGAGGCCTAGGTTAATGAATGTTATGTAATTATAGGTTATCAGCAGTGAGATAAATAAAGAACCGCAAGCTACAAGGTGGCAGATAAACACTAGAGGAGATGCTAGTTCGAAAGACCAAGGGGTAGGTAATTAGTAGCGTTAGACTAAATTATAGATAAGTAATAGAGATAGAGTAGGGTAGGTTATTAAATAATTGTTCTTTGTTAGTTTCCGTTATGTATCCATGTCTAGGGATTGTCTGTGAATGAAACAAGACAGCCAGAGAGAAGGTACCAAGGAGGAAATCCAGAGGTCGCGAGCCAGTCTCTTCTTCTTTATTATTTTTTTCCATCCCCCTTCTCCCATGTTTTTTTTAGAGATTAGATTAAAAAGTTTGGTCTCTGGAAGATACTGGAGGGAGAGTTGGGAAATAGCGTCATCTGTTCCTGTGCAAGTATCCGGTAAGAGTTTCTGGGCTTACTGTTCCTGACAGAATAAGTGTTATATACCTGTTGTTGTGACTATTTTTGACTTATATAAGGAATTACTACTTTCTAATTATGTTAATAGGTGAGTACTAGATAGGGCTTTAAGAGTTTATTTGTGTGAAAACACATGAAGTATTCAAAAAGTAGTGTGATAATGATATGTAAATATACACAGATACACAGTATTATTCTGGACAATCAATAGTATCTCTTGTATTTTACTAAAACACATTTACTATTTTTGGATGGGTAAGGTGAATAAACATATGTACAATTTTTAGTACTGTATTTTACTATAACAGCCTGAGTCTTTTCCTATAGACATTAGGAGTGACTGGTTTCAAAATTTAAGAAACCCTATCTCTTCAATCTATTCATGGCCGACCTGACAACATGGCTAGACGGGACCATTGCCCACCCACCAAAGCTAGGAACACTACGATTAACACACTTCTCCTATGCCGATGATGTGGTCCTCCTTAGCCAGACGAAAATAGGTCTGCAACGTCTCTTGCATGAACTGGTCGGATATACAAAACAGAATCTTCTTGAAATAAACAGCACGAAAACAAAGATCATGGTAATAACTCGCCGTTGTAAAGCACCGTCACTCCTTGTAATAGACAACAAGAAATTGGAAGTAGTGGATTGCTATAAATACCTAGGAATTCATCTGGACAGGCGCCTTAACTTTTCACCGCATTTCGCAGTCATCGAAAAGAAGGGGACAGCTCTACTACACGCATTTAGTAGTTTATCCAAGCAATTAAAAGGCCCTTTGTTCAATCCTCTCCTGACAGTCATCAAGGCCAAGCTACTTCCTACAATAGCTTATGGCAGTGTCCTACATCACGGAAGGAGTGCACAGCTCTTAGACAAAATTCAAACGAGAGTCTACAAGTGTGCATTTACTTTACCATGTTATGCTTCCCCGGCACAGATCCGTCTTGAGTTCGGCCTGCAATCACAAGTACTGCAAAAAAATATACAAGACTGTCAAATTCCAGTACGACATCTGGATGAATAGGGAAATAGAAATCAACTTCGCAATGTGGGAAGCAATTAAGCATGGGCGAATTTTGCGAATCTCGCGTTCGCGAATTTTGCGGATTTGCGAACTCGCAATTCGCAAAATCCGCGAATTCTCGCGAATTTGCGGATTTTTTTTTTGTGTGTTCGCGCGGGTTTCTGCCAGTTCGCGAGGGTTTTGTACAATTTCGCAAACGCGAACTTACCTGTCGGGTCGCAAGTTTCGCGAACTTGTTGTTTCTACGTGTCCAGCCTGTTTGGGACACTCTTCTTCATCACTGCCACTCTCTGTCACCACTGCCACTCTCTGACTACTCATGCCACCCTCTGGCCCACCCATGCCACCCTCTGTTTCATCACAGCACCCTCTGGTTGTCCAGTCAGTGTATATTATTGTGGCAAAGCAAGCACACCTTCCCTGCCTCAAGTGACCTGAATTAATTTGGGGCTGATTAATGTGTCACAGAATATTTTTTTAGCTGGCACCTGCTTCCTTAGTGCTTCCTGATTAGTGATCTTTTGCACTTGCTAAGTGCTTTCATTGTTGCAAAATTAGTTACAACACCTGCCCTGCCCCAACTGACAATAATGAATTAGGGGCTGATTAATGGATTTGAACTTCCAGCCTGGCTCCTGCTTGTCTCCCTTAGCTGTAATTCAGGACCTTTGTGGCATATGTGTAACTATTCTGAGGTTCAGAGCAGGGTCACATAATAGTTGCAACTGGCAACTGAACTCTGGAGGGGCCCCTCAGGAAGCACTACAGGAAATGGCTACTAATGATGAGCCTGAACTTTTGAACCTGGTAAGTAGTTTCAGTTTTGCTAAGATCGTATTTCTGCAATTTTGCGCTTATTCGCGGGGCGCGAGGTTGAACTGGGAAGCCGCGAACTCACGCGAACAGTGCGAGCAAATCCGCTGCTCGCGGATTTGCGGATTTTGCGGGAAATTCGCGAATCTCGCGGATTGCGAATTTACCGAAAATCCGCAAAATCCGCGAGCGAAACGGATTTTCCGCCCATGCTTAGAAGCAATGCAAACCAGCCCCAATTCTCAATACGCCAAGTTTTTAAAACTTTCCATAGAAACCACTGAACTAGCATCCCTGTGGAAAACCAAGTTATCTGTACCTATTATTATATTATTATTATATTATTATTATTGTTATTGGGCGCCAGGATACCCGTAGGGTGACAGTTGCGCGTTACAAATAACTAAATACAATACAATACAATACCTACATTGAAACTGGCGATTAAAAATGCAGCTAAAAGGCACTCACTGATTAATGACAAGATAATCCTTAGCCACCGCTTACATGCTTGGATGACATTACAATCATACAAGAAGCCAAAACCTGCAGCCTATTTAGATTGTGCCTTCCCACCATATATCAAACTCAAATATCTAAGCTTAAGGATGGGCAATTTGACAACTAATGCCGATCAACTGGATTGGAGGACTTCAGGGCACAAGGGATGTGATTCATGTGGTGCCGCTAAACAAGACTTTATTCATCTGATCTGCATCTGTCCTGCACTGGTACACGAACGCCGGAGATGGTTAAAACACAAGTTCAACAAACATGGTATTCGTACCTGCCGCTCTGCGATTTTACAAGTTTTATGCACAATGGACCCACAACTCATCTGCAGATTAGTTAAATTTATTATGAGTTCAGAGAAAAAAAGAGGAATGGGTATAATGAAAATGGAAGTTGTACCAGTTGCTTTATGTTAGCACAGGCACTATGTCTCATTATAGATTGATCAAATGTGTCTCCAAGTTGAGAAAAAAAAGAGGAACTCCTGTACAGATCAGATATAAACTATAAATTCCATAGTTTCGTAAACAGTTCCTCCAAACATTGATCTGATTCTCGTAGTTCCATGAATACTATATTTTACTTAGGATTTTAACTTTTAACCATGTACGTATCATGGCTAACTCACATTGATGTATTTTTATCTTTGTAATGGTTTTTATTAACTATACAATAAATAAATAACATAACATAACTAAGAACAGAATACCCTTATAACTAATTATATTTATATAACTTTATAAAGGAATAAAACTCTACTAATGGAATGTTATTAGACAATGTTATTTATATAATATTTTTTGTAGGCCAAAATAGGTGAAAATGCCAGTTTGCATTATATATTAGAAAAACTGATAAAATTAACTGTTTATATTTTTATACAAGGAGCGACAACATAAAGGAAAAATTATGGAAAGAGAACAGCCTCATACTGAGGAGATTGTGGATATTACTTTGAGTGTAATTGAAAACTAATCGTATCTGTCACAGGCAATGACAGTGAAGAAGGGGAAATTAGTGCTGCAGACATGAGCTATGATTTCGAAGACGAAAGCTTTGATGCAGATTTTCTGGAAGCATTAAATTATGTTGAAATTTTAGAACAAATTAATTCCGAAACTGCTAACGAGGGAATTGATGTGTATGAAATACCTGATGAACTTGTTTGAGAAGGTCTGTTAAATTATGAGATGTTAGAAGAATACATTTATTGTTTAAAAATAAGAAAGGTTTAAGCACTATCTATTAAGGTATTCATTGTACTAAAAGGGAAGCACTTATAGATTCAGTTATACATTCTTTACATTTTTGTATTGATTTAAAATATGCAAAGTGGGTCTGAGGGTATGCTTAAAATCCCTATGGAGTATACATGCAGTCTTCAATGCACCTGCAAAGTTGTGTTTTATAGCTACAATTCCCCAGTCTATATCCTTAGACTTCCACCAAACACTCTGACTCCGCTGTTTTAGTATCGTAGTGAGCCAGTCAGCAGTATGTTCTTTTCCATTGTACCGTGGTAAAACTGAAGCTGTAATAAATTTTGTGAGGAACTTTCTTTGCAGAACTGTAATGATCTACTCACTATCTAGATATTCATGGATTAAAACAGGCCTTAGTCCATAGACTGTTTCAAACCCTTTTAGACTGTGCATGCACTGTTCTATGCTCCAGCAAACGTATCTTTTGTACCTTCAATTCCTCCATGCGTATCCTTACACTTCCAGCAAACACTATCATACTACTGTTTCAGTATTGTAGTGAAAGATATAGTAGTATGTGTTTATCTATACATTGTTGTAAAAGTAAAGCTGCTATGCATTCAGCCACACACTCTGCTTGCAGAATTGTAATAATTCAGTCAGTACCTACGTACTCTTGGTGCAAAGTGGGCCTTAGGGCATGGACTGCTTGAATCTCCTATAGACTATGCATGTACTGTTCTATGCATCTGCAAATTGACCTATTATATGTTCAATTCCCCAGTCTTTATCTTTACACTTGCACGAACCACTCTGTAATTCCTGTTATAGTTTTGTAGTGACTCAATAATCAGTGTGTAGTATCCTTTAGATACCTTGCTCCTAAGTGCTGGAATAATCTTCCACTGGAACTTCGGGTTGAACCTTCCGAAATCCAGTTTAGGAAAAAACTTAAAACACATTTTTTTCAGTAGATAGCTTGGTTGGGAGGAGGGGGGACAGCACTCCACTTGTCATAGCGCGGGGACACGCCAGTGGCGTAACCAGGCGCTTAATAAATGTCCAATAATAATAATAATAATATGTTACAATCAAGTGCTTCGGAAGTACTACACTGTACTATGAATACCTTATAGATTTATGCTGTAGCACTTCCTTATAGTTCTGCAGTTTCACATTCACCATACACTAGTAATGCGTTCATTTATTCATTTTTGAACTACACATTCATTCTGACAAATTTTTACAGACTAACATTGACATATACAGTGTAGGTAGTTCTAAAAAGAACTATTTTTTGTGTTTTTAGTTTTCTATTTTTTAGTATTTTTTGAACAAGTTTTTTTTTTAAACTAAAATAATAGAACAGGAACCTAAAAAGTGTCCAACAGGAACAAAATGGAATGTGAAAAAAAAGTAATAACGATAACAGCGATGACACTTGCGGGTGAGTAGTGCGCTATACAAGTATCAATTTACAATTTATCAATTTTACTAGGGGGCTTGGGGGGGTTCCCCCCCACGAAAATTTTGGAAAACGACAGACCAAAATAGTGAATTTGACAGCACATTTTTCATTACATATTCAAATTGTATCACCTTTCAAAGCACAGTAAATAGTAGATGATGACCTTAAAGAACATCAAGTTACCCACCCAGTCATATGTACCCATACACATTCTTTCAGAGTGTATCAAAAATAGATACAAGAAGTGAATCAGAGAGAACAAAGTAAAAGTGAGACCAGCCCCCACATGGTGTGTAGCGAGCAAGTACAGTGAGCAACCACTACTAGTGGAGTGACCAGTCTGGCCCTGTCCACCACCACCACAGCGAGAGGCGCGTGACATTCGCCCAGTGCCAAGTTACTGTGCCACCCACCACTGTAGAGCCAAAGGCATGAGTCAATCTATATGCCTATAATAGAGGCGGAGACACAATGAAGATGTCTACCCCCACATGCATCAAACTCCCGTTTTGCGATTCCAAATTTGCGATTTTTACCGAATCGCAAATATGGATTCGCAAAACGGGATGCATTATTGAAAGTGGATAATATTTGCGATTCGGTAAAAATCGCAATTTTTACCGAATCGCAAATATTATGCGAATTCAACTGTGCGATTTCGCAATTCCCATTGATTCCTATGGGCCAAAAGGCCCATAGGAATCAATGGTAATTGCGAATTCGCAAATTGGAATTCGCAAAAATGTTGATGCATTCCATGGGTGCAGGGGGGGTCCAAAGGACCCCCCCCTGCACCCCTGAAATGTATTTCAAAATGGATGTTTCACACACACATGTCCTAAGGACATGTGTGTCTGTAACATGAAAGTGTTTAAAATGCTAATTTGAGCATTTTAAACATTTTTCGCAAATTACCACGAGGTTCACCCTCGTGGTAATTTGCACTTGCAATCTTCAGGATCGCAATTTTTTCAAAGAATGATGCATTGCATTTAAGGAATCGCAAAATTGCGATTCCTTAAATGCAATCGAATTTTTGAAAATCGCAAAATTAGCGATTTTCTTGAAAAAGCAATGATGCATCCCAAAAAGCATTTTTGGAATCGCAAACGGCCGATTTTAAGGAATCGCACCGTTTGCGATTCCAAAAATGCTTGATGCATGTGGGCATTAGCTCTTTGAGATAATACTTGCAGGAATGTCATACTTTTGGGAGGAGTCTTTCTACAAACAGATTAGCATTCCACTATCTCTCTGATAGGTGCCTTAAAGCCCCTCCAGCAAAACAATATTTAAAAAAAAGAAAAAGTCTCTAAAGCCCTGTGGCAACCTGCCCCCTCATGTGTGTATATTTATATATATATCAGTGATGTCATTTGAGATGTCATCAGTGATGTCATCAGTGATGTCACTGACCATGTCATGAATGATGTAATATGTGACATCATCAGCATTGGATTGCGGATGCGCAAAATATATAGTTAGTGCAACTAACTATATGTGGAATTTCATTGGTTTTATATCAATAAAATGTCCAGCTAACTATATAGGAGGAATTTCAATGGTTTTTTATATGTTAATTCCTAACTATATAAGGCCTGAAACCTATGGTTTTTTCAGTGAATTTTCAAGGTTTTTTAAATGCTAATTCCTAATTATATAAGGCCTAAAACCTATGGTTTTTTCGCTGAATTTCAATGGTTTTTTATATGTTAATTCCTAACTATATAAGGCCTAAAACCTATATTTTTTTCAGTGAATTTCAAAGGTTTTTTAAATGCCAATTCCTACCTGAATAAGGCCTGAAACCTATGGTTTTTTCAGTGAATTTGCAAGGTTTTGAAAATGCTAATTCTATTAGCGGATAACGTTTAAATATGTTAATATCCTTGAGGCATGCGATCACAGACAGGAGTGCAGTCATACACACAAGCTTCGACTTAGCACTGATACATATAGAATTTCCGACAGGCAGGCATGGAGTACATACATCACCGTCAGCGTTAAATAGAATGTAGCGCCGTAGACTTGGTAAGCATGCAAGCGCTACATATCAAACTGACTAACAAAACCAATCAGACACTTGCCGCCCGGGCGCTGCCACCAGAACAGCAGCTCGGTAACAGTTAATATTGCGCACTGCTGCGACAATGTATCACTTAAGCCTGCTGCTTTGAAATACCGAGACACCCTGGCGCTGCGGTGCCTGCCTTCAGTGGTTGCGTCAGCGCAGCGTGATTGCTGGCTGTGGCTCCGCGGGGAGTGAGGGAGGGGAGAATGTGACCTCACGTCCTGGATGGAAGTGAGGCTAGGGTACATTCAGGAACCGAGGTCTGAAGGCGTGCTACGCGCCGGCGGGCATTCTCACTGTGTCCTGTATGTTCGTGTCTGGATACAGTCAGTGTGCTGCACGCAAATACTGACAGCAGCATCAGCATGGTGCCTGAGAGGCCTCAGCTGCGGAGTGCGATGGTGTGGCTCACTGCCGGGACCGACGCCAGACCAAACTCGCTCATACAGTGGAGGACTCACAGGTGTGTTCACGGGGTGTGGAAATGCGCGCATTATGTTTAGACTTAGCCCAGTGGCGTCACTAGGGGGGTGCGGGGGGTGCGGATCGCACCGGGTGACACCCTCAGATGGGGTGACACCATCCACCTGGTTGCGCTGTGTATGTAACACAGCTCAGTCTACGGCCGCTGGCACGAGCTTAATGATTCCGGGGACCCAGTCAAGTAGCAAGGACTGAACATACGCACGCACGCGTCCACGACAGCCGTGAGGCTTTATGGCAGTAATATCTAGAGGGAAGGGAAGGTAGCGGACTGCTCTTCTGTTACAGACAGAAAACATTTTAATGTTTAGGTCTTCAAGGGTTACAGCGAGAGTGACCCGTAAGGGGCTGAACGGTTTCACCCTCTGAAAGTTAGAAGGGGGGAACAGGCGTCCGGTTCTCAGTAAACACTCGCAGTGAGTTTGGAAGCTTTGAAGAAACCAGTGTCAAGGGTGAAGAATGTTAATTGAAAATACGAGCCTTTAGGGAGGAATGAGGTTACTGTTTGCTGTGCCATGAAGTACTACGTCCGAGTGAATCTAATAGTTTTGTAAATTTTATTAAGAAACCATGATCACGTTTAATAGTTAAAAATAGAGAAGTATGCTGGACAAATACATGGGCTTTTTATCGAGTATTACATGAATTCATTATAGATTGCGCTCATAGGGACAGTGAATATGTTCAATTAAAAGCCTGTCCTTTATTTTGAATTATTAGAAAAAGACCCTCCGATAGTATTTTCCACGTTTTTGTCTCATGAGTGGTTCAAAAACAAAGCCACCATCCTTATTATACAAATGTGGGGCGTGCAGGCAGAGGGAGAGATGGTGCAGGCGGAGGGCAGATGGTGCCGGCTGAGGAGGAGATGGTGCAGGCAGGGGGTGAGATGGTGCAGGCGGAGGGGAGATGGTGCAGGCGGAGGGGAGATGGTGCAGGCTGAGGGGGAGATGGTGCAGGCAGGGGGGGAGATGGTGCAGGCGGAGGGGAGATGGTGCAGGCGGAGGGGAGATGGTGCAGGCTGAGGGGGAGATGGTGCAGGCAGGGGGTGAGATGGTGCCGGCGGAGGGGAGATGGTGCAGGCGGAGGGGAGATGGTGCAGGCTGAGGGGGAGATGGTGCAGGCAGGGGGTGAGATGGTGCAGGCGGAGGGGAGATGGTGCAGGCGGAGGGGAGATGGTGCAGGCTGAGGGGGAGATGGTGCAGGCTGAGGGAGATGGTGCAGGCTGAGGGAGAGATGGGGCAGGCAGGGGTGAGATGGTGCAGACGGAGGGTGAGATGGTGCAGGCAGAGGGTGAGACGGTGCAGGCAGAGGGTGAGACGGTGCAGGCAGAGAGGGAGATGGCGCAGGCAGAGAGGGAGATGGCGCAGGCAGAGGGTGAGATGGTGCAGGCAGAGGGTGAGATGGTGCAGGCAGAGGGGAGCTGGTGCAGGCAGAGGGGAGCTGGTGCAGGCAGAGGGAGAGATGGTGCAGGCAGAGGGAGAGATGGTGCAGGCAGAGGGAGAGATGGTGCAGGCGGAGGGGAGATAGTGTGGACAAAGGGAGAGATGGTGCAGGCAGAGGGAGAGATGGTGCAGGAAAAGGGAGAGATGGTGCAGGCAGAGGGGAGATGGTGTGGACACAGGGAGGAATGGTGTAACCAGAGGGGAGATGGTGCAGGCAGAGGGGAGATGGTGCAGGCAGAGGGTGAGACGGTGTAGGCTGAGGGAAAGATGGTGCGGGCAGGGGGTGAATGGTGCAGGCAGAGGGGAGATGGTGCAGACAGAGGGAGAGATAGTGCAGGCAGAGGGGACATGCTGCAGGCAGAGGGTGAGTTGGTCCATCCGGTAAGTTGTGAGGGGGTGACACCATGAATTACCCGCACCGGGTGACACCAACCCTAGTGACGCCACTGACTTAGCCTTATCTTACGGCCAGGTAGGCCGTAAGAAGAAACAGGGTCGCCTGCAACATTATAGTCAGTGTAAGGCAGTGTTGTACTCAGGCTGGCACCAGGCATTCAATGGCAGAGAACCACATAACCGCAAGTTAGCACAGCAGAACTACTACTGACTGGGAGCATGTCATGTGGACTCCCTAGCCAGTACTGTTTTTTTTAACTAGCCTAACAGCGCTTTGAAGGCGAATGCCACTGAACCCACACATGCAACGACGTTAATAGCTAAACTGCAAGACCCCGACTGTCCTTTTTAAAGCCACTTCTTCTCTCGGCCTCGCTTTCCCCTTTCTGCCTGTCTTATCTATGACTCTCTCACGCTCCTCAGAACTTGAATCATTCAACGGTTCATTATTGTTCTCTTTCGTGCTCTTTCTGGCTTACTTTTTTTTGCTTCCGTTCTTCTATTTATTAATTCATTTTATCCCTCTATTTCTCGTTCCCTTTCCCCTCCTTCTTTACTCAGCACGTCTTTTTTGGGATACATTTCGGAACTGGTGCCTTGTAAGAGGTCGGAGATAAATTCAGCTCCTATGTAAGTGGGCAGCACAGGGCTGTAATTGGAAATTTTGTCTTAAAACAATGCGATATCGGCGTAAGACCTTTTATGCAAAGATCTATGGGAAATGTAAAAAACACACTAGTCCAGCGGCTCAGACGGGTTTGTGTGTCAGAAACCACAGTCAGAGGGGGAGAAGATTGTCTGAAGGGCTTTCACTGTTAATTATTGGGACGGCGACATGTGGAGATATTTCATGGAGGTTCATGAAAGATAAGAGCATGTAAGGGCCAGGGAAAGTATAACCGAGACAACACTTGGTTGGAGAAACATTGGCAGAATTGTATTTAAAATAAGACGCAAGTAATGTGTTATCTTGCCAGCGATCTAAGGGTAGCTAGCGATGGTAGGAACTAAGCTGCCTTCCCGCCTGATTATCCACTGAGCTCCAGACATATCCTTCTTCAGTTGCTTAGACCTTTTGAGTCAGCTCAGCCACAGTGGTCAAAATTGCTGTAAAATCATGTAGAGTGTGAGTACGTTGTGCAAGTTCCAAAGAGTTTCTTGTTGCTTAAATGAGTGTAATTTCTGATATTTCTATGTTTTCAGCGTCTTCATTGCTTGATGTTTGCTAGCTAGAAAGTGTCACTCATAGTTGCTGAATGTCACTCATAATTACAATGAAATAGTGAAAATGTCACACATTAGCGATCTCAAACCTTGGCAGCTATGCGCCTCACTACCCCAAATATGAAAACATTAACATGTTGTTGTCAATGGTACTTGCACGGCAGTGCTCTGCTGCAACAGTCTAAGAGGCAGCTGTTGTACAGCTGAGGGATAAAGGACGTTGCTCCAGTGCGCGCCTTCTTTATGGAAGACAGATCCTTACACAGCCTGTCCGAAACCAGTCCTTGAATGCTTGTTTCCGGGCCAGGGAGGACTTGGGCTGGCATTTCGGACTGGCCTGGTACCATGAGTAACAGGGTCAAGGTGGAACTGCATATGGCTGGGTCCAAAAAGAGGTGGCATGGTGAGCAAACACCACAGTGGATCAAACCCAGATCTGCGAATGGTGGCAAATGTTTGCATTGATAAGCATTCCGTTCACCAACTGTTCTTTTTTCTTATGTTGTCCTAAGTGACAAGGCTATGCCCAAATGTGAGTTCCATGCTCACTGTGCCACTGGGCTCAAGCTAGACTGGCTGTTGGGGTGATGCCCCGAAACCGGTTTCAGGATGCGGGTTCCTAGTCCAGAGAAGACCTGGCCTGGAAGTTCAGGCTGGACTTTCCCATGGCAAGCAGGGTCAAGACTGATTTGCACATTGCTCAGTCCAAACTGGGGTGGCATGGTGAGCAGACGAACAATGGATTTAACCCAGATCAGGTGTGAATTTCTACCAGCAGTCGTCAAACAAAATTCCTTGCTCTAGCCCATCAATGGCGTGTGCAGTAGGTGCAGTGGCACTGGAACTCAGAGTCCTACTGAAGCCTATTACCAAATTTGGGATGGAACCACATAACTACTTCAGTACCACATTTTTAAAAACATTTTATAAGCGGCAAGTGGGAGATCTTTACAAAATATGACTGGGAGTAGTGTGATGCTGTAGGTCCCGCAAAAGAAAGTCGTGCTTTGCCGGAATAAGCACGACCACGATATACGGACACGCAAAATGCCAGCCTATATGAAATAATGAGCAGTATTTATACTGGCCACGAGAGCCTTGGATCGCCGATGAGAGGCACTAAAACTACTTTCAGCACCACCTTCCCCTTCACAACAAGTGTACTAGCTGCTTGGGGGTAGGTATGCACGAAAATCAAAGCGCCTCACGTACACGTAGGCTCCAATAGACCGGTTGGCACTAGAGCAAACGGCCTGACAATTGTCCAACAAAGACCACAGAAAACCAGAGAGCGGGAAATTCACCCCGCCTTGCAGGATAGGGGGTAGGAGAAGCCCTTTAAGCTGAGTGCATGCTGCCTCTCGAGATCACATGGGGCTCGTCGCTCATTGGTTACTAATGCGCTATGATGCCAAGTGGATGAAGAAACTGAACTTGCATCTAAAAGGAAAGCAGCCCCGATATTACATACTGCAAGTAGGAGGCCACAGACATTCGCATAAGCTTTTATCTATTCGTAAAAGTTTGGTAGACAAGAAACAAAGGGGGTACTCCACAGCCCAGAAGAAAGGGCTCACTTTTCGTTTCAGCGCGTAAAGTAATCAGGACGAGTGGCTGAATGCATAGCATAGCGCCATCGCTCTTCGGGAACAATCGAGATGAGGATGGTTGTGATTTTCAGTTAATTAGACCAAGTGCCAAGATTTCCACAAGACTATTTACTGTTTCCGGACGAGAAAACAAAAATGAAGATTCTCAGCTAGTGCACAGAGGGGGGACGCGCAGGAAACGGAACGCAGGCGCTGCAGAGCTAGAAGAATATCAAATCGGCAAGGAGTAGCAGATTTAACACATACCAAACAGGTTAGCAAGCCACTAATCAATGTTGACTCATTCATTAAACAATGACATTCTTATTATAAGAGAAAAATGCTTGGTGTGCAGATAAGACAAAGAGGGGTTTGTGAGAAGAGCCGGCGTGTGCTGTGTGTGTCTCAAAGTGTCTGCAACAAGTGTTTTGCATGTTGTTCAAGTGCTCATTCCTGCGCATACGCCGGCTCTTCTCACAAACCCCTCTTTGTCTTATCTGCACACCGAGCCTGCCTCACTCACTCCCACCCTGTCCCCTCATATAGATGTTCCAAGACCCTGGTTTTCTTGCAGACAGGTCTTACAATGCGCCCCTCTAGCTCCTGCGTCCCCGAGCACGGTAACCGCAGACACGATACACCCCATTCGCGGCCGGGCCGCTGTTTACCTGAACGTCGCCTGAACGTGGCCACTGCTCGCCCAACACCACGGCGTCTCCTCTGCTCCCGGGGCTCCCTCAGCACACGGGAGCCCCGAACCAGCCCACAGTTCTTACTCACCCGGTCTCCCCCTCGGCACGGGAGACCGGACATCGAAGCGGAAACCAAGTCCTCCCGGCCCCACCCACAACCAGGCGGCGGCCATCTTAAGGTAGATCGGGCCGCGGCAGTGATCTCGGGGGGCAAAACGAGGGGTGGGCACCCTCGATATTTAAATAAAAAGATGAAAATAAAAAGAGAGAAGCCCCCCAAGGCCCCCTCCGAATTTTTTTTTTCTGAAAAATCGCGGGGTGCGCGCACCGTGCGCGCTTACAGATATATAATTTGTATCTCTTTTAATTTTCTCAGGAACTACTGGAGGGATTTACACTATTCAACCAAAAGCGTGATCTGCGTACCAGACACTACCATTTTGACAAGTTTGGGGTAATTCCCTTCAGCGGTGCAAGCTGTAGCCGTGTCTAAAGGTCTTATGGAAATTAACATGGGGAAAACACGTTTTGGGACCCCCCTTTTTTCTCAGCCCCCACTTGACTAATCCCCCCCAAACTTTCAGGGAAGGAGAGGAGCGAGCCATCTTCTTTGAGAAATTTGCGAAGATTCATCAACCAGCGCCAAAGTTAATCCCAATAGAATGTTGGGGATTTCCTATGGAAACTAGGTCCTAACTATATATACTTACTGGCTACCGCCAGTAGGTAATATATATATATATATATATATATATATATATATATATATATATATATATATATATATATATATATATATATATACATACATACATACATACATACATACATACATATATATATATATATATATATATATATATATATATATATATATATATATATATATATATATATATCACCTACTGGCGGTCGCCAGTATATATATATATTTAGGATTTTTTCTCTATGGAACTTTTGAAAATTCTATGTCTAATAACTTTGGCGTTTGTGGACGGAATCGGCTGACATTTTCAGGAAAATGGCACATTTTGTTTCTGAGCAGCCCCTGAAAATTTGGGGGGGTTTCGTCAAGGGGGGGCCGAGAAAAAAGGGGGGTCCCAAAACGCGTTTTTAACATTGAGTTTTCCATAGGGCGTTTGGCCTCACTTTTAGCTCGAACGGCTGAATGAATTTGCACGAAACTTGGCAAAATTGTAGGGACTGTTAGCCCGATGTGCCTTTTCTGGGTCTCAATATATGTGCTCCAGTGGATTTTGAGAAATTAACGTTCAAAAAAACATATCTGTGACAGCGTCCCGGGTAGCGCACCAGTTCGCGTACCTTTTGCCTAACGGAACTTTGCGTAGCGAAGCTGATTGGCTCTCCGGTGTCTGTCAACATTCTAAACAGTCCGGAGCGGCTGCCATCTTGTCTTTCGGTAGGATCGAGAGACAAGAGGAAGAGAAAAACGAAGGGGGAATTTAATGAAAGGGGGCAAGGTAGACCCTTCTTGACCCCCTAGGAATGATGTTGGGGTTATTAAAGGGTCCCGTGGGGAAAATAAAAAAATATTGATTTTTTGCGGTAGAAGCGCTTTCCGGTTCGCGAACCGGGTAGTGAACCGGGACGCGAAACGGGAATTCGCCATTTTGTGTTTCGATTTAATTAAATTACAAGATGGAGGAAAAACAATGTGAGAAATGGGTATAAGGGGGGAGACGTATCCTGACCCCCTATGTTTTCTGAGGGTGGCTGAGGAGGCTCATATATTTTGATACTTGTCTTCCAGCGGCTGCGCGTGAGCGTTTTTTTTTTTTTTTTGCTGCGTGACGTCTGTTAACGTTCGATTCGAAGGAAATCAGGAAGTTTTGACCGCCATTTTGACACTGCGAGTAAATATATTGTTAAAAATAATTGTTTTAAATTAATCCGTATTGATAAACATTGTCTGCACCATCTTGCTTTTTTTCCAATGCCACACTTTTGTCGTGCACGGCAGCCATTTTAGATGCCTTGACCAGACCCACTCTCTGCATGCCGCCGATCGTGACGTCTGTTAACGTTCGATTCGAAGGAAATCAGGAAGTGTTGACCGCCATTTTGACACTGCGAGTAAATATATTGTTAAAAATAATTGTTATAAATTAATTCGTATTGATAAACATTGTCTGCGCCATCTTGCTTTTTTTCCAATGCCACACTTTTGTCGTGCACGGCAGCCATTTTAGATGCCTTGACCAGACCCACTCTCTGCACGCCGCCGATCCTCAGCACGGCTCCTCACCCTCGCAAGCATCTCCCCCATGCACTGGTCACCCCCGCTCTCTGTCTTATGCATGGGCCATAAACCTCCCCCCATCTGCGCTGCTCTTCCCTGAGAATCACACCCTGCGCCCGCCCGACACCACCCTTTCACCCTATTCACTACCGCACCCTCTGACATTCCTCTTCCTCTGTGTCTGATTGTCCAGGCCGGTCCCAGGCTATCACGTAGCCCTGCGGATGTAATTTATGGCCTCAACTGTAAAGAATCACCCCTCTTCAAAGGAGTTACAGTAGATCAAGGCCCCCACCCGATGAGATCCGTCACACCACACGCGTTCCTACTATCTGATAACCATCCTGTATTGTGACTGGGGAGGGGATTCTCACTGTGAGGGTGTGTGGGACCGAGCCTGAAGCGGAAGATTCCAGGGATGCCTTTTTGTACATCAAAGTCTTCACAATTATGTGTCACATTAAAAATACATAGCACTCCAACAAAGTAGTAGGATTATAACACTTTAATAACTTATAAATATATACAACGCAACAAAAACAGTAAACACGTTAAAAAAAAATTATTAAAACAGAAGCAACAATGGTCAGTAGCGGTCTGTTGTGCGAATAGTCCCAAGGCAGCACAACGTGCTGAGTTCTGGACGGCACCCAGGTGATGTCACCTGGGTGCCGCACTGGTTTTGGTATCCTACAATGCTGCTCCGAAAAAAACGGCGCGGGGCGCCCCGGGGGGGGGGGGGGGGGGGGAGGAGGCGGCGTGAACGGGCCTCCCCAGGTGGAGGCTCGTCTGTTGTAGTGGGGCGTTTCACTTGCCATTCAGCGGTTTTCCGCCCGGTTTTGCTGCACTGTGCCTCGTCAGTAGCGGTCTGTTGTGCGAATAGTCCCAAGGCAGCAGAACGCGCTGAGATCTGGACGGCACCCAGGTGATGTCCAGTAAGTTGCCGCACTGGTTTTGGTATCCTACAATGCTGCTCCGAAAAACGGCGTGGGGTGCCCCGGGGGGGGGGGGAGGCGGCGGGAACGGGCCTCCCCAGGTGGAGGCTCGTCTGCTGTAGTGGGGCGCCCCTTTACCGTTTCAGTTGCCATTCCGCCCGCTTTTGCTACACTGTGCCTCATCCGCCATTCAGCTGTTTACCGCCCGCTATTGCGGCTACAGCGTCTCTCGCTCACCATGTAGTTGAGTTGCGCCCACTCTTGCGGTGCAGCGATAGGCGGCTGCCACAGGACTCTTAAAATGGCGGCCGGCTCTTCGGATTTGGGCCTGGTCCACTAAAATGCCCCTGGGACACCTTGGAACTCGGACGCTTGTCTGCTAGGGCTTGGGCTCCATTCTCGAAAGCGTTCCCTCAGCCTTGAAGATTCTACAAAAGTCTTGGGGGCCCCCGACTCCCGTAGGCTTCCGGTGGGGAGCGGCTGCCATGATTGCTTGCAGAATGGCCACGACGGAGCTACGAGATGGTGGTGCTCTCATGCTGACGCCAGCTTCAGTCTGAAACATCCAGAAACACTGTAGACTATCAATTCGATGAGTTCCGGTGGAGCCCCAACGTGACCCGGTAGGGAAGAACTTGCCCTCCCCTTTTTTGAGTGATGGTTCTTGTTGCCTGTCCCCTCTGTTGTGATCTAACGGAACCTTTTTTGATTGCCGAGTGAGAAAAAAAAAGGTGGGTCTTTCATCGTTTGGGAAAAAAAATGTTTTAATCCAATGAAAAGTGTTATTTTCAGGTCATATGATCAAGCCTTCCATCATTAGGAAACCAAAAGTAAAATGAACCAATGAAAAGTTTTATAAACAAGTCACATGACCTGTTATGCGGCTTTGGGCTATAAAAAGCGTACAAAACCCGTTGGCCCATGAGGCGGCGTCAGTAGCGGACCGATGTGCGAATAGGCCGAAGGCAGCACAACGCGCCGAGATCTGGATGGCACCGAGGTGTTGTCCAGCAAGTTGCACTGGTGTGGCCATCCTACAATGCTGCGCCGAAAGACGGCGTGGGGTGCCCAGGGGGAGGCGGCGCGAACGGCCCTCTTCCGCCTCCCCAGGTGGAGGCACCTCATCTGCAGTGCGGCACCCCTTAGCGTCTCACACGCCGTCCAGCCGAGTTGCGCCCGCACTTGCTGCTACAGTAGGTCAAAGGCAGCACAACGCGCCGAGATCCGGATGGCACCGAGGTGGTGTCCAGCAAGTTGCCGCACTGGTGTGGCCATCCTACAATGCTGCGCCGAAAGACGGCGTGTCCAGCTGAGTTTCTCCCGCTCTTGCGGTACAGTGACTCGAATGCGCCGAGATCCGGATGGCACCGAGGTGGTGTCCAGCAAGTTGCCGCACTGGTGTGGCCATCCTACAATGCTGCGCCAAAAGACGGCATGTCCAGCTGAGTTGCGGTCACTCTTGCTGCAACAGTACGCCGAAGGCAGCACAACGCGATGAGATCCGGATGGCACCGAGGTCGTGTCCAGCAAGTTGCCGCACTGGTGTGGCCATCCTACAATGCTGCGCCGAAAGACGGCGTGTCCAGCTGAGTTGCGGTCACTCTTACTGCTACAGTACGCCGAAGGCAGCACAACGCGACGAGATCCGGATGGCACCGAGGTGGTGTCCAGCAAGTAGCCGCACTGGTGTGGCCATCCTTGTGGAGAAGTGTGGCTCAGGGGTTAGAGGCGGCAGACCTGGAGCTTGAGTTCGGCCCTGGACCAGGGTTCAATTCCCCACCTCGGCGGGTCTTGGGCTCAAAAATTCCATGGACTCGTTAATTCTCGCTCCGGTGCCTTCTCGACTCACGGGTTCACACTCTGCGACTCTGGGCAATAGCTTGCTTAATCTCCACAACGGCCCCTCGCGGTGGGATGCCTGGCTTTCACCTTGTGGATACCCTGCCAGGGTTATCTCACAGGGGAATACCAGGACGGGTTCCCTAAGCAAGCGCGGAGATGCCCCAGGGTAAGTCGTGCGCTATATAAGTTTCATTCATTTCATTTCATTTCATCCTACAATGCTGCGCCGAAAGACGGCGCGTCCAGCTGAGTTTCTCCCGCT
Source organism: Lissotriton vulgaris (assembly GCF_964263255.1). NCBI lineage: Eukaryota > Metazoa > Chordata > Amphibia > Caudata > Salamandridae > Lissotriton > Lissotriton vulgaris. The sequence goes on from NC_141688.1 coordinate 173,047,618, forward strand.
CTTGCGGTACAGTGACTCGAACGCGCCAAGATCCGGATGGCACCGAGGTGGTGTCCAGCAAGTTTAACTGGTGTGGCAATCCTACAATGCTGCGCCGAAAGACGGCGTGGGGTGCCCGGGGGGGGGGGGGGAGGCAGCGCAAACGGGCCTCTCCCTCCTCCCCAGGTGGAGGCACCTCATCTGCAGTGGGGTGCCTCTTAGCGTTTCACTCGCCTTTCAGCTGAGTTCCGCCCGCTTTTGCGGTACAGTGACTCACCCGCCATCTAGCTGAATTGTGGCTATTCTTGTGGTGCAGCGATAGCCGGCTGCAACAAGAATCTCAAAATGGCGGCCAGCTCTTTGGATTTGGGCCTGGTCCACTAAAATGGCTCTGGGACACCTTGGAACTCGAACGCTTGCGCCTGCTAGGGCATGGGCCCCATTCACGAAAGCGTCCCCTCTTTTGACTGATTGTTCTTGTTGCCTATTTCTTCTGTTGTCATTTAACGGAACATTTTTGGACTGCCGAAAATGGTTCTGGTCCGACCGCTGGTTGGTGGAGACATTTTGACTATATCCTGGACCTGCCCGGCCTCGCCCAAAATGGCGCCGGTATAAATGGGACTCGTAACTCCTTGTTGTGTACTGGTTGCCCAACCTTGATATCACGAGATACGTATGCAGTTTTGAAGCACATGGCGGGCAGGGACGAGAATTGATTGAACATTTTGACATCCCTATTGATATTAAGTTCTGATGTGTTATTGATTACTGTACTATTGAAAGTTCGAATTAACGTAACCCATGGTACTTGCCCGCAAATGTATATCTAGATAATTTTATTGTAACTGGCCCTGTCGTACTTTAATTATAAAATGTACGTCCACCGATTCCGCAAATGTTAGACACCTTAGTTCTTGCAATCTAATGGGTCGCCCGTTACGTTCTTCTACAGTGTAAATGTGCCCTCATCATATACGATTCCAGTTTGCTCCGTGGCCGGCCCGCGTGGTTATAGGCCCGTATTTGCATACTGACATTTTCACAATAAAGGTTTTTTAAAAAAACATGATAGTAGGACCTACATTGGTAAAGTTTTGAATAATAGCCACTGTTTTCGAATCAGTAAAAGGCAAGTGAAATAAAGCAGTCCAATTACATGACTGTTAAAAGGTATAATACGCAGGAACGCAGTAAAGAAAAATGGTCAAGGGCTGTTGTGTTTTCTACTCCTGCAACATAAAGTGATCGATAAGAATCTGATATTCATGCCTATCAGCGACTAAGACAGCAGGCCGAGTCTCTTTTGCTCAACGGCTCCCTCATGGGACGAAGAAACGCCCTTTTTCTCAAAAAGAAATATTTTACTTGCAGGACAGTTGTAAATTTCACGGGAAAATACATTAGCCTGGACCATTGTTAGTGATAAACTGTAAATGCATCTGGGTCCTTTGCTTTACAAGTCAGAGTGAGAAAAAGAAAGGTGGGGCTTTCATCATTTGGGAAAAAAAATGTTCGAAAGCAATGAAAAGCGTTATTTTTAGGTCATATGACCAAACCTTTCATCATTAGAATAACAAAAGTAAAATGAACCAATGAAAAGTTTTATTAACAAGTCACATGACCTGTTATGCTTACGTTACGCGCTGCGCGCCGCGCTCTGGATCGTTTCCGGGAAGCTGCGCCTTGCGTACTGGAGCACTTCTGGGTGCGCTAACGCGGCGCGTCATATGACGCATTACGCGACAACGCAGGTCCAGAATATAGTCAGAATGTCTCCACCAACCAGCGGTCAGAATACAACCCCTTTCAGCAGTCCAAAAAGTTCTGTTAAATGACAAGAGAAGGGACAGGCAACAAGAACAATCAGTCAAAGAGGGGAGGGCAAGTTCTTCTCTACCGGGTCACGTTGGGGCTCCACCGGAACTGATCGAATTGGTAGTCTACAGTGTTTCTGGATGTTTCAGATTGAAGCTGGCGTCAGCATGAGAGCACCCAATTCTAAAACAGTAAATGCTTGGATAACAATCAATGAAATGTAGAGGGAAGCAGGCACGACGGGTTACAACGGGGGCAAAGGCTTACGTTACCTACCCTTCACTATCTGCAAAGAGAGAATACTCCTAAAAGAAAAGAGGAGGAGGGAGGAAGGGGGGGGGCAGCGTTCAAAGCACATCAGCGTGCATAAATAAGAAAATGTTTTTACCTACCACGTACTTGACATTTTACAGCTTTTGATATTTGCTATTAAAAAAACATTGAAATTCACTGAAAAAACCATAGGTTATAGACCATATATAGTTAGGGATTCGCATTTACAAAACCTTAATTTACTCGCACAAAACCATAGAAATTTGCATATATAGTTAGTTGCAATAACTATATATCGCGCACCCGCAATCCACTGCTGATGATGTCACATATTACATCATTCATGACATGGTCAGTGACATCACTGATGACATCACTGATGACATCTCAAATGACATCACTGATGACATCACTGATGACATCTCAAATGACATCACTGATGACATCACTGATGACATCTCATTTGACATTACTGATCACATCACTGATAATATCATTCATGTGATAATACGATGAACCTCTTCAGACTCTAATATAACCTTAGATACAATCAGTGTAAACAGACACTCACAGATTGTCACTCATCCATGGAGTTACTCATACATCTAGTCAGTCATGAAAAGAATCAATCACTCCTCCATTTCCTCAACTATACAGTTATACACACCTTACTAATTCAAACATATTCTAACACATATTTACTCTCTTATACAATCCCTGATACAAGTTCACAATGATTCATAAAGCCACTCTCACATTCACTGGCTCTTATGCACAGTTATTTATATGTGTCAACTCTCACATGTACTGTGTTTTACATATGTACTTATTTTGACATGTAGCACTGAGATATCCATTCACTCACCAATACACTCATGCACACAGTCAACTACCCATACAGCTGTTTCCACATGCACGTTTGAACACATACATATAGTGAATCAACTGCTCACACATCTATGCACAGAGTCATACACCTCCCTGCCACCCACACACATACTCAGTCTCCCATACAAATACTTGGGCAACCAATCAATAACCCATATAGTTACTCATATAGCTACTGATTAACACATGCAGCAGTTTACATAACAACAGACATAATGATGCACAAATTAAGACAGTTTAGTCACTAACCCATGCACTCAGTGAGACACATTTAATCACTCTCTCATACAGTCAGTCATGCACCTACTAAATCCTTCATCCAGACACTTATACATCCACTCATTCTTCAATATGTAAAACATATTTAAACTTTACAGAAACACACAGTCACTGGATGATGTCATCAGTGATGTCATCAGTGATGTCATTTGAGATGTCATCAGTGATGTCATTTGAGATGTCATCAGTGATGTCATCAGTGATGTCACTGACCATGTCATGAATGATGTAATATGTGACATCATCAGCAGTGGATTGCGGGTGCGCGATATATAGTTATTGCAACTAACTATATATGCGAATTTCTATGGTTTTGTGCGAGTAAATTAAGGTTTTGTAAATGCGAATCCCTAACTATATATGGTCTATAACCTATGGTTTTTTCAGTGAATATATATATATATATATATATATATATATATATATGTATATGTATATGTATATGTATATATATATATATTCACTGAAAAAACCATAGGTTATAGACCATATATAGTTAGGGATTAGCATTTACAAAACCTTATTTTACTCGCACAAAACCATTGAAATTCCATATATAGTTAGTTGCACTAACTATATATCGCGCACCCGCAATCCATTGCTAATGATGTCACATATTATTCATGACATGGTCAGTGACATCACTGATGACATCACTGATGACATCTCAAATGACATCACTGATGACATCACTGACATCTCATTTGACATTACTGATCACATCACTGATGATATCATTATGTGATAATACAATGAACATCTTCAGACTCTAATATAACCTTAGATACAATCAGTATAAACAGACACTCACAGACTGTCACTTATCCATGGAGTTACTCACACACCTACTCAGTCATGCAAAAGATTAATCACACCTCCATTTCCTCAACTATACAGTTATACACACCTTACTTATTCAAACATATACTAACACATATTTACTCTCTTATACAATCCCTGATACAAGTTCACAATGATCGATACAGCCACTCTCACATTCACTAGCTCTTATGTTCAGTTATTTATATATGTCAACTCTCACATGGACTGTGTTTTACATATGTACTTACTTTGACATGTAGCACTGAGATATCCATTCACTCACCAATACACTCATGCAGTCAGTCGACCGCCCATACAGCTGTTTCCACATGCACTTTTGAACCCACACATTTAGTTAATCAACTGCTCACACATCTATGCACAGAGTCATACACCTCCCAGCCACCCACACACATACTCAGTCTCCCATACAAATACTTGGGCAACCATTCAATAACCCATATAGTTACTCATATAGCTACTGATTTAAACATGCAGCAGTTTACAGAACAACATATATAATGATTACCAAATTAAGACAGTTTAGTCACTAACCCATGCACTCAGTGAGACACATTTAATCACTCACTCATACAGTCAGTCATGCACCTACTAAATCCTTCATCCAGACACTTATACATCCACTCATTCTTCAATATGTAAGACATATTTTAACTTTACAGAAACATACAGTCACTGGGTGTTGTCATCAGTGATGTCATCAGTGAAGTCATTTGAGATGTCATCAGTGATGTCATCAGTGATGTCATCAGTGATGTCACTGACCATGTCATGAATAATATGTGACATCATTAGCAATGGATTGCGGGTGCGCGATATATAGTTAGTGCAACTAACTATATATGGAATTTCAATGGTTTTGTGCGAGTAAAATAAGGTTTTGTAAATGCTAATCCCTAACTATATATGGTCTATAACCTATGGTTTTTTCAGTGAATTTTCAAGGTTTTGTAAATGCAAATTCCTAACTATATATGGTCTATAACCTATGGTTTTTTCAGTGAATTTCATTGGTTTTTTAAAAGCTAATATCTATAGCTGTAAAATATATTCTTTATTACGTGACGTATCACGTAGCCCGTGAGACGCCTCATGATGCATCGCATAACCGTGACGTATCGTCTCTGCAGCGCAAACCAAACCCGTAACGTAAGCGCGCCAGAGCACGCTTAAAGATATATATATATTTTTTTTACCTTAATTAGACAAAATCCACACGTGCACATATCACAAACGTTCCAAAAACACAATATGTCGGACTCCCATTACGCTGCCAGTTAGCTGCCCGGTTAACGTACCGGAAAGCACCTCTACCGCGAAAAATCGCAATATTTTTTTCTTTTGCCCCGCGGGCAACTTTAATAGCCCCCTCATCAATCCTAGGGGTTCACCTTACCCCTTTCCTTCATTTACACCTTTTTTTTTTCCACCTCTTGTCTCTCGATCTCCAGACTGTTTACAATGTTAACAGCCAATCAGCTACTCCTCAGACTCCCGTTACGCTGCCGGTTAGCTGCCCGGTTAGCTGCCCGGTTAGCTGCCCGGTTCGCGTACCGGGACGCGTCTCTACGGCGAAAAAATCTGAATTTTTTTTAAATTTTTTTTTTGCCCCGCGTGGCTCTATAATATCCCCCTCATCAATCCTAGGGGGTCAGAAGGGGTCTACCTTGCCCCCTTTCCTTCATTTCCCCCTTTGTTTTGGCCTCCTCTTGTCTCTCGATCCTACCGAGAGACAAGATGGCGGCCGCTCCGGACTGTTTACAATGTTGACAGCCAATCAGCTACTCCTCAGACTCCCGTTACGCTGCCGGTTAGCTGCCCGGTTAGCTGCCCGGTTAGCTGCCCGGTTCGCGTACCGGGACGTGTCTCTACGGCGAAAAAATCGGAATTTTTAAAAAAAAATTTTTTTGCCCCGCGTGGCTCTATAATATCCCCCTCATCAATCCTAGGGGGTCAGAAGGGGTCTACCTTGCCCCCTTTCCTTTATTTCCCCCTTTGTTTTGGCCTCCTCTTGTCTCTCGATCCTACCGAGAGACAAGATGGCGGCCGCTCCGGACTGTTTAGAATGTTGACAGACACCAGAGAGCCAATCAGCTTCGCATCGCAAAGTTCCGATACGCGAAAAGTACGCGAACCGGAGCGCTGCCCGGAGCGCTGTTACAGATATATATCTTGTTTAAAACGTTAATTTCTCAAAATTCACTGAAGCACATATATTGAGACCTAGCAAAGGCACATCGGGCTAACAGTCCCTACAATTTTGCCAAGTTTCGTGCAAATCCATTCAGCCGTTCGGGCTAAAAGTGAGTCCAACCGCCCTATGGAAAAATGAATGGGAAAAACGTGTTTTGGGACCCCCCTTTTTTCTCGGCCCCCCCTTGAAGAACCCCCCCCAAATTTTCAGGGGCTGCTCAGAAACAAAATGTGCCATTTTCCTGAAAATTTCAGCCAATTCCGTCCACAAACGCCAAAGTTATTAGACATAGAATTTTCAGAAATCCCATAGGGAAAAAATCCTAACTATATATACCTACTGGCTATCGCCAGTAGGTAATATATATATATATATATATATTACCTACTGGCGGTCGCCAGTAGGTATATATAGTTAGGATTTTTTCTCTATGGAACTTTTGAAAATTCTATGTCTAATAACTTTGGCGTTTGTGGACGGAATCGGCTGAAATTTTCAGGAAAATGGCACATTTTGTTTCTGAGCAGCCCTTGAAAATTTGGGGGGGGTTCGGCAAGGGGGGGCCGAGAAAAAAGGGGGGTCCCAAAACACGTTTTTCCTATGTTAATTTCCATAGGGCGGTTGGCCTCACTTTTAGCTCGAACGGCTGAATGGATTTCCACGAAACTTGGCAAAATTGTAGGGACTGTTAGCCCGATGTGCCTTTGCTAGGTCTCAATATATGTGCTTCAGTGGATTTTGAGAAATTAACGTTTAAATCAAGATATATATCTGTAACAGCGCTCCGGGCAGCGATCCGGTTAGCGAACTTTTCGCGTATCGGAACTTTGCGATGCGAAGCTGATTGGCCCTCCGGTGTCTGTCAACATTCTAAACAGTCCGGAGCGGCCGCCATCTTATCTCTCGGTAGGATCGAGAGAGAAGAAGAGGTGAAAAACGAAGGGGGAATTTAATGAAAGGGGGCAAGGTATACCTCTCTTGACCCCCTAGGAATGATGTTGGGGTTATTAAAGGGTCTGGTGGGGAAAATAAAAAAAAATATATTTTTCACAGTAGAAGCGCTTCCCGAGCCGCGAACTGGGCCGCAAACTGGTAGCGAAACGGGAATTCGCCATTTTGTGTTTCGTTTTAATTAAATTACTAGGTATAAGGGGGTGCGGGAGACGTATCCTGACCCCTTATGTTTTCTGAATATGTTGATACATGTCTTCCAGCGGCTGTGCGTGAGCTTTTTTTTTTTTTTTTGCTGCGTGACGTCTGTTAACGTTCGATTCGATGGAAATCAGGAAGTGTTGACCACCATTTTGTCACTGCGAGTAAATATTTTGTTATAAATGAATCCTTATTGATAAACATTGTCTGCGCCATCTTGCCTTTTTGTCCAATGCCACAATTTTGTCGTGCACGGCAGCCATTTTAGATGCCTTGACCAGACCCACTCTCTGCACGCCGTCGATTCTCAGCACGGCTCCCCACCCTCGCAAGCATCTCCCCCACGCACTGGTCACCCCCGCTCTCTCTCTCATGCATGGGCCATATACTTCCCCCCATCTGCGCTGCTCTTCCCTGAGAATCACACCCTGTGCCCGCCCGACACCTCCCTTTCACCCTATTCACTACCGCACCCTCTGACACTCCTCTTCCTCTGTGTCCCATTGTCCAGGCCGGACCCAGGCTATCACCTAGCCCTGCGGATGTAGTTTATGGCCCCAGCTGTAGAGAATCCAGACATGCCAACCCTCCCGATTCAGGCGTGAGACTACTGATTTCAGTGCTAGTCTCCCGCCTCCCGATTCCTGCAAGCAAAAACCCGGGGGCATATTACCAACAACTAGCGATAATTTTTGTCTCTAACTTGTTTAGAGACAAAAATTATCGCCGCACATCGGCGATTTTTATCGCAGATAAACCTTGCTATTAGCAAGGTTTATCGCAAATGCGATAAAAAACGGCCGCAATGCATGAATATCGCTGAAAAGTCAGCGATATTCATGCATTATCGAGCAAATGCTCTTAGCCATGTTATCCACCTCCCATTGGATAACATGGCTAAGAACTGCTCAGGGCAGGTGTTAGCTTTTTGAGATATTCGCGCTTAGCGCGAATATCTCCAAAAGTTGGTAATAGGAGATAGCGATGTTAGGGACTGTTTCCAGTCGCTAACATCTTGGCACGCCCACTTTGCATGTCATTAGTGATAAATATCACTGACATGCAAAGCGGGGCCCAAGATGGTCGCTATCTCCTTTTAGCTGTCACTAACTGGTGTTAGCGACAGCTTGGTAATAGAGAGATAATTTTATCTCCGCTTTCTTGGCTTTTAAAGCCAACAAAGCGGAGATAAACCCCCTTGATAATATGCCCCACGATTCCTCGGGGGTTTCAGCTGACAAGGCTTGGTATTGTGTTACGTGGTAATTCTTTCAGGAAACGTCAGAGGGTCGATGCAGGGGTTCTAGAAGGGGTGATAAACCATTTAAGCCTCATGAACAAGCGCATGGTCTTTTAAAGATCTGTGAAGTACTCGGGGCGGCGGTGTGTGTGTGTCCTCTTTCAGGAGCGGGCGGGGGGGGGGGGCACTGCCAGCAACTTGCCAGGCCAGGCAGTGTTCAACACTTGCATCACCCTTTCTCTGCCTGCTATTGCGCTCCATGCTTCAGAAAGGTAAGAAAAAGAACGTGCATTTGAGTTTGAAATGTCCGATCCTGTAGCAGTACACTTGCAAAGCCCACACATGACAATAACCCGATTCAAGGCCCCATTCACCCGATTTTTTAAAAATATATAGCACTCCAACAAGGTAGGATTATAAAACTTTATTAACTTTTAAATATAACGAACGGAACAAAAACTGTAACAAACATTTAAACATTTTTGACAAAAAAAAGCAACAATGGTCAGAAGCTGTCTTTTGTGCGAATAGTCCCAAGGCAGCACAACGTGCTGAGTTCTGGACGGCACCCAGGTGATGTCACCTGGGTGCCGCACTGGTTTTTGGGATCCTACAATGCAGCTCAGAAAAACAGCGTGGGGCGTCCCGGGTGGTGCGGGGGGAGGCCTCGTCAGTAGCGGTCTGTTGTGCGAATAGTCCCAAGGCAGCAGAACGCGCTGAGATGTGGATGGCACCCAGGTGATGTCCAGTAAACTGCCGCACTGGTTTTGGTATCCTACAATGCTGCTCCGAAAATTGGCGTGGGGCGGCCCGGGGGGGCGTGGGGGAGGCGGCGTGAACGGGCCTCCCCAGGTGGCGGCCATCCAGCTGAGTTGCGCCCGCTCTTGCGGCTACAGCGTCTCGCTCACCATGTAGTTGAGTTGCTCCCACTCTTGCAGTGCAGTGATAGGCGGCTGCCACAGGACTCTTAAAATGGCGGCCGGCTCTTCGGTTTTGGGCCTGGTCCACTAAAATGGCCCTGGGACACCTTGGAACTCGGACACTTGCCTGCTAGGGCTTGGGCTCCATTCTCGAAAGCGTCCCCTCAGCCGTGAAGATTCTACAAAAGTCTTGGGGGCCCTCGACTCCTGCAGGCTTCTGATGGGGAGCGGCTGCCATGATTGCTCGCGGAATGACCACGACGGAGCCACGAGATGGTGGTGCTCTCATGCTGACGCCAGCTTCAGTCTGAATCATCCAGAAACAAGGTGGGGCTTTCATCGTTTGGGAAAAAAAAATGTTCTAAACCAATGAAAAGTGTTATTTTTAGGTCATATGACCAAGCCTTCCATCTTTAGGAAACCAAAAGTAAAATGAACCAATGAAAAGTTTTATAAACAAGTCACATGACCTGTTATGCGGCATAGGGCTACAAAAAGCGTAGAAAATCCGTTGGCACGTGAGGCCGCGTCAGTAGCGGACCGATGTGCGAATAGGCCGAAGGCAGCACAACGCGCCGAGATCCGGATGGCACCGAGGTGGTGTCCAGCAAATTGCCGTACTGGTGTGGCCATCCTACAATGCTGCGGCGAAAGACGGCGTGTCCAGCTGAGTTTCGGTCACTCTTGCGGTACAGTGACTCGAACGCGCCGAGATCCGGATGGCACCGAGGTTGTGTCCAGCAAGTTGCCGCACTGGTGTGGCCATCCTACAATGCTGCGCCGAAAGTCGGCGTGGGGTGCCCCGTTGGCTTATGAGGTGATGTCAGTAGTGGACCGATGTGTGAATAGGTCGGAACCAGCACAAGGCGCCAAGATCCGAATGGCAAGTCCTGGATGTTGAGTGCCATAGTTGAGAGTTCTGAGCAGTGCTTGTAAGACTATCTGAAGCTTATTTGCACCTGCTGCAGCTTCACTATTGCCCGAGGTGGTGTCCAGCAAATTGCCGCACTGGTGTGGCCATCCTACAATGCTGCGCCGAAAGACGGCGTGTTCAGCTGAGTTCCGGTCACTCTTGCGGTACAGTGACTCGAACGCGCCGAGATCCGGATGGCACGCAAAGATTTAGCTAATTTGCTAAAGGGGGAGTCGCTATTTCTTTTGATAATTTATTTATCCATCCGTAGCCTCTCTAATCTCCATTACAATATGTTTCTTGCTGTCGCTAGCTGATGAAAAAACTAAAGTGATAATTTCCTCATCCTTATTTTGTCTTTCTTTGTTCCTTAAGATGTTATCTGTGTCAATCTCTTCCGAGAATGCTGATGCGTTAGGGATTTCCTTGTGTTTCTTAATAGCATTGGTGTCTGCTCAAATGACATCACTGATAGTAGCCCTGGTGTGGCCAAAGATCGCCCATGACATAGGCGGCCGGCTCCCGAGGTCCGGCGGAACTTTTTTCCTTTTCCTTTCTGCATCTTGTCCCACAATCCGTTTGACCTGAAGACACGACCAGGTCCCTGAATGTGTGCAGGGGGACGTTATTGATTGAATCAAAATGGCGGCTTCACACAAAGCTGACTCAAGCGTTGCTGTTGATGCTATACAGACAAAAATTGGTTTTCAGTTTGTACATTCTTCAGGATTTTTTTTTCCATCCAAGGCTGATTGAGAGTTTGTAGAAAAATGGCTTCAGATTTTCAACATACTACTCTTCAACATTCTTCCTAAATGTAACAATGTGAGACTCACTAGGAGAACGGCTGTTTATCTTTCCTTTCAAAATGCTGCCAACAATATTTTCTGAATGGAAGACACCATCTTGTAGCATAAAGGGCCGAAAGGGGTTCTGGTCTGGCCGATGGTTGGTGGAGACATTTTGACTATATCTTGGACCTGCCCGGCCTCGCCTAAAATGGCGCCGGTATAAATGGGACTCGTAACTCCTTGTTGTGTACTGGTTGAACAACCTTGATATCACGAGATATGAATGCAGTTTTGATGCTCATGGCGGGCGGGGACGAGAATTGATTGAATATTTCGACATCCCTATTGATATTAAGTTCTGATGTGTTATTGATTACTGTACTATTGAAAGTTCGAATTAACGTCACCCATGGTACTTGCACGCAAATGTATATCTAGATAACTTTTTTATAAGTGGCCCTGTCGTATTTTAATTACAAAATGTACGTCCACCGATTCCGCAACTGTTAGACACCTTAGTTCTTGCAACCTAATTCGTTACGTTCCTCTATAATGTAAATGTCTCCTCATCATATACGATTTCAGTTTGCTCCGTGGCCGGCCCACGTGGTATAGGCCCGTATTTGTATACTGACATTTTCACAATAAAGGTTTTTAAAACAAAACATGGTAGTAGTATTTACATTGGTAAAGTTTTTACTTTTAGTCACTGTTTTCGAATCAGTAAAAGGCAAGTGAAATAAAGCAGTCCAATTACATGACGGATAAAAGGTATAATATGTAGGAACGCAGTAAAGATAAATGGTCAAGGGCAGTTGTGTTTTCCACTCCTGCAACATAAAGTGATCGATAAGAATCTGATAATCAGGCGTATCGGCGACTAAGACAGCAGGCCGAGTCTCTTTTACTCAACGGCTCCTTCATGGAACGAAGAAACGCCCTTTTTCTCGAAAAAGGAATATATTTTACTTGCAGGACAGTTGAAAATTTTCCGGGAAAGTACATTAGCCTGGAATATTATAACATATATGTTATAAAAAAAAAAGTTCGAAATCAATAAAAAGCGTATTTTTTAGGTCATATGACCAAGCTTTTCATTATTAAAATAACAAAAGTAAAATGAACCAATAAAAAGTTTTATTAACAAGTCACATGACCTGTTATGCTTACGTTACGCGCTGCGCGCCGCGCCCCGGATCACTTCCGGGTGCGCTAACGCGGCGTGTCATATAACGCATTACGCGACAACGTAGGTCAAGAATATAGTCAAAATGTCTCCACCAACCAGCGTTCGGAACACAACCCCTTTCAGCAGTCCAAAAAGTTCTGTAAAATGACAACAGAGGGGACAGGCAACAAGAACCATCAGTCAAAGAGGGGAGGGCAAGTTCTTCTCTACCGGGTCATGTTGGGGCGCTACCGGAACTGATCGAATTGGTAGTCTACAGTGTTTCTGGATGTTTCAGACTAAAGCTGGTGTCAGCATGAGAGCACTACCATCTCGTAGCTCCGTCGTGGCCATTCCACGAGCAGACATGGCAGCCGCTCCCCACCAGAAGCCTGCGGGAGTCGGGGGCCCCCAAGACTTTTGTAGAATCTTCACGGCTGAGGGGACGCTTTCGAGAATGGGACCCAAGCCCTATCAGGGAAGCGTCCGAGTTCCAAGGTGTCCCAGGGCCATTTTAGTGGACCACGCCCAAATCTGAAGAGCCGGCCGCCATTTTGAGAGTCCTGTGGCAGTCGCCTATCGTTGCATCGCAAGAGCGGGAGCAACTCAACTACATGGTGAGCGAGACGCTGTAGTCGCAAGAGCGGGCGGTAAACAGCTGAATGGCGGAAGAGGCACAGTGTAGCAAAAGCGGGCGGAATGGCAACTAAAACGGTAAAGGGGCGCCCCACTACAGCGTGTCTTCAGGTCAAACGGATTGTGGGACAAGGTCCAGAATAGAAGAGTCATCAAAAGGCAAAAAGTTCCGCCGGACCCCGGGAGCCGGCCGCCTATGTCGGGGGCGATCTCAGGCTAAACCGGTGCTATAAGACTTGGGGAGGGGGTCGGAGCCAAGCGTCTTCTCCGAGTCCGTGCCATCACACCGCCCCTCGGGGGCCTCCGTCAAGCGGTTTAGGGAGGTACCATATCACATTGTTTTCAAATGCAGTCAGGTCCACAAACGACACTCACTTACTTTGAGAATAGTGAAGCTGCAGTAGGTGGAAATAAGCTTCAGACAGTGTTACAAGCGCTGCTCAGAACTCTGAACTATGGCACCCAACATCCAGAACTTATGCCATTTGAGAATGGCAGTGATATTGAAGCAACTCAGGGACCAAAACCATTAACGTACTTTCACGTATGAAAATCTTACTTGGGGAGGGGGCAGGAGCGAAGCGCCCCCTCCCAGTCCGCGCCACCACACCGTATGTTGAAAATCTGAAGCCATCGTTCTACAAACTCAACCAACCTTGGATGGAAAAATCTAGGAAAATGTACAAACTGAAAACCAGTTTTGGTCTGCATAGCATCAGTAGCAACGCTTGCTATCAGAGTGCATGAGTTTCATGCTCGATCGATTGAGCTAGCCGGATCGGGCAATAAAAAGTATAAAATAGTTATGTAAATAGTTATTTAATAAAATGTTTTACCCTGTTTCTTTGCTGGTGTGTTGTCTATATTTTTAATATTTGCATAGGGTTTGTCGTTATTTTGGGCGGGGTGGGTGACGGAGCCGAGCTGTCTTGCAGCCCTCATGGTGTGGAGCTCAGTTCATCTCACTATTTTCGTATTTCTCATGAAGGGTTGTTCCTAATATTTCTATTTTAGCGAGGTCAAAAAGAGATCCAATTAGTGGCCTACTGATTTTGCTCGATTAATTTTATTTTTTTACACGATTTTTCACGATTTTTCACTATCTGCAAAGACTAAACAGAGTATTGTGACTTTGTGCTTGTTTGTAAATAGAGAATGAACCAAAGAGAATCAATTGTAAAACAGTAAATGCTTGGATAACAATCAATCAAATGGAGAGACAAGCAGGCACGACGGATTACAACGGGGGTAAAGGCCTGCGTTAACTACTCTTCACTATCTGCAAAGAGAGAGTACTACTAAGAGAAAAGAGGGGAGGGGGGCAGCGTTCAAAGCACATCAGCGTGCATAAACACGAAAAAGTTTTTACCTATCACGTACTTGACATTTTACAGCTTTTGATATTTGCTATTAAAAAACCAATGAAATTCACTGAAAAAACCATAGGTTATAGGCCATATATAGTTAGGAATTTGCATTTACAAAACCTTGAAAATTCACTGAAAAAACCATTGGTTATAGACCATATATAGTTAGGGATTAGCCTTTTCAAAACCTTATTTTACTCACACAAAACCATTGAAATTTCATATATAGTTAGTTCCACTAACTATATATCGCGCACCCGCAATCCACTGCTGATGATGTCACATATTACATCATTCATGACATGGTTAGTGACATCACTGATGACATCACTGATGACATCTCAAATGACATCACTGATGACATCTCAAATGACATCACTGATGACATCTCAAATGACATCACTGATAAAATCACTGATAACATCTCATTTGACATGACTGATCACATCACTGATGATATCATTCATGTGATAATACCATGTACCTCTTCAGACTCTAATATAACCTTAGATACAATCAGTGTAAACAGACAGTCACAGACTGTCACTCATCCATGGAGTTACTCACACACCTAGTCAGTTATGCAAAAAATCAATCACACCTCCATTTTCTCAACTATACAGTTATACACACCTTACTTAATCAAATATATACTAACACATATTTACTTTACTCTCTTATACAATCCCTGATACATGTTCACAATGATCCATACAGCCACTCACACATTCACTGGCTCTTATGCACAGTTATTTATATATGTCAACTCTCACATGTACTGTGTTTTACATATGTACTTACTTTGACATGTAGCACTGAGATATCCATTCACTCACTAATACACTCATGCACAGTCAACAGCCCATACAGCTGTTTCCACATGCACTTTTGAACCCATACATATAGTGAATCAACTACTCACACATCTATGTACAGAGTCACACACCTCCCAGCCACCCATACACACACACTCAGTTTCCCATACAAATACTTGGACAACCAATGAATAACCCATACAGTTACTCATATAGCTACTGATCAACATATGCAGCAGTTTGTAGAACAACAGATATAATGATGCACAAATTAAAACAGTTTAGTCACTAACCCATGAACTCAGTGAGACACATTTAATCACTCACTCATACAGTCAGTCATGCACCTACTAAATCCTTCATCCAGACACTTATACATCCACTCATTCTTCAATATGTAAGACATATTTTAACTTTACAGAAACATACAGTCACTGGATGTTGTCATCAGTGATGTCATCAGTGATGTCATTTGAGATGTCATCAGTGATGTCATCAGTGATGTCACTAACCATGTCATGAATGATGTAATATGTGACATCATCAGCAGTGGATTGCGGGTGCGCGATATATAGTTAGTGGAACTAACTATATATGAAATTTCAATGGTTTTGTGTGAGTAAAATAAGGTTTTTAAAAGGCTAATCCCTAACTATATATGGTCTATAACCAATGGTTTTTTCAGTGAATTTTCAAGGTTTTGTAAATGCAAATTCCTAACTATATATGGCCTATAACCTATGGTTTTTTCAGTGAATATATATATTCATATATATATATATATATATATATATATATATATATATGTATATATATATATATATTACCTACTGGCGGTCGCCAGTAGGTAGTTATAGTTAGGATTGTTTTCCATAGGAAATCCTCAACATTCTATTTGGAATAACTTTGGCCCTGGTGGATGAGTCTTTGCGAATTTCTCAAAGAAGATGGCTAGGTTCGCTGCACTCCTTCCCTGAAAGTTTGGGGGGATGGGTCAAGTGGGGGCTGAGATATAAGGGGGGTCCCAAAACGTGTTTTCTCAATGTTATTTTCCATAGGACCTTTAGACTCTGCTACAGTTCGAACGGGTGAATGAATTTATAAGAAATTTGCCAAAACTGTAGAGTCTTGTTCGCAGATTACGCTTTTTTTGGAATGGTGTAAATCCGTTCAGTAGTTGTTGAGAAAATTAAAGTTAAAGTCAATTATATATCTATAGGCGCGCACACGTGCGCGCACCCAAGCGGCTGCGCGTGAGCGGAATTTTTTTTGGCTGCGTGACGTCTGTTAACGTTCGATTCGAAGGAAATCAGGAAGTTTTGTCCGCCATTTTGTCACTGCGAGTAAATATATTGTTCATTTCAAAGCGTTGAAACATGGAAAGGGGAGAAGGTAGAGATTGTCTTCCTGCGTAGGTTTTCTCAGGGTGTGCAGTAAGGCCCTTAAACGCGAAAAGATATAATTTTCCCCCGAAAAAAAATACGGGGTGCGCGCACCCGGTCGCGCACACCTATTTACAAGAGTGTGAAAGTGGAGGTAAATCAGAAGTTTGAGTGCTTAGATATAAGGTGGCTCTGAAAAGAGCCCTTGTGTTAATTGAGTGTTTTCTGCATTTATAAGTAAGTACCGATGCAGAGCCTGATGTTGCAGAGGAAGATTCTGTTTCCCTCATTCGTGAAATGAACACCGTCTCTCCTATAGACGTCTTGCATGTGGTATCGCAAGTTGTTGTGGTAAATATAACCCATGCTATAATCTCTGAGGAACGCAGAAACAGATTTATTTACATGTCTCCTTGCTTTCTCAAATTGTGCACAATGGTGATTGGACCAATTCCATTTCTGTCTTTGGCATATATTGGAATATACCAAGGCAGATCGAGGAAAAAGTGTCATCAATTGTCGAAAGGTGTCTTTTAGTAGCATTTCCAGACCTACCCCAGTGATTGTGCCTAGATCGTTCCCACCACAGTGCACAATTATAAGGTCTGGTTCTGGGAGATGCATTAAAGTTTTCACCAATGGAATTAATTGGTGACATTTCAATCCTCTTTTGGAAATCCATGTTATGTGTACATTTGGTAAGCTGAGGTTGCAAATTCGTCTGCTTACTGCATATTTTTCACTCCAGTGAATATAACTGTGTCCTATTAGCCAGACCTTCATTTTCAAGGGATTTGTAGTCGTCTCCGATCGGTTCTGGAAGTGGAATGGTAGTTAGAAGTTGAAATTTTAAATAAAGAAAAAGGAAGAGGCTGGGTGTGGTTAAAAAAATAAAAATGATTGGTTGATTGTAACAAGTGGAGAGTGAACAGGTCAATGTTTATGTTAAACGAAAAGTACTATTGGGTGTGAAAAAACAAGACATGTAACAGAGTTGTGGATTGGCAGGTGTTTCTGGAGGGAAAATAGTCTTCTTAGTTAGCTGTAGAACGTTGAGAGATGAACTTTTGACCTGTGCCTTCAGCAAGGTGCAGAATGAGGTGTAACCATGAAAACAGCCGGAGATGGCAGTTGGTGATGGGTTCACTCTTTGGTGCCTCTGCATCTGAGTCTGTTCTCTGGTGGCTGGCGGACAACTGTTTGTTATTGTGGAGATGAAAGGGTGATAAGGAGAGAAATACGACATAGCGTCTGGCCTGTAGAAGCGTGGGAGCAGTGATTAACTCTGAGTGAAGCGGAACTGTGTCGGTGCTTAGTAACAGTAAAAAAATTTTTTTAACAGTGGTATAACTGTCTTTACGGTGCGCGACCTACTAAGAAAGAGTTCACGGGCCGTAATTGGCTTGCAGGTTCTAGTATCAGTAAGTGAGGTCGAGAAAAGAAAACATTCAGGACTTTATTTATGAAGGCCTTGCGCCACCGGTGCGTTACTTTTTCCCATTTTAAAAAATGAGGCACTGGCGGCGGAAGGTCTTCATAAATAAGGTCCTCAGTGACTACAGTTAAGGTTATGTGGAACCCATGAATAGTTTTTCAATATGAAATCATTTCAGTTGAGATTATGGATTAAAAGAGAAACCGTGAATATTTGAAATGTTTATTTAGAAATGTACTGTTTTAAAGGCAAATCATTATGTAATATGAGTACAGAAATTGCAAAAAACACAGTAATTGGTATTGTCAGTAGTACATGGAATACAAACGCTATAGTTGAAGAAAAATGAATATAGTTGGAAAAAAACATTGTACACTCTTATAAGGAAGTATACTATATTTTAATAAATGGAAGAAGGTTTCTGGCCTTTCAGTTTAGGAACGATATATGAAAATGCAAGTGGTTATACATCATTACTTTATGAATCAGCTGTCAAACAACACGAAATCATAATGTCCACTGTTAGTAAAGCAAATAGGACTGTTCTTCAAAAGAAAATATGGAAAAGAACGTGAAGAATATAGAAAAACAAAAGGAAATGAGGACGTCAATGGCTTGTTTGAGAGTTATTGAAGCATTGTTTAGGCAAAATAGGTAGCTTCTGCTTGTAACAGGAAATCAGTTCTATCATTTGAAAGTATGTCAGCTATCCAATGGAAAAGAGTAAAGCAGTACTCATGATCTGTTATAATCGGAGCCTCTTTTACCATTAGAGGGCAGCTCGGTGGGTTTTCGATGTAGCTCGCTGTTAGGAAAGAGTTAAGCGTCCATTGTGTAGGCAAAGTATGCAGCAAGTGCCTCTAACATGAAATCATTGTTATCATCTGAAAACATGTCAGCCATCCAATTGAGAAGATGAAAGGAGCATTCATGATCTGTCATTATTGGAGTGTCTTTTACCATCATAGGGCAGCTCGGTGGGTTTTCGATGTAGCTCTCTGTTAGGAAATCTTGCGCCGCTGCGAATATATTCCAATGACCCAGAACTCCTTGTATCGCTGCAAAGGCCATAAACCCTCCGTTGTAACAAAGCTGTTCATGATCAAGTAACGGATTCATGAGGTGATTGTAATTCGGTTCAGGAGGTACCAAATTGCAGAGACATAAATCCAGGGCCCACCTGAAATCACAGCTCAGGCAATGAAATACAGGCTGCACACAGGTGAAATGCGAATATCGAAATGATAATCGATATGAAGTATTCAAAGTCGAGAGTGGTAAGATGCCGTAGTAGTCAAGCATCCTCTGGCGAAATAGTTCTAAGTGGCCCGGCTCGTTTGCGAAGGCAGGAGGGACATCCATTTTGGATTTCCCAAGATGGTACAGGAAACGGCGCAGCACTGCCGGTTGTATAGCAACTCCACAGAATTAGGTCGCCGGCTATGCAGTGGAGAGGAGCAGAATGACTTGATAAATTTTCTAGGAGTCTAGTCACTTATATATTGCTTAGTGGTTATTAAAAAAGTAGCTTTTTTTGAACTGGAGGATGCGTTAAAAAATAAGGGAGTGATTTGAGGGAGTTGTAAAGCAAGGTCAATTTTTTTTTACATCAATGCTGTTTTCTGTGAATGTTAGCTTAGTGAAAGATATGTGTGTGAGCAGATGCAACGTTCAGTTTTAAATGTGACAATGGCGCTCTTGTTCATGTCTTCCGATTCAAGGTCGGTATTCGCTGCCAAATACAAAGATTAAGAAACGCATGCGTGGGGTACATAGTGTGCATTCTTAAAGGAAAGTAAATGAAGGGTTATTTTTACCGCGTTAGCATTGTCGTTTAAAAAGTTATAGTGATTTCTATTGTATGTGAAGAAAGTGTCACTGATGAAGACTGAAAATAAATCCTTATAAATGATACGGACTGGTGTATTTTAGAAAAGGTTTGTAACATTACATGAATTGTGGAAAAAAAATAATGTAATTGAAAGTGTATGGTTTGAAAATGAAAAGTAGAGGTTTATAGTTCATGTTTTGCAAGCAGTTCTAGAGGGTCAGAAGAAAGTGTATGGTTTGAAAATGAAAAGTAGAGGTTTATAGTTCACGTTTTGAAAGCAGTTGTAGAGGGTCAGATGCATGATAGATTTATTAAAAATAGAACATGTTTTTAAATAGTATTTTGGAAAAAATATGTGTCTTTATGTACTATTTACATTATGTGCCTGTTGCGTATTCTTTGAGTTTTAGTAATCCTGTGTCTTATAAGTTTTCTAGGGGCGGTTTGAGGTTCATGGTGGGTTTGGGCAGGGAGGGTAGGTTGGGGGTTTGTAATAGGGGGTTTGGCTGGGGTGGAGTGTGGAGTTTAGTGAAAAGTGAGGGGGGCGGGGAGTTACGGTGTTTGGTAATGGAGCAGAGTCAGAGGACGCCACATTTGTGTTATGGGCTGCCACGGAAATATGTATTTATTCTCAGAGGTTTATTATATTAAGGATATATATTAGCATGGTGGCTCTTGTCGTTTTGTTGTTTTGTGTATGTTTATAATGCTGGCTCTGTAGTTTTTGTTTATGGACCTTATTGCGACACACAGGGGATCTACGTTGCACAGTTGGAGATCAGAGACTTAGGAAATAAAACTTTATAATTGTAAGGGCTGTAAGCGATAGAAATCGCCCGTTCTCGGTGTAAAAAATATCACCGCTAATGGTGGTATTTTCTACGGTGTTAGTACTCGAAGGAGACTAGTAACATATATGTGTAATAAAATTATGTAATAGGCTCAGCATTTTACATTATCTTGGAAAACAAAAGTTGATTTTACTTCGCAATAAGTCTCTTATAATTAAGGGACGGAGTGTATATAGTGCTATTTAGTACTCTGCTATGTGATTGATGTCGAATATTTCATAAGAGGAGGCTTTAAAAGATTTACGATAAACTGGTTTTCTAGGGAAGTGGGTGGAGTGTTCCGTGTAAATTGCAGAATAGAAACTAGTAAGAACCAATTGGAAGTGTTGTTTTAAAGTCACATGACTGCACATGCGTGTCTCGACGCGATAGGTGGGTGCGCGCACCCGGTCGCGCACTATAAGAAAGCGGCGAGAAAATATCAGCTAATATGCTCTTCAAGCTTGTTTTGGTACAAAGAGTTAGTTCTGAAAAGAACTTTTTTTTTTTTTTTTTTTTTTTCGAAACAAGTGTTATGATGCTTTTTATTTCTTAAAGTTGCGACGACATTTTTCAGTATGTCATACTATCCAAATAAAGTGAAGAAATTTAACTTTTCTTGGAGCATTTATGACTCTCAATTATTTGTTTAATTAGAGTAAAGCTTTGCTCTCCGTATACAAGAAGTTCTCCACAGTTCGTGCATTTCATGTGCACGTTCGCTAGATATGGTCTCAAGTCCATCTCAGCACTCGATGGAGATACAGGTCGTCCACGGAAGATGTGTTGATTACTTCTGATGGTAATAGCGTGGCCTCCGTTTTTCTTGTGAAAGGTGGTCGCTCATTTTCATCAGATTCGGAAGATGAATGCAGAACGGTAGCCATTGTATCGAAGTCTTCGGGAAGATGTTCGACGTTGTTGTCTCTTGAGAGTAGAAAAGAAAGTGAGGGTAGTGGGTGGAGTGCTGCGTGTAAATTGCAGAATAGAAACTACCAAGAACCAATTAGAAGTGTTGTTTAGAAGTCACATGACTTCACATGGGAGTGTCAGGTCCTGTACGCGATAGAAGGGTGCGCGCACCCGGTCTCGCACTAAAATAAAGCGGCGAAAAAACATCTTATAATATGCTCTTCGAGCATGTTTTGGTGGAAAGAGTTAGTTCTGAAAAGAACTTTTTTTTTTTTTTTTTTTTGGAAACAAGTGTTTTGATGCATATGATTTCTTAAAGTTGCTATGATATTTTTCAGTATGTCATACTATCCAAATAAAGTGAAGAAATTTAACTTTTCTTGGAGCATTTATGACTCTCAATTTTGTGTTTAATTAGAGTAAAGCTTTGCTCTCCGTATACAAGAAGTTCTCCACAGTTGTTGCATTTCATGTGCACGTTCGCCAGATATGGTCTCAAGTCCATCTCAGCACTCGATGGAGATACAGGTCGTCCACCGGAAGATGTGTTGATTACTTCTGATGGTAATAGCGTGGCCTCCGTTTTTCTTGTGAAAGGTGGTCGCTCATTTTCATCAGATTCGGAAGATGAATGCGGAACGGTAGCCATTGTACCGAAGTCTTCGGGAAGATGTTTGACGTTGTTGTCTCTTGAGAGTAGAAAAGAAAGTGATGGAAGTGGGTGGAGTGCTGCGTGTAAATTCCAGAATAGAAACTACCAAGAACCAATTGGAAGTGTTGTTTTGAAGTCACATGACTTCATATGCAAGTGTCAGGTCCTGTACGCGATAGGAGGGTGCGCGCACCCGGTCTCGCACTAAAATAAAGCGGCGAAAAAAT
This sequence comes from Lissotriton vulgaris, assembly GCF_964263255.1. Lineage (NCBI taxonomy): Eukaryota > Metazoa > Chordata > Amphibia > Caudata > Salamandridae > Lissotriton > Lissotriton vulgaris. The sequence continues at coordinate 173,070,163 of NC_141688.1, forward strand.
ATCTCATAATATGCTCTTGGAGCACGTTTTGGTAGAAAGAGTTAGTTCTGAAAAGAACTTTTTTTTTTTTTTTTTTTTTTGGAAACAAGTGTTTTGATGCATATGATTTCTTAAAGTTGCTATGATATTTTTCAGTATGTCATACTATCCAAATAAAGTGAAGAAATTTAACTTTTCTTGGAGCATTTATGACTCTCAATTTTGTGTTTAATTAGAGTAAAGCTTTGCTCTCCGTATACAAGAAGTTCTCCACAGTTGTTGCATTTCATGTGCACGTTCGCCAGATATGGTCTCAAGTCCATCTCAGCACTCGATGGAGATACAGGTCGTCCACCGGAAGATGTGTTGATTACTTCTGATGGTAATAGCGTGGCCTCCGTTTTTCTTGTGAAAGGTGGTCGCTCATTTTCATCAGATTCGGAAGATGAATGCGGAACGGTAGCCATTGTACCGAAGTCTTCGGGAAGATGTTTGACGTTGTTGTCTCTTGAGAGTAGAAAAGAAAGTGATGGAAGTGGGTGGAGTGCTGCGTGTAAATTCCAGAATAGAAACTACAAAGAACCAATTGGAAGTGTTGTTTTGAAGTCACATGACTTCATATGCAAGTGTCAGGTCCTGTACGCGATAGGAGGGTGCGCGCACCCGGTCTCGCACTAAAATAAAGCGGCGAAAAAATATCTCATAATATGCTCTTGGAGCACGTTTTGGTAGAAAGAGTTAGTTCTGAAAAGAACTTTTTTTTTTTTTTTTTTTTTGGGGGGGGGAAAGAAGTGTTATAATGCTTTCGATTTCTTAAAGTTGCTACTACATTTTTCAGTATGTAATAGTTTGAAAATGAAGTGAAGAAATTTATCTTTTCTTAGGGCATTTGTGACTGTCAATTTTGAGTTTAATAAGAACGAGGCTTTGCTCTCCATATAAAAGAATTTCTCCACACTTGTTGCATTTCATATGCACCTTCGCAAGATATGGGCTCAAGTCCATTTCAGCACTCGATGGAGATACAGGTCGTACACCAGAAGATGTGCTGGCCACCTCTGATGGTAATAGCGTGGCCAGGGCTCTTGTTGATGCTTTTGCATAATGCTCAGGATGCCTTTGTTTAACATGCCGCTGCATGGTGTGTGCAGAAAAGGAATATTTTTTATTTGGATTTCCCCTTGAGAGCTCCGAATTGCATATCGTGCAGGTTACTTTTGGCGCATTCACTTTCTTTTGATCTTCAGGATAAGTGAAAAATTGCCAAATGAAAGATTCCTTTTTTCTTCTTAACGGTGGTCGCTCATTTCCTTCAGATTCGGAAGATGAATCTGGTAGGGAAGCCATTTCAGCAAAGACTTCCGGAAGATGCTCGACGTTGTTGTCTCTTGAGAGTAGAAAAGATTGTGAGGAAAGTGGGTGGAGTGCTTCGTGTATATTCCAGAACAGAAACTACTAATAACCAATTGGAAGTTTTGTTTTCAAGTCACGTGACTTTACATGCGCTTCTCAGGACGTGTAGGCGGTGACACTATGTAGTTACGAACGTGATTACATACTTAGGAACTAGCATTCAAAAAAACTATGAAATTCACTGAAAAATCCATAGGTTTTACACACGTTATAGTTAGGAAGTAGCATTTGAAAAACCTATGAAATTCACTGAAAAAAACCATAGGTTTGACACCAGTTATAGTTAGCTGGAAATTTTACTGACATAAAACCAATGAAATTCCACGTTATAGTTAGTTGGACTCACTATAACTTGCGCGTGTAATGCACTGCTGATGACATTACATATTACATCACTCATGACATGGTCAGTGACATCACTTATGACATCACTGATGACAGACCTCCTTTAAGTGTAATGTAACCCTTAAAACACATATTGGAAAATAGAAATTAACATTTTCAAAAAATGGACATACCCATACCAGTTACAACAACCAATTCAGTAATTCCACCATCTATATACACATTCTCTCATTCACCAACAGTTCTATATAGTCACTCATACATATACTCACTCATCATATGTAGTGATACACCTATACATCCTGTTACACACCGACAATCATCCAAAAGTTACTCACACACATACTCACACATGCAAATAAACTATTGAACATCCATTTATTTGCATATAAAACTATACACACTCAACCACCCATACAGTCCTGCACATATGGTGTCTTCTAAACACATACAAAGAGAGAGTTAGTCATTCATGCATCTATGTGATTAGTAATACCCCCATGAAACCATAGAAACACTCATACTGATACTAAAAAAACATCTAAGAACCCAAATACCTACACATGTAGGTACTCATCAACCCATGCAGCCAGTTATTCACAAAGTGAAACACTGATACATATATTTAAATATTTAAACATTACTCGCTAATATATGTATTCACTAAGGTACACTTAATAAGCCAGTTATCCAATCATTTCTTTTTGAAAAAAACATTCATTAAGACAATAATTTAAACATTTATTCTTTCCTCGACCTTTACATATACATATATAAAACATATTTATTTTTTAGAAAGACACACATTCACTGGATGGTGTCATAAGTGATGTCACTGACCATGTCATGAGTGATGTAATATGTAATGTCATCAGCAGTGCATTACACGCGCAAGTTATAGTGAGTCCAACTAACTATAACGTGGAATTTCATTGGTTTTATGTCAGTAAAATTTCCAGCTAACTATAACTGGTGTCAAACCTATGGTTTTTTCAGTGAATATATATATATATATATATTACCTACTGGCGGTCACCAGTAGGTAGTTATAGTTAGGATTTTTTTCAATGCAAAATCTCAAAATTCTATTTTGAATAACTTTGGCGCCGGTTGACGAATCTGCCTGAAAACCTCCTCAAATTTGCCTTGTCATGGGTGAAGTAATATGTGACGTCATCAGCAGTACATTACACGCGCAAGTTATAGTGAGTCCAACTAACTATAACGTGGAATTTCAATGGTTTTATGTCAGTAAAATTTGCAGCTAACTATAACTGGTGTGAAACCTATGGTTTTTTCAGTGAATTTAATAGGTTTTTTATATGCTAATTCCTAACTATAACTGGTGTGAAACCTATGGTTTTTTCAGTGTATATATATATATATATATATATATATATATATATATATATATATATATATATATATATATATATATATATATATATATATATATATATATTCACTGAAAAAACCATAGGTTATAGACCATATATAGTTAGGAATTAGCATTTACAAAACCTTGAAAATTCACTGAAAAAACCATAGGTTATAGACCATATATAGTTCGGAATTCGCATTTACAAAACCTTATTTTACTCACACAAAACCATTGAAATTCCATATATAGTTAGTTGCACTAACTATATATCGCGCACCCGCAATCCACTGCTGATGATGTCACATATTACATCATTCATGACATGGTCAGTGACATCACTGATGACATCACTGATGACATCTCAAATGACATCACTGATGACATCTCAAATGACATCACTGATGACATCACTGATGACATCTCATTTGACATTACTGATCACATCACTGATGATATCATTCATGTGATAATACGATGATCCTCTTCAGACTCTAATATAACCTTAGATACAATCAGTTTAAACAGACACTCACAGACTGTCACTCATCCATGGAGTTACTCACACACCTAGTCAGTCATGCAAAGAATCAATCACACCTCCATTTCCTCAACTATACAGTTATACAAACTTTACTTATTCAAACATATACTAACACATATTTACTCTCTTATACAATCCCTGATACAAGTTCACAATGATCCATACAGCCACTCACACATTCACTGGCTCTTATGCACAGTTATTTATATATGTCAACTCTCACATGTACTTTGTTTTACATATGTACTTACTTTGACATGTAGCACTGAGATATCCATTCACTCACCAATACACTCATGCACACAGTCAACCGCCCATACGGCTGTTTCCACATGCACTTTTGAAACCATACATCTAGTGAATCAACTGCTCACACATCTATGCACAGAGTCATACACCTCCCAGCCACCCACACACACACTCAGTCTCCCATACAAATACTTGGGCAACCAATCAATAACCCATATAGTTACTCATATAGCTACTTATCAACACATGCAACAGTTTACAGAACAACAGACATAATGATGCACAAATTAAGACAGTTTAGTCACTAACCCATGCACTCAGTGAGACACATTTAATCACTCACTCATACAGTCAGTCATGCACCTACTAAATCCTTCATCCAGACACTTATACATCCACTCATTCTTCAATATGTAAGACATATTTTAACTTTACAGAAACATACAGTCACTGGATGTTGTCATCAGTGATGTCATCAGTGATGTCATTTGAGATGTCATCAGTGATGTCATTAGTGATGTCACTGACCATATCATGAATGATGTAATATGTGACATCATCAGCAGTGGATTGCGGGTGCGCGATATATAGTTAGTGCAACTAACTATATATGGAATTTCAATGGTTTTGTGTGAGTAAAATAAGGTTTTGTAAATGCGAATTCCTAACTATATATGGTCTATAACCTATGGTTTTTTCAGTGAATTTTCAAGGTTTTGTAAATGCTAATTCCTAACTATATATGGTCTATAACCTATGGTTTTTTCAGTGAATTTTCAAGGTTTTGTAAATGCTAATTCCTTACTATATATGGTCTATAGCCTATGGTTTTTTCAGTGAATATATATATATATATACATATATAAACAGATATCATCTGTATATCTATATAAATACAAACATAAATGCATGCATACATATACTTATATGCATACAGATGCATGTTATTTACATGAAAGTTGAAAAAACACTAATAAAAGCAAAGCTAAAAAGCCACCTCATTACAAACAGAATGGCTTTAACTTAAACGAGGGCGAGATCTATTGCATTTTCAATGCTTGTTTACTTTGGTTCCATCAAGAAGGCATTCAGATGTGTCACACATTTGCCATAAATTCTGAATGTTAGCACTCTAGTTGCACATTAGATCACTGTAGTAAAGCTACTGCTCACCAGGGACGTCTGCTGCTGGTATTCAAAGTGCATGTTTCAGTCTGCATGTCAGAATTTTTTTAATGAAATAGAAGAGGATTTGAGAAGTCACTCAAAATGATCCCTAATTTTTCTTTCTGAAGCACTAATCATACTTTCTATGGCAAAATTAACCCCCTCATGTTGTTCCTTTTTAAATTGAGTGTTTTCAGACTTACCACTTCATTCCAATCAAGATGGCTTCTGGTGTGCCATACTTTTGTCATAAGTAAGACTGTTAGCGCTCTAGTTGTTCTTTAGAACACTCTGGGACATTCTGTCATTGGGCTATACTTGGGGTACATCTGGGTGATATTTGGGCTACATTTAGGCTCTTTTGTCTCTGGTGGCCATCTTGGGAGACTGTATGTCAGAATTTTTTAATGAAATTGAAGAGGGTTTGAGAAGTCACTCAAAATGTGCCCTAATTTTTCTTTCTGCAGCACTAATCATAATTCATATGGCAAAATATACCCCCTCAATTTGTTCCTTTTTAAATTAAATGTTTTAAGAGTTACCACTTTATTCCAATCAAGATGGCTTCAGGTGTGCCATACCTTTGTAATAAGTAGGACTGTTAGCGCTCTAGTTGTTCTTTAGAACACTCTGGGACATTCTGTCATTGGGCTATACTTGGGCTACATCTGGGTGATATTTGGGCTACATTTGGGCTCTTTTGTCTCTGGTGGCCATTTTGGGAGACTGCATGTCAGAATTTTTTAATGAAATAGAAGAGGATTTGAAAAGTCACTCAAAATGTGCCCTAATTTTTCTTTCTGCAGCACTAATAATACCTTCTATTGCATAATATACCCCCTCATTTTGTTCCTTTTTAAATTAAATGTTTTAAGAGTTACCACTTTATTCCCATCACAATGGCTCCAGGTGTGCTATACCTTTGTAATAAGTAGGACTGTTAGCGCTCTAGTTGTTCTTTAGAACACTCTGGGACATTCTGTCATTGGGCTATACTTGGGCTACATCTGGGTGATATTTGGGCTACATTTGGGCTCTTTTGTCTCTGGTGGCCATTTTGGGAGACTGCATGTCAGAATCTTTTAATGAAATAGAAGAGGATTTGAAAAGTCACTCAAAATGTGCCCTAATTTTTCATTCTGCAGCACTAATCATACTTTCTATGGCAAAATATACCCCCTCATGTTGTTTCTTTTTAAATTAAATGTTTTAAGAGTTACCACAGATGGCTTCAGGTGTGCCATACCTTTGTAATAAGTAGGACTGTTAGCGCTCTAGTTGTTCTTTAGAACACTGTAGGGGGCTGCAGTAGAACACAAAGGAATCAACTGACAGTCTCTGTCCTTGTTGGATGTACATATTTTACTGAGAATGTCAGACTTCATTTTCAAATGACTGAGAAAGATAATGTGAATTTACAGAAAATATGCTTTCAGTTTAGCTTATAGATCCCCTTCCAAACCACTGTGGGAAAATCATGAGATATTAGTTTTCTTTCAAACAATATTCATGATATCACAGCAGAAGGTTTTTTCACATGGTAAAATCCCCTTAGAACCCACCACAATTCCTAAAACGAGTATGGTACCATCAACAAATGATTTATAATGTAACTAAAGTCCTAAAACCCTCTATTAACTACAATGCTTTTTAATGAGGTGCTATCATGTATATTGGTCCCAAGATGGCTGCCAACACTTCTTGGATGAAGTGCTGACAGCCAATCAGATCAGATGTGTGGTTAGGCTCCGCCCAGATATATATCTTTTTTTGAACCTAAATTACTCAAAATCCACTGGAGCACATATATTGAGACCTAGCAAAGGCACATCGGGCTAACAGTCCCTACAATTTTGCCAAGTTTCGTGCAAATCCATTCAGCCGTTCGAGCTAAAAGTGAGGCCAACCGCCCTATGGAAATTAACATGGGAAAAATGCGTTTTGGGACCCCCCTTTTTTCTCGGCCCCCCCTTGATGAAACCCCCCCAAATTGTCAGGGGCTGCTCAGAAACAACATGTTCCATTTTCCTGAAAATTTCAGCCAATTCCGTCCACAAACGCCAAAGTTATTAGACATAGAATTTTCAAAAATCCCATAGAGAAAAAATCCTAACTATATATTACCTACTGGCGACCGCCAGTAGGTAATATATATATATATATATATATATATATATATCTATATCTATATCTATATATATATATATATATATATATATATATATATATATATATATATATATATATATATATATATATATATATATATAACATTGTAACCTGGGGACTCTCCTCCACTGCAGACCTTAAAAGAATGTATCAAACTCAAGGTCTTTGAGGATTCTGACCTCTGACTCTGATCTGTAGAGTGTATCAGTAACCCTTGCTTGACCTGAAAATAACCCTTGCTATGAGAACAATACAGTGAATTAAATAGACCATATGACATGCACAAAATCAAAAAGGTGAATGTTGCCTCTTAAATTAGTAGGCACTAAGACAAAAAGACAGAATGTGAGGGAAGACCATGCATAAAACACAGAGTAATGATTTTTTAAGGCAGAGATGTTAATGCTTAGCAGTCTAGCAGAAGCATTTTACAATGCATAATTTGGAGGACTGCAATGCAGACACAGTACTGCCGGGCCCGGGCTCTGTAAGCTGCCGGAGCAATGAGCCAGCCATGATCTGATGGAGTGACTGAAGAAGATCTAATTTAAAACAAGTGGGCAATTACAGTCACATAATAGGTATTCCCTGCTCCGGATTTGACTGTAGCGGTGTAGGAGAGTAGGGTCTGCTATCCTATGGTCACCCCAATTTTTGCTTTTTGCTTCACTGGTTTTCGACTTATTGAGGCTGTGGGCCTGCTAATCAGACCACCAGCCTGCTGTTCTCTCTCTAAATTTATGATACATGTGCTATAGGTACATACCATAATTGGAAAATGGACTCCTTGTCAGCCCCTGTACCATGCACTATAGGTGCTCAGGGCATAGGTGCCACCAAGGCCTACCAGGGGCTGAAGAATAGCTTTTGCCACCCCTGTCTGGTTCTTAAATTGACACAACTGGCTGATCACTCAGCTGGGGCAAGTGGGTGTAATCACCCCTTGCTTAGATATAGTATACCTATATCTAAACCTATATCTGGACACATATAAACCTGTGAGCCACTCCTATGGAAGGCCTTACCAATCCTGGAGGCAGAGTGCATGGTTTTATGTGAGATGGAGCTCTGGCATGAGCTGAGCCTGTCTGCAGCTGTCGGGAACAACTCCCTAAGCTGATCCGGGATAATGCCATACCATATACTCTTAAGCGCATTATAATCCTCGTGGTTATATAGCAACTTTGGTTTGGCTTTATCAAAACATGTCGTGTAAGGTGTCATACGAATTGGAATACTACCCCCTCGTCAGTTCTGGCAACGGGGGTAGCATTCCACCCTTCTAGAGGGAGAAGACATGTTACTTTACTGAAACGCGGTTGATTTAAAATGAGCCTCAGATCCACAAAATGGATGCCTCTGCCACAGACACGGGTCTGGCCTCCTGCTGCTGACCGAAACTCAGCAAATGGTGGCCTGGACAAAGGGTTTCCTGTCACAGGGCGGTGTCAAACCACCCCAGACAGGAGATAGTGGATTGTAGCAGGGAGGTTTCAAAGAAACCAGACACTGCCTGGGGAGCACAAGGCTGCCCCTTGCATAATCCGGCCAAACCGGTTCTGGGGCACACCAGCCCCAGTCCCAGCGCGGCCTGGATCAAAGGAAAGGAGTGTAACCACACCCTTTCTGGGTCCCACCCATGGGAGGGGACCTAGCAGGATGTACAGCCCACTAGATTCGAATAAGAGTGGGAGCAGTGCCAATGCAACTCAGATCATCCTCAAGAAACATAAGAAACGAATTCTGGACCCTTTGACATCCTACTCAACGTAGAAGACTGAAGAATCTCCCTTGTGGTCAAGGAGTGACCACCCTGTGCAAACAGGCAACATCCAGCCCTCGACCCTTGCTTTGTTGCAGTTCCCGCCGGAACTCGAGCGACAGAGATCAACGAGATCAAGCTTGCCTACATTATCCCAGCCCGATCCACAGTCCCTGCAGAGCTGAGACCAGTGGAGGCGACGGCGAGAGACTGCATGGGACAGATCGTGACCTGCTCCTGGACGTCGCAGATGCCCCAGAGACCACATGACAGTGGAGAGAAGCCTCTCGACAACCATCTGATTGCTCCCGACATTGCCTGGTTCCGCCCTGGTTCCACCCTGGTCACTGCTGAGTGACCCAGACTCTGTCCCTTCTGCTTTCAGATTCATCTCGACTTCGATCCACCCTTGGATCACACCGGACACTTCTGCTTCCCATCGCCTGCAGCTTCTCCAGCTCCAAGCACCAAGAACCTGCGTGTCAAAACCCGACGCCACTTCGACCCTGTGCACCCACTTCCTGTGGGTGAGGTAACATTGCAACGCCAGTGTCTCTACACTGGTACACACCTCTAGGGTCTGTGTCTTAAGTTTTGTTCCTCTAGGTTCAGCGGAAGTTTCTTTAAACTAACTTTGTGTAACTTTTACGCACCATTGACTTTGCATTGGTGCAAGCCGCACTTTACGTGCTGCACCCGAATTCCGTGGGCTACTCCCGACTTCAGCATTGCTAGTCCCGACTGCTCCCAGCGATTCTCTAGGCCCTAGGCCTAACCACTGTTCGATTGGTATCTCTTATACCACTTTCTTAGTATATGGTTTGAGTGGCCACCCGCCCTCATCCATAATTGTGCAACTTTGTATGTTATACTGTGCTTTTGATTTAACGCTTGTGCCCCTTTCCTCATAAAGAGTACTGGGGATTAATTTAGAAATAAACACATATATTTTTATAATATATACTTGTGTGGTGTCCTTTCATTTGGTATTACAGGATTGTATGTGGTAAAACAGCTCGCTTAACACGACCTCTTAAGTTAAGCCTTTAAGGCTGCTTAGTCCATGCTACCCCTAGGATAGCTTGTCTACAAGGTTGACTTACAACCAGACACCATAAGGGATTGTTTGGACTGATACAGAGTGGTTCCAGAATTGGAAACACTACATATCAGGCCAACTTCTCAAAAGCGGTATTTAACTTTCCCTCTTTGCTACCATCATAGAACCTAGGTAATTTTCTATGGGCTTGAAAACGTACGGATTGGGAAAACGTTTGAGCTAGGTGTAAAAAAAATGAATCCATTCAGTGTTCTGTTGTTTTGCGATAAAGATGATAACACGGCGTTTCCACATAAAAAATATACTATGCCAATAGTCTTATATTTTACACTAAAATGATTCTAGCACCAGAGAGGCAATTCATAAATGTAAAAAACAACCTTAGGAAAGGACAAATTTCGAAAATAGAAAGCTTTATTTCTTGTTTGTTTTGAGGGATTGTGGACCCTTGGTGGCGGCATTAACTTTTCTGTCTCCTGCTAATTTACAAGCACATTCATGTATTGCGTGTTGTCTCACTCCACTCGTGATGCTGCAGGCAGCCAGTCACTGGCACTTTTAATTGCGCTAGGCCCAATGCGCATACGGCATGATGACATTAGCTGCACTCTAAGGCGCGCAGACGCAGCGGAGGAGACAGTGCATCATTCTGCGCGCTGCGCACAGGCACCTCCTCCTCCTCCTGAAAATGGGGGGTAATCGGTACAAGACCTTCTAGATGAATTGTCAGAGTCTTTCCTATTCCTTGCTGCTCCCTCCCCTAATCTTGGTGTCATGTTACGTCACACATAATTACAAAGCAATGCATGAAATGGGATACAGAACTGCAGGTTAGTCCGTGTCCCACCCTGACCCAGTGTATTTTCATGCACCTGAGAAGTGTCTGTACTGTACTCTCCCATTAAATGCATTTTCTTACACCCCTGCCGAGGAGAGCCCTTGGTCTCACTTTAAATTAAAGTAGTGGGCCTACAAGGTAAGGTACCGGACTATTACTGCCAATGTAAAACACAGCTTTCTTTAGACCTTCGGTTCATGTGCCTTCAGGCTGCTTCGGTTAGCTGGTATAGGCCTCCCATACCTGAGACTGACGCTGCCCTCCCAGCCCCAGGCCCAGGCCCAGGCAGTGCAGTGCTGTGGTAACCTTCTCACAATGAACCGAAGATCGTTCAAATCAGCTCTCCTTGTCCCAACCACATTGAAAAGAAAAAGACACAAAGTAAGAACCACAAAGTGCCCTGGCCAATACCTCTAGAATGGTCTTGACCTATTGATAGGCAATAAGGACACTGCTATCTCTTCTGGAAATATTGGAAACACTTCCCCTCTAGAGATGCATTCAACCCACAGTCGTGTGGATAGAAAGTCTCAACCAAGTGCTCTGTAGTGGCTGCTGGCATACATGTTATCACTAGAAAACTGCTACACTAAATAAACAACTATCAGAAACAACATGCACAAACAATAGATAGCAAGTAACAATCTAAAGCAAACTGGAGGAAACAATTAAAGATTAAGATGTGAAACACAGGCCCAGGCCAGATTAACAAAAAAGATCGGGCAGCGCTGCGCAGCATTGAATGCAGTTGTACACTGAGTTCAATCAATCAATCAATCAATCATCGCATTTATATAGCGCACTACTTACCCAGTGGGTCTCAAGGCGCTGGGGGAGGGGGATCTGCTACTGCTCGAACAACCAGGTCTTGAGTTGCTTCCTGAAGGCGAGGTGGTCCTGGGTCAGGCGGAGGTGGGTGGGGAGGGAGTTCCATGTCTTGGCGGCGAGGTAGAAGGACCGTCCCCCTGTGGTGGCTCTACGGATGCGGGGGACAGCGGCGAGGGCGTGGCTGGTCGATCGAAGCTGGCGTTTGGGAGCGTAGAAGTTGAGGCGGCTGTTGAGGTATCATGGGCCTTGGCTGTGTAGGGCTTTGTGTGCGTGGGTGAGGAGACGGAAGGTGATTCTCTTGTTGACCGGGAGCCAGTGCCGGTCTCTCAGGTGTCCGGAGATGTGGCTGCGACGGGGGATGTCCAGGATGAGTCGTGCTGAGGTGTTCTGGATCCGCTGGAGTCTCTTCTGGAGTTTGGCGATGGTTCCGGCATAGAGGGTGTTGCCGTAGTCCAGGCGGCTGGTGACAAGGGCCTGGGTGACCGTCTTCCTGGTCTCGGTGGGGATCCACCAGAAGATCTTACGTAGCATGCGCAGGATGTTGAAGCACGATGAGGAGACGGCGTTGACATGTCTGGTCATGGAGAGGGAGGAGTCCAGGATGAAGCCCAGGTTGCGTGCGTGGTCTGTTGGTTTGGGTGCGCTGCCTAGACCGGGGGGCCACCAGGAGTCGTCCCAAGCGGCGGGTGAGGATCCCAGGATGAGGACTTCCGTCTTATCTGAGTTCAGTTTCAGGCGGTTGTTCTTCATCCATTCGGCTACCTCTTTCCTCCCTTCGTGAAGGTTGGCTCTGGCGGTGGCGGGGTCGTTGGTAAGGGAGAGGATCAGCTGGGTGTCGTCGGCGTAGGAGATGATGTTGAGGTTGTGCTAGCGTGCGATGTCTGCGAGGGGGCTCATGTAGATGTTGAAGAGGGTTGGACTGAGCGAGGAGCCTTGAGGGACGCCGCAGATGTCTTCGGTGGCTTCAGATCTGAACAGAGGGAGGCGGACTCTCTGTGTCCTTCCGGCGAGGAAGGAGATGATCCTCTCCAGTGCCTTCTCCTGGACTCCGACGTTGCTGAGGCGTTGAACTAGGGTACGATGGCAGACAGTGTCGAAGGCTGCGGAGAGGTCAAGGAGGATGAGGGCTGCTGTTTCTCCGTTGTCGAGCAGCGCTCGGATGTCATCGGTGACTGCGATCAGGGTGGTCTCGGTGCTGTGGTTGGCCCGGAAGCCAGACTACGAGGGGTCGAGGAATCCGTTCGTCTCGAGGAAGGCGGCCAGCTGCTTGTTAACGGTCTTCTCGATGACTTTTGCAGGAAACGGGAGCAGCGAGATGGGGCGGTAGTTTTTGAGGGCGGTGGGGTCAGCCGATGGCTTCTTGAGTAGAGCGCTGAGTTCGGCGTGCTTCCAGCTCTCCAGGAAGGTAGCGGTGTCGAAGGAGGTGTTGATGACGTCCCGCAGGTGGGGTGCGATGACAGCGTCCGCCTTGTTGAAGACGTGGTGAGGGCAGGGGTCGGTCGGAGATCCGGAGTGGATGGAGTTCATCGTGCGGACGGTGTCTTCGGTGCTGATCGGAGTCCAGGCGCGGAGGGTGGTGGTGGGGGGCGGTGGTTCGGTCGTGGTGTTCGTCGGTTGAGTGCTGAAGCTGTTGTGTATGTCCGCGATCTTGTTGTGGAAGTAGGAGGTGAGGGAGTTGCAGAGGTCTTGCGAAGGGGTGATGTCGTTGTTTCCGGCGTTGGGGTTGGAGAGCTCCTTGTCGATGTTGAAGAGTTCTTTGCTGTTGTGTGCGTTGTTGTCCAGTCGTTCCTTGAATGCAGTTTTCTTGGTGGCGCGGATGAGTTGGTGGTGTTTTCGGGTGGCGAGCTTGAGGGCAGTCATGTTGTCCGGTGTTGGGTCTCTGCGCCAGGTTCTCTCGAGGGCTCGTCAGTTCTTCTTGGAGCTCTTGAGTTCGTCGGTGAACCATGGGGATGTCTTGCTACCGGGTCTGCTGGGCGGGGTCCTCAGGGGGGCGAGCTCATCTGCGCAGTCGCTGATCCACTTCGTGAGGTTGGTGGCCGCCTGGCTAGGGTTCGTTGTGCTGGTGGGAGGGTTCATGCTCAGGGAGGACGCGAGCTGGTCGGCTGTGATCTTGTTCCAGCTCCTGCGTGCAGCCTGTTGCTGGTGGTGGTGGATCGTGGTTCTTGCGAAGCTGAAGTGGGCGCAGCTGTGGTCCGTCCAGTGGAGTCCGGTGGCGTGGCTGAAGGCGATGTCCTTGCTGGATGAGAAGACCGGGTCGAGTGTGTGTCCGGCGTAGTGGGTGGCGGTGGTCACCAGTTGCTTGAGTCACAGGTTGGCAAGGTTGTCCAGCAGGGTGGTGGTGTTGCGGTCGTTGTTGTTCTCCATGTGGAAGTTGAGGTCCCCGAGGAGGATGTAGTCAGCGGAGCAGAGGGCGTGCGGGCTGATGAAGTCGGCGATGTCTTCGCTGAATTGTGTGCGTTGTCCCGGGGGTCTGTAGATGAGGGTGCCTCTGAGGGTGGTCTTGGGGTTGATGTGGACCTGAAAGTGCAGGTGCTCGGCGGTAGCGAGGGTGTCGTCGGTGTTGGTCGTGATGCGGATGGTGTTCCTGTGGACGATGGCGATGCCTCCTCCGGTGTGGTTGATGCGGTCCCTCCGGATGATCTTGTAGCCGTCTGGGATGGCGATGGCTATGTCGGGCGCTGAAGAGGTGTTTATCCAGGTTTCCGTGAGGAAGGCGACGTCTGGTGACGTTGTGTCGAGCAGGTTCCAGAGCTCGACGGCGTGTCTGTGGACGGAGCGGGTGTTGAGTTCAAGTTGTATCATGAAAAGAAAAAAATTGTGCGTGCCCGCATGCCGAATATTTCATTGGCTGGATGCACTCCTGCTAAAAATTTCTTTTTAGCACAGTAGTGCTGTGCTGGCAGAATTTGCCAAATTTTACTTTTATTTTTTTATTATATAATATACCTCTGACCCAACGGTAGACTAAACTGCCAAAAAGTTTTTCACGACTAATCTGCCCATCATACAATTAGCTGAAACACTAAGAGAAGGGTTAAATGGAGAAATAATGAACAAAGACATCCCAGATGTGGTGAAGGCAATGCCAAATGGGAAATCACGGGGGAAGATTGAGTCAGAGCAATGCCTCTGTGAATCAGGCCTTATGAGTGCAATTTTATTTTTTAATACCCACAAGTGTTATTTCACAAGTATGATATGGGCAAATCCTAAATATGGGAATATATTAGCTATTTTAGGATCGTTTGGAACTCCGGGGTTTTTCAAACTCTCCAAAAACCCCATCTCACCCTTGGAAATATTCATGAATTCACTCCTGTAAAGGTTGACGGTAAGCCCCATTAAAGGGTGTGCCTGGGAAGGTTGTTGATATTGTCAGAGAAGGGGTTTCCCCAAGAGAAAAATATTTAAGCTGTAGAAAAAATAGGAATAGTGTAATTGCACTCTTTCAAGAGCATTTTCGCACGTTCAATTGTGCATATATGTAAAGTGATGTATGTGTAAATAATTTTAGATGCACCTGTATAGAAAGATAAAACCTCTTTCTAGGGATACTCCTGGAAAACATGCTACTGTTACACCTTTTCTGGGGTGCACTTAGAAAAGTTTACCATTCCCTGAAGTTCCTAAATTTACCCATGCAAGATTTATTAACACGTTTATGAACTGGGCTCTCTGTTCTTCAGACCCTTGCAGTTATGGGAAGCTGAACTCTTGTGTAAGATCTGAAAACGTCTAACCCTTACGCACAAACAGATTAGGACTGCTCCCGCATAGACATGCTGAGATTCCTTTTTATTTACACATCCTGAGAAAAAAATGACAAGTACACAGGATCAGGCTGCAAACAACAAATAGCACTCACCTGCGCTGCGGGAGGCAGATAGGGGAGATCAGGCCTGGGGGGGATTAAATTATGGGGTGCGCAGAGGTGCAGATCTCTTGTTCTTTCCTGGCTGACCTGTCCTGCTCTGAAAGCTTGCCTTAGCTCAGTCACACACACTTCCCAATGCGCATGCCCACCTTAAAAAATCAGCGGCGCGCTGAGGCTGCACGCGTCTTCAACCACCAGGAACAAATCATCATCATGGTCAGTTGACCAGGAGGGTGTGAGGTCCGTGGCCCCCACCCCATCCAGCCTAACAGGGGATGGCCCGGGGGCCGGAATGACCAGTCCGGCCCTGTCTAGCTTACTTCGAGGGTTGCTGGACCAAGGAAGTGAATGACTATTATGACCCTCAGAGAGAAAAATCCACCTACGCTGCTGCAGCTGCAATGTAGAGTTTCTTGATACATTTCTAAACACTCTGGGGCAGATTTACAAGCCCCTTGTGCCACTTTTGCGTCACTTTTCCCATGGTAAATGTGACACAAAAGGGGCACAAGGGGCGTGTAAATCTGCCCCTTTTATAGTTAAAATGTTCTAAACATTGTGCAATGCAGTGTGAAAATCTGTAGTACTTGTTTCATGAATTGTAAACAATTTTACAGCCACATCTTTAAAAAGAGTCATGTACAGATTCTGTCATCAGCCACATTAAAATAGAGCTGTAAAGCAATGCTAAGTGTTGCTCTAGTACGCTACAAGGAGACAGTAGGAACATGCATGAGGCTCTAGATACACTCTCCAGTACAGATTACAACACAAGGAAAATTGTGAGGAAATGATCACAACATTCTGCTTGCTTTGAGTGTAAATGACCTCTTTATTTACAACTGGCAAGCGGAGTACTTAGCTCTTCTGCTGAGCCGCACAAGCTACCCTGTTGACTGGGCTAAAAAAAAGATTCCAAACCACCCACCTACCCTAATATACTCTCATCCTTACATCCCACCCTCCTAAACACTTCAGAATTGCACACAACTTTTTAAATACTATACTATGAATCCTTGTAGTCCTGGCACTGTAACGCACATTATCCATATTTTTAAACCTGTCCTCACTTGGACCAGGCCCTCATCCCTACCCCAAATCTCGGCTCCATGGTTCTTTGCAAATTCTTATACCTCACCTTAGTTTTCCCTTAATGAGCTGGACTTCCTCGTCTTGCACTTCAGTGACAATAATACACAACAACAGTAGCCTAACAACAAAGCACCCGCTCACAACCCCCAACAACATGTACCAGGGTAGGCGGTGGGCTTCTGCTTGGCAGCTGGCACAAAGGAAAGAACGCTCAAGTTGTATGTGCCAACACCACGTGGCCAGCCGTACGGCCACTACGTCACAGTATCACTCCCTCTGCCCCACCCAACTGCAGTGATCGGCTTCTCACGTGCTTGTGTTTCCAAATACTGTGCTTCCACCAGACACTCCATGAGGGCTGGCTTCCACACACCCCACACCCATCCATCACAGGTGTCAATGGTCTGGTGACCCTTCCAACAAAAGGGGCCGGGAGTACGTGCTCTGGGCCCATTCCAGATAGTATAGCACTATATCTGCGTGATCATTTCTAGCTATAGGTGCTTTGGCCCCGACACTTACACCAACCTTCCAAGCACGGAATGTGCAGAGCTGCCCTCTCTAGGGGCCCTGACTATTCAGGGGTAAGCAGGGTAAAATTCGTTATTTCCCAGAAATCACACATTATGTACAGAAATCTCAAACTATAGTCCACTTGTCCCTGGTGTCATTTGGCATTCAGATTTCAGGCAGAGCCAGGTCAATAAATGTAGTTTTGTGTCAAAATTTAATGGCTTTGCTGTTCCTGCTCTGTTAATCCCCTTTGCTTGGCTAATAACGGGGCGGGGCTCTGTGGTGTGAAGTAATTTTGCACGGAGGGAGTGTCAACTTTTGGCGCAAAACAGCTTTCGTATAGTAAAATGTTGATTGCTGCTGCTTTGTGTGCTGCAAAGTACCACCTTTCATCACGCCATTGCGTGTGCAAAGGTATTGTAATTTCAAGAATGTTGTTTTAATGTAGGGGACGAATGTCTCAAACAGCAATTTGTGTAATGACACAGTGCTACATTCCTGTTGGAAATGCATAACCCCGTTTTTGAACCTAGTACATTCGTTTCTCTCTTACACATAGAAATTCTAGTAAATTTTCACTCTCCTCAAAAATAATGACCTTGAGTCCAACTATATTAATTTACCCTGGATGTACAGTAATTCTGCAATCATAAAGCCTGGGGGAACACAACCCATAGCTTTGCAAATCTCAGCCAGGAAATAAAAAAGCCCTTTTGATTGAATTTGCATTAGATAACTTACAGGGCTGAAGGGTTCATTTAGGTATTGATGCTTGCAAAGGAACATTCATAACGTGGGAACGAGGCAAACATGTCGAGCAAGCAGTTTTTCAAGCAGAAATTGTGCTTCATTAGTCTCAGCACCCTAAAAGCCGACTTGTTTCAGCGCTCCGCACATTTGATAAATAGACGCTTCCTGTCCCACTGTGATGGCCCTCTGACTTCTAGTCTTCAGCTCTGCCCCTCCCACGGTTGCCCTACATGAACTAACTTCGGTCCTACCTACCTGTTGACCTTGCGCTCCTACTCTGCTGTGCATTATCTGATTGAAATGCAATTCGGAAAAATGCAAATGACACTCACCTGGCGGCGAGCAGCAGACAGTCGACAGCAGGGAGTGGAACACTGGGACAGGCAGGGCCAGGGCTAGAAATAATTACATTATGGGGTGCCGGGAGAGGGCCTCTCGTCGTTTCAGTCTCTGGGTTCTGGAATGCGGGTCACGCCACGCGCACTTTTTATTGCGCATGTGTCACTGCCAACAGCCGCGCCCGCCCCACCCCGCTAAAGTGATTGAACTGAAGTCTCTGCTGCGCCTGCTCCAAATGCATTTATCCTGAACAGAACGCAGCCGCAGTCACAGGTGATTGCAATTAAATTGAGATTGTTTAAATGGTGTATTTACCGCACGGAGGCTCTGGAGCAAGTGACACGCATGCATGCAGACTGCTGCCAGAAGCAGCAGAGTACAGTAGTAAGTCAGTGACTGACTATTACGGAGTGTTAAAAAAATCGGCACCAGCCCTACCCAGCAACAAAACCGGCCCCGGCCAAAAAAACGGCCCCCAACCCTGGCAGCCTACCGGGGGATTGCCCGGTGCCCGGCATTGCCAGTCCGGGCCTGAGCAGCAGGTGGGTCCTCTTGCGACCTCCGTGTAGCAGCTCTTGCAAAATTGTTGGGGTGCGAGGTCTTCACGTGTCGCACCATACTTGCAGTGCCAAATGAATATTTCTTTGCAGGATTGCCCCTGGAAAGTGTAGTTTGGCAAATTTTACAGGTCACAAGAGGTGCATTGACCTTTTTTTCCCCTTCAGTAAATTCTCCATCAGAGGAGTGGCTAAAAGATGAGTCCATAGGTGTTGTCATCATTCTAATTTGACAGGCTTCAGAGAAGAGATAGTGCTTCTTAGAAAGTCAAAGTAGAATGATTTAAATAGGAGGGGTCTTTCAAGAGTTGGAATAGGAAGTGTTATGAAGCAATCTAATCTCTTCTTTTTAAGTCTGATGGGTTTTCGTACGCTTACGGTGTGTTGACGGTGCTCTTACGATACGAGTGTGAATGATGTACTACCGCGATTTACGTATTTGTTTTTAAAAGTAATATACGCTTATTATAAGTTAAAAAAAACTAGTTTCATGATTATGCCAGATAATGTCTTCCCTTAATATGTACATTAAATACAAAAATATATGTTTTTGGACAATTATAATCTTTACGGGACATCGTACATGACGTCACATGGAAGCGTAGATGCGAAGCGTAATGTCAAAGCGCATTTGTGACGTGTATGCGCAGAGTATAAATTACTGTACAAAGTATAATGCGATCACCGTACACGTATGGTAAGATCATCCCCTCCAAAAAAACAATGAAAAAGGAATTATATCGAATTTATTTTTAATATTTTGAAAGAAAAATGTAATTAATAAACAATTTATTTTTAAATTTAGTTTTATTATTTTACATTAAGAATATGAAATATAACTTTAAAAAAATAATAAACATAAATATTTATAATAAAAATGTAGGAAATTAGTATAAAAAGAAAGAAATATAATAATTAATACATTTAAAAATGTATCTTTTACAAAACCTTTGAAATTCACTGAAAAAACCATAGGTTTCAGCCACGTTATAGTTAGGAATTAGCATTTAAAAAACCTTGGAAATTCACTGAAAAAAACATAGGATTCACACATGTTATAGTTAGCTGGACATTTCAAACCATTGAAATTCCCCCGTTATAGTTAGTTCAGCTAACTCGCGCGCCCGCAATGCACTGCTGATGACGTCACATATTACATCACGCATGACATGGTCAATGACATCACTCATGACATCACTGATGACATCTCAAATGACATCACTGATGACATCACTGATGACATCTTCCTTGTGAAAGAGTGGCAGACCTCCTCTCACCGTAATATAACCTTTGATAAACACATTGAAAAATAGAAACAAAAATGTTCAAAACAATGCAGATACCAATACCAGTTACAACAAACTATTCAGTAATTATAAAATCTACAAACACATCCACTCATTCACCAACAGTGCTATATAGTCTCTCATACATGCACTCACTTATCACATGCACTCATGCACTCCTACACCTATACATCCTGTTACACACCAATACTCATCCATATAGTTACTCACACACATACTCACACATGCAAATAAACTATCAAAGGATGTACGTCAGTACAATGAAATCTTTTAGATCGCAGTACATTACAACGCCGTTATTACAACGCAAGTAGTTATAACGACTTGTGTTGGAGGGCCCGGATTGAGGAATATTATAATTTTATATACCAACACCAATCCACGTAACAGTAGGGAAGGTGTTGGAATATAAAATTACAATATTCCTTAACCAACAGCGCCATCCAGCGCAAGTCATAGTAACGACTTGCGTTTTAATGGCAGCATGGTAAAGGTCGTGCGGTGGAAACACCGCGTTGTAAATGACGTTTACCACTATCAAACATCCATTTACTTGCATATACAGCTATAAACAGAGCCCTACACTTACTTTTACAGAAATGTACACACACTTACTCTCTTAACCAATCACTTATAGAAACACATACCTATTTATACAGGAACTCTTCCAATCTCTCATACTCTCACATATGCTCACTTATATACATCAATACTCATATATACTAGTTTAAAACATATGTAGTTACTCATAAAGATACTAATGAGATAGTCATTCACTCACTAACACACCCATACAGTCAAAACACATACAGTGAGTCAGTCATTCATGCATCTATGTGCTAAGTAATACCCCCCACCAAACCATACAGACACTCATACTGATACTCAAAAAACCAACTAATAATCTATATAGATACTGACGTAGCTACTCACCAACCCATGCAGTCACTTATACACAAAGTGAGAAACTGATACAGATATTTACATGTTTAAACATTACTCGCTAATACATGTATTTACTAAGATACACTTAATAAGTCAGTTATACAATCATTTTTACAAAAAAAACATCCATTTAGACACCTATTTACCCATTTAGTCTTCCATAGACTTTTAGATATACATATATAAAAAATATTTATTTTTCAGAAAGACACACATTTACTGGATGATGTCATCAGGGATGTCATCAGTGATGTCACTGACCATGTCATGAGTGATGTAATATGTGACGTCATCAGCAGTGCATTCCGGGCGCGCGAGTTATAGTTAGCTGAACTAACTATAACTGGGGAATTTCAATGGTTTTGTATGAGTGAAATGTCCAGCTAACTATAACATGTGTGAAACCTATGGTTTTTTCAGTGAATTTCTAAGCCTTTTTAAATGCTAATTCCTAACTATACCGTGGCTGAAACCTATGTTTTTTTCAGTGAATATATATAAAGATCACGATAGCGAATGATTACAATAGGTTTTCATGTTTTGCTTAAATGATTATGTACTCCCTAGGGATTGTTCTAGGAGATCACTTATTTATATATTTGTAAACATGTCAAATATGGTCCATGTGAGATGTAATTGTGTTTATTATCAAATTCTTGTCAATAAGTAACAGTCCTGAAAAGGGTGGTGTATTGATTCTAGTCCTGTGTAACGACGCGTCAACAACTTTTCTTCGATTTCAATTGTCTTATGTAACAATGTGTTTTATGTATATTTGGATGTAATTGCTCACTTTCATGTGTAATAGTACTTTGTGAACCCTTTAATGGCTTTTGGGTATATGTAACATCTTATGTCCCTGAAGATATAGTAATCCATTGTTTAAATACAAAAGTGATTAATAATTTCAAGAATATTTGCACTAATGCTATAATGAAGCTGCTCTTTTAAAAAAGGTGTTAATGTTTTTATTATGTATCAGGAATGTGACTTTTTCTTTTCTCTCCCCTGACATTTTGATAATCTACCCCCTGTGTCCTTTTCCTCTCTGTTTTCTTTGTGACCCATGTTTCACAAATCTAACTTTCTGGCCGGATCATCTTGTCAGATGGCATGCAAATATTTCTAAAACTATATTTTTTGACGACTTGCCCCATGTGGCTGCCATTTGCTTCTCACAAACTACAACCCTCATATTGGGGTTGTTTTTTATTCATTTGCACTTCATTCACTTTTGGCACCTAACGGCACTTTTAACCTATATTTTCCATAAACCACCAACTGTTACAGACTATGGGCCATTTTACATCTATGAGGGTTTCTTACAATATGGTGTACTTAAGTATACCAAAATCAAGCATTCATGCTAAACTTATGCTATGACCTACAAGCTTTAACTACCGAGCTTAAAAATTTGTGTAAATATATGAAATGAATTTTTTATCAAATTTATTTTTGTATGAAAACAATTATTTTTATAAGATGTATTCATATATCTTTACTTGCACTTAATTAATTTTCCCTTCGAAATCCTATGGGGTGCAATGGTCTATGTATTTATACTGTCATTCATGCATTTAAGCTATGAATTTCGTTTTCTTGCAAATCATGCTGGTCAACAAACTAGGTCATTACATGCATTTTCTTTCCCCAAGACTCCTTCAAATCGGTTGGTGCAAATATTTGCTTTTAACAGCTTCACTTTGTATAAAGCAAGTCTTTTTTCAAAAGAAGGAAAATATGTTGCATTTCACCTTTTCTTTATGTTTATCACCTTCACAGTCACGTGCATAGGGTGCTAGCTGTCTTAATGATCCATTCAATGTTTGAACGTTGTCATGTGATCAAGCCACTCCGGTGGTGAAACGCGTTATGGCTGACTTATGAGAAAATAAACACTACTGCTTGCACTCAATCTGGGCTCGTGTCTGCTTTTCGGTGCTTGCTGGAGATTACACGCTGCATCTGATTTCCTCAAGCGGCTCTCGAGATATATATATATATATATATATATATATATATATATATATATATAGATATGTATATATATGAGGTCAGTGTGGTAGTACAACTCTGGGGGTACATCAGTTTATGTATGATTGTGCAGATCCTAGATACGTGTCATAAAGTAGGGAACTTTCTCCTGTTGTAATAGTGTCTCACCGAGGGTACCTCTCGATTGGTCTAATTATTCAAAAATACCACTTTTCCACGTCCACACAATCTATCCATTTCATGGCTATATCTTGTTGTTTTACCCACACCTGTCTGTCGATGGCTGACTAAATAGTCAACTTCCGAGCTCACACTACTTTGGCAGGAAATGTATCTACAGTAACTAATGCAATGCAATGTCCATTTACAATTTTAAGAGATAAAAAAGAGGGAGAACTTCTGTCATTAGATTTCACCCTTATGCTGATCCACTTTTGGTTGGCATTATCTCTTTTTTTCACTCTTTTTTATTTTGCAGGGAATATCAATAAATTAAATCCATTTATGGAACACGCAGCTACCTAAATTGAGGTGTCCCTGCCCTAAAAGTGAGACTGAAGACAAGACCGATCTAGGAATCTACGCCTGACTGAAAATTGTTCTCTGAAAGGAAACACTGGTTGCGTATCATCCGCATAAGAAACAACTCTCACTACCCAGTGTGAGAAGTTGGCCTGATAGGTAGTGTTTCCAATTCTGGAACCACTGGTTATCAGTCCAAACAAACCCCAAAGATGTCAGGTTGTAAGTCAACCTTGTAGACAAGCTATCCTAGTGGTAGCATGGACTAAGCAGCCTTAAAGGCTTAACTTAAGAGGTCGTGTTAAGCGAGCTTGTTTTACCACATACAATCCTGTAATCAAATGAAAGGACACCACACAAGTATATATTATAAAAATATATGTATTTATTACTAAATTACTCCCCAGTACTCTTTATGAGGAAAGGGGCACAAGCGTTAAATCAAAAGCACTGTTACACATATAAAGTTGGCACAATTATGGCTGAGGGCGGGGGGCCACTCAGACCATATACTAAAAAAGTGGTATAAGTAACACTTTACGAACAATGGTTAGGCCTAGGGCCTAGAGATTCGCTGGGAGCAGTCAGGACAAGCAATGAAGAAGTCGGGAGTAGCCCACAGGAGACGGATGCAGCACGGAAAGTGCAGCGCGCACCAATGCACTGTCAATGGTGCGTAAAAGTCAATTAAAGTGAATAAAAAGATACTTCCGCTGAACCTAGGAACACAAAACTTTAGACACAGACCCTAGAGGTGTGTACCAGTGTAAAGACACCGGCGTTGCAAAGTTACCTCACCCACAGGCCGTGGGTGCACAGGGTCGAAGTGGCGTCGGGTTTTGTCACGCAGGTTCTGGGTGCTTGGAGCTGTTGCAGCTGCAGGCGCTGTGAAGCAGAAGTGTCCGGTGCGATCCAAGGGTGGATCGATGTAGAAAAGTACCTGAAAGCAGAGGGGACAGAGTCTGGGTCACTCAGCAGTGACCAGGGTGGAACCAGGACGGAACCAGGCAATGTCGGGCGCAATCAGGCGGTTGTCGATAGGCTTCTCTCCGCTGTCACGTGGGCTCTGGGGCATCTGCGACGTCCAGGAGCAGGTCACGATCTGTCCCACGTAGGCTCTCGCCGTCAGCACCGTCGGCTTGAAGATTGTAGCAAACAGCACTTGGCAAAAGCAATCCACGCGGAACCGGGAGATTGCTTATCACTCGAACCAGGAGGGTCAGAGTGGGTGCTCCTTTTCACAGGAGCTGGTGCAGATCTGGAGCAACCAGAAAAGCAAGTCGGATTTCAAAGTTCGTCGGCACAGGGGCCACAAGCCAGCTGGCAAGTGACCGGGCCAACGCGTCGAGCGCACACAAGCAGAAGGGCCCCACGCAGCACTCAGCGAGTGTGGAGGGGTGAGCTTTGGTGCAAGTGGAGCTCGGGGCTGGGGCTTCTCAAACCCCGGTGTACAGCTTCGAGGGTCACTCGTGGGCTGCACGGTCAGCGTCTCGTGGCCTTTTCAAGATGGCGTGCCCCACGCTTCCGGTCGCCTCCACGGGTCTCAGCTCTGCAGGGACTGTGGATCGGGCAGGTAGAAGGCAGGCAAGCTTGATCTCGTCGATCTCTGTCGCTCGAGTTCCGGCGGGAACTGCAACAAAGCAAGGGTCGAGGGCTGGATGGTGCCTGTTTGCACAGGGTGGTCACTCCTTGACCACAAGGGAGATTCTTCAGTCTTCTCACGTCGTGTAGAAAGTCGAAGGGTCCAGATTTCGTTTCTTATGTTTCTTCAGGATGATCTGATCTCCGTTGGGACTGCTCCCCCTCTTATTCGAATCTAGGGGGTTGGACATCCTGCTAGGTCCCCTCCTATGGGTGGGACCCAGGAAGGGGGTGGTTACACCCCTCTCCTTTGATCCTGGCCGCGCTGGGACAGGGGCTGGGAGGCCCCAGAACCGGTTTGGCCGGATCCTGCAAGGGGCAGCCTTGTGCTCCCCAGGCAGTGTCTGGTTTCATTGAAACCTCCCTACTCCAATCCACTATCTCCTGTCTGGGGTGGTTTGACACCGCCCTGTGACAGGAAACTCTTTGTCCAGGCCTCCTCTGCCGGGTTTCGGTCAGCAGCAGGAGGTCAGACCCGTGTCTGTGGCAGGGGCATCCATTTTGTGGATCTGAGGCTCATTTTAAATCAACCGCGTTTCAGTAAAGTAACATGTCTTCTCCCTCTAGAAGGGTGGAATGCTATCCCCGTCGCCAGAACTGGCGAGGGGATAGTATTCCAATTCGTATGACACCTTACACGACATGTTTTGATAAAGCCAAACCAAAGTTGCTATATAACCGCGAGGATTATAATGCGCTTAAGAGTATATGGTATGGCATTATCCCGGATCAGCTTAGGGAGTTGTTCCCGACAGCTGCAGACAGGCTCAGCTCATGCCAGAGCACCATCTCACATAAAACCACGCACTCTGCCTCCAGGATTGATGAGGCCTTCCATAGGAGTGGCTTACAGGCTATATATGTGTCCAGATATAGGTTTAGATATAGGTATACTATATCTAAGCAAGGGGTGATTACACCCACTTGCCCCAGCTGAGTGTTCAGCCAGTTGTGTCAATTTAAGAACCAGCCAGGGGTGGCAAAAGCTATGCTTCAGCCCCTGGTAGGCCTTGGTGGCACCTATGCCCTGGGCACCTATAGTGCATGGTACAGGGGCTGACAAGGAGTCCATTTCCAATTGTGGTATGTACCTATAGCACATGTATTATGAATTTAGAGAGAGAACAGCAGGCTGGGGGTCTGATTAGCAGGCCCACAGCCTCAGTAAGTCGAAAACCAGTGAAGCAAAAAGCAAAAATTGGGGTGACCATAGGATAGCAGACCCTACTCTCCTACATAACCCCCCCCCAAACGCAGGGACATTAAACTTAACCTTGACCAGATAAGTCTTCATGTTCTAAGTGGAAGTACCTGGAGAGACCATCTGCATTACCATGGTCAGTCCCTGGGCGGTGCTCCACTGTAAAGTCCATCCCCTGTAGGGAAATGGACCACCTGAGCAGTTTGGGATTTTCACCCTTCATCTGATTTAGCCACAAGAGGGGCTTATGGTCTGTCTGAATTAGGAAGTGAGTACCAAACAAGTATGGCCTCAGCTTCTTCAGGGCCCAAACCACAGCAAAGGCCTCCCTCTCAATAGCTGACCAACGTTTCTCCCTGGGGGTCAGCCTTCTGCTAATAAAAGCAATGGGCTGGTCTTGACCATCTTGATTAAGTTGTGAAAGCACAGCTCCCACCCCCAACTCAGAAGCATCTGTCTGTACAATGAACTGTTTGGAGTAGTCAGGACTCTTCAGGATAGGTGCAGAGCACATGGCCTTCTTCAGGTCATCAAATGCCTTTTGACAGCTAACTGTCCACTGAACCTTTTTGGGCATCTTCTTGGATGTCAAGTCATTCAATGGTGTCACAATGGACCCATAGTTCTTTACAAATTTTCTGTAATACCCAGTCAGGCCCAAGAAGGCTCTGACTTGTGTCTGGGTAGTTGGAGGAGTCCAGTCCTGTATGGTCTGGATCTTGCTCTCCAGTGGTTGAACTTGACCCCCACCTACTAGGTGGCCCAAGTACACAACCTTGCTCTGCCCTATCTGGCACTTAGTAGCCTTGATAGTCAGGCCTGCCTTTTGCAGGGCCTCCAGAACCTTCTTCAGGTGGATCAGGTGATCCTCCCAGGTGGAGCTAAAGACAGCAATATCATCTAGATATGCTGCACAAAAGTCATCCAGCCCAGCAAGGACTTGGTTCACCAACCTTTGGAAAGTGGCAGGTGCATTCTTCAAACCAAAGGGCATTACCACAAACTGATAATGTCCACTAGGGGTAGAGAATGCTGTTTTGGCTTTTGACTCTTCAGCTAGTCTGATTTGCCAGTAGCCAGCTGTCAAATCAAATGTGCTCAGAAACTTGGCAGAAGCCAATTTATCAATGAGCTCATCTGCTCTTGGAATGGGATGAGCATCTGTCCTAGTGACAGCATTGAGACCTCTGTAGTCCACACAAAACCTCATTTCTCTCTTCCCATCTTTGGTATGAGGTTTTGGCACAAGGACCACTGGGCTAGCCCATGGGCTCTCTGATGGCTCAATCACTCCAAGCTCCAACATCTTTTGCACCTCAGCCTTTATACAATCCCTGACATGGTCAGGTTGCCTGTAGATCTTATTCTTCACAGGCAGATTGTCACCAGTATCCACCTCATGGGTGCACCAGTTAGTCTGACTGGGTGTGAGTGAAAACAAGTGTCTGTGGGCCTGCAACACCTGTCTGCAGTCCACCTGTTGCTGCTCAGTGAGGCTGCCTGCCAAGGCTACTCCATCAACTGAACCATCATCAGGGTTCTGGGAAAGCAGGTCTGGGAGAGGGTCACTCTCTTCCTCCTGTTCCCCATCTGTGGCCATGAGGAGACTCATGTCCTCCCTGTCAACAAATGCTTTCAAACGATTGACATGGAGCACCCTGTGGGGGCTCCTAGGGGTGCCAAAGTCAACCAAGTAGGTGACTTCTCCCTTCTTTTCAATGATAGGGTAGGGTCCAGTCCATTGGTCCTGGAGAGCTGCTGGCCCCACTGGGTCCAACACCCACACCTTCTGCCCTGGCTGGTACTCAACCAGAACAGCCTTTTGGTCATGCCAGGCTTTCTGTAATTCCTGACTGGCCTCAAGGTTTTTGGATGCTCTCTCCATGTATTCAGCCATCCTGGAGCGGAGACCAAGTACATAGTCCACAATGTCTAGTTTAGGCTTTTTGAGAGGTAACTCCCATCCTTCCTTCACCAAACTCAATGGACCCCTTACAGGGTGGCCAAACAAAAGTTCAAAAGGGCTGTAGCCAACCCCCTTCTGTGGGACCTCTCTGTAAGCAAAGAGCAAGCAGGGTAAAAGGATGTCCCATTTCTGCCTAAGCTTCTCTGGTAACCCTTTTATCATTCCCTTTAGGGTCTTGTTGAACCTTTCCACAAGCCCATTGCACTGTGGATGGTAGGGTGTGGTAAACTTATAGTTTACTCCACACTCTTTCCACATTGCTTTTAAGTATCCAGACATGAAGTTGGTACCTCTGTCTGAAAGAACCTCCTTTGGAAAGCCCACTCTTGAGAAAACTGCAATGAGGGCTTTTGCCACCACAGGAGCTGTGGTGGTCCTCAGGGGAATTGCTTCTGGGTACCTGGTGGCATGATCCACTACCACCAGTATAAATCTGTGCCCAGATGCTGTTTGAGGATCCATGGGACCCACAATGTCTATTCCAACTCTTTCAAAGGGTACCCCCACCACAGGTAGTGGTATCAGGGGGGCCTTTGTTGTGCCACCTGACTTACCACTGGCTTGGCAAGTGACACAGGAGCGACAAAACTCCTTGACATTTTCTGACATGTGAGGCCAGTGAAAGTGTGGAACAAGCCTGTCCCAAGTCTTATTCTGGCCTAAGTGTCCTGCAAGGGGAATATCATGGGCCAAGGTAAGAAGGAAGCCCCTAAACTTCAAAGGTATAACCAACCTCCTGGTTGTGCCAGGCTTGGGGTCTCTAGCCTCTGAATAAAGGAGTCCTTCATCCCAATACACTTTATGGGTACCTTGAGCATTCCCTGCAGCCTCAGCAGCAGCTTGCTGTCTGAGGGGTTCAAGTGAAGGGCAATCTAATTGGGCCTGCCCCAGGTCTGCCCTTGAGGGTCCCCCTGTCCCCAGAAACTCAACCTGATCAGGTTCAAGCTCCTCTGAGACAGTCTCCTCCTGGACTGCAGAATCAGTTTCCTGTGAAACCTGATCCTCAACCTGGGGCAAGTGGGAAGGCACAGCCTTAACCCTCTTGCTCCTTCTCTTGGGTCGTGGTTGGTCTATTGTTTCAAGATCCACCACTGGTTCAGGAAGGCACTTCTTAGCCTGAGACCTTGTCACTGCAAGGACATGAGCTGAAATCCCTAGCATTTCTGCATGAGTCCTGTACTCCACTTCTGACCAAACTGAGCTTTCAAGATCATTGCCTAACAGACAGTCTACTGGGAGGTCTGCACTCACAACAACTTTCTTTAGGCCATCTACCCCTCCCCAGGAGAAGTTCACAACAGCCACACTATGGGAAGTAGTGGAGTTGCTTGCATTGGTCACTAGGTAACTTTCACCTAGTACAATTTGTCCAGGGTCCACAAAGCCAGGTGCCACCATTGTGACACTGGCACAAGTGTCCCTGTAGGCCTGAGCCAGTTTCTCATTAATTAAGGGAGTCTGCCTATATTTGCCCAGGTTACTGGGGCTTACTGCAGTGGGCAAAGATATGTCCACATCATATAGGAGAACTGCCTGTGTGGGGATTCTGACTAGGCCAGATTCCACCTCAGTACCCAGGGTCAACCCTACTAAACCCTTTGGCTGTGTACCACCACTGCTGACTGTACTAGGGGGTGCAGTTGCTTTAGGAGCTGCAGTGGTGGGGACTGGATTTTTCTTAGTGCATTCACTGCCCCAGTGTGAAACTGATTTGCAGGTATTACACCAAGGTTTCTTTGGGCCATCATTCTTCTTTTTCTTGTTTCCATTTTGGGAACCCCCCTCCTTATTGCTAGTTTGGGGGCCTGAAGACTTCTGGTCCTTTTCTTTATCTTTCTGATTCCCACCCTTCTGGTCTGTTTTCTTCTGGTCACCTTGGTTCTGGTTTTTCTGCTTAATCCTTGTTCTGACCCATTTGTCTGCCTTCTTTCCCAATTCTTGGGGAGAGGTCAAATCAGAGTCAACAAGGTATTGATGCAACAGCTGGTTCTGACAGTTATTAAGGATCTGTTCTCTCATCATAAGATTGTACAATCCTGTATAGTCTGAAACTTTACTTCCCTGCAGCCAACCCTCCAGAGCCTTAGTGGCACCATCTACAAAATCAGTCCAGTCCTGAGTCTGTGCTTTTTGGGTGTCTCTGAACAACAACCTGTATTGCTCAGTGGTTAGGCCAAACCCTTCAATAAGAGCACTCTTCAGAACAGAGTAGTTTTTGGCATCCTCAGGTCTAACAGTGAGGAGCCTGTCCCTCCCTTTCTCAGAAAAGGAGTACCATAAAATTGCTGCCCACTGATCCTCAGGGACCTGCTGTACCATGCAGGCCCTCTCAAGAGCAGTCATCCATTTGTGGATATCATCCCCTTCCTTGTAGGGGGGCACAATTTTTGTCAGGTTTCTATTGTCATAGGCCCTGTCTTTTTCTTTAGGAACTTTGCTGCCACCAGTGGCATCTAAGCCACACAATTTTCTCTCTCTTGCTAAAGCAAGTTTAGCTTGAGCCAAGGCTACCTCTTCCCTTTCTATTTGGAGTTGGACAGCCCTCATCCTGGCCCTATGCTCTTTTCTCTGGGAGGAAGTCATTCCTCTTTGAGATTCTCTTGAGGCACTAGAAAGGTGAGAGTCCCTTGACAGAGATCTCTCCCTTCTATTACCTGGGAGAATTTGGTTATGAGATCTGGAGTGGTGCTGGCCCCCTCCATTCCCATGTAGGTCCAAGTTGGCCTGGTTAAGCCTGGCAACCTGTACCTGGTTTCCCCCCTGATCCTGATCTTCAGGCTCATCTATATCAGAGCCTTCTTCTGGGTCTTCCTCTTCCTCCTCTATTCCTTCTTGAAGATCCTCATTCTCAGGGGAGTTTATCCCTTCCTCTGTTTCTAAGGGAGGCTGACTCACCTTGTCTAGGTCATCCTTTTCTAGGAGAGCTACTAGGGAAGGAATGGTAGGGCCTCTGCCCTTTTTTAGCCCCCTGGCTGTGCACAAGGCACTCAGGTCTTTGTGGCTAAGGTTGTCATATCTGGATGTTGTCCCTATAGGATCAACTATTACAGGAGCAGAGCCTGAGGCTCTATCTGTATCAGACATGACTGCTAGTGAGGTGTAAGTGGTGCACTTACCTACACTAAGTGGTTTCCTACTGTACCTTGCTAGTGAGTTGTAGTCAGGGTGTGCTAATCCCTTTAATCTACAACTACTAAGTTCAGTAGAACTTAATATGCTAAGCTTTTGATTTATATGTACCTAGAGGTACTTGATGTGATCTTTCAATTTGATAAAGATTGCAATGGTAAAACAAACAGCAAGCTCAAATCCGCACCGCTGCACACCAATGTGAGAAGTTGGCCTGATAGGTAGTGTTTCCAATTCTGGAACCACTGGTTATCAGTCCAAACAAACCCCAAAGATGTCAGGTTGTAAGTCAACCTTGTAGACAAGCTATCCTAGTGGTAGCATGGACTAAGCAGCCTTAAAGGCTTAACTTAAGAGGTCGTGTTAAGCGAGCTTGTTTTACCACATACAATCCTGTAATCAAATGAAAGGACACCACACAAGTATATATTATAAAAATATATGTATTTATTACTAAATTACTCCCCAGTACTCTTTATGAGGAAAGGGGCACAAGCGTTAAATCAAAAGCACTGTTACACATATAAAGTTGGCACAATTATGGCTGAGGGCGGGGGGCCACTCAGACCATATACTAAAAAAGTGGTATAAGTAACACTTTACGAACAATGGTTAGGCCTAGGGCCTAGAGATTCGCTGGGAGCAGTCAGGACAAGCAATGAAGAAGTCGGGAGTAGCCCACAGGAGACGGATGCAGCACGGAAAGTGCAGCGCGCACCAATGCACTGTCAATGGTGCGTAAAAGTCAATTAAAGTGAATAAAAAGATACTTCCGCTGAACCTAGGAACACAAAACTTTTGACACAGACCCTAGAGGTGTGTACCAGTGTAAAGACACCGGCGTTGCAAAGTTACCTCACCCACAGGCCGTGGGTGCACAGGGTCGAAGTGGCGTCGGGTTTTGTCACGCAGGTTCTGGGTGCTTGGAGCTGTTGCAGCTGCAGGCGCTGTGAAGCAGAAGTGTCCGGTGCGATCCAAGGGTGGATCGATGTAGAAAAGTACCTGAAAGCAGAGGGGACAGAGTCTGGGTCACTCAGCAGTGACCAGGGTGGAACCAGGACGGAACCAGGCAATGTCGGGCGCAATCAGGCGGTTGTCGATAGGCTTCTCTCCGCTGTCACGTGGGCTCTGGGGCATCTGCGACGTCCAGGAGCAGGTCACGATCTGTCCCACGTAGGCTCTCGCCGTCAGCACCGTCGGCTTGAAGATTGTAGCAAACAGCACTTGGCAAAAGCAATCCACGCGGAACCGGGAGATTGCTTATCACTCGAACCAGGAGGGTCAGAGTGGGTGCTCCTTTTCACAGGAGCTGGTGCAGATCTGGAGCAACCAGAAAAGCAAGTCGGATTTCAAAGTTCGTCGGCACAGGGGCCACAAGCCAGCTGGCAAGTGACCGGGCCAACGCGTCGAGCGCACACAAGCAGAAGGGCCCCACGCAGCACTCAGCGAGTGTGGAGGGGTGAGCTTTGGTGCAAGTGGAGCTCGGGGCTGGGGCTTCTCAAACCCCGGTGTACAGCTTCGAGGGTCACTCGTGGGCTGCACGGTCAGCGTCTCGTGGCCTTTTCAAGATGGCGTGCCCCACGCTTCCGGTCGCCTCCACGGGTCTCAGCTCTGCAGGGACTGTGGATCGGGCAGGTAGAAGGCAGGCAAGCTTGATCTCGTCGATCTCTGTCGCTCGAGTTCCGGCGGGAACTGCAACAAAGCAAGGGTCGAGGGCTGGATGGTGCCTGTTTGCACAGGGTGGTCACTCCTTGA
Source organism: Lissotriton vulgaris (assembly GCF_964263255.1). NCBI lineage: Eukaryota > Metazoa > Chordata > Amphibia > Caudata > Salamandridae > Lissotriton > Lissotriton vulgaris. Next base: position 173,103,481 of record NC_141688.1, read on the forward strand.
CCACAAGGGAGATTCTTCAGTCTTCTCACGTCGTGTAGAAAGTCGAAGGGTCCAGATTTCGTTTCTTATGTTTCTTCAGGATGATCTGATCTCCGTTGGGACTGCTCCCCCTCTTATTCGAATCTAGGGGGTTGGACATCCTGCTAGGTCCCCTCCTATGGGTGGGACCCAGGAAGGGGGTGGTTACACCCCTCTCCTTTGATCCTGGCCGCGCTGGGACAGGGGCTGGGAGGCCCCAGAACCGGTTTGGCCGGATCCTGCAAGGGGCAGCCTTGTGCTCCCCAGGCAGTGTCTGGTTTCATTGAAACCTCCCTACTCCAATCCACTATCTCCTGTCTGGGGTGGTTTGACACCGCCCTGTGACAGGAAACTCTTTGTCCAGGCCTCCTCTGCCGGGTTTCGGTCAGCAGCAGGAGGTCAGACCCGTGTCTGTGGCAGGGGCATCCATTTTGTGGATCTGAGGCTCATTTTAAATCAACCGCGTTTCAGTAAAGTAACATGTCTTCTCCCTCTAGAAGGGTGGAATGCTATCCCCGTCGCCAGAACTGGCGAGGGGATAGTATTCCAATTCGTATGACACCTTACACGACATGTTTTGATAAAGCCAAACCAAAGTTGCTATATAACCGCGAGGATTATAATGCGCTTAAGAGTATATGGTATGGCATTATCCCGGATCAGCTTAGGGAGTTGTTCCCGACAGCTGCAGACAGGCTCAGCTCATGCCAGAGCACCATCTCACATAAAACCACGCACTCTGCCTCCAGGATTGATGAGGCCTTCCATAGGAGTGGCTTACAGGCTATATATGTGTCCAGATATAGGTTTAGATATAGGTATACTATATCTAAGCAAGGGGTGATTACACCCACTTGCCCCAGCTGAGTGTTCAGCCAGTTGTGTCAATTTAAGAACCAGCCAGGGGTGGCAAAAGCTATGCTTCAGCCCCTGGTAGGCCTTGGTGGCACCTATGCCCTGGGCACCTATAGTGCATGGTACAGGGGCTGACAAGGAGTCCATTTCCAATTGTGGTATGTACCTATAGCACATGTATTATGAATTTAGAGAGAGAACAGCAGGCTGGGGGTCTGATTAGCAGGCCCACAGCCTCAGTAAGTCGAAAACCAGTGAAGCAAAAAGCAAAAATTGGGGTGACCATAGGATAGCAGACCCTACTCTCCTACACCCAGGATTCAATGAAAGTGGCCATAGGGGCTAAATATAGATTAGAAAGCAATTGGCTCAGAGCCGAGCCCTGTTGCACTCCACAAACCACTGGAAATGAAGATGAAATAGTGTGAAGGTAGACACATTGAGACCAGCCTTCTAAGAATAACTGCAGCTAAGACAGCACCGTGCCCTGAAAGCCGAGATGACTTAATCTCTTCAGCAAGGGCAGAGGAGCTACCGTATCGAACACAACTGACAGTTCTAGTAGTACTACTATAGCCGACACACCACCGCCCAGTGTCTCACCTGACTGTTTCGGATACTTCCAGTAGTGCAACTCGGAAGCTAGACTGTGTAATATTCAAGCAAGCATTTTGCTTCTACAAAGGCAGCTAACTGATGCTGAGCCATCTTCTCTAGGATTTTCATGGCTGCTGATAGCAAAGAATTGGGCCTAAAATTGCTAAGCACTCCCGGACCCGCATTTGGGATTTTTAAGCAGTGGCAGCAGGAACGTCTGTTTCCATACTACTGGGAAAATGCCGGAATTCAAAGATGTATTCAACATTTGATTCAGTATTGGATTTACGCAGGAAGCCACCTTTCTAAGAAATTGAGGTGGGCAAGAATCCGCCGGCAGACTGACCTACTCTTCAAAAGTACCTCAAATTCAGAAAAAGTGGTAAGAGGCTTGTAAGGAGATGATTGTTGTCCAGCTTCCAGCAGGAACGAGTAGTAAAGTTTTTGAATTTTTTCCATCTAAGAAATACGAGAGGGTCGCGCCGAGAGCAAGGAAAGGATGAAAGCCACTTTCCATCCCCGCCGGAGGGGTAAAATATAAAGTTTTTTTTAGAGGAGTTCTCCGAATTATTAATACACCTCACAAAATATTCTCTCATCTTAAGCCGCACCAGTCTGAGGAATTTTTTCAGAGCCTCCCTATAGGTGCTTTTAGCTGAGGGATTGTATGAACTTCTGCTGCGCTCCAGCCTCTCACAAAGGCTTTAATCTGCTCTTAGTTCCGCAGAGGACCAGGGGGCAGATGGCTTAGATCTATTAGCTGTGACAGTTTTTAAAGGGGCAATAGTTTTCAATGAATTAGTGATCCATAGTTTAAATTTGTTCGAATCACTGTCAGAGTTTTGCAAGGCTGCTTGAAGGGCAGGTCATCGGCCTCCTATGTGACTTTCCTCCAGTTCCTCCTCTTTACCAAAGATCTGTAATTTCTTGGTCGGTTGCCCTCGAGACTAAAACTGAACAGGACAAGAAAGTAATCCATCCATAGCAAGTGTATGGGGGCTCTGTTCTCACACTATCGATATTTTAAAAGTTTAAGTCCAGCCTATGGTCCACTCTATGAGTCGAGGTAGCAACTAACTAAGGGGTTGATTAGGATGGCGGACTGAAACGTGTTCCGTCCGCCATGGTCGCTGTAAAAATACTTCTGACCGCTCCGTGGATAATCCGCAGTAGCGATTAGGATATAACTGACAGCAAACACCGACCGCGGCGGACGGACCACATCAAACACCGACCGCGGCAGATGGATAACATGAAAGACCGCCACAGGTGGACGGTACTACATAAATTCCCACCGCCGCGGACGCAAACACCGCGGAAACAGGGCCAACCGCCACACGACCTGCGGAGGGTCCGGCTGCACGATTAGGATAACCCCGCAACCCCAACGGAACTCACCAGCTCCCACGACCGCCGCGATATGATCAGAAAAAGGAGCATGACTGCGGAAGGACCAAACGAACATCACCCCTGCCGTCAAACCGATTCTAAAATGGCGGACGGAAGTAAATACAAAACACTCAAACCAGGACACCCACCCACCTGAAACACTCACCACCAACAACTACACGCCCCAAGGCCCCCCTAACACAAACAAGAGCACCCAAGTCACCACACCCACAGAACACCTGACTGCCAACAACCATTGGGACACAAGAACCACACAGAGTATAAAAGGAATCCCTCCCATTACCGCAAACCATTGCATCATAGCACACCTGGAAGAAAGAGGCAGAATACCACAAACAGCAGAGACACACACACACACATAGAACCTGCAAACCAGCACTCCCGCCACACAAATCTCCACAACACCATCCTTACATACCACACACCTGCACACCCCACCCTACACCACCCACACCTTGCACAACACACACCATGGCACCCAAGTAAAACCCCAAGTTCACAGACACTGAGTTGAAGGTCATGGTGGATGAAATCATCCATGTGGAACCACATCTATTCAGCAACCTAGTCCAGCAGACCACCTTGGCAACCAAAACCAACATGTGGGACAGGATAGTGACCAGAGTGAATGCTTCAGGGACCATGCCACGCACCAAACACGAGATCCAGAGGCGGTGGCACGACCTCAGGGCAAGGGTGAAAGGCATCAGGGCCAGAACCACCTGCGGGCACACCACACTGGCGACGCACTCCCCCAGAGCCCATACCATTTACAGAATGGGAGCAGAAGGTGCTGGGCATACTGCACCCAGAGAGCCTTGAAGGAATAGAAGAGGGACTTGAGGCTGGTAAGTACAAACCAATGACCACTATCACACAGCACTATAACTCCCAACAGGCCCCCATGTTCACAGGGAGGGTGGTGGAGTGTGGGGGAGTGTGGGGGGGGGTTGGTCCAGCACTACAACTCCCAACAGGCCCCCATGTTCACAGGGAAGGTGGTGGAGTGTGGTGGAGGGTGGGGAGGTTGGTCAGGCACTACAACTCCCAACAGGCCCCCATGTTCACAGGGAGGGTGGTGGAGTGTGGGAGAGGGTGGGGGGGGGGGGTTGGTCCAGCACTACAACTACCAACAGTCCCCCATGTTCACAGGGGATGGTGGTGGAGTGTGGGGGAGGGTGGGGTACTTGGTCCATAACTACAACTCCCAACAGGCCCCCATGTTCACAGGGAGGGTGGTGGAATGTGGGGGAGGGTGGGGGGGTTGGTCCAGCACTACAACCCCCACCAGGCCCATGTTCACAGGGACAGTGATGGAGTGCTGGAGGGGGTTGGTCCAGCACTACAACTCCCAACAGGCCCCCATGTTCACAGGGAGGGTGGTGGAGTGTGGGGGAGGGTGGGGGGGTTGGTCCAGCTCTACAACTCCCAACAGGCCCCCATGTTCACAGGGAGGGTGGTGGAGTGTGGGAGAGGGTGGGGGGTTGGTCCAGCATCCAGGTCTATATTCATCAGATCAACAAGATGTTGCTGTAGCATCATCCTAGTACTTAGCAACTCTCTCTGGACAGGTTTCCTCGCACACGAAGTAGCACAAAGGCCACATATAGCAGGAGCACACTGTACACAGAGACAGAACAGGAAAAGGATAGCTAAGATCATCCCAATGACCATCAGAATCTTCCATCCCCACGTGGATATCAATCCCCAAAACCATCCCATCAACGACCAATCTCCCTCGTCTATATGTACAGACTCAGAGATCTTATGTAGCTTGGAAATGGCCTGGAAGACTGTCGGAGCGTTGTCTGGAATGAAAACGCAGCAGCTCGATTGAATCAGTTTACACACTCCACCTCTATCTGCACGTATGACATCAAGAGCAACTCTGTTCTGAAGTGTCATAAGTCGATCCGACTGAAGCTCAGCAGTCAAGTTACTGAGGGCACCGGCAGTTTCAACTATGGTGGACTCAACCACTCTCGTCAACTGGCGAATGTTCTTGCTGTTAGCCATCGGTCCCCAGAACGGCAGAAACCCCTTAAAGAAATCTCCCAACTCTTGCCCTGCTGTATCTTCCTTACTGAAGACACCTCTAGCAATTCTCGTCTTATGGTAATCTGCCGCAGCTGTAAAAGTGGGAGGCAACAGGAACAAAACAAAACATGTGCCCGAAAAGTCAGGGGGCAACCATGTATATGCTTTATCGTAACAGATGAAATAGGTACCCTTAGCTGCTAAGAACGCTGGGGAAGTCTGAGACGCAAATACATAAGTCTCAGTGCAAACACTCTTCCCTGACTGAGCTCTCGGATTCTTGCCATTACCTTGCAGGCAATAATGACCCTGATGGGGCACTATCCAAATCGGTGGAGAACTTCTCGCTCGCTGGTTAACACTCAGACTAACTCCATATCCAGTAACGTTCCAACGAATGTAGGCTTGTGTCTCATCTCTCGGAATAGTCTCATACTAATTCCCCTAATCATGTCGACTATGCCCTTGACCAAAGCACTAGTCTTCGGAACGTTGGGGATAGACACTATGAGCATAGATGAACATCGTTCTGTATGCCCAAATAGAACCATTGTAGCTGAAAGGCAAAACCAGGTAAGAAATACCTTTATCGGTCGTATGGGGCATGAGGCCACAAACCCAGCAGTTTGTCGTGTTCATTACTAACTGGTTCCTCACCGGAAGAACCCAGAGAGTCCGCCTTCCACCATTCAAGTCAGAGGCCACTGAAGTCATCTGCGGCGTTCCACAAGGATCTTCACTCAGCCCCACCCTTTTCAACGTATACATGAGCCCCCTCGCAACCATCGCACGCCAACACAACCTCAACATCATCTCCTACGCGGACGACACTCAACTCATCCTATCACTCACCAATGACCCTCACACCGCCAAAACTAACCTACACGAAGGAATGAAAGAAGTTGCCGAATGGATGAAACATAGCCGTCTGAAACTGAACTCTGATAAAACAGAAGTCCTTATCTTAGGTACCTCCCCCTCTGCATGGGACGATTCTTGGTGGCCAGAAGCCCTTGGAAAAGCACCCATCCCGACAGACCACGCACGTAACCTGGGCGTCATCCTGGATTCCTCACTTTCGATGTACAAACAAGTCAACGCCGTCTCTTCATCCTGCTTCAACATTCTTCGCATGCTCAAAAAAACATTTCGTTGGATCCCCACCGAAACTAGGAAAACGGTCACCCACGCCCTGGTCACGAGCCGGCTGGACTACGGAAACACCCTCTACGCCGGCACTATCGCTAAACTCCAGAAAAAACTCCAACGAATCCAAAACGCCTCAGCCAGGCTCATATTAGACATCCCGCGTAAAGAACATATCTCTGGTCACCTGAAAAACCTCCACTGGCTACCCGTCAATAAGAGGATCACCTTCCGTGTCCTATCCCACGCACACAAAGCACTCTACGAAATCGGACCAGAATGCCTCAACACACGACTGTCCTTCTACTCCCCCTCCCGCCAGCTACGATCATTCAACCAAGCCCTTGCCACTGTACCCCGCATCAACAAAACCACCATGGGAGGTAGATCCTTCTCCTACCTGGCAGCTAAAACCTGGAACTCCCTTCCCACTCACCTTCGCCTTACTCAGAATCACATAGCATTCAGAAAGCAACTTAAAACGTGGATATTTGACTAGTAATTCCCCTCCCCTCCTCAAGCGCCTTGAGACCCTCTGGGTATGTAGAGCGCTATATAAATTCTTTGACTTGACTTGACTTGACTTGACGTGTTGGTGCAGGAGTTGAACAAAGGAATTGTTAGCAAATTCCAATCTTCTAACTATTTCGGGCAGAGGGTGAAAAGAATGAGAAGAAATAGTAGGAGGAGGTATAGGTTGCGTAGTGGGAATGAACGTCACTTGAAAAGAGAATGTCACATATCCAATTAAAAACATCATAAGCTAAACAACATAAATAAACACAATATTAAAAATCTTTTCCGGGACATGAATTTACAGATGTTGCTCTTAAAGCTTATTCTTTCAACAGGTCTCTCCATCTCGAAAAACTCCATCCTCTCTAATTGCTGCTCGCGGTGGTAGGGTGTTCTATGCTAAGGAATGCTTTTGTCAGCCCAGGGCAACTCCCTTAGGCCAACCAGAACCGTCGCCCTAATGTCTTCGGCTTGTACTCCAAAGACTTCGGCAACCGCGACCCTACAGCTGAACCCAGATGGCGGTTCGAAAAACAAAAATCAAAGTAGTTCCTCGGAGGAGAGTTAACCTTCAAAAATCATAAAAAAGAAAGAATTTATCTTTTTATTTGTCCTGCGACTCTCGGTCACAAATTATAACGCTCTTTACCAGGCAATGTCTGTTCACGGAAAAGGAGTTCAGGTTCAGTAGTGTTCAAACGGTTCAATGGAGGCACAGCTTCTTGAAGAAGATCGTCACTTTCTTTCTCAGTGTTCGTTCCAATCAAACGGGCATCGCTGAAAGGCAGAAAACGAGGCACGGTCTCAGTCTCCAAATCAGAAAGTCCTTTCTGGACCCACCGGTCATACGGCAGAGGCAAAGGAGCCCTTTTGCAATGTACGCCGTGGATCCAGTTCTTTTTACCGTGCACTCGTACTGCAGAACGGGTAGATAACAAAACTAGGTAGGGTTCTGTCCAGCGGGGCTGCTCGTTCTTGGTTCGCTGAAAATTCTTCACGAGCACCCACGCGCCGGGTTCAATGGCATGTCCTGGATCTTCAGAAACCTGTGGCAAGGAGTCATGTACCTGTTGATGCAAAACACGCAATTTAGCCGTCAATTCATACAGGTAGTCAAGCAACACAGGATGTACTAGCTCACTAAATTTTGTCAGCCTCGGCACTCCCTAAATGTTCGCCGGGCGACCAAACACGACCTCATATGGACTCAAACCCATTCGTGAATGCACAGTCATTCTAGTGGACAAAAGGGCTAGAGGCAAGGCATCTGGCCATTGTAAACCAGAGCTCGCTTGAATTTTGGCCAACTTCAATTTTAGAGTGCCATTATAGCACTCAACTAGACCAGCTGATTGGGGTGATTTGCAGCGTGAAACTTCTGCCGAATACCTAACCCATAACATACTCTCTTCATCACTTGACCCACAAATTCACTCCCATTGTCACTCCAGATCATTCTCGGCAATCCAAACCTAGGGAACAACTCTTTAATAATGGCTTTCGCTGTGGACAAGGCAGTATTGTCCTTCAAAGGGTAGGCTTCCACCCATCTAGAAAAAGGGCAAACAACCACTAACACATACTTTAGGTTGCTGCACCTCTCCAGGTGGATGAAATCTAGCTGCAAAGCCTCGAACGGATACATTGGAGGAGCAAAATGACCAGCTGGAGTTGGAGTTCTCTTACCAGTATTGTACATCAAACACACCATACAGTTCTTAACCAGATTCTCTGCACACTTAGGAATTCCAGCATTCTGCCATACCGGAGCCAACAACTTGCAAATCCCTTTCACGCTGATATGAGCCAATCCATGAGCCATTCTAACCACTGGAAGTACATACGCATCGGGTAACAACCATCTTTGATGCTCTGACAAATCAATCCAACAACCATTCGAATCCAATTTACCCTTACTCTCTCTCCATTCATTCAACTCTTTCTCTGTAGCTTCAGCTTGGATGGATTTCACACTCTCAACCGTATCTTCACACATACTTCTATCTGGAATCCATCTCGCCGGACCTGCAACGTACATTCGACTCATCACATTTCTCGCAGTTTCTTTCGCGACCTCATCTGCAAACGCATTACCGCGACCAACATCATCCGTAACTTTCTTATGCGCACTGCATTTCACAATCGCTACTTGCAATGGCAAAGTAAGAGATTCAAGAAGTTCATTCACCAACTGACCATGCTGGATCTTAGTCCAATGCGAAGTCAGGAACCCACGCTCTCTCCACAAACGGACAAAACTATGAGCCACACCAAATGCATACTGGCTGTCAGTATACACAGTCACTCGTTTTCCTTTCGCCAACACACACGCTCTCGTTAATGCAATCAATTCTGCTGCTTGTGCTGCATTATGTGGGATACGTGCAGCTTCAACAATCGTATGCAAAGTCGTAACAGCATATGCCGCAGTCGTACCACCATTCGGAAGCTTAGAGCACGAACCATCAACCCACAAGGTACGATCACACTCTGGAAGAGGAGTATCCCTAAGGTCTATCCTCCCTTTCGTCTCTTCCTCAGTTCTAAGGAAACAATCATGTTGTTCGATATTGTCTGACTCAGTCGAAATCGGCAACAACGTGGCTGGATTCAACGTGTAGCATCTCTTTATGTGCACATGACTCGCTAACAAGGTCAATTCGTAACCCGACAACCGAGCACTAGTTAAGTGCTGTGTCTTGGTACGATTCAACAAGGTATCCACTGCATGTGTAACCATCACAACCAGTGTATTGTCCATTACCAAACCAGCAGACTGTCGTATCGAAACAGCCGCTGATGCTGTAGCTCTCAGACAACTCAGCAACGCTCTAGCTACCAGATCCAAAGTTGACGAAAAATAAGCACATGGACGCTGCCTATCGCCAAACTGTTGAGTCAAAACTGACAATGCACATCCCTCTCTCTCGTGGACATACAATGTGAATGGCTTACTGTAGTCGGGGGTACCCAACACAGGAGCCGAACACAACGCATCGTGTAATTCTGAAAAGCTCTTCTGACATTCGTCAGTCCAAGGAATAGGATTTGGAGTATCCTTAACAGTAAGAGCTATCAAAGGTTTCGCAAGCAACGAAAAATTAGGGATCCACTGTCTACAGTACGATGTAATACCTAGAAAAGCACGTACTTCTCTCTGTGTCGTAGGCACACTCCTTTTCGCAATTGCTTGAATTCTTTCTGGGGTCAGTTTCCTTCCCTCCTTCGATAAGAGGTGACCTAAGTAGGTAACTTCTTGTTGACAATATTGCAACTTTGAAAGGGAAACCTTATGATGGAAATCAGACAAATGGCGTAACAACAACATAGTAGCCTCTCTACAAATCACTTCATTGTCAGCAGCAACTAACAAATCGTCGACGTATTGAATAAGAGCAGCACCATCAGGTAAAACCAACAAATCAAGTTGCATCTTCAAAGCTTGACTATAGATCGATGGACTCTCGCAATAGCCTTGAGGAGCGCGCTTAAAGCGGAAACTTCGTCCTCCTAAAGAGAAGCCAAAGATATCTCTACTTTCCACGGCAATCGGGATGCTGAAGAAAGCATTCTTCAAGTCAATCACCGAAAACCACGTGGCAGTAGCCGGTATCAAAGTCAGTAAAGCGGTGATATCAGGCACGACAGGAAATTGTGGAACAACGATATTATTCATCTCGCGAAGATCGATCACGGACCTATATACAGGAGGCTGTGAAGAATCAGTTCTCTTCAGAACAGGCAAAACCGGACTATTGCACACATTACCTCTTGTTTCCTCAATCACACCCTTTTCAATCAGATCATAGATGATCGCTAAAAGTGCTCTTTCACCATCACTAGAGATACGATACTGCGGAATGCGTGGTAATCTAGCATTCTCTTTCAACGTCACGACATATGGCGGAATCTCTAAGAGACCTACATCATTGGGACCAGTAGCCCAAAGAGAATCAGGGAGAGAAGACAATTCAGGTGGAAGTCGATCTTTAGATAAATACATCGGAGAGATCACACTCTTACCCAATGTAAGATGTACTCCCGAAGGAGAAAAATATAGCGTTGCATACAATCTCTTTAACAAGTCCAATCCCAACAAATTCTCACCACAACCAGTCGTCAGAATGAGGGGTGCTTCGAATTCACAAGGTCCAACAGAAATAGACAACGGACTAGAAATCGGATTCGTAACTGGGGCACCAGAAAAACCTACTGAAACATTCTTTAAGCCAGACAAAGGTGCGCCAGGGAGTTTAGAGTGCATAATAGAACTCTTTGCAGCACCAGTATCCAACAGAAAAGGCTCTGACACACCTGATGCAATCACTTCAACATAGGGTCCACTCTGATGTACTGGAACTGAAACAACTCCCTCCCTTTTTCCATGGTGTCCTAGCAATCATTACCATCCACATCCTCACCTTCGACATAGTAATCGTCCGCGTAGTACTGTGGCGTCCTACCAGACGCACCGTTCTGCTGATCAAAGCTATTCATAGAATTCTGTGGAGGCAAAGAATGCGCATTCTGACCACGACCTCTACCTCTAGGAGCTTGTTGAGCACCTCGACCTCTCACACCAGAAGCACCATTTGTACGCTGTAACAGCACCGTACAACTACTCTTGAAATGGCCCTCTTCTTTGCAATACGCACACTGATTAGGACCTACGGGAAAACGCTGTTGAGAAGACTCAAACCTTTGCGAGTTTCTCTAATATTGCTGAGGTTTCTGATAATCACGCTGATTATTACGAGGCGGATAAGCTTGCTGTAGAAGAACTTTAGTCTTCAATTCCTTAGTCTTCCTATCCACTTTCTCAATCTCATCTTTATTCCTATTTTCATAGTACTGGGCAGTAGCCAAAATCTGCGCTGACGTAGAAACAGCCCAAGCACTCTCAGAATCCTTCAACCTATTGCACAATTCTGGAAGCAAATTATAAACAAATTGGTCGACGAACAACCGTTGAACACCTTCAGTACTCATGTCCTGACCACTGTGGTCTACAAAGGTCTCTTCAAACCGCGTGAAAAAGTCGGACACAGTCTCATCTTTCTTCTGCTTGCATGCAGACAACTTGTCCTATTAACACGCACTTCAGGCATCAGAGTCTTCATATAATCAATAATCCTACCAGGAAGGTCAGAAATCAAATACTCTGGTTTTGCACCACCTACTTGTCTATTATCTGCATCTCTAAGAATTTTCCAGGTATCACCTAATTCCTGTGCATGATCCGTATGACGAATCTTACCCCAGATAGGCTGTGGAACAACATTCCCAAACAACATGTCTATATCTGCTAGATTCATGATACATGAACCCGCAGTTTGAGATAACTCTTTATAAAACCCTGTTGGATTTTTACGCGGATCAGGCAGAGTCTGCTTCATAGCTAAAACTTCAGCACGCTTCCAAGGAACATGTACCCATACACGCTGATAATGTGGCGGAATAGCTGGATTAGCAGTGGCATCACCAGGTCTCCAAACTGGAGGAACCTCACGCATCGGATACTGATGCGCCTTCCTCCTAACCGACGAATCAGGCTCAAACAGTTGCTGAGAAAGGGATTCACTCCTAAACGACAACAGTGTCGCAACTGCTTTCTCAACCTCGAGACCCAGAACAGTCCCTTTTGCAAATTCAGAACGTTAACGGTACAACTCAGGCGGAGTCTGCCCTACCTCACCATCTTCCCATTGTTCACGAAGGAAAGAACACATCATATCAAAAACGTATCGTTGTTTCGGTGCTTCCCACTGATGGAAAACAACCATAACACCCTCGAGGTCATAGTGCGAAGGATACGTAATCCATTTACGCGCTAAGTGATCTAACACTGTCCGTTCATCAGGACCAGGCAATTGGCTACGCGATTGCTTACGCTCTACAACAGGAGACATACCCAGTGAACCCAACAGAGGAGAAAAGATACTAGGAACCGCATCAGGCATTCTCTGTCAAGCAGAAGGAGAAGTCGACAAAAGAAGAGGAGATAGAGCAGAATGAGAAGAAACCGGGGGCGGAACAGTGACAGAGGGAGTATACAAGACAGGCGTAGGAGTAGCAGACGAAGGAGGTAGCAAAGTCGGCGGCCCTTGAGAAGGCTGCGCCAAAGCAATAGGAGCCAGTGAAAGAAGAGCTGGCTGTTGAGGAATCGCAGGTGGCAAAACAACCGGAGGTTGCACAACTACAACTGGTGGCGGTGGCGTAGCATTCTGCGCATAAGGGGGTGGCGAACTCAATAGATGCGACATTAAAGGATCTTTCACAAGATCTTTCTTCTCTTCTTGTTGTTGAGGTGGCAAAGCTGGGTAGCACTTGTCTACCGCTAGTTTACGCTGCCTAAGCATCTGTTCGCTCTCTTGTTCTTCTTCATTATCCCTAAACTGTATAGCAGCTTGCACCATTGACATACCTCGTTCTCGTTTATTTTTCTTCGCTAACTTAATTTCTTTCTGTTTGGCCTCCTTTCGCCATAAGCAGAAAGAGTCAAACATTGCCGGCCGGGCTTTCTTCTTGAACAGTTTCACTTCGAGATTGTCTAAAATCTCTGTTTCAAAGCTACCATAACAGGGCCACTGTAGGACACCGTCTTTCCTAGTATATTTAACCCATATTTCATTATACGCGATGGGGCCCACGCCATGTTTTACGTAGAGCTCATAGGTCGGAGTTCCAATCGGAGGAACCGGACACAAATCCTCCAACCAGGAATCCCTAGTACAACCAAAACCAAATATCTTTCCAAGTCTGCTAAGACCAGGCATCTTCGCTCACTAGTCTAGCTTCAAACTTCAAGGGAAATCTCAAAACGATAGTCTCGTGAATACACAAGTTCCTCGGCTTTGGGGCCTGCAGGTACCAAATCAAAGCGAACCCGAAGGATACCCAAACAAAACTAAGGACTGGGAGACGCTCCACTCATACTTAACTGAAATGTCGATGGCGTCACCAGAAGACCCGTCTATTGTCTCGCTCTACAAATCATCTAATGGCTCCAAGACAGGGCGACAGTCAGGGCAGCAGTCCTTCGTAGCCGTTGGAAAGCAGGGAACCTCGCAGCAAAGACTTTCGGACCACGACGACATACAGGGGTCGATGAAGTGGCAGGCCTTCCTCCAGAATTTCCACACGCAGCTCCTCACGATCTTCGGGCTTGGACCGGTACCGCTGAAGTCGCCCCACGTTGGACGCCAACTTAAGAACCGGGTTTTAGAACCCAGCGGCGCCAGGGATAACGCCCAATGTCTTCGAGTTCCCCTGCCTCGGCAAACAGAGACATGGGACACTTCTTGATAATGTCAAAGACCCAATTTATTGGCTGCAACCAGGAAGAGAGGTCTACGAAGCACAACACGGGTGGTTCGCTAGAGACTGCACAAATTCATAGAGCGGAGCATCGTCTTTTATGCCAAAAATCATATTCCTGGCTAGCATCAATTACATACAAACTGACCAATGGAACAGTGACATTTCAAACATATTGCATGACGACAATCCCACTTTCCGTTGTCCAGCCCTCCAGAAATGACCAAGGAAATTCCAATATTCCTGTTCGATCAGGCCGGATAAACCCATCATAAAGACCTCAACCCAAATCAGTGATTTAAGCCATAAAGGAAGGAACAGAAGCAGATGAGAAGCAAGATAGAAGGGTGTGTGCATGTACCATAAACTCGTTTTTTAAGAACAAGGGGAACCCAACGGATAGCTAAGAGCCATGGGTATAACTTTGTTATAGTGAGACAATGGAACTTAGCTTATTCAATATACTTGCGTTATATAGTATAGGAACTCGATGGAAGCTATACAGTTTAGGTTGTCCTGGCCCAGCCGGGGCAGGAGTTTATTACCAAAAGACAATGTCAGATGTACAATACAATTTTACAAGACACAAGCCTGTGCCGTACTGACAAGAAAGGAAGGAATAGATATAGGGTGAAAAAAGAGGGTGGTTTTCAGGCAAGGAAAAGAGAGCAAAGACAGGGCACTGCGAAAAGATGCAAAGATTGCTAGCAGTGTCGCCTGGAGTGCAGTTTACACGGACATTTGAAATATTACAAGTGTAAACCCACTCTTGGGTGTCGACGTTTCGATCCCTAAAGGCTCTAATAGATACACGGGATCATCATCAGGACTTATTTAAGTAGCAAGACATGCCTGAAATGAATAAAGCCATGTGGTTGAGCTTATACATACGATTCTCTGGGGTTCAGTGGTTATTTCAATATAATCGTATTTAAAACTTCAACGACGGTCTGAAGGTGGCTGCACTTCTGTTTCACGTGCAAGCGTGGAACTCATGAGTATACATACATCAATGCACTGGAACCGGCATTGTCCGAGCACCCCTGGGAGAGGCGGATGGCAGATTATGTCCAACGCCCTATACCCACATTGTTGAATCCCAGGGCGCAGCAAGTCTGAAACTCTGAATCAAAAGGAGTCGGGAACACTGACAAACAATATGATACCATTGATGTATGTATACTCATGAGTTCCACGCTTGCACGTGAAACAGAAGTGCAGCCACCTTCAGACCGTCGTTGAAGTTTTAAATACGATTATATTGAAATAACCACTGAACCCCAGAGAATCGTATGTATAAGCTCAACCACATGGCTTTATTCATTTCAGGCATGTCTTGCTACTTAAATAAGTCCTGATGATGATCCCGTGTATCTATTAGAGCCTTTAGGGATCGAAACGTCGACACCCAAGAGTGGGTTTACACTTGTAATATTTCAAATGTCCGTGTAAACTGCACTCCAGGCGACACTGCTAGCAATCTTTGCATCTTTTCGCAGTGCCCTGTCTTTGCTCTCTTTTCCTTGCCTGAAAACCACCCTCTTTTTTCACCCTATATCTATTCCTTCCTTTCTTGTCAGTACGGCACAGGCTTGTGTCTTGTAAAATTGTATTGTACATCTGACATTGTCTTTTGGTAATAAACTCCTGCCCCGGCTGGGCCAGGACAACCTAAACTGTATAGCTTCCATCGAGTTCCTATACTATATAACGCAAGTATATTGAATAAGCTAAGTTCCATTGTCTCACTGTACCATAAACTCAGCAATGTCCTGCTCTTTGATCTTTATCTGACTAGCTGCTTAACAAGGAACTGGCTCAACGAGGTCAGTCTTGGGCAAGGGAGTCAGTACGGCCAGGTCACACAAGAGTCAGCTAAAATTGTACGTGTCCCAAGGACTCGTTCGGCCATAGTCATCGGCCTATGTGAGGGCAACCACACAAAATGGCTGCCGCACACAAAATGGAACCCGAAGGTTCAAACGAAATCCCTGAATACGTAGTGTTCTCATTGATCGGTTATGACGAAAACACTCGTACATACCGCACTCGTCATTTGCGGCCCGCTGATACCAAAATCGTCTATCTCCGATGACCTTTATTGACGGGTTCAGAATCTCCGAACCACAGACCCTCAGAGTTACAGAACCACAGAACCACACATCAAGTACCCGAAATGCAATATTGTAGAACGTAAAATAAAAGGCTTTATTCAGCTGGAAACAATCAGATGTGCAAAAATGAGTCAGTGCTTAAAGAAGGCCAATAGCCAGTCCACACAAATGTCCTTGGAGGGGGACGTTGGGTAGGCCGTCTACCCCTAACGTGCCTGCACATGGAGTAGCTAATGGGATGTTGACCCTTAGGGGGCATCATTGGGGGCAGTACCAGGCACCACAGAGACGGAGTGGGAAGGGTAGGTGTGGTGGGTGCAGGGGTGGACGTATCCTCCTCAGTGGCTTGTGCAACACCAAAGGTGGACAGATACTCTGCGCTGCACACTGCTGCCAGTTCGTCCAGCCCAATCCCTGCACCGAGGACACTATTGGAGTGGAGGGAGAGGGCTGTGAGGAGTGAGGACTGTGACTTTGGCTGCGTGTATGCGGTCTAACCCCATCCCCTGTGGGTGTGCCTGCAGCCCGCTGTTTGTGCGTGCCAGGAGATGTGCGCTCGCCATATGTGGGGGTGTGCTACCTGTGTCTGTTGGGATCCGTGATCGTGTCTTCCTGCGTGTGCATGGGACAGGTATGGGAGAGGGGAGTGTGGATGGGTCCGTAAGAGGGGGGAACAGACCGCTGCAGGAGGAAAACTGCTGCCGTCAGTGATGAGTCCATGGACTGCATAATCCAATGTTGGTCAGACATCGTTGCTGACATGCCCTGCATGAAAGACAACAACTGTGTCAGTATTTGAGTGTGGGCATGGAGGACATTCAGCATCGATGTCTGACCAACCTGTAACTGGTGGAGTAAGACCACAGACTCCGCACTGAGGGCAGCAGTGGCTGCGTTGACGGGGCTAAGGGAGACATGGGGGGCTGCACGGACAGAAGGGATGGGAACAACTGGGAGGGTGGAGATGGTGCTGTAGGGGGCGGGTACATACTCGGTGCTACTGCCCGGTGTTGCTGCAAATTCCCTCTCCTCATAGGAGTCAGAATCAGATCCATCGGTGTGGTAAGATATTTTGCCTTCCAACAGGTCCGCAGACTGACTCCCCTCACCCTCCGTGCCACTGGCTCCCTCGGACTCTTTCACGCTGGTAGCACTGTGGTTGGGTCCCTCCTCCTGGTCCGTGCAGCTGTCTCCTTCAGTTTCCGGTGATGATGCTGTGGGCAAGGAGAAGAAACAGAAATGCATCAGTCACCTGTACACATCTGACACATGAGCGCAAAATCAGTAGGTCACACTGCAAATCATGCCATGCATCATGAGTAACAGCCAGATAACTCTGCACATATTTGACCCTTGTACTGGCCAGTTGGTATAGACACAAGGATCCAAAAAACACACCAGGTCACAACTTGAATGAAAAAATACACAGAGAAGCTAGTGTTTGTTTACAGGAGAGCAGATCAATACAATGAATTGATGCCACCTCAAGTTAACAAAGAAAGACAAACAGTAGTTGTGCCCCTCAGGGCTAACTAACCCACCTCACTCCCCAAGGTCTCACCACACTCAAAGCCCTGTAAGTACAGTGGGCAAAAAATATTTTTAAATAAATGTTGGTACCTTGGGACTCACAATACTTTACACAATTGACATGTATTGAATGTGCTAAATCGCCATCTTGTGAAAAGAACACTTATGTGCCTGCATGAAAGATGTCTCACAAGGAAATGCACACTAAAATCACATTTACAGATTCATTGAAAAAGCTGGCACCCTTCAAAATAAAACACTGTTAGAAACAAATGGTGTTGCAGATTGTCCATATACATGGTGCAACGGAGGTCCTGATGTCATGACACTCATTAGTTTGTATAATTGACAACAAAGGAGTTTCAAGACCTCAAGACCACTGTGGGGACATGTTAATGGAGATCAAGGCACACCATTAATCGCTAACACTGGCATCTTTGAAAAGGTGGCTGTGTCTTACATGAAAGTGGAAATGTCGTTTTGTGTGCATTACCTTGTGAGACATCTATCATGCAGGCACATAAGTGACATTTACACAGTTCGTCATATTAACACATTCTGTCATATTAACACATTCTAAACACGAACAACTTTTAACAAGTGTTGTGAGTGCCAAGGTACAATCATTTATGTGACACAACTTGAAATATGTCAGTCCTCACATGGGCATCCATTCCCTGATGACACAGTTGCTTGCACATAAAACCTACTGGCTGTCATGTGGAGTGGCACACATTTCCCAACTCTGGACAATGCTTAAGCTAATGGGCCTCCAATTGTGATGAACAAAATCATTGCTACATTGTGGACACAACCAAAATGTCAACACAGAAGTGTGCACACTAAGACAAAACAGCGTTGCATCTGAACTACATACATGTGGCAAAAATGTATGATGCTGAATCATGTCTGGAACAAAATGACATAGGCTGCCAAGCCCCAAGTGAAATCACTGGCCACCATCACATTGGCAGTGCACGGTGAATCATTGTTCAGCTAATTCTCACCCACAGGTCAGACATGACAAAGCTAAATAAGGCAGGCCCATGTACACCTCTCCCGCACAATACCCCCATACCTCAGTCAAGGTGATTGATACAGCTCAAGAAGTGAGAACTCTGAATCGGGGTAAAAAAAAATGTGCAGCAACAATTCCAAAAGTAACCCAACCTCACCTCGTGGGGCTGGCAATACATATTTGTGACAAACAACCATCAACAGAATGTTGTGAATAGGCACTTAGGCACTACCCAGTGTGAGTACTCACAAGCCAAATGTTGTATCCCTGTCCAGTGGACACATGTAGCAGACAGAGGAAAAATACAAACTAGGCCAGGGACCAATGCCAAAGAGGCAGACGCATGCTGAACCCACATAGAATGGGCACAGTGTTGGATGACACACATGATTAGGATTTCAAGACAGTGAAGAAAATATTCAGCACACCCTATAATCTATCAAGACAATTGAAGGCTTAGTTTTTGTCAGGGTTATAGTCCAAAAAAAAGATCATACATTAATTTATGCAACACGAGAACAGACTGTCCCAATTTCCATATTCTTTTCCGGAGACAGAGTCCACATCAATTGGTTGCTTCAAATATGTAAATTTCTTTATTTCTTTTTTCTGATGATATCTCCCAAAACAACAAACAACAGCCAACATGTGTTTCGTGTTTAGACTTTGTTAAGGCACGACGGAATGATATAAAAACTCAAAGTGGGTCCTTCAAAGCAGTCCAGTATAATTGCATACTACTGCCAAAGCATTCATCGTAAATTTTGTATAGAAATAAACACCCGTAGTACGGCGTGAATATGACGGTGAGGACGCGGACTTCTCACGCGGACTTATTAGGGTTCCCGTTTTTTCCATCGTTGTGTTTGTCGCAAGCTCATTACAAATACCTTTAAGGAGGATTGAAAGCCATATTACTTTTTTCTACGAACACAAATATTTACTTAACGTCGTACTTCTGGTGGTTTTTTACTACACTAAGAGGACCGAAAGCAATATTACTATCTCACAGAACACGAGTGTTTATTTCACTCCGTACTTCGGGTGTTTATTTCTATACAAAATTTACGATGAATGCAGTATGGTCCACTCCAATGTTGTGCAGGCAAGTGCCCTCTCAGGGGTTCATGCTGGCCTAAATCAGTGCTGTATATTAACAACAAAGGAGTGACTGTGATAAAGGTGCTATCGAACTAAGATAGTGAGGTGTGATGTTGTTTCGCTATGTGCTGCAAATGTGATCAATACTCACACACGTGCATGCATACAGCGAAATCTCTCTGTCTCCCTATGCACGCCCAATAGGTCCTCCTCTGAGGATGAAACCTGGCGGGCTTTATAGCCACCCAGTGTCAGAAAGAGGAAAATAACCTTGCTTATTAGAAGGACCCTCACTCACCACTAGTTGGTGATATGCTTCATCATTGGGTCCCCTCTGGGGTGACTGAATGTCCCCCCAGCGTGCTACAACACCTGATTACAGCGAAGCAGGATGTGGTGAGTGCAAACAGTGCCCAAATTAGGAGGTGACTAAACGTGAATGTGTAAGTGTATTAAAAAATGCAGAGGTTGTGCCTTTACAAAAATCTTTAATAATGGCCAACCTGCATTAAGTAAAAACAGAGTGGACGGACTACTCAAGGTTCTGTGTTAAGGAACCGGAGTCCTAGTAAGGATCAAAAGTTGGTCAACATGTTTCTACTGTAAATTTGCAATTTGCTCAGCATTCGTCAGGACCTACACAAAAGACCTCCGGTGGTGTACGCGTGCTAAGGCGTACCCTCCCGGGAGGCTCGAAATGTGAAAAATATATACAGTTATAAAGTACCGGATAGTATCCGTAGTTACCCAATACAATTTTAGTAGGGATACATCAAAAACCTGTAGGGAGAAAAGAGACAGACAAAAACACACATGAAGGAAAATTAAATAATTAATTTCTTCAGTGAGATGCAATTATTACCATTGGTCTTTGACTGTGCAGGCTTTGGCGTAATACTTGATTTATATCCCACCAACTGCAAGGTGCTCGCCCAGGCTATGGGGTCAATTGCACCTAAATCAACTTGAATAACCGTCCATTTAAAAGGACCGGCATCAAGTAATTGCTCAGCTATTTAGATCATAGTGAAATTTGGCAAGCAATGTACTAATCGTTTCTAAGTCGTGAAACGTTCAGTTGAAAATGCAGTGTTTTAAAAATCTTCATCATGCCCAAATGGTTAGGATCAAAAACGTGGAGCATCAGGGAACTCCCCTCTAAGAGCGGGAGAAATACGAAGCATATGCAATGGTCGTGAATGTTTAGTAAACTCTCTTCCTTAGAGGCATAATCACGCCCCTTTGGTAAAGACAGCTTGGGACTCCTTCACGCGGTGTCTGTGTGATGGAAAAAGAAACCGCAAGGAGTCAGCACGAGCAAGATGATCAAGAAATCGACACACACATCGGCACACGATGGGAACAACGCAGCCACACAAATTGTAACACCTCGAATGTTGTGTACCTGATTACTTGTAGATGCAGTCTACAGTACGTGGGGATGACATCTAGATGCATAAAAATCAGGATATGTGAACATCGTAGCAACATACGTTGTAAAAAATCAACAACAAAATTGACATCCCATTTTCTACAATTTAATCACACACCGAATGACCTGGAAAGGACAATCCTTGAGCACCTGGAAAGCTGTTCTGAGTCCTCATTATTCGAGAAAGAACAACGCTGGGTGTATTGCCTTGGCACTAATAAAACTGGCCTCAATGATGAGATACCATGGGGCAGTGTGCTAAGGAGATAGATATGTTCAGTACCAGTTTTATAGCATTTTTTGCCACTTACTGACCTGTGGCTATGCCCCCACCTTGACCTCTACTCTGTGAGTACTACTTATGAGTACTAGTTTTTGAGCATTTTTTAAGTAGTTCATCATGCATAGAGATATAGCCAACATCAGACGGGTAGATATAGGTCCCCACATATGAATACCCACCTGGGTTTCATATACATTCTCTATGGTTATGAATCGCCTGTCCATTCACTAGTCCGTCCATTCACTAGTCTGGAACTGTTTGCGGTCCATCACTATTAGACTATGGGATAGTTACATCTGCCCCCTTTTCCCGTCCGGTAGGAATGTCTATTCCCTATTCAATGCATGTCTCACGCCATTTGCTTATACAATTACAGGTTGCCTGTTGCTTAGAAAAATCATACTCATACAGGGTTCTAAATTAATAAAATAACATATACTCCTTCAGTAGTGTTATCACTATGATTTTCATGTAATCAGGGCGGGCCAACCCCCAATACATTTATACCGCACCGGGTTTCGAACCCTCACTTCTAAACCATCTCCCGGGCCTGTTCAGCTTTAAGGCGTTGGGCGCGTCAGTTACCTATTGACGTCATCCACCCACGAGGGCCCGCCTAGCCAATCACGCAAGCATTATACTGAAGCCGATCCCTCTCGCTCTCCGGTACTCCCGGAAGACAGCAGCCGAGAGAGCAGGAACACAGAGGGGAGTCGCGGGTGCCGAAGTAAGTCCTTCCTGCCATCTTTCTCCTAAAACTCGATTTCTTGATCATCTTGCTCGTGCTGACTCCTTGCGGTTTCTTTTTCCATCAGACAGACACCGCGTGAAGGAGTCCCACGCTGTCTTTACCGAAGGGGCGTGATTATGCCTCTAAGGAAGTGAGTGTACTAAACATTCACGACCATTGCAAATGCTTTGTATTGTTCCCGCTCTTAGAGGGGAGTTCCCTGATTGCTCCACGTTTTTGATCCTAACCATTTGGGCATGATGCTGATGTGAATGCAGGGGTACGGTGCGTTTCACACGCTGATGTGAATACAGGGGTACGGTGCATTTCACACACTCGCGTATGGCACCATTATAATAGTGATACGAGGTGCACACATGGCAGGGATGTAGGGTTAAGGTTCTCACAAGGATGTCTATCAAGTACTTTTCATTGCATACTTTCATGTGCAGGCCCTAGGTGTGGCAGCCAGTGATATAGCACAGGGCATCTAATCTTGTTGCACAATCGATGTGTGATGACCTGTGGACACATGTCATGTGTGATGGGGCACTATGTGGCACACATCACCTTGGCACTTGTCCCATGTGTATCATTAGGTAGATTTTGTCATGCACAGCAACATTGGGTTGGCACAGTCATCACTACCGGCACCTGTCTCCTGATGCCAGGGACTGGGGCACTTTGTCAACTGAAATGTCACGCTCAGCATGACCCTATGCGACTATGTCAGGTGTGTGTCATGTGTTAAATTTAGCTTGCTGTTTGTGTACCGTAAGCTGCATCTGCTGTTGGTGCATCTAACATGGGTCTGTGTTGAGATGGGAATGGTTTTCACCGTACCCCTGCATTCACATCAGCGTGTGAAACGCACCGTACCCCTGCATTCAAATCAGCATGGGAAACGCACCATATGAAACGCACCGTACCCCTGCATTCACATCAGCGTGTGAAATGCACCATACCCCTGCATTCACATCAGCGTGTGAAATGCACCATACCATGCATTCACATCAGCGTGCGAAACACAACGTACCTCTGCATTCACATCAGCGTGTGAAATACACCGTACCCCTGTATTCACATCAGCGTGTGAAACGCACCGTACGCCTGCATTCACATCAGCATGGGAAACGCACCATGTGAAATGCACCGTGTGAAACGCACTGTACCCCTGCATTCGCATCAGGGTGTGAAATGCACCGTACCCCTACTTTCCGGGAGTGTGTTCACATCGTATCACTATTGTAATGGTGCCATACGCGAGCGCGTGAAACACACCGTACACGTGTGTGGATCTCAAAATTAATAAGGGGACACATAGGGGATGAGTAGTAGGTCCTGAATGCATCTATGTAGGTACTCGGGATATCCCAACATGCCATGGCTAATGACACCTCTCCGCAACCCAAGAACAGCTGCAGATCAGCGGTACAATAATGCACACGGGCAAACCAGGCGAATGATTGAGAGGACATTTGGCCTCCTGAAGAGCCGATTTCGGTGCCTCGATAAGGCCGGCTGATCCCTCCCATATGCACCGGACAAGGTCTCCAAGATCTTCATTGTGTGCTGCATGCTGCACAACATGGCAGTTGAGAAGGCAGTGCCACTCATCCTAGATCCTGAGGAGCAGGAACATACACCCGTTGAGGATCAAGGATTTGGTCACGATGTAAGTGAGGAGGAGGAGGAGGATGACATCCGGAGTCTGCTCATACGCAACTTCTTGGCGAGTCTGTGAGTCACTGGGAATGAGTGAGCAAGCTTGTAGCATTGAGTGGCATGTGTTGCAATGTGTGTGTCCAGATGACTGTATGCAAAGTGACTTTGATGTATGTTCTGATGTGTCACACGAGTGCTGATGTCATGCCACACATTAATACTCAATGACTTTACTTGGAATTTGCAAGTGTCGTACATTTTTCCTGTTTCGTAACTGCCCATGTCTTTTGCAAAGACTTTTAACGGTGACCTCTTGTGTGTCTGTTATTCCTAGGCAGCTATGCCTGTTGTCTGTTCGTGTCATCTTTGTACTCATGATGATTGCAACGTGGGCTGAATCAGCGTTCCATGCACGGATGTTTGTAAATGTCAGTACGGGTAAGAGATCCAAACAGGCTTTTTGGTGTTGGTATGGTTTGGGAATGTGCGGGAACTGTTTCTGTGCATGTTGTAGTACCATGCATACATGGCTCATCACCATGGATCAAATTACATGTTGCACCATTCCTATGACATGACAGTCACCCTTCTTGACAGTCATCTGTAGTGGAGTGTGGACTCTGGTGAAGGCATCAATGTGTGTAAACCTTGCCCCTGACACATTGAGGATGCCACTGGTTGACATTGTGGGTGACATCACAACAACAGGCTCTGTGGGGAATATCAGCCTCTCTGTGTGCAGCAGGATGTGTTTGGCTTATCCACTTATTCTAGTGTGCCAGTATATTTGGATTTCCAACAACCATGTTGTGAAGGTGGGGGCCAGCGTATGTCCCACATGTTCTGTCAACTGTCCTGTGAGTCTGTTCGTATGGATGCATTGCCCTTTGTGCCAGTATGTCATGTCACTGTCACGTCGCTTCCTTAGGGCCAGTGGAGAACATTGCTTTGCAAGCCTTCTCGGTAAGTGGATGATAAATTTAATTTGCCACGAAGCCAAGTACGTGGCACTGATGACATCACAACGTTGCGCTGTAGCCTGGCCTGCCGTTGTGGGTACATCGGGTCGACGGGACCCCTAAGGGATGGCAGTGGTGGTGTTTTCTGCCACCTCTTGGGTGCCTGGCGCACCTTGTCCCTCGTTGTCAGACTGACTCAGTTGTTCACTTTGGGCAGGGCTCCGAGATGTCTGCTGGGATGTGGCAGGAATGGTGGTGGTGGTTGGCGCAGATGTACCTGTTCCAGGTGCTGCACGGGTTTGGCCACCAGAGGTGCCAGGTTGGTTGGGGTCATCCGTGGAGTGGTGAGAGGCGTCGCTGTCGGTGGGATCAGGGTCCTGCGTAGCCTGGGACTGTGATTCATTTACCCCATTGTTGGGTTAGATTCCGCACGTTGCCCTGTTGGCGTGAGAGACAGACAATGTTAATGTCATTTAATACAAAATTCATTTTTCATATACATTGTAGTTGGCACTGCTCCACCTGGTAGTTATCTATGCTTTGTATTGTCCTCAATGTTCACTTGTGGATGGATATGTTGTGGGGTTAGATTGATCTGTGCTCCGGAGTCATTGACATGTGGGGGCATATTTAAAATAACTGGCACAGCCCTGCATATCAGCAGGGATACGCCAGTCATTGTGCACCAGAGCTATGCCAGCATGGATGCAACACATTTACAATTCGGAGCACCTTGGGGGAAAAATGGCACAGTTACATCACGCATCTGTGCCGTAGAAGTGGCGCATTGCTGGAGTTGCTTCATCAGCGCAACGCAGCTCCAGCAATGGTCTGTGGGGCCCTATCTGCACAATGCTGCATCAATCCTTACGCCTGTTTCAAGCATGCGCAGGATTTTGACGCATCATGTGCTTAAAAGTGACTTAGTGAAATCTTGTGCATTTCACATAGCCACTTTTGGGAGGCGTTGCAGTGCCGTAACCTCCCCCCCTGCGCCAGAACAGCTACTTCTGGCGCAGGGCTTTAGAACATGACACATCTCCCAGATGCATCACCTTGTAAATACCCAGCACCATGGCGCCACTTTAGTGCTGCTGCAGCGTCACAAAAGTGACGCAACGGCGGCGTGAAAGAAGTGCAAGGGGCTTCTGCACCGTGCATTTTTTGCTTGGATGCTTCAGCACATCTGTATTGGTTTTGTTGTGTTATATGACCATTGTGACAGTGGGGCACTCAAAATGCCTGTCCCAGGAAGGTATGTTTGTGTAAAGGGTGTGTGTGACAGGCCGTGCTGGTAGTTGGAGTCTGAGTTGGAACTGGGCCTTCCTCGTGGTGTGACTGTCCCGCATGGAGCATGCTGCTATACGTACGGTTCACTTTCAGGGTCCGTATCATACGGATTTTCCCTTGCTTTTTGTACGGTTTGCAAAGATTCGGCCGTATTTTTTTCCTATGGATTGTACTACGCGATTTGGATGGATTTGTACGATTCGTACGGAAAGGGCTACAAATTGGAATCATCGTACGTATTTGTTTCCCGAATCGGAATCTACCCCTGAGTGTGGAAGTCGTTTGTTGAAGTTTTGTAATTGTATGTTTTTATTTTAACATAGTGAACAAATGTGAAAAATAATTGAATCTATTTTTTGTTTTTCAGAAAATTATTTCGTTTGGAATAAAATTTGGAAATGCCAAGAAGAAGTAAAAAAAAAAGAAAAGAGAAGAAAAATAATTAAAAGTTTGAATTAGAAAAAAATGGGAGTAGTACAGAAACAGTTTGTTCTACTATAAGTACAAGATGAAAAAGGGACCACACAAGAGGATAAATAAGAATTATTCAAGTAAGGTGAAGCAGAGTTTAATTTCAAATACCAGGAAAAGGAAAGATGATAAAGAAATAGTATCTGTTACTCAGAGACAAAAGTAGTTACATGAAAATCGTCAGAGACTTTTTCGATCTAGAGTGACTCAAAATTCAATGAAAACAATGCTGCAAATATAAAACAAAATTTTTGAATTGAAGGAGAACCCACGTATTGAAAGTATAGTGGATAGTGCTTCCAATTTAAAACAGAAGTTATTCAATGTGATTGTTGAAGAGAACTAATTAAATAGAACGTTAAGTTGTTACAAGGAATAGTTCCATGTCACGTAAGATAATATACTAAGAAGCATGAGCATTCTCTGGCTTGTCTTTGAAGAAAAGTTTATAAAAGTGTTTTTCATCAGTTGAGGATGTTAGCAGTATGTTATTCAGAAATGCGTAGGTTTGTGAGGAAAGTGTACTATGTATAAAGTCCTGCATTATTTTTATGTGAACTGAGTACAATGTCTTTTATATGCTTCTTTATTAGTTGTTCAAAAAAAGTGTGATGATATTGAAATGCGATATTTTGGTTCAGAGGAGCAGTTCATAGAAAGTAAAAGTTTGATAAATACAGTTGTTGGAGGAGATGGGAAAGTGATTAGCACTGATCAGTTTGAGGAAGAAATTGGAAAGTTTAATGTAGGGTGGTCTGAAATACAAAACTATGTGTGTGTTTGTTGTTGACGTACTGATTGTAAAAGTCAAAGTAGGAATGTTGATATGTGAAAAGTGAAAAGGAGAACGATGGTAAAGGGGTAGAATTTACAATTTACTTGTTGGTGGAAGGTGAATTTGAGTTATGTAGTGATCAACGTATATGTAAATATTGTTACAGCAAATTAGAAGAGAATAAAATGCCTTTTAGAGCAGTACATAATAACTTGAATTAGTAGCTATTCTGGAGGAACTGGCAGAATTGAATACGTATGAGTCTGTTCTATTTCAACGGATGGAGCCTAAAACAGGTAAACTGCCACAAACAGACTTGCAAAGAGGTTTGAAGGAAGAGTGGTGTAGTTACCTTTGGATTTTAAGTAAAATATTTAAACTATTGCTGGAGTGAAAGCGGAAAATAAGGCAGTAGTCGTTCTAGGAAATGGTGTAGTAACAAAAAGTTGGAAAATATGGCAAGAATTTGTGGGTGTTAATAAAGTTGAAAAGGCTACCGTATATCTTATAGAGAACTATATTTATTACAAAACTGTAAATGTGGGTGAACAGGTAATACGTTCAGAAGATGAATCTTGTTGACAGATATTCTGAAGCTGCAATCGGTACAGGTGGATCATTATACCATTTACCTTCTCCTGTAGGAAACAGTTGTGGAAAATAATGACCTTCCAACGTTTTCTCCCATAGACTCATTGGCGTTCCCTGTGTTTTTTTCATTTCAAATAACTCATTGCCGCTTCCTATTACTTCTTTTGAATGCAAAGGATATATTGTGAAATGTTCATAAATATCTTCCTTGACTTGTTCACTTTCTCAATTTGATCACTTGAAATTTCAGATCATATTCTGTAGATCCTCGATTTCGACAGTTCATTTTATACATATTTCAGCTTTTGTTTGAAAGTGATCTGTCATCTCTGTCATATGCAGTGAACCACATACTAAAAACTAAAAGTCATCAATTCTTTCTGTGAAAGAGTTTGTGGAGAAAGTTCCAGAAAGAGATGAAAATTTGGAAGGACACTTAATCAATTTGATGGCATCTCAACGTCGAACAAATGAGTATTGGTATTGTCATCGTGAAGTCCTCAAGTGTATGTTACGTAATGTAGGTACATAAACATGGTTTGTCACATTTAGCTGTGCAGAGTGTGCATGGGAAGATTTGCTTGACTTTCTAAGAGAAACGAATTCCAATATAAAAAAGTTGAAATAAAGACTAGTGGTGAACTGTGTACATTATATCCTGTAAATGTGTGCAGATATTGGTTTGATAAGTTTCTACCTACAATGGCGTTTATCTGCAATAAAAAGAACACACCTCTTGGAGAGGTTACCGATTTCTTTTGGAGAATAGAGTATCAAGCAAGAGGTGCACTTCATATACATATGCTACTATGGATCAAGGATGAACCTAAATTTGGAAATGCTCCTGCTGAAACAGTAATGTCTTTCATTGAATAGCATGTGACATGTGAGATACCAAGAGAATAAGGAGACAGAAGCTTGAGATAGCAAGTTTTACGTTTCCAAAGTCACAGTTGTAGAAAGTCTTGCAGAAGAAAATAAAAGTTAAAAGGAAAGTTTTACACCAGATACCAGTTTGGCTTCTACTGTCTAGTCATTTGTAAAGGAAGAGTAATTTGTTTTTCTTTTGGAAGGCACACAATAACTTGGATATCTCAAAAGAATAACTACATGTTAAAAAGAAGAGTAGTTTCAAAGTATATCCATGATTACAATCCAGTCATTTAAAAAATGTGGAAGGTGAACATGAACGTTCAGTATGTTGCAGATTATTCAATTCCTGTTGCATGTTATGTTACATCATACATAACAAAATCAGAAAAAATAGAGATGAAAGAACTGTGGGAAGAAATTACACAAGAGAAAAGCCTTAGTAAAGAATGGTACAGCTTTACTATTAAAATGCTTTCCCACTGAGTAATTGAATTGTATGAATGTTCAGACTGATTGTGCTCTTCAAGTTTAAATTCAAAGTCACGAGTAATCATTTGGGTAAGTTTAGGTCTTGCCTGCAAACAAAATAGAGACTTGAAATCATTTGAAGAAATTGAAGAATTAGCAGTAAATGAAGCAGACAATACAGACAATCTGAAAACTAATATGTTGGACACGTACTAACATCTGGAACACAAGCAATAGATCTGAAATAATACACAAGTCAGGTGGTCCCAAACCCCGGTAGGACCCCGGTAGGATGACGGGCGGACAAAGTCCGCCCGTCTTCCTAATAGGCCCCAAAGTTTTTACAGACATTACAGTTAGGAACTAGTATTTTAAAAAACTTTGAAATTCACTAAAAAAAACATAAGTTTCAGGGACGTTATAGTTAGAAATTAGCATTTAGAAAACTTTAGAAATTCAGTGAAAAAACCATAGGTTTCAGGAACATTATAGTAAGTTCGACATTTCACTCATACAAAACAATAGAAATTCCCCGGTTATAGATAGTTGAGCTAACTATAACTTGCGCCCCTACAATCCACTGCTTATAACTTCATATATTATATCATGCATGACATGGTCAGTGGCATCACTGATGACATATCAAATGACATCACTGATGACATCACTGATGACATCATTCATGTGAAAATCTGATGCACCTCATCACACTCTAATATAACAGTTGATACACCCACTCTGAAATACAGACTATCAATTTCAAAACCATGAACACACAAATACCAGTTACTACATATCCACTCACTAATTCCTAGCTGTACACACAGATCCACTCATTCACACATACAGTTACTCATACATATAGTCAGCCATTATTACAGCATTATCATATGCACTCACATATCTATACACTCACACGCTGCCTCTCATTCATAAAGTTACTTACACACCTAGTCAGTCATGAAAATAATCAATCAAAGTTTTATTTACTCACCTGTAAAATTATACACATACCACTGCACTTATTTAAATATATAGTAACATATACTTGCACTCTAATACAATAAGTAATACTAGCACACACTGCTCCATACAGGCACTCTCACAATCACTCACTGTCACATGTAGACATTTATACAGTCACATATACTGCCTTTCAAATATTGAGTTACTTGCACATGTAGCACTGAGGCAACCATTCACTCACCAACACAGCCATACACACACGCACCCAGCCATACAGCCCTTTAGAGATACAAACTTAAGCACATATAGCCAGGGAATTATCCACTTACACATCTATGCACAGACACACACCCCACACTCACCAACACAGACACTCAGGCACCCAAACAGATACTCAAACTACAAATCAATAGCCCATATAGATCCTCATTTAGTTGCTAACCAACCCATGCAACCGCTTATACACCAACTGACAACCTAAACTGTATGAATGTGTGTATCAGTCGCTAACATATGCATCAAGCAAGACACAATTAATCACTCACTTATACAGCCAGTCACACACCTACTAAATGAACCATGCTGACTCTTATACACCCATTCATTCTTCAATACAGCTTGGCATATATATATATATATATATATATATATATATATATCTATACTACTATTATAAAGAGAGAACACAAACCTTTTGGCAAGGTAAACTCAGGAACCACAGCGCCAATCCACACACCCGATACATTGTAGAAATTGTCAGGGTGTGCAGATGGACATAGGCTATAAAAAATAAAATAAAAACTTACATTTCAAAATATAACTTTAAAAAAAAAGTAGTGCCCTGAAAGTAGCACCGGCTGCGACGCTGCTCTGGCCGTGAAGTAGCGCTGGCGACGTGCGTGATGACGAGGAGGAGAGACATGGAGCTGCGGTGAAGTGAGCATGGAGCTGCGGTGAAGTGAGGAGCGCGGGCGCGTCATGGCGAAGAGGAGCGGCGGTGAAGTGAAGATCGCGGGAAGGCAGCTCAGGTAAAGTAAATGCTCATTGAAATCAGGGCGGGAGGGAGTTGGGCCGGGAGTGGGGCGGGAGCGGGTGTGCACAGAGGGACAGGCGGGAGGAGTGGGGGCGGGAGGGGGTCGAGGCGGGAGCGGGTGTACTGCCCCCAGCCCCTTTCTGCCCCAGGCAACGCTGGGGCGGGCTGCTAGTATATATATATATATATATATATACACAGAACATATTTACATTTAATACAAACACATAGTTACTGGATGATGTCATCTGTGATGTCGTCAGTGATGTCCTTTGAGATGTCTTCAGTGATGTCATCATTGATGTCACTGACCATGTTATGAATGTTGTAATATGTGACATCATCAGCAGTGCATTGCTGGTGCGCAAGTTATAGTTAGCTCAACTAACTATAACAGGGAAATTTCTATTGTTTTGTATGAGTGAAATGTCCAATAAACTATAACGTTCCGGAAAACTATGGTTTTTTCAGTGAATTTCTAATGTTTTTTAAATGCTAATTTCTAACTATTACGTCCCTGAAACCTATGTTTTATATATATATATATATAATTCACAAGAGGGAAATAGAAAAGTAGCCAGCCACTGATTCTTAGTTCCCCGTCTCCCTCACAGGCGGTTACCAGTAGGTATTTATAGTTAGGACGAAATTTTCCATAGAAAAAGCGTTTTTTGTTTTGGAAATAGAATTGGCGCCGCTTAACAAATATTTCCAAAATGTTCAACCCTTTCTGGTGCAGCTGTATTCAAAGTTTCGGGGTGAGAAACAAGGGGGGGTCCAAAAACACGTTTTACCCATGTTATATCTATGGGGATATTTCTTTTGTAGAACACGACTACAGCTTGAACCGCTGAATCGAATTACATAAAATTTTGCATAAAAGCTAGATGTTGGTCCAGAAAGGGTTCTTTTTGTAATTTGGTGTAAATGTGTTAAGTAGCTTCAGAGATATTTAAGTTTAAAAACATATAGATATCTGGGAACGCAACAGCCTCCTGAAAGCCTACTAAAATATGAATGGCTGCCAACACTTCAACCAGAAAGCCACAACAAATATAAAACAAAAAAAAGAAATGAGGCAGGGTAGGAACAAAATGAGCCTTCTAAGCCTCTTGGGGGGTCCCACTGGG
This sequence comes from Lissotriton vulgaris, assembly GCF_964263255.1. NCBI lineage: Eukaryota > Metazoa > Chordata > Amphibia > Caudata > Salamandridae > Lissotriton > Lissotriton vulgaris. The sequence goes on from NC_141688.1 coordinate 173,135,806, forward strand.
ACTCTTCAGGGCCCAAAATAGCATTATTAAAAAATAAAAGAATTGATGGGATCCACTGACCACATGCACCTTGTTTTACTGACTAGCTCTTCAGTTTCATTTCCTTGTAGGCATTAGTGTGCCAGGCAGTTGCCTGGTTGCCACCTAGTTGCCATCTTGGAGTGGCATTCTTATATGTTTATGATTTCGTTTTCTCACAGGTGCTTTAATTAGTTTTTTCTTTTACAGTAGCTACATCGCACAAGGGAGCTTGTGATTGTACCCAGGGTAGCTGGACCACTGTTCTCATTTTATTTGGCCTCACGTTTGGAATTCTCCTTTTTGAATCGAGCTGCCTACGTCTCGATAACGCTTCCAACCCCCTATGGCTTTCAAATCCAGACGAGGAGAGCGTTGGTGTGCCACGAGCGCACCAAAACAAGCCCGCCTGTGCCCGTCCGCGCTCGGACTGCGCTCAGCACCAGCCATGCTGCCGGTTTCGTCTCAGATTCCACCTTACCCAAACATCCACTACAATATTCCACAAAAACCCTGAGGGATCTTCTAAACTCAGGTAAGATATATAATATATCAATACTAACGGGAAAAAGAACGGTTGGGTTTTCAATGCGGCAGAACAGAGAATTCATATTATTTTGGTGAGCCCGAAATTAAAAATCCTAAAAAGAGCTCAATCAAATAGACCAATAGACCAATAATCAATTAAAGCGCCATAAGCTAACTTTTGCCCAATAAATAGCTACGTGGACCCTACACCTCATCTCCACCGAACTAAAACCAGTAAAACTAGAAAAACTAGTTAAAATCCGATAAAAAACAGGCATAAAAGGACACAGTAGAAATTCATTAGTACAAAAAAGAGCTTAAAATTCATCATATATAGCAGCAAAAACGAGTGTTTCAGGGGTTGGGTTACATATATCACATTAAAGGAGTGTTAGGGACAAGCCTGCCCCATAACGTGATCAACCAGCTCAAATACATCATATAAATACTTAAAAGGTATATTAAATATTTATAGAAAATATTTATTGAAAATTATACAAATCTTCCCCTGTGTTCAGGCCAACTAATCCATATATATATATATATATATATATATATATATATCCTCAACCTCCTTTTGGCGATGAAGAGACACACGAGCACCGCGTCCTGTGATATCAAGTACGTTTTTATAATTCATGTTTGTATGCAGTGCTCCCACAACCTGTCATAACACATTTTGGCCAGCCTAGCTGGCCTTGATCACATGTAAGCCACTCTACGCAAGATCAGACATATAAATACACACCCCATTTGTGTCACATGATTTTACATATGGAAATAGAAGAAATACTGCAGGACAATATGTATGTTCCAATTCCATGAATAAAAAATTACATAATTTAAAATTTAATTTCATGGCAGGCAATTTAAATAAATATGCTATTGTGAGAAGTTGGCCTGATATGTGGTGTTTCCAATTCTGGAACCACCTTGTATCAGTCCAAACAATCCCCTATGGTGTCTGGTTGTAAGTTAACATTGTAGACAAGCTATCCTAGGGGTATGTTATGTTATGTTATGTTATGTTATGTTATTAGGGTTCTTCTAACTACAGAATAAAAAGAACAGCGAAGTTAACTGGTAAACAGCCAGGTTTTTAATGCCTTTCTGAACGACATCAGACTAGGGGCTTGTCTGAGAGAAATGGGAAGCTCATTCCAGGCGCGCGGGGCCAGGTAATGAAAAGAGCGCCCCCCTTGTCTGGTTCGCTTGATGGTTGGAACAACCATTTTAGACAAGGAGGCAGATCGCAAAGTTCTGCTCGGCTTGTAAAGAGCAAGGCGCTTCCTAATGTACCTAGGGCCTGAGTCATGAAGGGCCTTGTAGGTCAGCGTCAGGCTTTTAAAGAGAGCCCTCTTGGCTATAGGAAGCCAGTGCAGTTCCTTCAACAAGTCAGAAGCACTAGCTCGTCTAGGGAGTCCATAAATAGCCCTGGCAGCTGAATTTTGGACTACTTGAAGTCTCCTCACGAGATATTTAGGGAGTCCTAGATAGAGGGCATTTGCATAGTCCAAACGCGACCCGACAAGTGCTTGGACAATGACCCTTCGATGGTTCATAGAAATCAAGGGGAGGAATTTCCTGAGCATCCGCAGGATCCCGAAACATTTCCCCGAAAGACAGGATATTTGAGGCCCAAAGGTTAACTCATTGTCAACAATGATACCTAGATTTTTAGCCTTGGTACTTGCATTAACCGGTGGAAACAGGTCTTGTGGCCACCAACTTTTCCAGTTAGGTTCAGAGACACATCCAAAAAAAAGCAGCTCCGATTTATCGGAGTTGCATTTTAAGCCGTGTCTTTTGAACCAATCAAAGACTGCTTCTAGGCAGCCTCTGATGCGGATCCCATCGAACACCTCATTCTTGTCGTATGTGAACAAGAGCTGGGTGTCGTCAGCGTAAGACACGATCTGAGCGCCGAACGACTCCGCAACCTCTGCAAGGGGGGCCAGAAAGATGTTAAAGAGCAGGGGGCTAAGAATAGACCCCTGAGGGACCCCCACTTCCAGAGTTGCCATAGCTGCGGAGTGAGGTGGCGCCCAGATCGTTTGTCGACGGCTAGCTAGAAATGATTTGAGCCAGTTCCACACCGTCCCCCGGAGACCACAATCCCAGAGTCGAATTAGGAGGGTATCATGGGGAACAGTGTCGAACGCCGCCGACAGGTCCAACATGACCAACATGGCCTTTCCTCCAGTATCCAAGACCTCTCTGATGGCAGTGGTGACTTCAAGTAGCGCGGTCTCTGTGCTGTAATTAGCACGAAACCCAGATTGAGTGGGGTGCAACAGATTGTTATTCTCGATGAAGTCAGAGATAGATCTGTGCACATGTCTTTCCGGGTAGCATGGACTAAGCAGCCTTAAAGGCTTAACTTAAGAGGTCGTGTTAAGCGAGCTGTTTTACCACATACAATCCTGTAATACCAAATGAAAGGACACCACACAAGTATATATTATAAAAATATATGTGTTTATTTCTAAATTAATCCCCAGTACTCTTTATGAGCAAAGGGGCACAAGCGTTAAATCAAAAGCACAGTATAACATACAAAGTTGCACAATTATGGATGAGGGCGGGTGGCCACTCAAACCATATACTAAAAAAATGGTATAAGCGATACCAATCGAACAGTGGTTAGGCCTAGGGCCTAGAGAATCGCTGGGAGCAGTCAGGACTAGCAATGCTGAAGTCGGGAGAAGCCCGCGGGACTCGGGTGCAGCACGTAAAGTGCGGCTTGCACCAATGCAATGTCAATGGTGCGTAAAAGTTACACAAAGTTAGTTTAAAGATACTTCCGCTGAACCTAGAGGAACAAAACTTAAGACACAGACCCTAGAGGTGTGTACCAGTGTTGGGACACCGGCGTTGCATTGTTACCTCACCCACAGGAAGTGGGTGCACAGGGTCAAAGTAGCGTCGGGTTTTGACACGCAGGATCTTGGTGCTTGGAGCTGGAGAAGCCGCAGGCGATGGGAAGCAGAAGTGTCTGGTGTGATACAAGGGTGGATCGAAGTCGAGATGAATCTGAAAGCAGAGGGGACAGAGTCTGGGTCACTCAGCAGTGACCAGGGTGGAACCAGGACGGAACCAGGCAATGTCGGGCACAATCAGATGGTTGTTGAGAGGCTTCTCTCCGCTGTCACGTGGGCTCTGGGGCATCTGCGATGTCCAGGAGCAGGTCACTATCTGTCCCACGCAGGCTCTCGCCGTCAGCAATGTCGGCTTCAAGATTGCCGCAAACAGCACTTGGCAAAAGCAATCCACGCGGAACCGGGAGATTGCTTCTCACTCAGACCAGGAGGGTCAGAGTGGGGGCTCCTTTTTACAGGAGCTGGTGCAGATCTGGAGCAATCAGAAAAGCAAGTCGTTTTCAAGTTTCCGTAGGCACAGGGGCCACAAGCCAGCTGGAAAATGACCGGGCCAACGCATGGAGCCAACACAAGCGAAGGGCCCCACGTAGCACTCGTCAAGTGTGGAGGGGATAGCTTTGGTGCAAGTATAGCTCAGGGTTGGGGCTTCTCAAACCCCAGTGTACAGCTTCGAGGGTCACTCGTGGGCTGCACGGTCAGCGTCTTGTGGCCTTTTCAAAATGGCGTGCCCCACGCTTCCGGTCGCCTCCACGGGTCTCAGCTCTGCAGGGACTGTGGATCGGGCTGGGAGAAGGCAGGCAAGCTTGTTCTCGTCGATCTCTGTTGCTCGAGTTCCGGCGGGAACTGCAACAAAGCAAGGGTCGAGGGCTTGATGGCACCTGTTTGCACAGGGTGGTCACTCCTTGACCACAAGGGAGATTCTTCAGTCTTCTACGTTGAGTAGGATGTCGAAGGGTACAGAATTTGTTTCTTATGTTTCTTCAGGATGATCTGCTGTGCTAGGGCACTGCTCCCACTCTTATTCCAATCTGATGGGTGGATCTCCTGCTAGGTCCCTCCCTATGGGTGGGACCAGGAAGGGGGGCGGTTACACCCCCTTTCCTTTGTCCAGGTCACACTGGAGCTGGGGCTGGTGTGCCCCAGAACCGGTTTGACCGGTTTATGCAAAGGGAAGCCTTGTGTTCCCCAGGCACTGTCTGGTTTCTTTCAAACCTCCCTGCTACAATCCACTATCTCCTGTCTGGGGTGGTGTGACACCTCCCTGCGACAGGAAAGCCTTTGTCCAGGCCTCCCCTGCTGAGTTTCGGTCAGCAGCAGGAGGTCAGACATGTGTCTGTGGCAGAAGCATCCATTTTGTGGATCTGAGGCTCTTTTAAAAATCAACCGTGTTTTAGCAAAAGTAACATGTCGTCCCCTCTAGAGGGGTGGAATGCTACCCCCGTCGCCAGGACTGGCGAGGGGGTAGTATTCCAATTCGTATGACACCTTACACGACATGTTTTGATAAAGCCAAACCAAAGTTGACATATAACCGCGAGGATTATAATGCACTTAATAGTATATGGTTTGGCATTATCCTGAAAAAGCTAAGGGAATTGGTCCCGACAGCTGCAGACAGGCTCAGCTCATGCTAGAGCACCATCTCACATTAAACCACGCACTCTGCCTTCTGGATTGTTAAGGCCTGCCATAGGAGTGGCTCACAGGTTTATATGTGTCCAGATAGGTTTAGATATAGGCATACTATATCTAAGCAAGGGGTGATTACACCACCTTGCCCCAGCTGAGTGATCAGCCAGTTGTGTCAATTTTAGATAGCCAGCCAGCGGTGGCAAAAGATATGCTGCAGCCCCTGGTAGGCCTTGGATGTACCTATGCCCTGGGCACCTATAGTGCTCTGTACAGGGGCTGATAAGGTGACCCAAGCCAATCTAGTTATGCACCTAGGGTACATGGAATCCATTTTTACAGAGAGAGCAGATAGCCTGGGGCCCTGATTAGCAGGGAACCAGGCCAACTAAGTCAAAAACCAGCTAAACACAAGGCAAAAAATCTGGGGTAACCATAGTCAGGTAGCCACCTTCCTACAGCTATGTATCCAAGGATGCCTACAACATGCTGATTAGCAGGTGTAAGTAAATAACAATATATCCAGTACAAAATACTGCAAATGGGCCTATGTTTTGATGTTATATATATATATATATATATATATATATATATCCACACCAGTCCCACTACACAATTGGGTCCGACACATGCTCGAGGCTCGTGTAGAAAATCTATTGCTTTTCAGGCTTTGGTCACAAGTCCTGCAAAATAAGGTGAAACGCTGGGCAGGGGCGTTTCAGCCTGACGACTTTCCTCAATGCCCTCTTCACATATAATGATGTTTCACTTGGGAGCTTGTTTTTAAAGTCTCAATTGATGTTCTCTCATTGGAGCGTACATTATGGCCCACCCTCCATGACTTCCAGCTCTGTCAGTCCTGCGTTGGTCCATGCTGGATTTTCCATGCTTGCCGTTGGTGAATGCTGGTACAGTGATCAGCCTCTTCATACACCATGTAGTGTCCCAACCTCCGCTGGCCAAGAAAAGCACTTCTTCTTTGGCGATCAGCCCGGGTAGCAAAGATGACAGATCCCACTCGAGCCTACTCAAGTAGCAAATAGTTGCTTCCTTTCTACCGATGCAGCCTCGAACTACCGTCAGTATCTTGGACCATCCAGAGGGCAACGCGCTGTGCTTTCCACCACTATACCACTCTGAACAAGCAATGCGTGTAGCTCCAAACGGAAAGGGCGTGCTGGAAAGCGGTGCTCGTAACCGCTCAAATATCCACACCAGTCCCACTACACAATAGGGACTGACACATGCTCGGAGGTTCAAGTAGAAAATGTATTGCTTTTGAGGCTTTGGTCACAAGTCCTGCAAAATAAGGTCAAAAGCAGGGCAGACGCGTCTCAGTCTGACGGCTTTCCTCGGTGCCCGCATCTCACATTGATATTTCACTTGGGGGCTCGTTTTTAAAGTCTCAATTGATGTTCACTCATTGGAGCAGACATTATGGCTCACTCTCCACGACTTCCAGCTCTTTCAGTCCTGCGTTGGTACATGCAGGATTTTCCATGCTTCCTGTTGGTGAATGCTGGTACAGCATATATATATATTTTCATGACTAGCGGTCGCCAGTAGGTAGTTATAGTTAGAACCTAGTTTCTATAAGAAAAGCGTTTTTTTGATTTGCCAAAATCATTGATGTCGTTTGACAAATCTTCACAAAATTTTCAAAACTAATGAGCGATCAGGTCAGCTGCTGTGTTTAAAGTTTCGGGGTGAATCATCAAGCGAGGGCCCATAAAAATATGTGGGGGTCCTAAAACACATTTTCTCCAAGTTAATTTCCATAGGAAACTTTAGACTCAGCTACAGCTCAAACTCTTGAATGGTATTACACCAAATTTGGCAAAAAGTTAGCTCTTGTTTCAGAATCACAAAAGTGTGCCGATGGGAATGTAATGATTGGCTGGATGCAACCTAAACAGAAATTCGCGGATGCCATTTTATGTATTGGGGAGGGTTCCCGGGGCAGCCATTTTTGGGCGAAAGTGATATAAGGGGTCAGGGTAAAGGTACTCTGGCCCCAAGTTAGACAAATGGGGGTATTAGTGGCACAAGTTATATGTCCAAAATGTATATTTTTAATTGAGTGCAATATTCTCAATGTCTACAGTGTGACCCTCCACATACCATCTCTGGTATGAACGTAATCGCAATGCCTGGCATCACTGCAAAAATGGTAGATCCATTTTAAAGATGAATTTCATACAAACTACCTTGAAAAGTATGATTTTAAACAGTGCATACCGTAAAAGGTATACATATATGTGTTTTAGACTTTATAAAAATAGGTGCGTTCCTCGTAGTTACCCACATCTTTGCGACACACTAAATACTCACGAATCAGAAAAATTGGTTTAAAAGATTAGTTTTGTACAAGCTCCTCATAAAAATATGAGTTTAAACTGTGTAGTAATAAACCCCTAGTGTCTTAAATACTGTAAAATGTATGCATTTATGAGTTTTATACCTCTTAAAAAAGCTACAATCATCGCGGTAACCGAAGTTTCTCAGAGTCTCTCGGAGTAATCACGAATATGGAAAGTAGGGTTAAAACATAGTTTTTTAAAAAAGTTACTACACTAATATGTGCACATACATATTCTGTAAGTTAGTATAGTGTGTATGGAATAGTTAAAATTAATTTTTTAAGTTAACTTTTTTAATGTTGTTGGAATCGTTAAGTGATTGTGCGATATGATCGCGATCATTGTGACATCGTTGGGGATTTAAAAACTTCTTTAAAAAATATCTTACAGAAATATTGACAATATTTTGGGCTTTTGGATGGCTCTGACAACCGCCTTTGTGTTGAGAGTGTGTATAAGACAGCTATAGATAAGACTGTGTGCAGAGTTACAGGTTGCTTAGAAACACCCTGTTCCCTTCTTCTGTAAAGTGAACTCCCACACTACTATACATTTCATTCATGTCAAAACGTAGATTGTTGTAGATAGAGCCAATGTTTTAGTTTCTGAGGAAAGTAGAAACAGTCTTATTAACATGGTTCCTTAGTTTGTCAATCTGTGAACAGAATTGGTTTGACCACTTCCATTTCTGTCTTTGGCATATATGTGAGTACACCGAGACAGTGTGAGGGAAAAGCGACATCAGTTCTCCAAAAGTATCCTTTATTAGGATTGCCAGACCTCCCCTGTCGATTGGTGTCAACTGATGAAACTTTGTGCCTCTCTGAGCAAACCAACAAATCTCCACATTTGGCAAACCCAGGTCCCTGTCAATACCTCTTTTTTTGTGGCTTCTTTGGTCCAATAGACATAGCCCACAATCCACACTTAAAGCTATTTGCAGTAAAGGAGCAATAGCAGTCAGGAGAAGACTGGCGCTGACTAATGAAGTTTTCCAAATGAAAAGCAGTTAAAATGGAGGTTTTAAAAATAAAAAAAAGATACAGTTCATTGGAAGATGTCAGTATGTACGTGAATAAAATTAAGTAGTATGCTGGATTAATTGGCAAGAAGTACTATTATAGGCGTTTGGTTAAAAAAATAAATGTAATACAGACATGAATATGCTTTTGAATCTGTTGAGTAAACCACATCTAATGCATCTTTTTTTTAGTAGCATGTTCTTTCTAGAATGTGCTGTGCACTTGTTACCTACTGGTTCTGCTGAGTTGCTAGGTACACTGAGCTAAGAGTGTATTGGGGAAGGGTGTTAAATAGACAGATTTATTTTTTTTTAGTTCAGGAATTAAGACACAATTTATGTAAAGGTCAACTTTAACTTCCAACTCAGTTTCATGCAATAAATTGTTGTGTAGTATTTACATTTTACAAAACTGAAGCTAAATATTGGTTTAGACTCCTATTTTGTTTCACGATTCCTCCGCGATGATCGCAAAAACATTGCGAACAAGGGAAGACAGGAACCTCGTTTTGAAAGAGAGGGAAAGGGTTAACAGATGCTAGCCATTCACAAGTGGCGATACAGTAGTATTAAATGAAAGACATGATTTTATTTACTGCCTTTCTCATGATCATAGAGTGGAAAGTTGAAGAGGTTGCCATTTTATAATTGCTCTCTGTGAGAGTGGTGTACCATGATGAAACTTTTGAGAATACTTAAAGATGTAAAGAACTATATATTTTTGGAAAGACTGCCTGAAGTTGTATATTTATTATTAAATCACATATATGTTTACACGGTGATCTATATTCTTTAACGCTGTTGAAAAGTTTGTTTATATGGTGAGGGTGGTGCAATTCTATAAATATCCTCTGTTTCAAATTGAGGAGGTAAATAGTGCAGATTGCCTCTTGCGAGTTCTTGTGCTAGGTTCGATAGGTGTGTACCTTGTTTGAGAAATAGTGAAAATACATTTTAAAGATACAAGAACATTTTGAGAAATAATGTAGGTATGCCATTAGGAAAAGGTTTTGTGCTTTAAGAAAGTGAGAATTGTTTTCAGTTTTAGAACTTACTGGTGCATGCGAACACTGAGTAACAAATCAATATATACTCCTAGAGAGCCATGTATCTAATTAATATCAAGAGTGATATCTAGACTTATCTCACACATAGTTGAGTAGAAATGGATATATACACTAAAACATATAGTGTCATACTGACAGGAGGACTTAACAAGCATTTACAATGCAACGGTTTCGCCTTTGGAAAAGTTTGAGCTATTGGCATTATGAATGACAAACTTTTTATTTATGTGTTAGTTTTGAAAACAGATAAATAAATGGCATTGTCATTTACAATGGCAATAGCTTAATCTCTCGCAAATGCGATTTGTATTGCAACTATTTCACTTATCATTTTGCACTACAATGAAAACTGGCTTGTGCATTTACTCCTGCAGAAGAGTATCAAGAGGAGAGGCCCTGTTGCAGACCCGTGGAGTTTCAAGTATCTGTTGTGCATCACCTCATAACAAACAGCATAATCGTAAACGGGACTGAGAAAACTTTTTTTTTTTTAAGAGGAGTGCCCCTCTAAAAGAAAGGCCCCGGTCTCTACTGCTTTCTTTTACAAGGACGCACTTGGTTGTTGTGAGGCGCAGGTTGAAAAGAGAAATTGCGTTGTCAGTCCTCGCCCTGGTCCAGTCAGCAGGGCCACATTGGTGCTGCCATACCCAACCTAGCGCTGCCAACTGCATGCCCAATGAACTCAGTGCAGCAACGTGTGCCCACCCTCATGCTAAAGCAAGCCACCCTGTCCTGAAGGCAGCAGCCCTGGTTCCGCCTCGGTGTCGCCGCCCTGGTCTCCCTGGTCCAGCGGGTGTCTTCCTGCTGCGCCCGCTCTCTTATCGACCAGTCAGTCACTTTCCCTCATCCGAAGCCCTGCTCCGTGCTGCACGTGTTCCTACCCCGCTGCAGGTGCCCCTCACTCCTTCTGCGGGTGCCCCATTTCTGTCTCCTTGTGCAGCTGCCCTTCACAGCCCCCCCTTGCAGGAGCCCCTTTCCCTGCTGCAGGTGCCAGTGTCTATCTCCCTTGTGCAACTGAACACCCCCACCCTGCTCCCCACGGTGGTACACCCCTCGCCCTGGCGAAGGAGCCTCGCTGCCTGACGCATGTGTCCTGCGCCCCTCTTCCGGGTGCACCAGCCCCACTCCCAGGTGCCTCGCCCTCATCCTGCTTCCCCTCTGCATCCCCTGAGCCCTAGTGCAGAAATCTCACTCCAGGCCTCCCTCTCTCCAGCGCAGTTAGCCCTGCCCCTGGAGAATGTGCCAACTCTCCCTGTGCCCTTGGTCCATGCTGATGTAGTCCATCTCGCCAGTAAACGTGTGTCAGTCTCTGAATGCAGCTGTCCCTCATCTGCACGCGGCAGTCTCTTTTTCCCTTTCGTGCAGGCCTCCCTTCACTTGTGCAGCTCTCCCTCTCAAGGTGGTTCTCCCCATGAACGGGCCCCTCTCTCTAATGCAGCAGCCCCTACCCCACAGGTCTCCCTTTCCTGGTCGAGCGCCCCTACCCCCTACTGGGAATGGGCCCTTCTTCTCTTATGCAACACCCTGTCCCCGGAGCGGTAGTCTCTCGTCCATGTCTAGCACTCAGTAACCCGCTGCTTTATGCCCCGGCACGGCTCGGCCCCGGCCTCTGAGATCATTTACACGCACTTTATGGCTCTGCTGGGCCGGGCGCATGTTCTCATCAGGAACAGGGTCAATACTGTTTGCATTAGGGGGTGGGGAGAGGATCAAGTGAGCAGAAAAACGAGGATGGATTTAAACCAGATGTTTCGTAATTCAGTAAATAATTTCCTGTATATTTAGCAGGTGTCGGTAATACCGAGCAGGAATCCTGTAGCTCACAGAATCTTTTTCAAGCAGCAGTGAGTGCTGGAGAAGCACATCCTTGATGTCCGATCATGTTGCTTTCATCTAGGATCTTTCTTGTTAAATTATTGCCGTTTAGACCTTGGTAATTATTTTGACTGCTCCATATATACACGGAGAACGGTTAAGTTTGCGAGCAATCATTGAACCTGGGGCATTGTGCGTATTGCTTTTGTGGAATCGTTTGGCCATGGCTGTCTCTGACTTTTTGGCACTCAAATATTTAAAAGTCCCTTGAGAATATTGATTTGAACTTACTTGCTGTCCTAGATCAGTTTAGTGCATGCAAGAATAAATCAATTTAGCTGTATATTTCCACAGGCCCACAAGCCTCTCGGTGACGAGTGGCAGTTATTGTTCAAGCCCCGCTGCCCCAGCACCGACGGCCAGGTGCACTTCTACACGGAGGACTTTAAAAATCCTTTAAATTACTTGAATGTATCCCGGGAGAGTGCACTCGTCTCGGGGCACGACGGTGTCACGACAGCCCTCGTGCAATGGGTGCCCCCTCCCCTACACGCACATATATGCACACCCAGGCGGACACACACAAACAATACACACTCTCACACTGATACTCAACAACACGTAGACACATATGCAGAGACATGCAGACGGACGAGCTGACACGCACAGGCACACTCACTCAGACATACACAATGCGCAGACAAACATACACACATGAAGAAACCCGCACAGACCCACGTGCACAAACACACAGGCGCATATACATAGTACGTTCACACTGTTGAGCTTCACACGATACTCCTGATCTTATGTGTCTGTTTCCAGTTTGCCGAGGCAAAGACTACAGGGAGCAGGAACACGCACTTTATGGCTCTGCTGGGCCGGGCGCATGTTCTCATCAGGAACAGGGTCAATACTGTTTGCATTAGGGGGTGGGGAGAGGATCAAGTGAGCAGAAAAACGAGGATGGATTTAACCCAGATGTTTCGTAATTCAGTAAATAATTTCCTGTATATTTAGCAGGTGTCGGTAATACCGAGCAGGAATCCTGTAGCTCACAGAATCTTTTTCAAGCAGCAGTGAGTGCTGGAGAAGCACATCCTTGATGTCCGATCATGTTGCTTTCATCTAGGATCTTTCTTGTTAAATTATTGCCGTTTAGACCTTGGTAATTATTTTGACTGCTCCATATATACACGGAGAACGGTTAAGTTTGCGAGCAATCATTGAACCTGGGGCACTGTGCGTATTGCTTTTGTGGAATCGTTTGGCCATGGCTGTCTCTGACTTTTTGGCACTCAAATATTTAAAAATCCCTTGAGAATATTGATTTGAACTTACTTGCTGTCCTAGATCAGTTTAGTGCATGCAAGAATAAATCAATTTAGCTGTATATTTCCACAGGCCCACAAGCCTCTCGGTGACGAGTGGCAGTTATTGTTCAAGCCCCGCTGCCCCAGCACCGACGGCCAGGTGCACTTCTACACGGAGGACTTTAAAAATCCTTTAAATTACTTGAATGTATCCCGGGAGAGTGCACTCGTCTCGGGGCACGACGGTGTCACGACAGCCCTCGTGCAATGGGTGCCCCCTCCCGTACACGCACATATATGCACACCCAGGCGGACACACACAAACAATACACACTCTCACACTGATACTCAACAACACGTAGACACATATGCAGAGACATGCAGACGGACGAGCTGACACGCACAGGCACACTCACTCAGACATACACAATGCGCAGACAAACATACACACATGAAGAAACCCGCACAGACCCACGTGCACAAACACACAGGCGCATATACATAGTACGTTCACACTGTTGAGCTTCACACGATACTCCTGATCTTATGTGTCTGTTTCCAGTTTGCCGAGGCAAAGACTACAGGGAGCAGGAACACGCACTTTATGGCTCTGCTGGGCCGGGCGCATGTTCTCATCAGGAACAGGGTCAATACTGTTTGCATTAGGGGGTGGGGAGAGGATCAAGTGAGCAGAAAAACGAGGATGGATTTAACCCAGATGTTTCGTAATTCAGTAAATAATTTCCTGTATATTTAGCAGGTGTCGGTAATACCGAGCAGGAATCCTGTAGCTCACAGAATCTTTTTCAAGCAGCAGTGAGTGCTGGAGAAGCACATCCTTGATGTCCGATCATGTTGCTTTCATCTAGGATCTTTCTTGTTAAATTATTGCCGTTTAGACCTTGGTAATTATTTTGACTGCTCCATATATACACGGAGAACGGTTAAGTTTGCGAGCAATCATTGAACCTGGGGCACTGTGCGTATTGCTTTTGTGGAATCGTTCGGCCATGGTTGTCTCTGACTTTTTGGCACTCAAATATTTAAAAGTCCCTTGAGAATATTGATTTGAACTTACTTGCTGTCCTAGATCAGTTTAGTGCATGCAAGAATAAATCAATTTAGCTGTATATTTCCACAGGCCCACAAGCCTCTCGGTGACGAGTGGCAGTTATTGTTCAAGCCCCGCTGCCCCAGCACCGACGGCCAGGTGCACTTCTACACGGAGGACTTTAAAAATCCTTTAAATTACTTGAATGTATCCCGGGAGAGTGCACTCGTCTCGGGGCACGACGGTGTCACGACAGCCCTCGTGCAATGGGTGCCCCCTCCCCTACACGCACATATATGCACACCCAGGCGGACACACACAAACAATACACACTCTCACACTGATACTCAACAACACGTAGACACATATGCAGAGACATGCAGACGGACGAGCTGACACGCACAGGCACACTCACTCAGACATACACAATGCGCAGACAAACATACACACATGAAGAAACCCGCACAGACCCACGTGCACAAACACACAGGCGCATATACATAGTACGTTCACACTGTTGAGCTTCACACGATACTCCTGATCTTATGTGTCTGTTTCCAGTTTGCCGAGGCAAAGACTACAGGGAGCAGGAACGGCACACGGACAACGGGAGGGGGGGGGGGGCGGGAACCGCACACGGACAACGGGAGGGGGGGGGCGGGAACCACACACGGACAGCTGGAAGAGGGGGGGGGGGCGGGAACGGCACACGGACAACGGGAGGGGGGGGGCAGGAACCGCACACGGACAACGGGAGGGTGGGGGCGGGAACCACACACGGACAGCGGGAAGAGGGGGGGGGCAGGAACGGCACACAGACAGTGGGAAGCAGGAACGGGCACTCACCTGGACTTCTTCCGCTTGCACACATTTTGCGAAATACAGTGACATCCCGTAATTTCTATCTTCCGAAACATCGGGATCAGCTGCGGCTCGGGAGGCGGGGATCTGCTGTGGGAGGGGAGGGGGAGAGCGGAGGCCGTGTTACAACGGCATCGGGACCGGCTGCGGCTCGGGAGGCGGGGATCTGCTGTGGGAGGGGAGAGGGAGGCGGGAATCTGCTGTGGGAGGGGAGAGGGAGGCGGGAATCTGCTGTGGGAGGGGAGAGGGAGGCGGGGAGAGCGGGGATCAGCTGCGGCTCGGGAGGCGGGGATCTGCTGTGGGAGGGGAGAGGGAGGCGGGAATCTGCTGTGGGAGGGGAGAGGGAGGCGGGGAGAGCGGGGATCAGCTGCGGCTCGGGAGGCGGGGATCTGCTGTGGGAGGGGAGGGAATGCTGCAAAGACAATGGGACACAAGGGTTGTTTTGCTTCTGTGGGAGGGGAAGGGGACACGGACGGCCGGCGGGAAACGTGCACAGGACAGCGAGGAGGGGGGAGGGGGGACGGCGGGAGGAGGGACACAGAGTAAGGCAGGACAGCAGCAAGCACGGCCCGGCCGGACCAGATTCAGGGGCGTTCCCGGCTTTTGGCTGACGTATCATGACGTAGCCAAAAGCCAAAGATTCTCGGGAACGCCCCCGAATCTGGTCCAGCCATGACGGACGCCTCTCTGTTCCAATGGCTAGCCTCCATTTATGGAGCTAGCCAATGGGACAGGGGGGCGTATTCCAGAGTCACTGCTGAAATCAAGAGATTTCTCTGGAGGCGGAGCTTACAGCTCCGTCCCCCAGCGAAACCTAAAAAATGAGTCATAGATATACTCACAACTGTTATGTATCTAACACCAAAGGAGGTACTTTCAATGGGGCAAATAACCAACAAGCAGCGATAAATATTGCCGAGTTCGCTTAGTGCGATTTTGAGTAACGCCTGATTTGATCGCCGAGATATCGCGTTATTTACAACGCTTATCTCCACGGCGATGAAAATTCCGGCGATAGCGGCAAAATGCAGGTTTATCACTGTGAATTCAGCGATAAACCTGCAGCTATAGGGATTGCTTAATAATAAGGAGTTGTGGATTTATAAAATGTAAAATACCGGCAATAACTGCAGTTAGTGCTGCTTTTAATATCGCTATGGGTGTCCCGGGCGGGCTTGTAAATACTGCGAAGGACAGATAACGATATTTCTAATGTTGTTTATCTTGGGAACGCCTATTTTGCATCTCATTTGAAATGCGATGGAAGGCGTGAGGGAAACCGGTGCTGAGACAAGGAAACACGCGCTAGCGTGTCCTTGCTAATAGTGCAATGCCATTATTGCCGCTTTTCGGCCGAAAACAGCTGCTAAAGCGGCGATAATGGGCTTGATAATATTCCCCACAGTAAGCCCAACATTAATCAGGCACTCATCGAATCAGTCAGTCACTACTAAGGCATTCATCTAATTACTTATGCAGTGTCTACATACTTAGTCAATTACCCAGGCAATACATATGCACTATTGCAATCACGCAGGCACTAATTATGTAGTCATTGAACTATGCAGGCACTACCCATGCATTCATCAAATCACCCAGGCACTAACCATTCACTTATACAATCACCAACAGTGTACCTATGCAGTCATTCAAACACCCACGCATAACCCATTCACTAATACACTAATAACCTAAGCACTCATAAAAATACTGTGGCACGACCCATGCACTCATCCAATTACACAGACAGTACCATTGCAGTGAACCTATCACCCATCCAGTACCATTGCACTCATTCAAAACAGGCGCATTACTGTTGCACTAATAATATCACCCCATGCAATCATTTAAACTTTACCAATGGACTCATGCAATCATTCAGACAGTAGTCATGTACTCATCTAATCAGCCAGGCACTACTGATATATATTGAACCTGTCACACACTCTTAGCATGTACTCTGTAGTATTAGTGAACTATAAGCTATGATAGAGATTAATGTGTAGATTTTTATATTCACCATTTTTTAAAATTTTAATGTGACACATTTAAGTAAAAAAGTACTAAGATACTTAATACACTAGAGGCACACAAATAGGTCTGGTGTTGTGTTTTCGGATTTACAGTGTTGAGTGATGTATGTACTTCTGCACTTTGTTGATGTTCATATTAAAATGTACTACATAAGGTTTATACATGTATAAGTGAGAACTGAGATATGGTGTAGCTGTGTTGTAGTAAAGGGTGCTATAATGTTAAAAGGTAACTAATAAATACAGTGTTTTGTTGTGCTTTGGGTTTGGTATATTGAAGTAAGAGCATGTAGTTATGTAACTAGGATACACACTTCTACTATAGAGCCTTTCTTTAATGAAGTAAGCTATATCTAGGATAACACATTAGTTCATGCTATTGATGAAAGAGGACAATGTTATGCCATTGTTATGAAATGAAGAATGGCACTCCTATAGCAAAAGAGGTGATGGTATCTAGAAATGTAGAACAAGTTATTTCAGAGAGGTACAAGGAATGTGTAGTCAGGCCATGTATACAAATGGTAACGTAGTAGTGTTTTTAGTATTTGACCGTAATCCATTAATATAGTAAGATAACTGGCAAAAGTTTGCTGTGTACTTATTTGCAGAGGAACGCTTTGTCTTGACCACACAGTAAGTTATATATCAGTACTGTTACAATAAATTAAAGGATAATAAAATGCCAGCTTGAGATGTGCATAACAAGTCAATACTGGTTCCTATTCCAGAACCCCTTCATGGTTTTAAATATTTATGAGTCGAGTCTTATCCAAAGTATATATTGATTTCGGCTATTGTCTGTATAGAGCCAAAGACAGGTAAGTAAACACCCACAGGGCTGCATAAAGGTCAATATTGATTAGTAGTATTCAGCAGGATGCTCAATAATTTGTAATGGTAATACTAGGACTTTTAGAGGAAGAGAATATGAATATCAATGAACTATTTGGTTTAAGTTATATATGGAAGAATAATTGAGAACATTGTGAATTCACCTGTAGCACGGAATTCAATTTGGAATGATTCCTCTATTTCACGTTACCATATTGTAGAGCTGTGGCCTTTGAAATTGTAACCAAAACCACCCATGAAGATATGACTTGTCCAAACTGCAGATTAGAACTTAGGTGTACGTTGTTATCAATAACGCCTGGGAAATATATTGTAGTCATGCTACAATGATGCAGAGTGGATGGTAGTAAATTAGAAACTGAAATTACAAACTTTGTAGAGGAACAAATTTAAATAAAAAAAAAAGTTTCACAACTATAGCAAACATATTTCATGAAGGAGTTAATATAACCTCTACACATTGCACAATATATTAAGGTTGTCAGACAGGATGGAGAAAGTGCAATGACATAGAGATGTCATTCAAATCAAGACTAGATGGCCCCAAGATGACAGCGACTAGCGTTGCTCCGACAGCCGGAGCGACAACTCAACTAAATATAGGCGGAAATAAAGTTCATTGCAGCACCCAAGCCACTGATTCCAAAATAGGAACTAAAGCAGAACAAGGTGGTATCAAAATGACTTCTCGCAAGGCCTTCACTACAGGTGAACATACGCATTGTTAAAAATCCATGAGCGAGGGTGAGAAAATGGCTGCGATCGTTGACTGAGATCGGGAGAAAATCCTGCATGAAACATGCAACATTTATGATTCACAGTAAGAACTTTCCCAAAGCATTTTATCATCAAGTGCTGACCATATAGTGAGGTGGTATATAATATTGTTGCAGCTTTGAACATTTTAATTATGTAAAGCAGAGCCAACCTCCCGGCAGCTAAAATGGCGGCGTGAGGAGCAGAGGCAGAATCTAATAAGCAATCTGCACCCGTTACAGCCCTAGAATGGAACGCCCAACGCCCAAGACCCGCGCCGGCTTGCCCATGCGATTGGCTAGCGACGATGTTCCACAACTGCACTGTGATAAAAAAATCAGACTTGTGAAGGTGCTTCGCCCGCCATTGCGAGACTGTGGTGGGAGAGCACAGAAGCGCCACAGATATCACAGCGCCTTGCTTTCTTGCTTGGTATTTTAGAGACACTGGTGTTACCACACACACCTAAAAACCCCTAGCCCAGCTAAAGAGGAACTATACTCGACTGATTCTGTCCCAGCCCTTTCACAAGTACCAGATTTGCGACTTTCTAACTCATTTTACAAAAACTGGTCCGGTTGTTGCTGAGAGGTAGAGATGAAGCCACACATTGCAACCCCTACTGTTATTGCTCCCAGTGACTGCTGCTACCTATGCTACTCACGGTTCATGGCTTGACGTGGATTATCTGCCTGCTGTCTGCTGTTCATTTTGCTCCAGGTCTGCTTTGTGTCCTAGAGTGCCTGCCATCCGAGGTGCCTGTGGCTGTGACTAAACTGCTTGCTGGGTGCTATGTGCTTGCTCCGTGACAGGGCTGCCGGATTGCTGTACAACTCTGTATCCCGGTGCACTACGCTGCCGGAGCCCTGCTTGATCCACCAAATGTTCCTGCCTGCTCCTCTGAAGATACCCCACTTAATACCATCTGTTGCTGATTACTGGAGCGACCCTGTGAAGCTGGTGCCTTGTTGTGCGACGGTAGCATCCAGGACAAAGCTGTGAACTGTGTACCCTCCGGGCGGGCCTAGCCGGCCGACGGGACATGAGCCTTTCAGGCAGGGAGGATTTGTGTGCTGTGATCGAGCGCTGGCGCTCCCTGAGATTTTCTCAAAGAGGCGTACGCTGGGTTTACTGCACCAGATTAGACCAGCCTACTCCCACGTTCACTTGCTGTGATCTCCTACACTAAGGCCTGGTCGAGATGCAGAGGGCGAGATTGTGGAGGGCGAGATTTCGGTGATTGTGGCTGAGTGCCCCTATCCTAATACAACTGGGCTGCTGTGGTAGTGCTATAGTCACCATATACATCGCGTCCGCTACGCTTATGCTGCGCCCCAAGCACTCGACAATTCCTGGATTTGGCATCCCTCTCCTGCAAAACAGGGACATATGCTTAAACTGACAATAATTCTAGGACCCTTAAAGAGGGCGTACTCACAAGCGAGAGAGGCACACAGAGAAAAATACAGGCGAACAGCAAGGAAAACTCAGGTCCGCCCCTACTTCTTGTCACAAACTTGGGAAACTGCGTGGCCTCCCCTGATTATTGTATGCAACATGTCAACTGGTACATAACACCAATTAGATGTTTATATAGGGCGTGGTTGAGGGGTAACTAGGGCACCACCTGCATGCCACAACAATATACCAGAGGCGCTTGTACGGCTTTATTGTGGTTGGGGATCGGGCTTAAGCACAGTCATGAAGACCACCCTGCCTATAACAATTCTACAGCGCTGGCCACCAGAGTAACTGTACCTCGGGTAACAAGCATGAAAAGAGGCTCCCTAGCTCCATCTCCAATATGGCCTGTATGAAACGGCCTGCCTGAACTGACTAATCTCTGAGGATTTTTGTATGAAGTGGCCCACCTGAACTGCCTTCCCTCTGAGGATTTATAGTCACTGATTGCCTCTTTAGAGTTTGTTCTTCTGCATTTATCCTACACATGTGACTGCTTAGTTTCTACTATTACCACATAGTTGGAGTTGCCGACACTCAGACATTGCTCCTCGGCTCGACATCCTGATTTCTTTCTCCCCCCAAGGCCCCCGTCTCTCCTATCACCTATCTCATCTCCCTCCCTTTCCTTTCTCTACCCCCTTGGATGTCTTATTTCTCCGAACACTCTGTTGAAAAGTAATATACAATCGTTTTTAGCCTAATCGTTGTGAAAATGAAACCCTGAGTAAATTTACTATTTTGCATAGTTACAATTCTAAGCACTAGTATATGCAGAAGTTCTTTGTACTTTTTTGTGAATCTGAGCTTTCACGTTTGCATTTCTCTCCTTAGTGATTTTACAACGTATACATTTCCTTTTCTGCTATCCGTATCTCTTCCTTGTGGGACTCTTCAACTCGCTGACACCCTCCCTTTGTCCTATCTGGCCCTTGCCTTTTGTGGATCCTGTCTTTTTCTGGATCGCTAATTTACCCTGGTATTGAATGTCATCTTTCTGTAATTAATGCAATTTTTTCTTTTGCCGTTTGTTCCCCCTCTGTTGACCTGCCTGTTCCGACCTGCCTCCTAGCTCCCTGCCCCTGGTTGCCCTTTGACTAAGCACTCTCCCCCCCATTGTAGGATGACAGAGAGAGTCCACAGTGTCAAGGGAACCATGCACAGTTGAGGCATGGTATGGCGGTCCTTACCAAGCACTCCCTTTCCCCTAGTTGGGGAAGTATCCAGTAGGTAGGCCTTGGAGTCTCAGAGACCCCTCTGAGAGAGTCAACTGCGTAAAAGGAGCTTCACGCAGCGGAGATGTGGGAATGATACCACTTTCCCTGGGATCGCAGCTTAGTGTACCTTGGATGAGGTTTTTACCCCTTTACCGGTTTGTGCCCCCTCCACCCTACCCCCCTTTTTTCATGCTTTCTCCCATCCTCCCCTATCGCTTTCCCTCTTTCATTCTTTGTCTACTCTTTCGCCTATCCCCTCTCCCCTTTATCTCTCCCCTTGCCTGTTATGCAGTCTTTTCCCCCTGTCCCTTGCACCCTTTAACTAGCACTCCTTCTCCCCTTGTTGGGGAAAGTTCCAATTACTTTAACCTCTGGAGTCTCAGTGATCCCTCTGAGTGAGTCCACAGTGCCAAGGGAGCCACTCACAGTTGAGGTATGGTATGGCACCTCTAGCCAAAATACTGCCTCTCCCCTTTTTGGGAAAGGATCCAGTAGGTAGGATTTGGAGTCTCAAAGACCCCTCTGAGAGAGTCACTGCGTAAAGGGAGCCTCTCGCAATGGAGTTGTGGGAATGATACCACTTCCCCTGGAATCACAGCCTACTGAACTTTGGATGCAGATATCACTCGTCTACCGGTTTGTACCCCCGTCACCCTCCCCCTCTTCGCTCATGCTGTCTCTCTAACCCTCCCCCTCCTCTTTCCCTCCTTCACTCGCTGTCTACTTCCCCTGCCCCTACCCCCTCTCCCCTGAATCTCTTCCCTTGCCTGCTTTTTCCCTTACGCATATGTCCTTATTGTTTGTCTCGACCTAACGTGTAACTATGTAGCTTTGTTCTAATAACTGTGTAACCTTTGCTACGATGTAACCTGCAACTATGGTCTGATACTCATGTAAAGCGCTCTGATACCTCCGGGTCTAGCCAGCACTATATAAAACCTTTCAAATAAATATACAAGACTATGTAAAGGCTAAGAAACTAATACCTGCTATTTCTAGAACCGAAGTTCTCAGGACTCCTCTGATAATTTATGATAACCAAATGTGATACTGTGTTGAAATGTATATGAATTACGAGTTTCTGAGACATTATTCAACCTTATAGGGATATTATCTACACAGCATGTTATTAGAAATTAAAGACTGCCCAGTCGGTAAGTGCTATATTATATAGTCTGATTACACTAGACGAATTAGAACAAGTAATAACTTGATACTATGACGAGAGGTAAAGCTACAGGTCCAGATAAGCTTCCATCTGTAGTTTATCGTACTTTCTTAGAAGATCATAAAATGGACCTTCTAGCCATTTTTCAGGCCGCTCAAAACGCTCTGGCTCCACAGTTGTGGGATGATGCTAATATGGTAGTATTTAAATAAAAGGATAAGCCACATGATCTCCCAGGGTCCTATCACTCAATTTCACTCACTAATTGTGAGGGGATGATCTACGCGAAAATACTTGCTAATCGACTGGCTAAGGTCATATCTCCATTGGTCTCTTTAAGACAGCATGGGTTTATCCCAAGAAGGGGAACTGTGAATCATATTGTTAGAATTATTACCCTTCTTGACATTGCTCTATGTAACCTTAAATTGTATTTTCAAGTGACTTTGGAGTGGCTCGCCTATGTTACTGTTCTGTTTAGTGATGTACATCACATAGATTTCACGGCTTTTCACGAACCTATCAGTCGACTCCTGTCCATTGTGGTTGAACACATCTTCCTGGACATGAATGAGTGAAAAAAGAAAGATTATTTATATATCTATATCTATATCTATGTATATATAGGTTTGGATCAGTTCTGTTTCTTTGCGTATGCCGATGACGTAGCAATAGTAACATCGGACCCAGCGAGGGCTTTACCCGAGAATGAACACCTTGCACACAAATTTGGTCAATTGTCTGGCTATAAGCTTAATTTGTCAAAGACCCAGATTCTTTGTACTAATGATATTATGGATGGGGATTCGAGAGTTGTCGATGAGGTCATATATCTGGGTATTAAGATACTGATGTGCTTGAAAGAACTTGTTGATGTAAATTGTTATAGGTAATAATAAACACGCCCTTGGAAGATGGGAATGCCTTAATTTATCTTTGGTAGGGAGAGCTAATGTTCTTAAAATTAACAAATTACCAAAAGTGCTATTTTTTTTTTAGATCTGTGCCGTTGGAGAGAACTTACCCGCAATTGCAACTGGTTCAACAATTGTGTTCTAGATTTTTATCGGCCCCTGGGAACCACGGAGAGCTATACGATATATGACTATGTCGCATGATGAAGGGGGGTGGTCAGTTCACGATTTTGTAATATATTATTTTGCTTGTATATTAGCCAATCTATGTTTATTGCTAATTGGGGAAGGTCTAGGCTGAGGTTCCATCAATTTATCAGATGGTATTGAGGACCAAAGCTAATAATTGTCTATTCAAAAAATTGATGGTAGCTATTACAAAAGCACCGCTTTAAAATATTGAAAGCAGCCAACAAGTTTGGAAATCTATACGGAAAAAATTCAAGATCGATGGGTTATCATTTTATACACCGGGGATTCTCTATATTTCACTATAATGTGGCAGGAAGATGGAGACTGGCAGGCATAACTCAATTGGGGCATCTTATGGAGGCCAGGACTCCCTCTCTTCTTTTTCACACTTGGCAGATAAATATAAGGTACTCAAACATCCATTTTAAAAGTATTTACAGATACAGGATTTTTGAATAAACATGTAACAACGCTAAAACAACAAAAGATAGTTGAAATCATTAAAAGTCATGGAAAAATTGGGGTTCTCTATAAAGAGCTGAAAACTTTTACAGGAGATGATTTAGAGAACATCAATTTTAAATGGGGTACTGTTCTGGGAGAGCCACATGTTTCTATTGAAGAGTCGCTTGATATAGCAGGGAAAGTTCTTATGGTGGCAAAATTTGAAAACATAACATTATGAAATCATATTTAATTTGTATCATACTCTTGCAAAGATGCATAATTGGGTGAGTGGCTATGATGGGAAATTGTTCCGAATGGCACAGATGACGCAGATATACTTCATGTTTTCTACTCCTGTATCAAGCTGACGGTGCTTATTTTGCAGATTGAGAGGTTATTATCAAAAATTACTGGGGTAGCTTTAAAAATATCGGCTAATATGATGGTGCTTGGAATTGGGGAAGATTTAAGGTTTGGGAGACCAATGCACAAGTTTAGATCTGTTGTGTTTATTGACACGGCTGTCACGCGGTTGTGTATAGCTACTACATGGTTACATCCAGAAGCACCATCCTTCGAAATGTGGCGTGCAAGATTTCATAATATATTTAATATGGAATATAACATATTCTGTCAAAGGTCTAAGAAAGCGAAAACGTGGTTGTTATATTTGGGGGGCTATGTTTAGGCATATGATCGGATGAATTTATCTTGTCGGGGCTATGAATTGATCGTTTTATTTCTCTTGTCTTTTTTGTGATATGTTTCTTTAAATGGTTTGATACTGTAGATTTCAATAATGGGAAAAAAATAAGAAATTAAAATGAAGGAAATTAATTTATAAAACTTTATAGGACTACATCCTGTTACCACAGAAAAAAACTAAACAGATATACTGAAATACAAGCAGCCTTCAGTTGTATCTAAACAGCCATGTTTCCATTCACCAATGTATCTTGTTTTGTTTGCCTAATGTTCAAAAAGAAATTCCAATACATTTTTCTTTGTTTACAATTTTTTCATAGTGCTAGAACTGCTGCAATAAATTAAGAATAAGATAACTATGGTTTTGAACAGTGTGAAAAATTAGATCCACTAGCCACACCCACCTCCCCAGCAGAGCACTTACCATATCGAACGTGTTCTTGGGAATTTCGAATTTGTGCAAATCTATCAGAGTGTGGGGTCCAGTTGACAGGGGGAGCCAAAAAACGTGTTCATTGACTATCAACTTTGGTACTGTATCATCAAAAACATGCCAAAATAGTCAACAAGGAGTAGTTTTGTATAGATGTGTCAAATGTTATGCCACTCCAACCAAGAGAAAGGGTAGCACACTTTTCATTTGCTAATATCACTGGTGTCGTTTGATGAATCTGCATGTAATGTATCTTGCATCTTGAGGAGTCTACATGTCATTCAGTAAGCACATTATACCGAGTATAAGTATATCAGAATTGATGCAGATCCAATGGCAGAGAAGACAGTAAACATAATTTTGGGGGGCAAAAACCCCCCATTGCTATAGCAGACCACAGCCCTAAAAATAACTACGTTCTGTGCGATGTGTGATAACTGTGAAAGAGTAGAATGCTGTCACTTGCAGTGAAGTTAGCCAATGGCTGACGTTCACTGACCCATTGTTGCATGTTTTATGTATGTAATGGTGCAAGAAAACAACTACCGCCCATTGGATGAGAGGCTGACTGAATACCCGTGTCAATATACAATATATATATAATGCTAGTAAAATCATAAGGTCCTGGTTAACGCTAGACCTAAAATGCAAAGTTATGAGTTTAAAATACAGTGATCACAAAGTTTTGAATTTTGCATTTTAAAAAAACAGTAGCCCTTTGAGATACACAAAAAAGCGATGGATGGATTCCCCACATTAATCTCAGATACTGGTAATAACTTTGGACCGCATTTTAGTCCATTGTTCTTTTGCCCACTATACACCTCAGTTGAGACCCAGACATATGCAAAACAGTGTTGACCCTGTCCAATAGGAAACGTCCAGTCTGAAATTCCAAGTCATTTACTTGGAGGCAGCTGTATTTCTTGGAAATTTGCACTCTGCTAGTGCCATCTGAAATACTTGATAATATATTCCATGAATGATTTCAGATTTTTCATATTTCTTTTGTCAAAAAGTACAAAATTGCACCTCAGTAATATCTTTTAGCGTTAAAGATTGAACTGTACGCTGCTTATTCACGTCTTTTACAATAGCAGGTGTAGTATATAAAGTAATTCGGCAGTCTAACGCTGGTAATGCTTAAAAAAATAGTCAATTTAATTTAGTATCCTTGTAGTACTCCAGTAAGTGACTGAGGGGCATATTAGCAAGTCCAATATCGCCGCTTTAGCTGTAATTTTTCCCACTAAAGCGGCGATATTTTTATCACCCTATCAGCAAGCTGTCGCTGACAGCAGTGAGCGACACCTTTTAGGTGATAGCGACTGGTTTGGGACCCGCTTTGCATGTCAGCGATATTTATCGCTAATGACATGCAAAGTGGCCGTACCCAAACTGTTAGCTACTGAAAGCAGTCGCTAATACAGCTATCACCTATTGACAACGCAGGCTTAGCGATAAAAAAAGTTGCGGTAATGCGAGATTATCACTAGAATCTAACGCCTGCTAATAGGATGATATATCTGTGTATTCAATAGGAGGTGGATTGTCAGGTTAAGCCCCCATTGGCGTTAATGCGTGAATATCGCTGGATTTCCAGCGATATTCACGCATTTCACTGCTATTGCTGGATATTTTAGCAGAATGCAGAAAAACGTTGCTAATAGCATGTTTTCTCCGCTAACATATCCAGTGATAGGCAGCGATAAAAAAAACACGCTAAACACGTTTTGCGACAAAAATCGCAATTCCTTTCTAATATGCACCTGAGTTTTTTTAATCTGCACAGCTATTTTGCATTTATTTATCTATATAGCTGTTTTCGAAAATGCAATGTAATGTTAGCTTTGCTGTATCTTCTTTTTAATACAGTTTTTACCACTAAATTAAAGATACATCGTTATTGCTGACTATTCTTACGAGCTCAGGCCAAACAGTCTGACTCGGACTCAGCAGGGTATTGAAGAAATTCGCGGACCCTTTTCTTTTTGGGAGCGCACAATGCTTGTTATTACATTCTACCCATTCATCAAACAGAACGTTAATTGCAAATATCTGACACTCTTTCCCTTCCACTGGCGGGTTTGATCTTTTCTTCTCAGGCCCGAGAGATAGACAATCTCCGTTACCAAGGGGTGAGCATCGCAACGAGGCACTTTGATCTGGCGATGTGTGCTCTTGGCTCTTTTAAATGATCACTTTGACAAAAAAAAATAGCATAATAGTTTTTTTTTGTTTTTAATGTTTCTCTTCTCCGTGGCCAAAGCAAACAAGAATGCGCTGCCTTCTCTTTCATTTTCACCTTGGAAGATTCTAGGCGAGCAGAGGACGCTCACACGGCGTGGCGTTCTCACGTTCACGTCTGGCTGGTTCCCAATGGCGGGGGTGTCGGGGGGGGGGGGGGAGGGGGGGGCTGACTCAAGGAGAAAAGGATGGGCTGGAATGCTTATGTGAGGCGAACCCCAAATGGCTGTGGTGTGGCTCCGAAGGGGACCCCGTGTGCAGGGTCTGCTGATCAGCGCTTTGCCACACACTTGCCCCGCAGCAGGCACCCACACGCCCTGCCTTTTGCAGTCCGCCTTCTTTGATGTCTGTGGTGCCTGCATTGAATTCTCTTGGTAGCTTGTCGCTGGGAGCGTCAGATGAACACCTTATTATGCTGGGGCATGATGTGATGACATATGTAGGGGGCAGCGGAACAGAACAGCGCACAATGAGGCAGATATCAAAGGCATCTGCAATGTAGGTTGAAACGTGTTGAAAACATACAAAAAAGGCAAGCGAGAGAGTTAAGTGTTCCTTTAATTGTGATGCATATGGGCTGTTTTCGGCAGCTATTTTCGTTCTTGTGTCTCGTCGGCTGGGGCAGCTCAAACAGAATAGTACAATGCACTCTGAAATTATTCTCTTATTGCTTTTTAGTGTGGGCAAACATCTGTGTGCCTCCCCAGAGTCTTCCGTCTGTGATGGGCATTGTTAATGGGCACCCGACTCAGATGAGCATCAACAGTGCATGCCTTCTTGACATTTTTAGACGTTGCTTATTAATCTTCTGATGCACGAAAGATTGGTAAGAAATTGACAAGAAAGGCTGATTCTCTACATTGTGGACTGGCTGCATGGGAATCGTTCACAGCCCATGGCCATGTTCATGGCGCAATATTCTGCAAACCATCCATTCGAGTTGTGACACAAAGCAACAATTTGCAGTGAAGTGATTTGTTTCTGATTGACAAGTACTCTTTAAGGTGAACTCGGATACTGGACGATGTAATAAAGTGATGGCTATTTATTTTGGGTAGACAAATTTGAATTATGTCCTCATGGTTAGGTGAATTTAGGGCATTACACAATTTTTCAAACAAGTTGTACTGTAGTGCTAAATGCCCCATCTTGGGTCTTAAAAAAGTCTGACTTGTAATGGTTACAAAGATGGCGCGCGGGATTACCAGGAGAGTTTACCACCTGGACCCATAGACATTCACACCTTGAACCGTTAAACCTGATTAACTGCCTGCCTATCAGAATTTTATTTCCCTATTAGGACTTACACCTGTACACCGTGACTTACCAATTCCTTGTTGCCTGCACTCTAAACCCTAAGGATCAATAAGGGTGTTAGAATAATAGGTAGAATATAACATTTACCTTCATTGAAATAACCACAGACTCGAGAGAAAGTTTCAACACTTTATCTATGCAATATTCTGTGAACAGACAGCCACAATAGTGAAAGTAAAGACTTTTCGAGTATGAAAATAATTAATAAAGCAATAATTCTGCAAGACTTTAAAGATAATTTTCTAGACATTGGTACCTGGGAAGGGTGACAAAGGAAAACAGTACAAGGACACACCCACACAGCAGCTACTTTTCCCTCCTGAGGCGGAAGCCGGGAGGTCTCTCCTCTGTACTTTGCGCTATTCAGCGTTTTTATGCTCTTTTAAATTTCGTTTTTCTGACGCTTGATCTAATAAGCTTGCAGAGACTCCCTCTGTGCTCCCCTGCGCTCTGTGTACCTTCTCCCCCCTCCCTCTGCCCCCGGACCGCTCTCGGCCGAGTACAGACGCCGAGGGCTAGTTTTCCGATTTTGGCGGCCATATTGGGTGTGGGCTGGTGAGTGACGCGCTCTAGCAGCGCTCATAAAGGACGGCTATGACTCCGCGCAGCGGACGCGTACAGCGGACGCGCCGGACCTGCGCCGGAGTCGTGCCAGAGTCCTGCCCGTCTGCGCCCGTCCGCGTCACGGAGGCGGACGGCGGGACGGGTGCAGTTGGATCTAGGCTCTCCTATTCGTCGTCGGATCTTCTGACACTCAGGAAAGAAATGACCTCATGTCAGGTGGTCTTTCCGGGGCGGTGCAGAGGTAAACGCAGAAATCCTGGCTGTGGATGGCTCCCTAGTAATTCCTCGGCGAGCGGGGCCTTTAGCCCGAAGTCCATTGCTAATTATAAGTGTCTTTTGCTTAATACACGCACCTTGGGCAGACATGCTCCTGATATTTTTGAGCTGTTAACCAATGAAAAACCTGTCTGTTTAATGCTCACCGAAACTTGGTTGGGAGAGTCCTCCAACCCTGATATTGCGACTGCTATCCCGCCTGACTATGTTATTTTCAGACATGATAGACCTATCGGGAGGGGTGGCGATTGTGGTTCAGAGATCTGCCACATGTGTGGTCACTCCCATGGCGCCCATCTCTGGCTGTGAGTACTTGGCTTTCTCTATTGCCCTATCTTCCCATCAATCTTTCTCTTGGCTCCTGGTCTATAGACCTCCAGATCAGCGAGGACCCTTCTTTGAGGAGTTGCAGGCATTAATTACGGCACTTTCCTTAAAGACAGAACATTGTATTGTTCTCGGGGATTTCAACATACACATGGAGGATGGGCTGGACGGTGAAACGATTAAAATCAAAGATACCACCGCCCCCCTGGGCCTCATTCCCTACTTATCAGTTCCGACCCATAATAGGGGCCATACGCTAGACCAGGTGTTTTCTACTAATCCTCTGGTTATGACCAGCCCCATCCCTGTTCTCTGGTCGGACCATTTTCTGATTAGTTTCCAGATTCAGGGTGTTAGCAAACTCCTGGGTGCAATTCCTAATCATTGTAGGCAAACAAGTAGGGCTTACCATCGGGTGACCCCTGAGAGTCTTGCACAGGCCTGTTTGGAGCATCCTTGCCATCTCTCGGGTGATCTTGAGAGGGATCTTGACCTACTACAGAAGTGGCTAGTGGAGCGGCTAGATGATCTCGCTCCTCCTATTGCGCCTCGGACGACTGCTAGGCGGACCTCCGCGCCTTGGTTTACTGATTCTCTTGCACTTTCCAGACGGAACTGCAAGGCAGCAGAGAGGCTCTGGCGCAAGCAGTATGATCCAGAGGCCAAGGCCGCTTATAGGGCTACTATCAAGATCTATCATGCTGATATTTTGCCCAAAAAAAGAACTATTATGCAGCAAGAATCGAGACCGCCTCCAGTTCCTGCAGGGAAATTTTTACCATTGTCAAGGAGTTTGTAACTCCGAAGGCCAGTGCTTCACATCATGAGTTTTCCGAGCCATGGGTGATCTTGATAGCTAGTTTTTTCTCTACTAAAATTAAGCAGATTCAAGAGTCCTTTCCCTCCCCGGACCCTAGTGTTGTTACCATCCCGAAGGACCAGTTGAATTTGATAACTGAACCTGGACCCTTTCTTTCTGAGTTTCCATCTATCCCTATGTCAGTCTCCACGGACCTCCTTTCCACACTTAAATCAGGCTCACCATCTGACCCCTGCCCTGCTAGTTTTCTAGCTAGAGCTGGTGAGGCTTTGAAACCCAATATTAACCCCATTCTTAACCTGTCTCTGTCAAGTGGTGTAGTTTCTTTGGTTTGGAAACAGGTGATGGTGGTTCCGCTACTTAAAAAGTCGGGTCTCGACCCCGAGATCTTTGCCAACTATAGGCCGATTTCCCTCTTGCCCGCTCTCGCTAAGACAGTGGAAAAGCATGTTCATACTGTGCTCTCCACTTATCTTGAGACCCATTGCCTGCTGCATTCCACCCAGTCGGGCTTTCGCTCCAATCTAAGTACTGAGACAGCACTCTTGGAGGTTAATGAGGCCATCAAGGAAGTGTTGGATAAGGGAGGAAGAGCCATGTTGGTAATGTTAGACCTGTCGGCGGCTTTCGACACCGTCCCTCATGAGGGTCTCCTCAACAGACTCTACGAGATCGGTCTGAGAGGGACGGTGTTGAACTGGTTTAGATCTTATCTAGCTGGTCGTTGATAGGTGGTCTGGGCCCCCCATACTCAGCCGAAGTGCCGCCTTTGGAGGCCGGAGTTCCTCAGAGGTCTGGGCTTAGCCCGACTCTTTTTAACATCTTTATGACCCCTTTGGCGGTGCTGGCTGAGTCATTTGGGGCTCAGATCGTATCATATGCCGATGATACTCAGCTCCTTTTCACTTGCGGGAAGGGGGCTGAGTTCAACGAAGAGAGCATCCGTGGGTGTCTTGAGGCTGTGTTCGAATGGTTTCAGCTAAACAGCCTCAAATGTAACCCTGGAAAATCTGAGGTGCTTTTCTTCGGGTGGCAGGCTGACCCAAAGTGGCATGATTGGTGGCCTGTGAACATGTCCCCGCCCACGTCCTCCTCTCAGGTTGCGAAGAATCTGGGGGTCAAAATTGATAACTGCCTGTCACTGAAGTCCCAGATCCTTGGTCTGACGGGCACCTGCTTTGGTCTCCTTAAAATATTGCGTAAGTTTCTTCCCCTGCTCCCGCTTGCGCATAGGAAAACCACTGTCCAGGCTCTCATCTGTTCTAGGCTGGACTACTCAAATGTTTTGTATTTGGGTCTTCCAGACTATCTATTACAGAAACTTCAGGTGGTCCAGAATTCGGCGGCTCGGGCAGTCTTCGGTCTGCCTCGTCACGCAAGAGCCTCGGACCTTTTACATTCCCTACACTGGCTCCCTATTCGTAAGTGGATTGTTTTTAAAACACTCACGCTGGCGCATAAGGCTCTCCATGCTGTGGGAGCTGAATATATTCAGAAACGCCTTGCTTTTTACAAGCCAGCTAGATCCCTAAGATCGGAATCTCTTGGTCTGGCCACGGTTCCTTCTGTTAGGAAAGCAAGGGTTGGGGGCGTTCTTTTAAACACCTGGCTCCCAAGCTCTGGAATGCCCTCCCTTTGTCGCTTCGGGGTACCTCGTACCTGCTGGCCTTTAGAAAAGGCCTGAAGACGTGGCTCTTTGGACAGTGATCTGCTGTTTCTTTTGCGTTCTTCCTTCTGCCTTCTTTTAGTCTGCTGTGGGTTTGAAAGCGCCAGGACACTCCTTGGAGTAGCCGAGCGCTATATAAGACACCCATAACATTAACATTAACATTACCTAGAATGGTGCGAGGACCAACCCTGGCCACTGGCTGGGACAAGAAAAAGGGCTATTGACTAATCAGGTGCCAACAGGACGGGACAGGTGCATCTAAGGACAGGTATCCTCAGCTAAGTGCTAACACCAGCATCACACCCCACTCTGCGGCTAACACTCGGACCCCGACTCTCAGTAAACTCTCCATTCTTCTGACAGAGTGCACGACTAGCACCCTGCTCTCGATTCTCCTTCAGCATACGTTGGGTCAGGGACACGTCTGTGACAAGTCGGACAAATCTAACTGACTAAGCCTACCTTAGTTATACTATTTTCCAGGGCAACGTACCACCCACCTGTAGTGTTGTGCATGCAATAATGACACACACTACTTGATGTTCAAGGAGCTTTATTAACACACTCCTTCCTCGTCCCTGTCCCTACTCTAACTGACCCTTTCCTGCTCGTGCCCCGCCTCTTCCTCCACCCCATGACTCCACCCACGCCCAGCTACTAGACTGCTCAAAACATAACATCTCCCCCTTTGTTAACAAAAGAACTAACTAACTTTATTCAAGTTCTTCAATCAGTCTTTGAGGTCTGTGAATGTTTCTTCTCAGTCGCAGACTCATACCGCCAGCATCTAATTCAGCCTCAGTCTGCTGATCAAGTCTTTGGATTGTGCCCACTTGACTGGGTCCTTGTGTGTCCGGTATGTCTCCATCCTGCTCAAGAGCCTCTTTCAGGCCCATGGTGCATTTTTGAAAGTGAGACACATTTCTGGTAATCTTTCTCTTTTCAGATGCCGCGGTAACTATGGTGCCCTTTTGTTGGGTGATAACCAACGGCTCGTCTTTGAGCGTGCAATCTGTCTTTCGGGATTGTTCTTGTTTGACCACCACACAGTCCCCCATCTGCTGGAAGGAGACTTGACTCGCCGTCGATCATCCGCATATGATTTCATCTTGTTCTTATTGGTGCGATCAGAAAGAGCCACCTCTTGGCAGACATGTGTCAGAGACACTGGTCGCAGAGCACCTTCCCACGTCGGGATTATGGTTCTGATGGGTCGCCCCAGCATGAGAGTGGCCGGGCACTTTCCTGTGGTGGCATGTGGGGTAGTCCGATAGGCTCGCAAGACTTCGTTGAGGGCAACTTGCTAGTCCTTCTTTTCAAGCGTGGCTTGTTTGAATGTTTTCTTCAGAGTTGCCATGAACCTCTCAATAGTGCTATTAACCTGTGGCCACAGAGGCGTGACCTTTCGATGTCTAAAATTAAGGTGTCGTGCAAACTCATTAAACTCCTGGCCATTGAAAGGAGGACCATTGTCCGTTTTGAGTTCCTTTGGGACACCCCAGGCGGCAAACACCTCATCAAGTACTGCGATGGTGCAGGAGGCATTAGTGGATTGCACAAATTGGGCTATCGGAAACCTTGAGTACTCATCCATGATAGCCACCACATACTTGCCCGATTGAAGGGGTCCGTAAAAGTCCATGGCTAGTTCTTGCCAGATTCCATTTGGTAGTTTAGTCATTTGAAGCGGGGCCGGGGTTGTTTCATGGCT
Source organism: Lissotriton vulgaris (assembly GCF_964263255.1). Taxonomy (NCBI): domain Eukaryota; kingdom Metazoa; phylum Chordata; class Amphibia; order Caudata; family Salamandridae; genus Lissotriton; species Lissotriton vulgaris. Next base: position 173,169,460 of record NC_141688.1, read on the forward strand.
GACTAGTTGACACTGGGGGCAGTCTTTGAGGGTGGCCTCCACCATGGAATCAAGCAGCGGGAACCAGACTCGCTCACGGAGATTTCTTTTGGTTGCAACCACTCCCCGGTGACCTTCATGAGCCAGGTTAATGACTCCTTGTCGTAACTGCCTCGGGATGACAATCCGATGGTCTCTTAGGAGTAGCCTCTCCGAGGTGGCAGATAGCTTTTCCCAGATGTGTCTGAACGCCTGCATTTCTTGGCGGACCTGAGGATCGGTCTTCTCCTCCTCACTGTCGTGTCTCCATCGATGGGTGCGCAGACGGCGCATGACTTTCTGAAGAATGCCATCTTGGGCAGTGGCTTCCTTGATTGCCTCTAAGGGAATCGCCGGAGGTCGGGCTGATCCTACTACAAAATGGATGTATTCTTCAGCAATTGAAGGAGGCGAGGCCTGGGATTCCTGAGGGTGTCAGGACATGTAGTCCGCAGGATTCTCCCCTTTTCCCGGTTTGTGTATGATTGTGTATGAGTATTCCTGTAGGCGCAGGCCCCAACGTTCTATCCTAGGTGGCATTTTGGCATTGGGGTTGCCAAATATGGTGACCAACGCCTGATGATCTGTTATCATAGTGAAATGCTTACCATAGATGAAGACGTGAAAGTGCTCATAAGCCCAGACAACTGCAAGACTCTCCTTCTCTGGTTGAGAATAGGCCTTTTCTGTTTCAGTCAAACTGCGACTGGCGTAGGCCACAATGTGCCGTTGATCATTGTCTTTGTCATACTGGGCCAAGATGGCACCCAGACTTCCTGGACTGGCATCCACTGTTATTTCAGTCTTTCTCTTGGGGATAAAGTATGCCAGATTGTCTGCAGCCTCGACAGCCTGTTAGATTTCCCAGAAGGCCCTCTCACATTGGGAACTCCACACAAAAGGTTGTCCTTGCTTGGTGAGAGCTCTCAGGGGATGACTGATGGTGGCATAGTCTTTGATATATCTGGCACAATAGCGCGCCATGCCCAGAAAGGAACGAATGTCGCTGACATCTTGGGGACTCTTGGTGGCGTTGAGTGCAGTCACTTTCTCCAGGTCAGGCCTCATGCCTGCTCCCGAAAACACATGGCCAAAGAACTTGATAGTGGATTGATGGAACTCACACTTATCTTTATTTAGAGTCAAGTTGGCCTCCAGAAGAGCATGGCATACTCGATCCAGCGCCTTATCATGCTCCTGCGTGTTTGACCCATACACCAGGTTGTCATCACTGTAATTCAGCGAGTTGGGTATATGTCTGATGGTCTGTCGAATCATTTCCTGAAAGAGCTGCTAATGAAATGCCAAAACCTAGTCTCTTGTATCTAAACAGACCTAAATGTGTAGCGAAAGTCGTTATATATCTTGATTTCTCCTGGAGTTCCAGCTGGTGATAGCCATTGTTCAGATCAAGTTTGGAAAATACTCTGGCTCCATTCAAGGCGGTTATCATGTCACTCAGGTGGGGTCCTATGTGACACTTCTCTCTATGGCAGTATTGGGAAGTCTCATGTCTACACATAGGCGCACTTAGTCTGGAGTGCCTTTCTTTGGGACTATTACAACAGGAGACACCCATGGCGTAGGACCATCTGTCTTTTCAATAATGTCAGTTTGTAGCAGCTCCTGAATTTCCTCCTCCACCGCTTGCTGAAGATGAAATGGCACTCGTCGAGGGTGTTGAGCTACAGGGCGCACGTGATCATTGATGTGGAGGCGGATCTGGCATTTGTTCATTTTGCCTAGCCCAGTAAATAATTTAGGGAACTTGCGGATTATGTCCGGATCATCACTGACTCTGTGAAGGATCTCCACAAGGCAGAGACGTTCCGCCATCGGCAGGCTGAGGAGGCACTCCACCTCGGGACCTTCAATGACATGGATATGTGCTGTCACCGATTTCTCTTCATGTGTGAGGGTTGTTTCGAATTTGCCCAAGCATGGAAGTAGTTTCTTCGCCATCCAGGTGAAAACTCTTACGTGTGCTGGGCTCAGGTGAGGTGGTGATTTCATCTTGTTATATTCTCTCATGGGCATGTAGTGCAGGGATGTCCCACTGTTAAGCATGAACTGTGTCGCATGAGTCCCCACTTTTATGTCCAATGGAGGATACCTTTTTAGTTGATTAGGGTCTGATACCATGCAATAAATTCATCAGTATAATTAGACTCTGCAGACGTCAATCTGGACTCTCTCAATGGCGATCGTTTCGGTGACCTTCTGGTCCACTGAGATTCATGAGAGTCTCGGCTGGAGCGGGACGATCCAGAGGATGACATCGCCCGATCTTGCACCGCTTTAACGTGGTGTCTTCTGGGGTCAGACTGCCGCCTGTTTGTTTCACCTCTCCTTTCTTTGTTATATGTTCCACACATTGCTTCAAAGTGGTTCTTGCACCCACACTGTGACACTGTTGACCCATCGCAGGACAGACGTCTGAATGCGGATTATCGTATCCACATCGATAGCACTTTCTAGAACTGTCCGATTTCTTTGCAGGTTCGGCCTTCTTGGCTCTCCGGCTAGACTCATAGCGTCTGCGTCCTTTGTGTTGATGACGAGAGGCCGGTCTGGACCTTCTCTGCTGTTCACCTGACCTCCTGCGAGTCTTGGTGCTGTGGGTCCAGAAGGCCTGTTTTTTCTCTCACTTCTTCTTGTCTCCATGCACTTGGGGTGTGCCTCCGCCTGATCATGTACCCTTGTCATTTCTTCTATATCATCAAGGTTATGGCTTTTTCTGAGCAACCTCCTCCGGAGTGTTTTGGAGTGACAGCCTTCAATCACTCGCAGTCGGATAGCGTCTTCCGTTGAGAACGCATCAAAGTTGCAGTACTGAGACAGTCGTCGTTACCTGGAGATGAAGGTGCTCATCATTTCTTCTTTGTCTTGACGAGCTTGATGAAAAACATCTTTCATAGTCCACATTCCTTTTGTGTATGAATTTCTTATTCAGCGCTTCTTTTGCTTTGGCATAAGTCCCTTTGTCATCTTCTGGCAGCTCTTTAATCACTTTGCTGACTTCTTTGCCAACTAAATTACGCAGTGCAATGAGTGTCTCTCTATCTACAGTGACCTTTGAACCTTCAAGATAGTCCTCAAAATCTTCTAGCCACTCCTGCCATCGAGGGCCCATGCTTCCGCCAGCCACCAATATTAGTGCTTCAGGCGGACGCAAATGTGATATTCGAGGTTCAGTCGAGGTAGCCACTGCAGCATTGCCATTCTCTGGCGGTGGATTCGACATCCTTGAGCGTGATTGGCTAAGTCACCTTTTATTTTACTGGTGCCAGTCGTTTTGTCAAAACTCGTTGTAAGATACCACTGCTTGTTTCGCCTTTACCAATGCTTGTTTGCATTTGCCAATGCTTTTTTTGCATTTACCCGTGCTTGTTTTGCAGTTACCAAGGCTCATTTTGCAGTCGCCAGTGCTTATATTTGCATTTACCAGTGCTTGTTTCGCATTCACCAATGCTTGTTTGCATCTGCCAGTGCTTGTTTTTGCATTTACCAGGGCTTGTTTCACATTCACCAATGCTTGTTTGCTGGAGCCATGAGCCGCCTGACTTCAAAATGGCCCCTTCCCATTTACACATAGGGATTGTCCTGTGGGCTGCCTGACTTCAAGATGGCCGCCACTAGTGAAATCTCGGCTCCCGCGAGATTTCAACTTCATTCATTCTCCTCGCTCCGATCCAGTTACTAAGATTCACCGGATCGTCGATCTTGTCAGCAGCACTGTAGCAGCCGCCTTCCACTTGCTTTCTCTGGAGCTTCTTCACGAAGGGGTCACTGTAGGCTCACGATTCTGTCGCTTCTCTCGCTGACACTTCCGACGCCTTGCCAAGTTGCACGCATCCGGGGTGAGCTCCCGTTTTGGCGCGAAGTGACTTCTCAGCAGCAAACTTATTTCAGCACTCACTCGGCAGCGCTCCACACGATCGACGGATTGTGGAGCTGTCACAGCTGTCGCTGGCCTGGGTCCTCAGGCGGCGATCTTCTCTGGGGGCACACGTGTCGCGATGGCGACTACTTCTCGGTGCTGCCCAGGGACAGGGCGCTCGTTTCCTCAATGTGGGGATGGCAGGTTACTTCATCCCACCCTCGTCGCCAGCTGTAGTGTCATGCATGCAATAACGACAGACACTACTTGATGTTCAAGGAGCTTTATTAACACACTCCTTCCTCGTACCTGTCCCTACTCTAACTGCCCCATTCCTGCTCGTGCCCTGCCTCTTCCTCCACCCCATGACTCCGCCCACGCCCAGCTACTAGACTACTCAAAACATAACACCACCAGTGTTGAAAAATGTGTGTATTCACTTAATGTGATTGGTTAGAAAGGCGAGGAGAGGTCATCACACCATACCAGCACAAAATCATTTTCATTTAATGTATTTGATCAATGTACCCATATATAATTTTATTTTCCCATGCACTCTTATTCCACTCAGCAATATTATTTAATTTACTATACAATGTTAAAACAATTTTGTAAGTTGTCTTCCTCTTGTGGGGTCAAATGGGTGGCTTACTAGGAACATTACAGGCAAGACAGTCTTTGGCACGAATTCGATGCCACCGCTCGAGGTTTCTCATCACTTTCAGGCCCAAATATGAGCTAATAATAAAGTCAAAGGGAGACACATCAAAATGCGAAAATAAATGAATGCACTGTATACCACGTATTTCCTCTCTAACACCATTACTTTAATTTAACTATAGCATTAATAGTTTAGCAGAACATACATAGTTTAGTTTAAGTAGGAGCATGTGCATTAATTTGTGAGACATGTAGCAGCCATCTTGGCACTGGTGCGCAGTTGCAAGAATTCCCACCAAAAGCGATATATACGTCACACCACGTAGATGTGGCAAAAGCATGCGCAAAAGAGTTCCTGCGTTTACGGCGGCCATTTTAAGTCACTCGGTTACTGATTGTAAAAGCACATAAGCAAGCTTCCCCTTGATACTAAAATGTCATGAAATGTAGGTTTTTGTTAAACTAAACATGTTGATTAATAGTTACATGTTATTTCGAGAGGACTGTATACAAGCAAGTTTTGTTACGTATGAAACCTTGCTCCATCAAACTCCATCAGGCAGCCTCTTCCATGCACTATAATCCTCCAGTGGTTTCAATTCTTCTTCCAAATGAATAATATTTTTGACATACCTTCTGTTCTGTAGGAAGGTGGCTACCTGACTATGGTTACCCCAGATTTTTTGCCTTGTGTTTAGCTGGTGTTCGACTTAGTTGGCCTGGTTCCCTGATAATCAGGGCCCCAGGCTATCTGCTCTCTCTGTAAAATGGATTCCATGTACCCTAGGTGTATAACTAGATTGGCTTGGGTCACCTTATCAGCCCCTGTACAGAGCACTATAGGTGCTCAGGGCATAGGTGCATCCAAGGCCTACCAGGGGCTGCAGCATATCTTTTGCCACCCCTGGCTGGCTATCTAAAATTGACACAACTGGCTGATCACTCAGCTGGGGCAAGGTGGTGTAATCACCCCTTGCTTAGATATAGTATGCCTATATCTAAACCTATCTGGACACATATAAACCTGTGAGCCACTCCTATGGCAGGCCTTAACAATCCTGAAGGCAGAGTGCGTGGTTTAATGTGAGATGGTGCTCTAGCATGAGCTGAGCCTGTCTGCTGCTGTCGGGACCAATTCCCTTAGCTGTTCCGGGATAATGCCAAACCATATACTATTAAGTGCATTATAATCCTCGCGGTTATATGTCAACTTTGGTTTGGCTTTATCAAAACATGTTGTGTAAGGTGTCATACGAATTGGAATACTACCCCCTCGCCGGTCCTGGTGACGGGGGTAGCATCCCACCCCTCTAGAGGGGAAGACATGTTACTTTTGCAAAAACGCAGTTGATTTTTAAAAGAGCCTCAGATCCACAAAATGGATGCTTCTGCCACAGACACATGTCTGACCTCCTGCTGCTGACCGAAACTCAGCAGAGGAGGCCTGGACAAAGGTTTTCCTGTCACAGGGAGGTGTCACACCACCCCAGACAGGAGATAGTGGATTGTAGCAGGGAGGTTTGAAAGAAACCAGACAGTGCCTGGGGAGCACAAGGCTTCCCCTTGATTAATCCGGTCAAACCGGTTCTGGGGCACACCAGCCCCAGCTCCAGTGTGACCTGGACAAAGGAAAGGGGGTGTAACCGCCCCCCTTCCTGGTCCCACCCATAGGGAGGGACCTAGCAGGAGATCCGCCCCTCAGATTGGAATAAGAGTGGGAGAAGTGCCAATGCAACTCAGATCATCCTGAAGAAACATAAGAAACGAATTCTGGACCCTTCGACATCCTACTCAACGTAGAAAACTGAAGAATCTCCCTTGTGGTCAAGGAGTGACCACCCTGTGCAAACAGGCAACATCCAGCCCTCAACCCTTGCTTTGTTGCAGTTCCCGCCGGAACTCGAGCAACAGAGGTCGACGAGATCAAGCTTGCCTGCCTTCTCCCAGCCCGATCCACAGTTCCTGCAGAGCTGAGACCCGTGGAGGCGACCGGAAGCGTGGGGCACGCCATCTTGAAAAGGCCATGAGACGCTGACCGTGCAGCCCACGAGTGACCCTCGAAGCGGTACACCGGGGTTTGAGAAGCCCCAACCCTGAGCTACACTTGCACCAAACCTACCCCCTCCACACTCGACGAGTGCTGCGTGGGGCCCTTCTGCTTGTGTTGGCTTGACGTGTTGGCCCGGTCATTTGCCAGATGGCTTGTGGCCCCTGTGCCGACGAAAACTTGAAAACGACTTGCTTTTCTGGTTGCTCCAGCTCTGCACCAGCTCCTGTGAAAAGGAGCCCCCACTCTGACCCTCCTGGTCTGAGTGAGAAGCAATCTCCCGGTTCCGCGTGGATTGCTTTTTCCAAGTGCTGTTTGCTGCAATCTTGAAGCCGACGGTGCTGACGGCGAGAGCCTGCGTGGTACAGATCGTGACCTGCTCCTGGATGTCGCAGATGCCCCAGAGCCCACGTGACAGCGGAGAGAAGCCTCTCAACAACCATCTATTGCGCCCAACATTGCCTGGTTCCGTCCTGGTTCCACCCTGGTCACTGCTGAGTGACCCAGACTCTGTCCCCTCTGCTTACAGATTCATCTCGACTTCGATCCACCCTTGGATCACACCGGACACTTCTGCTTCCCATCGCCTGCAGCTTCTCCAGCTCCAAGCACCAAGAACCTGCGTGTCAAAACCCGACGCCACTTCGACCCTGTGCACCCACTTCCTGTGGGTGAGGTAACATTGCAAAGCCGGTGTCCCTACACTGGTACACACCTCTAGGGTCTGTGTCTTAAGTTTTGTTCCTCTAGGTTCAGCGGAAGTATCTTTAAACTAACTTTGTGTAACTTTTACGCACCTTTGACATTGCATTGGTGCAAGCCGCACTTTACGTGCTGCACCCGAATCCCACGGGCTTCTCCCGACTTCAGCATTGCTAGTCCTGACTGCTCCCAGCGATTCTCTAGGCCCTAGGCCTAACCACTGTTCGATTGGTATCTCTTATACCATTTTTTTAGTATATGGTTTGAGTGGCCACCCGCCCTCATCCATAATTGTGCAACTTTGTATGTTATACTGTGCTTTTGATTTAACGCTTGTGCCCCTTTGCTCATAAAGAGTACTGGGGATTAATTTAGAAATAAACACATATATTTTTACAATGTATACTTGTGTGGTGTCCTTTCATTTGGTATTACAGGATTGTATGTGGTAAAACAGCTCGCTTAACACAACCTCTTAAGTTAAGCCTTCAAGGCTGCTTAGTCCATGCTACCCCTAGGATAGCTTGTCTACAAGGTTGACTTACAACCAGACACCATAAGGGATTGTTTGGACTGATACAAAGTGGTTCCAGAATTGGAAACACGACATATCAGGCCAACTTCTTACACCTTCCAATTTCAAAACTTTTATCAGGTAGGTAAGTGCAACAATATTGCGCTTACAACATTCTACAGACTCCGCCCTTTTTTTCCCATTAATATATCAAGAGTAAGTTGATTTTGTAAAACCATGTTGTGAACGTATATAGGACCCTAATTAAATATTTCCGATTCATGCCCTTATGTGGTTATAACAAATCATATCCTTATAAAGACATAAGAATCATATCCATATTTAGTCATAGCCAATGCAGGCCAAATACGGCAGGGCTACTTCCCTAGACTCCTAGAAAGTACAACTCGTTCTTTAAACAAACCAAGCCTCCAGCAGCCCAGGAATTCCCCCTGCTTCTGTTTTGATTTGTCCTAGAACTCCTGAGAGTCCTGATAGAACTGCCAGTTCTTAGTGACAGTTCTTAGTGACGTCTTATGTCCAACCTTACGTCAAACACGGCACCTTCCAGGTAAAAATATACCAGCATTTGCCTTAAGCAACACACGGTGGTTTGGAGCAGAGCGGCTATCTACTTACCCAAAGCCCAGCTGATGCGAGTGCCAAAGGAAGCCGACCCCCCCATTTGACGCACTGAGAGAGATGCTGTCGTTTCTCCTGCTGAGAAATCCAGCTCCAGTGTTTCCAGTCACCCTGGCGGGTTGCTGGGAGAACGATTCCTGAGAAAGAGATACAAGACCTCCTTCATTCTAAAACCAAGGTACGGAGCTGATTAAATCCTTAGAGAATTCTTGATTCAGATTCTTGGCAAAACTAACTTAACTTAAACTGCAGCTTACTTACTCCTTCCCACGTACTAGGCTTAGGTTAGGTACACCGAGGTAGGCGTATTTTAGAAGCACCAGTTGAGTACGTTTAGTCAACTTTTATCATGTATGTATTGTATATATTTTATCTGTTTTAAGTATCATATGACTCAGAAACCATATAAATGCTTTTACAGTATTATTTTCAAAATACTCCTTTTACTGTACGCACTTTACTTTATGATAGGTATTGCAATTGTGGCAATTCACTTCTCTTGCATGAGAAAGAAGACTGCTCAATAAATAACACCTTTTATTGAAAACACCCGTCTCTCTATTTCTCTGCACTCTGGTGAAACTAAGCATGCACGATTGACTGAGTGAAATAGCTATCTATTGTTTTCACACGACTCTGGAGATATACTCCTAATTCTGGATGGAGCAAAGTTGTCATGTTTATGCGGTTGTCAGAAGCTAATCCCTTCTTGTCTATTCAGGAAAGTTAACTCATTCCTGTTCACTCGAGAAAGTTTCTAGTGACCTCTGAGCTAGCTGGCATTCATAATTAAGTCTAACATATTCAGTAGAGACCTAGTCGACCTCAGACCTACGTCTAAACTACCGTTTATGTTATTCCAATGCGCAGAGCCTATTGGGAATATAGGAACTACACTACAACCATTGATCTTATCACCACTAATTCAGTATTGATCAGTAAGAATTCTCCAGCAGTATCAGTGGATAATCGATCAACCAATGTGGACAATGTTACAAATTTTTTGTGCATTCAGAATTACTCCCACTGAAGGTATCAATGAACTAAATATATTGCCGACTATTTCTGAAAAACTAGCTCTTTTATATCTTGTTAGTACTATTGTCTACATTGCTTCCATGGATTCTTTTCACATGGTATACTTTCGGGAATACTATTCCGAAATAGCAACTCCCATACCAATCATCAGGTAGCTTAAAGTCAGCTTTGTTCCCACAAATATAATAAATTCCAGGAAATGTTCGATCAGTTCCCCCTTTCAGTCCCCAACCTCCAATTATCAGGAAATTGTGTTCACATTCACTGGAACCGATGAATACAATGTTATACTCTGTTTTTAACCTATGGAGACAGATATTCCCCTTCTTTTCAAAGTCCAGGGACATAGCAGCATGAGTCTTGCCAGTTGCAAATAGATCCTCCCTTTCAGCCCACTTGGGTATCTTGGGTTTCAGTACTTTAGCCTTTCTTTGGAAATCCTGTCTCCTCTTCTCTACTAAGTTCAAAAACACCTTTTCTTGTTCATATAACTTGCATGTTAAATTTTCGTTGTGTGCTACAGCTATATCTATTGTTTCATTGTTAAGAAAAATTGTCCCATAAACTGTGAGTCTTTTTAATTTTTAAAAAAAATTTATTGGCATTTCAAATGCAACAGAAGACGCCTGGCGTCCAACCAGGAGGCATTTATGCCTCTTACAACTTCACTGCATTACAACACTCCATGTCCAACAGTTTGCGCATTAATTTGTTACATCACCGCAAAGTACATCTCATCTCGAGTAATTTGCAGCTGTTCATCCAATCCAGCTAAGTAATCTACTAAATACAGCCAGTAATCTTTTGGTCGTGTTCGCAGTGGTAGTCCATCCTCATACAGTTTCAATGTATCTTTACAATACACCATGTCACTAATCCATTGTTTGACCTGCAGTGCCTTCTTATCTCCCCAGCATATCGCTACTCTTCTCTTGGCCAACAGTAGTGCTATCACACAAAACTTACGTCTTCTTTCTCTAACACCTTGAATTAGTCCCAACAAGCAGGATCGTATGTTGCATTCTATTCTACTACCCACCATTTTGCCTAGTATATCCGTTGCCTCCACCCAGAATTGAGCCACTTCTCTGCAGTACCATGCCATGTGTATAAAATCAGCATTCTCAGTTCCACATCTTTGGCATCTGGTATCTGTGCGCAGTCGGTATTTGTGCAGTCTTTGTGGGTCAGGTATTTGATGTGTATAAGCCGCAGATTACCGTTTGGTGTTAATAATTCAGTGATCGTGCCCGCCATACTCCATTTGTCTTCTGTTAATGGTGTATCTAAGCCTGCATCCCATTTCTGAAATGCTTTATGTGCTGTCCCCTCTATTTCTGGTTGTAGGGACATATATAACCTTGATACTAGATGTTTTGGCTCAGAGTCAGTAGCACGTCAGGCTCAGCTGGGTAGGATGTGTAATGTGTTTTGAGTGCTCTTAGTAGCCTATAGTACGTAAATAGAAACATTGTCGATTAATTTTGGATATAGCCAAGGTCCTCTAGCGTTTTGACCTGTCCTTCATGGTATAGGTCCCCTAATGTATCAATTCCCATTTGAGTAAGGAGTTCCATCCCCACCTTCTATTGTGTCACCGACAATGCTGGGTGATGATGCAGTGGAAACTCTGGCGCGTATATTGGGTGTTTCTTTACCTTTTTGGCAATCATTTGCCATGCACCAGTTGTAGAATCTACCGTATTTATGTCTTGCTTGTGCAATGGAGATCTTACATGTGTCAGTACGGCATCTAGGAGCGTAGGAAGGGCGTCTCCCTCCTCCGACTGACACGTGAGTAAGAAATGGCAACGTGTGGTACCTAAAGTGGGCCTGTGCACACAGGTAGTACAGTAGAAAGTCTGGTACCTTGAACCCCCCCTTTGCATACGGTAGTGTCAATGTGTGTAAGTCTATTCTAGCATTCTTTCCTGCCCAGATCAATTTCAGTGTTGCAGACTTGATCGCCTGAAATACTGGCGCCGGTGGTTTGATCGGAATGTTATTAAATAAGTAGAGAAGCTTTGGTAGCATTACCATCTTAACTATCGCTATTCTATCCGCTATGGAAAGCGGCAGTTGAATCCATCTATCAATTTGTTGTTCCAGCCCTTCAATCACTCTTCCATAATTTGTGCGGATCACCACTTCGGGGTCTCTATGGAACCACACTCCTAAGTATCTCACCGGGTCTGTCTGCCAGTCCAAAGGATATTCCATCTGGAAGGGGAGAGTACTGTCAGTGAGTGGTATTATCGTCGATTGCGCCCAATGAATGTTAAGTCCAGAATGGTACCCAAATTTAACAAACTCCCGCAGTAATGGGTTCAGATTCTCCCTCGGGCCTCGTACGTACAAGAGCACATCATCCGCATATAGTGATATGTGGAGCGGTCTCTGGGGAAACTGTAAAGCTGAGTAGTGATGGGCCTGCCGTATCTTGTAGGCTAGAGGCTCTATAGCTATTGCAAACAGCAATGGGGAGAGTGGGCATCCTTGTCTGGTGCCTCTCTCAATAGTAATGGGCTCCGACACGTATTTGTTAACACGGATGCGTGCCACAGGCGCTGTATATAACCGTTGCACCCATTGAAGGAACATTGGTGGGAATCCCATTCTGCACAGAATAGTGCGCAGGTATGTCCAAGCTATGGTGTCAAACGCTTTAGCAGCGTCCAGTAGGATCGCCACTGCCTTTGTATCCGGGGTCAAGTAATGGGATAATGCAAACAAAGTTCTAGTGTTGTTGGATGTCGATCTGGTTGGGATGAAGCCCGACTGGTCAGGCAGTATTAGTCTGGTCATTAGCTGTTGAAGTCTAGTCGCCAGTATTTTAGAGAGTGTTTTGGTATCAACATTTATCAGCGAGAGCGGTCTGTAAGAGTTGCACGCAGTCGGATCTTTGTCCGGCTTCAATAGCGCTAAAATCATGGCCTCTCTCAAGGAAACAGGCAGTGTCCCTTTCTCATGTGCATCTCCCAGCATAGCCACAATATGTGGAGCCAGTATGTCAACAAAGGCTTTATAAAATTCTCCTGTGTACCCATCTGGGCCGGGGGCCTTGCCGTTCGGCAATGTTTGTATGACCTCCGTGACCTCTTCCACCGTCACCTGCAGCGACAGGTATTCTCTGACAGCCAGGCCAGGCCACATCATCACAGAATTGCGCTAATTCGTCTGTTGATGCCGTTGCGTCTGCAGTGTATAACTTCCCAAACACATGCCTAAAGGCCTCCAAAATCCCCTTTGAGTCATGGCGTAACTCCCCATCCTTATCCCTCACCGCTGATACCACCGGACGTGGTCTCTGCACACTTATTTTTGCAGTCAGTATGGCTTCGGGTCTCCCAGCCTCACCATAATTCCTTGCCACCCGCCTACTATGCACATTTTGAGTTCTTCTTCAGCACATGTTTGGTAGGTTGATAATTCTACTCGAATTTTACCCAGTACTTCTGGATTCTGAGTTAGTGCAAATTCCACCTCAAGTTCTCTTATTTTCACCTCTCTTCTAGTCAATTGTTGTCTCAAGTCTCTTAATATACCTGCATTTGTGCTACTACATACTCTCCTTATCGTGGCCTTGAATGCTTCCCATATTAGCCCTGGGTCCTTAGTTGTGGGTGTATTTATTTCAAAATATTCCGCTATGGCCTTCTTTATTGAGTATTTATATATCGGGTCGAGTAGGGCTTTCCCATTAAATCTCCAATTAAACTGAGGTGGCACATATTGAGGTAGGTTCAGCGTCAATAACACCGGATTGTGATCTGATAGCGTACGCGGAAGGTGAGTGACATCTATCATTCACTGTAACACATCAGAGGATCCAATCCAGTAATCTATTCTTGACCAAGTATTATAGGCCGCTGTTGTGTGTGTTGCCTCCAGTGTGTCAGGGTGCTTCGTTCTCCAGAGGTCGAATAATTGCTTTTCCTCTATTATGTCATGCAGTTTCCTCCGCGCATGTATATGTGTCTCTGACGATTCACATGACCTGTCAACCTCATCACTTAATGCCACATTGAAATCTCTCCCCCACACCACTGGCACATCTGGTAGTTCAGTTAGCAACCTCCAGATAGTGTTGTAAAAAACGGGGTTGTCTACATTAGGTGCGTATATGTTCAATAGATTGATTCTATGTCCCCTAAGGGTGCCTGTGAGGGCTACATATCTTCCCGCATTGTCAGTGTGCACTTGCTCCATTATGAAGTTCAGCCCTCTTCTGAATAGTATAAGGACCCCTCTCGAGTACGATGAGAAGGCCACTCCATATGTAGCTTCCGCCCATCTGTTACCAATATGTGATGGTGTATGAGGATCAATGTGCATCTCTTGAAGAAAAGCTATGTCAACGTGCAATCTCGTGAAATATGCAAAAATTTGCCTTATCTTTTTAGGATTTTTCAACCCACGCACATTCCATTTACCAATCTTAGTCTACCCAACTGCTACGTTTCACCCATCTTCATACTCTAACAATTTATTCCTCTGGTTGAACTTTCTGGGGATGGTTATGTCGTGTACTCTCTGTGGTAGATGCCATGCATAAACAGGTATATTTCTCCCTTGGATTCCGGCAGTGTCTCTCAAATGCAGTAGTACAATCCGAACTTCCCCAACACCTTCCCTCCTCCCCCCACCCACTTTAGCACCCCAACCATGCCAAAGACACTCCGTTGCATAGAACGTGAACATAACCAAACCATTGTAGGGGGTCACCCTGGTAGGGGTCCACTTGGGTCACACTTCTCCATCCAACATTGTGGATGTGGCCACGATGTCGTGTGCTACGCTAGTTCATCCCCATGTGTGTTAGATACAACTTGGCATATTGTATGTCACTTTTCTCTTCTCCACCGTCTCGTGACATACTTATGTGTTCACTATGGCCTTTAAGTGCACAGTCTATCCCTCCTGTACCTACACTCGCTGTCGGCTGAGGCTACCGGGCACAGTTATATCACCTCACCGCCTTTCCCACAATATTAGTTGCCAGTAAGCCCTTTTCCAGGCCCAGCGCCATTTTAGTTCATACATTACCACGCTTCACTAAGTCCTCTGCGTGATGCCGGGTCTGGAGCACCTTTTGTTCTAGTCTTTCATGCCTTTCCCTCTCGGGGCATCGCCCCAGTCGCTCGTTAGTCACCAGCGCTACCATTTTCCTACTGGTCAATCCGCAGCACGCATGCCGCATGTCCATGTCTGTGTTACTCCAGAGGGGGGGGCACAGGTCCATCGTGCAAGTCATTCCACATTTACCTCCGCACTCTCTGTTATAGCATATGTGAATTACTGTTCTAACTTCTACTCAGTCTGACATGACCGTGTTCTCAGTCAGTCTGCCTCACCATTCGTAGCTGTGTGTGCTTCATTCCGAATCATGGTGCTGTTCCTGTCTGCATAGCTCCCGTCGTCTCTGTCCTAACTTTTTCAAGAAATCATTTGCTTCTTTGGGAGACTGGCAGATCACCGATTTTCCATCGTAGTTATTTTCAATCTGGCCGGGTATAGCATTGCGTATTCAATTTTCATGTCTCTTAGTTTCTGCTTTACTGATGTGAATTCTTTTCGCGCCATCTGCACATTGACGGTAAAGTCCGGGTAAAATTGCAGCTTGATTCCCTGATGTTCAATTGTCTGTTTCTCCCGAGCCATCCGCAACACTGCGTCTCTATCCCTATAATTGAGAAGTTGCACCACGATGGGGCAGGGAGGAGCTCCTGGTTTAGGTCCTGTGTGCGCGTTCCACGATAAGTACCCCCGATAGTTGTTCAGATCCGAATATGGTTTTTAGCAATTCCTCCACATAGGTCTCCATCTTCCCAGTGTTGGTCGATTCCGGTACTCCCGCTATGCGAACGTTATTGCGGCGGGATCTCGCTTCCAACTCCTCGGACTTGTTTTTAATGACCTCCAGCACCCTGTCCATCTCTGCACATTTCTGTGTGGTTGTGCGTGACTCATCTTCTACAGCCGATAGTCTCGTTACTGCCTCTTCCAGTCTTTCGCCGTGTTTATCCAGCTTTGCAGCCATGTTGTCAACCCTTTGCGTGATGGAATCTAGTTTCCCATGTACATCCTGCAGACTCTTGTGGATAGCTTTCAGTGTTTGCGCCAAGCCATTTTGCGATTCAGCATCATTGTCCACTTCAGTATCTGAGGGCGCATTTGCTCCCTTCGCATTTTTCCGCACATCAAATGCCAGCTTGGACTGCACTTTCTCCGGCTTTCCCATTATTGCCAGCCCTTTGGATTTCAGCGTGTGACGGGACTGTTTCTTTACCACCTGTGCGTACTCGGGCAGTGTGTTTGGAGTCTCTCTAGGCAGTAGATTAATACTTTCTGTAGCTTCTCTCCTTTGACAGGCTGCGCGTGGTCTTCCCCCTCCAATTCTGTTCGCTGATGTTGTATAGCGTATTACTGTTAATAGGGGGCCTTCTGTGTCAACTTGCGCTGCTCTGCAGCTCAGCTACAGCACTTATTCAGGCTCCTGTATATTTGTGGGGAGATCCTTTGCGACTTACATGCCTTGCATGCAGGCTGCTGTAATCTTCACGTTTTCCCCTTCATCAGAGTCTCCATATTGCGACCACGTTGCTTGTTTTGTCCCCAGTACTTCGCATGCCTCACTGCTTGTGCGCTCCGCTTGCCCCGCTTTTATTATGTACTGTGTTCCCGCTATTTCTTTCGTCAGGTAGCAAGTAGAGCGTACTGCAATAGCGTAATCGAGGTCCGTGCACTCCTCCCTACAGCCGTTATTTTAATGAGCACTTTTAGAGTTTCTCTGGGATTTGCAGCTCGCTCTTTACCGTAACTTGCGCCCTCAACAGCCACCGATCTTACCCGTTATTGTCTCACGGGTGCCGCCATCTTGGAGCCTCAGCACACAGTTTGCCGCCGTTCGTCAATTCCACACTGCCACCTCTGTCGGTACCTTACGAGGTTGGCCACTTTCATTTAGTTTTGTGCCCTGTTCTATGTCAGCGCTGAAGTCCTTTAGGCAATCCCTTACTGATATTGATGGAAACGCTCTGTCCCCACCATCTTGCGCTCCAGCCAGCTCTTGGATTCAGCGCTGCACCGCCTCTTCCACTGACCTTACTCTGTTCCCAACTATGGTGCCAAGCACACACCGCTGCTGATTCTTCTTTCGCACCGCTGCTCCGGTCTGTCAGCGCGCCTCCTTCTCTTTTGTGTAACTCGATGTTCAGTCAGTTCTCGCGGCCCCCATCTTAGTGTGCATTGGACGCTCGCACCAGCAGATCTCAGGGCAATTTCCCGGTCACTTGTAGCTCGTTTTCTCTAATCAGTTGCTACCATGTATTCCCGGCGGCTTCCGATTCATTATTTTGCCATTTTCGATTTCCGAAGCACCAGCTTTACGCCATAATCAATCGTTAATAGACCCTGGCCAGCGGAGCTGTCTTAAGAGGCAGTCATTCCGCCGTGCGCCCTCTAGCGCCCCCAACCTAAACTGTGAGTCTTTACTGCTAAGGACAGGGTTCATGTTTCTACGTATAGGTATTTCAGATAAAATCACATTAATGTTAGAATAATAATACTGTAATTTTCCAGTTCTATAAAAAAAACTAGCTAAAATACTAAATGAAATTCCATAGGTCAGTGGTAAGTGAGGATATGTTACTCCTTCTAATACTGATGTCGGTAATTTCATACAGACGTAGCAATCACTAATTTCCATTGTTTCAACATAATGTACTAACAAGTTAGCAAAAACTTTTAAAACCGTCTCATTTCTAACATTACTATGGTGTAATTCTATCTCATCAGGTGCTTCTAAATCTACTTTGTCTTTTTTTAAATTATCTTCCTTTCCATGTGTACCAGTGTCCTTTAGTTCGTTATCAGCCATGAAGTAGGTATTGCTATTGTCAGTACTAGCCATACTATGAGTACTATCAATATACTACATGTGCATATTCTACAACCTGTCTTTATACTATTTTTTTTTCGAATTTCCAGTAACTCTATTATGAGCTATTTTTGACTAAGAAGACATCCCCTCTTTGTGATTTTTACACAGAATACAAACTGTGAAGCTTTTCAAGTTGGTCTCACTTCTTCCATAATTTGAACAGCAATTAGTACTTCATCACTTTCATCACTGATTTCCAGATTCTTAAAGTCTTCAAGAATTATATATGTTCACTCAGGACCTTTGAATTTATTATTCAGTCTTTTCAAGCATGGACTTCTTCGTCTGGATTTTTCTGTCGATGGTCCAGATTGACTTGTTATGTCGTCTACTTGATCAGGTTCTTCATTTATTGTATTAATGCGATATTTCAGTCTTTTGACAAATTTAGGCCAAGCATCACCTTTTCTGAGTCTCTTAGCTGGCACTGTGCTCTGATTTTCTTCAGATGTTCTTTTGTTTTTGTTCAGTTGTGGCACATGTTGATTATTTTTGTCTTCTGTTTTCCTCTCTATCTGACCTTGTCCAGGGCTTATTACCTATGTCGTTTCTGCCTGGATGGGTTCTTCTATACTAATCTGACCCTGTTCAGGGGTTTGTTGGGCTTGGCTTTTACTGTGACTTTGTTCTCCATCTTCTTCCTGAACACTTTTTTCTATACCTATGTGGTCCTGCCCAGGTCTTGTAAGTTCTCGATTGTCTACTGCCTGAGCGTTTTCTCTAGTATCTATCTGTCCCTCCTCAGACTCAGGAGTACTGTTGCTAATTTCTTCTGTCTGAGTATATTGCTCTTTCCTTATCTAGTCCTCCTCAGATTTGATATTGTCTTTGAATCTGAGTGCGTTCTTCTATTCCTGTCTCATCCTCACTATCACTCTGACTATCCAAATAGGTTTGATTTCTTGTTCTAATTGTCACCTCTGGTATTTCAACTACTGGAATCCATTTGTCCTGACTTATGCTCGGTTGTTCCTCATCTGCTGCTTTAGGATTGATTTATTGAGATCCTTCAGCTGTACAACCTTCAGCCTCTGCTTTGTCAGATTCTGTCACTCTTTTGGTATGACTGGCATGAATCCAGTTTTGAATCCCTTTGTACTTTACAGCTGTGGTGGTCACCAATATTACTTGCTTGGTTTTCCCCACCGTGGTGCTAGACATGACTCTCTGGTATGTTCTTTTATCACTACCTACTCACCTGGATTCAAATCATGTGCTGCAGTTGATTGTCTGGCCACAGTGTCTTCCCCAACCTGGTGAGAGATAGAACGCACTTGGTCTGCCAACTCCAATACCAAATCATCAGATATATTCAACAGCAGGCACACATTCTTGCCTCACTACTCTTCCCA
This sequence comes from Lissotriton vulgaris, assembly GCF_964263255.1. NCBI lineage: Eukaryota > Metazoa > Chordata > Amphibia > Caudata > Salamandridae > Lissotriton > Lissotriton vulgaris. Next base: position 173,188,255 of record NC_141688.1, read on the forward strand.
TGAGTATTTCATGGGGACTCAAGACTGTTTTCTTGTCTGGTATGCTTCCCATCAGGACAAGAGGCAAAGCATCAAGCCATTCCAATCGGGTAGATTCACACATCTTTCCCAATCTCGATTTGATTGTGCCAATCAGTTGTGCTACCACTACAGAAGCCTCTGGGCGGAATACACAGTGCTGCCTTTGCTCAATTTTGACTGCTTCACAAATTAATCGAATTATTTCATTATTAAAATGAGACTCTCGAGCTGATTCAATCGTTACTGGAAAACCGAATCACAGAATAAGCTCTCTTAGTAGGAGTTTGGCTAAAGTTAAGCTGTAATTTCTTCTGATCGGGTACGCTTCTACCCATTTGGAAAATAGGCATACAATGGCAAGGACATATTTTAATCCTTGACAAGCAGGAAACTGAATGAAATCAAGTAGGAGTCTTATGAATGAACCTTCTGCCTTTCCAATTTTCCCGGGGCAAATACAGTTTTCCTACCAGGGTTCATTTGTTGACAAATTAAGCATCTCTGGCAAATAATCTCTGCTACATTCCTGAACCTTGCATTAAACCAATCCTGTCTGAACAGTCTAATCATTGCATCTCTACCTATGTGTGCATCCCCGTGGTACATCCTAGTCATAGGATCAAGCATACAGTCTCGTAACACAGGTATCCCATCCAAATAAATTATGACACTATCTTCAGCCCTTCTCTGACAACCTATTTTCTCCCATTCTTCCTCTACTTTTTGTTCTGCTTCATTTTGTAAATCTCTCACTTCCTCCCATGTTCTTACAACCTCTAGCAGAAAAAGTTGGCAGCTGTTTCCACATACATCTGTTTTCTTGTTTACTGCCATTTTGTACTAGGCACGATGCTGGGCCACTTGGTCAGCATAACGTTTACCAGCTGTCACTTTGTCGCTTCCAGACCAGTGCTCTTGATTCACACACATCTTTCCCAACACTTGACCATGGCCACTTCTTTTGGCAAGTGAAGTGCTTCAAGTAATTCTTTTACAAATTGTCCATTTTTAATAGGGGTTCCTGAAGAAATCATGAACCCCCTTTGAATCTACAGTGGCCATAGTCATGCACAACCCCGTAACCATACTGACCATCAGTGTAAATGGTTACTTTCCAATTTTTCCCAATTTTGCACGCTTTCATTAAAGCAATCAATTCGGCTACTTCTGCAGACTTGACTCCTGGCAAATAGGATGCTTCGACTATACCAGCCAATGTGCACACAGCATAAGCAGCACTCAATTCTCATTCCTCATGTTTCATGCATGAGCCATTTACAAATAGCTCATAGTCTGATTTTTTTAGTGGTTCTTCCTGTATGTCTGGGCGTGGTTTAGTACTTTATTCTGTGAGGTCGACATAATCAAGTTCAACTACATTTTTCACCTCTGTAAACTGTGAATTTGGTAACAGGATTGCTGGATCAGGATAGTACATCTCGTTATTGCCACAATTTTCTGCACCTAAAATGACTCGCTCATACTTAGTCAGTCGATTAGGAGTAAGGTATTGTATGCAAGTTCGTGTCAGCAAAATAATAACTGCATGTGGGACATACACTGTTACAGGGTGTCCCATTACAATGGATTCACTTTACACAAGACTCATGCAAGTTGCAGCGACAGACTTTAGGCACCCTGGTAACACTGATGCCACTGGGTTCAATGTGGCAGAGAAATACGCCACAGGACGTCGCATTAGGTCATGGTTCTGGGTTAGGACTGAAAGAGCACAATTGTCTCTTGTATCACAAGACACTGTAAGTTCTTTTGAATAATCAGGCATCCCTAATGCTTGGCTTCGCACAGGCAATTACGTAATTTTAGGAAAGCAGTCATACTTTCATCATCCCATTCGACTGGATCTCAGGCCCGTTTCTTTGTCAGTTGAGTAAAGGGTTTTGCAAGTACTACAAATCCCACAATCCACTGCCTGCAGTAACCTACAATTCCGAGAAACATTCTGTTTTCTTTCTGCATCTGAGGTAATTTCATGTTTCTAATTATTTTGATTCTTTCTGAAGACACTCACAAACAATACTATACAACCAAATCCATTGCATGAAAGATATACATCAACACCCCTATTCACTACTACTCAAAATCAAAACATGTCACACACACCAGCACAACAAGATCTTCAAAGCGCAACACCTATTAATACTTACCATCACAAAATACAAACGTATACCCACCTTTTAAACAACACAAAGGAACAAAATCCAGTGCCAAGCTTTCACTCTTCCACCACACCTAACACAGAGAGAGCAATACAGCACCTCTCTTCTAACTGCCTCTCATCCATTAGACAAGTTAGGACATTACTACATGACCCACATGCTGCACCGCCTCCCCTGACTCATACATCTTCCGCCTTAAACACACACAAAAAATATAAGCAACATGCCACACCTCACAACTTTGCTTTCCCATGTCTGCTTCACAACAATGTTACACCACAAAAGCCATACAGCACTCCAATTCACTCTCAAACACCATCTCCAATACATACACACACAGACTCATCAAAATGCCGTCTTAGTATGTTGGATGAGGAACACGATACAGAACAGCTACACGATTGCTATCCTAATACAGCCAATAAGAGCACTAAAAACACACCTGCTACATACCCACACAATACTGGTCACTCTTGTGCAAAACAAAGTCCCATTATCACCAAAGGCCATTCACTAAACGGTCAACTAATAAATGCTTGATCCCTTTCTAAAAATAAGCAACAAATCTACGACCTTCTCACTCATGCAAAACCAGACATACAATTCATAACTGAATCATGGTTGGGAGAGGATATGGCTCCAGTCCTGCAAGAAGCCATTCCTCTAGGCTATCAAACAATCACCCAAAATCGTATAGCCAAAAAAGGAGGTGGTCTAGCTGTTGTATTCAGGCAAACAATACATATCACTAAAATTGACAACATCTCCATAAAGAATTCTGAGGCTCTTCTTACAAGATGCAATCCTACACCGTCTTCCTCTGTAACTTCCTGCTCCTTTACAGACCTCCACCTAGCAAGGCAACATTCCCAGATGCACTTCTAGACACAGTTTCAAACCTGATAACAATACACTCCAACCTATGCGTTCTCGGTGACCTTAACATTTGGTTTGATATACCCAACAGGAACCAGCCAAAAACAATAATCACCGGCCTAGATGCATTGAACCTGCAACAGAATGTCCACAATCTGACACACACCGTTTGACATATACTAGATGTCATTTTTGCTAATTCTGAACTAGTTACCTTTCAAACTATAACTCCAGTCACATGGTCAGACCACCACTTGCTTGCTTTCCAACATAAAACAACGCTAAGCGATTCACCTAAAACTACCTTACATCCATCCACCTATCGGCCGTGGAACAAACTCAATTTGGAACACTTGAAAACACAACTAACATCCAGTAGAAATCTGGAAACTATAAATTCTGTAAAATCTATATGAGTGGCTACAGGAAGCTTTTGACATCCTGATACCACTCAAACCCACACAACAGACAAAAAGAAAAAAGTACCTAGGAGAAACATAGAAATAGAAGACATAAAACAACAAATTAGAAAGATGCGACGTACCTGGCTCAAAACAAACGCAAAACAAGACAAACTTAATCTAGAAAAAATTTACCGATTATACAAGTCGGCTATCAAAAAAGCTAAGAAAAGGTACTATTCAGACAGAATTCAAAACGCTAAATGTGCAAATAAAGAATTTTTATAAAATACTCAATGAAGTTCGCAAACCAAATTGCCTAAAAGAAACTCATCCTGTTACTCAAGATTTCACAGACAAACTGGCAAATCATTACACGGATAAAGCAGAGCTGTTGGACTCGTACTTAAAACAGAAACAAAGCACCAGCACTAACCCTTGTATAAAACAACAATCCAAGAATGCTCTAATCAAGCCTCTCCGTTCCTTCTAACACATCTCACACGATGAATTTATGGACCTGGTTAAAGCTAGCAGGCCTGCCGGCAGCCCTTCTGACCCCCGTCTGCCACAAACTTTCAAGACAATTCTTTTAACAACCACTGCTGCCACTCCAGTAAAAAGAATCATCAACGTTTCCTTAACTACTGGAATATTTCCAGAAGAACTCAAAAAGTCATTCATACGCCCTTTACTGAAGAAAACAAACTAGGACCTGCTGAACCCTGACAACTACATACCGATTACAAATGGACCTTTCCTGGGCAAACTGATAGAAAGAGCAGCGTTCACCCAGATGTCACAATACATTGAAGAGAATGACATACTTTCAGACTTCCAAACAGGATTCCATCCGGGAAGAGGCACTTGAATCTGCCCTCCCTGCTATCTGGGATGACCTAATGAATACAGTTGACCGCAACAGGGTTGCTGCGTTACTTCTCTTGGACCTCTCAGCTGCCTTTGACACGGTTAACCATGACACTTTGAAACAAAGACTCTATGAAGCCGGCATAGAAGAAACTGCTCTAGACTGGAACGCTTTCTACCTTCAAAACAGAACTAATGTCATCCATACCCCACCTTTCTCGTCCAAACCGTACTCCACAAAAGCATGGGTCCCTCAAGGTTCTATCATCTCGCCCATGCTTTTCAACATCAACATGAAGTGATTACTGGTCAATAAATGTCACCTCATGTGCTCAAACTATGCAGATGACACGCAAATACTCCTTCAACTGCAATGCCCCAAAGACATTGGAAAATCACCAATTTTCAGCTGTCTCCGAGCCGTGGATCAGTGAATGACTTGGATGACATACTTCAAAAACTGAAATACTCACATGTAGCGATAAGAAACATTACAACCCGCTTGCCACATGGCCTGATGAACTGGGATCACTGCCTAAAGTATCATAGGAAGTAAGAAACCTCGGAATGACCAAGGACTCCGAGCTGTCGATGAATGCACAAGTGGATAAACTAGCGAGATCAAGCTATGCAACTATAAAAACACTGCGTCAAATTTTCCCTCATTTGTTATTTCCACACAAGGTCCAAGCTACCATCTCCCTTGTTCTGTGCAAACTTGATTACGCCAGTAGCCACTACCACGGATCACCTATAAAGACCATGAAAAGACTACAACGGATTCAGAACTCGGCTGCCAGGCTAGTCTTGCATATCAAACCGTGAGACCACATATCCCCTGCCTTAAAAGCCCTGCGTTGGTTACCAGTTGCCAGAAGATCCACGTTCAAGCTGCTTTGTATCACCCACAGAGCAATACATGGAATGGGACCATTCTTCATCAGGAATAAAATCACCAAACACATTCAACAAAGGTACCGCAGATCTACATGAGCATCTCGCCTTATAATCCCACCATAAAAGAAAAAAAACATGGGTGGCACATCCTTCTCTGTTCAAGCAGCCAAACTATGTTACTCGTTACCACTCAACAAAAGGTCCACCGACAACCACCTTATCTTCAGAAAACTACTCAAGATTTGACTCTTCCCCACATAAGCATCATATGAAAACAGAAATTTATAGCATATCCCTCTGTATATAAGCTTTTGTTTTCACTATAGATATGTACCTATCTTTGTGCATTACTTTGTATAAACATGTAAAATAATTATGTAGTTGAGAGATAAAATCATAATAAATAAATAAAAATCATCTTTGGTCTACATGTACTTCGTTCCATTGTGCATCTATGTACCTTATCATGTACTTGGATCTGTGTGTCTGTTACTTTTCTCCTGAAAAAGCATATCCAATGCCCTACCCTATTTCTCATACTGTGCCTCTATCAATATCTTTAATCTACATATGCTTACCTCCTTTATATATCTATATACTTTTAAAGTACTTATGGATCTATATATTTCTCACTTCCTTCTAATTTAGCATTTCCAATGCACTACCCTATTTCTCAGCCTATACTTCGCTCAATATATTGTCTAGCCCAAACTCATTTCAAACTTCTTTCTACTACTCCTTCCAATCCACTACCCTATCTCTCATCCTATACATCTATCAATATAACCTCTACATCCACTCTCTCATTTATCCCAAACCCCATACCACTACTATGATCGCCAAAATAACCCTTTCTAGACTCTCTCCTACTCTACCCCTCCTTGCATCTTTTTACTATACAGATCCCCTAAAATAAACCTTTATAAACGAATGTCTGACATAATATCGACAGACAGAATATCGAACTACAAAAATATCGGAACAAAAATATCAACATCAAAAATATCGGAATCATATCTTCATAAAGGTAAGTACAAAAATATCGAAAAAATAATATCGTAGTACAAAAATATCGGAATTAAAAATATCGTTTTTTTAAATGTATTGATAATAATGTAAAAATAATTTTAAAATTCATATAATTTTACAAATATTAAATAAAAATATTAAAACAAAATTAAAACTAATACATATACATTTAAAATAAATAAAACACTTAATAATTTAATGTAATTTTATTTTTTTTAATGTTATTTAATAGATTTAATGTAATTTTTTTTTGTTTTTACCTTGTACGCCTGTACCCCAAAAACCCCAAACTGACCCTGAACACTAAAAATATCCCTGTACCCCAAAAACCCAAAACTGACCCAGAACCCTAAAAATACCCCTTTACCCAAAAACTGAAAACTGACCCTGAACCCTAAAAATACCCCTTTACCCAAAAACTGAAAACTGACCCTGAACCCTAAAAATACCCCTTTACCCAAGAACTGAAAACTGACCCTTATCCCTAAAAATACCCCTTTACCCAAAAACTGAAAACTGACCCTGAACCCTAAAAATACCCCTTTACCCAAAAACTGAAAACTGACCCTGAACCCTAAAAATACCCCTTTACCCAAGAACTGAAAACTGACCCTGAACCCTAAACATACCCCTTTACCCAAAAACTGAAAACTGACCCTGAACCCTAAAAATACCCCTTTACCCAAAAACTGAAAACTGACCCAGAACCCTAAAAATACCTCTTTACCCAAGAACTGAAAACTGACCCTGAACCCTAAAAATACCCCTTTACCCAAAAACTGAAAACTGACCCTGAACCCTAAAAATACTCCTTTACCCAAAATTAATTAATATTATTTAATTACCAATTAATTATTAATTAACAATAACAATAAAGTAAATATATTAGCACATTAGCTGTAATTAATTTAATTTAATAATTAATATTATTTTTCCTAATTAATTAATTAAGAATAACAAAAAATTATATATTAAAAAAATTACTATAATTAATGTAATTAACTAATTAATATTAATTAATTACCAACTAATTAATAAATAAAAATATGTACAAAATTATATTAATTAATTAACTAATTAATATAAATTAATTACCAATTAATTATTAATTAAAATATGTACAAACTAATAATAATTAATTAATTATTATTAAATTACTTCCCACCCTATTCCCCTATAAACCCATAACCCGCTACAGAACATATTTATCAATTAATCAATTAATTAAAATTAATTAAAAATTAATTCTCAATTAATTAATTAATAATTCCTACTAATTAATTTAAAATTTCTATTGCTAAGTGGATCCATGGTCTTGTGTATGGTTTATAGACTATTGTCTAAATAAACTTTGATTTTACTACTACTACTAATTAATAATTAATTTAACATAATTAAATTACTTCCCACCCTATTCCCCTATAAACCCACAACCCGCTACAGTAGTAAAAGACAATATTTAATTAAATTACATTAAAAATAAATAATAAAACATAATAAATACAATATAATATACACTAAATTTATTTAAAAATTGATATTAGTAACATCGAAGTTATTTATTTCGATATTATTGACATCGATATTTAAAACTTCGATAATACTGATATACTAATATCGATATTAAGACTGTCGATATTACTTACCTTCGATATTTTGTCCCATCGATATTTAAACTTCGATATTATTGTATATCGATATTTAAAACTCGATATTTTGTCTGTGTACCTTTATAAACTCTTCCTTCTGACTCCTCCCCTCCAAAACTCCTTTTTACTCATCCAAAAGCCTCCTCCTATTAATAAGACCTGAAAAAAAATCCTTCACTATTTTATCCCTCCACAATCCTTTTCAATCAAAATTTACAGACAAACATGTTCACTTCTCAAATTCTATATTCAACTATACTAATTCACGACTAATCCTTTATTGGGTTCCAAAGTAGCGTGCTACTCAGCAATAAAGAGTCTCAACACCCAATCAGGGTTACAAGCTCTATATAAATGCAAACCTTTTTCCTTTTCTATCCCTCCCCAGACCTTCTCAATCCAAATAACTGACTAACATATCCACCACTAAAATTACTGTCATGTTTTACCATACTAATTCAACACTAATCCTGATGGGTTCCAAAGTAGCGTGCTACTTGCGCTTCAAAACCCCATCAGGGGAAGCAAGCGCTATATAAATACAAACCTCTTTCCCTCTTCTATCCCGCAATCTACCCTTCTCTACCCAGATAACTGAATAACATATCCACTACTCAAATTACTTCATATTTTACTATACTAATTTTCATCACTAATCCTTTATGGGTTCCGGAGTGGCGTGCTACTCGCCAGAAAAGCGTGTCAACACCCATCAGGGGTAACCAGTGCTATATGAATGCAAATCTTTCTTACCCTTTTATCCCTCCGCTATCCTTCTCACTCCAAATAACTAACTAATATCCACCACTGAAATTACTTCATATTTCATCATATTAATTCACCACTAACCCTTTATAAGCTTCCCGAATAGTGTGCGCCAGCAAGCGCTATATAAATACAAACCTATGTCTTCCTCTATCCTTCTGCTATCATTCCAAATCCAAATAACTGACTAACCTATCCACCACTTAAAATGTAGTTGCATGTTTCACTATATTAATTCAAAACTAATCCTCTATGGGTCCCGGAGTAGCGTGCTACTCGCCGAAAAAGCGCTTCGACGCATTGTCAGGGGTAGTAAGCACTACATAAATGCAATTACAAAACAATACAACACAGAACTGACATTTTTCAGGTGACACTTTATGTCCTCCTTCAGCCAAATGATTCAGTAATACAATTGTATCAACAATGCTGCCACTATGGGTTTTAGACGCAACCAATAGGTCATCCATATACTGCACCAGAACAGACTGTCCGGGCAGCACCAATGATTCAGGACATTTTTTCAAAAACTGGTTAATACTCGAGGGACTTTCTGTGTACCCCTGAGGAACAGGATTCTAAACATCAACATACTGTCTGGGTGCAACCGAATGGAGAAAAAGGCATGGCATAAATCAATTACAGTGAACCTTCTTGCACTCCATGATATCTGATACAAGATCACTACTGGATTCGGTACTACTGGGTAACATTGAACAACAATTTTATTTATTTTGCGCAAGACTTGTACGACCCTATATTTCCAACTTGGCTTCTTTATACCAATTGTAGGGGAATTACATGGACTGCTCATTACTTCTTTTAGAATTTCAACCAAGCGCTCTATTTCTGCTACAACATCTGCTATTATTTCTGGGCTCATTTTATACTGTCGGGTATTTGAGTCAACTGCACCTTTCTTTACTAACACTTTTATGGGGTCGATATTTATCATTAAATCCTACTTCTTTTCCGGTAAAATCCCATACATCAGGGTTTACGGTATTTTGAAGCTCTTCTGGTAAATCTTTTAAGGTTATCTTTTTATTTTCAGTTTCATGTCCGACTAACATGATTTTATACATTCCATCTGCATCTGGAGTTTGAATTTCAACAACACTTGGGGTGCAATAGATTGTGCAATTCATTTTGCACAATAAATCTCTTCCCAGCAAGTTTACAGGACTGGAGTCGCACACAACAAATTTGTGCATCTCCTTAAAATTACCAATACACACCTCCATTGGTTCTTTGATCGGGGTTCTAATCAGTTTATTAGAAACGCCCACTACTTGGATTGCTTCTCCCGAGAAGGGTAGGTTTGGGATTTCTGCTGTTCTCAGAGTAGAACAGGTAGCATCAGTATCCAACAAGTAGGTGATGTCAATTCCCTCAACCTTGTCCTCCACATAAGTACCTGACTGATCTACCGGTAAGGATGCGCCAAGTAAGCAGTCCTCTTCCCACCTCTCAGGTACCGTCAGAAATTACCTTCCTCAAAAAATGAGTCTTGCAAAAGAAATTGTGGTGTTACCGTACTTTTCTTATCAATTCCCTCCCGATTTCCAGTGTCCACACTGTATTTGGCTTCACTCACAAATTCTGGCATAGGTGCAGATGGTAACTGATTTTGTATTACCTGCTGTGGTTGCCTCTGTGATACTTCATTCTGCGTCTGTGGATTCAAGTTTTGAGTTTGGACATTATTATTCTGTATTAATTTACACTCCTTTTTCAATGCCCCAATTGTCCGCATCCGTGACAGAAAAACTGTTTCTTTGCATCCTCTTTAGTCATTCTCACTCTAGGTTTACCCCCACTGCCATCGCCTTGATTATCTGCCTGCTGACTTAAATGGAGCTCCTGTTGTTCTGCTAATTTTACTTGAGCCCACATTACTTTTTCTTCTAATTTCTCTCGCCTATTATCGTTTTCATCTCCACAGTATTTGGCATACTTGAGAATCTCATTGATAAGCTTCGCTTGCCGGCATAATTTTTGCTCTTTAATCATTTTTGATATTGCTAGTATTAAACCTGACACAAAACGATATATAAAGTGTATCATGTCCTTACTATCAATATTTTCCAATCCACTGTACTGTTTGAATACCTGCAAAAGACGCTCATAGTATGCATGTACTGATTCATCCTTATCTTGGGTTGTTCTGTCTATTTTTGTCCAATCTGTGTCTTTTGGGGGTACCTTTCCTTTTAGGTAGGTTATTACCTGATTATACTTTTTCATTACATCATCTGACGGGGCTCCAGTTTTTGGATCTCTAGGGTATTCATAATTGGGCCAATCTACGGTAATTTTGCATTCTGTCCATAAATCTGCAGAGACAACAATGTCAAATAAACCAACTAAATCTTTTAACAGCACTTTCAAAACTTCACACACCTCTCAACTTGCCTGTACCATTCTACAGGTTTTCTCTGAGTTTTGGGAATTCATTTGTGAATGATAAAATATCCTGTCCGGAACATAGGACATGTACATAACCTCCTCCTGGTACTTCTCTCATATGGCACAACCTTTCAACCTTTTCTGTTTCTTTCATTAAGTATTCAGATGTTGTACGATTTGCCTGAGCTTCTTCCTTTTTCTTTGTCCATCTTGCTTTCCATCTGTCTAAGTCTCCCCATTTTTGTAACAATGACATTTATTCCTTTATCTGCAATTTTCTTCCTGACACTTTTATGTTTTCTAAATCTTTGTCAGAAAATTTAGCTCTGTAAGGTCTCTGAAATACTTTGCATTTACCTATGTCAATTCCCACATCTGAAGCCAAATTCATCAACTTTTCATGAAACATTTTGGTATTTTGAGTGATGCTTCTACATATGAAAAACAACTCTTCACTGAAGCTATTAAGTCTATCCAATCATACATTTCCAGCTATCATTTCTTCTAGTACTACTCTTAATTTAAAGCTGTCTAATACTTTAGACTGAGATTTTGGCTTTTCTTTGTCTCGGACCATCTTTCTATTTCTTCTGGGGTTACTACAGTGCATTGGCATTTTTTGTACCCATGGACGTGTCAATCTGTACCTCTCTTGTGCATTTAGGAGTAACTTTTCTAAATGAATCACTTAATGGTTCTCTTATAGGCAAATCCATTAAAGAAATTAATGATTCGCGCTCACTTAGCTGGTCGTCAACTATTATATTTTCTTTTCTGGGACGTACTATGGGTGTAGTCAGAACGGGAGTTTTAGGACTAGGTTGCTTGTCTCCATATAAGGGAACAACGAGACCTATAGTTACTGGTACCGTTAGTGCTTCAAGACTTGTATTCAATTGAGTAATTTTCTGAATTAATTCACTACGCTGTTTATTTACTGCTTCTCTTTCCTTTTCTTGCAATACTTTTTCTATACTGTTCTCATGTACAATCTGTGGAACCATAGGTGGTTTCAAGAATGGAGCACTAGGGTTAACTCTATTTGTTTCTTCCTGATAAGGTGGCAGATTTCTCATTAATAAATCCTCAAGATAATCGTATTCTAAATCACCACTACAGGTCGGTAAATTTTTCGTCTTTTCTGTGCTTTTGCTTCCTGATGGTTCTTCGGTAGTAAATACAGGGTATAATCCTACTACTAACATAGACTATCTCAACTGTTTTAACTGCTTATCTCTTGTCTATTTAGGAAATCTAGGGTAAAATCTACTTAAGTTCCTGTCACACCGAGGTCTGTCTCGTTCAAAAGTCTCAGTTTCCCACTCTTCTAAAGCTTCATACTGTGTTAATCTTGGTCTGGGGTCTAATTTATTCATGCGAATGCACAAATTGTGCAAGATTCTACCATTAAATGTACAATATTCTGGAACCTCCAATATGCCTTCATTTTTTGTGTACTCTATCCAACTCTCTAACAATACACATGTGTGGTAGCCTCTTTCTATCATCATATATGATGCGGGCATTTTCGGTGGTGGGATAATAATACCTTCTCTTGTTTTAATGGGTTTATCTTTCTGGAAATAATTCTTAATTATCTTCAAAAATGGCATTCTTCTTTTTTCTCCGTACATGATATGTGGCCTTCCTCTTATACTTTGTTCTCGGGCAAACTCTAAATATTTTCTATCTGGGCGATTTCCTATAACTGCTGGATCTAGATGCCACATATAATTACCGCTGTCTATTGACACTAGATTTTCACTTATTGCAGTTTAATCAATTGTTTACTTCACTTAAATGCTTTTTCCCAATACCAGCACGTCTCTTATTTTTAGTGACCAACCAACAGTTGTTTTGCAAAACCAGCTAACCAATACTTGCGCAGCTTTTCTGTGACATGAGTTTTGCCCTCTCTGCACTCACCCTTCCTTTACAATTTTCTACACAGCCGCTATATCAACCACTCCCAGCGCGGCTCAATTGTCGTCAGTGCAGCACCGCAACTGACTCCCTCCTTTGCAAGGTAATACAACTCAATTTCTTTTAAATTAAAAATATACATTTAATTAATTAACAAAGTATTTAAAGGAGGTCACTTGGCCCTCTCATCGGTACGTCCTCACTAGGTTAAGATTAGGTATTGTACACGATTTGGTGGCCTTCCCCTGTATAAAAAAACATCCCTCTGTTTTCTGCCCATGTGATGGGAGCACGAAGCAAAGTACTGTGCACTTTTTGTTTATTTGCCCTCTGTACTTGTACTTCCGTATTGCTTATCTTAACCACTTTTTTTTAAAATACTCTGTGTTGTCTGTTAATTCTGCTATGAGGCTGCTATTTGCACTTGATGAACCTGATATGTGTTTTTTACAGCTGTATATATCCTGAAATCTGTGGCTGCTAGGAAAAGCATGGTCTATTCTTTTAATTAACCAATGGTATTTTGCCCATGATTGATGTTCCCCTATTTTATTGTCATGTAAAACTTGTTGTGTTTTTATGTGCTTTTATGATTGTTTTTAATGATGGAATAAAGCTTTCCAAACTGAAACTGAATTAATTAACAACATATAAACATTCGCTACTTTGCCTGATTGACAAAATGCAAAGAAAAGATACTTTCTTTTGCTGCAAGTAAAACTGTTCTTTTTACCCTTCACACACTACAAGTAAAACCTCTTCCGCTTAGTATTCAAGCATCAAAAAACCCAATACTCCCTTAGACTTACCCTTTCTATGTGATATGAGACCAAAGTTTCACCAGTGAACTACTTTGCTATCACTTATTCTCACTTTTACACAAGAAAATAATCCCTAACCATTGCTTCAAGTTCTACCAAATTTTACGCACTTACTTCATCAGACAAGTAACCCCACTGCAGTGTGGTTTCCATTTACCACCCGCTATTCAATATCCCTGGGGATTTTCCAGACAACACATAACAATGCAAACTGGTTTTTGTTTCTACATAAATCAATATAAAATCAATATAAATTAATACACAACTAACTACCTATCTTAACTAAACCTTAACATTCCTCTGCTATCAAAGAAACAGTGATGGCGCTCGGGATTACCAGCTCAGTTTACCATACTCACCTGGGCCCATTAACATTCACACCTTGAACCAGTAATCCTGCTTACCTTCATGCCTATCAGAATTTTATTTCACTTTTAGGACTTACACACTTTTAGGACTTACACCATGACTTACCAAATACTTCTCACCTGTACTCTAAATCCTAAGGCTCAAGAAGGGTGTTAGAATAACAGGTAGATTATACCATTTACCTTCATTGAATTAACCACAGAATCTGGAAAAAGTATCAACACTTTATCTATGCAATATTCTGTGAACTGATAGCCACAATAGTGAAAGTAAAGACTTTTCGAGTATGAAAGTAATTAATAAAGCAATAATTCTGCAAGACTTTAAAGATAATTGTCTAGACATTTGTACCTGGAAAGGGTGAGAAAGGGAAATGGTACAAGGACATACCCACACAGATTATATTTACCTAGAATGGCGCGAGGAACAACCCTGGCCATGGGGTGGTACAAGAAAAAGGGCTACTGACTAATCAAGTGCCAATAGGACAGGACAGGTGCAGGTCAGGACATGCTAAGTGCAACGCCAGCGTCACACCCCTCTCTGCGGCTAACACTCGGACCCCGACTGGGTCATCAAGTCTTCTCCCTCAGTTAACTCTCGATTCTTCTGAGAGAGTGCTCGACTAGCACCCAGCTCTCGATTCTCCTTCAGCATACGTTGGGTTAGTGACAGGTCTGTGACAAGTCAGACAAATCAAACTAACTAAGCCTACCTTAGTTAGTTAGTTGTACCGGACCTGCCCCGCACCCACTAAGCCCAACACCAGCAGCAACCACCTGAAGTGCATCCTGCTCAACACCCGCTCCGTCACAGGCATGCCGTGGAACTCTGGGACCTGCTCGACACGACAGCACCGGACGTCGCCTTCCTCACCGAAACCTATATGAACGCCTCCTCAGCGCCCGACATCGCCATAGCCATCCCGGACGGATGCAAGATCACCCGGAAGGACCGCGTCAACCAGACGGGAGGAGGCATCGCCATCGTACACAAGAACACCATCCGCATCTCAACTAACTCCGACGAAACCTTCACCGCCGCCGAACACCTGCACTTCCAGATACACACTGACCCCAACACCACCCTCCGCGGCACCCTCATCTACGGACCACCGGGACCACGCACACAATTCAGCGAAGACATCGCGGACTTCATCAGCCCGCACGCCCTTCCTTCCACCGACTACATCCTCATAGGAGACCTCAACTTTCACCTGAAGAACAACAACAACAAAAACACCACTGCCCTGCTGGACAACCTCGCCAACCTCGGACTCAAGCAACTGGTGACCACCCCCACCCACTACGCCGGCCACACGCTTGACCCCGTCTTCTCATCCAGCAAGCACATCTCCTTCAGCCATGCCACCGGACTCCACTGGACCGACCACAGCTGCGTCCACTTCAGCTTCAGAAGAACTACGACCCACCACCACCCACAACAGGTCCCCCGCCGAAGCTGGAGCAAGATCACCTACGAGCAGCTCACCACCTCCCTCAGCCACAACACTCCGACCTGCACAACGGACCCCAACGAAGCAGCCAACAAACTCACCAAGTGGCTGACCGCCTGCGCCGATGACCTCGCATCACTTAAGAACCCTCCCAGCAGCAAGAAAACCCCCTAGTTCACCGACGAACTCAAGGAATCTTAGAAGAACTGCCGCAACCTCGAGAAAGCCTGGCGGCTCCACCACACCACAGACAACAGGGCCGCCCTCAAGCACGCCATCCGCAAACACCATCAGCTGATCCGCGCCACCAAGAAGACGGCACTCAAAGAACGACTGGAAAACAACACCCACGACAGCAAGGAACTCTTCAGCATCGTCAAAGAGTTCTCCAACCCCAGCGCAGGGAACAACAACATCACTCCCTTGCAAGACCTCTGCAACTCACTCGCCTCGTTCTACCACCGCAAGATCGCCGACATACACAACAGCGTCGACGCACAGACCACTCACCCTACCACCGAACCAGCGCCCGCCACCACCAACCTCTGCAACTGGACCCCGATCAGCACCAAAGACACCACCTGCACGATGAACTCCATCAACTCTGGATCACCAACCGACCCCACGTCTTCAACAAAGCCGACGCCACCATCGCACCCCATCTCCGAGACACCATCAACTCCTCCTTCCACACCGCCACCTTCCCGGAGAGCTGGAAGCACGCCGAGCTGACTGCCCTCCTGAAGAAACCAACGGCGGACCCCACCGACCTCAAGAACTACAGTCCCATCTCGCTCCTTCCTTTTCCAGCCAAAGTCATCGAGAAGACCATCAAAAAACAGCTTGCCGCCTTCCTCGAGACGAACGGATCCCTCGACCCCTCGCAGTCCGGGTTTCGGGCCAACCACAGCACTGAGACCGCCCTTATTTCAGCCACCGACGACATCAGAACCCTGATCAACAACGGGGAAACAGTGGCCCTCATCCTCCTGGACCTCTCTGCAGCATTCAACACCGTCTGCCACCGCACCCTAGTGAAGCGCCTCAGCAATGTCGGGATCCGAGAGGAAGCCCTGGAGTGGATCATCTTGTTCCTCACCGGAAGAACACAGAGAGTCCGCCTCCCTCCGTTCAGATCCGAGGCCACCGAAGTCATCTGCGGCGTACCAAAAGGATCTTCACTCAGCCCAACCCTCTTCAACATCTACATGATCCCCCTCGCTGCCATCGCACGCCAGCACAACCTCAACATCATCTCCTACGCTGACGACACCCACCTCATCCTCTCCCTCATCAACGACCCCACCACTGCCAGAGCCAACCTACACGAAGGGATGATGGACGTCGCCAACTGCATGAGAAACAGCCGCCTTAAACTGAACTCAGACTAGACGGAAGTCCTCATCCTGGGATCATCACCCTCCACCTGGGACGACTCCTGGGTGCCCCCGGCCCTGGGCACAGCTCCCAAACCTACGGACCACGCACGAAACCTGGGCTTCATCCTGGACTCCTCCCTGTCAATGACCAGACAAGTCAACGCCGTCTCAGCCTCGTGCTTCAGCACCCTGCACATGCTCCGCAAGATCTTCAGATGGATCCCCATGGAAACCAGGAAGACCGTCACCCAGGCACTCGTCACCAGCCGTCTAGACTACGGGAACACCCTCTACGCCGGAACCACAGCCAAACTTCTAAAAAGACTCCAACGCATCCAGAACGCCTCCGCACAACTCATCCTCGACATCCCCCGACACAGCCACTTCACCGGACACCTGAGAGACCTGCACTGACTCCCCGTCAGCAAGAGAATCACGTTCAGACTCCTCACCCACGCACACAAGGCTCTCCACAACCTAGGCCCCAAGTACCTCAACGACCGCACGACCTTCTATACGCCCAACTACTAGATACGATCGACCAGCCACGTACTCGCCACCGTACCATGCATCCGCAGAGCCACTGCCGGAGGAAGTTCCTTCTCCTACCTGGCTGCCAAGACTTGGAACTCCCTCCCCACCCACCTTCAGCAAACCCAAGACCATCTCTCCTTCAGGAAGCAGCTCAAGACCTGGCTGTTCGAGCAGTAACTTACCCCTCCCCCAGTGCCTTGAGACCCTCCCGGGTGAGTAGCGCGCTATACAAATGCCATGATATTTTCCAGGGCACTGTACCACCCCCCAGTGTTGCAAATTCGTGTATTCCCTTCATATGATTGGTTAGAAAGGCGAGGAGAGGTCATCACACTATACCAGTATGAAATCATTTTCATTCAATGTATTTGATCAATGTTCCCCAACACAATTTTATTTTCCAATGCACTTTTATTCCATCCGCCAATATTATTTTATTTAATGTACAATGTTAAAACAATTTTGTAAGTTGTCTTCCTCTTGTGGGGTCAAATGAGCAGCTTCCAGGAACTTTGCAGGCAAGACAGCCTTTGGCACGAATTCAATGCCACCTCTCGCGGTTTCTCGGTGCTTCACTCACATGCGCAAAGAAAATTCAATATGGCGATTCAATCACTTTCAGGCACAAATATGAGCAACTAATAAAGTCAAAGAGAGACACATTAGAATGCAAAAATAAATGAATGCACCGTATACCACTTTTTTCTACTCTAACCCCATTACTTTAATTTTACTATAGCATTAATAGTTAGGCAGAACATACAAAGTTTAGTTTAAGCAGGAGCATGTGCATTAATACGTCAGACATGAAGCGGCCATCTTGGCACGAGTGCGCAGCTGTAAGAATTCCCACAAAAAGCGATAGATACGTCAAAGCACGTAGATGTGGCAAACGCATGCGCAAAAGAGTTCCCGTGTTTTCAGTGGCCATTTTAAGTCACTCGGGTTACTGTTAGTAAAAGCACATAAGCAAGCTTCCCCTTGATACTAAAATGTCGTGAAATGTTGGCTTTAGTAAAACAAAATATGTTGATTAATTAGTTACATGTTATTTCGAAGGACTTTATACAATCAAGTTCAAGTTGAATTACGTATGAAACCTTGTTCCATCAACTTTGCAGTGTTTAATTTAAGCTGGTGGTTTCTGATGCTCAGCACTAGCACTTAATTGTCAACATAGGCACTTATGATGGTCTGCCACATGTTGGTGTGGTTTATTTAATTTTGAGAGTAGCGCAAAAGCTGTTTTTCAATTCAAAATACCTTCTAAAATTACTAATACCAGCCCTCAATCTGTTCCTATAATTTTAAGGGCTGGAATAGTCTGAACTGTCACACTTGATGTAGTGTAATAGTTACTAGTTGTGTTGGTACTGTCATTGACAGCGCTCCCAGCGGCAATGGGTGGTACAAGCTGCAGTGACCTCCTCACAGAGCCTAGCACCTTTTTTCCAACAAATTTAGCACTGGTTACTTGGGTTCTCTTACAAAGTACTTGGATAAAGAGAGTACTGGTTTTAGATTGTCCTATAAGAGAGGTGTGTGATGCTTGGCTATGTGCTTTAAACAAAATGTGGCAGTGTCAGTTCCCCCTTAAGCATGAACTGTAGTGAGGAGTGTGAGAACACATGCAATCGTACATATGGTTAACTACTAATAATATTGGTATATATATATATATATATATATATGGCAGACTGAAAAATTAACAATAAAATCATCTAAAGCATATAGATATAGATATATATATATTGAAAAACACCATGCCCCCAGGCGAGTCACCAAACGAGCGGCACCGCAATCCAGCGGGTAGAAGACACATCAGTATGCCAGTGTCAGATTTCAGTCGTTCTTCGCCTGACGCGTTTTTGAGCCGTTTGCTCGTCATCAGAGGCTCGACTGTCCTTGGCGCTCAACACTCCCACTGTTAATTGAAAAAAACATTAATGATTATGAACGCTGCATTGTGGGATTTGTAGTAAGTGTTAATTCACTGGATGGGGGCACCACAGCTGAAATATATACAGCCCTATATGGGCCCCAGAATACTATATGTCCATTAATCCCTTGGTACTGCTTCACATCAGGCTTCGGTGATTCAAAGTCCCATGACCCCCAGCACTCGGGGTGGTGCATGCCTCTGCGGCAGGGCCGCCGCGTATTAATTGAAAAACACCATGCCCCCAGGCGAGGCAGCACACGAGCCGCACCGCAATCCAGTGGGTAGAAGATACATCAGTATGCCGGTGTCTGCTCTCAGTCGTTCTTCGCCTGACGCGTTTCTGAGCCGTTTGCTCGTCATCAGAGGCTCAACTGTGATCTTGGCGCTCAACACTCCCACTGTTAATTGAAAAAAACTCGAATGAGTGTAAACCCCTGCATTGTGGGATTTGTAGTAAGTGTTGATTCGCTGGATGGGGGCGCAACAGCTGAAAAATATACAGCCCTATATGGGCCCCAGAATACTATGTGTCCATTAATCCCTTGGTACCGTTTCACATCAGGCTTCGGTAGTAAATGTTGATTCCCTGGATGGTGAACTACTAATATTATTGGTATATATATATATATAAATATAAATAAATATATATATATATATATATATATCTGGAAAACTCGAACCACTTCCTGATTTTCCGCAGCAGCAGACAGGCGAGGAAAGAGACGCAGACCTCCGAGGTATTTCGAGTGGGCAAAAATGATTTTATTGTAAGTCACCCAACACAACGCGTTTCAAGCACGTAAGCCCTTGATCACGTGTATATATATGTATGGCAGGCTGAAAAATTAACAATAAAATCATCTAAAGCATAGAGACATGGTCCGTGCCTGCTTTCGGCCACCCGTAGTGGCAAAGGGAATCCAAAGCAAATTGTGAGAGAAAAAAATATATATATATATATATATATTTCTTTTTTTTGTTCAATGTGGTCTTATCACAGGAACGCTCTTCAGCGGGTGCCGGCGTTGGGCCAGACCAGTGGCCAAAAAACTATTTTTAATACAAAGGACGCCGCACACAGCAACTTCTGTTCACTGGTTTATTTCAGTGCCCAGTCTAACACCAACGCATTTCAGCCTGACGGCCTTGCTCACGGTACGTGCCACTACTCTCTTGCAACTGTTTATACTTTTTTTAGTTTCTACTACTCCCATAACCTTCTGGGATATGTAGTTCTAACTTACATACAAGAATCCAATTTTGTTAGACAGTGTTCTCATTCACTTTTTGGGATACATTTTATCACAAAATGTTACTGTTTATGCATTCTTAGATTACGCTGCATGTTCTAAAAATTCAGTATCACAATGTTCCTCAATATATTAAAATCCTATTGAGTATATCAATTTTACATTTTTACAATCACACATTTTCAAAGATTTTTTTTGTTGTACAGAGAAACCCTGTACATCTTGTTTTATCTTTTTGTGTAAGTGTCCTTCTTCATGGTATAGTACCCATGTTGTATTGATTGTTGTTTATGCTGTAGTTCCGTGCTGCGTTTCCTTATCTTTTTCGAGGGCATTTGCCATTGGGGCCCCATGACACTAGTTTTTACTCCACGTGCACATAAAGTTCTTCATCGAAGTTCATGCGTCTTGGAATTTTGGTCCTTAGTCTTATGATATATCTCGATTCCAGTTGTCGGAGTTTCTTTTTTCGATCTCCCATTCTCTCATGTTCTTCCACAGAGTCAATTGCAAAATAGGTAATTTTTCGTCAATCTCCATCTTGACAGGTTGAAAGATGTTTCGCTGTGGCGCATGCCATGTCTTTATTCTTGACTGCCCTGATGTGCTCCAGGATTCTTTTTTTCAAATTGCATATTGTACTGCCTATGTAGAGCATTCCACAGTTGCATTGGATGGCATATATCACAAATTGCGCCGAGCATGTGATCTTTTTCCGAATTTCAATTAGTCTTCCCTCTGGATCTCTGATGTTCTTCTTATTTACGCCAATCTTACATGCCTTGTTTTTTTTGGCTGAAATGGCTTTGAACTATTGTGTCTTTTATTGATGGTGCTTTTCTGAACGTAATTTGGGGATTTGGACCTATCAGATTGGCCATGTCTGTATCTTGTTTGAGAATTGGCCAATATTTTTGTACTGTCTGACGTATTTTGTGAGACTCCTTGCTGTATGAAAATATTAATCTTGGAGTTTGTTGAGTTTTTTCTTCTTCTTTTTGTTTCCTTGTTTTATTGATTAGAATTTCCGTTCGTGATATTCTCTCAATCTTGTTTGTACATCTTGTCAGATCTCGCTCTCGGTATCCTCTTCCTCTTAATCTTTTAGTGCTTTCTGCAATTTCTTTTTCAACATTCTTTTCTTCTGAACAGTTGCGTTTCATCCTCACAAATCCCCCATAAGGAATACTCTGAATTAGTGATTGGGGGTGAAAGCTTTCGGCATGTAGGATACTGTTCGTCGTAGTTTCTTTCCTATATAGAGTTGTTTGAATTTGGTCTTGCTCTATATAGACGCAGATGTCCAGGAAATCAATTTTTTGGCAACTCATCTTATAGGTTTAGGACTTGCCAATGTCGTTGTTATTTAGTTGATCAAAATATTGGACAAAGTCTTCCTTGGTTCCATTCCAGATTAGGAACAGATCGTCTATGTATCTGGTCCATAGTACGATTTTTTCCAAAGCGTCGCTGTGTTCTGTGTTCCATGCTATCTCCTTCTCCCACCACCCCATGGTTAAATTAGCGTAGTTGGGGGAGAAGGGCATGCCCATGGCACATCCGCATAATTGATGGTAAATTTCATGAATAAAGAGAAAAATGTTGTTGTTTAAGCACATTTTTAACATGGTTAAAAGCATCGCAGAATGTTCCAATTAAGTGATGTTCCTTTGCTTTGGGAAATATGCACATGCATTTAAGCCAATTGAGTGTTTTATGGACTTATACAATGAAACTACGTCAATTGTGACCATTAAGTACGATGGATTCCATGATGCATTTGACAGAGTTCGTAGGAAGTCTCCCGTGTCTTGAATGTACGAGCTGAGTGTTGCCACTATGGGAGCCAAATAATGATCAATATAAGATGCGATATTCTCATATGCTGAGTCGCATGAAGACAAAATCGGTCTCCCCGGTGGATTTATCATAGTCTTGTGCACTTTAAGCAAGAAATAGATCGCTGGAATAGTGGGATTCTCCTTAAATAAAAATTTGTATTCGTCTGGTTTTTCCGAATATCAAAAAGCATCTTATGTATTGGGTTGGATGTCATTTTTTTGTATTTTGTTTCATCTTGAAGTTGACGATAAGCCTCTTTTTAGTAATTCTCTGTGTTTTGTATCACAATATTACCGCCTTTGTCCGCAGGCTTTATTATTATCTTGGTGTTATTCGCAAGATATTGAAGTGCTTTGTTTTCACAGGTCGATAAGTTTTCCCTGATTTTTTTGGTGTTCCTTTTTCCATTTTGCTTATTTCTTCCATGACTGCATCGGAAAAGGAATCGATTTTATTTCCTGGGTTCAGTTGTGGACAGTATTTTGATTTCTTTTTGTATCCGCTGCATGTATGTTTTTTTAGTATTTATGCCTTGATCTACCAATACAGTGATTGCTGTACTTTCATCATCAGATAGATCATTTGCTAGATCATCAGAGGCTCGACTGTCCTTGGCGCTCAACACTCCCACTATTAATTGAAAAAAACTTGAATGAGTGTTAACGCTGCATTGTGGGATTTGTAGTAATGTCATTTGAGATGTCATCAGTGATGTCACTGACCATGTCACGAATGATGTAATATGTGACATCATCAGCAGTGGATTGCGGGTGCGCGAAATATAGTTAGTACAACTAACTATATAGGAGCAATTTCAATGGTTTTGCATGAGTGAAATGTCCAGCTAACTACAACACCCATAAAACTTATAGTTTTTGAGTGAATTCTAATGGTTTTTTAAATGCTAATTCCTAACTATATAGGGCCAGAAACGTATGTTTTTTTGAGTGAATTTCAAATGTTTTTCAAATGCTAATTCCTAAATATATAAGGCCTGAAACCTATGGTTTTTTCAGTGAATTTGCAAGGTTTTTAAATGCTTATTCCTAACTATATAAGGCCTGAAACCTATGTTTATTTCAGTGAATTTCAAAGGTTTTTTTAATGCTAATTCCTAACTATATACGACATGAAAGCCCACCAGGCATCTCCAGTATGCGCCAGGGGACTGCATTGCAGAGAGGTGTAATGTAGCCACGCCCCTTTTTACACCTCTCTGCAACGCAGCCCCCGTGCATGTTTGAAGAGAGGGCACTAATTCCCCTTGCATACTGGGGGCCCCTGGGGGCTAACTAGCCCACCTGGAACCTCCAATATGCGCCAGGGGGCTGCATTGCAAAGGTGTAATGAGGCTATGCCCCTTGTTACATCTCTCTGCAATGCTGACGCCTTTGCAGAGGGGGAACTAATTCCCATTGCATACTGGGGGTCCCTGGGGGCCAACTAGCCCACCAGGAGCTTCCAGTATGCGCCAGGGGGCTGCATTGAAGAGAGGTGTAATGAGGCCACACCCTTTTTTACACCTCTCTGCAACGCAGCCCCCGTGCATGTTTGAAGAGGGGGAACTAATTCCCCTTGCATACTGGGGGTCCCTCGGGGCCAACTAGCCCACCTGGAACCTCCAGTATGCGCCAGGGGGCTGCATTGCACAGAGGTGTAATGAGGCTATGCCCCTTTTTACACCTCTCTGCAAAGAAGGCTACTGGCGCGTTTGCAGAGGGGGACTAATTCCCCTTGATTACTGGGGGTCCCTGGGTCATATCTGCCCAAACGCCGATATTCCGAACGTTTGAAAATTACTTTTCTTGAGAAACATTTGAATTTGGATTATCATGTCCTATACTTTGGAATTTTTGAAAGACTGACTTTGAGGATGCTATAAATTACTCAAGTCTGCCCGAATTGTGTGGGTAAAATTGATACCTAGTCACTTTGAATAAGAATGTACTTACGTCTCTTCTAACATTTGGAAGAAATATCTAGTTATATGACAAGAGGATACCGACATGACTTGAAGGAAATAAGAACGCCCTGAAGAAGTTCCGTTGTACAGAACAAAATGCGTCGGCTGGCTGTGGTACATAAACTTAAGGAAAATAAAAGCATTTGTATATACACCAAGATTCAGCGCTTCAATAAAAATGCTAAGTGATATGATTTGATTGGACTTATTGTGCAAGTGGTGCTGTGCCAAACTTTAGAATATTCTCCACTACTTTCTCTCTACTACTCCACTACTCTCTAATACTCATTCTCTACTACTCATTCTCTACTACTCTACTACTCTCTACTACTCTCTCTCTACTACTCACTCCCTACTACTCACTATCTACTACTCTCTACTACTCACTCTCTACTACTCTCTACTCTCTACTACTCACTCTCTACTACTCTCTCTCTACTACTCACTCTTTACTACTCACTCTCTACAACTCTCTACTACTCACTCTCTACTTCTCACTCTCTACTACTTTCTACTACTCACTACTCTCTCTCTACTACTCTCTACTACTCAGTCTCTAATACTCATTCTACTACTCACTCTCTACTACTCTCTACTACTCACTCTCTACTACTCACTCTGTACTACTCTCTACTACTCACTCTACTACTCACTCTCTACTACTCTCTACTATTCTCTCTCTCTGCTACTCACTCTCTACTACTCTCTACTACTCACTCTCTACTACTCACTCTCTACTACTCTCTACTACTCACTCTTTACTACTCTCTACTACTCACTTTCTACTGCTCCGTACTACTCACTCTACTACTTACTCTGTACTACTCTCTACTACTCACTCTCTTTTACACACTCTCTACTACTCTCTACTACTCACTCTATTATTCACTCTACTACTCTCTACTACTCACTCTCTGCTACTCTCTCTACTTCTCTCTACTACTCTATACTACTCACTCTCTACTCTCTATTACTCGCTCTCTACTCTCTACCTCTCAACCTCTCTCTACTAGTCTCTACCTCTCTACCTCTACCTCTCTACCTCTACCGCTCTACCTCTCCACCTCTACCTCTCTACCTCTCTCTACACACACACATGTACACATATATATATGCATATATATATATATATGTATGTATATGCATTTATATATATGTATGTGTATATATATATATATATATACATACATACATAAACATATATAATCTGCATATCTATATAAATACAAATATAAATGCATGCATACATATACATGTATGCATACATATGCATGTTATTTACATGAAAGTTTTAAAACACTAATTAAAGCAAAGCTAAAAAGCCCCCTCTTTACATACAGAATGGCTTTAACTTAAACGAGGGTGAGATCTATTGCATTTTCAATGCTTGTTTACTTTGCTTCCATCAAGAAGGCATTCAGATGTGTCACGCATTTGCCATAAATTCTGAATGTTAGCACTCTAGTTGCTCATTAGTTCACTGTAGTAAAGCTACTGCTCACCAGGGAAGTCTGCTGCTGGTGTTCAAAGTGCATGTTTCAGTCTGCATGTCAGAATTATTTTAAGGAAATAGAAGAGGATTTGAAAAGTCACTCAAAATGTGCCCTAATTTTTCTTTCTGAAGCACTAATCATACTTTCTATGGCAAAATGAGCCCCCTCATTTTGTTCCTTTTTAAATTAAATGTTTTCAGACTTACCACTTCATTCCAATCAAGATGGCTTCTGGTGTGCCATACTTTTATCATAAGTAAGACTGTTAGCGCTCTAGTTGTTCTTTAGAACACTCTGAGACATTCTGTCATTGGGCTATACTTGGGCTACATCTGGGTGATATTTGGGCTACATTTCGGCTCTTTTGTCTCTGGTGGCCATCTTGGGAGACTGCATGTCAGAATTTTTTAATGACATAGAAGAGGATTTGAGAAATCACCCAAAATGTGCCCTAATTTTTCTTTCTGAAGCACTAATCATACTTTCTATGGCAAAATGAGCCCCCTCATTTTGTTCCTTTTTAAATTAAATGTTTTCAGACTTACCACTTCATTCCAATCAAGATGGCTTCTGGTGTGCCATACTTTTGTCATAAGTAAGACTGTTAGCGCTCTAGTTGTTCTTTAGAACACTCTGGGACATTCTGTCATTGGGCTATACTTGGGCTACATCTGGGTGATATGTGGGCTACATTTGGGCTCTTTTGTCTCTCGTGGCCATCTTGGGAGACTGCATGTCAGAATTTTTTAATGACATAGAAGAGGATTTGAGAAGTCACTCAAAATGTGACCTAATTTTTCTTTCTGCAGCACTAATCGTACTTTCTATGGCAAAATGAACCCCCTCATTTTGTTCCTTTTTAAATTAAATGTTTTCAGACTTACCACTTCATTCCAATCAAGATGGCTTCTGGTGTGCCATACTTTTGTCATAAGTAAGACTGTTAGCGCTCTAGTTGTTCTTTAGAACACTCTGGGACATTCTGTCATTGGGCTATACTTGGGCTACATCTGGGTGATATTTGGGCTACATTTGGGCTCTTTTGTCTCTGGTGGCTATCTTGTGAGACTGCATGTCAGAATTTTTTAATGACATAGAAGAGGATTTGAGTAGTCACTCAAAATGTGACCTAATTTTTCTTTCTGCAGCACTAATCATACCTTCTATGGCAAAATATACCCCCTCATTTTGTTCATTTTTAAATTAAATGTTTTAAGAGTTACCACTTTATTCCAATCAAGATGGCTTCAGGTGTGCCATACCTTTGTAATAAGTAGGATGTTAGGATTCGGTCCCCAGTCCTCTTTTGATGACCATAGTTTTCACCATCACATGACACGCCAGCTGTATAAAAGGGAGTCCTACCATAGTGTCGTTGCTTGTTATTGCAAACCTGTGGGTTCCTGCTATTTTGGTTCCTGTGAAGCTGTTGGTTGTTGCTGATTCTCACCGGCTCGTGAGAATCGTTGGAGTATTACCCTTTTCCCGTATCCCTTGCCCTGAGCCCCGTTGTTGTGAACCACTTGTTCCCTTCCTTCTGTCCCCTTGTTTTTTCCTTCCCGTGTCCCTGTAGTTAGTCAGTTAGCTTACTCGTTTCATTTTTTCCCCCGTCTCTTGTCAGAGATTTGCCAACGACATCCAGGGGCTCCTGTTTGTCAGACACTAATTAGTGTCTTTTCTTCTTTTGTACCCGAGACGTTGTAAGATCAACAAGTACGGACGCTAGGCGTTCTCCTCGTATACAAGTCTTGTGGTAACCGTCCGCCTCATTATGGGCGGATCTGACGTTTGAGCTGTATCCCGGCTGGGATTGCTTTTCACTTATTCACCCGAGAGACGAAGTGCTATCGTTTCTTAGAACTGTAGGATATCCCCCTCACTTCCCTTTTTTGAGACCCAGGTTTTTTTTTGTTCATGCACGTTCTTTTGGGCATGTTTTTTTTTCCCTGTGAATCCCTACACGCCCAAACCTAAACACCCGAATAACTAGTCTTGTTTTTTGCAAGATAAACCCCCTCGAAGCAAAACCTGCATCTGTTCCTGGTAAGTGTCTGTGTGGTGAACTGCTGGATATGGTCTTTTGTTATCAAGGTTGGATTGGGGACTGAGGTT
This sequence comes from Lissotriton vulgaris, assembly GCF_964263255.1. Lineage (NCBI taxonomy): Eukaryota > Metazoa > Chordata > Amphibia > Caudata > Salamandridae > Lissotriton > Lissotriton vulgaris. The sequence continues at coordinate 173,216,436 of NC_141688.1, forward strand.
TATTGTGTGGTGTATCCTTTTTTGTTTCCCTGTTTATGCAGGTGCGGAAGCGAGGAGGAGGGTGTTATTTGACTCTACGCTCTACAAGGGTGGAAGGTTTGGTGCCTTTATTTCCACCCCCTTTTCTGGTTCATCGGTTTACTCATCTGTACCATCTAGTGAGTGACCGGTGAGTCGGGGAAGTGGTTGGGACACGCCTCGTTCCTGCAGTGTGTGGGTTGGGCTGGAGCCTAACAGAATAACAAGCCCACGTTAAAATACACTGCCCGAACTTGGATGGACGTGGAGGGAGGAGCTATGGCAGGGGCTGAAGTCCCTACCATGCTTGATATAATGGGTGAAAAACAAAGGTTAGGGAGGGTCGAGGGGACTATGTTTAGAGACCTACCAGACTCAATACCCCTAATCAAATTACCAAGAACAAAAAGAGTCGGAAGGTCTGTTAAGCTACGTTAGCTGAGTTTATAAGGTCCTTCTAAAATGACCCTTTTGGATTGCACTGAACCAGACCAAATGGTAACATGACACGATAATGTATTAGATATCCTATCAGCCCACCCATCTGGCGGAGCCTCGTCATGTAGGACGTCTGACCAGGTGGTGAGTCCAAGCCCAGATGTATTGGCTAGACACCACACACTACTGGTTCATCATATGAACGTGTCCGTGCCACTGAATGGTGCTGAGAAAATGCAGTGCAAAACAGGGAATAAAGAATAAGTGATCTTAAAATGACGGTCGAGGTAAAGAAAAAATGTTTTTATTGAAGATATTCACCAAGACGCCAGATTAAAAAAGAGTGTGGGACAGTGTGAAATAATCACTGTGATGCTTGGTTGTGTTAAGGATCAGGCCAACATGTTTCTGCCGAAGGTGAAACTACACCGGCATTCTTCAGGGCCAAATACACAAAGATGTTGCTACTGCAATGATACACTCAGACAATTAATACAAAGTGCAGACAAAAAAAGGACAGACCAAATGATTTGTTAAAGTACTGTCCAAACTACTGGTGTGGTCTGATCGACCATCCTACCATCTCCTCCAGATCAGAAGTTAATAGAGGTAGAGATCCTAAAAATGGAAACAAAAAAAGACAACTAATATTGTTTGTTCTGCCATCATTATGGACTAATCACAATATCAGGACCGACATATAAACTCAGCTAGGCTAGTCCCTATTAGGACGGCCACATGTTAATAAGGTTTCATATTCAAGTCAACCACCAGACATTGCTGAACATTAATTATGAACAATGCTTTCAAAGACTTACCCAGCAATATGTGGGAGTCGAGCCTCACCTCACCCGGCGACGGCTCGGAGATTGAGGCCCGCTCTGTGCACAGAACAAAAAATTTAACGTGTCATCCTGAGTTGACTCAGAGGTCTGTGGTCAGTGTCAGGTTATACAGTCTGTGCATTTAAAAACTGGTTGTGTGACTGTCCTCACTGAACGCTGCCCCATGGAGAACAAAGAGAAGGACTGGCTGTCTGACCAGATCAGAGTCTAGTCACTGGCTAGTACAATGACCCTAGAATGATTACCTATGTTCATCTAGTGCCCATTCGATGGTGGTATAATCAGTTGTAAATACTCACCCTCCCTAGGCCAAGCAATGGATGTAGAAAGTGTGGCTCAGGAATAGTTATCCCGGAATTAGGGATCTGATTGGGAAGACCCATGTAATGTGCTCAACTAGAAGAGTACATGTTGAAATAAAGTAGAGCATAAGCCAATCCCCTTAGACTGCAGGTGAAGAAGGAGTAAGTTAAATGCTCAAAATTGCAAGTCTGACTAAGAAAGCGTCTGCCCCAAGTGAATATAGTTTAACAATAAGCTATATGTGAAAATAGGGGCCACAGCAAGACCACAAAGCCTAGAAATGCGCGTTCCAATCAGGCTAACTCACCTCTCCGTCGGTACCTCTCGGCTGACACCTAAGCCGAAGGGGAGGCAACGAGGAGAGGTGAGGCTAATGTATTTATACCCCTTCTGATTGGTAAAACGGCAGCAGCTGTGCTCCTATCGCTGCTGCCGATATAGCGATCGTCTTAGTGATGCGCATGCGCGGAAAGGTGGCACTGAACAGCGCTGTCTTTAGTATGCGCATGCGCGGCAAATTGGCACTAAACAGCGCTGTGTATCCAAACGCGGGCATGCGCAATGATGTACCCCAGCGCCTCCTTGTCGGCGCCGGAATTAGAGCAGCGCACGCGTTTAGATAAACGGGCTGTTTGCAAACAACAGCAGAGATCCTAGCTAGTGAGCGCATGCTCTGTGATGTGCATGCTTGTGTTGTATGTATAATGCGCCTTGCCGAGAGTGACCAATCGGCAGGAGAATAACGCGGTCTACTACATTGAATAACCCTGCCCCTCGAGACTAACACGCAAGGAATGCATAAAAGGTGATCACATTGGTGGCACAGTACATGACAGCTCCCAGTACGAACATAGCTACATTAGCTAGAGTCCCTAACAAGACATAATGCATCCTAAGGGGACAATGAACACCAACATGCTTATAATGGCAATGGTGTAGTTAGATACAGACCATAGTCAATCAGTGTAATCTGTAGATATAGAGAGAATGGGTGTAAAAGTGTGCTAGATGCCAGGACCCACAGCAAATTAAGGCGGAAGGGTACGAGACATGGTAGATGTGGTCACTACAAGACAAGGGGGTTCCAACACATGGCAGTAATCGCTGGTTATACTCAAGGGTGAGTCTACCAGGAGCAGAGACAACGGAACTAGCAGACTCTAGCCTAATGGTAGTATCGTGTTGGAAGTGAGATAAACCGTTTACTGACGTGTATTAAATGATGTCTGGTTGCTGCAGAGGTCTACATAGTGTGAAGTATGGGTAACACCATCTAATAGTGTGTTGAGTCATTAGTAGTAGATGGCGTCTCCGGAAGCTCGCGGCTGATTAAATGGACACCCAAGGTATGTTGTCATTCAACCCTGAGGTGTCAGTTTGCAATTTAAAAATCCAGCGTTGCTCCTTGATGAAAAGAAACCTTGAGATGTCCGTTATATGTGGTGGGATGAATGGTTGTTCCAAAACAACCCACCTAAGATCTTCAGCTTTATGCTTTTTAATCAAAAAGTGGTTTGTGAGGCAGGTGGACTGTTTATTACACCGTATTGTGCTCTTATGTTCACTAATACGGGACTTCACTTTCCTGGTGGTATGTCCAATGTAAGCCATGCCACACGGGCATGTAATCCTGTAGATCACTCTCTCAGAGTTACAGTTAGTATGTTTCAGCAACTTCCACGGTCTGTCGGTTCCGATGTCAACGGAAAGTGTCTTACAGGTCTGCGGGCATGACGCACAGTTACCACAGGGGTGGTGCCCTTGAACCGGAGTGGTATTCCAAATGGTGTCGAGGGTGGTGGTGATTTCCTTCCTTGGTGTCCGTGGTCTAGTGTGGACCAGTGTATCCCTGATGCTGGATCCTCGTTTGAAAGCAAACAGGGGCCTGGGTATATCCCCTGACACCGTGTTCAAGATTTTCCAATGTTTCAGGATTATTCTCTTGACCCTGTTGGAGCTGGTGCTGAAGGTATGTACCATAGTGATCCTTTCGGAAAGTGCCTTCACATTACGGTGTTCCATCAGAGCCTCCCGGTTATTGTTAAAGGCTCTCTTGTTAGCCCGACGTATCAATTGTTTTGGGTAATGCCGCTCCTTCAGGTTGCATGCTAGTTCCCTGGCATGTTGTTCATATAGCTGGTTAGAAGAGCAATTTCTCCGTACCCTGAGAAACTGACCCACTGGCAAATTGTCACGTAGTGACTGTGGGTGAAAACTCTGGTATGACAAGAGGGAATTGCGTGCCATTGGTTTCTTGTACAATCGGCTCTGAAGTCCTCCTTCTTCTGGAAAAATCAGAAGATCCAGAAATGGTAGTTGCTGCTTACTATACTCCACTGTGAAGCGGAGATATTGGTTCCTGGAGTTGAGCCATGCATGGAAATCGGTTATCTCCCCACAGGTGCCTCTCCATATGACGATGATGTCATCTATGTACCGTCGCCACAGCAACACCTTACAAAAGTAAGGGTTGCTGTTGTTTAGGACGTTGTTTTGCTCGAACTGATGCATATAGAGGTTCGCCAAACTGGGGGCGAAAACGCTCCCCATTGATGTCCCCGAGACTTGGAGATAAAGGTCATCCTGGTACTGGAAGTAGTTCTCCATCATAGCCAGCCTGGCACACTCCATGATGAAAGGTATCGGAGTGATGGTCTCAGGTGGTTTAGATTCCAGTAGATGTCTTATGCAATCAATGGTCTCGTGCTGCGGAATGCATGTGTACAGAGACTCAACGTCGAAACTCACCAATAGGTCGGTCTCGACGTTGAACTCAGTCCCTGCAAGAAGACGAAGAACATCGCCAGTGTCCTGCAGATACGTGGGAGTCTCTTTCACCAGAGGTTTCAAAAAAACATCCACAAATGTTGAGAGCGGCTCCAGTAGAGACCCTATACCCGATATTATGGGGCGACCCGGAGGTGGTCTCTTCTCTTTGTGTATTTTAGGGAGGCAATAGAAGTAAGGGACCACCGGATGGATCGTGGTCAAATACCTTGCTTCTTGAGATGTAACCCATCCCTCACAGGATGCTTCCTCAACTCATGATATCATGAACATGGACCGTGACAACAACAAGTCCTTTTCCAACATGACTAGAATGGAGAAATCGGCACTCATTACCCTGTCCAAGGACACCAGTATCACCATCAAGCCCGCTGACAAAGGCGGTGCCGTCGTCATACAGGACACAGACACCTACCACAGAGAGTGCCTACAACAACTGAGCAACGTGCAGGCCTATCGTCGACTCACTGAAGACCCGACCATGAGGCTCTCCAACGATATTAAGAGTCTCGTTGAGGAAGCATCCTGTGAGGGATGGATTACATCTCAAGAAGCAAGGTATTTGACCACGATCCATCCGGTGGTCCCTTACTTCTATTGCCTCCCTAAAATACACAAGGAGAAGAGACCACCTCCGGGTCGCCCCATAATATCGGGTATAGGGTCTCTACTGGAGCCGCTCTCAACATTTGTGGATGTTTTTTTGAAACCTCTGGTGAAAGAGACTCCCACGTATCTGCAGGACACTGGCGATGTTCTTCGTCTTCTTGCAGGGACTGAGTTCAACGTCGAGACCGACCTATTGGTGAGTTTCGACGTTGAGTCTCTGTACACATGCATCCCGCAGCAGGAGACCCTTGATTGCATAAGACATCTACTGGAATCTAAACCACCTGAGACCATCACTCCGATACCTTTCATCATGGAGTGTGCCAGGCTGGCTATGATGGAGAACTACTTCCAGTACCAGGATGACCTTTATCTCCAAGTCTCGGGGACATCAATGGGGAGCGTTTTCGCCCCCAGTTTGGCGAACCTCTATATGCATCAGTTCGAGCAAGACCACGTCCTGAACAACAGCAACCCTTACTTTTGTAAGGTGTTGCTGTGGCGACGGTACATAGATGACATCATCGTCATATGGAGAGGCACCTGTGGGGAGATAACCGATTTCCATGCATGGCTCAACTCCAGGAACCAATATCTCCGCTTCACAGTGGAGTATAGTAAGCAGCAACTACCATTTCTGGATCTTCTGATTTTTCCAGAAGAAGGAGGACTTCAGAGCCGATTGTACAAGAAACCAATGGCACGCAATTCCCTCTTGTCATACCAGAGTTTTCACCCACAGTCACTACGTGACAATTTGCCAGTGGGTCAGTTTCTCAGGGTACGGAGAAATTGCTCTTCTAACCAGCTATATGAACAACATGCCAGGGAACTAGCATGCAACCTGAAGGAGCGGCATTACCCAAAACAATTGATACGTCGGGCTAACAAGAGAGCCTTTAACAATAACCGGGAGGCTCTGATGGAACACCGTAATGTGAAGGCACTTTCCGAAAGGATCACTATGGTACATACCTTCAGCACCAGCTCCAACAGGGTCAAGAGAATAATCCTGAAACATTGGAAAATCTTGAACACGGTGTCAGGGGATATACCCAGGCCCCTGTTTGCTTTCAAACGAGGATCCAGCATCAGGGATACACTGGTCCACACTAGACCACGGACACCAAGGAAGGAAATCACCACCACCCTCGACACCATTTGGAATACCACTCCGGTTCAAGGGCACCACCCCTGTGGTAACTGTGCGTCATGCCCGCAGACCTGTAAGACACTTTCCGTTGACATCGGAACCGACAGACCGTGGAAGTTGCTGAAACATACTAACTGTAACTCTGAGAGAGTGATCTACAGGATTACATGCCCGTGTGGCATGGCTTACATTGGACATACCACCAGGAAAGTGAAGTCCCGTATTAGTGAACATAAGAGCACAATACGGTGTAATAAACAGTCCACCTGCCTCACAAACCACTTTTTGATTAAAAAGCATAAAGCTGAAGATCTTAGGTGGGTTGTTTTGGAACAACCATTCATCCCACCACATATAACGGACATCTCAAGGTTTCTTTTCATCAAGGAGCAACGCTGGATTTTTAAATTGCAAACTGACACCTCAGGGTTGAATGACAACATACCTTGGGTGTCCATTTAATCAGCCGCGAGCTTCCGGAGACGCCATCTACTACTAATGACTCAACACACTATTAGATGGTGTTACCCATACTTCACACTATGTAGACCTCTGCAGCAACCAGACATCATTTAATACACGTCAGTAAACGGTTTATCTCACTTCCAACACGATACTACCATTAGGCTAGAGTCTGCTAGTTCCGTTGTCTCTGCTCCTGGTAGACTCACCCTTGAGTATAACCAGCGATTACTGCCATGTGTTGGAACCCCCTTGTCTTGTAGTGACCACATCTACCATGTCTCGTACCCTTCCGCCTTAATTTGCTGTGGGTCCTGGCATCTAGCACACTTTTACACCCATTCTCTCTATATCTACAGATTACACTGATTGACTATGGTCTGTATCTAACTACACCATTGCCATTATAAGCATGTTGGTGTTCATTGTCCCCTTAGGATGCATTATGTCTTGTTAGGGACTCTAGCTAATGTAGCTATGTTCGTACTGGGAGCTGTCATGTACTGTGCCACCAATGTGATCACCTTTTATGCATTCCTTGCGTGTTAGTCTCGAGGGGCAGGGTTATTCAATGTAGTAGACCGCGTTATTCTCCTGCCGATTGGTCACTCTCGGCAAGGCGCATTATACATACAACACAAGCATGCACATCACAGAGCATGCGCTCACTAGCTAGGATCTCTGCTGTTGTTTGCAAACAGCCCGTTTATCTAAACGCGTGCGCTGCTCTAATTCCGGCGCCGACAAGGAGGCGCTGGGGTACATCATTGCGCATGCCCGCGTTTGGATACACAGCGCTGTTTAGTGCCAATTTGCCGCGCATGCGCATACTAAAGACAGCGCTGTTCAGTGCCACCTTTCCGCGCATGCGCATCACTAAGACGATCGCTATATCGGCAGCAGCGATAGGAGCACAGCTGCTGCCGTTTTACCAATCAGAAGGGGTATAAATACATTAGCCTCACCTCTCCTCGTTGCCTCCCCTTCGGCTTAGGTGTCAGCCGAGAGGTACCGACGGAGAGGTGAGTTAGCCTGATTGGAACGCGCATTTCTAGGCTTTGTGGTCTTGCTGTGGCCCCTATTTTCACATATAGCTTATTGTTAAACTATATTCACTTGGGGCAGACGCTTTCTTAGTCAGACTTGCAATTTTGAGCATTTAACTTACTCCTTCTTCACCTGCAGTCTAAGGGGATTGGCTTATGCTCTACTTTATTTCAACATGTACTCTTCTAGTTGAGCACATTACATGGGTCTTCCCAATCAGATCCCTAATTCCGGGATAACTATTCCTGAGCCACACTTTCTACATCCATTGCTTGGCCTAGGGAGGGTGAGTATTTACAACTGATTATACCACCATCGAATGGGCACTAGATGAACATAGGTAATCATTCTAGGGTCATTGTACTAGCCAGTGACTAGACTCTGATCTGGTCAGACAGCCAGTCCTTCTCTTTGCTCTCCATGGGGCAGCGTTCAGTGAGGACAGTCACACAACCAGTTTTTAAATGCACAGACTGTATAACCTGACACTGACCACAGACCTCTGAGTCAACTCAGGATGACACGTTAAATTTTTTGTTCTGTGCACAGAGCGGGGCCTCAATCTCCGAGCCGTCGCCGGGTGAGGTGAGGCTCGACTCCCACATATTGCTGGGTAAGTCTTTGAAAGCATTGTTCATAATTAATGTTCAGCAATGTCTGGTGGTTGACTTGAATATGAAACCTTATTAACATGTGGCCGTCCTAATAGGGACTAGCCTAGCTGAGTTTATATGTCGGTCCTGATATTGTGATTAGTCCATAATGATGGCAGAACAAACAATATTAGTTGTCTTTTTTTGTTTCCATTTTTAGGATCTCTACCTCTATTAACTTCTGATCTGGAGGAGATGGTAGGATGGTCGATCAGACCACACCAGTAGTTTGGACAGTACTTTAACAAATCATTTGGTCTGTCCTTTTTTTGTCTGCACTTTGTATTAATTGTCTGAGTGTATCATTGCAGTAGCAACATCTTTGTGTATTCGGCCCTGAAGAATGCCGGTGTAGTTTCACCTTCGGCAGAAACATGTTGGCCTGATCCTTAACACAACCAAGCATCACAGTGATTATTTCACACTGTCCCACACTCTTTTTTAATCTGGCGTCTTGGTGAATATCTTCAATAAAAACATTTTTTCTTTACCTCGACCGTCATTTTAAGATCACTTATTCTTTATTCCCTGTTTTGCACTGCATTTTCTCAGCACCATTCAGTGGCACGGACACGTTCATATGATGAACCAGTAGTGTGTGGTGTCTAGCCAATACATCTGGGCTTGGACTCACCACCTGGTCAGACGTCCTACATGACGAGGCTCCGCCAGATGGGTGGGCTGATAGGATATCTAATACATTATCGTGTCATGTTACCATTTGGTCTGGTTCAGTGCAATCCAAAAGGGTCATTTTAGAAGGACCTTATAAACTCAGCTAACGTAGCTTAACAGACCTTCCGACTCTTTTTGTTCTTGATATAATGGGTGCCCTAGCCGCATTACAGGCCCAGGTGCAGGATTTAAGACAGGAGAACGTAGGGTTGAGACAAGAACTGGGGGCAGTAAGGGCACGTGAACCCGTCCAACCCAGAGGTCCGACACCCATTATACAGCCGGCTACGTTCCAGTATGGAGGGGCGGGAGAGAGTAACCCTGGAGGCGGTACCCCTGTTGCTATCACTGTGACATCCCCTGTTCCTGTTCCCCTGGCTCAACCCGAGCGATTCTATGGAGACAGTGGGAAATTTGGGATGTTCATGAATCAGTGCCAGTTACACTTTATGTGTAGGCCGGGGGCCTTTCCTGACGATGCGGCAAAGGTAGCCTTTACGCTTTCATATTTGGCTGGTACTGCTGCCCAGTGGGCTATCCCCTTAGTTGAAGGCAAAGATCAGGTGTTGCGGGATTATGATGCTTTCAAGGAGTTGATGCGGGGGTTATTTGCCAAACATGCATTCATGCAAGCCAGCGACTCAGAATTGCTGAAATTGCGACAGGGCAGACAGGATCTCCTGACATATATAGCGACCTTTAACCGGTTGATCTCAGAGACACATTGGCCAGCCGATAAGCGGACCTCATTGTTTTACCAGGGTCTTAATGATGATCTGAAGGATGCGGTGTCACAGGTAGTGGATCCACCGGAGGAGTGTGCCGCATTCATTGACCTGGTGGTTAAACTGACCCATCGGCTGTCAGAGAGACGTGGGGATCGTGTACGTTTTCAGGTGTTCCGAGGAAACTTCATAAAACCGGAAGTGAAACAACCCCTTGGGGAACCGAAGCCTGAACCAATGGAAATAGGGGGAGTAAGGGGGCCTTTGACTCCTGAAGAAAGGAAAAGAAGAAGAGACAAGAACTTATGTCTCTATTGTGGACAGGGTGGTCATTTTGCAAGGGAGTGTCCCGCCAAACCATCAGGTGCAGGGTATGGTAAAAAGGTGGCATACGTACAGGTGGAAAGGTTGCCTCTTCCTGAGCATAAAAGGGGTCAGTATGAGGTGTTGGGGGCAGTGGATTTGGCGCCCAGACATTTTGTCATCTCGGCCCAACTTTTATTGGCAGCGCATAAACGGGTGCCTGTATCGGTGCTGTTAGATTCGGGTGCCACTGGCAATTTCATTGACATCTCCCTAGCCGAGAAGCTAGGTGTGCCTTGCCAGTATAAGAAACAACCGGAGCCTGTACGAGCGATTGACGGAACAGAGTTGTCATCTGGGTGCATCACCAGACAGACGGTGCCTCTACGGTTGGTATGTGACAACGGACACTCGGAGTGCGTGGTGTTTGATCTGATCGATGCGCCTTCCTTCGGTTTGGTGTGAGGGGTGCCTTGGCTCCAGGAGCACAATCCCAGGATTGATTGGGTGCAGCGTCTAGTCACTCTAGATTCGCATTATTGTCTGAAGCATTGTTATAGCGAGGCCAGTGAGAAGGTCCCTCCGTTGTACTGTGCAACCATGGAAGAAAGTGGGGTTCCAAGGTAGTATGTGGATTATGCCGATGTCTTTGATAAGGGCTGCGCTCAGAGTTTACCACCACATCGGTCTTTTGACTGTAGTATCGATCTAGTGGAGGGGTACCTTTGTCCTGTAGCCGTGTCTATGCACTGTCTGAACCGGAGGAGAAACATCTCAAGGAATATCTGGACGAGATGTTAGAACTAGGGTTCATCCGTCCTTCTTCTTCGCCCGTGTCTTCGGCGATCTTCTTTATACCGAAGAAGGAAGGCACCCTGAGGGCGTGTGTGGACTATCGGACATTGAACAAGGCCACCGTTAAGAATAGGTACCCTCTTCCTCTCATCCCCGTGTTGCTGGATCAACTCCGCAAGGCCACTGTGTTTACAAAACTGGACTTGCGTGGAGCTTACCATCTGATCCGTGTGCGGCCCGGGGATGAGTGGAAGACGGCTTTTAAAACTAAACACGGGCTGTTTTAATACTGTGTGATGCCGTTTGGCCTGTGCAATGCGCCAGCGGCATTCCAGTATTTCATCAACGAGGTTCTGAGTGAGTACTTGGATAGGACTGTAATCGTGTACTTGGATGACATCCTTATCTTTTCAGAGACCAGAGTAGAACATCATACACATGTGCAACAAGTGCTGTAGAAATTGCGGGAACACCGGCTTTATGCCAAACTTGAAAAGTGCCAGTTTGATGCAGTGGAGGTGGAATTTTTGGGATTCCTAATATCAGCTGAAGGAATACGGATGGACCCAAAAAAGATACAGGCGATTTTGACCTGGCCGGTACCAACTACGGTGAAGCACATACAGGTACTTCTAGGGTTCGCCAATTTTTACCGGCGCTTTATCGCTCGCTTTTCAGATATCGTGGCGCCGATGACACGGTTGTTGCGAAAGGGGGTCCCTTTTGTGTGGTCCCAGGAAGTTCAAGGCGCTTTTCGGTTGTTGTTGAAGTTCTTTACAACCGCTCCGGTGTTGGCCCATCCTGATCCTGCTTTGCCCTTCTTTGTGGAGACGGATGCTTCAGCGGGTGCAGTGGGTGGGGTGCTGTCCCAGAAGGAGGAGGGCACAGGCCATATGCATCCTATTGCCTATTTTTCGAAGACTTTGTTGCCTGCCGAACGCAATTACACGGTGGCGGAACGTGAGTTGTTGGCAGTGAAACTGTCTTTTGAAGAATGGCGTCACTATCTGTGGGGGGCCCGCCATACAATCACGATTTATACGGGCCACAAGAACCTGGAGTTTTTTAGATCGGCCCGGGCGTTGACACCAAGACAGATGCGGTGGGTCTTGTTTTTCAACGAATATGATTTTATCATAACCTACAGACCCGCTGCTCAGCAGATCAAATCAGACGCACTGTCTCGGATACATATCGATCCGGAGGAGGTGAAATCAGGGAAAGAAAGTAGGCCAATGCTTGATAGCAGGAGGATTGTGGGTGTGGCTTCGGTGGAAGAGTTTGCTTCCAAGGTGAAAGAGCTGTTGCGCAGGATGGATTTGGGCCCATGGTTACAGCTGTCTCAGGTGGTGGTCCGGGATGGGTTGTTATATCAGGGTGATAGGTTGTTTGTTCCACCCGAGTTGAGACTAAAGGTGGTTGAGTGGTGTCACTCCTCCTCCTTGGTCGCACATCCCGGAATAGGCAAGACGAAGGAGTTGTGCTTGAGGTGGTTTTGGTGGGAGACTGTGGCACAGGATTTTCAGAGGTATGTGACAGCTTGTCCTGTTTGTGCCATCAACAAGCCTTCACATAGTAAGCCCTCTGGTCTATTGTAGCCATTGACGGTACCCCCTTCCCCCTGGCATACCATCAGCATGGATTTTGTCACGGATCTTCCTTTGGTGTCCGGATTCACAGCCATTCTTGTGGTAGTGGACTTGTTCACCAAAATGGCCCACTTCATACCACTTAAGAAGATTCCCACAGCTAAGGAAATGGCCTTGGAGTTTATGACATCGATTGTAAGGTTACATGGGTTACCTACAGCAGTCATCTCAGACAGGGGGGTGCAATTTGTGTTCCATTTCTGGACGGAGCTCTGTCTGGTGCTCAAGATGGATATACGGTTGTCATCTGCATATCATCCCCAGTCAGATGGGCAGACAGAGCGTACCAACCAGACAATGGAACAATACCTGAGGTGCTTGATTACGTCCCTGTCGTGTGATTGGGTGATGGCATTACCCATAGCTGAATTCGCTTATAATAACAGTATACACACGGCCCTGGGAATGACACCATTCTTTTGTTCAATGGGATATCATCCTAGAGCCCTAGCTATCCAACCCACTGGGCACATGTCAGCCATTGACGAAGTGTGTAAACGATTGGGTGGCATCTGGGAAGTGGCTAGGGGCAGGTTACAGGAAGCCAAGGCGGCTATGAAGTTACAGGCGGATCGCCATAGGGTCTCGGCCCCTGGTTATAAGGTGGGCGATCAAGTATGGTTGGTTTCACGTAATCTGAGACTACAGGGGTCAGGCAAACTACAGCCCCGGTATGTAGGCCCTTTTCCGGTTGTACAGGTAGTCAACCCTGTGGCGATGAAGCTGTTATTGCCATCGGACTATAAGATCCATCCAGTATTCCACACCTCATTGCTGAAGCCTTTTGTTCCGTCAGATCAGGTCTTGCCCCCTGCAGCTTCGGTAGTGGTGGATGGAGAGGAGGAGTTCGAAGTTCAGGCCATTCTTGATTCTAGGTGACGGAGGGGTAGTTTGTATTACCTGGTAGATTGGAAGGGTTATGCCCCGGAAGATAGGACATGGGAACCAGCTGGAGGGGTGCACGCGCCCCGTTTGGTGAGGTTGTTCCATAGACAACATCCCCGGAAGCCTAGACCTGTGGGGAGGATCATTGGGGGGGGTACTGTTAGGATTCGGTCCCCAGTCCTCTTTTGATGACCATAGTTTTCACCATCACATGACACGCCAGCTGTATAAAAGGGAGTCCTACCATAGTGTCGTTGCTTGTTATTGCAAACCTGTGGGTTCCTGCTATTTTGGTTCCTGTGAAGCTGTTGGTTGTTGCTGATTCTCACGGGCTCGTGAGAATCGTTGGAGTATTACCCTTATCCCATATCCCTTGCCCTGAGCCCCGTTGTTGTGAACCACTTGTTCCCTTCCTTCTGTCCCCTTGTTTTTTCCTTCCCGTGTCCCTGTAGTTAGTCAGTTAGCTTACTCGTTTCATTTTTTCCCCCGTCTCTTGTCAGAGATTTGCCAACGACATCCAGGGGCTCCTGTTTGTCAGACACTAATTAGTGTCTTTTCTTCTTTTGTACCCGAGACGTTGTAAGATCAACAAGTACGGATGCTAGGCGTTCTCCTCGTATACAAGTCTTGTGGTAACCGTCCGCCTCATTAAGGGCGGATCTGACGTTTGAGCTGTATCCCGGTTGGGATTGCTTTTCACTTATTCAGCCGAGAGACGAAGTGCTATCGTTTCTTAGAACTGTAGGATATCCCCCTCACTTCCCTTTTTTGAGACCCAGGGTTTTTTTTGTTCATGCACGTTCTTTTGGGCATGTTTTTTTTTCCCTGTGAATCCCTACACGCCCAAACCTAAACACCCGAATAACTAGTCTTGTTTTTTGCAAGATAAACCCCCTCGAAGCAAAACCTGCATCTGTTCCTGGTAAGTGTATGTGTGGTGAACTGCTGGATATGGTCTTTTGTTATCAAGGTTGGATTGGGGACTGAGGTTTATTGTGTGGTGTATCCTTTTTTGTTTCCCTGTTTATGCAGGTGCGGAAGCGAGGAGGAGGGTGTTATTTGACTCTACGCTCTACAAGGGTGGAAGGTTTAGTGCCTTTATTTCCACCCCCTTTTCTGGTTCATCGGTTTACTCATCTGTACCATCTAGTGAGTGACCGGTGAGTCGGGGATGTGGTTGGGACATGCCTCGTTCCTGCAGTGTGTGGGTTGGGCTGGAGCCTAACATAGGACTGTTAGCGCTCTAGTTGTCCTTTAGAACACTCTAGGAGGCTGCAGTAGAACACAAAGGAATCAACTGACAGTCTGTCCTTGTTGTATGTACATGTTTTACTGAGAATGTCGGACTTCATTCTCACATGACTGAGAAAGATAATGTGAATTTACAGAAAATATGCTTTTAGTTTAGCTTATAGATCCCCTTCCAAACCATTGTGGGAAAAGCATGAGATAATAGTTTTCTTTCAAACATGATTCATGATATCCCAGCAGAATGCTTTTTCACATGGTAAAATCACCTTAGAACACACCTCAATTCCTAAAATGAGTATGGTACCATCAACAAATGATTTATAATGTAACTATTAACTACAATGCTTTTTAATGAGGTGCTATCATGTATATTGGTCCCAAGATGGCAGCCAACACTTCTTGGATGAAGTACTGACAGCCAATCAGATCTCACGATGAGATGTGTGGTTAGGCTCCGCTCAGATATATATGTGTGTTTTAAGTTAATTTTCATAATAACCACTGGAGCAATTTTCACCAAATATAGAAAAGGCACTGCTGCGTACAGTCCCTACAATTTTGCAAAGTTTGGTGTAATTCCATTCAGCGGTTCGGGCTGTAGCCTTGTCTATTCGTCCTATGGAAATTAACATGGGGAAAACACGTTTTGGGACCCCCCTTTTTTCTCGGCCCCCGCATGACGAATCCCCCCATAACTTCCAGGGAAGAAGCGGAGCAGAGCTGGCCTAAATTTTGGAAAATTACACGCAAATTCCTCAACCGGCGCCAAAGTTATTCCCAATAGAATGTTGCGGATTTCCTATGGTAGCTAGGTCCTAACTATATTTACCTACTGGCTATCGCCAGTAGGTAATATATATATATATATATATATATTCACTGAAAAAACCATAGGTTTCACACCAGTTATAGTTAGGAATTAGCATTTAAAAAACCTATTAAATTCACTAAAAAAAACATAGGTTTCACACCAGTTATAGTTAACTGGAAATTTTACTGACATAAAACCTTTGAAATTCCACGTTATAGTTAGTTGGACTCACTATAACTTGCGCGCCTGCAATGCACTGCTGATGACGTCACATATTACATCACTCATGACATGGTCAGTGACATCACTCATGACATCACTGATGACACCATCCAGTGAATGTGTGTCTTTCTGAAAAATAAATATGTTTTATATATGTATTTGTAAAGGTCGATGGACGAATAAATGTTTAAATAAGTGTGTAAATTGATGTTTACTTTTAATAAAATATTGATTGGTTAACTGGCTTATAAAGTGTATCTTAGTGAATATCTATATTAGCGAATAATTTTTAAATATTTTAAATATGTGTATCAGTGTTTCACTTTGTGTATAAGTGGCTGCATGGGTTGGTGACTGACTCACTGTTTGTATGTGTTTTTAAGACAGCATATGTGCAGGACTGTATGGGTGGATGAGTATGTATATGTGTGTGTTAGTGAGTGAATGCCTGCCTCACTAGTGTTTTTATGAGTAACTACATATATTTTAATCTAGTATATGTGAGTATTGATGTATATAAGTGAGTATATGTGAGAGTGAGAGATTGAAAGAGTTCCTGTTTAAATAAGTATGTGTTTCTATAAGTGATTGTTTAAGAGAGTAAGTATGTGTAAGTTTCCTTAGTAGTAATGTACTAGTGTGTGTATAGCTGTATATGCATATAAATGGATGTTCAATAGTTTATTTGCATGTGTGAGTATGTGTGTGAGTAACTTTTGGATGACTGTCGGTGTGTAACAGGATGTATATGTGTATCACTACATATGATGAGTGAGTATATGTATGAGTGACTATATAGAACTGTTGCTGAATGAGAGGATGTGTATATAGATGGTGGAATTACTGAATTTGTTGTTGTAACTGGTATGGGTATCTCAATTTTTTTGAAAATGTAAGTTTCTATTTTTGAATATGTGTTTCAAGGGTTACATTACACCCAAAGGAGGTCTGTCAGTCTGTCACAAGGATGGTGTCATCAGTGATGTCATGAGTGATGTCACTGACCATGTCATGAGTGATGTAATATGTGACGTCATCAGCAGTGCATTGCAGGCGCGCAAGTTATAGTGAGTCCAACTAACTATAACGTGGAATTTCAATGGTTTTATGTCAGTAAAATTTCCAGTTAACTATAACTGGTGTGAAACCTATGTTTTTCTTAGTGAATTTCTTAGGTTTTTTAAATGCTAATTCCTAACTATAACTGGTGTGAAACCTATGTTTTTTTCAGTGAATTTCATAGGTTTTTTAAATGCTAATTCCTAACTTTATATAGGGCCTCATACCTATGTGTTTTTTATTGAATTTCTAAGGTTATTTATTAGCAAATGTCTATAGCTAAGAAAGGTATTTTTTTCTAAAAATGAATCCTATATTGTATATGATTATAATACTTTTTTTTAAAAGTATATTCATTCTTTTTTTATGTTTCACCCTGTAGCGCTCACGGTGCGCGTACCGGTGAGCGCACCGGTGAGCGCACCAAAAAAAAATAGTGAAGGAGTGAGCATGAGCAAAGGGGACAGAGACAGTGGTGTAAAGAGAAAGAGAGCTAGAGGGAAGAACACAGAGGGACTGTGTAATAGATAGTAAAACAGAGAAAAGGTATAAGTGGAAGTAACTGAGAAAAGGAAAATGAATAAGGGAGCAAAAGAAGAGAAGAAAGAGGAAGAAGACTAAAGCAGAGGTTCTGGGAGAATGTGAATGGGTGATGAAAGTAAAAGGAAGGAAAGTAAAGGATGGGGAATGACGGGTAGTGACGGAACCAGAGAAAAGAAACAGCGGTGACGGAGGGAAAGAAAAGAGCAGTGAGTGTAAGTAAAGAGGGGTGAAACAGGGTGGATAAAAGTGAATAAGGGTAAGACATGGGGAGTGACAGAGAGAAAGCCAGAGAGAGTAAAGGAATGTGTGATAGAAAGGCACTAAGTGAACCAGAAAAAAAAGGTAAGTGAGGGAGTGTGGGTGAGCATGTTAAAAGTGATGCACCGGCGGCACAAGGCAATCATAAATAAGGCCCAAATGTAAATAACATTGATTTGCCCCTAAAATGATTTTTTTAATAACATTTTAGAAACACAGCGCAGGTCCTATGTACAAGCATTCAATTTCACTACTGAAACCTCACTATTTCACAAAATACAAATCCTCTATCTTGGAAATGTTGATAGCAAGCATTATCAAAAAGCAAGACACAAACCAACAGCAAAGAAACTCAGGGCCTTATTTATAAAGGCCTTGCGCCACCTCTGCATCTCTTTTTTTTTACCATGTTAAAAGTGACGCACTGGCGGCACAAGGCAATCATAAATAAGGCCCAAGTGTAAATACCATTGATTTGCCCCCCAAAATCGTTTTTTGAATAACATTTTAGAAACACAGCGCCGGTCCTATGTACAAGCATTCAATTTCACTACTGAAACCTCACTATTTCACAAAACACAATTCCTCTATCTTGCATATGTTAATATCAAGCATTTCCCGAAAACATGCCACAAACCAACAAGAAAGAATCTCAATCTGCTTCCAAATCTGAGATAATGCAAGTGACATCATTGTAAAAGGTTCAAATATTTTTATTTAATGAGGCAAACACTATTAATTTCTTCTCAAAAATATAAAAGCCATCCATTTACCCCAAAATCGTTTTTTAAATAACATTTTAAAAACACAGCACAGGTCCTATGTACAGGCATTCAATTTCACTACTGAAACTTCACTATTTAACAAAAGACAATTCCTCTATCTTGCATATTTTAATATCAAGCAGTTCCAAAAAACATGCCACAAACCAACAAGAAAGAATCTCAATCTGCTTCCAAAATTGAGGTAACGCAGGTGACATAATTCTAAAAGGTTCAAATATATTTCTTTATAGAGGCAGACACTATAAATTGCTTCTCAAAAATATAAAAGCCATTCTTTTATCCCCAAATCATTTTTTTAAATAACTTTTTACAAACACAGCACAAGTCCTATGTACAAGCATTCAATTTCACTACTGAACTTCACTATCTGCTTCCAAATCTTCTCCATAGAGCAAACAAGTCTCTATCTAAATTAAATGAATCATTACTTACCTTTACAAATGCTTTGGAAGATTGAGAACAGTGTCAGACACACACACCAATTTTTCTTTAGCAGAGCAAAAGGTATGCACTCAATACACTGAAACCAAGACTGGCACAGAAAACCTCTAATTCTACACACAAATACCTCATTTCAACCAATCAAAACTCTTCCCTCACTATTTTCAAACCAACAGCCTTCCCCCTCTCATACCTTTCTACCTGTTACTATAGCAACTCCCTGCTAACTGAACTCTCAGGTTCAAAAGTTTATTCTACAATGTTGCAAATTAAGTCAGCAAGGATGTTTGACCTCTCAATACACCAGCTTATCCGGAGCATTCTCTCACCATGTATTCTATGTAGATTATTGGACATAGCTACATCCACTGGGCTCAAAGGTATGCAGCTAGCAGAAATTTTCACAACCTTGATTTATCAAATGTTGAAATCAAGTGGATTGGCCAGAGAGGATTGAGATGTCACCAATTGATACCATTGGTGAAAACCTTTTAGCATCTGCCAAACCCTGACCTCTTTATAGTGCACTCTGGTGGAAATGACTTGGGCACTTTGACTGGGGTTGGTCTGGAAATACTTTTAAAGGACACCGTTGATCAATTGATGACACTTTTTCCACAAACTGCCTTGGTATATTCCAGTATATGCCAAAGACAGAAATGGAACTGGTCCAACCAATTTTGTCCACAATTTGAGAAAGCACGGATACATGTGAATAAATCTGTTTCTGCTTACATGAGAGACTATGGAATGGGTTCAATATACAACAATAACTTGCGTTACAACATGCAAGACATCTCCAGAGGAGATGGTGTGCACTTCTCAGATGAGGGGAATAGAATATTCCTCCTGAATTTAAGACTGTGCATTGGAACCTACTTGTAGGTACTTAAATTAGCCACAGAACGCAAAAGCTCTTTTCAGGGCTACCCTACCTCTGATCACTCATAATGATTTTCTTTTTCTAACTTTTTTCACTATTTTTCACCAAAGTACGCTCCCTGGTACGCTCCCCGGTGCGCGTACCGGGCGCTCCCCCCGTGAAAAATGTTAAATTTTTTTGGGGGGGGGGACATAAATGGGCCTCATAAACCCCCCTCAGAAAACCTAGAGGGTCAGGAAGTGCCTACCGTGCCCCTTCTACCTATTCCCAACGTTGTTTGTCCTCCATCTTGTGTCTCAATTCTACCGAAACACAAAATGGAGGTCTCCCGTAACGCTGCCGGTGCGCGTACCGGGGCGCGCACCGGTAAGGGCTCCCTAAAAAAATGTGGGGAAGTAATTTACAGAAAAACCACTGAAGACACTTACACCAAATATAGAATAGGCCCTACTACATAGCAGTCCCTACCATTTACCCAAATTTGGTGGTATTCCATTGAGCCATTTGGGCTGTAGCCCTGTCTAAATATCCTGAGGTAAATTACATGACAAAAACACATATGAAACTGTTTGAATTTTCAACCAATTAAAATGTTACTTACATTTTGTACTTTTTTTGCTGAAATTTGATTGGTTAAGTACATGAATATATATGAAAAATGAGAGCGAAACACAGCCATTTTGACTAATACTACCTAAGGTACATTTGGAAAGAATTTTGACAGAAAACTTTAACTACTTTGAAAAAGGTAAGTTGTTAATTTGAAAGGAGAACTATGTTATGCACTTTAAGTTAATTTGGGAAAACATTTTCTGATAGTTATATACTGTCCCTCTGTAAGAGCTAGAGATTGAGATAGACTTCTCTGCTATTATTATGAATTGAGTTAGGCTTCTCTGGTATAATTATGAATTTACTTAGGCTTCATCACATGCACTTTTTAATAGTTCTACTTCATGCCTGAAACCATACACTGCCCAAAGATAACTTCACTGTTAAAAACTCAAAAGTACCTGTCAGAACTTAAACCCAACAGTGCCCTAACTCTACTGATATATTTATTTTGTTATGCAATTTACAGCAAAAAAATGGAAGGAGAAAAACAATCAACTGTTATTTCTTTTGAAGTAAAGGTGGAAAATCCAGAAGAACAAAAAGATGAATTTAATTTTATGGATGACTCTTTCGACCCACAGTTACTAGAATCTTTGGAACAAATAGAATCATGTACTAATGATTATGAGGAAATTCCGGACGATATTATGTTAGAAGTTTTATTAAATTTTGAAAAAGAATCAGAAGAATACATTTATATTTAATAATTAAAAATTGTTTGAGACATTATTCATTTTAATATGTATTTCATGAAGTAGTACCAAAATGTTTATATTATATAGTGAGACTTATAGTATACTATGCAATTTTTTTGTGTTACATAGTAAGTTTACTCATAGTTACTACCTTTCTCCCACTATATTATCTCCAATGTGTATTTTACATCTCTTTTTCATGATAAGGGAACAGGATAGATTACCCATGATCCCCTAGGACTTCTCAGGGATTGCTTAAAATATCTGTTTCTGCTTTCCTGACAGACTATGGTATGAATTCCATATACTACAATAACTTCTATAACAACATGCTAGATATCTACAGAAGAGACGGTGTACATTAAATTTAAGACTCTGCATTGGTACCTACATGTAGGTACTTAAATAAAATTTTAAAAAAACAACAAAAAGAATTTTTTTTTAAAACAGCTACTTCTTTTAAAAATGTCATTCTTTTTCGCCATGGTACGCTCCCCGGTGCGCTCACCGGTGCGTGTACCGTGCGCTCCCCCCGCGAAAATCTCCATGATGGTATTACTTTTCTGTCTCACAATATCAAAAACAGTCTGTAAGTACGGCCCAATGGGGGGAAAAGCTGGTGTACTTATGTTGCACGTTGTTGCCGCTCAATCTCCATTAGCGCTGGGTCCAGGACCTGTCAAGGGAAGGCATCTCAAGTCCCACCACACAATCGCCGGCAATTCTCAGGCTTGTGGCAAGACGAGCGGGTCATGCCCCCCTTATTAAATCCAGACAATAGAAGGAGGCACCTGACGTGTCAGGGTTGGGGGCCCCGATGACAGCATCTTGAGACAGAAAAGTAATACCATCATGGAGATCACATAGCGATTGTTTTCTGTCTCAACAGGAAGTATTATGGGACTTGAAGTACGGCAATTGGTGTGGCATGTGATCAGGTACATCTGGGACATTGCACTTAAGAGGATACACCTTTGAAAAAAGCAACTGCTGAAACGCGTCAGGTGCCTCTGTTACGTGGTCGCCTGCGCCAATTGAAATAAAGCATCGTTTGTCCAGGAACCAGGTTGTGGTGCATTTCTTTGTTGGATTGTTCATTGCAGAAATCGCTGTCTTCCGTATCAGCCATGACCGCCCTGCAGGGTTGGAGGCCCTCGACAACAGCATCTTTTGTCTGGATTTAATAAGGGGGGCATGACCCGCTCGTCTTGCCACAAGCCTGTGGATTGCCGGTGATTGTGTGGTGGGACTTGAGAAAGGGAGCCGGGAAGGGCAGATGCCTACCCTTGGCAGGTCCTAGATCCAGCGCTAATGAAGACTGAGGGGCAACAACGTGCAACATAAGTACACCAGCTTTTCCCCCCATTGGGCCATACTTACCGACTGTTTTTGATATTGTGAGACAGAAAAGTAATACCATTATGGAGATCACATAGCAATTGTTTTCTGTCTCAACAGGATGTATTATGGGACTTGAAGTACGCCAATGGTGTGGCATGTGATCAGGTACATCTGGGACATTGCACTTAAGAGGATACACCTTTGAAAAAAGCAACTGCTGAAACGCGTCAGGTGCCTCTGTTACGTGGTCGCCTGCGCCAATTGAAATAAAGCATCGTTTGTCCAGGAACCAGGTTGTGGCGCATTTCTTTGTTGGATTGTTCATTGCGGAAATCGCTGTCTTCTGTATCAGCCATGACCGCCCTGCAGGGTTGGGGGCCCCCGACGACAGCATCTTTTGTCTGGATTTAATAAGAGGGGCATGACCCCCTCGTCTTGCCACAAGCCTGAGGATTGCCGGCGATTGTGTGGTGGGACTTGAGAAAGGGAGCCGGGAAGGGCAGACGCCTTCTCTTGGCAGGTCCTGGACCCAGCGCTAATGGAGATTGAAGGGCAACAACGTGCAACATAAGTACACCAGCTTTTCCCCCCATTGGGCCGTACTTACCGACTTTTTTTGATATTGTGAGACAGAA
The DNA here is from genome assembly GCF_964263255.1 of Lissotriton vulgaris. Taxonomy (NCBI): domain Eukaryota; kingdom Metazoa; phylum Chordata; class Amphibia; order Caudata; family Salamandridae; genus Lissotriton; species Lissotriton vulgaris. The sequence continues at coordinate 173,239,322 of NC_141688.1, forward strand.
AAGTAATACCATCATGGAGATCACATAGCGATTGTTTTCTGTCTCAACAGGATGTATTATGGGACTTGAAGTACGGCCAATGGTGTGGCATGTGATCAGGTACATCTAGGACATTGCACTTAAGAGGATACACCTTTGAAAAAAGCAACTGCTGAAACGTGTCAGGTGCCTCTGTCACGTGGTCGCCTGCGCCAATTGAAATAAAGCAGCATTTGTCCAGGAACCAGGAACCTGGTTGTGGTGCATTTCTTTGTTCGATTGTTCATTGCGGAAATCGCTGTCTTCCGTATCAGCCATGACCGCCCTGCAGGGTTGGGGGCCCCCGACGACAACATCTTTTGTCTGGATACATATATATATATATATATATATATATATATATATATATATATATATATATATATATATATATATATATATATATATATATATATATATATATATATATATATATATATATATATACGTCACGGGGCATAAGTTATAGCTAGCTCAGGTAACTGTTGCTGCTTAATTTCACTGGTTTTGTACAAAAGATTTTTGAGACTAACTTTAACATACCTGTAAACTTGTAAACTTAGTTTTTTCAATGAATTTCTAAGTTAAAAAAATGTTTTTCCTACCATCCCTGTAACCTTTGATTTTTCATTGAATATATATACCTGCACTGCTTATGACCTCACATATTATATCACTCATGACATGGCCAGTGACATCACTAATGACATCTCAATTGACGTCAGTGATGACATCTTCCAGTGAGTGTAAGCATTTTCTAAGAGTTTTTGACTACTAAACAGAGGAGCAGGACTATTGGACAAATTCGCAAGACTCCTCACAGTGAAGGGCGCTGATGAAGGCACGGACATCGCCGAAATATATTTGCCGCCACTGTTTTCCTGTGCATCTGGGCAATAAAAGCTTCACCAAAGGATCCCCCTCTGGCCTCTGTTTTCCTTTTCTGAGTGAAATTTGTGGCATATTACCAGCGCTAGCCTGCAGCGCTGTACAGATGGCCTCGCAGCATCAAGTGGCCCGGGCAAGATGGGCGACCGCACTGCGTGCAGTGCTCCTTTTCCTCGTGTGAACGAATAGCCCGGTGTCCGCCACCAGTCAAGGAACTGTATTTCACGGTCAGAGGCATTTGCTTCAGTTAGGGCGTTGTGTAGCTACTCAGCAGCCCCCGTTTGTATACCTACCTTGATTGACGGCTGCTGCGATCCGAGGGGACCCGAGGGGAAGTCTGGAAGCTCAGATGTCAACAGCGGGGGTCCTCTCGCCATACCTGCACCAAGCCACTACCAACAACGAACATTCTAAACCTCCCACATATCACCAGCCCGGCTGCATGATGATAGTGCATGCTGGGAGTTGGAGTTCGGCATTCACCCTAAACTGCCAACAGGTGAACGGCATCGTTTAGTGGGAGGAGTGTAGTGGCCTAAAAACTACTAAACAGAGGAGCAGGACTATTGGACAAATTCGCAAGACTCCTCACAGTGAAGGGCGCTGATGAAGGCACGGACATCGCCGAAATATATTTGCCGCCACTGTTTTCCTGTGCATCTGGGCAATAAAAGCTTCACCAAAGGATCCCCCTCTGGCCTCTGTTTTCCTTTTCTGAGTGAAATTTGTGGCATATTACCAGCGCTAGCCTGCAGCGCTGTACAGATGGCCTCGCAGCATCAAGTGGCCCGGGCAAGATGGGCGACCGCACTGCGTGCAGTGCTCCTTTTCCTCGTGTGAACAAATAGCCCGGTGTCCGCCACCAGTCAAGGAACTGTATTTCACGGTCAGAGGCATTTGCTTCAGTTAGGGCGTTGTGTAGCTACTCAGCAGCCCCCGTTTGTATACCTACCTTGATTGACGGCTGCTGCGATCCGAGGGGACCCGAGGGGAAGTCTGGAAGCTCAGATGTCAACAGCGGGGGTCCTCTCGCCATACCTGCACCAAGCCACTACCAACAACGAACATTCTAAACCTCCCACATATCACCAGCCCGGCTGCATGATGATAGTGCATGCTGGGAGTTGGAGTTCGGCATTCACCCTAAACTGCCAACAGGTGAACGGCATCGTTTAGTGGGAGGAGTGTAGTGGCCTAAAAACTACTAAACAGAGGAGCAGGACTATTGGACAAATTCGCAAGACTCCTCACAGTGAAGGGCGCTGATGAAGGCACGGACATCGCCGAAATATATTTGCCGCCACTGTTTTCCTGTGCATCTGGGCAATAAAAGCTTCACCAAAGGATCCCCCTCTGGCCTCTGTTTTCCTTTTCTGAGTGAAATTTGTGGCATATTACCAGCGCTAGCCTGCAGCGCTGTACAGATGGCCTCGCAGCATCAAGTGGCCCGGGCAAGATGGGCGACCGCACTGCGTGCAGTGCTCCTTTTCCTCGTGTGAACGAATAGCCCGGTGTCCGCCACCAGTCAAGGAACTGTATTTCACGGTCAGAGGCATTTGCTTCAGTTAGGGCGTTGTGTAGCTACTCAGCAGCCCCCGTTTGTATACCTACCTTGATTGACGGCTGCTGCGATCCGAGGGGACCCGAGGGGAAGTCTGGAAGCTCAGATGTCAACAGCGGGGGTCCTCTCGCCATACCTGCACCAAGCCACTACCAACAACGAACATTCTAAACCTCCCACATATCACCAGCCCGGCTGCATGATGATAGTGCATGCTGGGAGTTGGAGTTCGGCATTCACCCTAAACTGCCAACAGGTGAACGGCATCGTTTAGTGGGAGGAGTGTAGTGGCCTAAAAACTACTAAACAGAGGAGCAGGACTATTGGACAAATTCGCAAGACTCCTCACAGTGAAGGGCGCTGATGAAGGCACGGACATCGCCGAAATATATTTGCCGCCACTGTTTTCCTGTGCATCTGGGCAATAAAAGCTTCACCAAAGGATCCCCCTCTGGCCTCTGTTTTCCTTTTCTGAGTGAAATTTGTGGCATATTACCAGCGCTAGCCTGCAGCGCTGTACAGATGGCCTCGCAGCATCAAGTGGCCCGGGCAAGATGGGCGACCGCACTGCGTGCAGTGCTCCTTTTCCTCGTGTGAACGAATAGCCCGGTGTCCGCCACCAGTCAAGGAACTGTATTTCACGGTCAGAGGCATTTGCTTCAGTTAGGGCGTTGTGTAGCTACTCAGCAGCCCCCGTTTGTATACCTACCTTGATTGACGGCTGCTGCGATCCGAGGGGACCCGAGGGGAAGTCTGGAAGCTCAGATGTCAACAGCGGGGGTCCTCTCGCCATACCTGCACCAAGCCACTACCAACAACGAACATTCTAAACCTCCCACATATCACCAGCCCGGCTGCATGATGATAGTGCATGCTGGGAGTTGGAGTTCGGCATTCACCCTAAACTGCCAACAGGTGAACGGCATCGTTTAGTGGGAGGAGTGTAGTGGCCTAAAAACTACTAAACAGAGGAGCAGGACTATTGGACAAATTCGCAAGACTCCTCACAGTGAAGGGCGCTGATGAAGGCACGGACATCGCCGAAATATATTTGCCGCCACTGTTTTCCTGTGCATCTGGGCAATAAAAGCTTCACCAAAGGATCCCCCTCTGGCCTCTGTTTTCCTTTTCTGAGTGAAATTTGTGGCATATTACCAGCGCTAGCCTGCAGCGCTGTACAGATGGCCTCGCAGCATCAAGTGGCCCGGGCAAGATGGGCGACCGCACTGCGTGCAGTGCTCCTTTTCCTCGTGTGAACGAATAGCCCGGTGTCCGCCACCAGTCAAGGAACTGTATTTCACGGTCAGAGGCATTTGCTTCAGTTAGGGCGTTGTGTAGCTACTCAGCAGCCCCCGTTTGTATACCTACCTTGATTGACGGCTGCTGCGATCCGAGGGGACCCGAGGGGAAGTCTGGAAGCTCAGATGTCAACAGCGGGGGTCCTCTCGCCATACCTGCACCAAGCCACTACCAACAACGAACATTCTAAACCTCCCACATATCACCAGCCCGGCTGCATGATGATAGTGCATGCTGGGAGTTGGAGTTCGGCATTCACCCTAAACTGCCAACAGGTGAACGGCATCGTTTAGTGGGAGGAGTGTAGTGGCCTAAAAACTACTAAACAGAGGAGCAGGACTATTGGACAAATTCGCAAGACTCCTCACAGTGAAGGGCGCTGATGAAGGCACGGACATCGCCGAAATATATTTGCCGCCACTGTTTTCCTGTGCATCTGGGCAATAAAAGCTTCACCAAAGGATCCCCCTCTGGCCTCTGTTTTCCTTTTCTGAGTGAAATTTGTGGCATATTACCAGCGCTAGCCTGCAGCGCTGTACAGATGGCCTCGCAGCATCAAGTGGCCCGGGCAAGATAAAACGAAATACTAAGGTACTACAAAAGTTAAATTAGTTAAATTAGTATACTAGGTGTACTACTAATGAGTGATATTACTTCTAACATATATTATGTGAGCGATTGTGTGACTGTGTGTATATCCATTTATGAGTAGGTGTGTCAGTGACTGGGTGTGTGAGTGACTGTATGGGTGAATAAGTAGGTTTTTGAGTAGCTGTTTAGATGAGTGAGTGGCTGTGTGATTGGCTGTATTGGTGAGTGAGTGGATGTGTTTCAGTGGCACTATGGGTAGGTGAGTAGCTCTGTTGGTGGTAGTATAAGTGGGTTAATGGATCTGTGAGTGACTGTATGAGTGAGTGAGTGTATGAATGGCCGCATGAGTGAGTGAATGAGTGTATAAGGGGCTACATAGGTTTGTCAGTGGCTATTTGAGTGGCTGTTTACTTAAGGGAGTTGTTGTGTGAGTGGCTGCATTGGAGAGCGAGTGATTATGTGAAAGGCTTTAAGGGAGAGTGAGTGGGTATGAGAGCTCTTGTATGGATGTGTGAATGGGTATGTAAGTGGTTGTGTGGGTGAGCTTGTCAGTCCTTTTATGGGTGAGTGAGTGTCTGTGTTGAGAGACTGTATGGGTGATGGGTGAGTGAGTGGGTGTTTCATTGACTGTATGGAGGTGAGAGAGCTCTGACTGTGCATTTATTGCACTGTGTTAACTGTGTTGTATTCCTACATTTTAATTTGAAATCGGATCTTATTTTTAACGGTGTGTATGTATCCTGCATTTTAAATTGGTATTTACCCCGCATTTTTCACATTCTGTGATCCTTTGCCTCTTAGGGGCACTCACAGTAATTCCTTTGCACTACTTGTCTCCGCTTCCCTGGTCTGACGCTGGCCGATTGGAGGGTAGCAGACACACCCCCCTACTAAGCCGACCTGACTTCTGGCCGGGTAAACTTCCGGCGAGGAGGGTGGGGCTCAGGACATTCACGCGCCCGCCCAGCTATTTAATCTCATGCCGGGCCGTACGTGCGCACCGGGCGCGCCAAAGGCAAGCCCATCTGCGCCCGTCCGCGCTAAGGCAGTGACAATGGCAGAAAATGCTTTACAAATACACCTAGGATTTGCGTATACATCTGTGGCACTAAAACACCTAAACAGTGGGTGATGCTGCACGGGTCTGATGTCTCCTGAAAAAATAATGGGGGCCTGCTCCTGCTGTTACTGCAGAACTGATCTTCCCACGGAGCCTCCCATCTCAGTCAACAGCCTTAGTCCAACCACAACAACTCTTGTTGCCCAAATAAAAGGGGGAATAATCAATACAAGATCAGTAATAACGCACTGCCAAGATGTCAGAGACCTTCCTATAGATCAATAGCTTGACTTCCTATTTGTCACTGAAACATGGATGAAAGATCGATGTAACCCCGACGTTGCTGTCGCTCTCCCACCCAATTATACGATTCACAGGAAAGATAGAAGAGATGGTAGAGGAAGGGGTCTTGCCATTATCCTACAAGACACGGTACACTGTATTAACTTTCACCTTGATACAATCAAGGGAGCGGAAAGCCTCAGCTTTTGCCTCTCCCTAAACGCCTCCATGTCCTTCTCAGGAGTTCTGATCTATTGACCACTGTGTCAGAGCACCAACTTCACAGACTCCCTAGGTGATACCTGTCATCTCCTGCTCAGATACGCCAATTTAACTTTGTTAGGAGATTTTAACCACCACTTACAAAACAGAACGGAGCCAGGAGTAGACCATTTTCTTCAAATATAGTGATGCAAATATTAGTTTCAGTCTGGTTACTATTTTCCATAGTCCTCCTATGACACTGCTACATGTTCACAGATCCTGGGGCCTCATTTATGAGGTCCCTTGCGCCATCGGAACTTCACTTTTCATGAAGTTCCGTAGCGCAGAAGCCTGCATGGTATTTATCAGGCAGCGGTACGCCAGTTTTTGTGGCGTACTGCTGCCTGATAAATATCAGTCCCTTTTACGCAGTGTTCTGCGTTAAAGGGGCGTGCAATGGGTGTTGCTGGGGGCGTTCCCAGCAACATCCATGGCCTTTTTGACACTGCCTCAGATTTACGAGAAATCGTAACTCTGAAGCAGTGCCAAAAGCTTACGCCTCCCCAGGGGAGGCGTAAGGGAGGCGCAACAGGGAGAAATGTCATTATTTCTCCTCGTACTTCCTTTTTCTATGTGTGCTGCATTCTGCAGCACACATAGAAAGAGGAAAAGCCTCTTGTGATTATTTTTGTACAGAAAGGTTTCCCTTCCTGTACAAAAATAATCTTCCCCGCAACGCAGGCACCCTTGCACCATTGTGCAAGGGTGCCTGCGCTGGCGCAGGCAGCCCATTGTGCACCGGCGGAGGGGAAAAGGACAGGAATGCGCCGTATCTAATAGATACGGCGCATTTCTGCCCTTTTCTTTTGCCGTAGGGAAGCGCAGCAGGAAGGCCTGCTGCGCTTCCCTACGGCAAAAAGTCATAAATGAGGCCCCAGGGATTTATAGCCTGCCAATCAGACTGTAGGTATGTAAGAAATTATTTTAAAAGTCAGTGGGTTTAGGCTCTTAATAACCACGTGAGTTGTTATTCAAAAAACAAAGATTAATTACAAACATCCGGCTTTCGTTTTTTAAGAAATTAATCGGTGTTTAGTGTAATGTAAACTGAAGACCTTCAATAAAAATAAAAACACTATTAAACCCTCTGGGGCAGATTTATGAGGCCCTTGCGCCACGTTTACGCCGCTGTTGCGTCACGCAAGGCGACGTAAACGTGGCGCATCCCTACGAACGATTTACAATGTGACGCATCTAGGCAGATTCGTCACGTTGTAAAGCCCTGCGCCGCTTGTGGGCGTTCCGGCGCAGGGTGGGCGTCCCGGGGCAGGTGCGCCTCGCAAAAGTGGCTGAGTGAAATCTATGAGATTTCACTCAGTCACTTTTAAGCCAATGCTGCGTCAAAAGCCTGCGCCTGCTTGAAGCAGGCGTAGGTCTTGATGCAGCATTGTTAAAATGGGGCACCCCCGAGCCTTGCTGGAGCTGCGTCGCGCTTGCGACGCAACTCCAGCAATGCGACACATTTCCGGCACAGATGCGTGACGCATCTGTGCCGTTTTTGCACCATGGTGCGCCGCATTATAAATGCGGCGCACCATGGCTGGTGGAGCTGTGGCGCACTGTGGCTCATGTTAACTGGCGCATCCCTGGCGATGCGCCATTCTAACATAAATCTGCCCCTCTGTCTATAGCGTACGATTTTAGCACACATATAAAGTCTTGCAGCCACTCACTTCTTTTACTTTCCAGACTTTCCAGATATTAAATTGCAGTTGTTGTACTTTCAAAGAACATACACAATTGTTCTCCAGCTGTCGCGGCGTACAAATCTGCCTTGCATAACCTCATGTGACATAGTGTTTTCTTATTTTAAATGGCTATTTCTGTAAATCAAAATACTATGGCCAATCCCCTGCTTGCGAGGAGCTGCAGGACATAGCAATAGACGGCAAGTCAAAATGTATATCGTCACTTGGGGCGCGTGGGGTCAGACCGCTCCTGTGTCAGAGCCCTGGCAGGGTTTGCTGTCTTGCAAGGAATATGGAGAGCCGGGCAGATTAGAGGGATTAGAAGCAAAACAGCTTCAAAGACAGTAAATCTTCAGCGAGCGCGCTTACGTAAGGAGCATCCGAGCTATGCCATCCACGCGCATGGTAAGTCCCGCGGCCCTGACACCTTATCCCTTATGTACATAATGTGTGGTAATGAAGGCTAAAGGCATATCTGTCACTGGCATGTGTTATTCCAATGCAGCGCATGGCAACAGCTCGCGAGGCCTCTTTATGGGAGCATGCCAGCACAAGCTATATTTTGAGAGCACGCCAGATGTAGAGTTTTCGTGGTGCCAAGCTGTACAGTAAACAATTCCTCGAGTCTGGGGCGTGTGCATTATAAATAGGGCTCGCGGTTATATGACATTTTTTTTACATTTCTGTCTGTATTTATCCATATTTATTTTTGGGAAATTTTATTGGCATTTTATCCATCTTTATGTTATGTTAAGTATTCCTACATTTATTTAACTGATAAAGATGCACCCATACTTTGTCACATTTTAGCAAATTAAGCAGCCAAATATAACATCATACTAAACAAACAGGTAAAGATTAACATTATATACAAATATGTGAGAACATGTGCTCGTATTTAGTTGAATCTGATCTTGTTTTTAAATTTCCATGGTGCCTATCTGCTTAACAGGTGGTCTGGAATTCATGAAGGACAACAAGGTGAGTCACTTAATAGAAGTACAATTTTGTGTATTTTCCCTCTATTAAAAATAAATACAGGCAGAAAATAGACTGTTTTCGGTCAGTATTTATCGTAAAAGATGTGTAAAAATGGAAAACTGGAAGCCATAATTATCATTAGGGCACCCGATTTTATGACGTTTATTTTCTTGACATGTCCGTCTGTATTTATCTATATACCGTTTTTGTTAATTTTATCTGTATTTATCCATATTTATTTTGATTTTTGTGGAAAAATGAAGCTGAAATTAGTATGTTTCCATATTGATTTAACTGGTAAATATGCACGCATGCTTGAATGCATACTAGGTTTCAATGCTGTAAACACCTGCAGAAGATAAATCAATGTACTTCCAAGAAAATATGCAAATTTCAGTTTCAACCGTGTGCATATCTACTGTTGTTAAAGCCTCTTTACTAAAAGTAATTTCTTTTTTTAACCCCTTACCTATCAATCCACACAGCTATTGGCCTGACAATCATGGCAGACAGTATTTAGGATTACTCATAAAGCAACCCAATTTCCGTTTATATCCACATTTAAAAATAAATACAGACTAGAAAATAGATGGTTTTCTGTCTGTATTTATCTGTCAACATCAGTAAAAACGGAAAACAGGGAGCCATAATTATAAATGACGACTTCGCTGAAGCCCTTTACATTCTGAATGTCGTTTTAGGGTCCTGCGAGTCAAGGGAAACATTGGTTCTTACCACTTTAACAATTTATATTCTTAAATGCAGAATTATATAATTATTGCTTACATGGATACTACATTTTGGAAACTCTTGATGGGTATTACCAAGGCGTCAGTGATTTAAAGAAAGGGCTACAGTCTCTTGCAATTTGCTTTGACATACCAACACTGCAAGGACATTAAATAGCGGGCCTAATATATTGAATTTTGGAGGCCTGAACGGATTTACCACCTGTTTGGGCAGAGTGACCCACCCTTTATGATGCCCTAGGTGGCAGCCTATTACTGTAGGATGTAGGATAAACCTTCCTACCAAGGATTTCTTTTTACACTATTTGCAATGTCAAAAGATCTGGCCTCTAAATGTAGCTATCAATGGAAATAACATTTTTAGGTTTTCTTTACCTTTAAAAAAGAAATTGTTGATTAAACAGTGGACAGTGGTAAGAGCCAAAGCATTTATGTGATTCAGCTGCTTTACCGCATAATTAATGATTTACTGCTTTTTCCTCATGTTTAATAATTTATCACATAATTTGCTAATTTTTTATCATAAATGGACCGAAAAAATGCTACCAGAGAATTTGCTGTGCAATTAGCATTTTTTTCTGCATAATTTGGATAATTGCATCATGGCTTTCTCCTCCATTACACATCATCTTAGTAACCCTTTCAATGGCAAAGCTTTGTAGATTTGAAAAAAACAGTTCTAAACTAAATTATGGTTCCAGTTCAAATGCATAAAATCACTGATATTTACTGGTTATTGTAGGCAAATGTCAACACACAAAATGAACACCACAAGTCGTGCGCAGGCTCTTGTAATGTTTTAGTAATTCTACTGATATATTGTATTCCTTGCCTTCATCCATAGAACTCCTTTGTTTTCACGTTCTATAGCTATTCAAATGACAAAGTTATGAAAATCCTCAATCCTATCAAGCTACTATTACTCACTCTAGAGCACTGCCCTCCACCTGAAGGTACATATTTAATGTACATTCCAACATCTGTTCAACTAGCCACATGTCATTCCATATTACCTAATTACATTAGGTAATATTTAGGAGAATCGGTCCATTGCCGCAATTAGAAGTTTTACCCAACAGTTGAACATCCTCTTGAACCCCTCTTTTAGAAACATCGCTCGATGTCTGAGAGGTACTTCGTCAAACATACAAGTTAAGACTTCATCCGCCAATATCTTGTCTTAGACTTTCTTTAGGATTTTTCTCTCCACGACTTTGGTGCGTATACAGAGAATCTTAGGATCCCCCCACACATCATCAATTTAGAGAGTCTGACAAACCGGACCAATAAATATTCCTAATGCACTGTATTCATGGAATCTTTAGCATCCCAGAACTAATTAATGAATACATTTATTTCAGTGACAAGTATTCCTTTAGTAGAGATTTTGGATTTACCACCAGCACCTGATTCTCTTCTTGTATTATACCATTCGGTTCTGTGGTAAGAATGATATCTTTGATGCTCTCATCTTTATTCACATTAGTCCACGATTTATCCATTGGAATTTCCGGCAGACACTCCATTTCTACCGTATTCTACCCTATTCTATTGCACATCACTACTCCTGTATATAGCCACAACTGAAAGCAATCCGATGCCACTGAAAGGAAGCACTTTAAATAAATCTGAAATATGATACAATATACCTATAAAAACAATCCTCATTAATTATCCTTTCTTCAAATGAACATCTTGTGGGGGCATTGTTTCTTTTAAACCAAAAAGTAATCTAATTTACACATGCATGCAGCAGGTCTATTGACCCGATGGTGCCAAGGGCCAGCTGTATGAAAACGCAATTTTGCATTTCCAAAATAGCGACTCCATAGCTGTCGCTATTTAGGAAATACAAAATGATATGTGTGACATTGCCAATTTCCTAAAAGCGATTCTTACAGAGTAGGACTCTATTAGGAAATTTAATTTAGGAAATCCCATGCTATTAGTTGCAATGGGCTGGTTTAGTATTTCAAAAACATCGATTTCCTATTTTGAAATAGCTAAACCAAGGATGGCTGTGCACCTAAGGCCCCCGTACTACCCTACAAAAATAGTGGTGCACATGTAGCGCACACATATGCCCTAGAGGCATGTGTGCGCTCTATTGTATTTTAAAAGAGCATCTCAGGGTGTTCTTTTTAAATTGCCTATGGTTACTATAGACTTTCAGTCGATGGTAATTGCCTTTCCTAAATGCCCATTTTGCATTTAGGAAACATGTACATGTTACACGCAACCACAAATAGGAAATTCCTATTTGCGATTTCCAATTTAGGGATTCACAAAATGTGATTTCATCTGTGTAAAATTAGCATTTTGTGATTCTCTAAAGGCCTTCGTACATAGGAAAGTGCTGTTTAGCATTTCCTAATGGGCCAAAAATGCGATTGGGCCGTAGAGAATTGCAAAAAAAGTCATACAGTTAGACTTTCGGTTCACTCTACCTTTGTGAATTGGGCCCGTAGTGTTTTCTGCAGAGTTTGTTTGGAGGAAGTGGCTACAGGCCCAATTCACACAGAATAAATGAGACGAAAGTCTAACTTTACAACTTTTACTATTCACAAGGGCATTAACTACTTGTAAATGTTCTTTGTGAATATAAAAAGTAGAACTTTACGAACGTACTTTGCATTGTGAATCGGGCCCGGTGTGTTTGGCTCCCATACGAAACCTGTATTGTGAAAACTGGATTCGAAATTCAGTTTTTCACTGTCTTGACGGAAGGGCACTGGAGAACGAAACTCATTTTGACTGCTATTATTTCACAGTGAGGGATAACTAGTTGTCTGCCCTCCCCATCACCAGGGTCTAAAGACTGGAGCAGTGGAGGGCCTGGTGCTTATCCAGTGCGTCTGGGTTGGAGAGTACCTAAGGAGAGAGTGGAGTGAGTATAATTAGCCACCAATTCTCCTGCTTTCCTCAACCTCTCTCATGTTTCCACAGACCTAAGGGCTCTGGGAGCTCATGGGTAACACTCTGATACTGTGTCTCCTGCCTCCTAAGGGCTGACAGCTGTTTCCTCTCAATACTTACTGTGGAAATAACAGAGGAAGGTAGTAAGGTCACAAGGAGAAGCAAAGACTGTAATGTGGTAAGGCATGGTGACAAGCTAGTGGTTCTTAACCTTTTGATTTCTGTAGACTGACATGTAATCCTTACTGGAATCAGGGGACCCCCACTGAATGATTGTTCAAATCCAGGGACCCCCACCGAGTCTTTATTACTGGAAGCCAGGGAATCCAGCTTAAACTTTTCGATGATTAGAACCGCAAAGGAATAGCCAAAAATACAGAGCATTCATCAAACAAATACACAAATGATGAAATATTTAATTTAATTCACGTTCAAATCTAAATAATAAAAATAAAAATGTTAATGGTAAATTTTAGAGCATGTCTACATTCAAATGACACCACCCGTCATTTATTTTATATTCTGTTTGATGCACTAGCACTTCTCTCATGAATCACGTCCTCATTCCTCTTCAGCCGCATTCCTCTATATGGTAATGGAACTCCCCATTGTATTGTAATATCCTTATAACGCACAGCAGGGGGTACCTTATCCTTATTATTATTTATTTATTTGTTATTTGTAAAGCGCAAGAATCGACCCCCGAAGGTGTATCTCTGCTCTTGGACGGGCAGCGTGTGAGAAGAGATCTACTGAAGAGGTCTTGATGTCACTACTAATCCCACTTAATTTGCCTTTTCAGCTGCTTACATAGTCCCTATACATGTGTTTGCTATCTCGCTATCATCAAATGTTATATGGGTGTCATAAATAGCTCATAAATCACCCATAGGTCTTAGAGCGCTTACAGATGCTAGAAAGGTTACCGGAAGTCAGGTGGCAAGAAAAGCCAAGTTTTTAGGAGTCTTCGGAATTTCATAAGGTTGGGTTCGGTCCTGATGTTAATGGGAAGGGCATTCCAGGCCTCAGGGGCTAATTTAGAGAAGGATCTGTCACCATTCCTGACAGTGCGGACTTTGGGTACGGTTAGGAGTGACTTGTTAGCGATTTGAAGTGTTCTGATCGGACAGTGGTTGAAAAGCTTCTTCTCTAGGTATTTGGGGCCTTGTCCATTGATTGATTTGTGGACTAGACAGCAGATTTTAAAGTTTATACGCTTTCTAATGGATTGCCAGTGAAGAGTTCTAAGATTGGGCAGAGATGGTGAGCGGGGGGGAGATCAAGGACCAACCTAGCAGCTGTATTCTGTAAAACCTGGAGTTTAGCCAGGAGGCTCTCGTTGATGGAAGCAAGTAAAGAATTACCATAATCCAGCCGGCAGGTTGAGGCAGCAATGGAGGAAAGCACAGACCAAAAATAGTAACAGCATCAGATATTTAGAAGCTGCAAAGGAGTGGTCTAGAGAAGGAGATTTGGAGTTCTTAGAATGGGACAAAAGAAGAATGGGCGGAGGTAGAGGTTTATCATGTGGGGTTCAGGTCAGTAAACCAACTGGGGAGAGGCCGGAAGGTCTTGTCATCTTACTACTTGATCACCGTTACCCCAGAAAGACCAGTGATCTAAGGGATGCTGGGGTAACAGTGCTTAAGTAGTAAGATGGTAAGATTGTTTTCATATCTGACTTTATCAGAAAAAGAGTAATGCCAACTGATTATCCTAATTAGACTAAGTATATTATTCTGCTATCACAGTACAACAACTGAACACAGGACAAGTACATTTTACTCAGTACTCTAATATTTTACACTATAAATCGTCCATTCTACTGGCTTTATCAATGTATGCCTATTATGATGCCACTATTATTATGGGAGCACCATTCATGTGCCTTTGGTTAACAGATTTCACAACTTGATGAGAAATCATGCTTCAGAAAGTAAAGGACACGCCATCATTTTAATAAGCAGCCCTTTAAAACTTACAAAGACTAACATGAGAAAAGTTGTGGTAAGTGTTACTGAAAGGACAATATGTGCCACCCTCCGGGCAGTCAGTATAAAGTCTTCTGTAAGCTCGCTCAGTATTTGCATGGTCTTATCTGAGAATAATCTGTTAAGAGTGTACAAATTTTGCTCTTACATCCAAGAAACAAGCATTTACAATGCAATAGGTCTTGCATTTGAGCTATTGGCGTTGTAAATAACAATTCCTTTTATTTATCTGTTTTGATATTTAACACATAAGTAAAAGGGTAATCAAAATTGGGTGGTAGTCAACAACAAAATCAGGTCGCACATCCAATATAAGGGTTAGTAAAGATCATACAGAAAGGAACATAAGTGCAATACAGGGATTGGTCACACTACACCACCTGCCTAGTGTTGGAAAGTATCAGAAAAATCCAGTACTCAATACATAATAGTTAATCCCAAAGCACTACCACAATTTCACAGTCTGGGTCTGTTAAAAAAACAAGTCCAAGTGGTAGTTGATGACAAACACAGAGAACAGGTTGGAAATATGCAAAAGGTAATCAAAGTCCAAGCAACAGAAAGTTATTTGTCTGCGGTTGCAATTACTTTTAACTTTCAATGATGAACAATCTGGATAGTAGTCCACAGATGAGCAAGATCAAATTAGAATACGGCCCACACGTATTTTGTCGAATAACGACTTAACCTAAGGCTGTGAATTACAAAAATATTCAAGCTATAGAGGTCTACAAGACAATGGCAATCCAAGATATTTTACAATAGCATAAGACATGGCTACATAAACGGAAGAAGGTTACAGGGAATACTATTGAGACACTGAACTTTATTTTCTAATAAGAGAAGAAATGGGTGAAATACCTGACTCAGTCTCCACAGACAGAATGTCATTTAGTTAACAAGAAAGTCGAATTCAGCATCAACTCATACCTGTGGAGATTTCATGGAGTGGGGGTAGTGCAAGATCTACCATGGGGAGGGGACAGAACAAACATACTAAGGAAAATGGAAACCAGTTGAATAATTAGACTGCGTGCTGTGGACCTTATTCTTAACGTGGACAGTGAATAATACGTCATTTTACATGAATAAGATGTCAGGATGTCAATGTAATCGATGTGGTCAACTACAATTAATCATGGTCAACGTGATCTTACATTTTAAGGTCTGTATGTACATCTATTGTCATATATGAATATCAACTACCACTTGGGCGTGTTCTATTAACAGACCACGACTGTTAAATTGTGGTGGTGCTTTGGGATTAACTATTACATAAATAAAAGGCATTGTCATTTACAATCCCAATGGCACAAATTCTTGTAAATGCGAGACTTATTTCATTACAAAATAGCGGCCGGTATTATCCCATACTGCTTGGGAAGTGAAAGCATGCGCTGAATGTTACAGGAAAGCATGTCATACCTGCAGTAGGAAAAACGTATTAAAAAAAATAGTGCTTACAGACTAAATAAGACATACATCTTTACAAAGCAGTAACACAGCCAGTCCTCTTGGGAGGTTAGAAATGAAGACAAGTCCGTATTGAGGAGGGACTAACCATACTCTAATACAGCATGCCTCACAGAGCAGCGAATGCGTAGCCTAGGCTGACCCTAAAGACTATCCTTTGGCTGTCAATCAATTATCAACTTCTTGTTGTAAATTGGGCTTCGGGGTGAAATACAATTTTCATCTTAATTGTGTTGGTAGTGACTTCGTGGATTCACTGCCCTGAGTATGCAATAGAACTTCTTCGGGCCAAACTTGGACTTAAGACCTGGCACACACAGACACATGCCCGTGCATGAGACATGGGCCTCCAGAATTCTATTATTCAATGAAACATTTCACCCCAGCATGATTTCATGGCTGTCTGTTGCTCAAAAACATATAAAAGTAGTTGTAATATCAGACTTAAATGTGCCTCAATTTAGAAAAAGAAATACCCTACTGGTGTTTTTCTGAGTTTGTAACTGATTTGTGCATCTTGCCAATCCCCTTACATTCAAATCAATTACTTAAAAGAAAGTAATGATTCGTATTTACTAGGTGATACTGAAAAGTGCACCTTTTTTCTCATAATTTAGCATCCTTGCACTCTTGCACAATAGTGAAAGGGTGTCTGTGTGCAGGGGATAGCTTGTTTATGTACAGGAAGGTAGCACACATGGAAAAAGCAAAGACAAGGAGAAATATAGCATTTCACCTCATTGTACCAACTAAAGACCAGGTTTTCCCTGGTCTTAATTTTGGCGATGCCTCCTATTTATGCTGCCTTGTAAAAAGGTGGCAACGCCAAAATCAATGGGTGTTAAAGGGGGCCTTATTTACAAGGCAGCATAAAGCCATGTAAAGTGGCTTAATGCTGCCTTGTAAATAAGGTGAAGCCCCTATCACCACATTAACGTACCAAACAGTGACGGTCTTGTGGCGATAGGGGCATTTACATATGCCCCCAGGTCTCTCCATCTTTCCTACACCAAATCTAAAAATTTATTTTCCACATCTGACCTCACCAAGTTAAGTTATGTCTATTTGCATACACACTATCCAATGACTTGAGGGACAACATTTTTTTGCCTGCAGTCTCTGCACCTTTAAAATAGGAATTCTTCTTCGAATATTTAATAATGGAAATTTGTGGGAGAACAACATCATAATTCGAAAAATGTATTAAAAACTGTCTTCTCCATGTTATATGCTTAATAGAAGGCTACAAGAAATACTATGATGACAGGTAATCTCCTCTGAAGCAGAAGCAGGTAACTGAGTACAAACATAACCACTTCTAGCATTCATCTTGTCTATATACTTATATGGCAGTAAAAAATAAACATTCAAAGTATAATACCCTCTCGATACATCTGTGTGTATTCCACTGAGCTATCTGTAACTGAATGTAGCCCTATAAGAACTATGACTAAAAATACAACTAAAGCCATTAGTGTGACTGTTCTGAAGATTCTATGCCTACTAGTATTAGGATTGGCTTTAAGCATGGGCGGATTTTGCGGATTCGCGATCCGCAAAAATCCGCAAATTCCCGCGGATTTTTTTTTTGTGTTCGCACGGGTTTCTGCCAGTTCGCGAGAGTTTTTGTACAATTTCGCAAACGTGAACTTACCTGTCGGGTCGCAAGTTTTGTGAACTTGTTGTTTCTACGTGGCAGCTGGTCACCACCCCCACCCACTACGCCGGACACACACTCGGCCCCGTCTTCTCATCCAGCAAGGACATCGCCTTCAGCCACGCCACCGGACTCCACTGGACGGACCACAGCTGCGTCCACTTCAGCTTCAGAAGGACCATGATCCACCACCACCAGCAACAGGTTGCACGCAGAAGCTGGAACAAGATCACAGCCGACCAGCTCGCGACCTCCCTGAGCATGAACTCTCCCACCAGCACAACGAACCCAAGCCAGGCGGCCACCAACCTCACCAAGTGGATCAGCGACTGCACAGACGACCTCGCCCCCCTGAGGACCCCGCCTGGCAGACCCGGCAGCAAGAAAGCCCCATAGTTCACCGACGAACTCAAGAGCTCCAAGAAGAACTGCCGAGCCCTCGAGAGAACCTGGCGCAGAGACCCAACTCCGGACAACATGGCTGCCCTCAAGCTCGCCACTCGAAAGCACCACCAACTCATCCACGCCACCAAGAAAACCGCATTCAAGGAATGACTGGACGACAACGCACACAACAGCAAGGAACTCTTCAACGTCGTCAAAGAGCTCTCCAACCCCAACGCCGGAAACAACGACATCACCCCTTCGCAAGACCTCTGCAACTCCCTCGCCTCCTACTTCCACAACAAGATACACAACAGCTTCAGCACTCAACCGACGCACACCACGACCGAACCTCCGCCCCCCACCACCACCCTCCGCGCCTGGACTCCGATCAGCACAGAGGACACAGTCCGCACGATGAACTCCATCCACTCCGGATCTCCGACCGACCCCTGCCCTCACCACGTCTTCAACAAGGCCGACGCTGTCATCGCACCCCGCCTGCGGGACATCATCAACACCTCCTTCGACACCGCTACCTTCCCGGAGAGCTGGAAGCACGCCGAACTCAGCGCCCTACTCAAGAAGCCATCAGCCGACCCCACCGACCTCAAGAACTACCGCCCCAACTCGCTGCTCCCGTTTCCTGCAAAAGTCATTGAGAAGACCGTCAACAAGCAGCTGGCCGCCTTCCTCGAGATGAACGGATCCCTCGACCCCTCGCAGTCTGGCTTCTGGGCAAACCACAGCACCGAAACCGCCCTGATCGCAGCCACCAATGACATCCGAGCCCTGCTCGACAACGGAGAAACAGCGGCCCTCATCCTCCTAGACCTCTCCGCGGCCTTCGACACTGTCTGCCACCGTACCCTAGTACAGCACCTCAGCAACGTCGGAGTTCAGGAGAAGGCACTGGAGTGGATCATCTCCTTCCTCGCCGGAAGGACACAGAGAGTCCGCCTCCCTCCGTTCAGATCTGAAGCCACCGAAGTCATCTGCGGCGTTCCTCAAGGCTCCTCGCTCAGTCCAACCCTCTTCAACGTCTACATGAGCCCCCTCGCAGACATCGCACGCCAGCACAACCTCAACATCATCTCCTACGCCGACGACACCCAGCTGCTCCTCTCCCTCACCAACGACCCGCCACCGCCAGAGCCAACCTTCACGAAGGGATGAAAGAGGTAGCCGAATGGATGAAGAACAGCCGCCTGAAACTGAACTCGGACAAGACGGAAGTCCTCATCCTGGGATCTTCACCCTCCGCCTCGGACGACTCCTGGTGGCCCCCCGCCCTGGGCAGCGCACCCCAACCAACAGACCACGCACGCAACCTGGACTCCTCCCTCTCCATGACCAGACAAGTCAATGCCGTCTCCTCGTCATGCTTCAACATCCTGCGCATGCTACGTAAGATCTTCCGGTGGATCCCCATCGAGACCAGGAAGACGGTCACCCAGGCCCTCATCACCAGCCGTCTGGACTACGGCAACTCCCTGTACGCCGGAACCACCGCCATGCTCCAGAAGAGACTCCAGCGGATCCAGAACGCCTCAGCACGTCTCATCCTGGACATCCCCCGTCGCAGCCACATCTCAGGACACCTGAGAGACCTGCACTGGCTCCCGGTCAACAAGAGAATCACCTTCCGACTCCTCACCCATGCACACAAAGCCCTACACAACCAAGGCCCGGGATACCTCAACAGCCGCCTCAACATCTACGCTCTCAAACGCCAGCTTCGATCGACCGGCCACGCCCTCGCAACCGTTCCCCGCATCCGAAGAGCCACCACAGGAGGACAGTCCTTCTCCTACCTCGCCGCCAAGACATGGAACTCCCTCCCGACCCACCTCCGCCTGACCCAGGACCACCTCGCCTTCAGGAAGCAACTCAAGACCTGGCTGTTCGAGCAGTAGCGGACCCCCCTCCCCTGGCGCCTTGAGACCCACTGGGTGAGTAGTGCGCTATATAAATGCTGTGATTGATTGATTGATTGAGCCTGTTTGCGACCCTCTTCTTCATCACTGCCACCCTCTGTCACCACTGCCACTCTCTGGTTCACCCATGCCACCCTCTATTTCATCACAGCACCCTCTGGTTGACCAGTGTACATTATTGTGGCACAGCAAAGCACACCTTCCCTGCCTCAAGTGACCTGTATTAATTTGGGGCTGATTAATGTGTCACAGAATTTTTTTTTTAGCTGGCACCTGCTTCCTTAGTGTTTCCTGATTAATGATGTGCTTGAACTTTTGCACCTGCTAAGTGCTTTAATTTTTGCAAAATTAGTTACAACACCTGCCCTGCCACAACTGACATTAATGAATTAGGGGCTGATTAATGTGTCACTGAATTAGAACTTCCAGCCTGGCTCCTGCTTGTCTCCCTTAGCTGTAATTCAGGACCTTTGTGGCATATGTGTAACTATTCTGAGGGTCAGAGCAGGGTCACACAATAGTTGCAAGTAGGCAACTGAACTCTGGAGGGGACCCTCAGGAAGCACTACAGGAAATGGCTACTAATGATGAGCTTGAACTTTTGAACCTTGGTAAGTAGCTTCAGTTTTCCAAAAATTGTTTTTCTGCAATTTAGCGCTTATTCGTGGGGCGCGAATAAGCGCGAAATTGAACTGGGAAGCAGCGAATAGTGCGAGCAAGCAATAAAATCCGCCACTCGCTGATTTGCGGATTTGCAGTAAATTCGCGGGAGTTTCATGGATTGCGGATTTACCGAAAATCCGCAAAATCCACGAACGGAACGGATTTTTTGCCCATGCTTAATTGGCTTTCATTATTTCATTCAAATCAAAATCTTGGGAGGAATATAGTAGCTGCAGATATTTCTCTGTTAGTTGCCACCTATGCAAACATTAAATCAATTTTCAAATGATATGCAACAAAATGTATACAGGAATCTTGGTGAATCGTCCTTAGCCTTATTTTGTGTTCTTCTAAAAGACAACCGTTGTCTCTTTCGATTCCCTTGAGCCTTTTTCTTATCTATAAATCTATAAATGTCTTTAATAATAAACAATTCAAGTTCACTTACTTTTAGTCCTAATATAAAATACTTCAGTTCATCAACTAACACAGGTAACTCATTTTCATCCTAAAAGGGAAATTCAGCTACATCTAAGTTAAGTTGTCTCAAGGCATGCAGTCTTTTTAACAAATGAAGTTCACATGTAAGTACAAACTGTAGATCAATTTTCCGAAGTCTCAATTGAACTTTCACAGTAATCCCAATATTCCTAGTACTTGTTCTCCCTGTCATTTGCAAAAAAGTATGACCATACAGGGTATGAGTACCTCTGGCTGGGTACACTTGCTCGCTCAACCACCTGAGTGTTCCCTTCTACTGCTTTGCTCAGATATGAATCCTCTACATACTGTGGGGTATCTGGGAGATCACTTTCTTCTTGCGAAACCAGTCTCTCTCTCTTGCCTTTTTAGACAGCGTTCTGCTGCCCCTCATTGTTCTCTAGCACTAGGCACCCTCATTCAGGGTTTGAGTCTATCCCTGCTATCACCACTGGATCAGCATCTCCTTCACCAGTTTCATCATCCAGCTCTGCAGAACCCTCCTTAGTCTGATCAAGTGCTAGTTCAGTTTCTGACTGTTCTCCGACAGCTTGTCTTACCTGCTCCTGTGATCTCTTGATCACCACTGGGTCTTCTAAGAGAGGTACTGTTGTTTATTCAAGGGGACATTGAACCCTACGAGTATGGACAGCAGGGATCTTATTGGGGAGACCTCTGCACTTCACAGCAGTTATAGTTGCGAGTATGACTTGGTATAGCCCGTGCCAATGAGGCCACTAGCACAACTTCTAATTGACTTGGTCCACCATACCTGAGAACTCAGGTTGATAACTACAATTCAGTCTCTGTTCAACCTACAAGGCTGCACACAGCATATTCAGAAGTACGTTATTGAACTGCGTGCTTCAGTCCAATTCCAAAGAAGTTGGAAAGTCGA
Source organism: Lissotriton vulgaris (assembly GCF_964263255.1). NCBI lineage: Eukaryota > Metazoa > Chordata > Amphibia > Caudata > Salamandridae > Lissotriton > Lissotriton vulgaris. Next base: position 173,261,102 of record NC_141688.1, read on the forward strand.
CCGTGGTATTAACTCCCTCTACAACTTCGCTACTGGCAGACTATCATTCCTTCTTGTGGGATAAACCTCAACCTATTATGCAAAGATGCACACAACACCAACACATATCTCATCCCATTGCACACAGGCATCTCAAAAGTCCATTTGCATCCTGTTGAAGGGAACACCAATCTCCCTATGCATTGTCCACATGCCTTGGTTGGAATAACATTCGCCGCTCCAGCACCTAACTCATCGTGCACTAGACTGCTCACTGCTGATATGGCTGTGAACCTTTGAGTGCATTGGAATTCCTCTGCCACTTGTAATTCACATACAGGTTGCCCAGCCTTTCCATGTATTGGACCGTACCTTTGAATCACTCTCTGGGGTTGAGGTTTACCTACATGGTAGAATTTTCAAGGTATAGACTGTCCATTTTTTTTATTTTGGCCTGATGAAGATCCTTGTTGACATCTTCAATTAATGCTGATTGTCAGGGTCGAAACGTCGACAGCTCGTGTCCATATATTAAGTCCCCAAACAGATTTATTTATGTAATCCACTAACCATGATAGGATGACCATTCTTGATAATCGGACCTTTGTTTCATTATCCTTCTGTGTAATTAATTTTATCGTACTTGTTCACCTTCTTGTATAATACACAAATGTTGTCACCTTGTCACTTCACTCACCATGTGACATTGATCACGTACACACTGGCTGTTTTTTAATTCCGTTATCGGACATCTACATGTCATGATAAGTTTTGTCTTTGTTTAAAATTTTTGCAAATATGAAGAAACATATATTTTCTAATGAGATTAATTAGTTTTTTATCAATTGTGTTTAAGTGCACGCTGTACTTTAATTAATAAATTTGCATTATGTATTGAAAACCACAAAGAACCAATTGTTACTTGTATCACACATGCGAAAGGTTCTGAGGGATACTGGGTTACCCCACTGCTCTAGATACTATAATATTAATGCAAAGAGTAACTGACTGTATGCTAGGATATGGAGAAGAATGCCTAGCACAAATCAAAAACTGTAACCTACTCAGCGTCACATGGAATTTGAAATATTATTACAGTAGGTTTTTAGTACCATGGGACAGCAGGGAATCACAATATTATTGATTTTGTCAATGTTCTGCATTATGCGGTACTAGCCGCTAGCCTTCTGCAGGCCTCTAATGAGTGGGTTACATGGACTTCCCATGATCTCCTTTACTATACCTTGCTGAATCACTGTCTCGATCACTGAGGTTATTTCAGCAATCATTTTTGTGATCAAATTATACTGTGGTGTTCTGAGATATTCCACATTCAGATCTATCTGACTATGATCAGTCTCAACTGATTTAATGAGTCCAATGTTATTTTTTGAAAAATACCAATCTTCAGGCCTCACTGAATCCCTGAAATCTAAAGGCAAGTATTTTGTCATAATCATCTGAAACTTTTCAATAATTAGACTATAATTTGCTAACTTAAAGGCAATGTCTTCTTCATGAGTTTGTAGATCTATTCCAGTCAGCATACAGTATATAGTGCAGTTCACATTGCACAACAAATCACATCTTAACAAACTCACAGAACTTGAATCACAAATCACAAATTGATGATTTCAAAGGAAGTTCAGAAACTTCCTACCCTCAATAATGGGGTTCTTCATTTGTTGATTAGCAACTCAAACAACTTGGATAGTTCTTCTCGAGGGGGTAGGCTTGGGATTTTCCACTGATTTCACAGTATAACGGATAGCACCAGTAACAACCAAAAATTATACATTGTAACCATTTACCTTATCATCTATAAATGGGTAACATTAATCTACCTCAAAGACTGTGCCAAGTAATCAATCGTCCTTACCCCTCAGGCACCATCAGGAAGACTGATCGATACCAAAACTTTCACTTGTCTCGAACATGGGAAATTGTTAGAAAGGATTATTTTATCTGGAAAGCATTCGGATTCCGGACCTGGTTTGAAAAAAATCTGGGAACATTAGCTGCTTGCTACGGCTTTGGGGTTTGGGGGTACCTACATCACTGGAGCTAGTGGCACCTTAATATTCTGAGATATTGGTCTCGGTACATTCTGTTGTTGCATGGAATTACTGTACTGAGGTAGAAAAAACCTTAGATTCTGACCCTGATATGTTGGATTAAGACATCATTCTCACCCCAATACCCCAGCCTATTGCAGTAGTGGCATGGATTAGACTTCTTCAATGTAGCCACATCTATTCAAGTACTCCCCGCGTTCTCTATTTTATGACAGAACTCCACTTCCTGTAATATGGCTTAAAGGTCCATTGTTGACATTTGCTAAGTTAGCAGGAGCTTCGCTGCCATGAGCCTGCTTTTGTGCACAACACTGCCCTTTTCACATGAGAACTGTCTACCTTGCACAATCTCTGCTGTGCTCTGAGGTTAGTCTGCAAACACGGTTTAAGGTGAAACAACAATGCCCCTTGTTAATCCGTTCTGGTCAGTCCCTCGCACCAAGACATAACATGCTACACACAGCTGCACTATTGGAAATCACGTACTTTAACATTTCAAGAGCAACAAGTATTGAGGCACTTGGAGAGACACCTTTCCGAAGATAAGAGCTGTTCTTGTTCTGCGATGTGAAGACTGCATCTAGGCCTTGAGGTGTGGGGTGTGCTGACAAGGCCCAGAGTTCTTCTTTTTTATAATAAACTATCTCTTACCATGGGGAGGATGGTTAGGCCATTCAGTCCTTTTCCACTATTTTTTATAACATGATATCCCTGTTTGTATTCTATTGTATTGTTACAATGCTGACTATATTGTGTTTATGCATTTTGCTACTAGTTTTGGCTCGTGTACTGCACCATAGAGCGTGTTAGTTGGAATAAACATTTTAAACTATACCACGTCTCAGATTACTCACATTGTGGACAAGTACGAGTGAGTGAGCGAAAGAGTGTCTGCTCCCGCGATTCCCAAGATAGAGTGACGTGTTCTGGGTTGTCTAATCATTGGCAGCTTTGCTGTAGACGGAGAACAAATGAACCACATTAGCTAGTCGGTTTGGGATTTTGGGTACTAATATGGTAGGTTGGTACACCCCTATTCACTGAGGTCCTGTTTTCCTGTGCAAAGCTCTGTATATGTGCAGAATCCCTGCAACATGGCGCCGCCAATGTTTGGTCTGGTTCTTATCTGCGAGACACTTGAGTAACGCTAGTGCTTGTCTGCAATACCCTCACTTCTACCTCCGGAAGCAGCTGTGATCGTGCAACCTCCTATACTGAAATTTTTATAGGTGCTCTAAAGTTTGAAGTTAAAAAAAAAAGGTTTCTCTCTCTTTCTATTTAAACCTTGTTGTTCTGACGACTTTTAAGTTGCTCTGTTTTCTTTTTGGATGGCGCACAATATTGATGTTCACAATCGTGCTCCGCTCAGGGATTACTGGCAAGGTTATGGTGTCCTTGATACTGGTGTGGATCTGATTTCGTGGTGAAAGCAGATCCTGCATACCTGTTCGAGGTCTTTTACTCTTGGGTCACCTATCCGGTGGTGGACGGGGGAGACAATCTGTTTCATGAATACACCGCTGCGGTTTATCAGATTGCGTATCGACCTTATTGGACCCTTGAGATTCCGTTAACAGCTTGGCAACACTGAATTTGGTTTAATGGCGCCCTTCCTCACACTTTCACGCCGGTCCGCTAAGGTTCTTTATCAATAGGCGGCTCCACATGGCCAGTGTTGGCTGGGCATGCACCTCACCTGAGTGGGTTAATGGCAGCAACGCTGCAAGAGCAACGAGTGTTGCATAATCACTTCTCTGATCCGAGGACATAGAGCTGTTGTACAGTTAATGTTGCGTACTTTAAAGGTCACTCAATCAATCAATCAATCAATCAATCATTTGTAGAGCACCCTACTCACCCGTGAGGGTCTCAAGGCGCTGGGGGGTTGCTGCTACTGGAATAGCCAGGAATAGAGATGTCTCCTGAAGGTCAGCCGGTCCTGGGTCTGCCGCAGGTGGATGGGGAGGTTGTCCATGTGTTGGAGGCAAGGAGGGAGAATGATCTGCCGCCGCCGTCGGTGTGTCACCGATGAATAATCCACTCTTTACTGTATCCTAACCTGATGGGTCATACCTCACAGTTTTTTATTACCGGCATTTGTACTTTCATTGTCAGACCTTTGCGATACAGAATACCCATACCTTTGCTTTAGTAGATAGCGTAGTTGTAAAAAATATAAAACGACACTTGATATTTCCAATGGTTTTTATAGCCACACCTCACCCCTTTATGCAGTCAATGGACCGCGTTCATGACCGGTGAAAAACAGAAAAAATAACGGCGTTTACCATTGGAGTATAAAAACAGCCCCTGGGGTTATCGCAGCACGGGTTGTCTCTGGTTGGACAGCATAGACCCAGATGCATACTCGTATGTGGATGATATCTATCCCACAGAAGACGAATTATGGCCACATCTGTGCCGTGTTGACTGCATACTTCTAGCATTTGCGGACTACGGCAACAAATTCAATGTTGCCAAATCCCACATCGCATGCTAAGTGGTGCTCTTTTTAGCTCCCCACTTTCTGTAGAAATGCGCAAGTTTGCAGTCTCCGACTACCCTGAAAAAACTTCAGTCTTTGATGGTATTTTTGAAGTTCGGGCGTTCTTATATTCCCGAATATGCCCAGCGCATCAAGTCGCTTGATGCCTTGATGCAACCTACTTTTTCAAAAGCTAGCTGGTTACCGTAACATTCTGCTGTTTTACTTTCTTTGCAATCTAATTTGCTTGAATTTAAGTACTTGTTGACGCATGATAACCACACAAACCTGGTGATACGAATTGTGCCAGGCGCAGTGGGTTTCACTTACTAGACGTACAATGAAGGAGACACAGTACCTATCACATACATATCACATTTGTACACTTCGACCAAAATGATGTTTTCGACTGTTGAATATGTTTTGACAGCTGTGCAAATGGCCGTCCTAAAGGAACGCGCACTGGGACAGGGAAAATGCAATTTAGTGGTTACACCTTACCCTGCTTTAGAAGCAAAGACAAAGGCAAGTGTGCCAAACTCAAAGGCTTTGCATCCCCTTTGGATATAATGGGCTACTTCCTTGACGTCCCCTGATGTCACCTTTATCTTTGACCCCTCCCTTCAGAAACAGGAGTTCTTTCAGTATGAACATGTTCTTCCACCTCCCCTGTCTTTGCTTCCTTTGGAGCAGTATACATGGAACATTTACACCGATGGCTCGGCGCAACCGGCCATGAGTTATAAACACGCTTACTCAGCAGCTTGTGCCATTGTAGCAGGTACAATGCTCAATGGAGAGTTCAAATCTTCCATAGTGCATACTCAGGCACTAGGAGACTGTACTGCTTAGCTGGCTGAGCTGTGTGCTTTGGTTCTTGCTCTCGTGTTTACTGTTCCACGTTTCGACTCTCATTGTCTGCGACTCTTATTACTGTATCTTTCAATGACAACTTAATCTTATAGCCTCAAAATGATTATCGAGATTCTAAAGGCAGCACTATTAAGCATAAAACGTGTTGGGTTACAGTGGCAGATCTTAAACAGCGTCTGCCACTCACACATGTTATACATACTCTGTCTTGGCCACCAGCGTGTGGGAGGGCACGCTGTTGGGAATTGTATGACTTATGTAGCAGCTAAATCTGCAGTAGCAATATTTTCCATAGCAGCCGTTACACGATCCAAAACTAAGATTGATAATGACATTTTGGCAGCAATCGCTGCTACTAAGGCAGGCCTCCATTACCCGCAAGGTTTCCCTTCTAAATATTCTTGTCAGTCTACTCCTGTACAAGTTCCTATTGTAGGAGCTCCTGACGTAGGAGATCAGCTGGATCCCAACGCGGAGCGTAGACAAACCATAATCAAAACTGCAGACAAAGGCAAGGCTTCGGTCAATGCCGGCGTGTCTGCGACTGTGTCTCTCTTGCAGCAACGTAATTGGTGGCGTGGTTTATATAAACAGACCCGTAATTATGTACTTTCTTGTGACAACTGTCAACAAATTAAGCCTTGTGCGGTAACACATCCACCACAAACACCGCTTTGCATTGCTAATCGCCCATTTGCTTGTGTGTATCATGTTCACTGTGGTCCCTTTTCTTCAGATACTTCCCAGAAATACATTTTAGTTGCTGTGGATTTGTGCACTAGATTCCTTTTGGTATTCCCACAATGCTGTGCTGACGCTCAAACTGTCATCATGGATTTGTGTGTCTTTGTAGGGATTTTTTTTTTCTTTTCATAGGGATTTTTGCCCGTGGCATCTTTCATTCTGACCAACTGGTTCCAGTTCTTGGATTAAAGGGTACTCGAACAGTAAATTGATCTCCTCTTCCTGGTCGCAAACACGACAGATACATCTCAGTGAACAGTGTCAAGCTACAACATCTGGCTGATCCTGAATAGTGTGATACCTGCTGTTTCTTGTCCCACAATTTCCAGTACTCGTGAAAATGGAACATCATCCAAAATGTCACACAACACTGTCATTGAGATGGACCTTGTTGTTGACCATTCTTCTGTTCCCCCAGCTTCCTTCTGCAATGTGGATGCTGTATATATATATCCCACAAGTTGGTCTTTGCATGATTTGCTAGATAGTCCTTTGCACTATGTCAGTTTTTCTTATGACTCATGCTCCACCTCCTCAATGGCCCCGACAAAATTGTCCATTTTTTTATCCTGGTTTAAACAGCCTTATTTGGTTCCTATGTGGACATACATCTAGTTGATACTAATTATGATTTTTCTTTTTATGTCAATTGGATTTGTAACTGTTTTTTTCCTATTCATTAATGGTCACTACTTGCCTGAACGCTTTGCTGTGAACTCTGTTGATGGTATTGTGTTCCCCCATTCATCTTCCCACATCATGAAGCATGAACAGACTCTTTTTAACATTTCAGCATTTCCAGTTTCCGATGATATTGTTTGGGATAAAGTGGATTTCCAAGTTCATGGTCGGACAGAGCTCATTAATGTACCATACATATTTTGTGTTTCTATGGGTGATGTGGTGACACAAGACATATGCTCTGATGATTGGGATGTGCATGCAATACAAGCCTTGTTTTCTGAGTTGAAATATTAAGCTGCATATCATGCTGTAGACTTGTATATGAATTCTGCTAATTATGTTGACCTGTTCTGTTCTCAACATAATAGGCATCGTTTCATACACAGGACCAATACATTTCATCCTGTCGTAAATTACACTCAGTGGGAACATGGCCCTACACCTTTAAAAGGTAGCTCAAAAATAATAAAGGAAAAGTTTTCATAATTTTCAGATTTTGATCAATCAAATCCTGGTTTATATTATTTCCCCTCAGAAAGTCATGTTTACCCATAGTAAATTAGTATATTCCAATTCTTTTCGACAGATTCTGTCCATAATGGGTAATGAAAATACAAACTTCTCACTACATTTTGGGGAGTTAATACATCGCATCTTCAATGCGTCGACTACTCATGGCCTAGTACATTTTTTTAAGGCTGTGTGTTCTGGCCTCGTGTCTTCTTTTAAGACTATATTTGGTGTAATACCTGTATTCATTCATTCTATCTTTTCCAGCTTCTTTGGCAGTTTCCCTTTAATATTGGGTTTAGCCGCTGGAGTCCTGATTATGCTGTGCCTGCTACGCAATGGCTGCCCCTCTTGTGATGCTGCACAGTCCAGGCCGGCTGCAATTGCTACTTGACCAGATGCATGAATGCTTCAGTACACTGCCACTTGCGACACTCAGCGTGTCTTATGGATTATCCTTCCATTTTGCATATTTCACTTGTGTGCAACCCGTATTTTAATGCCTCAACTGTTAGTTTACGTGAGCATTTGATTCATGACTTTCCAATACGTCATATCCAGTCCCAGATTTTGATCAGCTTATGTGTCCCTTAGTTGCTCATGAACATGACTGGTCTGGGATTGGCTTAATGGCGCATGCTGCTGCACTTGGAATTTTGGAACAATGGGATATCTGTGTAGATACACAGAATCTCCTACTTCAAAGCACATTGAGTATCACACAAGTAATACTGCAATGCTAAAAGAAGCACTAGACTATGAAGAACACTCTTGTTCCTTTAGCTTGCTAAATTGGATGACATCTCTTTTTTCCACAGAGCAAAATGATGACCTTTTGGAGGGTATTGCATTCTTTTGCACCCACACCTTGATGTATTAATCAGGAACCAAGGCCAGCTGACATCATTTGGGTTTGGGATGCCTTATTTCCACTACATTGTTTTTTCTTTCCCTGCATCTTCCTAAATTTGATTTTTTTATAGATAGACTTTGGTCTTTGCTGTTTCCAAATTTATGGACATGCCTATTGAAAGCTGCTCATGCTTTTTGTACTACGTTTTCTTCTTATGCCTACATAAGACGGACTTACCAGGGGGAGGGTGTGGTATGGCTTATAGGTCCATTGTCAACATTTACTAAGTTAACATGAGCTTCGCTGCTATGAGGCTGCTTTTGCGCTAGACACTGCAAGCATTTATTTTGCAACACCCTATTTGTGCCCCTTTCACATGAGAACTGTCTACATCGGATGTACTCTGCTGTGCTCTGAAGTGTAGTCTGCACACGCTGTTCAAGGTTAAACTACAATGCCCCTTGTTATTCCGTTCTGGTCAATCCTAGACATAACATGCTACACACAGCTGCACTATTGGAAATCCTTTCCTTTAATATTTCAAGCGCAATAAGTAATGAGGCAATTGGACAGCCTTTCAGAAGAGAAGAGAAGAGTTGTGCTTGTCCTGCGATGTGAACATTGCATCTATACCTTCATGTATAGGGGTCTGCTGACATAGCCCAGAGGTCTTCTTTTTTATAATAAACTATCTCTTACCATGGGAGGGTGGTTAGATTGTTCAGTCCTTTTCCACTGTTTTTTATAACATGATGTCCTCATTTGTATTCTATGGTATTGTAACAATGCTGAATATATTGTGTTTATGCATTTTGCTGCTAGTATTGGCTCATGTACAGCACCATAGAGCGCTTCAGTTGGAATAAACACTTTAAACTTTACCGCTTCTCAAATTACTGGCATTGTGTACAAGTACGAGTGAGTGAGCGAAAGAGTATCTGGCTCCTGCGATTCCCAAGATAGAGTGACGTGTTCTGGGTTGCCTAATCATTAGTAGCTTCGCTGTAGATTGGAGAAGGAATGAGACTAGGTCTAGAGACTAGTCGGTTTGAAATATTGGGTACTTATGTGGTAGGTTTGCACACCCCTATTCACTGAAGTCCTGTTTTCCTTTGCATAGTTCTGTATATGTGCAGAATCCCTGCTACACTCCACCCTGCATCGCAGGAGCTCCCTCTTGATACACTTCCTGCACTGGAGGAACATTTATTTATTTATTTATTTTATAAAGTTTTATATAGGAGGGAGGAGAGGAAGGAGTAATAGCAGCGAGACGAGGAGGAACAATGCCCAATGTCCGGCTGGGTAGTTGACGGTCAAGGGGGAAAACCAGGGCCAATCTCCTCTTTAGCTGTCAAACAGCACCACTGGTCAACAGCCATGTTGCTCAGGTCTCAGCGTTCAGGAAAAAACAGTTTTTAGTTTATTTGATTTGCTTAGGTTATATAGGGCTATCTAGACCCGGAGGTATCAGCGCGCATAACCAGGGGAACGTTGCATTAGAAGGTACATCAAAGGGATTATAAAGCGCTGGCTAGACCCGTAGGTGTCAGAGCGCTATAACAGAGGAACATTGCATTACAATTTACATCAGTGTCAGGCCTCAACCCTGTCACAAACCTGGACACAAAATGCCCCATATATGTAGGATCCAGTGTTTCCATTCCACTATACTGTTTGAATGCCTGTAACAATCTCTTCAAGTATGCAAGAATCACCTCTTTCAGTTCCTGGGTCATCCGATTGATCTTGATCCAGTCAATATCTTGCAGTGGCACCTTAAACACTACAAACACATTATTACCTGATCATATTTCCTCATCATCCTCATCACTGTTAGTCACAGGATCTCTGGTCAGTTGTCCCTTGTGCAACTCTATGGCTATTTTGCACACCATCCACAAATCTCTTGGGGCCACAATATAAAAGAAGGTATTCAAAGAAGTCCACAAAAAGTTCAGAATGTTCACAAACTGCTCAACTTGTTTGTACCACTTTACAGGCTTCTCTCTTAATTTAGGAAATTCATTTATAAATGATGCAAGATCATTTACTACTCCATGGTACACGGGTACTCATAGTATGGCCGCAGGCCGCCAGAGGCCCAGCAAGGCTACCTTGGCGGTCCGCAGACCTTGCAGACATCCTACCTGTATTTTTTTTTTAACTAACCAGTGTCAGCAAACACTGCGGGTTGCAGCAGCCCTCTCTGAGAAACTCTGCTCTGTGGGGGCTGGGTGATTCCAGTGATTGTCAGCATGGAGATGCAGGGGCACTAGGAGGTGAAATACAAGCAATAAAGCTTTATTAACATGTAAATGATCTTTTAAAGACCAGTGAAGTACTGAGGTGCGGCTGTGTGTGCGCCTGGAAGCTGTCTCAGCACCCGGCTGAGAGCTGACACACAGAGTGAGATGACTGAGGGTGACAGAGGGAGGGAGAGGGAGGGAGGGAGGGAGACAGAGGTTGACAGAGGTAGGTAGACAGAGGGTGACAGAGAGAGGAAGACAGAAAGAGGCAGTCAAGGGGAGCCAGAGGGAGGGAGACAGAGGGTGACAGAAGGCGGGACGGAGACAGAGGGTGACAGAGGGAGGGAGAGGAAGGGAGACAGGGAGAGAGGGAGACAGAGAGACAGAGAAAGGCAGAGAGGGAGGCAGAGATGTAGGAAGAGGGAGGGAGACATTGAGATAGGGAGGGAGACAGAGGGAGAGAGACAGAGGGATAGGGAGGGAGACAGAGGGAGAGAGAGAGACAGGGAAAGAGACTGGGAGGGAAACAGAGGGAGGGGGAGAGAGTGGGAGAAGGAGAGGGAGGGAGACATAGAGTGGGAGACATAGAGGGTGGGAGACAGAGAGGAAGGGAGACAGAGAGTTGAGAGAGACAGAGAGGGAGGGAGACAGAGAGGGAGGGAGACAGAGGGAGGGAGAGAGAGTGGGAGGGAGGGAGACAGAGAGAGTGGGAGACAGAGGGAGGGAGACAGCGAGGGAGGGAGACAGAGAGGGAGGAAGAGAGAGGGAGAGTGAAAGTGGGAGAGAGTGGGAGACAGAGAGGGAGGGAGACAGTGGACGAAGGAGTCTGCTGCAGGTACCTGTGTTCAACCTCATGGTCACAATTTTTTTATGCTTTAGCCCCGCCCCCTCCCCCTCTGACCCCGCCCCTACTGGTGCGGCCCTTGGCCACAAACCACACTGTAAATTTGGCCCCGGAGAGAGAAAGTTTGTGAGTACCCATGCCATGGTACATATATGTAACCTCCACTAGGTACCACCCATAAAGGAAATCTTCTAGCACTAGTTTTCCCACACTCCTGGTGGTGGCGGCTTTCCCATTATTCTCTTGGCAGTCATTCTATTTGACCATTTAACTTCCCACTCCTCTAATTCACACCAAATTTAGATGTTATGGTTTAATTGCAGAATTTGCATCTTCATCCATGGTATTCTCATATCTTCTTTGTCCTGATCACAAAAATCATATCTTCTCTGTCCTGATCACTAAAATCGAGTCAGTGGCTTCTCTGTAAACCCTTTGTCCACCGCAAATCTACCTCATATTTGTGAGCTAATTCAAATAATTTGACATGGGCTTGTCTTGCTCTCCGAGTAACATCCTTACTCATGAACAAAAGTTTTCTCTACTGATATGTTTCTATATGATCCAATGCAAGGCAACTACTTAATCATGTCCTCCAACTCCAACTTTAATTTTCCCACACCCATAAAATTTACTTTCAAAGTGGATTCACTTCCATACTCCCACTCTCATTAGCTGTAGCATTAAGAAATTTCAAATAGTCTACCAGTTCTTGAACATTAAGACCAGGATGTACTCAGTGACTTTAGATACTAGCTTTACTTTAGGTGTGCTACTCTGCATATGTAAAGGTGAATACCAAATAAGTGAGTCCATATCTGGCAACCCCAGGAATGACATTAAAGGTAAAAATCCAGTCTGAAACACAGATGTGTTGGCACTTGCACCAAAAGGACAACTTGCATCAATGGGACTTAAAGGAAAACATTCTCTAAACTTCCTAATCATGGGGGTAATTTGTGATGTCTGTTGCTGAGTGAGGACAACTGAGTTTTGAACCCCATACCCCCACCCCCAGAACCAGGTGTACTTATTTAAATGACTGGGCCAATGCTGATAGAAACTGTAAGTGCATGTTGGACTGTACAGACAGTGTAGAACCCAGGAACAAAAATACCTGTATTTCCTGCTATCATGTTTTGATTCGCTGTAATAGTCTCCATCTCTCTCTGGCCCTTCTGCACAGGTGAAATCCCATTCCTACTAGAGCTCGTAGTTACTGGGGCAGTAGGCAATCTGGTGCTTACACCTGCGACCTCGCTCCCGACTTCCTCTGTACGAAGCAGATTATAAAGAGGTGGTAGCTCAGACATTAATACGTCTGATAGACTATCACTAGTAGCACTATTTTCAATAATTCTAAGATTAAATGTACCATAACGTGGAAACACCAGTGCACCTTCTTTCTCTGTGATCTTATGTCATTGTTCCAGTCAAATACATGTGTGTGTGACCCTACTTTGTGACAGAAAAATCTATATTTTAATTAAAATCTCATCCCAAATCATCACCCAATAACAGCGTGGCTTCAGACGAACTGACCAATCCCAGCACACACTCAATGACGACAATCTCACTCCACACAGCAACTCACAATCCTTTACATTTTTCATAAATCTACACTTTTTAGCAACACATTTGCAACTGAATACAATGCAATTGCAACAGATAACAATTGTCTGCTTTACTAAAGAAACAATAGAAATAAAATATGCAAAAGTAATACAACCATGTATTCAAATTAACCCTCATCCTGTAATGAATCACTTTGTTCAGTGCATCTTTATTCTGCACAAAAGGTTTGCCATATTAATCAATCATACCTGGCTCAAAAGATAAATGTCTCTATTTGGGGAGTCGTCATCGTTCCAAGAGAAACCTCCAAAACCTCAGCGGACTATTACAATACAGTATCTTCTACGCCTTTTAATATCATCCCGGTTTCTTAGGCCGTGTTGGACCCTATAACAACTGCTCCACAATAAGCACTACATTCACACGATCATCTAAACCAGTAGCATACCATATCATACAATCTTCACAGGACACCACACAATTGCCACAAGCTAAGCCTAAGTCACTTATACACAACCCTATTAATACTTACTCCTCTGCTGTTAAATCTCACTCTCGACCCACTGGAACATAAACAACACAACACCAATTAGAAACAAGGACACGAAGGACTGATATTGGATCTAGACTAATTGATCTAAAGTAACAGTTTTCAAACCCTTGTACTTCAGGAACTACTCATCCTTAGCATGCTACCATTTGTGAATACACTGGGCCATTCCTTCTGATGTAGCTCTGTTCAATAGACCTTTTCAGTATCCTGAGAGAAAATGAGATAAAAACAATTTGAATAATAAGATACTGTGTGACCATTAAGACCACACAATAAAAGTCTGAGTCAGTAACCAAAGTTAAAAGGTTTATTACAAACTCAAAGCCATACTATAATAAAACAAAATCATCAAAAGAAGACTAAAGGGGAGAACAATATTGGTCCTCAACAGCAAGGAGCTTATAAGAATTTCTGTAGCTGAAAATAAGAAATGCCATTTGATGACTAGACAAATGGTTTCGATCCTTCTCCCCAGAAATTGAAAAGATTCACAACCTCTACTAAACTCTACACTAAACTATGGATAGGGGAAACCCTATTGAATCAAGAAAGCAAGACAGGTGTCAGTTTCAGAACCTCTGTAGAAGTGCTATCAGTGGCAGCTTCTCTGTAATGGCGGAGGAGCGTTGTCCCACAACCAGCACCAGCAGATGATAAATAAAATGACAATAACACAGTAATTGTAATTTTATTCACTTTGGCTGAGCCCCACAATATAATATCTATAAGGTAGGGCTCGGCATGTCAGGGAGGAGGAGTAAGGTGTACTCATAATTGCACATGTTTTACTTGGCCAGCATCTTAGGCTGGCCAAACACTTGCCGAGTTATGCTTCCCCAACCCGGCTTTGTGACACAGCAGGGTTGGAGAAAAGAAACAGGCTTCAATGCACCGTCTTAGTGGCAGACGAGGCCAGTCAGACCAATCCTGGTGCTGCTGTCATGTGAGAGCAGCATCTGGATTGGGTGAGGAGCCTGTGGCCTGAGGGCCAACCCCCTTCCGGCCCGACGGCGATGAGAGGAGCAGCAAGGCAGTGTTGGAAGGAGCGGAGCGGCAGGTAAGTTTTCTTTTTTTTTCTTTTATATTATTTCAACCTCCTCCCTCCCGGACCCCGTGCCCTCTACTAATATAGGTGGTGGCCATCACCGAGTTCTATAGGTAAGGAGTCATGTATACCATGAAGCCACACAATCAGAGTTGACAAAAGATGTCTGAACCTCTCTAAGTCTAAAGGGAATCTGACCAAACGCAAGGTGGGTTCAATAATTAAAATGCACAAAGAATATTCGAGAAATATGACCTCATACATACCACAGTACTTTTCAAGTTCACAAGAAAGAGCTTGGCACCTTGAATACTACTCCCATATTCCAAAGCGTCCTTGGATACTTTCCTTCATCTGAGAGTACCACCCTTTGTACATGTATTATTAAACAAAAACTAGTCACAATTTATGAAGAAAACATTGAACACACATATGATTCATTCTTAATAATCCCTGGTGAATTCACAGCATTACATGCATTTTAGCTCACCACCTTACAATCTAAACCTATTGAAGATTAATATCAGCTATCCTGATGTTTCTGAAGAGGAAAAAACGTGAATATGCACACACATATGTCTCAAACATACAATAAATGCACCTCTCTATACCTTTAGCGCACTATATCTCATTAGTATTGTTGCATCACATGAGTGCATTAGGCCAAAGGTTAATAATATATATGGCCTAGCCATTCGTAAAAGGATGGAGACTAAATGATGCTACTCCATGTGTGCCACATATACATTTCTATTTCTAGAATAGTTGTACTACCATGGCAAAGGGACAGTGATGATAGTGCCATAATCGGTCTCTCACAGGCCCACCACACTCCCAACGGTGCGATTCCCTGGATTGGTTTCCAGAGCTTGATTCAGCCAGGGCATATCAATGTTCTCCTCTCTGTGCGCCTTAGTGATCAGGGAATAGCAGGATAGTCTCGGATTATCATACCCAAATTCGATTTAGAAACCAAGGAGGTAGAATACACAGCAACAAAATTGATACACAGCAGCAGTGGTGCGATACTAGATATCCGATACAGGTTTAAGGGTCTGGTTCAGGGGCGATTAGTTGAACCAGTAATAAATGCATAGCAATGCCTGCTGCTCACCAAAATGGGTATATGACTATCAACAAAATCTGGAGAACATTGAGTGTCTCGTAGTTTCATCATGAATACAACAGCCGTGTTACGCCCACATCTAGAGTGTCTTGTGGCTAGATAGTAAAGAAACATATTTATAATCATTCAAATCCAACTTGCAGTACTAGACAAAAATGAAAATAAGTACAACATCTGATTTCCAAGGTTTACTATTTCAAGCCCAGCCGTAGAATCTGGTTCTGAGTTTTATAGGTAATGGGAGGGTGAACTCTGAATCCAAGCTGTAAAGGAGGTAATGGTGTACTCTGTCCATGTGACCGTCTTATTTGATATCTGGAAAGCTGGAGGTTTTTCACATTATTTCACCTTCAATTAAAGGTAAATTCAGAAAGTGATTCCTCTCCAATAAAAAAATGACATTTTCAAACCAGGGAAATAATGAGGCTAGCTAACCAACTACGTTAGGTACTAATGCTCGTCATTGTTGGGCGTAGAAAGCGTAAAAGTCAATTTAATGGCTTCTCAAAAGTTCCTGAAAACATACAGAGAATATGTGCCTTATGCCAGCATCATTTCTCCATGGCACAGTAGACATCCACAGGAAATTTCCAAAGAGCATATGCAGTGATTTTAAACTTATTACCCACCAGTGCCTATAATCATTATTACAGTTTATCATTTTTGTACAATTCATTAAAGAATTTTTTTTTTCATTCCAAGTTTCTTACATGTAAACACATTTTGCATGCATACGTTATACGCACCACTTGTGTGCCGATTGACCAAAAAAGAGCTTATCCACCTTGTCCCCTAAATGGCATATAATTATTGCACCAATATGTAAAGCACGGGCAAAGAGAAAGGGGGCATTGGAAAGTGTGATTTCCCATGTTAATTCCTATAGGATACTTAAACTAGGTTGGGGTGCACAGCTCACAATGTCCAGGTAGCCAAAGTTATGTGGAAAAATCACTTATTTATTGGAACGCTTGTTTTTCTTTTAAAATCAATCAGATCATAATATCAGCCAACGTGTTTCGCTCCCACACTGAGAACTTTCTCAGGGGGAAAAAAATAGCAATCGTCCTATCGCAGTTTCCAAAACAGTAAGCATGTGCGATGATGTTGCAATTGTAGACGGAACAGTGTATAATAATAAAGCCTGCTGTCATCCATGTAGTCCTGGTAATTTACAGTATCAAGGTCGATTCCAGATGCTGATGACGACTGTGAATAGGTTGAAAATGGTTTCTCAACGATCCCACGCTCTTTAAAAAGTGAGTTCAGATGATATCACTATCGAATACTAGTCTTGACCAATTCATGCATTACATCGCTGTTCTGCATGGTTTTTGGCTCTATTTCGGAGTGATGTTGACTTTAAACTTGCTAACATCTATAATCTGTATTCTTACCTTGTGTTGGCCCTTTTAAGCCCTTTCTTCCAGACCTAGAAGAGGATAGCTGCTTTATATGATGAAAGATCCCTTATTCTTGACTCTAATCCATCTATTGCCTATTGGCTATGACATAATTATGTGTCTTTTGTAGTCCTGACTTTATATTACATATTGGTATGGTTTGTGTAGGTACTCTGACAGAGCTAAGGGTTGTTTCATCCTTCTCAGGCCTACAAGCCCCAGAACTAGAGAGACTCCATTTTGCTTTCTGTCCCTGCAGAGCTGAGATGCTTGCAGGGTAAAGGTAATGTTTATAGTTAAGCCTAAGCATGGGCGTAAAATCCGTTCCGCTCGCGGATTTTGCGGATTTTCGGTAAATTCGCAATCCGCGAGATTCGCGGATTTCCCGCAAAATCCGCAAATTCGCACGCAGCGGATTTTTTTTTCTTGGTGAAACAATTTTGCGGCGCGCGGAAGTTTACTTCCCGTCATTCATCATTTGCCGAGTTATTTTTCTTGATATTTTGCGAGTGCTGCGCCATTTTGGATCTTGCTGCGGGATCCCGCGGGAATTTGGCAAGCGCGATTACGTAATCGCGTCTTGCCAACTTTTACCGCGAGAGTTTGTCAACGCGAGTACGCCGTGATAACGTATCGCGGTACTTCGCAATTGCGAGCTTTGAGATGCGGCGAGCAGCAACAATCTCGCACTCGCGAAAATATAAAATTTGCAATTCTGCACAAGAAATCCACCAGCAAGCAGCATAAACCTTCTGGAAATGATGATTTTTTATCTGAATAACTCCTCAGGTTGACATTTGCCTGCACTTTTTTTGCGAGGAGCCCATTTTGGGGAGGGGGGGGTGGGAGGAAGGAAGTGCCCCACATTCTTCAACTTCCTGTTCCTGTCCAGCAGGCTCCTCCCAGTGCTTTGTCCATCTCCTGGTCACTTTTCATTTGGATCTGGAGCTGGAAGGATTACTTTTTGTGGATGCTGCTGGATATTTGGATTTGAGGCCTTTTTGACTTTCTTTGGATCACTTTTGGATTAGAAATTTCACAAGTAAGTTTGGTTGGGGCATTACAGTTGCTGCAACTACAATTTTGGAATTTTCGATTTTTGGGCTGTTTTGGGGCCTTTTGCCCAGGGATACTTAGTGGTGGGTGCACTGAGTCTTTCTGTGGGGTGTTTTGAATTTAAACACCATGGAGGGGCTGGATGGCTTGGGATAGTGCTGATTTTTCTGTGATTTTCGTTTTTTTGGCCTGTTGTGGCCTTTTCACCCGGGGTAGTGAGTGGTGCATGTGCCTAGTCTTTCTGTGGGTTGTCTTGAATTTAAACATCAAGGAGGGGCTGGATGGCTTGGGATTGTGCTGATTTTTCTGTGGTTTTCGTTTTTTTGGCTTGTTGTGGACAGGCCATGTGGTTGGGGGCCATTTTGAGTGCTGCTACAGGCCCTGGCCATGTGCTGTGATGGAGGGGGCCATTTTGAATGCAGGCAGTGTTCTCAGGCCTGCACCCATTTTGCCTAGCTTTCATCCATTATGCCCAGGGGTAGTGAGTGGTGCATGTGCCTAGTCTTTCTGTGGGTTGTCTTGAATTTAAACATCATGGAGGGGCTGGATGGCTTGGGATTGTGCTGATTTTTCTGTGATTTTCGTTTTTTTGGCCTGTTGTGGACAGGCCATGTGGTTGGGGGCCATTTTGAGTGCTGTTACAGGCCCTGGCCATGTGCTGTGATGGAGGGGGCCATTTTGAATGCAGGCAGTGTTCTCAGGCCTGCACCCATTTTGCCTAGCTTTCATCCATTATGCCCAGGGGTAGTGAGTGGTGCATGTGCCTAGTCTTTCTGTGGGTTGTCTTGAATTTAAACATCATGGAGGGGCTGGATGGCATGGAATTGTGCTGATTTTTCTGTGATTTTTGTTTTTTTGGCCTGTTGTGGACAGGCCATGTGGTTGGGGGCCATTTTGAGTGCTGCTACAGGCCCTGGCCATGTCCTGTGATGGAGGGGGCCATTTTGAATGCAGGCAGTGTTCTCAGGCCTGCACCCATTTGCCTAGCTTTCATCCATTATGCCCAGGGGTAGTGAGTGGTGCATGTGCCTAGTCTTTCTGTGGGTTGTCTTGAATTTAAACATCATGGAGGGGCTGGATGGCTTGGGATTGTGCTGATTTTTCTGTGATTTTCGTTTTTTTGGCCTGTTGCGGCAGGCCATGTGGTTGGGGGCCATTTTGAGTGCTGCTACAGGCCCTGGCCATGTGCTGTGATGGAGGGGGCCATTTTGAATGCAGGCAGTGTTCTCAGGCCTGCACCCATTTTGCCTAGCTTTCATCCATTATGCCCAGGGGTAGTGAGTGGTGCATGTGCCTAGTCTTTCTGTGGGTTGTCTTGAATTTAAACTACATGGAGGGGCTGGATGGCATGGGATTGTGCTGATTTTTCTGTGATTTTCGTTTTTTTGGCCTGTTGTGGACAGGCCATGTGGTTGGGGGCCATTTTGAGTGCTGCTACAGGCCCTGGCCATGTGCTGTGATGGAGGGGGCCATTTTGAATGCAGGCAGTGTTCTCAGACCTGCACCCATTTTGCCTAGCTTTCATCCATTATGCACAGGGGTAGTGAGTGGTGCATGTGCCTAGTCTTTCTGTGGGTTGTCTTGAATTTAAACATCATGGAGGGGCTGGATGGCTTGGGATTGTGCTGATTTTTCTGTGATTTTCGTTTTTTTGGCCTGTTGTGGACAGGCCATGTGGTTGGGGGCCATTTTGAGTGCTGCTACAGGCCCTGGCCATGTGCTGTGATGGAGGGGGCCATTTTGAATGCGGGCAGTGTTCTCAGGCCTGCACCCATTTTGCCTAGCTTTCATCCATTATGCCCAGGGGTAGTGAGTGGTGCATGGGCCTAGTCTTTCTGTGGAGTGTCTTGAATTTTAAACATCATGGAGGGTCTGGATGGCTTGGGATTGTGCTGATTTTTCTGTGATTTTCGTTTTTTTGGCCTGTTGCGGACAGGCCATGTGGTTGGGGGCCATTTTGAGTGCTGCTACAGGCCCTGGCCATGTGCTGTGATGGAGGGGGCCATTTTGAATGCAGGCAGTGTTCTCAGGCCTGCACCCATTTTGCCTAGCTTTCATCCATTATGCCCAGGGGTAGTGAGTGGTGCATGTGCCTAGTCTTTCTGTGGGTTGTCTTGAATTTAAACATCATGGAGGGGCTGGATGGCATGAGATTGTGCTGATTTTTCTGTGATTTTCGTTTTTTTGGCCTGTTGTGGACAGGCCATGTGGTTGGGGGCCATTTTGAGTGCTGCTACAGGCCCTGGCCATGTGCTGTGATGGAGGGGGCCATTTTGAATGCAGGCAGTGTTCTCAGACCTGCACCCATTTTGCCTAGCTTTCATCCATTATGCACAGGGGTAGTGAGTGGTGCATGTGCCTAGTCTTTCTGTGGGTTGTCTTGAATTTAAACATCATGGAGGGGCTGGATGGCTTGGGATTGTGCTGATTTTTCTGTGATTTTCGTTTTTTTTGCCTGTTGTGGACAGGCCATGTGGTTGGGGGCCATTTTGAGTGCTGCTACAGGCCCAGGCCATGTGCTGTAATGGAGGGGGCCATTTTGAATGCAGGCAGTGTTCTCAGGCCTGCACCCATTTTGCCTAGCTTTCATCCATTATGCCCAGGGGTAGTGAGTGGTGCATGGGCCTAGTCTTTCTGTGGAGTGTCTTGAATTTTAAACATTATGGAGGTGCTGGATGGCTTGGGATTGTGCTGATTTTTCTGCGATTTTCGTTTTTTTGGCCTGTTGTGGCCTTTTCACCAGGGGGTAGTGAGGGGTGCATGTGCCTAGTCTTTCTGTGGGTTGTCTTGAATTTAATCATCATGGAGGGGCTGGATGGCTTGGGATTGTGCTGATTTTTCTGTGATTTTCGATTTTTTGGCCTGTTGTTGTGGCCTTTTCACCAGGGGTAGTGACTAGTGAGTGTTGCATGTGCCTAGTCTTTCTGTGGGGTGTCTTGAATTTAAGCATCATGGAGGGCATGGGATTGTGCTGATTTTTCTGGGTTTTTTCAATTTTTTTGGGGTGTATAACTGAACTGATGTTCCTCTGTCTTCCATTGCTTTTAGGTGCACAAGACTCAAGAGAACCACCAGTGCCAGGAAGAAGTCCTGCAGCGGTGTGTGTGTGCAGCATAACGTCACGCGACGTCACGTCTGGCCTCAGACAACTCTACAATTCGTGCAACTGCGGCCTGCTGTCTGACCTGCTCTGAAGAAGATGGCCCCAAAAAAAGGTCTCCGTAGCTCCTCTATCAAGAAAGTTGCTAGTAAGGAGCAGAAGAAGCAAGTTACCAAGGAGGCTGGTGTGCCGGCGGCCGCGTTTTTTGGGAGCAAAAATAAAAAAAAGTACGCCTGCAGCAGCAGCGGGATCTGCTGGGGACCAAGCTGGGAGCAGCACCCCCGCTCTATTGGGTTCAGTGCCTCCACCACCACGCCAACTTAAGTCAAAGCCCTTGAGTGCTTCAGAGGCAGTCAGTGTACTTCTTCAATCACCATCGACCAGTGATGTTGGCTCATCGCAAGAAAGTAGCAGCAATGTCCCTGAATCAACACAGGTTGTTGTAACTCATCTGACAAGTGTTGAACAACCACAGCCGCAACAACAACACCATGTGCAAGTACAAGCCCAAGTACATGTGGAAGGAGAGGCAGCGCAAGGAGATGCGCAAGCAGAGGTGCATGGAGGGTCACAAGTGCCCACAATAGTTGTTCCTCCCGAAGTAGGGGCACATCAGGAAATTGACAATCAAACCGAGGTATCATCTGAGGAAGCCACTCCTCCTGATGATCATTCATTGTCTTCCACATCCCTAGCAAGGAAAAGATCAAGGGGGGTGTCTACATCTTCTTCAAGCCCACCTCCTTCTGATGATCTTAATCTGGATGAAGATTGGGAACCATCATCACGGCAGTCTGAGAGTGAGGCACACCATGATCTGACAAAGATACCTAAGCGTAAAAGGAAGGTCGTCGAAAAACTCATAGCTATGGAGTGTGATGAGGCTCAACAAAAAGTGACGGATACTGCTGCTGATGAAGCCTCTCACGACGACGAGCCAGTCATCATAAAGATCACTGCAGCCCCAGCGGGCATGGAGCAAAGAGACATTTTGACCCTATCCCGAGAAGCTGCTGAGCGTGATGATGATGTCGACGAGGAGGCAATGGAAACACAACAATCATTGGATTTGGAGTTAACTAGTACACCAATACCTACCGCTTCCATATTTCTTCCTCGCAAGAAGGGACCTCCATCCACCTCGACCTCAATTAGTGGTGGTGAAAGTGCAAAACGTACTGAAGTACGGCAATCCACATCCTCCACTTCATCTGGCATTAGCAGCAGGACCACCACCACCAGTATCGCCGCCTCCTCCGGCCCCCAAAGACATTTCAAGTCTCCAGTTTGGGACTTCTTTAGTGTTTGCCCAAAAAAGGAAAACGTAGCCATTTGTAGCATTTGTAAGCTTCGAGTTAGTCGTGGTAAGTTTGGTACCAACTATGGTACCGGAGGCCAGAGAGGTCATCTTAGGAGAACGCACGCTGTCCAATGGTTTGCGCACCTAGAGGCGATCAAGGAAGCCCGAATTGCACGTAATGAAAACGTTGATTTTTCATCTGATGATGACGAGGAGGAAGAAGACGATTCAAACACTTCACTTACACCCGGTACCCCTGTCAGCAGCACACCCCATGTGAGCCACACTAAGAGTGTGGGAGAGAGTGAGACACCAATGCGAAAAAGTTCATCAGCGAGCGTAACTGGGTCGAAGATATCATCATCATCATTCCGTAAATCCTTGGTCCAGGGCAACATTAAAAAGATGTTGTTTACAGAAGCGCAATATGAACGCAACCACCCACTGACCCGTCTTTTGTATAACACTAAGCTGGCGAAAATGCTAGCTCTGGACCTTCTCCCTTTTTCTTTTGTAGAAGGGGTTGGTTTTCTAGAATTAGTGGCAGCGCTCTGCCCTAAATGGAAGGTTCCTAGCCGGTTCTATTTTGCCCGAGTTGCGGTTCCAGCACTACATGAAGATGTTCTGGAGGTGATTGGGGCAGCTTTGCAGAAGAGTGCTGTTCACACTATACATCTGACAACAGACATGTGGACCAGTGGCGCAGGCGCTGATTACATGTGCATCACTGCACACTGGGTCTCTTTTTCAGGGGTTAAAGCAAAGCTAAACGCAGGTGTTGACCCGGACAGAGTTTTTAAAGCTGCTCAGAAACATGCAACACTAGCCATGTTTGGTTTGGAGAAACGTCACACAGCACAAAACATTTTGGATGTGTTTAACACAAAGGTCCTTGACTGGCTGTCCCCAAAAAAACACCAGGTTGATTATGTTTCCACGGATAATAGCGCCAATATAGTTAAGGCCATGCAGCTGGGTGACTATTTCAGAGTGCCGTGTTTGGCGCACTGTATAAACCTGGTTGTCAAAAAATTCTTGAGTGATAAAGACAGTGCAGCGTGCACGGTAGTGGACACCTGCCGAAAAATGTGCAAACATTTCAGCCATTCTTTTAAGGCCCGGAAGCATCTGAGGAGCCTGCTATATGAACGTCACATGCCAGTGAAAGCACTCATCCAGGAGGTGGCAACACGTTGGAACTCAACCTTCTACATGCTTGAGCGTCTGTATGAGCAGTATACGGTACTCGATCACTATTACTTAACACAGGGTACAGCTCAGAAGGAGGACCTGAGGATGGGTGCGGCGCAATGGGACATAGTTAAAAGCCTGACAAGCACGCTTCGTCCTTTTGAGTTCTTCACGCGTGCAGTCAGCAAGGAGGACTGTAATTTGGGAAAAGCTATCCCATTGTTGTACATGCTGGAGCACCAACTGAAGGAGGTGTGTTCTGTGTTTGAAAAAGATGAAGAAAACCAAGACCCTTTTGTTCTGGCGGAGAAATTATTAGAGCACCTACAAGGTGATGAACGTCTTAAAATGATCCACTCAAACCAGCATTACATTTGTGCTACTATTCTGGATCCACGCTACAAAAAGGCGCTGGCAGGCCAAGCATTCTTTCCTTTTGCTGATGAAGATGTTACAAAGTACAAACAGTGGCTAGCCTCCTCAGCCAAAAGGTTTGAAAGAGAACGGCAGGAAATTGAAGGAAAAGGCAGTACATCAGCATCAGCAGGCCATCCCCAGTCACAACAATCCACTTCTGCACCTGTGGCTGCGGCACAAGTGACCTCTCAGCCGTTAAAGAGACCGGCAACCGGATCATCTGCACCACCAGACACAACAGTAACATTGGAGGCTGAAGAGGATTGGCTAGCTCGGCTTGGGTTTGGTTCTCAAAAGGTCACAGCAACAGCTAAGCAAAGTGGAGGAACCTTGGAGGAGAACCTTGAGTCGATGGTGAAGGACTATCTGAATGAATTAACAGAGGTCTATGTTAATGCTGACCCATTGGCGTATTGGCATGGGAAAAAAGAATTGTGGCCACAGCTCTCCAACCTGGCTTTAAACTAATTGTCTTGCCCACTCGCAAGGGTGTCTTCTGAACGTGTTTTCAGTGCTGCTGGTGGCATTGTAACTTCCGAACGGAGCCGCCTCTCGCCCAAAAATGTGGAGAGGTTAACAATGATCAAGAGGAATCAGCACCTCATACCACCAGATTACAGAGTACGAGAAAGCGCGCCGGATGAAGACGAGGTGGACAGCAACATAGATGAGGGAATTTCTTCTCTGTCAGGTGACACTGAGCTCACCCTGCCTGAATTCGCAGAGTATGATGACGAAGCCTTATTCTTATTCATGGACCGTGATACCGAGCCCTGAAAATGAGACAACGAATCAATAACTTTCTTTTTCGTCCTTATTCACTTTTATTCCTGTGTGTCTGTCTTTCTTTGTTGTGCACAGTTAATATAATTCAAACTTTAATCACATAATCACCAAAACAAGCCCATCAGCAGAACTGTCTTCACTAGTTTGCTAATTGATTTGAAGGTGCCGCAGTCTGCACTCCTCAGGTTCACAAGTTCAGAAGTACATGCTCCTCTATCCTCCTCCTCCAGTCTCCTATTTCCATCAAAGCAGAGGGCTGGTTTACACCCAATGAAGAAAGACTCAGCACTTGTGGGGGTGTTGTTCTACCTCTTTGCGGGTGAGTTGACAGCTCTGGGGCCATTGCTGGGAAGCTCTAATACCGGATAAAAGTGGGTTGGCCAAAATCCGAGGCGGAAATTTTTGGGTGTTTTTGCTGACTTGCTTGCCTTTGAGGTGCTCTTTGGGGGGGTTCCGGCTGTTTGTGGGTGAGTTTCAGGGTCTGGGAGCACTGCTAGGACACTCTAATCTTGATTGCATTTGCTTTTCAGGAAATCCGTGGTGGTAAACCGGACTTATGGCCTAGCTACACAGCGCGTTTAGACCGAAGGCCGAGAAATATTGTAAGTAGGAGATTTTGCTTTTGGCCTGTCTGGGGTGTTATGCTTTTTGGCGGGTGGGTTGGCGGGTCTTAGGGCATTCCTGGGAAGGTCTAATACCGGGTAGAAGTGGTTGGGACAAAATCCACGCCAATTTTTTTGTTGTTGCTATTTCTGACATTTTGCTCAATGTAGCATTTTTGGGGGCCTGTTTGGGGGGCTTCCTGGTGTTTGTGGGTGAGTTTCGGGGTCTGGGAGCACTGCTGGGACACTCTAATCTTGATTGCATTTGCTTTTCAGGAAATCCGTGGTGGTAAACCGGACTTATTGCCTAGCTACACAGCGCGTTTGGACCGAAGGCCGAGAAATATTGTAAGTAGGAGATTTTGCTTTTGGCCTGTTTGGGGGTGTTATGCTTTTTGGCGGGTGGGTTGGCGGGTCTTAGGGCATTCCTGGGAAGGTCTAATACCGGGTAGAAGTAGTTGGGACATAATCCACGTCGATTTTTTTGTGCTATTTCTGACATTTTGCTCAAAGTAGCGTTTTCGGGGGCCTGTTTGGGGGGCTTCCTGGTGTTTGTGGGTGAGTTTCGGGGTCTGGGAGCACTGCTGGGACACTCTAATCTTGATTGCATTTGCTTTTCAGGAAATCCGTGGTGGTAAACCGGACTTATGGCCTAGCTACACAGCGCGTTTGGACCGAAGGCCGAGAAATATTGTAAGTAGGAGATTTTGCTTTTGGCCTGTTTGGGGGTGTTATGCTTTTTGGCAGGTGGGTTGGCGGGTCTTAGGGCATTCCTGGGAAGGTCTAATACCGGGTAGAAGTGGTTATGACAAAATCCACGCCAATTTTTTGTTGTTGCTATTTCTGACATTTTGCTCAATGTAGCGTTTTCGGGGGCCTGTTTGGGGGGCTTCCTGGTGTTTGTGGGTGGGTTTCGGGGTCTGGGAGCACTGCTGGCTATGGATACTTTACTTTGCAAGAGGTTTGAAGCAAATCCATGGTGGCAGAGGGGAGTTAGGGCCTAGCTGCAGAGCGCACGCGGAGTGATTTGGGAAATTTGCAAAAAAATGACTGTCCCCATTTTTGTACTTTTGCTCTTTAGCTGTTTGGGGGTCTTCTACTCGTTTTCACCTGGGTTGACGGCTCTGGGGCCATTGCTGGGAAGTTCTAATACCGGATAAAAGTGGTTTGGACCAAATCCGAGGCGGAAATATTTTGGTGTTTTTGCTGACTTGCTTGCCTTTGAGGTGCTCTTTGGGGGGCTTCCAGGTGTTTGTGGGTGAGTTTCGGGGTCTGGGAGCACTGCTGGGACACTCTAATCTTGATTGCACTTGCTTTTCAGGAAATCCGTGGTGGTAAACCGGACTTATGGCCTACCTACACAGCGCGTTTGGACCGAAGGCCGAGAAATATTGTAAGTAGGAGATTTTGCTTTTGGCCTGTTTGGGGGTGTTATGCTTTTTGGCAGGTGGGTTGGCGGATCTTAGGGCATTCCTGGGAAGGTCTAATACCGGGTAGAAGTGGTTGGGACACAATCCACGCCGATTTTTTTTGTTGCTATTTCTGACATTTTGCTCAATGTAGCGTTTTCGGGGGCCTGTTTGGGGTGCTTCCTGGTTTTTGTGGGTGAGTTTCGGGGTCTGGGAGCACTGCTGGGACACTCTAATCTTGATTGCATTTGCTTTTCAGGAAATCCGTGGTGGTAAACCGGACTTATGGCCTAGCTACACAGCGCGTTTGGACCGAAGGCCGAGAAATATTGTAAGTAGGAGATTTTGCTTTTGGCCTGTTTGGGGGTGTTATGCTTTTTGGCAGGTGGGTTGGCGGATCTTAGGGCATTCCTGGGAAGGTCTAATACCGGGTAGAAGTGGTTGGGACAAAATCCACGCCGATTTTTTTTGTTGCTATTTCTGACATTTTGCTTAATGTAGCGTTTTCGGGGGCCTGTTTCGGGGGCTTCCTGGTTTTTGTGGGTGAGTTTCGGGGTCTGGGAGCACTGCTGGGACACTCTAATCTTGATTGCATTTGCTTTTCAGGAAATCCGTGGTGGTAAACCGGACTTATGGCCTAGCTACACAGCGCGTTTGGACCGAAGGCCGAGAAATATTGTAAGTAGGAGATTTTGCTTTTGGCCTGTTTGGGGGTGTTATGCTTTTTGGCGGGTGGGTTGGCGGGTCTTAGGGCATTCCTGGGAAGGTCTAATACCGGGTAGAAGTGGTTGGGACAAAATCCACGCGGAAAAGCCTTTTGGCACTTTTTGTAACTTAGGGTTCGTTAGGGTTAGCCCTAGCAGCAGGATTGCATGTGTTTCGGGGTGTTCTAGATTTTTGCAACTGAGTTCTGGGGTCTTAGAGCACTCGTGAGAATGTGTAATTTTGGTTGCAAGTCATTTGAAGAAATTCCATGGTGGGAAAGGGGGGATTTGGCATAGTTAAAGAAAGCCTTTGCCACTATTCTTAACCTAGGGTTCGTTAGGGTTAGCAGTATTTCTATTGCATGTGTTTGGGTGGGGGGGTTTTCGAGTCTTGGAGCGATGCTGGCTATGGATACTTTTGCTTGGTTGCTTGCAAGTCGTTTGAATACAATCCACGGTGGGTAAGGGGGTATTTGGGCCTACTTTTACTTTCAAAGTACGTTTTGTCACCAGTTTTCTGCTAGGCCTCGTTTTTTGAGATTTGATTGGGGGTCTTCTACATTTTTGCGACTGGCTTTACTAAGGGTCTGGGTGGGAGCACTGCTGGGAAGATCTAATTTTGTTCTAAAACACATTTTACAGTACACCTAGCTTGAGGGGAAAGATCCGCTACATTAATTTGCCCATACTTATTTATCCTTCAAAAGGTGACTCAGACAGAGTACGCACTTTCAAAAATATTGTACTGTCTACTAGGAAAATAAAAGTGTGACTTTTTGCACTCCACAGCCTACATACCTTATATTTATTTATCAGTGGTGTTGTAATATTATATCACTTCCTGTTTTTCTTTGAATAATTACAGGCCGGGTTTCAGTCTGTGCAATGGTGAAAAAAGAATGGAGTCAGGCTTCACATTAGCAAGCCGCAATTCAGCATCCGCAAGGCAGGCAGTGGACAGGGTGTCTTCTGGTCATCAACATTGATGGACAAAGCGTCCGATGGAATGGAGGAGTGCCGCTAATAAGAGGAATTTTTTTCTGCATGCAACTTACTTACCAATTTCAACAGGACAACTACAACAACATACAGATACAGTATCCATTGTTTCTTTCTATGACTGTGACTGCATTTCTTGGATCTCTCTCTGCTTCTAAATTGATCCCTTAACACATCACTTAGTCCACTCCACTATCACATCTGCACCACACATAGTCATTTGTAAGTGCTCCTACGTAATTCGCAAGTCGCAGCACGCCCCAGCCCGTAGAGGACTGGGATGGCCCCAATGATGAAGCATGTCACCAAGGGGCAACCCTGGTGAGTGAGGGGACACCTAGAAAAAGAGCAATTTCTATTTTTCGATCTACTATACCTTCCAGACCAACCCCATTGAGTGTTGTGAATGGATTTATAGTGACCAGCAAGGCTCTCGGGTATCTGGCAACAGAGACCTTATGTTGAATATAGTTATCAATATTTCCACACACGCCCTGTACTGTCGCATTCTTTCTTCCACAGTTGTCGAAAGTACTACTTACTTTTCACTGACGTTCATGCACTTTCAAAGATTGATGGAAAGGTTTGTACCCAAAGATTTGTTTATGTTCAATTGTTTGTCCATGCTGTGCTTTTTTTACAGGGTGTCTTCTGGTGACCAACATTGATGGACGAAGCGTCAGCTGCAATGGAGGAGTGCCGCTAATAAGAGAAATTTTTTTCTGCATGCAACTTACTTACCAATTTCAACAGGACAACTACAACAACATACAGATACAGTATCCATTGTTTCTTTCTATGACTGTGACTGCATTTCTTGGATATCTCTCTGCTTCTAAATTGATCCCTTAACACATCACTTAGTCCACTCCACTATCACATATGCACCACACATAGTCATTTGTAAGTGCTCCTACGTAATTCGCAAGTCGCAGCACGCCCCAGCCCGTAGAGGACTGGGATGGCCCCAATGATGAAGCATGTCACCAAGGGGCAACCCTGGTGAGTGAGGGGACACCTAGAAAAAGAGCAATTTCTCCTTTTCGATCTACTATACCTTCCAGACCAACCCCATTGAGTGTTGTGAATGGATTTATAGTGACCAGCAAGGCTCTCAGGTATCTGGCAACAGAGACCTTATGTTGAATATAGTTATCAATATTTCCACACACGCCCTGTACTGTCGCATTCTTTCTTCCACAGTTGTCGAAAGTACTACTTACTTTTCACTGAAATGCATGCAGTAGTGCATGCACTTTCAAAGATTGATGGATAGGTTTGTACCTAAAGATTTGTTTATGTTCACAATTGTTTGTCCATGCTGTGCTATTTTTTCTTGTCTCCCAAAACCTTTCCCAAAAACCCCCGTACCCATCCATTTTTCAAACCCTAACCCTCTTCCCCCGGGCTGTGTGGTTTTGATTGATGTGTGACTAAATTACAGCAATAAATCCACACACTTGCTGGGGAGGATAAGGTGATAGCAACAGGCTGGTGAAGAAATCCGAGGATATATTCTTACTCTGCTTGACAAAGACCCATGGCTAATGTCAAAGAACTACAACGAATTAGTAGTTATACTTTACCATTTGTTAGGCTACAATCTGGCACTGTTCTAGTGTACTGTCACCTGCTATATTCTCTATTGGACCGTTGTATTGCTCAGGAGGACAAACCAGATTTCATTTTCTTTTTTTTCATAGGCATACAACTGCCACTGTGTCACACCACTAGTACCACCGCTATGAGGAAATTTTATCCGCCCAGGATTGCCAACCTTATTCGCTGTTTCCCGTGGAGCCAGCCCTGGGTCTAGCCCTACTTTCAAACACAAATTACAGGTAAGATAAGCGTTTGGTGGGAGGGAGTATAATGGAGTATTAGGAGAGACGAGAGACTGACGGTAGTACTACTAAAGTCCTAGGACTCTTGAATTCACTTCACTTACTCTGTGAGAGGCGCTTAGTGTTGAAAACATTTGGGCATTTACACTTAAAGGAAGAAAACGGAACAAAACTTTCAGGAAAACAAAGTTACTGTTAAACCCCCACCCACCAGGCAAGCAGTAAAAAACAGGTATGCTCAGATAAAGTTTGAAAAAGTATATTTATATCCCTAACAAAATAAATTCTCCCGCAAGACCCTCCCTAACCCCAACGGTTGTCCTTTAAAAGTCCCAAACCCAACTCCTGATTCCCACTCCCCAAAAGTCTCTAAAAAAGGGGCAAGGGACACTATGGGTGGATACTGTTTACTTTTTGGGCCAGGGCATCATACTCCTGGCGGAGCAAGGCGTGCTCTACGTGGAGCCCCTCCAACACGTTTGTAAAGTGGTGGAGCTCCTGCTGAAGGCGGGACACCCTGAGGGTACTGCGGCGCAGGCGTGCCTTGCAGTTACAATGGCTGTGAGAGGCAGCTGTTGTCCTTGCTGCTCGGCGTTGGTGTTTGGCTTTGGCAGCCCGGCTCAGTTTGGATGGAGCACTGTGCAGGGTGGCAGCCCATGGGGGCACGGAGGCCGATGCAGACGACGTTGTTGTTGTGGTCGACTGCACACTTTCGTCGTTCTCCAGGGCCACCAGCCGCCGATATTCTGCAACAGTGGCATCAATCCTCCGTTGCTGGGCCGCTCTAGCCAGCTCCTTCCTCCTTGTTTGTTTGGAAGGAGCATCTATATGAAGAAAGAAAGACATAGTCTGTAACCAATGCTCTTTAAGATTAACTCAATCATTCAGCAGAAATTTGTGTTGCAGTACAACTAGCAACTTGCAAGCGCATTACATAACTATTGAGGCCAGTATCTATCTAACCTCCCACTTTCATCCTTGCTCTAACATTAGTGGGCGTTTAAGGAACAAATTCTACGAGCACTATGGACTTCCATTGGAGTCGACTATGAAAGTACACCAGTCTTATTCTTCTTCTTGTCTCTTGGTTAGGAAAATTGGTACGTTATCTTCTGCAAGCCGGCATAATGCCAGCGCAGTGAACTTGCACCCGAGAAAAAGAGACGCACGCCATGATGAGTGACCTAGACTTGCGTTAATGTACCGGTCCAGTACATGCAGGTGGTGAAGCTCTTACTTTTCTATTACGGGTGGCACTGAGAATATTCTGTTACAAGGGCTACTGCTTAATTAATTTAACTTTCACCCTACAGTGCAAATGAGTACTAGAAATGAAAAAATGAAGAAGATAAATAATCTGATTATCTATCACTTCACATGGGATGTTTTTGCTTACATATGGGATGACTTTAGGTGCTTTGCTTTTTATTGAGTGACCAGTGATACATCCACACATGAATGACTGAGTACTACTAAACTTATTAAGAGAGGTAGGGAGTGGCCACCGTAATAACCGGATCTATGCTGTGCTTGCAATACAAACTACTGCTACTATTGATGGTAGTATTTGGACAAAATTACAACTTCTTTTCCTTGCCTTTCCTACACTGGAACGGACGTGCGGGTGCAGTGTTACATGCTCTTCAAAGTTACACTTAGTTCATCCACTGACCGTCTACTCTCTCTAGATCATGGGTACTCACAAACTTTCTCTCAGGGGCTAAATTTACAGTGTAGTTTGAGGCCGAGGGCCGCACTGGTGGGGGCAGAGTCAGAGGGGGCGGGGCTAAAGCAAAACGAAAACTTGTGACCATGAGGTTGCACACAGGTCCCTGCAGCAGATGCCTTCATCCACTGAGCCACCAGACCCAGCATTTACATACATCTCTCTCCCTCCTGCTCTCCCTCCTGCCCTCCCTCTCCATCTCTCTCTCCCTCCTGCCCTCCCTCTCCCTCCCCCTCTGTCATCTCACTGTGTGTGTGTCTGTCTGTGTCAGCCTTCAACCCGGGCTGAGACAGCTTCCTCAACGCGCACACACAGACAGCCACACCAAAGTACTAAACAGGTCTTTAAAAGACCATTAACATATTATTGAGGCTTTGTTTGTTGTAGCGCCCCTGCATCTCCACCCTGACAATCACTGCTTGCCCGGCCCCACAGAGCAGAGGCTTTGTTCTATTCCACCTCTTTGTGGCCCTGCATCTCCACTCTGCTCTGTGGGGGCCGGGGGAGCAGTAATTGTCAGAGTGGAGATGCAGGGGCGCTAACAGGTGAAATACAACAAAGCTTCTGCTCTGTGGGGGCCGGGGGAGCAGTGATTGTCTGCAAGGTCTGCGCACCGCCAAGGAAGGCTTGCCGGGCCGCCACCGGCCCGCGGGCCGTACTATGAGTACCCCTGCTCTAGATACACATATGCTATCTAAGAGTCAGATAGTAGCATGATCCAGGTATATTATGGACACATATAGTTTCTGTGTCACCCACCCAGGCTGTTGTCCTTCCACCAATCATTGCTTCATCATTCACCCAGCCATGCATCTCATATTCTTTCCTTCCCAGCCACGTCTTCAATCTCAATAAGTAAGGAATGTATAAGAGCTTACCTCTGCCCGCCACCTCCACCGTCTCCACTCTCACAGCCGGCACTGGAGCCGCCACCTCCTCCCCTGAAGAATTGCCCTCCGCCTCCATGTCGAGCACCACCACCTCCACGCTGGCCCCGCCACCAGATGTTCCACCTACAAAGTACATTTAAGAATGTTAGAATAAACCACTCACTAGTATTTGGTCTAGGAATAAAGACATGTGAAAACAATGTAATTTGTGACTGTCTACTCGAAAGTAAAAAAAATGTCCCTTTTTCCAGGGAAGGGTGTTGTCTTGCTGCACTTTTTGGCACAACTGATGAAGGCTGGCTTTTTAACACGCACCATTTTTCTCCACACAGACAGAAGATGGACTTCTAACAACAAGATCAAGTTGAAACCAGGTGAGAGCTCGGCCCGACCACAAGAAATGTCTCCAATTAATCGTCAGCACTAACCACTTTTCCATTCTCAGTTAAACGTTTAGTTTTTTTATTATGACTTCATTTTAATAAATGTGTTTACTTTTAATAAAGCTTTTAAACTTAAATAGACTCTGTGTTTTTTGGTCCAGACTAGAGTGACTGAGCGAAAGGTTTTGCAATTTTTGCAAGCATGAGTCCGTGCCTCTGACACTTCTTGACTCTGACTCCGAGTCCGTACTCTTGAGCTACATTGGATAATCATGATTGGGGATCAATCATCGATGAATTCGGGAGGTAAATGACTGTGCCACACTATGTAGTCAGTCAGTAAGGACATTGGGGGTTCAAAGTCTGTTATCACAGAGGTATGTGGAAACTCTAACAGCACCTATTATAATTGATAAGCAATGCACTATTTATTGTCCATAGTTCTGTTTCTGCAGAAGAATTGTCCCCTCAACAGTAGTGGTATGGATTGTCCTCCTATCCAAACCAAAAGGTAGTATCTTATTCTTTCTTGGTGGTCATTCACATTTTATAGTTGGGAATTTTCAAAGCAGATAGAACACTTCAAAAGACATTATGGACAATCCCAGAGGACTGCACTGCACTAAGTTGATAGAGCTATTGCTGACTAGAATGGGAGTTTCGCCAACCGTGCAATCTTAGTTAGCTACACAGACAGACTAATAAGAATAATCTAGTAATACCACAGGGAGTCATAGTATGGGCAGGATAAGAATTTAGATACAGTCTACAAGAAGATCAAAGACGATTTTGAAAAAATCAAATGAGGAACGCTAGGAAAAATAGGTACTAGTCTAAAATGAAAACTTACTGGGGCCAGCAAAGGAGCCCTCGCCTGCCCGATTCTGGCCCTGTTCAACAGCATCCGCCGCCTGATGCTCCTGTGTCCCCTCGCCCCTGGGGGGAGCTGACGTACAACATGAAAGAAAGAACAGAAAACATGGATGATTGTTGCTTGTCAATGTCAACCAAATCAAACATTTCAAAACAACAATAACAAAATATTTCCGCGAAATTATATTGATTAGGGTTAGATTTCGTTGATTTGCGGACCTGCGACTTCGAAAGTCACGTAACTCACTAAACAAAGTACTGAAAGGTTCACCTAGGACTGGCAGGCAGCAGTCCGCAGGCAAGACGCAAAGTGACAGACAAACTCCATTGTGATTTCAGTCAGATCAGTGACAACACTAACAGTTGCCTGCTACATAACCAGTCATTTAAATAGTCAAACTATCAATCCACCGCCACTATTTTTCTTATTGTCAGGGGTACAAAGGAAGGGGCAGATTTAAGCCACTTGCGGCTCTTTTGCTCCGTTCTTGCGTGACTTTTGTGATGCAGCACCTAAACAAAAGAGGCGCCATGGTGCGGCGTATAATATTATAACAACGTGACGCATTTGGGAGATGCATCCCGTTATAAAGCCCTGCGCCATCAGGGGGCGTTCCGGCGCAAGGGAGGGCATTCCTACGCTGGAACACATCCTAAAAGTGTCTGAGGGAAATCTACAAAATTTCAATCAGTCACCTTTAGGACAATGATGCGTCACACAAACCCTGCACCTGCTTGAAGCAGACGTTCGGCTTGACCCAGCATTGGGGAGATAGGGTACCCCAGAGCATTGCTGGAGCTGCGCCATCGTTGCGACGCAACTCCAGCAGTAAAGCTTCGGTGACGTTTTGGGCCCATGGTGCGCCGCATTGCAAATACGGCGCACCATGTTTGGTGGTGGTAGCGGGCCGCAAAATTACTGGCGCATCCCTGCTACTTTGCAGGGATGCGACGGTAATTGCAATTCTGCCCCTTAGGGGCATACTTACTTACGCGTCCTGGCGCATCTCCAGAGATGCACCAGATCAAATGCGTCACGCAAAACTACCCTTGCGACACGGCGGATGCGCCTCATTTACAATGCGGCGCGCCCTGGCGCAAGGGTAGGCACTTGCATGACGCATCTCGTCACGTAAGAGCGGCGCATCGCTGGAGTCACGTCGCCAACGCAATGCAACTCCAGTAATGCTTAGGGTCACCCAATACTTAACATGCTGTGTCAGTCCTTACGCCTGCTTCAAGCAGGCATAAGGAATTGAATTGACGTAGCAGCGTCGCAGAAGTGCCTGCGTTAAATCTTGTAGATTTCACGCAGGCACTTTTGCGAGGCGCACAGCCGCAGGACCGCCAACCCTGCGTACTAGGAACGCACCCATTGTGGCGCAGGCCCATGGCTTTATAACGTGACGCATCTCCCTAGATGCGGTACGCTGTAAATGACTCGCAGGGATGCGCCACGTTTACGCCGCTGTTGCGTCACGCAAGGCAACGTAAACGTGGCACAAGGGGCTTGTAAATGTAATCTGCCCCCTAGTGTCTAGCATTACGCAGTTCTGTAAAGTACACTCATACATAATTGTTACTCAGGCCAATGAGACCACAAAATAGAAAACAAATAAGCATAGTAGCAACGCCACTGAGAAGGAGAGCAGTGCACCTGAAATGCACAGAAGATTTTGAAATATAATTTAACTACAATGTAATCGTCAGCAGCATTATTGGCTTGCTCCATGTAAAAAACAAATATTTGCAATACAACAACACAGAGCAGGAGAAAACATAGTAGTGAGTGATGAAATAGCTACTACTACTCACCAAGCCCGGGGATCTCCAAGCCGAGCTGGTCCAGCAGGTCGCGCTCCCTGTCCAGGACGTCTGTCCAGCGGTGGGTGACCTGGCTGTAGGTGCGCTGGACCCCGGAGAGTTGGGACATGGCCCAGCACACCTTCTGCCACCGCTTCCGGCGCTCCCGGATGTTGTAGCCGGCCGCGATCCTGCCGCCTCCCGCGATGGTCCTAGGCAGGCGGTGCTGGACGAAGTAGACCAGCGCGCCCACTTCCTCCGGGCTGAAGATCTCCTGTCGTGTCACCTGCTCCCCCCTCAATCGCCCGCATGCTGTCCTGGCACGGGGTCCAGGACTCCTCGTCCCCGCCGCCGCTGCGTTCCTCAAGTGCCTGGGCAGCTTCACGGCGCCTGGCTTCACCATGGTCTGGGCAGGTAAGGTAGGAAGTAGAAAATTAAGAAGGAATAGGATAGGGAAGAAGAAAAGAAAAGAGTTTAAAAAGTAGTTTAAAAGTAAACAAAAATAGCAGAAAAGACAAAAATATACAGCTAGGAAAAGAGAGGGATAGATAAGAAGCAAAATCGTTCTAAAAAACCCTCAAAACAAGCAAAGGATGGCAAAGATAGCAAAAGGATAAACACCATGCCCAGACACAGGAAATGAATGAAAAACAAGATGGCCGCCCGTTCACGAGCGCGAAAGTAAGTTCGTACACAAATTTCCTCGCGATCTCGTGCGAACTTGTACTCGCAATGAGCTTACCTCGCGAGATTATACTTAGCGGGCGGAAACGGAAATACGTCACGCAAACAAAATGGCTGCGCCCGTACTCGACCTTGGGGTAAATTCGCGTGTTGCGCTGCAAGCGGCTCGCGAATACTGTAAAAAAACTCGCGAAATAACACGCTGCAAAAAAATATAAAGCTCATTTGCACGAATTGGCGGCTTACGCGGTCGGTTTAGCACAACGCCGAGCCTCGCAAATAGCGCGAAATTACCGAAAAACGATTTTTGCAAAAGCAAAACAAATGAGCAGGTGCAAAAGGTCAATCTCATGATTTGTAACGATTCCCTGTTGTGCTTCCTGAGGGGGCCCTCCAGAATTCGGTTGCCTGCTTGCAACTATTGTGTGACCCTGCTCTGACCTTAACTGTATGCCACAAAGGTCCTGATTTACAGCTAAGGGAGCAGACAAGCAGGTGCCAGGCTGGAACTTCAAATTCAGTGACACGTTAATTAGCCCCTAATTCTTTATTGTCAGTTGGGGGGGCAGGTGTTGTTAATAAACTAACCCCAAATTAATTCATGTCAGTTGAAGCAGGGCAGGTGTGTTTGCTTCCCCCCCCATCTTCTACAGTGATGATGAACCAGAGGGTGGCATTGATGTAACAGAGGGTGGCATGGGTCAAAGAGAGGGTGGCAGTGGTGAAACAGAGGGTGCTGGGAGGCTGTGATGATGAACCAGACGTAGAAACAACATAGTCGCGACCGTTGCGAGCCGACAATTAAGTTCGCAATTGCGAACTACTACCAAATCCTCGCGAACTGGCTGAAACACTTGCGAACACAAAAAAAAAATCGCGGGAATTCGTGGATTTTGCGGATTGCGAGTTCGCAAATTCGCTAAATTCGCGAACGCCAGATTCGCAAAATTCGCACATGCTTAGTTAAGCCTGTTGTCTGCTATGGGAAAACCAGCCAGGACTGGTTTTTATCTGAAGAATGTGTTTGTCTCTTGGGCCCAGACGTAACATGCAGATGGCCACTGCGGTTGCGCGGAGAGTTCTGGAGCAAGCACAGGAATTCGGTGGCAGGCAGCCCTCTGTTGGAAATTTCCATGAGGGGAGAGGATTCCATATTAGCGAATTGCAGGAGAGGAGGAGTGGTCAGTTTGGTTCTTGAAGAGTGAAGAGTAGAATGGTTGCCGGAGCTGAAGAGTATAGTTCAGTTCAATTGGTTTTCTGGAATGGAGAAAGAAGGCAGATGATTGCTGAAGCTGGAGAGAGCAGTCATATGAACAAAGTTGGAACTATCATCTGGGGCTGCCAGTTTATCAGAATGCATTAAAGCAGATGGAGGAGTTGAAGCTGCCAGCTGGAGCAGTTGAGCCATAGGAATGAAGCTGTGGTGACGGAGGGAGAGAGAGAGAGCCCTGATTCCACCAGAGAGAGAGAGAAACATTCCTTCTAATAGGTGAGGTAGTCTGAACTAGTTTGTTTTACACTTACACCTTAATCTTGTCTTTATTCCCTAGGCTATTGTATGTCTAATCCTTTTTCTTTCAGCGATGTGTTACAGTTCCTGTAAGTTACAGAGAACCCGCAGATCTGTGTATGTGTCTATTCCCATTTTATTGTTATTGTAATGAAGATACCCCAGTTCTTAGTGAACCAGTGTGCATGTGTTGTTCTTATGATAGAGCTAACCTTTCTTCAAAAGGAAATAGGAGCGCTTAAATCAGGGAATAACTTTTGCATACAGTGTGTGTCTCTTGTTCTTAAAGCGCAGGTAACCTTTCCTTCTAGTCAGGTGTTACAGCCAGAACAGATGCTGCCCCTGATCAGGTAAGTAGCCACTGAATAATTAGGGAGAGAGAGGAGCCCTTGAGCTAGGGAAATAGTTATACACTAAGTAATTTGGCTATTCCATAATATTATTGTAGTAGTGAACCTTTAGTGAATAGTGAGAGAAACTTCCCAACATAGAGAGAGAGAGAGCTGAAGGTATTCATAGGAAAGTGATCGTCGTTGGGATGCGGCATTATACCCACCGGATTGTGGCTTCTAAGTAAGAGAACTCCAGGAGGGACACTGGTGTATATACCCGCAAGATTGCGGCTTGTAATGTAAGTAAGTGAGCACCAGGGGGGACACTGGTGTGTTTGTGGAAATAGTAAGAGCACCAGGGGGGACACTGGTGTGGAAATAGTGAGAGCACTGGGGGGATACAGTGTCTATCTTGAGCGAGCACTGGGTGTTACCAGTGTGTAATGGTAAATAATCAGAACTGCCCCAGGGTAGATTAGTCTGGACCCATGTGGTCGCGAGACTATGAGGTATGAGTGTGGTGTAGGGCATGGACGTCCTTAGTAATCAGTGAGTATTCCTAGTAATCCCTATAGATTTAGTGGTGTTTCTGATGATATGAGCTTGTATATTGCGAGTTCCCCATCCTCAGGTAGGTACCCAGGTGCCTGGACAGATGGGTCCTGAGGAGGGAGGTGGTTACGTTCCGGCATGGTTGGAGGTGCTCTGAGGAGCTGATCCTATCTGGTCCGAGAATCCGGCCGTTACAATCACGTATACCATCGTCCCAGGCCTGTAGTTCCAGTTTGTCGTTACGTATCGTTCCTGTGCATGGGATACGTCATCCAAGTAGACCGGGGCCTGGAGTTCCAACTCCAGGCCCCTGTCTACTTGGATGATGGCAGGCTTTATTATTATACACTGTTCCATCTACAATTGAAACAGCAACATCATAAAAATGCGTTGGCTGATATTGTGATCTGATTGATTTTAAAAGCAAACAAGCGTTCCAATAAAGAAATGATTTTTCCACATAACTTTGGCTACTTGGACTTTGTGAGCTGTGCACCCCCAACGTAGTTTACCTATCTTCTGATCTGGAGCACAGTTGCACCACTCAACAGTTGGCATAGGGGTTGTTTGCACATCTTTTTCTAAATAATTGTTGTAACTGGTGTGAGTTGCGGCACCAAGGGCCCGCTGTTGCTTTTAGTGGTTTGGTTCTGTACTTCCTATAGAATACTTGTCTCTCCATAAAGAAAAAACTGTTGAACCAAAGTACATCAAATTTGGCAAATGGTTAATGGACATATTCTTGTGAGGCCTGTCAAAACTGTGTGTTTAAAAGGAGGGGCATGTGTGAGATATTAACAATCCAAACTGAGATTGGAGTTGTATAGGTGACCAATGCAGCTGTGTATTATGTACAATATTTCAATCTCGGATTCCAGTAATCAGTACTCTTTATTGTAAAAACCAATAAAAATGTTTTTTTTAAAAATTGACAAATGGTTAGAACCTTTCTCAGAAAGAGTGCTTTTTAATGTCCTGGCGTAAATGTATTCAGACATTCCTAGAGATTCAGCTATTTCTAGAAATTAGCGTTTAAAGAGGGGAATGAAGGGGTTAAGCCTCAGAAAAAGTTAGGTGCATCTGGACGGTTGGTCCAGTGAAAGTTTCTCAGTAACAAAAAATCCAAACAAGCATTGGCAATGCCAATAGGTCTGGCTTATGAATGAAAGTGTCATTTGTGTCGCTGATGGATGAGGACACTCAATTATTCCTCATGCATACAATCTGCAACTCATCTTTGCACTCATGCATCCATTCATTATAACTCTGGCATGCCTGCAACAAAACAAACACAAACTCAACAATGTGTAAGGCAAATTAAAATAGTTCAAGTAGAAAAAGAAAGCATGCTGCCATCTAAACATGGCAGTCACATGGTGCTAATAACAAACCTAAACATAGCAACTGGTGTCCAACTATTAGAGTCTAGCATTGTTTTAAAATTCAAGGATTGCTGCCACATTTATAACTAACATGTTGGCCATCTTGGAATGGAATTCTAAGATCTTGTAATTGTAAAACAATGATACACTATGTTCAACAGCAGTTCATAATGATCTCCTGGTTTATAAGAAGTAACCACATGTAATGCAGTGCACTACAGATGAAATTGACTGGAAGCAACTGTGCCTGGAGAACTGTACCAGAGAAGAAACAAATGAT
Source organism: Lissotriton vulgaris (assembly GCF_964263255.1). Lineage (NCBI taxonomy): Eukaryota > Metazoa > Chordata > Amphibia > Caudata > Salamandridae > Lissotriton > Lissotriton vulgaris. The sequence goes on from NC_141688.1 coordinate 173,301,923, forward strand.
AGTGGTACTAAATAAAAGAAAGAATTCCAAACTAAATTACTTGGCAATCAGCCCTCATACTGAAGCACACTCATTTTCAAGTGAATGAACACATGTGATCAGAAAATGCCACAAATCTCAAGGCAAAAGAGCCAATGACTGATGCAGACTGAACCATTACCCCACGCGGTTCACTATGACAGATAGAAGCAGAGTGTACATTTCACTAGGACAGACCAATGTTAGAACCCCCCATAGGATTTGTCGGAGGGAGTAACCAACAGCAAAATCATTCACTACAAAGGTAATCTGACAGTTTTGTAAAAAAAACTATTTGTAGGCTTTTATACAGAGAAATAACAATCCACCCTAAACTGCATGCTTATTTTCACCTATGCTTTTCACAATTAATATGTCAAGGCTAATGTGTTTATCATAACGTTTCATAATAAACAGAGACGACCTATGGCACCAGAAATATTTTGTTCATAGTGTTTTAAGGTTCAACAGGGTCTGAGTACAAATTGCCATTTTAGTTTCACATTTATATTTAAAACCTTAACTAAATGGTGACTTCTACATGCTTTGCACGTACCAGATAGCACACCTAGTAATGGTTCTGCAGGCAAAACATTTCTTAGTAAGCACATTATCAAGGTGCCTAGTAAACTCCATCCAAGGCTAGGAACATTGAGTATGATACTCTTGTTTTTGGTTATCCACCTGGAGACAGCGATGAGTCGCAGAGACAAACACATCAGCACAGCACTTCTGACACAGTGCGATTGCAACAGCGGGTTGTATTATATAAACCACCTCTGCACAATATGTCACAGCAGCACTTCTATGGATTATCCTGGATGTTGTGACTAAAATGCATCCCTGCTGATACCAATTTTTATACGGCAAAGGGAGGTTCCTGTGTTACACCAAAATGGCTTCCTGATATATCATACAGCAACATGGGGAGTTTGGTTGTCGCAAGAGACCTGGCAGAGGGTACTCTCGTTATGCTCTCGATGGTGTAGGTAGGATTCTGGTAGGAGTATTCATATATGCATTATTATAGAATCATAGAATCACACAATATTGTTATAATGATTTAATTATTTATCTTCTTAATAATTCTTGTAATGCTGGTTATAATGCTTTGTTGCCTCCTTCTAATAATTGCAGGTCATGTTTTTTTACAAGAATACAATGGCTTCAATAAATGTTTTGAAAAGCCAATATGTACATTTCTTGCATCTCAAAGGGGACAACCAGCACCAAAATGCTTGTCTACTATGGTGAGATTACATGTAACCAAATAATGGTTTTCTACAACCTCTAACGTAATGTGACAACAATTCACTGTTGGAGACCTACCAGCTTCACCATAATTCTTTCACAATAAGCCAATCCTACTGCCTTTGCAATAACAACTCATAATAAACAGTTTAGACCTTTGGTGTCGCTCATAATGTTTTCTTGGTATTATGAATAAGGATTCTCACAGTACAACTCTTACTAATAGTTGGTCAGAGGATTAATGAACACCTACACCCTTGCCTACTAAGGTAATCTAAGAGATTCCACCTAATAAAAATACCCTTCTGTAGATTTTAATTCAGTATATAATAACACTCCACCCTTAAAAGACCTATTTACTTTAAGATGTGTTTTTCACAATCATTATGTCAGGACTACTGTCTTTATCATAAAAATGTTATAATAATATAATAAACACTCAGGCATATAGCTTTTTACTATAACTGATTCAGGCTCATTGCACAGAGTGTCAGCTTTCCAGAAGGCACACATCTGGCATAGAATCATAAAAGCACAAATGTATACAAATTTAAGGTACCAAAAAGCAAAATACTCTGTAACCACATAGAGCCAAATAAGGATGATTGTAATGCATATCTTCTATTACCACTGTTTTTTCAGGTAGATCACCAACACCAATACGCTTGTGCACTACAGCAGCCAGTGAAATTCCATGTACTATAGTACCTGCCAAAGGATTTAGCACAGTACAATAGCAATACTTCCTTAAAAGTTCCTATTGTTTTTAATGCATGCTTTTCGCAATAGATCGGTCAGGCCTACTGGCTTTGTCATAAGGTTTAATTATAAACAGAGCAAACCTAATAAATCTGAAACATTGTTTCTCAATGAACTAATGAAGGTTTTACCATTTCAGATTTGCTTTCTTCTTTCCCAAACACAATATACAACCCTTCTCAACAGGGCCTAATAAGAATCCTCTTAGTCAAACCACCCAGGGTTTGTCAGAGTGGGCTGCCAACATTAACACCCTTACCTACTATAGTAATCTGTGAGATTCCATGCACAAAATACCTATTAGTAGTCTTAAATGTAATACAATAACAATTCACACCTAATTATCCATCAGTTGTAGCATATGTTTTTACACGGAATGCATGAGTCTCAGTGCCTTTATCATAACATTTCATAATAAACTGATTAGGCCGATAGCCAGAATATATTGCTTGCCAACATAACCAACCCATTCATGCTGCATCAATTATAGACTTTGCAATAAGCGAAAAGCGCAATACATGCAGTCTTTTTAGTGAAGCTCACAAATTATGGCCAGTCAAATCCTGTACTCCTGGGACCATCATATGTGTGGAAGCTAAGTCCCACTCTCAGTAGGGCTCTGAAAGCTCTATGTTGTTGATCACATATGGTCAGATGGCAATTGCACTGTCAAGCCAGACATAAAAATCCATGTATGCTAATGACTACCCTCCTCTCATCAGTGCGGCTGCCAGAGAAAAAATCTCTCTCTCCTTTCAGATTAGAATTTACAGAGCTACTACATGGAGTGCCATACGGGTCTGCTCTAAGCCTGGTCCTATTCAACGTACATTTACACCCCTTACTAACTTCAATGAAATCATTCTAGATATCTTTCATAAACTATGCAGATGACACCCAGCTAATTATATTACTGGACAGTGATGACCCGAACCAGCTGAATGACTTCCACGATTGCCTTTCATAAATGGCAAACTGGCTCAGCAACAATACCCAAAAATGTTACGGTAGCAAAATGGAGTTCTTATGCTAGTCCCCCAATAAAGTACCCGGCCAACTTTCAGATAACTTCTGGACATGGACAAGAATCGCAGACTTGATCACAGCTGAATTTGTGCAAAAGTTAGCAGTACAGATAGATATGGAATTCAGGTCAATAAGACAGTGGCTACTTGCTATGGTCTTATGAGAAACCTTAGACACATCGTCCCCCAGCTTGCACAACCAGTAAGAGAAGCTGTTGGTGCAGTGTACAATTCTAAGCAGGATTGACTACTGTAATGCCCTCTTACTGGGAATCGCGGACTACCTGCTATATAAACTCCATAGAATACAGGTAGCCAAATTGGCTCTGAATAAATCATGATTTGATTCTTCCAAATAAACATTAGAAGAACTACACTGGCTACCTGTGCAAGAGAAATGAATCTTTTAAGAAATGTGCATGGGTCATAAGGCCTTGAATGGATCTGGACCCAGACTACTACAGGATAAACTCTCCTACTATAGACCGGCCAGGTGGCTGAGATCATCCTAAACTAATCCAGTACATATACCCAGGTTTAGGAAAACCTGGGTAAGAGGGTGTCTTTTCAAGATCAGGCAGCACATGCCTGGAAGATGCTGCCCCTCTCCCATAGAAGAAAAAGAAATTTGCTCAGTTTCAGGAAGGACCTAAAAACTTGGCTCCACCCTAAATATATTAAGGATTGGAGTCGGTACTGGTTGCTCCTCTCTGGGATGCTTTGAATGAACTCTGATAGCACGAAGAAGCCTGCGAGGTGTACGTCGCACTTAATAAATGAATAATAACAATAACAGTAAATTCTATAGTTATCTAAGACACTTTCATAGAATTACAATGTCTTGTATAAACAATTGCAAGGTTTTGCGCAAGCAGCTGGATAAATATTCAACACTTTATCTTTTTTGCTTAATCAAAACATGTGTTCCTGGCTCCCAGTATGTGGACAGAGCCAAAGACCCTTACCAAGGTATTCGCGCATTTTTGTCTGACCACAGTTGCACTGTCAACCCAGACCATAAAAATAGCGGCTTGTGATTGGTTGAGGGAGCTTCTTCACCCACCAGTCAGTTATTTCACACCAACGGGACCAGTGCTGAGGGACTGAAATTATCTGATTGGCTAGCTGCAACATTGAATAAAACGTTGTAGCCACCATTACAGAATTCAGGGAATCGGCTCCAGAGTTCTGAATTTGTAGAAAACAGACCACATGAACAGACAGGGTTAGCAGACCCTGACTCCCAGTCCCTCGTAGCAAGGGCTGTTGAAAACCTGAGTAATTAAAAAAAAATCAGATTGTTTCCACTATACTGTGGTACTACTGTGGTACTCAGGCCATGTGTGGTACTGCAGTACTCCCATGGTACTGGAGTACCATGCAATTACCACAGTACTTAAAATAATAATAAAGTAGCGGTAAGAAACACACAGCACCACGTGGTATTACTATGGCAAACTTTCAGTGTAAATCCTGATTTCTGTTGGAGCGCTAATACCACCACAACAGTTTGTGCCAGGTTTCCATTATTAAAATAATTTAAAACCAGTGTAAAGTGCTAGCAAATCTGGGCACATCTTTATATCCTACACAACATTGTGGCAAATAATATTCGATTTCCCCTTTAAAACAAAGCAACATACTTTAACATTTAGACACACACCGACCTCCTTGCCGGAAATGTGAGGGTACAATGAATGAATAGGGCAAATGATTGAGAGAATGTACAAGTTTACACCGATTTTTTCTTTCTCTGATGTGGTGGCCTAGAGAGAAAGCAAATTGAGGGGGAGTCACCAACTGTTAAACAAAGGCATGATGATAGATGCATAACAAAAAATGTTCCTATGGATATAGGGAGCGGATTGCCTTGCTATGATAATTATTTTTTTTTTCTCGTCTTCTACGCCCTCCTACATAGCTGGCCCTGCATGTATTGATGTCATATTATGTGGGGAATCAGTCATGTGTACAAAGAATGGTGGGGTTACAGTAGATTCTGATTGATATGCGCTAAATCTGTAATATCTTTATATGGCAATAAAATTACATAAAAAATATTACCTACCAGGTAGCAACTAACATTTAGACTCACACTTTAGACACAAACATGACACACAAACATTCTTTCTATTTTTAACCTGGAGGAGTGGTTCTCACAAGAACCTTTTTTGTTATTTTAAAGATTGTTATATTTTATCATTTTTTTATTTTTCTGTGGGACAACTACAAATAACAAAAAACAAAGCATTGAAAATATAGTTCCAAAGAGTAAAAGAAAAATAGTTTGTTGCAGGTTGCTTAGTGAGCAGCAAAATGCAGTCTCTAGGGGTCTTGTTCTGTTCTCCATCATATATGTTTTTTGCACACTTCATGCAGTACAATGCAATATTAGAATACAGAGGGTCGCATCTCGAGTTTGATTGGCAGCAACCTCTGAAGGGACAGAATCACCAAATTGAAGACTCTGGACTGAAGCAGAAGGTATTGACACTCCCTCATTTTCATCACATTGTCTCTGCTTTTTGTCAGTACTCCTGGAAAATTCTCTGAGACATTGGTTGTAGGTACCCACTTGCAGAGACTTTCTCACCTAAAGTAATAGAAGATAATTCCAAACAGTGGACTATGTTAAGGATCTTAGCTTCTTTCCGGGACTCTTCAGCTCCTCTTTGGTGTTCTCCAGATGCTGTTCTGTGTTTTTGGTGAATCCCCCCAAAACGGAAAAACACTGAAGAATCAGAGAAGAGAGTGCAGTGGATGTACATACATTCTAATGTAACTCGTAATGATATCAATAGGGTGGGAACCCTTACAAAATTCATCTACACATCACAACAGCAAATGAAATGCAGTTTGACCGTTAGTTGCAGGTACTGAAGTCCCATCTACATGTATCGTAGTACCACAATACCCCATATCACAAAAAGTTGATAAAAACGACAAGAAATTATAGTTATTTGCGCCTGTGAGATAACCACCAGGTTTAAACTTAAAATAAATTTGATCCTTCATGGTAAAAATTTTATTTTTTTATTTCTGGTTTCCCCAGTCCTCCTGCCATTGGCTCTGTGGGTTCCATGGAAGTACTGCGGTATCTATAGGACATCAATAAAAAAATATAAAATGGAAGTTTATGTTGACTTTTATCCTTGCCTTTTTAAGTTTGTTGACGGTGTTATGCTGCACTATGTATATTTAATCTGCTTTTCTCTATTTAAAGTTGCTCTGTGAGAGTTGACCTGAGTGCGAGGTGAGGTGTGCTGAGAGATGCCCATTGTTTAAGGGTTGAGAGATACCCTGTGAGAGTTGACCTGAGTTTGAGGTGAGGTGAGTTGAGAGATACCTATTGTTTAAAGGTTGAGAGTTGCCCTGTGAGAGTTGACCTGAGTGTGAGGAGAGGTGGGTTGAGAGATCCCCATTGTTTAAGGGTTGAGAGATGCCCTGTGAGAGTTGACCTGAGTTTGAGGCAAGGTGGCTTGAGATACCCATTGTTATGTTATGTTACGAACTTTTGTATTGCGCACAGCTGCCCCAGCTAAGGGGCGTCCTGGCGCATGGCAAGAAATAAGCAACACCTACAAGGAACTTAACAGAAAAGGAGACAAAGGCAATTTATTCAAACAACAAAGTTTTTAAAGCTTTACGGAAAGCTAAAAGATCATCAAACAACCGCATCTCAACAGGAAGAGAATTCCAAAGCTCAGCCGCTCTGACCCGGAAAGAGCGGCCGCCGACCCGACACAGCCTGTATCGGGGGATCACCGTAAGAGCTTGATCCAAAGATCTCAGGGACCGGGTAGGCACATACCAAGACAAAAGGTTTGCAAGAATTTGAGGACTCCCACCCCTCAAAATCTTGAACGCCATACACAGCACTTTAAACTGGATTCTTGCCCTGATAGGCAACCAGTGCAGTGATCTCAAAGTGCTGGAGACGGAACATGTTCGGGGTAAGCCAACAATGGCTCTCGCCGCGGCGTTCTGAACGCGTTGGAGGCGGGTAACCTCCGCCACATTAGCCCCTACCAGAAGCGAGCTGGCATAGTCCAGGCGAGATAACACTTCAAGACGGGACGCAGCGACCGTAGTATGCCAAAGCAACAGGCCGCGGTTCTCTTCGTATGGCCCACAAAGCTGAGGGAGGGATCCATCCATACTCCAAGGTTCTTTAATTCTGTGACTGGAATGGGGGCCGGCCCCAGCTCCGCAGGTCACCATCTGTCCCCCCATAGTTCCGACCTCCTACCGGCGATCATGATCTCCGTTTTCTTTGCATTGAGCTGGAGACAGTTGTTCTTCATCCAGCTCGCCACCGCCCTAAGTCCACTCTGAAACCTGGGGGCATCCCGGTCCGCATCCCCGCTGATCGTAACCGCTAGCTGAGTGTCGTCGGCATATGAGACCATGGTCATGCCCCATTGCTTGACGACCTCAGCCAGCGGTCTCACGTAAAGATTGAACAACGTGGGACTCAGCGAGGAGCCTTGCGGCACCCCCTGTTTCAAAGGATGGAATTGGGACTGGAACGGTGGGATAGCAACGCTAAAGAAACGATCGTCTAGGAAGGACCGGAACCACTGGAGGGCCAGACCACTCAGCCCATTCTCCTCCAGGCGATGCAATAGGATAGGATGCGAGACAGTGTCAAACGCGGCGCTCAGATCTAGTAAAACGAGCGCCGCTGTCTGCCCCGCATCCATCACCATGCGAAGATGTTCAGCCATGGAGAGAAGGGCGGTCTCCGTGCTGTGCCCAGCACGGAACCCGTTCTGGGTGGGATCCAAGATGTTAGCATGGATGAGGTGGGCCGAAAGAACTTTGTTGACATGGGCCTCCAATACTTTGGTCGGCCATAGGAGCAAGGAGATAGGCCGATAATTTTCAGGTTTCTCTGGATCCAGGGAAGGTTTCTTTAAGATGGGAGAAACCACCGCCCGCTTCCAACTAGCGGGTACCGTGCCTGACTCCAACGAGATATTGATCAAGGAGTGTACCACGGCCCGGCCCACAAACGACTGATCTCTAAAAAGAGTCGGTCTAAGCGGATCAGCGGGGGACCCTGATTTAACCTGCTGAGCCAGAAGGTCAAACCCCTCAGATGTCAAAGGGGGCAGCACGTGCAAAGAGGTGTCTCCATAGATGTTAATCGGAAACTCAACTGGAGGCCCTGTATAAGGGAACGTCTTATAGATGTTTTGGACCTTTTCCAGAAAAAACAAAGCAAGGGCCTCACAGTGAGTGGTCGAGCCAGTCGTTGGAGCACAGGCTCGCTTTGCTAGCAGATCCTTCATCACTTTAAAGATGGTTTTGGAGGGATTGGAGCTGTTACCGAATTCAGCAGCGTAGTAAGCTGCCCGCGCTCGGCAAACAGCCCGATGGTAAGTTTTGACGGAGGCGAGATAAATAGTTTTTTTCCCGTTATCGTACGCCTTCCGCCAAGCCCTCTCCGCTCGCCTACAACTACCCTTGAGAGTGCGTAAGGCGCCATCGTACCACGGACTTGAGTCCCTGGAGCTGATCTTTCGAGCGGTGATAGGAATAAGGGCGTCAAGCACCTTGGAGATCCAGGAGCAGAACCTTTCGTAGCCTGTGTCAACAGCTACCAAAGGTTCTAAAGGCTCCGCGGCGAGGACATGATTTAAGTCCTCTAGCCGTAATTTGCTCCAACGCCGTCTCGCGACCAACTTAGCAGGGGGAGTAGTAATCATTCCCGGCAAGGGGGTACAGATGGCAACCAAAGAGTGGTCCGACCAGCCAAGGGGTGTGACGGCAGTGACAGAGGCATCTGCCAAGTTTGTAAAAAATGGATCTAAAGTATGGCCGCCTGTGTGAGTAGGCTGCCGAACCAATTGCACAAGCTGAAGGGCCTCCAAGTCAGCAAGAAGACCGCTTACCGTTGAGATGTTAGGGTTATCGAAGTGTAAGTTAAGGTCTCCCAAGATGGAAAAGTTGGGGCAACCTACCGCCAGAGTGCTGACCACGTCGGGAAAAGCAGCTCTAAACGCCACATCGCTACCAGGGGGGCGATATACCACCATCCCCGAGAGTGAAAAATGTGAGGTGACCAGAACCTTAAACACCGCACTTTCACACCCCGCAATAGTCAGCCCAGACCAGCTACAAGTGAAGCTGGAACGCATGGCAAGAGCAATGCCCCCTCCCCTAGTAGATCGATTAAGGGTAAAGACAGAAAAGTCAGAGGGGAATGCCAGATTGATGATAGCCGCATCGTCGTCCTTCAGCCACGTCTCTGTGATGGCCACGATTTCCGGGGCCTCCTCCTGTATCAGGTCAAACACGGCCTGATGATGCTGCACCAGAGACCTGGCATTAAGACTGAAGATGCGAAGAGCATGCTCAGGGCGATTGCTGTGAAGAGCAGCCGTTGGATTGTCCTGTACGATCGAGGTTGGAGGATCCAAAGTCCACCCACCGCAATCACAATGATAAGGGCCAACTAAAGGATGTATAGGAGGAAGACTGCAGCTTACAGTCGAGCGTCCTATGTCCCGCAGAGTTTCGCTAGTGTACACAAACATGGCAAGGGGTGCCGCGACCACCACAGAGAAACAACGGGTGCCCGCTGAGCCCTGTGCGCCCGGCGTGTCCTTGGCGCGGACGGGCGCAGACGGGCAGGACTCAGGCACGACTCCGGCTAAGCGACGGCGTCACACTGCGCGTTCCCGCTGCGCGGGAAAGGACGACTTTAAATAGGCGAGTCGAATGGCACCACGAGCGAAGAGACGCTCCAAGATGGCGCCCGTGTAAAAAGCTACCCAGCCCAAGGCAAGATGGCGCCCACCGATCCAACCCCGGGACCCGGACCCGCCAAACGGCGGTGCTTAAACCTTTTATATGCAGGTAAGAGGGCGAGGGGCAATTCCCAGAAGCAAACGCCTAAAAGCAAGGGACAATTCAAACAATAGCAAAGAAAATAGAAAACAGGTAATTAAAAAGCAGCGCGGCCGCAGCGCGACCTGCAGGAAAGCAAATCCTTGACCAAATGGCAAAGTCTAAGTCCGCCTTAAATAGGCGAGTCGAATGGCACCACGAGCGAAGAGACGCTCCAAGATGGCGTCCGTGTAAAAAGCTACCCAGCCCAAGGCAAGATGGCGCCCACCGATCCAACCCCGGGACCCGGACCCGCCAAACGGCGGTGCTTAAACCTTTTATATGCAGGTAAGAGGGCGAGGGGCAATTCCCACAAGCAAACGCCTAAAAGCAAGGGACAATTCAAACAATAGCAAAGAAAATAGAAAACAGGTAATTAAAAAGCAGCGCGGCCGCAGCGCGACCTGCAGGAAGCCAAATCCTTGACCAAATGGCAAAGTCTAAGTCCGCCTTAAATAGGCGAGTCGAATGGCACCACGAGCGAAGAGACGCTCCAAGATGGAGCCCGTGTAAAAAGCTACCCAGCCCAAGGCAAGATGGCGCCCACCGATCCAACCCCGGAACCCAGACCCGCCAAACGGCGGTGCTTAAACCTTTTATATGCAGGTAAGAGGGCGAGGGGCAATTCCCAGAAGCAAACGCCTAAAAGCAAGGGACAATTCAAACAATAGCAAAGAAAATAGAAAACAGGTCATTAAAAAGCAGCGCGGCCGCAGCGCGACCTGCAGGAAGCCAAATCCTTGACCAAATGGCAAAGTCCAAGACCGCCTTAAATAGGCGAGTCGAATGGCACCACGAGCGAAGAGACGCTCCAAGATGGCGCCTGTATAAAAAGCTACCCAGCCCAAGGCAAGATGGCGCCCACCGATCCAACCCCGGGACCCAGACCCGCCAAACGGCGGTGCTTAAACCTTTTATATGCAGGTAAGAGGGCGAGGGGCAATTCCCAGAAGCAAACGCCTAAAACCAAGGGACAATTCAAACAATAGCAAAGAAAATAGAAAACAGGTAATTAAAAAGCAGCGCGGCCGCAGCGCGACCTGCAGGAAGCCAAATCCTTGACCAAATGGCAAAGTCTAAGTCCGCCTTAAATAGGCGAGTCGAATGGCACCACGAGCGAAGAGACGCTCCAAGATGGCGCCTGTGTAAAAAGCTACCCAGCCCAAGGCAAGATGGCGCCCACCGATCCAACCCCGGGACCCGGACCGGCCAAACGGCGGTGCTTAAACCTTTTATATGCAGGTAAGAGGGCAAGGGGCAATTCCCAGAAGCAAACACCTAAAAGCAAGGGACAATTCAAACAATAGCAAAGAAAATAGAAAACAGGTAATTAAAAAGCAGCGCGGCCGCAGCGCGACCTGCAGGAAGCCAAATCCTTGACCATTGTTTAAGGGTTGAGAGATACCCTGTGAGAGTTGACCTGAGTTTGAGGCGAGGTGGGCTGAGAGATACCCATTGTTTAAGGCTTGAGATATGCCCTGTGAGAGTTGACCTGAGTTTGAGGCGAGGTAGCTTGAGAGATCCCCATTGTTTAAGGGTTGAGAGATGCCTGTGAGAGTTGACCTGTGTTTGAGGCGAGGTGGGTTGAGAGATACCCATTGTTTAAGGGATGAGAGATGCCCTGTGAGAGTTGACCTGACTGTGAGGAGAGGTGGGTTGAGAAATCCCCATTGTTTAAGGGCTGAGAGTTGCCCTGTGAGAGTTGACCTGTGTTTGAGGCGAGTTGGGTTGAGAGATACCCATTTTTTAAGGGATGAGAGATGCCCTGTGAGAGTTGACCTGAGTTTGAGGCGAGGTGGGTTGGGAAATACCCATTGTTTAAGGGATGAGATATGCCCTGTGAGAGTTGACCTGAGTTTGAGGCGAGGTGGGTTGAGAGATACCCATTGTTTAAGGGTTGAGAGATGCCTGTGAGAGTTGACCTGAGTTTGAGGCGAGGTGGGTTGAGAGATACCCATTGTTTAAGGGTTGAGAGATGCCTGTGAGAGTTGACCTGAGTTTGAGGCGAGGTGGGCTGAGAGATACCCATTGTTTAAGGGATGAGAGATGCCCTGTGAGAGTGGCCCTATGAGTGAGGCGAGGTGGGTTGAGAGATATCCATTTGTTTGGGTTGAAAGATACTTTTTTTGCTATGTTTCTCTGAGTTTTCCTGTGTGAGTGGGAATCGGTTTAAAAATACCCTGTGATTGTGATGCGTTTAAAGATATCCTGTGATATTGTGAGTTTAAAGATACCTTTTGCAAAAAAAAATCAGAATTTCCCATAGAGTGTGGGAATGTGATGTGGTGAAGGATACCTTTTTGCTGAGGTTCCCGGTTAAAGGTACCAAACTTCCTAAGGGGTTTAGGATGAAGGGGCATTTTGTTTATCCCAATATTATCAACCTTCCTAAGAGGTTATTGGTGAAGGGGCATTTTGTTTAGCCCAAGGTTACCACCCTTCCTATTGGATTATGGGTGAAGGGGCATTTTGTGTAACCTAAGGTAACCACCCTTCCTAAGGGTTTAAGGGTGAAAGGGCATTTTATTTAACCCAGGGTTACCACCCTTCCTAAGGGGCTATGGGTGCAGGGGCATTTGTATAGCCCAAGCTTACCACCCTTCCCATGTCATGTTTGTGATGCAGGAGAAGTGGGTGTGTAGCTTTATTGTTGTGAAGTATGATTCTTGCGCAACTATACTTGTTTCAGAGTTGTGTTATGAAGGATACGGGCTGGTCCTGGTGTGAGTATGTTTCATCAGGGGAACGGATAGTTGTTTCCATGTTTTAGTTTACCTGCACTCGTGCATTGTGACATCTTTTGTCCTTTTGTTTTGTGGGATTTTTTTGGGATATATGTTCTAATGTTTCCTTAAGAAGGGAAGAAGTGTTGTGACTTGCTGTGGTAGCTATGCCTCCTCCACAGAGTTCCAGGCCCCTGCTGCTCAGCCAGTGTGTGAGGTCATCTAGAATGTAGAAAGTGTTAGTGGGAGAGGTCAGTTGTAGATGGGCTGAGCAGCATGGTGCTGCTCCTGGTGGGGCTGGACCATCATCTAACTTACTTGTAACTACGATCCAATAAACCTACCTATAATACACTTTCCAGCTTCTAAACTTTGATAACAACACATTTCATTTAAGAAATGATGATTAAAATGAGTGGTTTTGTCTTGTCATTGAAACAATGGTTTTTGCTCTAGCAAGGTAAAATAAGGACATATTTCAATCTTGATGGAATCACAGCTGTAAAACTTCCTTAAGAAATGATAGGTAAAATTTAAGAAAATCTACCTCGATGTAATGAATCACAATATAACTCCTGTGATGTCATAATGGTAGTATATCTACTGGAAGTATAAGGTAGCAGTAGAAAGAGGCATGAGAAGGGATACAAACTCAGCAGCTTTGGCGTTTTGGCAACAATGGCATGTGGCAGTACTGGCAGTGGTCTCAAAAATAAAGTTTGGGCCCTGCACTCCTTTTTTTTAAAATTTAGGACTACTTAAAAACAAACAGCAAATACCACAGCACCTGAGTAATCAATCAGAACTGTGCTCAAGTACTCCCCATCCCCTAAGAACAGGACCGATGGAAATCTGCGATTATGCATTCGCTGCGTTTTTCGCAGATTTTAGCAAAAAAAGAGGATGCTTCTAGTTCAAACAGTTCAAAATACAGTACACATGTTGCAGGGCAGTGGAAGGCCCTTTTCAAAGATTAACTGGTCATCTTCATCTTGCTTATTGCCAAATCTGAGAGTAAAACTACTACGAATGATATGCAACCCTAGACACTGTTAATAAGCGTAATGATGAAAAAATATTGAAGTAATACTATCACGAAATGTGCCGTGATAATATATATTTTTTTCGTTCTACAGAATTTAGTCAACCCTGCCATATAATTTGGGCCCACACTGCTGCATAATTCCAGTGGCACTTGTGTTTTGCTTCCCCCTAAGTACTCTGAGAGCTGCATTGTTCCCTTTGGGCACTATGCCACCATTTTCTTTCCCTCTGTCTAGCACTTTAAGCAAGAACACCTCTGCCCTCCTTGTTCTCTATGTACTTTTTCATCATCCATTCTCAAGTGTTATTGCCTTTCCTTACTACACAACGTACACGTTGTTGAGATTTCTTCAGATGCAATGGAGGAAACATCATAACATGAAGAATTCGTCTCCAACAATAAAAATAAATTCCTGCTAAGCTGCTATTTTCCTTCAAAGTACAGAACATTCTCCGTTTGGTTCATTTCATAGTAGACAGTGCCCCCACAGTTGCAAGTGAGAATGCACTGGAAGCTTAGCAGGGTGGTTTTTAATTTTCTTCAGCATCAACAAGCCGAAGGCACATGGTAACCAGGCACAGGAAGTACATATGTATAAGAGGCGATTCATATATGGCATTTGTGAAGAGTCAAAAAGACTAAAAAGCAAGTCTAAAATGCCATCGTTCTGTACTCTCCAGCTCTTTAAAACATTCCAGCACTGCGTGTGTAAATGAAATAAATTCTTCCATCCAGAAATTATTGACTCTACTCGAACAGATCCTCCTTACTGCCAAGGAAGGAAATAGTTCCAGATTTTGTCCCATTCTGATCATTTTTACTTAGAGCAGTTTTATGCATGCGCTCAACTGGTGTGATAATGCCAATTTAGTTGCAAACACTCATTTACTGGTGAAGCAGGACTTCCGGGAAATTTATAATGAAAGACTTGGACTCTGTTAATGTTACCTGATGGCTGCTAAAGTTACAGGGGATATCTGGTACCAGAGGCTAATTTGGGAATTTTAGAGGCACACATGCATCAAGGTATTTTGCGATCGCAAACAGTGCGATAAGCTAAAATCGTTTGTTTGCAATCGCAAAATGTCCTTTTGCAATGCATGACAGTTTTAGACATTCGCAACTTAGGTAATGGTAATTTCTTGCGATTAACGAAATTGCATATGTAAATAGGGAATTACAATGCAAGAAGCCTTTCCTAAAAGCGAACCGTGCATTAAGGAAATGCTAATTTACATCAACTACAAGTTGGTGCTAATTTGTGCGTACTTTAAAAAATGCACAAAATTGAATTTTTCAAAGTGCCATGTGGCGCACACATGCATTAGGACATGTGTGTTCGTTACATGTGCACCTATTTGTTTTAGGGGCGATACAGGGGGACCTTGCCTTTGCATTACCTAATTTGTAATTTGTGATTACCAATTAGGTAATTGCAATTTTGGTAATGCAAAACTATTTCAGGCCCATAGGAAAGAAAGAATTCATAATTGCAAATAGTGATTCCCTGATTGCATTTACGATTCTCAAGGAATCGCAATTAGACAATCGCTATTTGCTGTTTGTGTTGTTGCATTGCAATTTGCTTTTATAAAATAGCGATTTCTTATAAATCGCTAAATGGTAATCACAAAGGGCTACTTTGATGCATGTGCCCCTTAGTTATCAGCATTCCTCAGTAAAAACACCTGATTCTATTCATTATGACCTAGGCGCTGGCAGAGGGCAATAATCGATGGCGGGGGGAGAGGTCTCAATTCAAAAGTATTTTGCTATAAATCTGTGAGAAGTTTTCTTATTGTAAACCTGACTTAATCCTGGTATACTACTGGAATTCAGGAGTAAGCCAGGAGTATTAGGAAAGTAAGTAGTTACCAAAATATTTATGAATCTGACTGAGTGTTCAAACTGGCAATTCCTTGTGGAAGTAGCTGTGTATGAGCTAACAAGGTTCAAGTTTTGTCTATGATTCTTATTTATATTTTTACATTGCTATTTTTTCACTGAAGAGATAGATGTAAGCTACACAAAGTATTAAACAGGACATAAATAAAGTAAAATACATATGCATACATAATAAACACAATTGTGTCCATTCAGGATATTTTTTTATCAACTGAAAAATATATATATCTATATACACACACATATATATATATATTCACAAAAAAAAACATAGGTTTCACATCAGTTATAGTTAGCTGGAAATTTTACTGTCATAAAACCATTGAAATTCCACGTTATAGTTAGTTGGACTCACTATAACTTGCGCGTGTAATGCACTGCTGATGACGTCACAAATTACATCACTCATGACATGGTCAGTGACATCACTCATGACATCACTGATGACACCATCCAGTGAATGTGTGTCTTTCTGAAAAATAAATAAATAAGAATAAATGTTTAAATAAGTGTGTAAATGCTTGTTTTTTTAAAAAAATTATTGGTTAACTGGCTTATTAAGATTGACATCTCAAATGACATCACTGATGACATCATCCAGTGAATGTGTGTCTTTCTGAAACATACATATTTTTCATATATGCATATCTAAAGGTCGACAGAAAAATAAATGGGTAAAAAAGTGTCCAAATAGATGGGTTTTTTTAAAAATTGATTATATAACTGCCTTATTAATTGTATCTTAGTGAATACATAAATTTGAAAGTATTGTTTAAATATTTAAATATATGTATCAGTGTTTCACTTTGTGTATAAATGGCTGCATGGATTGGTGAGTAGCTACATGTGTGTGTATATGGGTTATTAGATGTTTTTTTAGTGTCAGTATGAGTGTCTGTATGGTTTGGTGGGAGTGTTACTTAGCACATAGATGCATCAATGACTGACTCACTGTTTGTATGTGTTTTGAAGACGGCATATGTGCAGGACTGTTTGGGTGGATGAGTGTGTATATGCGTGTGTTAGTGAGTGAATGACTGTCTCACTAGTGTCTTTATCTGTAACTACATATGTTTTAATCTAGTATATGTGAGTATTGATGTATATGAGTGATTATATGTGAGTGTGAGAGACTGAAAGACTTCTTGTTTAAATAAGTATGTGTTTCTATAAGTGATTGTTTAAGAGAGTAAGTATGTGTAAGTTTCCTTAGAAGTAAGGTGGTAGTGTGTGTATAGCTGTATATGCAAATAAATGGATGTTCAATAGTTTATTTTGCATGTGTGAGTATGTGTTTGAGTAACTTTTGGATGACTGTCGGTGTGTAACAGGATGTATAGATGTATCACTACATATGATGAGTGAGTATATGTATGAGTGACTATATAGAACTCTTGATGAATGAGTAAATGTGTATATAGATGGTGGAATTATTGAATTGGTTGTTGTAACTGGTATGGGTATCTCCATTTTTTAAAATGTTTTAATGTATATTTTTCTTTTTGTGTTTCATGGGTTACATTACAGTGAAAGGAGGTCTGTCACTCTGTCACAAGGATGATGTCATCAGTGATGTCATGAGTGATGTCACTGACCATGTCATGAGTGATGTAATTTGTGACGTCATCAGCAGTGCATTACACGTGCAAGTTATAGTGAGTCCAACTAACTATAACGTGGAATTTCAATGGTTTTATGACAGTAAAATTTCCAGCTAACTATAACTGATGTGAAACCTATGGTTTTTTTAGTGAATTTAATAGGTTTTTTAAATGCTAATTCCTAACTATAACTGGTGTGAAACCTATGGTTTTTTCAGTGAATTTCATAGGTTTTTTAAATGCTATTTCCTAAATATAACTGGTGTGAAACCTATGGTTTTTTCAGTGAATTTCATAGGTTTTTTATATGCTAATTCCTAACTATAAGTCTCACTTTATAAGTAAGACTGTTAGCGCTCTAGTTGTTTAGAACACTCTGGTATATTCTGTTATTGGGCTACAGTTTGGCTACATCTGGCTGATATTTGGGCTATATTTTTTTTTTGTCTCTGGTGGCCATCTTTGGGATACATTGGGCTACATTGGGCTACATTTGGGCTACATTTTGGCTCTAACATATATTAAGCCCAATGTAGCACAATACATATTTTTCAAAAGTTAATTTTTTTAAAAACCACTTCAAAATAGGGCTACCTGTCCCTACAATTATCCCATTTTTTTTTTTTTTTTTTTGGAGCGCTCCCGGTGCGCGCCCCGGGGAGCGCCCTGGAAAGCGTACTTCTATAAAGCGCCCCGGGGCGCGCTCCTGGGAGCGTCCCGTGAGCGTCAATATCATGAACGAAAACATGATCGTGACGTATCGCGTAGCCGCGTCAACGCGTAACGCACCCGGAAGTACTCGAGCGAATACGATCGCGCAACGTAAACATCCGACGCGCTTACGCTACGCGCCCCGGGGCGCGTAGCGTAAGCGCGTCGGGTCATGTGACCTGAAAATAACACTTTTCATTGGTTTATAACAGTTTTGGTTTCATAATGATGAAGCCCCTGGTCTTGTGACCTGAAAATAACACTTCTCATTGGTTCAGGACAGTTTTTTTTCTCCAAATGATGAAAGACCCCAACTTTTTTCCTTATTCTGACTTTGTCCTTTGACTGAGGAAGACCTGTTTGTACATCTCTACCTTTTTGATCTTAATAATGGCTTCCTTCAGTAGCAGCATCAGCTGGTGCATCTGCCCCACCAACACCACCACCACCACCAACAGGACCAGCTCCAGATTATATTGGTGGTCAAGAAGAGGGGGAGGAGGAAGAGGAAGAGGAGGAGGGGAGGAGAAGATGGCTGCCTGAAGAAAATACCCCATACAAGCCCAAGCCACACATTGTATGGGAGTTTTTTTCACTCCCAGAGGGCAAGAAAAAAGTGAATGCGGCTAAGGTAACTTGCCTAATCTGCAATGAAGAACTCTCAAGGGGCAACCCAAACAAAAAATATTCATTTGGTAACTATACCATGATTCGTCATATGACCAGAAAGCACCCTAACAACTATTCTCGTGCAGAGCTCAGGGAACCTTCCCCATTCTTCAAGGACCACCTCCCAAAGAGAAAAAAATATATATTTTAAATGCCCCGCGGGGCCCTTTTAGAGCCTACACATCAAACCTGGAGGGTCAAAGGGGGTCTATCCCTGACGCCTTATGGTCATTTCCCCCTTTGTTTTAGCCACCTCTTGTGTCTCGATTTGACCGAGACACAAGATGGCGGCCGCTCCGGACTGTTTCGAATGTTTACAGACACCCGAGAGCCAATCAGCTTTCCGTGCGCACCTCGTGTGTCGCGCCCGGAGCGCTCCCCGGGGGGCGTACCGGGGCGCGGCTATAGATATATATATTTTTTTGAACCTAAATTACTCAAAATCCACTGGAGCACATATCTTGAGACATAGCAAAGGCACATCGGGCTACCAGTCCCTACAATTTTGCCAAGTTTGGTGTAAATCCATTCAGCCGTTCGGGCTAAAAGTGAAATCGACCGCCCTATGGAAATTAACATGGGGAAAACGTGTTTTGGGACCCCCCTTTTATCTCGGCCCCCGCTTGACATATCCCCCCAAACTTTCAAGAAAGGACCGGGGCGCCGCGAGGCCATTTTGAGGAAATTTTCAGGCAGATTCGTCAACCGGCGCCAAAGTTATTCCAAATAGAATTTTGAGATTTAACATTGAAAAAAATCCTAACTATAACTACCTACTGGCGACCGCCGGTAGGTAATATATATATATATATATATATATATATATATATATATATATATATATATATATATATATATATATATATATATATATATATATATATATATATATATATATATATATATATATATATATATATATATATATATATAGAGAGAGAGAGAGAGAGAGAGAGAGGGAGAGAGAGAGAGAGAGAGAGAGAAAGAGAGAGAGAGAGAGAGAGAGAGAGAGATTAAAGATATATATATATACCTGGTTTTTTGTTGCAACTTGATATTTGCTGGGCTTGCACGTATATAAAGTTCAGATATAACAGGGTTAAGTACGTAGATTGCACTAGTGGAGAAGTGTGGCTCACTGGTTAGAGGAGGCAGACCGGGAAGCAGAGGGACCAGGGTTCAATTCCCGGCTCGGTGGGGTCTTGAGTCCAAAAATGTCCACGGACTCGACAATTCTTGCTCCGGTGCCTACTCGATTCACGGGTTCACACTCTGCGACTCTGGGCAATAGCTTGCTTAATCTCCACAACGGCCCCTCGCTGTGGGATGCCTGGCTTGCACCTTGCGGATTCCCTGCCGGGGTTATCTCACTGGCAAATACCAGGACGGGTTCCCTAAGCAAGCGCTTAGAGACCAGTTGGTGATTTGCGCTATATAAATTCCTGTACATTTACATTTAAATGGTGGAATAATAACTATTACACACTTTGCACATTTATTGCCATTGTTGTGGTGAATGCCCTTTACGTAGAAAATATTCCCTGCATTGATTTTTCTAGGATCACACAGACCCTTGTTTCTATTTTATAAGAGTAGACCTCCAGTACCACAACCAGTTTTGTCGTACTCCCCGCCTACCTTCTCCTTGACTTGTTTAGAGGGCAGTGGCATACCCATCTTTTTTATCTGCCTCCCTTCATCCTCCACCAATACTTAGCCTCTAGCACATCCACCATGGCTGTACCATGTAGCTATACCTTAGTACGGCAACTCCTGCCTTTACCCCTGTCAGTACTCTAGTATATTTACTCCTATACACACCATAGTGTGTACTACTCTGCCTCTAACCCTATCTACACCCTAGTACCTATACAGCTAGCTATACCCCTAACAAATCACCCTGTTTATACCATTGTAGCTTTGCGATATCACACCTATATCCTACTACTGCTAACGCTAACATACTATATTTTCTCCTATTTATACTCTAGTACTTTTATTCTAGCATATCTACCTCTTACTGTACCATTAGATTGCTAACCCTAGTCTTACTGTTGTTCTTGTACCACTATACCTTGTCAGTGGCATCAGTAGCATGAGGTTATGAAGGTGGATTTCAGCCAGTCACAGTTTATCACTGACCTCTAATAATACTGTCTTGTAGGTCCATAAGTAAAATGGCAAAAGTCACACTACAATTCCCAGGATGCTTTGTCCTGCTGGATAAAAATGAGACATGCTTAGTTCCCCTAAAAGTATAATAGTGCACAGCTTTTCTTGTGCCCCATCCTCCATTCTTTCTCCTTACCAGTTACGGGAGATCTGTACCTTCTCCCACCAGGATGTGGTAGATGACAGCTAAGTAACTATCTTGACTGCAACAGCAACCATAACGAAGTCTGTGGTGGTCTACAAGCTTACCTTCAGGAGACTTCAGTTAAAAAAGAGGAACAAATAGATAAAGTTCTGCTCCAACGAGGCACCCGAGAATGACTGAATAAAAAAATGCCACACTCTAACTGCCCTGTTAATATATGGCCTGATTGTATGTTATTGTAGCCTAGAGGTACCACAATAAAGTTTTAGCCAGTCCTTTGCTGCTAGTAGCTGTGGCTTAGTTTTACCACTTTTCAGATTAAATAAAAGGTAAATAATAGGAGAAATGGAGTGCAGACCACCTACACAATGTTAGTTTTACCACTGACATTCTTTAAGTGATGTGGTCAATACGCAAAAAGATTTCATAATAGTGGCACTAGCAGCAATAACTAAATACATCACCTAGTCATGATCTAAATAGCATTGTCTTTCTCTAAGTAATGTCCAGTTTAGCTCTAGTAGCAAAATAACAGTATATGGGTGCTTTCATTGTAGAAATGGTGACTGTAGTTATATTGAGGACTGCTTGATTTTGAAAATGCAGCAAGGCAGGGAGACCCAAAGTAAATCCCCACACTATCATCTGGACTCCCATTCGAACCAATGGTTGCAGGTGGTGGCCTTCTGCACTCATTTTTAGGGACTGGGGCAGAATGAGAAAGGAAGGCAGAAAAGTAATAAAGTAGGAGGAAGAGAAAAACTTGAAATTGGGACGAGTAAGCAAAGCAGGGATGAAACAGGTACTGCAAAAGTAAAATAAAGGGACAGGGAGCGTTTGCTGCTAGCTAACATAAATGTCAAGCCCATGTTCGACAGCGCTGGTAACGAGCTTTTGATGAAAGCTTTGAGCCCCGGCACTTATTATTTTACAAATTTAGCACTGTATGTTGTGCCAAACTTACTAAGAATCTGTACTGGGCAAAGGCATGGAAAGTGACACAAAGTGATGCAATCTCTTCCAGGTATACTCAATTTCCACAGTAGAATATGTTTTGCACTGTAAAGGTCCACTTTTCTCAGCACAAATAGCCCTCTGCGCTGCTCTGTGATACTTTGCATTAAAGGTCTCTACTTGGATGTAACTTGGGAGGATCAGCACAAGCACTCATCGTTTTAAACACAAAAACAGATCTACTAAGGCAGGTAGACTAGGCTTTGCATCAAATATACAGCCTCCTGAAAGCAGGTGCCAATAAGGAGAAATGTTTTAATTTGTCCAGATGTTCCACACACTACATATGCTTTACACTGCACAGTACACATACAATGCGTTTGGTGCTTCAGAATTTCTTCAGGTTGTAGGGGTTGCTTCCGGTACAAATCATATGCTAGAGAGCACATACGCAGCTCTACACCATCGATCACAGGTTGTGAGTCAGGGAAGAGAATGACAGCAGCAATTCTTTTAATAAATATGACACTATGTTGCTTTCTTCTCCATGTGCAATGCAGTGAAGAACATTTGGTTGCTCTACTGCAATGGTTATTAATCTTTTGATGTATGTGGACCCTCACTTAATCATTACTAATCATTACTAGATGACTTGGACCCCACTGAATCATTATTGGAATCTGGGGACCCACACTGATCAAAAAATCAAATAGAGAGTGGAACACTTGATACTGCAGCACCAGGGTTCTTTGGAGACCTTCTTTAACTGCATCGCTGCTGCGGTGATTTTTGCGCTGTGCGGCTTTTTTCCAAAAGCCGCGTTACATGACGAGCTGAGCTCGTCATCAGCACACGCCACCCGTGGCTGATGACGAGCTGAGCTCGTCATCAGCAGCGAAGGAGTTAAAAGCCCTCATACACGCACATAAGCGGTGGTATATCTTGGTTCTACACCATTATACTTAGCATGGGTGCATTATCATAGGGTCTTTATATAGTTGTATGCAACCTCCACCCGGAGGTAACCACTAGCTATGTAGCAGTGTCCAGAAATGATGCTCTCAAAAAAAAAAGAAAAAAGGGTGTATGTCTAAAAATCCTTGGCTCACCAAAACAAATTTTTAATAAGGACGTGTGATTCAAGAATTATTAAAAAGAATTTCATATAGATGGGGATCGTGTTACTAGAACTACTATACATCAAATTTGGTCAGAGTTAGTCGACATGTTTCAGCCCCACTGTGCCCAGCCGGGTCTAGGGGGCTTTCTTCAGGACCGAGATGAAAGTTAAAATACTCGCATAATTTGTGTAGTACAACAGTGGTTATTTTCTCCACCTTCTGTTTGGTGAGTTCAGTAGTCCCTACAACCGAAGAAAAAACTATATATAAATATCTATTGTTCATATATAACCCTATATGCATGTCTAAATACTTCAAACACTGATTTAGTGATAGTAAAAAAAACGGCAAACACTAATGTAGTGATAGGAAAAAATACTGTGAACATGTTACTGAGGCTGTCAAGTTCGTCCTATCTGTCACCATTTGATGTGAAAACGGTTTGTCTTAAGTTCCAATTTCTGAAGATAAAGATGGCATTTAGCGCGCTTTATTTGTGGAGTTGATACTAATTGTATGGTGAACTCATAGTGTGTAAAATGTCCTCTATGTTAAAAAGTGAATAATGCGTTACAACGTGATCAATATTATCATGATTCCTAAATAGTAGCCCCTCTTATAACATTTGTTGTGCCAAATAGAACTTGTAACTATTAATAACGTTCGTTGTTAATAAGCGTTAGTTATTCTACCTCTGAAGTCTTTAGATAATACTTCCTTCGGGGGTCAAGAGATAGTCTTCTCCATCACATATATCAAAAGGAAATATATTGTTAAAGGAACGGTCTTCCTTGGTTTTCTCCTCATAATTCTGGCGGCATGGCGGTTCTCACCAGCTCTATGGAAGTCCCTAGCTTCTGCTGCCGCTACACACTGAGTCATTACTGGAAGCCTAGGTGCCCAGCCTAAGCATTTTTAATGTACACAGTACACAAGAAATACAAGAAATACAAAATGTGCATTTAACAAACAAATACAAAAATGATTAAATATTTTAATGAATTCATAAACAAATACAAAATATCAAAATCATTCTATACTCTGTTTAATGCACCTGCACAGCTCCCATGCATCAATTTGAAGATACTTAATTTTTATCATCAAATTTCAAATTCCTTCAGATTTACACAATGTTCTAAAATACTCAACTGTACATTTTGCTTTTTTAGTCATATACACTTGATTAATCTGTTAATATGATTTACTTTTCAAAGGAGTCATGGACCCCCGGAGTAGGCTTTGCAGGCTCCAGGGCTTCTCATACCACAGGTTAAAACCCACTGCACTACTGCATTGTATCCGAATATAATATACATGCCCAATAGTACCTATTTTTACAGCATGCATCTATATATTTTTCCTTCATGCAGACAATTACAGATCTATCCTTATTTCACTGTAGACTGCCACTTCACTGCTACATCCCTTTTGACATGAAAACCTCTCATTACCCCCTATGAGAACTAACACCTACATTTTAAATGGATGTTCCAGCCTTTAAGGGCCCCAACCAATTGGATGCTGCTCCAATCACTCAAACTAGACAACCACAACTATCCTACCCATCACACTTAGTTTTTCATTATACCTGGAAAAGCACGGATACACTACCTTCTAAAACCAAACTTAAATCTGTGAAAAAGACAGTATCCTGGTTCAATAAGGAATTATTATAAAAACTTTGTTTCCACAACTAAACTTGCCACCTTGAGATCGAAGAGGAAGGCGTACAAGTATCGCCTCTAGCGGGCTAAAACAAAAAATGTTAGATACAAACTGAGAACTGCCTAAAAAGCATATTACATTCTTTTTATCATCCACAAACAGGGCCATATTATTATTTTACTCAAAAAATCCAGAAAGAAAGTGATGAGATTGATTGACTTCTACCGTCTTCTGACATACAACCATTACTTTCACTAGCAAATCCTCACACGTATCATGGGATTGCTATAGACCTATCTTAGAAGTCACTCTTAAACTTGCCATAGCTAGCATTAAACCTTCATTCTATTCTTTCAACCACACCCCTCTTTTTTTGCAGAATAACACGTGAGTACCCTCTGCCCTCTGATTCCTCGGATAGGAGATCATAATTAAATCCTTTGAATAAGATTACTTCTAAGTTACTCGCATGTGAAGTAATCTGAGGGAAGTCTTCCAGCCACTTTTGCAGAACATCCTCTCTGTTTTACTGCATATTGTCCCAGAATGTACTAAGAGGAACCAAGTGTCCAAGAGTACACAGGCCTTCTGTCCTTGAAGGAAGTTTGAGTGCTAGGCATGGGTGTCTTTGGAAAAATTAGCAGTTCCTTCTTCCTAATCTACACCAAACTGGTTCTGAGACAAGTATCTATCCCACAGGGCCAATTGGCTACCTTGGGTCTAAACAGAAAAAGACTTTTCATCCTGGGGTTGCCCCTTTCACTAAACTAAGAATAGCAAGGCTTCATCTTTGTCTCTTCAATATTAATGAAAATCATGGGCTCTCATCAGCTAATTAACCTGAGCTGATATGGATCACATGCCTTGTTTTGTCACCAGGTCTAGGTCACAGTCCTGCTCTGAAAGCTGTGTTCACACCTCATTAAGGCCTAACACTGACAGGGCAGCTGCTGGTAGCTGAAGCAAATTAAGCTTCTGACAAGGAAAAAAGTAGCATTCTAAAAGTCACATTTCATAAATAGTTAGTAAAAATCTTGCTTTCCCATTGAATTAGATTTTTATTGAGATTAGAAATAGTGGTTAAACTATTTCTCAAATCTGTCTCAAACCCAATATAACAGAATTAAAATATTCATCTCTACTTTAGTTTTCCTCAAAGGTCAGCCAGAGCCCTCTATAGTGAAAATAGAATTTGGGTCTTGTCACTATAGGGACAGGGTAATATTACATTGCTACATGTCCCACTTTTAAATATTGTATACCCTAGCTTGTGGGCTAGAAGACTTACTTTGGGTGACATCAATAATAAAAGGGAAGTCGGACTGTTGGTTTAAACTAGAGCAGTTAGGCTTTAGTAGTAGGTCTGAAGCCATATATTCCTGTGATACATTGGTGAATGGAACAATTAGTGCTATAGTCTAAAGGTGGCATTTAACTTTCCATGCTATAGGTTTATTTTCTAGCCGCTGTACTGTGGCCTGACAGGAAAGTTAAATAGGTTAATCAGGAATTAGCCACTTTTTGTAAATGATTTACAGGTTACAGCACATACACTGGTAACCGGTGTTCAGAGTCGAAAAACTGGCTAAAATTCAGCAAACAAGTGGGGATGACCAGGCAAAAAGGATCAGTGTCTGTATAGTTCTTCTCTCACTATCAATAGCTTGTCTGTTCCTATGAATGTGTAATATCTGTCTCTTTGTGTGTAATGCCTATTCTAATGTAAGTGAGTCTCTGTTTCATTGTCACTGTCACTTGTAGTGTAGTCCTATATTCCCAATAGACTCTGCACATTGGAATAATATACATTATAGATGTGACATAGGACTGAGGTCAGTATGTTTCTATCAAGTATATTAAACTTAATTGTTTGTGCCGACTAACTTAGAGGTCACTGGAAACTTTCTCGAGTACACAAGAAGGGATTAGTTTCTGACATTCGCATAAACATGACAACTTTGTTTCCCATTGACTGGAACAAATATCTTCAGGGTTGAGGAAACAATAGATAACTATTGTGCATGCTTCTTTTTTACAGAGTTGCAGAGATATAGTGAGATGGGCGTTTTCAATAAAAGGGTTTATTGAACAGTCTACTTTCTCGTGCAAGAGAGGTGAACTGCTACAATCGTTAGACCGAATACAAAGTATAATGCGAATAGCGCAACCAGTAATATAAAATAACACTGTAACAGCATTGTCTGCTGATATGACATATATAAAAATACATACATAAATAACACAGGTTAAAATACTCAATGGGTGCTTCTAAAATATGCCTACCCCAATGTAGCTAACCTTTATGCATTACTACACCATTCATCTGATCGGCATGACACTTTGGGAAGTTGTTGAGTACACTCTTGCGAAGATTTCTGGCAAAAAAACTAAATATATATAAAAAAATTGTTAAAAGTTGTTGAGTACACTCCTGCTAAGGTTTCTGGCAAATAAAAAAAAACACATTTGTTAAATATCGACCCCCATCCCCCCAGGGCCCTCATAATCTTTCCAATACTGAACGTTTACAGTTTCCGGTGCGACTCGCTTTTGCAATGACCATCAACAAAGAAAAAGGACAATCGCTGCAAGTGTGTGGACTAGATTTGGAGAATCAGTGCTTCTCACATGGACAACTGTATATGTCCAGCTCACGCGTCGGAAAACCTTCTGATTTATTTGTGTACGCACCAGATGGAAAAAAAAATACTGTTTATCCACAAGGGTGTAGAGTCAAAATATTAAGTTTTTAATTTCGACTAGACATAATTTCGAGTAAAAAATATAGAATGGACATAATATCGACTAGACATAATATAGACTACCAAAATATTGACTAGAACATTTTAATATCGAACAGAATGGACATAATATCGAATCAAAAATATAGAATGGACATAATATCGACTACACATAATATAGACAACAAAAATATCGAATTTAAGGTAAGTTGATGTTAATTTTTATTTTTTGTGTAATATAATTCTGTAGCGGGTTGTGGGTTTATAGGGGAATAGGGTGGGAAGTAATTTCATTATAATTAATTAAATGTGTTATTATATTCATTGGTATTTATTTAGAATTAATTGTTAATTAATTATTAATTGGTAATTAATTAAAATATAATTGGTAATTACTTTTAATTGATTAATTGATAAATATGTTAATTTTAGTAATTTATTTTCTGTAGCGGGTTGTGGGTTTATAGGGGAATAGGTTGGGAAGTAATTTAATTATAATTAATTAAATATGTTATTCTATTCATTGGTATTTATTTAGAATTAATTGTTAATTAATTATTAATTGGTAATTAATCAAAATATAATAGGCAATTAATTTGAATTGATTGATAAATATTTTAATTTTAGTAATTTATTTTCTGTAGCGGGTTGTGGGTGTATAGGGGAATAGGGTGGGAAGTAATTTAATAATTATTATTTAAATATGTTAATTTAATTATTGGTATTATTTTGAACTAATCGTAAATTAATTATTAATTTCGTAAATAATTAATATATATTTTGAAATTTATTGTAATTGATTAATTGATAATTATGTTACTTTTATTAAATTAATTTCTGTAGTGGGTTGTTTGTTTTTTGGGGAATAGCTTGTGAAGTAATTTAATTGTAAATAATTACATGTTTTTTGTTTAAGAGATTTTTATAAATATACATATCATATATATTGGAAGTACATGTTTTAATAACTAATTTATTGAGTTAATTTTTAAAAATACTTTCAAATTGTTAATTATTTTATTTTTAATAGGTAAATAATTATTATTAGTAGGTAATTTTTGTTATTAAATAATTTTTATTTGTAATTTTAAATTGATTATTTAATATATTTTACACAATTGTAAAATATTTTAATTAATTTGAAATTGGTGTTACTATTTATATTTAAATAATAAGTATTTACTTGCCCTACAACTGCACTCACTGTAGTTGGAATAGCAATTTTACCCCTACGCTAGCCAACGCTTTCCCTACTGTTGCACTCACTGGAGTTGGAATAGTAATTTTTACCCCTGCGCTATCCAACGCTTTTCCTACTGTTGCACTCACTGGAGTGGGAATAGTAATTTTACCCCTACGCTAGCCAACGCTTACCCTACTGTTACACTCACTGGAGTTGGAATAGCAATTTTCACCCCTACGCTATCCAACGCTTTCCCTACTGTTGCACTCACTGTAGTGGGAAATGTAATTTTTACCCCTACGCTATCCAACGCTTTTCCTACTGTTGCACTCACTGGAGTGGGAATAGTAAATTTTACCCCTACGCTATCCAACGCTTTCCCTACTGTTGCACTTACTGGAGTGGGAATAGTAATTTTTACCTCTACGCTATCCAACGCTTTCCCTACTGTTGCACTCTCTGGAATGGTAATAGTAATTTTTACCCCTACGCTATCCAATGTTTTCCCTACTGCTGCACTCTCTGGAGTTGGAATAGTATTTTTACTCCTACGCTATCCAACGTTTACCCTACTGTTACACTCACTGGAGTTGGAATAGTAATTTAAATCCCTACGCTATCCAATGCTTTCCCTACTGTTGCACTCTCTGGAGTGGTAATTGTAATTTTTACCCCTATGCTATCCAATATTTTCCCTACTGTTGCACTCGCTGGAGTGTGAATAGTAATTTTTACCCCTACGCTATCCAACGCTTTCCCTACTGTTGCACTCGCTGGAGTTGGAATAGTAATTTTAACCCCTACGCTATCCAACGCTCTCCCTACTGTTGCACTCTCTAGAGTGGGAATAGTAATTTTTACACCAACGCTATCCAACGCTTTACCTACTGTTGCACTTACTGGAGTCATTACAGTAAATGTAACCCTTTCGCTATCCTACAGTAATATTATTGTATATGTTTAGTAAATAATATGTATATTTATATATATATGTATTAAAAATATATATATTTTTAAGTTACATTCATTATATCTCAATTTTACGTTTATTTAAGTATTTGAAATATGTGTAAATTAATTTAATTTATTATTATATTAATTTTAATTTACTTTTAAGACATTTAAAAAATTCTATACTTTCACAGTCTATATTTTTTACACTCGATATTTTGGACTCAATATTTTTGTACTTACCTGTTTGAAGATAGGAAGTCGATATTTTTGCAGTCAATATTTTGACTTCGATATTTTGTCCTCTCGATATTTTGTCTGTCGATGTTCTGTCAGTGATCCATCCACAAGCACTTGAATAAATAAACAGAATTAAAACAACACTTTAAAATGTTTTCCATATTAAAATGAATTTGTTTCAATATAAATGACACAATGTACATTGAATGTTATCATAACAAGTTTCCTTAAATGTCCTTTGTTCTGAGATCACAGCTTGTCCTAAATAAAGCATGAGTTCTTCTGACCTAATAATTTCAGTTCAAAGATGCGTTCTGCTTGGGGGGCGCTAGAGGGCGCGCTTGCGGAATGGCTGCCTAGACCTGCAGCTCCCGCTCCTTGGACATTGATCCTACATTGATCCGCCGCCACGGGGTGCCGTGTTACCCCCAGAAGCCCGGTTCCTGCATCAAGAGGGTGCTCCCTGCACTCGGTCGAAGTTTGGAGCGGCTGCGAGCCTCAGAGCCGGAGATACGGGCTCCCGAAAATTGCCCGACACCTGCCCTGGAGCTCACTGAGGAGGGAGC
Source organism: Lissotriton vulgaris (assembly GCF_964263255.1). Lineage (NCBI taxonomy): Eukaryota > Metazoa > Chordata > Amphibia > Caudata > Salamandridae > Lissotriton > Lissotriton vulgaris. The sequence goes on from NC_141688.1 coordinate 173,332,262, forward strand.
CCGGCTACTGCAGCTACGCGACCCCGGGGCCTGCCACGAGGCGACCAGGCCGCACAGAGACCTTGCCTGCCTCACCCCTCTGAGCCGGAACACTGTGGAGGTTGAGAGGGTGAGCGGAACCTACAATCCTATGTTTGGTCTCCTCCCAGGCGCAGCCTCACCGGCACGGCGTGCGACCTGCTCCTACCGAGACGCCTGCTGCCTCGGCCTTGCCGGCCCGCCGTGCCTATCCCCAGTGTCGCCGCAGACCCGGAGCTGCGTGACGCTGCCCGCTGGCTTCGGCCGCCGGCTTCAGCGGCCAGGAGACGGGGCTGCCACATCTGCGTGGGGTCCCCTCGCCACTAACAGCACTGCTTGCCAACAAGGCGCCACGAGTCCTTCGAGAATTGGCAGCGCAGATGACTGCAGTCGGGGGGCCTGACTGCCATTCCTCCACGGTGCTACCCGGCGAGCTGCATTGCACCTAATAACGGCTGGTGGGGCGTGCTCCCTGGAATTGATCCGGAGACTCGACACGAGGACTGGTGCTTCGACACACACGTTACCTGACAGGTGCCTGGGGCTGCTGCTGGGGGCAAGACGGGCGGCTGCTGCCATCATACACTTGCTGGCCGCGTGGCGCTACTGGTGACACTGCACATACTACGTGTCACTGCTGAGCTCCGGCCCTGAGGCCCTCCTGACGTGCAGCTGGCTGCTAATCGCCCGCTTGGCTCCTACTACCTTTGCTACGCTATCTGGACCCTCACCTGCTATGGGGCACTGCGTCCTGACACTCGTCAGCCTAAACTGAGCTTTGATAGCTCTCGCAAGGGCAACACATCGACGCAGATGCGCCCGGGTCCCAGTGAGCCGCCCCCGCAACCTGCCCCACCTGTTGCCCCTGCTGCGGACATTACAAACCTACTACAGGAAATGCGGCAAGGATTCGCTACCGTGGTGGAGAAGGTGGACGGAGTCACGGCCCGGCTGGACGCCTTGGTCCATAAAGTGGACCGCCATGAGGAACGCCTTACAACTGCGGAACAAAGAATCTCCGACAACACCGACGCCGCCGCGTCCCACGCGACGCAGTTGGCGAGAATGGATAACCTCCTCCGCATAATTGCGGCAAAGAATGAGGACTTGGAAGCACGAAGCCGCCGGAACAACATTCGCATTACTAATGTGCCGGAATCCACTGCCACAGGCAGAATGGAGCTCTATGTGGAGAAATTGCTCAAGGGCTCTATCGGGGAGGAAGCCTTCTCATCCCAGTTCATAGTGGAGAGGGCCCATCGATCGCTGGCGCCTATGCCCCAGCCTGGCCTGCCACCGAGACCCATAATCGTTCGGCTTCTGAATTACCGAGACCGCGACACGGCCCTTCGAGCAGCTCGGACACAGAGATCGCTGAGGTATGAGGGCATCACCTTTTCCATCTATCCTGATTTTACACCGATGGTTCAGGATGAGCGGCGCAAATTCCTTCCAATAAAAAAGAAACTGCGGGAAGCCCAGATAGACTATGCACTTTTGTATCCGGCAAAGCTGAGGGTTACTCACCAGGGCAAGCAACGCTTCTTCACCAACCCGCAGAAAGCCGAGGATTACCTTAAATCCATCCGGAGAGCACGCAGGGACGACCAGGCGCCTGAGAACGACCTAGAGAATGATGAATTGCCTCCAGAACGCCAAGAGGATTAATTGCCTTTATGAACTTCGACCTAAGACAACAATGTACTTACCTGCTGGTCGGCGCTGATTCACCATTTGCGAGATGGGCAGAAACACGAGAATCGGACTTACTGGACATCGCACCCCCCGTGGTAACGTATACCAAGGACCGCTCTCTCGGCCCTAGCCTCCACCAAGGGCGGTACAGACTGGAGCTACGGGCCGGATAGTGGCAGCGCGCACCTTCAGATGATCCCCTGTTGGGTATTCCCCGCTGACCTATTGTCTGTTTGGCTATTTGCCACTCTGAAGTTGGGGGGGAGGGGAATGAGGGGGGGCAGTTTTGGGGGATTTCGTGGCTGCTGGCATGTTTGGGATGCTGGGGTGGGTGGGGGGGGATTGGACTTCATGAGGTTACCATTGCATAAACTGTGTATACATATACTGGTCTGGTGTGGGATTTGGCGCTTCTGGTGCGGGTGTGACTTCATGCTTTGGCCCGATTGGGCGCCTTCTTCTTTACTGTCGCTGTGCTCATGGCTGCTGTGAACTCGACTGCGCGATTGACATGTCTTTCATGGAATGTTCGGGGGTTGAACGATGCTCGGAAATGCAGGAATGTTATTGCCTACTTGAATAGACATCATATACAAGTAGCTCTGCTGCAAGAGACACACATGCCCGTGCGCAGGAACGCCCCGTTTGGACTGAAATGGGCAGGAACCCGCGCATTTTCCTCCTATTCGTCTTATGCCAGAGGTGTGGCGATTCTTGTCGCCCGTGGTGTACCTTTCCACCACATTGGGGAGGAAGCGGACAGAGAGGGGAGATATGTTTTGTTGTGGGGGAGGGTGGGACATGACTCCTATCTATTTGTCTCAATGTATGCACCGAATATTGACTCACCTGTTTTTTTTCCACACTGTGGGGCACAATTGTTTCAATCGGGGTGGTGATTTTAATCTGGCCCTGGTGCCCTCACTAGATAGGGCAGATGGTGTTAACTCCTACAAGCCCCGAGCTAGAGAGGTTTTGGAGGGAGTGGTGGAGGAGGGTGGTCTGTTTGACGCCTGGCGACAGCTACATCCCCACGGACGGGAGGGCACGCACTTTACACATCACACCGGGACCTGGGCGCGCTTGGATTACTTTTTGGTAACCCGGGGCCTCACTAGGGAACTGTTGGAAGTCGACCATTTGCCTAGAACCTATTCAGATCACAGCCCTGTTAGACTGCAGTTCCGTACTCCTGGGTGGGATAATCCAAGACCGCAGTGGAGGCTGAGCCCAGATACGCTCCTTGATGAGCTTTTTCGCACGGAGTTGGGTGAGGAGATCAGGGACTTCTTCCCTAGAAACAAGGGCTCAGTGGAGTCAGTGGAACACATATGGGAGGCTTTCAAGGTCACTATTAGGGGCTTCTGCATTTCTAAGAGCCATGGGGTCCTGCGGGATATTCTACGTACCATTACCACATTGGAAAGAGAGCTGCGAACACTAGAGCTCCAAATGGAGGCAGGGGATGACCCACACCTACAGATGACCTTTAGGGACACACTATCCAAGTATGAGGAGGAGGCTGCCAGGGAGGCGAAATACCGGGGCAAACACTGGGTGGCCCGGAAGTACTGTGAGGGGGATAGACCTGGTAAGGTACTGGCCTCACTCACGCGCACACCACGAGAATACAACACCATATTAGAGCTTACTGATGAGACTGGCACTGTCACTAGAGAATCGGATGAGATACTGACTGCATTCACGACGCACTATTCAACACTATATACTTCCAAGGCAGAAGCGGATGCTCCATACGCTGACTATATGAACGACGTAGCACTGTGCTGGCTCAGTGATGGCGATAGGGAGTTCCTTGCGGCGCCTTTTGAACTCGAGGAAGTTCGCGAGGCCATTATGTCCCTCCAGAATGGGAAGGCCCCAGGGCTCGATGGCATCCCAGCCGGATTCTACAAAGCTTATATTGATATTATGGCACCCGTGCTTAGCGAAGTCTTCACTGAATCATTAGCTGATGGGATGTTACCCCGATCTATGCGCGAAGTGGTTATCACCTCTCTTCTGAAACCTGGCAAGGACCCTACTTCCTGTGACTCTTACCGTCCACTCTCCCTTCTAAATTGTGATGTGAAGATCCTTGCCAAAGTTCTCGCCACGAGACTCTCTCTGCTAATGACTAGAATCGTCCTGCCCGACCAATCTGGCTTCGTGGCAGGTAGATCCACTTCCCATAATCTCCGCACCCTTTTTTCTCTGCTTCGCTCGGTCCATCCTGATGTCCCAGTGGCGGCTGTTTTCCTCGGCGCCACCAAGGCGTTCGACTCTGTCGAGTGGCCCTACCTCTTCTCGGTCCTGGGACGCATGGGGTTCCCTAAACTGTTCTTAGCCTGGGTGCGCCTCCTCTACACGGACCCCACGGCGAGAGTACTGATAAATGGGAAGCTATCGTCACCCATCAGTCTCACGAGAGGCACCCGCCAGGGGTGCCCGCTCTCACCCCTATTGTTTGCTATTGCGGTCGAACCACTAGCATGCCGCCTGCGCCAATTACACCGAGAGGGAGCGATTCAATGCTTGCAGCGGCAAATCGATGTGTCCCTCTATGCGGATGACATCACACTATATGTCAAGTTCCCGGAGCTACACCTTAACCCCCTACTCCGTGAGTTCGTCCTTTTCGGAGGACTATCAGGTGTTCATATAAACTGGTCCAAATCACAATTTTTTCCCCTTACGGATGCGGTAAGTGCTTTCCCACTAGATTACCCGTTGGTGTGGTGCCGAGATGATCTTCGTTACTTGGGGATCCGTGTGGCACGAGATAAAGATGAGACACTTCGCTCCAATTATGGAGTGGCCATAACCAAATTGGCCGCCTCCGTCGACAGGTGGATCACGATGCCACTCTCCATGGCTGGCAGGGCCTCCCTCATAAAGATGGTGATATTGCCCCGCTTTCTGTACTTTTTCCTAAATATCCCCTACTACCCAGGCGCTTTCTTCTTCAGGACGCTCCACGCCGAACTGCGCAGACTCTTTTGGGGTGGCAAATCTCCCCGGCTAAAGTGGTCCACGTTGACCCTTCCCTATGACCAAGGCGGCTTCGACATCCCTGATTTCGAAGCGTACTACCTGTGCGCACAAGCGCATTTTGCCTACCACTGGATGGCTCCTACCCCCTTCATGCCTCACATAGCAGTGGAAGATTGGATAGCACACCCACTCCCATTGAACGGCCTGATACATTGTCCCGAGACTTCCATCTCTACAGCGAATACCTCGGTCTCCTGCACCCTAGACGCGTGGTGACGCATCGCCCGGAAGCTCCTCTGCGCGCTGCCCTACTCCCCTAAACTTCCTCTGGCCTATCACCCAAAACTTGCCTTGCTATCGGAACTGGGGTTTCGACAGCTCTGTAACAGACTCCATATCACCTTTTGGGGTGATCTGTTCCACAACGGACTTTTCAAAACAGCGGACCTTTTTTTCAAAACGCAAGCCCACACGCCCCTTGAGCTCTTTTACTATATTCGTCTGCGCGCGGGGATGCGGGACATCCTTCCAGATTACCCTGCTGAACCTGCGACCTTACCACCGCTACACCACCTCCTGGAATCACAAGATGGGGCCCATTTGGTCTCTGGGCTCTACCGCCAATATCGCGGAGCTGCTCCCCTACCGGTCTCTGCTGCCAGACTGCACTGGTCAGCGGAACTTGACACCGAGGTCTCGGACGACCAATGGAAATACTGCTGTACATTGACTTCCCGCATCTCTGCCAGCTGCAGGTTGAAAATAATACATTATAAATACCTGCAGAGGGTCTACTACACACCGGTCCGAAAATACAGATTCGGGCTGGCCGATAGTGACCGCTGTGAACGATGTCGAGCAGAACATGCTGACTTTCTCCACTTGGCATGGTCCTGCCCCCGGGTTGCTGACTACTGGCGACAGGTCATTGAGGCTGTTGCGCAGATGGTGGATGAGGAGATTCCTGCGGACCCTCTGGTGGCCATCCTTGGATACACAAAGCACATATCTAAGGGATGCAGAAAATTTGTCGACATAGCATTCCTCCTAGCCAAGCGACGTGTCGTTTGCCGCTGGAGCAGAGGCAGAGCGCCCAAGTTCAAAGATTGGCTAACTGACCTAACATATTGCCAGGATCAACACACCACCTTTTCTGAATTATTGCCTCTCACGAGTAGACCTAGGAACATTTGGGACCCGCTGGTACACTACCTGCTTAAACGTTCGGACGATGATACAATGTCGGGCGATGAGCCCATCGCTCCCCAATCACATTAACACTTTTGACTACCTTATTGATGCCTGGCTATGGAAGACACATGCTGTTTTCCTCCATTTGAGGGACCCCTGTGCCCCTGCTGTCTCCTCGTGGAGTGTGTGGCCCTAGTCTCCACGGCACTGCCCCCCTCGCCTCCCCTTCCTATGCTTATATTCCCCCTCAGACGCGTTGAAGAGGGTCCCCCCTCCATCCGGAGAGTGCTGTCCTGCATACCACTAGAAGCTCTGCACTATCGCCCCACGGACTGCCACTAACCTAGAACTTTGAGCCTGGGACATTCACCGCCCCGCGCACTGGCACCTGGCAGAGCCACCACACTACACCACTACCATACATTATTGTCGCACGGTAATGCACCACCGCTTACACGTAACCTTGTTGAGAAGTTGGGGGTTTCTTTTTTTTTCTTATTTCTTGGTTCTTGTTCTACTTGTTACAAAAAATAAGAGTGGGATTCTCTTCTCGCTCACACAAAACCTGTTCGACTGCAACACATCCTTCCTTGGCCTGCTCCACCGGACGGTGTTGTGAAAAGCTTTATTCCTGTGATGTGCCGCCGGGCCCCCGGGATGCCGGCTACTAGGCTGTGTAATGTTGCTCCACTATTGCTGCCGGCCTCCGGGTTGTGGGCGCCTCAAGCTGTGTATCCTTCTGTACTCTTATCAATAAAGCAGATTTGAACACCAAAAAAAAAAAAAAAAAAAAAAAAAGATGCGTTCTGCTTGTTTTACCTAAAAGTTCTTTGGTCTTATGTGCAAACTTAGCAAACCTTGCCAATTCCCTTGGAGTCTCAAGATTGAAAAGCAGTTTAATGGCTTCAGTACAGGTTCGTACCCCGTGTTTTAGAAACAAGGGCTTTAATAAAGTGCAACCTGCGTGCATTAAACAATGGCATGTGCAAACCAGAAGTGCCGAGGATTCTTCATATTGGTGGCAAGGTCTGCAAGTTGTTATTGCTCGCAAGGTTTTTCAGCACCTGTTAATGTTTTTAATCAGCAAGGCCATTAGTCTCACCATATAAATTTGTTTTAAAATGGCCTTGTTTAATTCCAAATTGAGGTATGGTTGTCGTAGGTGGGTTTCATAGGAACTTGCAAGGATCCCAATGTTGCTGCTGAAATAGTTCAGTTCCTTCAAATCCCCTTCCTTTGATAATAATCTGACCTGTTTTTTCAGTATGGGCTTTAGGATGCCAGGCTGGTGAGTAAAATTCTGCAGTTTGGACATACTGAGGTTCAGTTCACTCCAGGCGGTGTGCAGGCCATCACGCCACGGGTTGATCACTCTAACAAAAATTATCTTTAAAATGTACTGCATTGTGTACGGGGGGCTGCGCAAACCCCTCGATAGAACTGCACCATTGAGGACAAGTGCTCATACAGCCCAAATTCCAGTCGCACCAGAGCGTTGTGACTGTGGGCAGGAATCTGAAAGATTTGTTTAAATGCGAGACAATTGGTATGTTCCATAGTGTTAATAACAGTCTCTGGTATATGATTGCCGGGAGGAGATTGGCATTTATGACCTTTCTCATCACTTTGGTCGTCGGGCTGCTGAGCTTGGAGTACAGTTTGCACAGAGCGATTGTTACTGCTTTGACTTTTGTTTCAACTGAGGCAATGTGTGCTGTGGGTTTCCCGTTGCTCATCAGCCACACCCCCAGGTAGTTATATTTGGTCACTGAAACTATTTTTAAATTACCCAGTCTCTACTGTTGTCTGAGATTGTTGGTGTATTTCCCAAATATCACTACCTTTGAATTCCCTGCGTTCGCTCGTAGTTCGCTGTGGTTGTTGTAAATGTTTAGTGCATCTAGTAGTCTTTGCATACCTATTTTTGTGTGCTCCAGTAATACCATATTGTCTGCATTCTGAATTAAACATAATTTTTGTAGGCCGATTTTGGGCGGTAAAAGGTAGGCATTAGATATATTTTTTCCAAGGTCTGCCATGTAAAGATTAAAAAGCAGAGGAGCCAGTCCGCAGCCTTGCTTGAAACCTCTCTCTGTTGGAATCCTTTTAGTGGCTGAATTTGCTGCAGTTTTTACCCGTACCCAAGTCCTGTATAGAGACTGATTATGGCTTGCAACTGGTTTGCTAGTATCCACCAGTCTTGCAGTTTCCGCCATAGCAGACTCTGATTGACCCCGTCAAAGGCAGCAGTATAATCCACAAAACGGAATCACAACGTGGTCGTGGTAATGACTGCGTTGTGATTCTATGCGGGAAAAAAAAATTGTCGTTAATATTGTTTGCCTTTATGAGTAATGCTGGATTTTCCTCGATGATCGAGGAAACCGTTGTTTTCTTGGAGATTGGAGTTATGAGTAGTACTGCACTGACTTAGATAATCGAGGTTGTAATTAGTTTGATTCAAGTTTATTTTTTGTCTGGCTTGCCTTTAGAAAAATCAGGAAAAGTTTCTGTGAACCCGGGTTCTTTTGAGTTAGAGCCTTTTTGACGCTTGTTTTTTGGCGCTGAGTGTTGTATGTTTCTCTTGAGCCTGACAGTAGTTCCTTTGCCCTGTTTTGTTGTTTTATATTTTTGGCTTGTTTTTTCTAGCGTTTCTTAGCCCTACTGGAGAGGGTTTTACCGGGAACTGTGGTGTACTCCAATCTGGTAGCCCCATCGGCATTGATGTGAAGAGTCTTGCCTGTTACAGATTACTCAATAGTGGCTATATTTTGACTGGACAACAGTGCGGATTTCAAAAGTAGTTGGGGTGTGTCCTTGCTCGGATCCTGTTTACTCACTTGTGTGTTTATAGACGTCGGGTTGTTTACGGGCTTGTGTATTCATAGGGGTCAGGATTGATTCTGCTGGATCTAGATTGCCCACATAGTGATTTACCGCCCTCATGTCTGCTACAGTTTGCAACATAGCTTTGTCTGTTTGTAGTGAACGCAAAATTTCTGTGTGTTTTTGTATCCAATTTACTGTTTTAAAATCAGGTTTGCTTAATTTGTAGAGAGGTGTAACCCTTTCTGCGTAGTTCAGAATGTAAGTTCTTCTGAAATTTAAGAATCATAGAATCGACTGTAAGTTTTTCAGCGTTTAGTTGTTGGAGCAGCGCATATTTCTCTAGTAAATTTGCTACCAGGCTTCTTTGCCTTCAATTGATAACTCATATCCTAGAAATAGGATGTTGAGATGGGCAATTCTAGATTTTTTTTTAACAGAATCTGTAACCCTCAGATGCGAATCTAAGTATAATGGTGTTCACTCTGTTCAAGTGCCTATCCAAGTTGTCATCTGTCAGATAGATGTCATCTACATATGATAACGCTTCGTCATCATAAGTTTGTAGTAACTTTGTTACTCTTGCTGAGACTAACTCAGGACTGTTCTCGAATACCTGCGGGAGACAAAAGTGACGCTGTGTCCTTATAATTGAGAAAGTGGTGAAATACCTACTTTCTGGCGCGATGTTTTGACAGAAGAAACCGTTAGAAATATCTAATGTGGTTTTATATTTTTTACGCACAATGTTATTCATTAGTGCTGTACTGTGTGCATTATGCACAGCAAATGTTTTCCAACAACAATTTAGATGTCTGTAATCCAATACTAGACGATATGTATTGTCTGGTTTGGATACAGAAAACAAAGGATTGTTCATTGACGAGGTGAATGTTTCAATCACCCCTTGGTATTCAAGTTGTTCTAATATCTCCCTGACCCGTTTTTTAGCTTATTGCTTAACCGGGAACTGCCTTTGTGCAGTTGGTTGATTTTTTAACTGCATTTTATGGTGAGGTGTATCCTCATCCCATCCTACATGATTTTTATACAATGCTGCAGCTTGGGCGACTGCCCATTTCCTGGCATATGTATACTTTAAATGAATTGAAATATGATTAGAGAAGGCTGCCATAACGATGTCTTCGCCATGGGGGCACTCCCTGACAAATTGGGGTGGCCAGTCTTGTTCAGATAGAAGAATGTCATAACACTTAAAAAGTCGCTCCCAAAAAAGTGCTTTTATTTTTCTTGGTATTTTTCATATAATCTTTGTGGAGAGCTAACCCTGGAATCTGCAGTTTCCACTTGAATTAATGAATCCAAGTCCACTGTCTCCAGAATATCCTTCAGATTCTGGCGAGCTATGGTTACTTCTGCTGCGCTGTCCAACATTGTCTAAGCCCAGTCTCCGTTCTTAAGTCGCGCTCTCAAACTGGTTGTTGGTACCTTTTTGATTACGGTGAAGCCTCTTCTTTTCTCTGCAGACCGGGAGGTCCGAGACATCCACGCGACTGGGGGCATCTACGCACCGAGGAGTGGACTACATTTACCAACAGTCCTTGCCCGGCGCACACTGCAGGCGTCATCCTCAGCGCCAGGTGGCGTTAAAAACACTCCGGGACTTACGCAGCGTGGGACGCACTCTCAAACTGGTTGTTGGTACCTTTTTGATTACCGGGGAGCCTCTTCTTTTCTCTGCAGACCGGGAGGTCCGAGACATCCACGCGGCTGGGGGCATCTACGCACCGAGGAGCGGACTACATTCCCCAACAGCCCTTGCCCGGAGCACACTGCAGGCGTCATCCTCAGCGCTAGGTGGCGTTAAAAACACTCCGGGACTTACGCAGCGCGGGACGTGCGCAGGCCAAGAGCGGGCCCGTCCGTGCCCGTCAGCGGCCGAAAGAAGCTGGGCTGGGCAATCCCCCCCAACATTCACATTCTGGACACGCAGTAAGCTGATCGATAACAATTTGATCTTGAACATAAGGGGGGTACTGTCTGTATTGTATTGTGCTACAGCGAGAAAGATCAAGTTGCGCTAGCCAGTGGGATATTTCAGCGAACTTGTCAACCCATTCTAAGTACTATTCCTAAGGACTTTGGTTTAGTGTAGTTACATCTATTCATTTTGTGGTTATTCTTGAATGTTTTATTCTACTTGTGGCCTGTCTTCTCGTTCTCCACAGCAGTCAGTTAATATGGTGTGTATTGTGATACCTAAAAGTTGTTACTCTGTAGTCACAGGGTTGGGGTGTCAGTTAGAAGTACTACCAGTATGAGCAAAGACAATTTGATATTTGATATTTGAGGGGGTATTTCTAAAGCACAGCGTTCGCTTCGGAGGGAGCATCATGGCGCTGAAGATCCTAAATGCCCGGTCCAGGAGGTGAGAAAGGAGGACTAGATGGCAGCTCTGGTCAGGTCGTCGGGAAGGTTGAAAATCCAAGTTTTAAGAAGTTTTCTGAAAGGCTTCTCTAGGGTCTGTTGTCTCAAGTGTTTAGGCATGCTGTTCCAAGCTTTGATGGCCAGGAAACTTAAAGTTTTTCCACCTTTTGACTTCAGGTTATACCTGGCGGAGGACATGAGATTGTCTTGGACAGAACGAAGGGAGCGACTCGGGTTGTAGTGTGGGAAACGTTTGGCTAAGTATTAGGACCAGTGTTGTGAAAGGCCCGAAAGGCAATAGTAAGAATTTTGAAGAGTATTCTTTTATGGAGGGGTAGCCAATGCAGAGTTTTTAGGGCTGCAGAGATTGAGGATTTGCGGGGTAATTTTAGGACCAGGCGGGCAGCCATGTGAAGGACGCTTTGGAGCTTGGCCAGAGTGGATTTTTTAGTCCCGGCAAGTAGGCCGTTACAGTAGTCAACACGCGAGATTATGAGGGCTACTGTTACAGTTTTCCTGGCCTCAAAAGGGAGAAAGTCGAAGAACTTTCTAAGAGATTTAATTATCCCAAAGCATCTGCCAGTAACATTCCTGGCGTGTTGGTCAAATGATAGGTCTGAGTCAAATAAGACGCCGAGGTTTCTAGCTGTTGAGACAGTCTGGGGAGGGGCAACAGAGTTATCCGGCCACCAAATGGCTGGGCAGAAGGAGGTGTTCTTTCCAATGGGGAGGATCTCTGTTTTGCTAGAGTTGCAGCGAAGGTGGTTGGTGTCCATCCATTGGAAGACCGCAGTTAAGCAGTTTTTAAGATTGAGCTCAGCTTTGTTTGAGTTGTCCTCTAAGGGTACGATCAACTGAGTATCGTCGGCATACGAGGTGACAGGTATGCCGAATGATTCAATCAAGTTAAGAAGTGGGATGAGGTAAACATTAAAAAGTAGGGGACTCAGGATGGACCCTTGAGGAACTCCAGAGGAGACCTTTTTCTCCTTAGATTGAAAAGGGCCAAGGGCGACAGTTTGGGACCTGTCGCTGAGGAATGATCTTATCCATGAGAGGGCTGAGTCTGAAATCCCTATATCCATCAGTCTGTTGATCAATATAGAGTGGGAGATGGTATAAAACGCTGCCGTGAGGTCGAGAAGTATAAGAATAGCTTTCTTCCTCTGGTCTTGCAGCGTTTTGATTGTGTCAGTCAGTTCGACCAGAGCTGTTTCAGTTGAGTGTTTGGGGCGGAAACCGGATTGTTGAGGGTGAAGTATATTATGAGTTTCCAAGTAGATTTTGAGTTCATTATACACTAACTGTTCGGTTATTTTTCCCAAAGCAGGGAGAAGGGTGATTGGGCGGAGATTGGTCAGGTCCACTGGGGATTTATTAGCCTTCTTCATGAGTGGTTTGACGACACCCTTTTTCCATAGGCGAGGGACAGAACCGGAACTGAGTGACAAATTGACTATGTCGTTGATGGTAGGGTTCACTACATCTATGATTAGGTGGAGGATCTTGGGAGGGCAGGGGTCGGAAGGGGAACCGGATTTGCAGGATAGAATAGCTTCTCTGGTTTGGGCCAGAGTAACAGGGGTGAAATATTTGAAACTACCAACTGGAGAATCAGGTTGGTCAGATCTAGAAAGCCCTTGAGGGGTTTGAGGAGGGGGAAAGTTCCTTTGGATGGAGGCGATTTTTTCATCGAAATAGTCGGAGATCTTGTCGCAAAGATCTTGTGATGGAGGAATTTCGGGTTGAAATGGGGGGAAACCGTGGTGGGGACACTAGCCGGTAGATGCATCAACATTTTCATTTGCGATTGCTTATTTGCGAAAAATAAGGAATCGCAAATAAGGAATCGCAAATGGCAATGCATTATTTATTTCGCAATTTTATTGAGATTCGGTAAAAATCGCAATTTTTACCGAATCGCAATAAAATTGCGAGTTTCAAATTGCGATTTCGCAATTCCCATTGATTCCTATGGGCCAAAAGGCCCATAGGAATCAATGGGAATTGCGAATTCGCAATTTGGAACTCGCAAAATGTTAATGCAATCCATGGGTGCAGGGGGGGGTCCAAAGGAACCCCCCCTGCACCCCTGAAATGTATTTTAAAGTGCATGTTACACACACACATGTCCTAAGGACATGTGTGTCTGTAACATAACAGTGTTTTAAAATGCATCTTTGGGCATTTTGACACATTTTTGCAAATTACCACGAGGTTCAACCTCGTGGTAATTTGCACCCCCTATTTGCGAAATCGCAATTTTAAAAATAATCATGCATTGCTTTTAAGGAATCGCAAATTTGCGATTCCTTAAAAGCAATCGCATTTTTGGAATTCGCTAAAAATAGCGATTTTCCAAAAATGCTTGATGCATCGCAGACACCTATTTAGGAAGTGCAAACGGACGAATTTTGCGATTCGCACCGTTTGCACTTCCTAAATAGGTTGATGCATCTAGGCATAGATGCTTTCTTGGTGAGGGCTGAGTCTGTCCTTGTTCGGGAAATTTAACTTACCAAACGTAGATTGTCATTAGAACCACTACGCCCTCAGAGTAGACTCTCTCTGACTCCTAATCGTGTGGCATCGTGCACACCAATAATGCGTCTCCCCTACCCCTCATATCTATAACTTGCTCCCCATTACAAACCATAGTAGATTCACCCGAGAACTCTGTTTCTCTAATATCTTCTGAACATAGCCTGATTAAACCTACTGTCCTAACGAGAGGCCAAAAGGCTAAATGTAAACGTCAACACACACATAATCCGGAACTTCCACCTACTTCTGCTAAGGTTAAAAGGAAAAATACCCCAGAGCAGAGCAAGAATGTCATCTGCTCAAAGGGAAAGAAAAGGAAATTGGCAGAAGACGTATGCGAATTGGGTAGTTCAATTAAGCAGGGCTGAAGCAGCCAACTCTGAACATCTACTACAGGAGGAAGTCTTTTTTGCTAACTGCCTTGGAACCCATCCATTCAAAAATTTCCAACATTGAATCCCGGTTATCAAAGATAGAGGAGTTGGTGCAAGGCACCCACCAACTGGCACAGCCTGCCTCCTGCAATCCAGTAGTGTGTATACCACCTGGTATAGGAAAAGAGCCTACTGCGGGCTCATCTTCTAATGTGGCAATACCAGAACAAACGAGGAATAGGGCTGTGAACCTTATTATAACCACTAATCACCCTGACCGTTTTGAAAGTAGGGTAATTGTGGGGGGAATGTAAGGGGGAGTACTGATGCAGCAATCACTGACAAAAATCAGAAGGGATACCATGAGAATCCTTATGAGTCTCCCTAAAATTTAAATCTACCCCCAGAAGCAACCCTGTATACGGTGGTTTTGACCAATGTCCCCCAATTGGCTACCAATGTGTTTGAACATTGGTAAAACTAAAGGAATAAGGCTCTCCATTTCTTAACCTCCAGGACAGGTCGGAAGGAATGCCTCTTCTCGGAATTTAAAATGGTTCGAAGGATCGGATGGGTTGGCCCCTCCCTTAAATCGTTAAGAGGAGATTGCATAGTTAAAACCTTTAGGTCCCACATCTGGTACGCACCATTATAGAGAGGGGGCGGAATGGGCCGGTAACCCCATACAACATAAATATTCTACCCCTTGGGTATTTCTATCACCCCTTAGAACCTGCGCTGAATTCAGGTTTCAAACACGCTCCAGGGAGTTAACCTGATATAAGGCAGCCTAGTCACTTATTATCCACTTATAATCGTTTCGAGGTCTTTAGTGGCCTGGAAGACTTAACCATGTGCCCTGTTCAAAATCTACGGAATGGAATGGAAGTGGCGATCCACAGAGTGTGTATGACAAGAAGGTCAAATTGACTCATGAGTCGAGTCAGGCAGGGTTGTGTCCTGGCCCCTTTTCTTTTTGATTTGTATACTAACGGGCTTGAGGAAGCCCTATGTACAGATAACTGGGATTTTCCACAGATAAACGGCTGCCCAATACCAGCCCTATTATATGCCGATGACGCTGTTTTAATGTCACGTACTCAGGTGGGATTGTAACGAGTCGTGGACAATTTTACCTTTTTTATTAAAGATTTGGGCCACGTCTGCCTCCACCTCCAGGCCTTAGCACCAGGGGATGTTGGTCAAGTATAGTTTATTGGTTAAAAAAAAAACTCAAAACCCACAACAGTTGGCCTGCTAAATATATTTTATCACATCAGCATAAGAGTGTTAGCAGACCTGATTTGCGGACATCACTTTTAAGTGTGGCTGCAGAGGGATATCAAAGATGAGATGAGAAAGGTGATACATTGGCTCTAATATCCAAATTCATTGGACCACAACATGATAATGCAGTGAAAATATAGCTATCAGTCAAATTCATTAATAAAATACAAAAGGTAAAACAATTTATGACCATGCCACGTTGTGGTCACATTTTGATAATCTTCCTATTAAGTAATTTACTAATACGTGGTGAATCGATGATAATTGTTAAATGAGTCTAAATGTGCAGAATAAAATCAAACATTTTCTGTAGTGCTTTTAATGTGCAATAATTTCGGGACACAGGACACCAATTCCTTTATTTTTTGGGGGCATTTCTGTCAAGCCATTAACACCCTGGTGGGATTCTTATCCCAGGGTGCACCACAAACTGCTGGTACTCCCGCAGGGCCGCATCAACCCTGGTGGGACTCCAAGCCCCAGGGTGCCCTGCGAGTGCGGCCGCTGCTCCAGGTGTGGGGGAGACGCCCAAACAGCGCTAAAAAGCGCTAAACTTCCTCCCGCAGTGCTGGGTCATGCAAGGGTGGCCCCCGGGCAAAGCCTGGACCAAGGGTAAGCCCATCCTTGCCAGTCATTGCCAGGAAGAGGCAGAGCAGGGCCACCCTTCTTTACTTTGATTCTTCAGTGTCCTTTAAGTTGGTAATACTTCTCTGGGCCTTCAATACAACTGTTTGCACCCTGTATCTACCCACCGTTTTGCAGAATCGACAATATTCTACCCGTATTTACCTCTGCGAGCTTGTGGTGGAACCATGGATCTGTAACCCAGTGACCCACCTGAACAATTTATGGAATTCATCCAAGTTTCGTATTATGTGGGCCATCAGCTGAGACACTTTTTCAGTGTCTACTGGCTCCTTGATTTCCTCCTTCTAATAATTTATCTGTGTCTTTTGTTCAAGTGGCCTATTTGATTGTATCTTTTGTATCTTCTTCTCCAATTGTAATCCTAGTCTTGGCCCAAGTCTACCCTTCTCCTATGTGGCTTACACTTGGGCGAGGTGGTACTATAGCCTTTCTTGATCTGTACATGGGTAAGCGTACTTGTGCAGCAAAAAACCACCTCCAGGTGCCTTTTCCTGCTCCTCTGCCCCGAACCTCAATTGATAGGATGCTCCAGAGGGCTTAAGGGGTGGTAACGACTGAAATAGAGTTGACGGAGAGGCGCTTGTCTTTAACCCCAGATATATACTTTCAGGGGCCTGAGCCAACTACCTCCCAACCTACAACACCTGGATCAGCATCTAGGCTAATAGAATCTATATCTGGGCCAATAGAGTCCATTCCACCCTCACCTCAAGAACTCCCAATGTAGCCAGCAATTTGTAAAGGCGGCACCACTACTAGCCCATCTAAGAATGGGAGACGTAAAACTGGAACTGGGGTAGGAGCTAAGGAAAGGAAAAACTCTGAGTTAATTCCCAGAGAAGATGAACTAGCTAGTACTGGGAGAGTGACAGAAATCCCCACTAAACCCCAATCAGCTTCTGATTGTCCTTCTTGGGTGAGGAATTTGATAGTGGAGCTAGAGACCCAGATGAGACTTGCGCACCTTCTCAACCATTTAGGCACAGGTCATTTAATGGGTCATAGAAGTCAGGCCAACTCTTCTGAACACACTACCCCTGCCTTGGGGAAGAGGAAAGACTGTAGCTCCCAGACGGATAGTGTCGGCCATTCCTTCTCAGGCAAGCGCGGTCCTACCAGGACTATCACTGTCCTAATGGCGCCAGTTGGGTAGAGGTCTATAGCACCAAGTCAGCTGAAACTACTCTGTCTCAATTAGAAAAGCCTGGTATACAGCCGGCACAAGATTTGAGGACAGCAACTGGCCCCAGGACCATAACCAAAGCAAAATGGTGCCACAACTCTGCTTCCAACAAGGACGACTTGAAAAGAAGAAGGCCTACCCATATAGAGAACAGGGTAGGCAGGGAAAGCCTGGACCCTGTAGAGGCAGAGGACAGACGATCAGGACTATTGACTACCCTGCCCATAAATTTACCCCCAGCCTCACTACCTTATGTTATTGTACTGACAGGTGTGCCCGAGATCAAAAATGGCCAGAAAGTCACAAAGCTGGACCTAAGAAACAAGTGCCTTTTTGGCTAACCAGGCACAAGCAGTTTTCCTACAACAGGGCAGGAGTAATTTTAATGGTACGAAGAGTTGGATGGGTGGGTAAAAAACTAAAATCAATGCAAGGGAACTGCATAGCTATTCATTTTAGTATTCCCCTGACTGTACAAATTCTAGCAGGCCAGATCGCCTCTCCCTATGTACCCTGCACAGGGGTCAGAGCTCATACTCTGAATTTTTTCTATTCCCATACCCACACCCATACTTGGGCCCCAACCTCCAGGGCCCCAGCTAACAGATTTCAAGTCCAACCAATTGTAGGCCATGCCCCAGACCTCTTTTTAATATCCCAGTTGTAAACAGATTTGGGACCCTAGAGGAGGTGGACCGACTTGCGCTGAAAGGTGGCCATGTACCCACATTTGGGTTTTGGGGGGCCACCAGGGAATTAGGGAAGAGCCAGTGGGGATCAGACCCAGAATATCCTCGGTGGTAATGGGGATGAACCAGGGGATCAACAATTCGTATTCCATCTGGAAGTCACAGATCATGGCGGGATCTGTGTACATTTACTAAACAAACCAGCTTTAACTTCTCCCGACCTTTTAACTTTTAGTCCATTTAATAGTGGCCCCCCATTGGAAGTTGCAGAAGAATCCGCCACAGCCCAGCTGTAGTTCTTTCAAAGCCCCAACCCTAACAGTCGTAATGCCAAAGGTGAAAACTTTTACCCCGGCCATAACCTGAGGGTCTTATCCTGGAACATCACTGGAATAAAAAGCAAACTGCACTGCCCAGACTGGGGACAATTTGTAGGCAAACATGATGTGTGTATGTTTCAGGAAACATGGGCATGGGAGGACATTGTGAGGAGGATTATGCAACTTTCAATGTGTCGTCTACGACAGGGGGAAGAGGCAGACCCTCAGGGGCTTATGCACTTGGGTTGCTACCCACCTGGAATGTACTGTCGAGCAGTTGAACACCTTGTCCAATGACATCCACTGTATTGTACTAACCTTCTCTTTTAGTATTAATATCACCTACATCAACATTTATACCTGCCCTGTAAGCATTGCTCAGGAATCCCGGACCATAAACCTATTAAATACATTTATTGAATCAGCTAGTTATAGGGGGAGATTTTAATTGCCCATTTGAGCCCCACCCTGCCCCCACTAAACTGATGCTTCACCTAGAGATGAGGATTGTCTTTGGCTTATCCCTGACCCCCAGATATCACTGATAAAGGCCTGGACTCCGCTGGCACTATAGATTGATGCAGTAACACTAACCCATTCCCTGTGGGTGTGTAACGGCCGGACAAAGTCAGACCTGCCAGGGAAGCTAACCTTTAATAGAACAGGACAATCCTCTCTGTTGGATTATATCCTAGTGGAAACAAGAATATGGCAGGGGGGTTGTTAACTTCGCCATCATGCCGAGACATGACAGTGACCACAACGCCCTGACACTGGGGCTGGTGTTTCCAGACCTCTATAATCCTATGGCCACTAGTACCCCTGTAGATAGCAATCTAGCACTTGCCAACAAAAGAAGGAGAATCTGATGGGGGACACTAAAGCAGTCACCAGACAAGGTAGCCGCATTATACTCTCTAACTATTTTGCCCTTAATGGAATTGGAGGAGACTGCAATGGCACTTGTGTCTCTCCCCAAACCATCAGGATATTAGAGCCACTGCATGTAGAACTGACAATTAGCCTGACTAACATGTTTAACCCTCTGACACATTCTAAGGCGAACAAGGGTGCCAAACAAACTTGGTTCAATGATACTTGCTGCAAGGCAAAGGGTACCCTCATAGATGCCATCAAAGGTAAGGATAGATCCTTAATTAAACAAACGAGGGCCCTTTTTTAAGACAGTACCAAGTTAGCCAAGAAGAACTGGGAGCTAGATAGGTGGAATGCCATTAGAACAACACTTTGTAAAAGGGATATGAAGGTATTTTGGTCACTAGTGAGTACAGACAGTAGTGAAGAGAAGGCAGCTTTAGAGCCGAATATTGCAGCAGCTGCATGGAAGTCTCACTTCCAAACTCTGTATTCCACTGAGGAAGCTACAGAACCAAAAGATGAACCATCTCTAGCAATCGCTGGGGCTTTCCATGAAGACCCCCAAAGGTTTACTTTAACAAAAGTTCTAAATGCAATTAGGAAGATTCCCCTTGGAAAAGCCCCCGGACTAGACATGATTCCAGGGGATCTATTTTGGGAGGAACCAAATATATGGGGAGCAGCCTACCTAGCGGTCGCTCCCCACGATCCCTGCTGGCCTGTGGTATCGTTGAACTGCGCTCTCTGCTTTGCGCCTTGTATAACTGCTGCCTGATTTTTATTAGAGCGCTGTGCCTCTCCTAACTGCTGCCTGCTTCATATTATAGCGCTGTGCCTCTCCTATACATTGAGCCTGCTTCATATTATAGCGCTGTGCCTCTCCTATTCATTGATCGATTATTTGTGCAGTCCTAGTCTGTATCACTCGCTTTTAGCTTAGACCTTTAATTATTGTTTGTACTGCTCGTTCCCCACAGCGTATCCCGACTTTGTGCCCCATCCTGTCCCGGTTTCGCTTTTGCTGCCATTTTGTTGTTGTTGTGCTTCGGAGCCCGTCCTCTCAACCCCACTCCCGCCTCCCATCTGCTCCTCCCTCCCACAGACTGCTTAGACATGCCCAGTGCCTAGAAGCGCTGTGACCGTCCTGACGCTCTCAGTAGCGGTCGCTCCCCACGATCCCTGCTGGCCTGTGGTATCGTTGAACTGCGCTCCCTGCTTTGCGCCTTGTATAACTGCTGCCTGATTTTTATTAGAGAGCTGTGCCTCTCCTAACTGCTGCCTGCTTCATATTATAGCGCTGTGCCTCTCCTATACATTGAGCCTGCTTCATATTATATCCCTGTGCCTCTCCTATTCATTGATCGATTATTTGTGCAGTCCTAGTCTGTATCGCTCGCTTTTAGCTTAGACCTTTAATTATTGTTTGTACTGCTCGTTCCCCACAGCGTATCCCGACTTTGTGCCCCATCCTGTTCCGGTTTCGCTTTTGCTGCCATTTTGTTGTTGTTGTGCCTCGGAGCCCGTCCTCTCCACCCCGCTCCCGCCTCCCACCTGCTCCTCCCTCGCCCCACCCCCCTCCACTATCCACCTATGACAGATACTTCTGCGCGCAGCGCTCACGCGCAGCGGTCGCGCGCCATGCGCCAAAGGTAAGCCCATCTGCACCCGTCCGCGCCTGGACCGCGCCCAGCGCCAGGCACCCTGGCCCCCGCAAAATCCACTCCGCCTGCATTACATACGACGCAGCAACCCTCTCAGCTTTTAACCCCGGCCGCACACCACAATGCTACCAGGCTGCCCGAGGACACACCCATGGACCCTTCACCTGCCACTCCTGCAACTTCGACAGCATCAGGACCCACACCAAATCCACAAACTCCAAACAGTGCTCCGACAACAACCACCTGAAGTGCATCCTGCTCAACACCCGCTCGATCCACAAACACTCCATTGAACTCTGGAACCTACTCGACACCACATCTCCGGACGTCGCCTTCCTTACAGAAACATGGATGAACGCCTCATCAGCTCCCGACATCGCCATAGCCATCCCGGACGGCTACAAGATCATCCCAAAGGACCGCACCAACCAAACAGGAGGAAGGCATCGCCATCGTCTATAAAAACACCATCCGCATCACGACCAGCTCCGACGATACCCTCGCTACCGCCGAACACCTTCACTTCCAGATCCACACCGACCCCAAGACCACACTCAGAGGCACCCTCATCTACAGACCACCAGGGCCCCGTACACAATTCAGCGAAGACATCACTGACTTCATCAGCCCACATGCCCTACCCTCCGAGAACTACATCCTACTGGGAGACCTCAACTTCCACCTGGAAAAGAAAAACGACATCAATACCACCAACCTTCTGGACAACCTAGCCAATCTCGGACTCAAACAACTTGTTGACACCCCCACCCACCTTGCCGGACACACGCTCGACCCTATCTTCACCTCCAGCAAGCACATCTCCTTTGATCACACCACAGATCTCCATTGGACGGACCACAGCTGCGTTCACTTCAACTACAAAAAGACCACGACCCACAACACCCCACAACCTATTCCCTGAAGAAACTGGAACAAAATTACCACCGACCAGCTCCTCACATCGCTTCACCAAAACCCTCCTGCCAAATCATCGGACACAAACCAAGCAGCCACCAACATCACACAATGGATCACCCACAGCGCAGACGAACTAGCACCCTTGAAATACCATCAAATCAAGCAAGGTAGCAAAAAAGCCCCCTGGTTCAACGACGACCTTAAGAAATCCAAGAAGCTCTGTCGTACCCTCGAGAAAGCCTGGAGAAAAAACCCAACCACTGACAACCTGGCCTCCTTCAAGAACGCCACCCGCAAACACCACCAACTCATCCGATCCACCAAGAAATCAGCATTCAAGGATCGACTTGACAACAACGCCCAAAACAGCAAGGAACTATTCCACATCGTCAAAGAATTTACCAACCCCACCGCCGGCACCAACGACATCACTCCCTCCCAAGACCTCTGCGACTCTCTATCCTCATTCTTCCACAACAAAATCGCCGACATACATAACAGCTTCAAAAACCAGTCCGAAGACCAGCCCACTTCACCCACCCCCGAACCAAAACCGCACTCTAACAACCTTTACGCCGGGAACCCAATCACCACCGAAGACACCAACCGCCTGATGAACTCCATCCACTCAGGATCGCCAACCGACCCATGTCCCCACCACATTTTCAACAAAGCAGACTCTATCATCGCACCCCATCTTCGCGATGTCATCAATTGTTCCTTCAACTCCGCTACCTTCCCGGAAAGCTGGAAACATGCCGAACTCAGCGCCCTTCTGAAGAAACCCACAGCAGACCCCACTGAACTTAAGAACTACCGCCCCATCTCGCTCCTCCAATTCCCTGCCAAAGTCATTGAGAAAGCCGTCAACAGTCAGCTCGCCGCCTTCCTCGAATCCAACAAATCCCTCGACCCCTCACAGTCCGGCTTCCGAGCCAAACACAGCACCGAAACCGCGCTCATCGCAGCAACAGACGACATTCGAACACTACTGGACAACGGAGAAACAGTTGCCTTCATCCTACTTGACCTCTCCGCAGCCTTCGACACAGTCTGTCACAGCACCCTCATACAACGTCTCAACAACGTCGGAATACAAGGAAAAGCACTGGACTGGATCATCTCGTTCCTCGCCGGAAGAACCCAGAGAGTCCGCCTCCCCCCTTTCAGATCAGAGGCCACCGAAGTCATCTGCGGCGTACCACAAGGATCATCACTCAGCCCCACCCTCTTCAACGTATACATGAGCCCCCTCGCATCCATCGCACGCCAACACAACCTCAACATCATCTCCTACGCTGACGACACCCAGCTGATTCTCTCTCTCACCAAAGACCAAAACACCGCCAAAACCAACCTACATGAAGGAATGAAAGAAATAGCCGAGTGGATGAAGAACAGCCGTTTAAAACTAAACTCGGACAAAACGGAAGTCCTCATCTTAGGTTCATCCCCCTCTGCCTGGGACAACTCTTGGTGGCCACCGGCCCTGGGAACCGCACCCATACCTACGGATCACGCACGCAACCTGGGCTTCATCCTAGACTCCTCCCTCTCGATGACCAGACAAGCCAATGCCGTCTCATCATCCTGCTTCAACATCTTACGCATGCTCAAAAAAGCCTTCCGTTGGATCCCCACCGAAACAAGAAAGACGGTCACCCACGCCCTGGTCACCAGCCGTCTGGATTACGGAAACACCCTTTACGCCGGAACCACAGCTAAGCTACAGAAAAAACTCCAACGCATCCAAAATGCCTCAGCCAGACTCATACTGGACATCCCTCGCCAAGGTCACATTTCCGGTCACCTGAAAGACCTCCACTGGCTCCCCATCAACAAGAGAATAATGTTTTGTCTCCTCATCCACGCACACAAAGCCCTCTACGACCTTGGACCCGAATGCCTCAACACGCGACTGTCCTTCTACATCCCCACCCGCCAACTACGATCATTCAATCAAGCCCTCGCCGCAATCCCACGCATCCATAGATCCACCATGGGGGGCAGATCCTTCTCCTACCTAGCGGCTAAGACCTGGAATTCTCTCCCCACCCACCTCCGCCTTACTCAGAACCACCTCTCCTTCAGAAAACAACTAAAAACTTGGATATTTGATAAGTAAATGCACCCCCCTCCCCCAATGCGCCTTGAGACCCTCTGGGTGAGTAGTGCGCTATATAAATTTTTGAACTTGAACGTGAACTAGTGGTATGAAGGTCCCGGACACCTGGCTAGGGGCTGAAATTTTCCCAGTTTTTAAGTAGGGCTCACATCTTCTGCCGGCTGACTATATGCGAATCAGCTTGATCGATGTCACTTAGAAATTGTTTGCTAGGATCCTCCTCGATCGCCTCCATTTGTGGATGGAAGAGTGTGAATTTCTGAGTGCGTATCAAACCGGTTTTAGGAAAAACATCTCCACTATTGACTAAATTTTAAGGCTCCAATTATTATATTAAAAGACGTGTCAATAGAGGGTGGCAGCCTCTATTTGATATTCGTCGATCTGAAAACGGACTTTGATTTGGTCCCCCGAGTAAAACTATGGGAGGTTCTTGAACAATTGGGTATCCCCCCCTTCCTTTTGTTACTGATCATGCGACTGCATGCAGGCACTTTTGCCGAAGTAAGGCACAAGAAATACGGGGAACCGACCCCTCTCCCCACAGTTAACAGAGGAGTAAGGCAGGGGTGTGTGCTGGCCTCTACCCTGTTTTGTCTTTTTATCAACGCTTTGATGGCCCAATTAAATGAGGTGGTGAACAACAACGACCCAAAGCTGGTACATAGTAAGGTGCCAGCAATGATGTTTGCGGATGACCTGTGTTGTTATCTATGTCCCCTATGGGCATTCAGAGGATTCTTGACAGTTTTTCATCATTTTTTTAAAACAGTGAACTGGAGATCAATACATCAAAGACCAAATTTATGGTTTTTAACCCAGCAAAAATATCTCGTCCAAACTCCTCTTTAAATGGCACCATCTTAGAGAGGGTAACTGTTTTTGACTATCTTGGTGTCACGCTGTCCGAAACATTTGAATGGGGTCCGCAACTAGCCAAAGCTAGCTTGAGGCTAGCACAGATGGTGGTGGGAATCACGGAACCTATAGGAACTCCTCCTACAAACTGCCTGGTCCGGTGACTGAGATATACAAAGTACAAGTTAGGAGCGCTGTATTGTATGGAGCTGAACTTTGGGGTCATCGTCCCTCTGGCGGACTGCCCAAAATAGAGTACACATTTATGAGACAGCCCTTGGACCTACTGCCAAGCACCCTCCTCATGTCACTATGCCTGGATTTAGGAATTAGACCTATTGCAGAGGAGATTGGACTGTTAACCATTTGGCGTAGATTGTGAGCGACCCCGGAATTAGCAGTCTACCAGTCTGAACTAAAGGGGTTTTGGGACTACCGGGGGCAGGAAAACTACCATGGTTTGTACATATAAGAGATGTGTGCCTTAGATTATCCATTCCAAACCTATGGAGTAATCCCAAGGAAGTGTCCCCAACAATCTCACGTCTAGAACTAGTAAGAGCCTATAGATCGCTCAGGCTAGCTGATATTCAGGGGGACACTAAACTTGGGTACCTAAATTCTGACTCCCTTAATATTAGAGCTCAGTACATCATTGTGAGAAGTTGGCCTGATATATGATGTTTCCATTTCTGGAACCACCTATATCAGTCCAAACAATCCCTTATGGTGTCTGGTTGTAAGTCAACCTTATAGACAAGCTATCTTAATGGTAGCATAGACTAAGCAGCCTTAAAGGCTAAACTCAAGAGGTCGTGTTAAGCAAGCTGTTTTACCAATCACAACCCTGTAATATCAAATGAAAGGACACCAAACAATTATATATTATAAAAATAAATGTGTTTATTTCAAAAAATAATCCCCAGTACTCTTTATGAGCAAAGGGGCACCAGCGTTAAATCAAAAGCACAGTATAACATACAAAGTTGTACAATTATGGATGAGGGCGGGTGGCCACTCAAACCATATATTTAGAAAGGGGTATAAGAGATACCAATCGAACAGTGGTTAGGCCTAGGGCCTAGGGAATCACTGGGAACAGTCGGGACAAGCAATGCTGAAGTCGGGAAAAGCCCGCGGGATTCGGGTGCAGCGCTTAAAGCACACGCATGCATCAATGCAAAGTCAATGGTGCGTAAAAGTAAAACAAAGAGAGTTTAAGGATACTTTCGCTGAAACTAGAAGGACATAACTTTAGACACAGACCCTAGAGGTGTGTACCAGTGTGGGAACACCGGCGTTGCAATGTTACCTCACCCACAGGAAGCGGGTGCATAGGGTCATAGTGGCGTCGGGTTTCGTCACACAGGTTCTTGGTGCTTGAAGCTGAAGATGCTGCAGGCGATGTGAAGGAGAAGTGTCCGGTGTGATCCAAGGGTGGATCAAAGTAGAAAAGTACCTGAAAGCAGAGGGGACAGAGTCTGGGTCACTCAGCAGTGACCAGGGTGGAACCAGGAGGGAACCAGGCAATGTCGGGCGCAATCAGGTGGTTGTCGAGGAGCTTCTCTCTGCTGCCACGTGGGCTCTGGGGCATCTGTGACGTCCAGGAGCGGGTCACGAGCTGTCTCACGCAGGCTCTCACCGTCGGCGCTGTCAGCTTCAAGATCAGAGCAAACAACACTTGGCAAGAGCAATCCACGTAGGACTAGAAGATTGCTTCTCACTCAGACCAGGAGGGTCAGAACGGGTGCTCCTTTTCAGAGAAGCTGGTGCCAGTCTGAAGCAACCAGAATCACAAGTCAGTTTTAGGTTTACGCCGGCACTGGGGCCACAAGCCAGCTGGCAAGTGACCGGGCCAACGCGTCGAGCCAAAGAAAGCAGAAGGGCCCCATGCAGCACTCGTGGAGTGTAGAGGGGTGAGCTTCAGTGCAAAAGTGACTCAGAGTTGGGGCTTCTCAAACCCCGGTGTACAGCTTCGAGGGTCACTCGTGGGCTGCACGGTCAGCGTCTCATGGTCTTTTCAAGATGGCGTGCCCTACGCTTCCGGTCGCCTTGCATGGGTCTCCGCTCTGCAGGGACTGTGGATCGGGCTGTAAGAAGGCAGGCAAGCTTGTTCTCGTTGATCTCTGTTGCTTGACTTCTGGCGGGAACTGCAACAAAGCAGACGTCGAGGTGCTGGATGGTGCCTGTTTGCACAGGGTGGTCACTCCTTGACCACAAGGGAGATTCTTCAGTCTTCTACGTTGAGTAGGATGTCGAAGGGTCCAGAGTTTCATTTCAAATGTTTCATCAGGATAATCTGAGTGCGTTGGCACTGCTTCCATTCTTATACCAATCTAGAGGGCTGGATTACCTGCTAGGTCCCCTCCTATGGGTGGGACCCAGGAAGGGGGTGGATACACCCCTTTCCTTTGATCCAGGCCGCGCTGGGACTGGGGCTGGTCTGCCCCAGAACCGGTTTGGCCGGATTATGCAAGGGGAAGCCTTGTGCTCCCCAGGCAGTGTCTGGTTTCTTTCAAACCTCCCTGCTACAATCCACTATCTCCTGTCTGGGGTGGTGTAACACCGCCCTGTGACAGGAAAGCCTTTGTCCAGGCCTCCTCTGCTGAGTTTCGGTCAGCAGCAGGAGGTCAGACTCATGTCTGTGGCAGAAGCATCCATTTTGTGGATCTGAGGCTCTTTTAAAAATCAACCGCGTTTTAGGAAAGTAACATGTCTTCTCCCTCTAGAGGGGTGGAATGCTACCCCCGTCGACAGAACTGTCGAGGGGATAGTATTCCAATTCGTATGACACCTTACACAACATGTTTTGATAAAGCCAAACTAAAGTTGCTATATAACCGCGAGGATTATAAGGCACTTAATAGTATATGGTATGGCATTATCCCGGAACAGCTTAGGGAGTTGTTCCTGACAGCTGCAGACAGGCTCAGCTCATGCTAGAGCTCCATCTCACATTAAACCACGCACTCTGCCTTCAGGATTGATAAGGCCTTCCATAGGAGTGGCTCACAGGTTTATATGTGTCCAGATATAGGTTTAGATATAGGTATACTATATCTAAGCAAGGGGTGATTACACCCACTTGCCCCAGCTGAGTGATCAGCCAGTTGTGTCAATTTAAGAACCAGCCAGGGGTGGCAAAAGCTATGCCTTGGTGGCACCTATGCCCTGAGCACCTATAGTGTATGGTACAGGGGGTGACAAGGAGTCCATTTCCAATTGGGTTATGTACCTATAGTACATGTCTGTGAATTTAGAGAGAGAACAGCAGGCTGGGGGTCTGATTAGCAGGCCCACAGCCTCAGTAAGTCGAAAACCAGTGAAGCAAAAAGCAAACATTTGGGGTGACCATAGGATAGCAGACCCTACTCTCATACAATCATACAGCCTTTTCTGGATGATATACAACCTACACCTTCCCTTGGGTGCCCTGCTTGCAACAGCCTTGATGAGTGAGACATACATGCCCTCTCTTTTTTCCCTAGCTATAGAACAACCAGATGGTGTTGGCTTGTACCACTTTGTAGAAATCATGGGTGTAGGCAGTGTTTGTAGGCATATAGAATACTGAGAACTGATATCCCCCCTTCAAAGTCTTTGCTGTGTCCTGATTCCTGAATTTCATGTGGCATATTCATTGGGTGTTGTTAAATTCACCACTGCAAGTATAAATATTTCTCTTTGTACTCTGTCACATTTTAATAATGTTTTACTATTTGGCTCTTTTTTAACCTGCTTTTTATTATTTTTACCTCTTAAAAACTAAAAATATTGTTGAAATGATACTTGACTAACTCAAAAGGCACTGTAGCCATCTATTCTATTCTGCCTTTGATGAATTTGTATTATCTGTATTATAGATTTCTCCTAAAATAGCTCTTTATTTAAATGGTTGCAGTTTTTCTTATTTTCCTTTACAAATAGTACTCGTCTGGATTGATCCTTCTGGTGTGAACTTTATTATATAGTCCTTTGATGCATTTTAACAAGTATTAAAAAGAATAAGGTTAATGAAGGTTTCTGCTTTTAATGGTAATTCATCGTAATATTATACCAATGTAGAATATGTTATTTTGTATATTGATGGCCCCCAATCTTATTTACCACATTCTTTCAAGAAGCTTAATGTTTTTGTTCATATTTCTAATTATAAATTAAGGCCTAGATTCTCAAAGGTTTAGTATCGGGTTAACATTACTTTTTCAACACAAACCCGACACTAAACCTGTTATGGGATTTAGAAACAAACACTAATTGTTATTTATTTATTATAGAGGTTTTATATAGCGCTGGCTGGACCCAGGGGTATCAGAGCGCTTTACATTTTTTAGACAAGAAGTCAATAAGACAGGGAACATACATAGCACCAGTGTATATATACAATATATAAGTCTCCGCCTGACAGATTTCAAAATGATAAATATGGGAAATAAGCACATCAAAATGTGGAAGAAGTGATAAACAAAAAATATCATAAGGCACAAATTGAAAAGAGAGACGGATTTGTATGTAACAGTGACGCGAAGCCGCACTAAATGCTGCTTTGCATTACTTTACATCAAGGGGGTGTTACATGGGTGGTACAAGGGCCCATGCAACCACCTACGCTCCCTGGAGCAGAAAACAAGCATTCTGCGACCAATTTCGGGCTATCACAACTCATCAGTCAGGCTAGCTTGTATCTGGTGGCATAGGGTGCACTAGGACCACATCTGGGCATAGATGTCCCACTGAGGTTGAAAATAGCAAAACAAACGGATGATGGAAAGATTTTGAACATTGTCAAACATTCACCCCAGTCAAAGATCTGGGCCTAAATCTATTGTTTTTTGGCTTGCCATGCTATTCCAGTTTGGACCTTTCCATATTCAAATAAGGCTTGACTCTTCTGCCCCTGGGAACAGTCCAGCACATGCTGCCAGGTCCTCCCTGGACCGAAAAACAAGCATCCTAGGACCGGTTTCGGGTTAAAACCCTTCAGCATACAGGCTAGCTCGAATCAAGTGGTGTAGCAAGCACAGGACCCATGTCTGGGCATACCCATTTAGGTGAAAATAGCAACACAATAGATGATAGATGGAATGCTGAACATTGTCAAACATTCACCACCAGTCACAGACCTGGGTCTAAATCTATAATTTTTCTGCTCACCAACCCAAATTTGGTCCAAGGTTGTTTGTGTTTCAGTTCGGGGAGGACCTGACTTGGCAGTTTTGGGCTCACCCTTATTGTTTTTCATATGTCACCCTGAGTGGCATGGGTATGCTCAGTTATGAGTACCATGCTCACTGCGTCACCGGAACCAAGCTAGACTGGCAGATGAGGTTTGATACCCAAAACCGGTCCTAGGCTGCTTCTGTTCCAGTTCAGGGAGGATCTGGTTTGGTAGTACAGATGGACTGTTCCCGTGAGACGCAGGGTCAGGACTGATTTCCATATTTAGGGGTCCAACCTGAGGTGGCATGGTGAGCAGAATAATTATTGGTTGGGATGCTATCCCGAGATATTGTCAGTGGTTAGACAAATTGCCAACATCCCTCCCATCACCTTTTGTGCTTCTCATGTACTACCACAGAGTCACATGCTAACTGTGTCACAGTAAATAAGCTAGTCTGGCTGATACGGGTTGACACCCCAAGACCATCTCCAAGGATGCTCGTGTTCTGGTTCAGGGAGTATCTTGCTTGGCAGTACGGGCTGGACTGTACCTATGAGGAGCAGGGTCAAAACTGATTTGCATGTGGCTGGGTGCAAACTGAGGTGTCATAGCTAAGCAGAAGAATGATGGTTTGGAATACCACCTTGAGTGATTGCCAGTGGGTAGACAAATTGCAAGCCTTCCTCCCAACACCTTTTGTGTTTTCCACTATTTTTTTTCTGGTGAGCACGCACTATGAGAATAATTACTGTGTCTGTTATATTGCATATGTTACCCATGCTACTTCGTAATATTCCCAAGCTTTTCTTATAATCGATAGATTCTATTTGAATTAAATTACAACTGACTTTGAAAAAAATCTGGAATTTTCTTGCAAATGTTAAGATCTACAAAAGAAGATAGAGGGGTAAGTTTCCCAATCTTCTCATTATAGCACTATGGGTCTAATTATGATGTCTGTCGGACGAGCATCCGACAGACATCTTAGTGGAAATGGATAGCCCGACAAGGAGACTGTGGTGCTGCTTCCACATTTAGAACACTACTGCTTTTACAGTGGTCATAAAGTTTATATTATCTATTGTGGCTTGTGCTGCAGGTTGCAGCACCGGCCTCAATAGAAAATAATCACTTTTCCCTCCGACAGCCGTGTTACAATACTGGTCGGTATTGTAATACGGCAGTCAGAGGGATATCATTGATGTCGGGCGGAAAACTTCCGACAAGCTGTCAGAAGGCTTTCCGCCTGACATCGAAATTGGGCCCTAAGTTGTTTCCTGAAACCCTGCTAGTTTTTGGTAGACACAAGAAATGGGAGAGTATTGCTAATTTTGGGTAGTTTTGGAAACAGACTTATTTATCCTTTCTCACATAAAGAAATCTTTTGAAAGACAGAGAAGCCTGACTATGATATCTTCTATCATTAAAAATCCTTCTTGAATTATACATCCCATTTTATTTAATAATTAGAGGAAGATAATAGACTCATATCCCCTATGTGATATAATCATTAGAAAAGGATGAACGGACAAGTGTTCTATTGGAAATCTAGGAATGATAAAGGTATCTGTTGAATATACCAGATATTTCAGGGAGATATCTTACTCTATTGATATCACTTACAAGTACAATATCGTCTTCTTAAGAGCCTTCTATATTATATTTATGATTGCTCTATGCAAATAATCTGAATGTAAAGTCTCTGAAATAGGCAGCTCCCAAGATGTATTTAATTATGGCAAGATTGCAGAATAACCTGCCTAATAAATATGTATTGGGTAGGTCGATATTTGCGTTCCCCTGTGATTTTCTGAAAATACAGGGATGGTGGCCTGCAAGGACAGCAGGTCACAATCCCCGTTTTTGCATTCCTAAATGGGAAGTTTTTTTTCCTTAAAGGAAAAAAACAGTTTTACTTTTAAAATAAATGTTTCCCATGTGAGAAAGCCACACATGGAGGAGGCAGTGGTTCCCTGGAGGTGTCAGTACCCAATATATGCTTTGGGAGTACTGTTTTGCTTGCAATCTATTGATACATAAACTGACAAATCGCAATTTTGAGTGGAAGCTCATTTCCTACCTAATTGGTAATGGTTCCTAAATACATGATGTGATTCAGAAAGGCTTTAGTAATTTGCAAAATGGTTTCATATATAACTATAAGGGGCATATGTATCAAGCAAATTAGCATTCGCAAAGGCTGAAATTCGCAGAATTTTGGCCTTTGCGAATGCTAATTAGCTAAATGGTATGTATGAAACATTTTGGCAGCAAAATAAGGAATCGCAAAAATTGCCATTCCTTATTTTGCGATTGCACTTAAGGAATCGCAAATTGTGCAATTTCTTAAATGCAATGTATCAAAGGAAAATTAATTCAAAAATGCCCATAAGGATTCGCAAATTACCACCAACTTCTAGTTGGTGGTAAGTTGTGAATTCTTTTAAAAAAGAAATATATTTAAAATCCAAAGGTGCCATATGATGCTCATACATGCCCTTAGAGCATGTATGTGAGCCATATGCCTACACATGTCATTTTCAGGGGTGCAGCAGGGTGTTCTTGTGACACCCCTGCACCCTTGAAAATATTCCTAAATTGCGATTAGCAAATTGCTAATCGCAAATTTCCCCTTCATTCCTATGGGCCTCCTGGCCCATAGAAATGAAAGGGAAATTTGCTATTAGCAATTTGCTAATCGCAATTTAGAAATGTTAAGGAATCGCTAAAAAGAAGCAATTTCCTACATACATACCATTTTGCGATTTCTAAATAGCGATTTCTTAAAAATCCATATTTAGAAATCGCAAATGGCGATGATGATACATATGGTCCTATGCCATTTTGGGGTCAAAAACCATGTGCTTTTGTCATTCATAGGGCTTGTGATGGCAAAATGGCTTTGCACATCTGACCCAATATTGCTTATAATACTCCACTGCTTAGTGCATCCAAAATTTAGATTTGTCTAATTTTCAGTTCAGAAGTTAAATTAAAATTTTGAGTTGAGCTGTAATGGGAATCTGATATGAGTATTTCTCAGTCAGATGAAATTTGAGGTAACATTTGGAAGAAATGTTTAGACGTGTCTATTTTTGCTAGTGCATTAAAGAGATTGTACTTCTGCCAAAGCATATTATTACGCCCTACACAGTACATAAGTATGAAAACTGATAATCAGTATTTTTATATATTTAATGTATATTTAATTCAAACGCTTCCTTGAAATAGAAGTCCTATGAAGGAAAGGTGTCACCTTCCAGCAAAGGGTAAATGGATACACTGTTTCAGTGCTACTGCCATTCGGCATACTGCTTTGAATAATTCAGCTTGATTTAATCATAAATTAGACACTATTAAAACATGTATGTTGAGACGTACTAATTCGCCTACTAAGAAAATTGAATGCGTCTCGTCCCCATTTGTAAATTATTTATGTAAGGATGAATCAGAAATTCATGTTCAGGATGTTTCTAAACCACCTGAAACTTAATCAATTATTAACGATATCATTTATTACATGTAGTAACCTATATCATATAGGGGGTGATATAATTTGAATGAAACCTCTATCTATTTAATACTTTCCTTTCACCCCATTCTTAGTTTCATTAGTTTCACTTCTGGTACTTAATCAATATTGCGATATACAGTTGCATTACTATGTATACGTAGTCACCATAATTCTAAATAAATGTATATTAGAAATAATAATGTTTTATTAAAGATATTATAATTAATTGATGATATTGTCAACATAGGTTCCTAAAATAAAATATTTCATGACTCAAAAAAAACAAGAAAACCATGACCCTCTCTATCAGCCGTCGGTCTGTAGGTAAAAAAAAAATAGTTTGATATGGAAACCCTAAGGAATCACCACTGTTAGCCTATCACAGAGTCTCTTTATAGCTTTCTAAAAAAATAGTACTTTTATGACACCCAAAAACAGCTTGCAAGTACTCTCTCTCTGCTTTTCCAAACTACCACTAACTACCTTTTAGTGTAATGACAACCAGAAAAATAAACTTAAGATGCAAATGTGAGCTGAATTATTGGATTTCCTCCCAGATTACGACCAATAAAATATGAACAATTTGGAGCCATATACTCAAAAAGATTTTCTTATATTCTAATGCAAAGTGTATAAAAATACAAAATGGGCAGCCATCATTTATATAAGGTCACTATATATGCTAAACATGAGTCCTAAGAGAAGGCTGTGTACATTGCGGCAGAGAGTGTGTTGAGCATATATCTGAATGCACTCCTGATCTACTGAGGCGTGTTCTGCCCGGCCACTCTTACAAATCCACTATTTCCTTACTTGCCAAGGAACCGACTAAACAGAAGGAAATGCAGGAGATGGCAAATTAACATAAATTGAATTGTGGCCTGGAAGTTTGTACTAGTTCTGGGCAATTGTGCAGCAATGTCTTGAAATTGTAATGTATGATTTCTTCCAATGTGAATTTTGAAAACATATTTTGCACCATCTGACATGATAAATGAGCATTGACAAAGCTGATAGGTCTGAGTGTGTTGAGAACACAAATGCTATTTACACGTGTTGCCTGGACAATTGCTATTTAGCACATTGCAGTCTGTGATATTAAATTGCCACTGCTGGGGAAAAATAGCAAAATCAATTGCTTTGTGTAGCGAATGCTATATAGAAGATAATGATTAGAATGTAACAATAAAGGTCTGCTTTTTGTTGATTACAATGCGTGCATGAGGTAAACAATTCACTGCATGTAACACTCATCAAACAGCGGAGTGCATGGCTTGAACGTATTATACTCCTCTAGGTGAATCTAAAAGACCACTCTTTTTATATCTTAAAGATTTTGAATGAAGGGAGACTCTATGGGCTACATTTTGGAAGATTTGGGAACAACAGGTCTGTGGATAGCTGGACTGGTGTGACAAGCCGGACCTAAAAAACAACCTTTTGTGCCAGACATTCAGAAACATTCCCGTTAACATGCCCTCCCCTATGACCTAATGAATGTTGATCCACCAGAATAGAAGAGGTGGAGGAAGCAACGTCATGCCCCCTCCAAGACTATACTAGGTGATTCCTTCATACGCCCTTTGACCCCAGTAGCCTCACATTTGTTTCTGATGAGTTATGGCAAGGGCAAAGAGTAGAAATTATAGGAAGGAAATATGGCTTCTATAGTCCTATTTAATTTCTGTTCCTGACACTGTGTTTATGACAAGTGGGAACAAGGGCAGTGCCATATGACGCTCATACGTGCCCTTAGGGCATGTATGTGCGCCATATGCCCACACATGTCATGTAGTTCAGGGGTGCTGCAGGGTGTTCTTGTGACACCCCTGCACACTTAAAAATATACATAGAGTGGGTTTTAACTCTTCCTAGAATAATTTATTTCGCACCATATACTAAGGCAACTGGCTGCATCATTGCACATTCCAGGAAGTGCTCACACTGGAAAGCATGAGGGACTATATTAAATCTGATAAAGTCTTCTCAATAAGCACAGTACAAATATAAAATCAATTCAATTCGGGAAGGCCCGATCATCAGGAAGCTGAAAACAGTGACTGACAATCATTATCTTAATGATTTAAATCACTAGAAATGTAGGGACCAATCCGAGGAATGTGCTACTGCTGGCATTTAAGTGTCAATGATGATATGGGGACCTGGGGGTGGGGCGGGGAAAAGGGAATTTTAGGAAGCACCTTTCTCTGGTCTCTTTAAGGTTAGCTAGTTTCAGTGGCGGCTGCAACTAATCATAAGTGGTGAGACAGCAGTGGAGTATGGGTTCAGAAAAATAACCGATCAATTACCTGCCAACCAACGCCTCTCTTCTATCCTCTTCTGTTCTTGACTTTCGGCAGCACACAGGCTCCCAGACTACCCTAAGCCAATCACGGCACTGCTAGTATGTGGAAATTGAAGAAATTGATGTACATAAACAGCATTCATTTCCCTTCTTCTCCCACCCCTCTCCCTGTGAGCACCATGAATACCGTAAATTATTGACCGTATCACTCTGCCAGTAAGAGCCCGTACCCATATGCATATGTACAGCCATTCTAGGCACCATGGCCTTTTACCCATTGGAATCCCCGGCTTCCCTCCTGCGCGTATCTTAAACCCCCTCTCTCATGCATAGACCATGAAACCCTCTCCCTCTGCGCGACCCTGCTGTGAAAGGCAACCCTTCTGCTTGACCCGCACAAACCCCCCATTCCCTCTTGAAGAGGCATCCTTCGCCTTAGCTGACATAGCCCTCCCCAGCTGCACCTGACTGCCCCCGCTCTCTCATGTACGGGTCATAAGATCTCTCTCTCTCTATATGACTCTGTCCCTGTGTCCACCCTGGCTCCCCCTCCCTTCTCCTCACATGGGCAAGTCATACACCTTCATCTTCTGCAAGACCCTGTCCTTGGGAGTCACGGCCGCGCCTGACCAGCACCTCCTCTCCTTTTCATAAATAACCCCTCTGTTAGTAAACCCTCCCTCCGTGATTGCCTGTCCACACATGTCTGAGGTCATCGCCTAAGCCAGGAGATGCTGTTTACTGCTTATTATATGGAGTCACTCCTCCTCAAAGGACCCACTATTGATCCTGGCCACCCCACCCCCTGGGCTATGATCAGGCGCACACATCCTAAATAGTTGACGGAACACTCCTGCGTGATTGCCTTCCCCTCTTATCAGCAGGTCAAGGGTCCCTATTGTGAACACATGTGGGGTAGGATTGACACGAGGATTATGGGGATGTATTTTCCTTGTTTCACAATATCATGATTGTAATGCCAAGTGTTTTGTAAAGTATAAAAGACGGAGTCTCAGCTCACTTGTTAGAGCACCTCCCGAAAGACACTGTGTTTCGTGTCCGAAATGACAGGCTCTCCTCATGAGAAATAAACTCTGCTCTTGATTCCTGCTTCCAGCGCCCGTCTCTTTATTTGGTAATTATTCAGAATGGAAACTAAGAGGCGTCTTGCGCCAGCAGCCTGGGCATCGATAGTAATACGGGCTCATGTTTTACAATTGGCGTCCCAACGCGGGGTCCATCAGTGACATAAGGTCCGGTAAGAGAGATCCAGACGAAGAAGTGAACATCTAAAATGATTGGAGTATACCTGCCTTGAGATGGCCCTCGTCCGGCTGCCGATCGAAAGAACTTCACCGATTCTGAACGGACCTCTCTTGAGTGACCTATTGTCCTGACTGGAATCCCACAGGAATGCTGCATGGAGAAAGAGAACAATCGGGCGCTGGAGGAGGAAGTCGAAGAACTGTCCGTATGGTCCGGTCCGGGTAAGATTAGGTAGGGTGTTTTTACGCCTGATTGGTAGGGTGGTTCTATCCACCTGATTGATTGATTGATTGTATTGGAATCGGTATTTGTATACTGATATTGTTGGTATTGGTTCATTTAGCTTTGGATGCTACTTGAAATATTGGTTCTCTTCTTGAGAACGAGACATTCTCTGTGTGCAAACAGCGGCGAATAGGAACGTTCGTCCCTCTTTGCAGATAGAGAAGGGTAGGTAATGCAGACTTTTGTCCCCGTTGTAATCCGTCATGCCTACTTTTCTCCCCACTGATTGTTTGAAACCGATTAATAATCGATTGTTGCTCTTTGAGATCTTCCCTGTCCACAAACAGAGACGAATAGGAATATTCTGTTTCTCTTTGCAGATAGCGAAGGGCAGGTAATGCAGACATTTGTCCCCGTTGTAATCCGTCATGCCTGTTTTTCTCCCCACTGATTGATTGGTTGCCTGGACATTGTTGTTCCAGGAATTGTTTCGTTTGAGGTATTTTCTATTTGCAAACAACGTGGAATAGAAATATTCTATCTAGTCTTTGCAAGTAGTAAAGGGTAGGTTATGCCCCTTTGTGAATTCGTCAGTCCTACCCACTCCCCACTGATTGGTTATTTGGGGGGTAGCTCGCATGGTCCGCCCAGGAGACTACCCTTATGGAGGACATATGCTCCCCGCTCATGGGCCATTTAGTGGAAGTAGACCATCTGGTCCGTCCAGGAGGCTACCCTAGTAAGTGGAAGTACATCGCTTGGTCTGTCCAGGATGATACCCTAATGAAGGAATATATGTTCCCCTTTTGATCGATAATCTCGTTCCACCCCGGACCATTTATTGGAGGGAACTCGTCTGGTCCGTCCAGAAGTACCCCCTAGTGAAAAGGACACATAAAAATATGAAGTGATCACCGTTCCCTACTAACAGAAAGTTTTAGCTCGAAACACGCTAAGGAAGAGAAGGAAAAATAAAAAGAAATCAGGCTAAGTCAGTAACCCCCTGATGAGCTCTTGACTTCACTAAAAATAAGAAACATTAGAAAAAGTTTGTAATAAAAAAATATAAAATGGCGGAGATTTGACAGCAAGACAGCCACGAGGTAGCTATGTTACGCTGCCTACTGCTGCTCCAAACATGTCTGCCTCATTGCCCACCACGCCCAAATAACGGTCACATGAAATAGAAACAATTCAATAGGTACCTACCCCCATTCCGGAAGCTCCCGAAGTGCAGCGGGTCCGCGGTTACGCCCATCCGGAAGGCGAGGCCTCGAGGCATGCGGGCTCGCCTGGCCGCGGTCAGAAGGAGAGGCTGTTGGGCAGACGGCCCAAAGAATGATAAGGACCTCTCCATCTCTCCTCTTCTGCTGCCCTGCAGGCCACGGGGGGGGCTGTCTTGCCTCAGCCTCCGACCACCCCCCCCCCCTCTCACTCTCGCCTGATCCGGTCCGCAAAGAAGGCCGAAGCCGAGGCGAGGATGGCGGCATTTCTTTGAGCTATAATGGCTGCAACTACACCCAACGCCTGACAGTTGCAGATAGTCCCGCCACATGTCGACGCCTGGACAATTGTAGGTAGTCCCGCCACATGTCAGCGCCTGGACACTTACAGGTAGTCCCGCCACATGTCAAAAAGGGGGGGGATGTCT
Source organism: Lissotriton vulgaris (assembly GCF_964263255.1). NCBI lineage: Eukaryota > Metazoa > Chordata > Amphibia > Caudata > Salamandridae > Lissotriton > Lissotriton vulgaris. Next base: position 173,370,982 of record NC_141688.1, read on the forward strand.
TGCCTCAGCCACCGACCCCCCCCCCCCCATCTTCATCGCCTGACACGGCCTTACCGAATCCTGGAGCCGGAGAACGGCGCGGGGTCGCTGGAAGGGGGAGGCGGCGCGAACGAGCCTCCCCCACCTCCCTCCAGGTGGAGGCTTCCAGCGACACCCCAATGCTCTTACTTAAAGAGGGTCAACATCGAAAAGCGGTCTTTTGCCCAGGACGGGCACACGCCCCATGCCTTCTCTCCTCAACTTTGAAGATTCTATGAGAGCCGGGGGGGCACCCCGATCCCTCCGCATGGGCGCCCCCGCCCCCCTCACTGGGAACCGCGACATCGGTGCACTCCTGCCGGCGCCAGCCTCGGTTTGAAAATGGCTAAAATGCAGCCACGGCACAGACTTGTTCAGTTCCGGTGGAACACCAGAATGACCCGGTAGGAAAATTGTTGCCACCCTCCCCACTCTTTGACTAATGGTCCATATTGTTAGACTGTTACCACATTGCACAAAACTTTTTTGAACTACCAACGGAAGGTTCTGGTCCAACCATGAGTCATTGGAAACATTCTGACTATACCGGAACCTGCCTGACCTCGCCCAAAATGGCGCCGATACACGAAACGAAACTTTCGAACTCTCTGTTCACCCGGATTGCTCGAATATTGATGCTCTGAGATACGTGTGCATTTTTGGGCAATGAAAGTTGATAAGATGGATAGTGATTATGTGCCTAGAGAAGAAAGCAATACAGATATTGATCATATGTTTGGACAATGAACTGACTTAGGGTGGGTACTAATTATGATTTGGAAAATGAATTGGTGTAATTTAGACAGTGAATGAGCATCTGGATAATGAATTAATGAATCAATTGAAAAACTGAATTCTTGACATGTATCATGCTTGCTCTGTAGGGAAGTTTAATACGATTTTATTGCACTGCTGCACTTTATGCAATGAACTGCCACCAACTTCGTTCTTCTTATGTACAGTTTCAACCTGCTCCGTGGCCGGTCCACTGGGTTGTAGGCCTGTATTTATACATCAACACTTTTTATTAAAAGTATTTTGAAAAAGAAAGCATGGTTGTAGCGGTTGCATTAATGAGTTTTGGATGTTTTGCTACTGTGAGCGAAGAATAAGTATGATGAAAGCTGAAGGTTAAAAAGGACCAGATATTTAGCAGCTACATTATGTGTCACAGGCAGCCGGAAAGGTGTTTTAGACGCCCTTAAAACGACACCACAGAGATGTCACCTGACCGCCACCCTTGCACCCAACAAAAGGGGTTGCGACCAAGTAACTCATGTAGATACGCGGATCGTCAATGATTATCTATCTGACATTACTGGTCCCTCTGGGCTTAAACGCCAAGATGGTAAAGAAATGCAGTACGTGGAGATAGGTCGAGTATGTGGTAGGTAAAAACATTTTCGGACTACTGCATGCCGATGTGCTTTGAATGCTGCCCCCCCACCCCCTCTTTCTCCTCCCTTCTACAGGTCGCGTCAGAACGTCGGCTGAAGTGTGGGAGAGCGATGGTCAAACCACCGACGAAAAGGGAAGGAGGGAATATGTGCGTAGTCGTTATGACGATAAGTTTTCAAAAAGACGTAGACTTAAACATGACTGTTCCTCCTTAGAACATAGCGACTGGGAGGATGGACTGACATAGAAACTGGACGGGTACTGAATGACGAAAATTGACTAGAAATGACGCGTTAAATAATGTAACTAGACATTTGAATAGGTAGGGAAAGGACAAAGAAAAATGTGTGGGTAAGGGTTACCACGGCACCACCCGTCTGGGAAGTTAGAAATGTTGCTGATGTTCAAAATGCACTGCCCCCCTTTCTCGCACTCTTATAGATATAGCCAAGCTGTCCGACTGTTCTCCCGATCAATACTTGCCGTTGCCTCAACCTGGAGAACTTCCCACCAAAGGAAGAAACGGAAAAATGGTTTAAGATCCAACCATGGGTAAATAGCGCGACCAGGTTAATTTCTGATCGACTAACCGAGGTGTAAGTATTGGCAATTGAGAACACTCACAGAGATAACAGGCGAGAAAGAAAAGGAGGGAAGGGTAAAAAGAGCTAAGCACGTAGATAAATAGGATAGTAAAGATACGTAGGATATAAAACAGATCTTGTTGGCTAACAATTGTTTTCTGTTTTGTCGTGAATGTCTTATATATATGTAATGCATGTGCTGTCTTCCTTGTCTGAGTTTGTGTGTATGTGATGTACGGATTTATGTCTTCCCTCTGTCTGTATTTGCGTGTTACCTGACCTCTGCTGTTCTGTGTTGTGAGCGCACTAAATGACCTATTTTCGTACACGTCTCTCTCTCTCTCTCTCTCTCTCTCTCTCTCTCTCTCTCTCTCTCTCTCTCTCTCTCTCTCTCACCACCCCCTTATCTCTCTCTCCCTCTCTCTCTCCCTCTCTCTCTACATGTCATACGTGTACCGAATGGCTCGTTTAGATTGCGGACGACTCTCACTCTCTATGAGAGTCTCCCTATTTTCTCTCCCTCTTTGTGGTAAAATTGTGCCCCACCGGCACCAGTCTGATTGGATACTTTATTGAACGCGAAGGTGTTCAGCGAAATTGACCGAAACTAAAATGATTGTATCTCGCCATATTACTACCTCTCCTTTCTGCAAAATGAATGAACTCGAATTGGCTGAGAAGGAAAGGACAGGTAAGACGACTAAGGTCCCCCAAATCTGGCCATTTATAGGGAAACTGTATGTCAATGGCACCTCATTTCTGTTCATCAGAGACGAACGCCAACGTCTAGATTGACCCCCAATGCCCAGATTGCCCCACCCCCTTTTGCACCCAAGCGCGAGCGCCCGAAGCATCCCCGCCCCATTTTGATAGACCCCAGCTGCTGTCCCGGATATAAACATGATGACCATGGGTAACTGTTGTCCCTCGAGAAAACCTTGTTTTGCCTGACTCTCGATGATGGCACCCCCGCCCTGTTTGAAAAGGTTAGCCAGCCTTGAAGGGAAATGCTCCGAAATGTTGAATATGATGAAATGCACAGTTGATGGGAATCTCATTTATCCTCACTTGAGTTATAAATAGGACGATGAATAAACCTGCCATGAACTCAGTAGGAATGCTGACATATGCACTGCTTGGTAATAGACCTCTGACTGTGACCGATGAGCGTATCTCCCAAATGCGTAGAATTGAGGGAGGAATTCACATGCGTAGATGTCTTCTTCTGCCAGTTCTCTAAAACCTTGTTTTGTACCTATTCAAAGATTCACGATCACCAGGAGAAGGGTCAGACGTGACGTACAGCCTGGCTGCAGATCTTGAGACACGTGTGACCTCGACCAAAGGTGGAGCTGCAGAGCAACAAGATACGGGACAAGACCGCAATTTCAACGTGGAAAATGAAAAATGATGGGCCGCCTTGAAGCCCTTCGTCTGCTAACCCACGTGTGCCTGGAGTCTCCGTTCCCCTTCTTTGGGCCCGATTGATGGGCCTGCCTGCTTGTTATCCTTTGCTCCCTTGGTCCCTTTTGTGTGTCCCAGGAACTCTGACCCAACTCCGCCCTCTCTCCTATCGACTATTTGAACCACACTCACCCTCTTTTCCACGTGACTTTTTGCCAAAAGGAAGAACTGCATTCAAATGGGAATAGGGTGTTGCCACGGAAATATAGGTGCCGAGCATAAGGTGCCGCCAAACGAATTGTTTAGGGAACAGGACTGTGGTCTAACAGCAGAGGACTGACCGCACCCTGCAACGCGTAAGGATAGAACCGAGCTGGACCTATAGCTCCACCGCCGGTGCTCAACAGCGCCAACAAAAGTACACGGACTAGAGCCTACCAGTGATGGCTCACTGATAAAAAGACACTGTGACGAAGAAATCTTGTGTATTGAACTGAATTCCGCTCTCAACTACTTGGTCAAAACTGTTCATTGGTCACATTTTTAAGTCAGAAACATTTATGCTATGTAGTGCGCTTAATTGTTAGGAACTCAACGAAATGCAATTTCCTATGTGCTGCATTCGGCCCATCACATCAACTGTCCATGATTGTATGCCAAATGTTAGTATCGACAAATGCTAATTCTTCAACGATGCCTGTCTATCTGTAACCCCACCAATTACAAAAATGAACGCTGTAATGTAAAAAGGGGCGACTGTGGAAATTGAAGAAATTGATGTACATAAACAGCATTCATTTCCCTTCTTCTCCCACCCCTCTCCCTGTGAGCACCATGAATACCGTAAATTATTGACCGTATCACTCTGCCAGTAAGAGCCCGTACCCATATGCATATGTACAGCCATTCTAGGCACCATGGCCTTTTACCCATTGGAATCCCCGGCTTCCCTCCTGCGCGTATCTTAAACCCCCTCTCTCATGCATAGACCATGAAACCCTCTCCCTCTGCGCGACCCTGCTGTGAAAGGCAACCCTTCTGCTTGACCCGCTCAAACCCCCCATTCCCTCTTGAAGAGGCATCCTTCGCCTTAGCTGACATAGCCCTCCCCAGCTTCACCTGACTGCCCCCGCTCTCTCATGTACGGGTCATAAGATCTCTCTCTCTCTATATGACTCTGTCCCTGTGTCCACCCTGGCTCCCCCTCCCTTCTCCTCACATGGGCAAGTCATACACCTTCATCTTCTGCAAGACCCTGTCCTTGGGAGTCAAGGCCGCGCCTGACCAGCACCTCCTCTCCTTTTCATAAATAACCCCTCTGTTAGTAAACCCTCCCTCCGTGATTGCCTGTCCACACATGTCTGAGGTCATCGCCTAAGCCAGGAGATGCTGTTTACTGCTTATTATATGGAGTCACTCCTCCTCAAAGGACCCACTATTGATCCTGGCCACCCCACCCCCTGGGCTATGATCAGGCGCACACATCCTAAACAGTTGACGGAACACTTAGCTGCGTGATTGCCCTCCCCTCTTATCAGCAGGTCAAGGGTCCCTATTGTGAACACATGTGGGGTAGGATTGACACGAGGATTATGGGGATGTATTTTCCTTGTTTCACAATATCATGATTGTAATGCCAAGTGTTTTGTAAAGTATAAAAGACGGAGTCTCAGCTCACTTGTTAGAGCACCTCCCGAAAGACACTGTGTTTCGTGTCCGAAATGACAGGCTCTCCTCATGAGAAATAAACTCTGCTCTTGATTCCTGCTCCCAGCGCCCGTCTCTTTATTTGGTAATTATTCAGAATGGAAACTAAGAGGCGTCTTGCGCCAGCAGCCTGGGCATCGATAGTAATACGGGCTCATGTTTTACAAGTATTACCAGAATGACAGCAGCATCGTCATTGGTCTGAGCAGCCTGGTTTGACACTCACCCAGTGCTATGTGTGCATGTCGGTTTGGTCGTCCCAACACAGCTGGCCATACCATCTTGCACACTTTTGGCACCCACCACTCCTCCCTGTGTGACGACAGCCCAGCCTCACCCCACCACAGACTAGCTCAGAATCCGCATTGAAAAATAAAATTATAATAACATTGTGTTATATTTTCTTTTTCCATTTTGCACTGTTCTGAGAACAGTGGGGTGACACTCCTCCACCTAAAAGGAGGAGCCTCCGCTGGCTAGTGCACCTCCGCATTACTCTAAAGCTGAATACACTGAATATAAACCAGTACTGAACAGAGTTACTTACTTCATTTTGGCAAACAAACACTATAAACTGTTATGCCTATAGCACAATGGTAATATATTTTCTTCTAGTAAATTGAAGCATCCTAAAAAAATAGTAACTCTCATAAGTGTGAAAGTGAACGACTGAGAGGCCATCATGCTCTACCTATTTTTGGCTCGTTTGCTGAGACAGCTGCCTTCTGCCAATTGGAATTGGTAGTTCCTGTAAAATATCCAGGGTCCCTTTGGGCTCTACGGTCTGGACTAGATCATAAATCAAGTAGTAATAACAGGAGTTGCCGTCTGAATTGGAATTATGAGTTACCAGCTGAATAGTGTTTGCAGGTGAAAACCTGGCTGAAAATGGAGGCCAACATATAGGAATTGGCATGGAAATACTGATTGCTGCATGTTCTCTCACTTTCTGATGTGATATCTCACAGTTGCTTTGTACAGTTGTGGGAATACCATGCAATAGTGGTTATTCTGAACCCAGTATTACTGTGCTCCCTGTCGCAGACCACACATCATCCTGCCCTAACAGGACCAACTTATTCCATGTAGATTACTCAGTACATCTCCAGTTTGTAAAACATTCAGTTACTGACAACTAGGGCCAAGTTAAACTAGGCTCCTGAAAGTTAAAGACTCATAGTCCCTATACTTGACTGTGTCAAAGACCTACAACATCCAGGATGCTCAAAGGGTGATGGAATTCTGAGAAAACACAGCATCTTCATCTGGCTTTAATTATGAATTACAGTTTTGCAGAAATATGTTATGTCATATTGTGCTATGGTACTGTGCATAATTATAGCACTTTCTACTATTATTTGCAGAAATGTAGTGCTCTCTGAGATTACCCATATTTTATATGTATTTTCTATTTGGCAGTGAGTGGTTGGTTGTGTCTGGTTAGTGAAGAGCAGTTGAGTTTTTAATAGTGGTTTGTGTCAATTGGACAGTAAAAAGGGCTTGATCTAGGTAAGGATCTTTGCTGTGTGTTTTGAGCGTGGATGAGTGTGCAAAAGTACTTTTCCTTTTCTTCTTTGTAATTCGGTGTTTGGTTTCTTTGCTCAGCCTCTGTAGATGGTGAGGACACTTGCTGTCTCCAAATATTCCTCCACAAGTTGCAAAGCAACTCCTTACCCGTAAGTGTAACAGACTTCAGATACGTAGATTATCATCAATACGCGATGTGCACTATCAAGGCCTGTTGTACTATTAGAAAGTGGCAGCGGTGGAAGGTGGCTCACTTTGAAAGTAAAATAATCTGCAAAGACTTTGACTTAACACCTGGATGGCGCAGTCGAACAAAATTAATGGTATTAAAAGAATTACTGCAGAAGGCACTTTGCAAGCTGACTCGCGGGGCGGGCCTGCAAGCGCAGTCACACCGTGCCCCGAGGGGGTCCTTTCCCAGTTTGTATGCGCCATAGACGTGGCCCTCGGGAGCCCTATTGAAAGCGAGCTAGACCCATTCATCGGTGCCCCGGCTGCTGCCTTTTAAGCCAGAGTGTCTCCTCATTGAGAGGTTCGGATTCGTCCACGACTCCATAATTGCACTCCCTTCATTGTGTGTCAGAAGAAAGAAAAAAAGACTTAGCCGGGTCGACCTGAATGTTTAGTTTTGCAAATACAATGGCATTTCTGAACAGATCTGGTCGTAACAGTTTAAAAAGCGCGCACACTGAGCTGCTGTCTGGGGTGGGGGGCTGTGTGTCATGCACAGTCAGAGCTTTTCAAAATGGCCTCCACAGAGCCTGACGCAGCCGTGGCTGAACGTGTCCGTACGTCGGCTTGGCGTTCGGGGTGGAAAGCAGCCCCCTTGGCGTGCGCTGCTGGTATTTAAAAGTTGGAGATTAAATTGTGCCCCGATGATATTTCCAGTAGTCTGCGCATGGTGCAGACCCTCAAACGAGGCATAGTTTTCGTGCGTGTTTGGCTCTCGGAGGTGACCCGTGAAATGGGCCTTACAGACAACCGCAAAGGAGCTGCCTTCGACTGTTCTTTAATTATACCGCGTATCTTGCGCCCTCATCGCTTCACAATGCTTCAAACATCCCGAAAGGAAACAAGAGCTATTTGAACTTGGTCCGTGCTGAGCGGTTCAAAGACCTCCGAAAATGGGGGTCTCCGAGATCAATGGCTGCACAGTGTGGAGAGCATTTCGTCAATGAAATACTAAAAGTTGTTCCAGACTTGGAAAGGAAGTTGTTATGGGAATTGGACAAGCAATTGCCCCCGTATTGGAGCCATTCGGCTTTATTATACTTGCATTCTTGTTGTGGGTGGGGGGTGGGGGGGTGCAGATCTGGTATTTGAAGGATTCCCATGCTCACCCCCATCCCCAGACTTATCTCTATATATCTTGTTCACCCTTTCCCGCAAACCACCCTACTGTACAGAACTGCCACGCAACACTCCACCGCTTTGTACTATTCTTTCACCCCCTGTACACATTCCGCAGCCATTGGTGACGTAGCTCACAGTGGTCTCGTCTCATTCATTCTTATACGTTTACTCCTACCTTTGTATTACCCGGGGCAAAACATAGGCCCTTGCAGCCTTCCTGGGGCTGTGCGAGGCAATCCTTCTGGGACCCCAAGCAGCCCAAGAAAATGATAATCTGCGATATAAGAGAGATTGAAGGGCCCTTCATAACATTCCGCAGGGGCCCGTATCTGCTATTCTTGTAGGCGCAACGCTGGTGAGTTAATAGTACCAAGCACCAGTTACTACTCGTGATGGAAAACTCTGCATGTGCGTGGGTGTGGGAAAAGAAGGAAACTCCATGGAATGCAGTTAAGGCAAAAATTGGGAACTCAATAAGACTACACGGCTCTAATAAAACTATATATAATCCTCTAAAGGAATATACATACAAAACACCACAGGCTGGTACTGACCTTTACAAATCTTAGCAACTGCAATTTAATAATCCATGCCTGCACGGGTATACCCTCTCCCCATCAATACGAGCAGGTATATTCACAAGTAATAATACACCATACTGGAGTAGCAATTTGTCTGAGTAAATTACTTTACGAGTGTAAATTTACATTTTGTGAATAGAAAATGTGAAGACACATTCCTAACCACACAATTAGTAGTGCTTTCTGTATAGGGCTGTGTGTCATCCTTAACTTTATCAATCTTCCTGACGAGTAAATGTAGAGGAACGAGCTCAAATGAATGAGGGTGTAAAAAGTAGGCAGTAAATTAATTTGATGGCGCGGACGCTTCTTATTGATAGACAGCTGGCAGCCCATACAGCAGAAAGCCAAGGTCTCAAGGTAGGAACTGTGAGAATGGCGAACCATGGCAGGTCCAGTTTGGCGCTACACTGGTCACAGCAGCTCTCTGTGAAGTAGGGGTAAATTATGTTGGGTGTGATGGGTGTCTATAGTAGCTACACATCTGTTTATGAAACACTTGAAATGTCATTTGGTCATGTACAGGACATGTTTTAGAGTTGAGGGGTGGATTTTCTATCTGTCTCTATCCCCCGTTTTTAGATTTATCAGAGGTTTTCCCCTTGTTCTGCTTAATTTTCTATTGGAAGAGCTATTTGGGGAGGAATTCACTGGTGGGAAATCAGCCAATATTTCTCTCTTTGCCAGTAGAAATCTAGCAGGAAATGTGGCAACTGTGTATGTGTGCCCAAAATGGGATATACATTATTAGTGTCCACTTATCTGGCCTTCCAAGATGTTGTGCTGTAATACCCAGCATGTTAGTCACTCTACTTACTTTTCACGGCAGTTTTTTATGGCAGTAACTATGCAATTGTTTGCCACACTTTTTTAGTATTATGTTATTAATTATGACGTCTCAGTGCACTGAAGCCCTATAAACATTGGAGTAGGAGTGTCCATTTATTGATCACTTAAGTATATGTAGAAATATACTAGGTGCAACTTAATTTTTTTACCAATAAAATGACAATAAATAAATATGGAGAAAGACAGATGGAAACGTGAAAAAACTCTGCCATAATAGCGAGAGCCCTAATTATGATCTGTTGTTCCGTGTGATATGGATTTCTGAATAGTAAATAAGATGGTAAATGACGAGTAGAAATATCCATTCTACTTTATGTTGTCAAGGTCTATGAACTGTCCGAACATGGGTTGGGTGAAAACTTCAGTGACTGTCTCTTACTGGGGGGTTTCTACCTCTTATTTGCTCTAGTCCTCACCCTGCCTGCCTGCCTGTGCATCTTCTACACTAAGAATATCCTTCTGGAGGCAGTTGGCATATAGATGGAGGCACTGCCAGGCGCCTACTGTGGTGAGTGGGTTGTGATATTCTGCCTGCTGAAAATACATCATTGCTCATATTAACATTCTGATCGTACTTAACTTTGACTACTATTAAGTAATAGAATGTGCCTTTTCTTGCTGCATATTTCACTCACCCCTGCAGCATAATTTGACCCTCGCCTGCCACGTAATTCCAGTGGCCCTGCCAATGACAAGCCACACAGAGAGGGACGACTGAGGGTCTACAAAGCCCTTAATGCTCTCAATGCTCCTTTCCTAGTTGTCGTGCTCTGTCTGCTCATTGTGAATACTAAGGCTAAGACTTTAAGATTTAGCCATTGTTTGGTTCTGTGATTTATTTTTAAGCCTTGCATTGAGATAACATTAAATGTCTATTGTTGTCAAAGACCTATTGGTCTGAGTGTGATTGGAGTCACCCTTTGCTCATGATTGAATAGCTTTCTTGTCTGTTTCAACTCACTGATCCTCACTCGATGGGTTTCCTACCTCTTCGTGTCTTTATCGCTCCTCTAGAGCGATGCTACTTTACTTTTACTGTAATTTATTAAAAATTAGCTCAGTCTGCCCTCCTTCCATAGTCGATAAAGAATTGTGTCAGAATTGTGGTGGTAGTGGTGTAGCAGTTATACAAGTGATTTAATAGTTCTGCTGGTTATAGCTAGGGAAGGGTGTAGTTTGAACTTTAGTCATGTTTTGGGAAATAGTGTCCATCACGAAGGTGGCAACGGTGCCTGGCTCGGCTCGGCTCCAGGTAGAATCTAAACAGCCCATGCCTGTCAATAGGGATGATTTTCAGCCATAGGATACGGCACGCATGAAGGATGGGGGCTCCTCCAGCTGGACAGGTTTGGCAGGGGGCAGAGACACTGCAGGGGTGACTAGAATGGGGCAAGTAGGCCCAGTGCTTAATTTGTAAAAAAAAACCTAGTGCCGGGGCCCTCAACAGGAGGAAACCGGTGTTTGCACCATCAGTTGCCTCTGGCAGCACTACCAGTGACAGGACCTACACACTTCTAATCATCCCACTCTTACAAATGTGACAATTCATACTATTACAAGCTCCCAAAGCTATAAGAATGGCTTTGGAGGCAAATACTAATAATTAGAAATTGAAATTGAAATAATAAACAGGAGTTGTTGTGCTCGTACCTAAATTGACAGTCATAAGTCATAAGCCCCGGTGCTGGCAATTAAGTGCTGGTGCTGAGCACCGGAAAGCACCACCACAAATTTGGCACTGGGTAGGCATCTACTCTGGGGTACTGAGCTAAGCTTTGGGAGGTGGATGGGGTTTTGAGCAAGGGATAGTTATAGGGGCATGGCTTCTACTCTATGCTGCTGACAAGTCTGAAGTGTATCATCCAAACTGGGAAAGCTGTTGAGTTGTGGCAGTCCACCAGCTGACCCAAAAGAGATCCTTCATGGCAGGCCAGGTAGAGCCAGAGTGGGAATTAACTATCAGCCCTGGTAAAAATGTTCACACCAAATTCATTCTACTGGAGGACTTGAATAGATTGGGTCGTTTGGAACAGATGTAGGTCAAGGCAGCCCTTACTGCTCTGAGAGTAGACCCCTGGCCTGCAGCCCACAGGGAATATTCCACAGTAGCCGTTTGGCCAGTCCAATCTTGGTGGAAGATGCAAATGGTTTCCCATGAACCAAGGAACAGCTGGCCAAATCTGCCTTTGTTCTTGCAAGCGCAGCACTTGTTGAATCTTGTGACTGTTATAAAAAAAAGTATGCAAAGGCGCAGATTAGTAAACTCTGAAAACTTCTAGCGGAAGTGTGTAATTTACCAAACATTCGGACACTGAAATCTGGCTACTCAAAGAAAAACTGTGCATCTCCTCGCCAGATACAAGTGTTTCGGGGAAAGAAGTGAACATGCACATTTCTTGGGAGATCATAAGAGTAGATGCTGTCAAGTGCTAAGTCATTATCTACAACTCAAAATACACATTGAGGGGCACAATATCATTCCGTTCCATAAAAGCCATAGAAAACTGTATTCCAACAGCAGGTATGAGGCTAGTAGCCATCTCCTTACTTCTAAATTGTCGTTTTAACACGCTGTGCCCCAAAGCAACATGTCGGCGGTAAAGTAACCAGTAAACTCTTAGCAACAGTGCACAACAAATTCTATAAACCAATGAAACTCCGTTCTTCATCCCGAAGAAAAGAACAGAGGGTGTTCTCGCACTTTTGGACTTGGATGCATGAAATTCCCATGATACATGCTGTACCATGCCATGAGTGACATGTGCATTTTACCAATGCCCACTAAAAATCTGAGTTTCAATGACATCTGCTCCTCCTCCAATCTACCAAGTGTGACTCTTGGTATCGTCACTCTCTTTAAAGAACACGTAAAACCAAGAGATAGGTATTTGTTTTAAGAATATTCCAAAGCACACACTCCTCCCCAGAGGGATATCACCCCCGGCGCTAAGACAAAGAATGCACTGGACTGAATTCAAGTATGAAAAGGAGACAGAACATATAAAGAAGAGACGAGTTGCTAGCTAGAGACAGCCGTGTCTTCAATAATTTCCAAAATACGGTGAGTTTCGGCGTCAAACGCAGGTTCATTGAGGGGCCTTCCACCGAATTACTGCCAAATAGGTAAAGAATCCACTGCGAATTCTGGCCTTCGAGATACGTCTTGAAGCAATGGTGGTACTATTAGCTGATCTGTGTGCTCTAGAGGGTCTATGTAAACAGACTTTGTTCCTGAGGATGGGCCGACTGTATTATAAACCAATATAAACCGATGTAAGGTATGAGGGTCCTACAGTGATGGACAGGAATCCAGTTGAAAATCCCACAAAGTAGGCACATGATTACAAAAGAGCTCCCACACATGGCATTTGCCTGATCTTTATGTTCACGTATGTTCACGTATGTCAAAGGCAGTGACACACTGAGACTTAATAGTAGTCAAAGTTAAGTACGACTTCACCGGCGTTCACTTTCACTACTCTTTTTTAACACTGCAAAGTATATAGGGTCATATTATCGAGAAAGGGTGATACATTATCGCCGCTTTTATCGGCAGGAAACTGCAGATAAAGTGGCGATAATGGGCTTGATAATATGCCCTTGTGAATTCTCATAGAAGCACAGGTTAACACCAGAACCTGGGCTTCTATGGCAATTCACAAGGGCATATCATCAAGCCCATTATCGCTGCTTTATTGGCAGTACCCTGCCGATAAAAGCGGCGATAATGTATCGCCCTTTATCGCCGCCCATTATCACCGCTTTATCGGCAGTTTCCTACCGATAAAAGCGGCGATAATGTATCTCCCTTTCTTGATACTATGGCCCGTAATTACTTAAAAACATCTCATGATTTAGGAAATGTATATGGCTTTAACAGCGAAGGGATTCTAACCTGCACACAGCCAGCTAAGACTATCAACAGTGACCCCAATATTGACTTACTCCTTGGATTTAACACTGGTAATGATTTATGAACAGTCTTTAAAATGTTTTAATGTTGAAATAGTATGGGCCTGTCATCTTTTATTGTCCCTTCATCCCGCAAACAGCACACTCTGACGAGAATTGTGTTGAAAAGTGCAAAATCATTTTTAACAGCTTAGATATACAATGGAAATTCACAACAATTTAGTGACTGGAAAATGTTTTATTTTTCCTTAAACATTTGGAAACTGAAGATGAACTGACAACAGATATCTGCATTCTACCATGTTATGCTCTTCGTAGTGAAGGTGCCATTGGGATGTTTCTGGGCACAAAGATTCTCAGGAAAAAAAGTATCAGAAAACATTTCACAATCAAACATGCACAAAGATATCTGCTTAGTCCAATCGTGAGGATGGACAATTCTTACTAGGAAATAATACATTGTCTTTAACTTTAACCCTAAGACGCCACTCCATCTCAACATACCACCATTATCTGCATTGATTACATCATGAATGACATCATGAAAACTATCAGTAATGACATGCTTTCACTCCAGAAATAATTTCAGAGGGCCTCCAGCAACAGCAGCAGGCCTATGGTATAGCTACAATGAAGTGCATAGTACGTTAGTTACGTCATACGTACAAAGAATTGAGTAGACTGCCCTCAACAATACACCTACATTGCTGAGGTACATTTATGAGTATTTTCTGTGTTAAGGACACAGGGACATGTCATACATAATGCCATCGATTACAGAACAATGCTAGGTCTAGGTAGTGCGGCTCATCACACGTCCTTTACACTGCTGTGGGTAAAATATAATCTTATATTTGCACATTTGCGTCTTCCAACACAAACATCTTTTTTACCGAAGAATATGCTTCATAGACACTATAACAACTACAGAAGCAGTGATGGTTTTCATGCTGGGAAGAACATTTGTGAAATGCCCTGCTTGAGGGATATGCAATTTGTGTTTCTAAAGAGCCAATGTGGACTGGGCTACAGTGAAAGCAGGAGATTGCTCAAAAGACCCTGCTGCAGCCCTTCCAGTGCTTCAGGGCTGCTGGTCTTCTAATGGCTAGGGTGCTGGACCTCGGACCTGGGGATCTGGGTTCGAGTCTCGGTAACGACGCCAAAAACCTTCTGTGATTCTGGGCAAATCACAAGAGGCCAGATGTAGGTAATCCCAGATTACCGATTCTTAAATACCGAATCATACCGATTCGGTGTTTAAGAACAGGCAAATGGGATGTAGGTAATTTTACCGAAAAAATTACCGAATCGGTAAGTTTCGGTAATTACCGATTCGGTAATTACAGAAACTTACCAATTCTAAGGTCATATATGTCTGCAACATGGCCCTGAAGCAATTTGCATACAATTGCTTTTTTTTTTTTTCTTTATTTACCACCAACTTGTAGTTGGTGGTAAATAACGAATCCCAAAAAAGGGAAAGCACTCATTTGAGTGCTCCCTACATTGCTAATTCAGTAATTTTTCAGAAAAAAGTAGTAAGGACCTGTTTCCTATTTTGAAAAATAAGTACATAAAAAAACTGAGAGGAACAAATTGCTCTAAGGCATATTTCCATTGTAGCAAAAGTTTAAAAAGTAAGGGTAAGAAGAAGGGAGTCTGCTTGAGAATTCCCTTACACAGAAGACACAATGGGGTGTGGGAGAAGCCAAATTGAATGCACAAGTATATTTTATATTTTGAAATCATTTTGTGGTATTTTGGCACAGACATGAAAAATCTCCACATTTCACTGTAGGGCAAGACGCCTCTTGCCCACATAAAATACCCTCCCGCTAGAATCTTCTGTAGCTCACCCGAATCATTTCATAAAGGCTGTTTTCCCTGTAAAGTACCCTTTCGATCTACTGACCTTCTGGATACAGAAAACAATCTGGTTTTCAGACAAAAGCTTATAGAATATAATTGAAATTCTTTAACACCTTCATATTAACTTCTTTCTTTATATAAATACCTAAACTCAAGGGTGTGCAAGTTTGGGCTGTAATGTTTAGATCAATGCCACCTTTTCAGGATTACCACTGATCATGTAACCAATTTCCATTTGAATTCATTGCATGTAAATTTGCCTCCTGCAGACATGACAATCTGTTATTGATCCCTCATCGATGACCAGCGTTGTACACCCTTTCCCTAATTGTCCTGAGACACCCAGTAAACTGTCTCAATACTGTAAAATACAGCAACATAGCAAATAAAATAACTGCCTACATATAGGATCCGCCCATGCTACCTTTGAACTTAGTCTGAGAGTCCTTCAATTATTTCAAGAATCCTTTTTGTTTCCAAATGTTTGTCTTTTAATAGTTTAATAGGTGTGCTCTTTTTATTTGCCAGAGCGCTAGGTTGATCAGCAAGCATGCACCCTGAGGCTATTCAGCAGCTGTTCATGCTGTGGGCTGTATGTTGGTGTAAACAAGAGTGCGGCAATCTGAATCTTCGAAATGTTGCATGATTGCTGTTCCCCCAAGAGTGCAGCAGAGTTGTAGCAAACTATGAAGAACACATTTTATAAGAGTGATTGTCAGTGGTAGCACCTCTTGTGGGATTCTTTTTTTATTGCCGTCTTTAGGTCTATTAAAATGGGTGTTTTTTTGCACATAAGTATTCACTTTGGGGATCAGAGGATAATTAGCAAACACGCCAACTTTATGGTTAACTCCTCAATTATATATCAATGTATATTTCTATCGGTGCATCTTCAGTCATACAGAAATGGGCTGTACATTAATAATTACTTTCTGCAAAACTTTGCATGGAATTTAAAATCTATTTTAATACATTGAGCATAATATTCTTCCTATTCTTTTTACAGTGGCTCCTTTAAATAACACATCAAGACAATATACAATTTCTTCGAGTTTTAATTTACAAATTCTAATAATTTGTATTACTGTTAGAACATCTTACTTCTATAATCCTTTTCATGTCAGTCTATTGTAATTTCATGGGAAATCAGGACTGATACAATGGCTGAAGTAATCGCGAGAACAGTACAAAAAAATAAATACGTATTAGATAAAAAGTGGTCTGCTCCTGTGGATGTCCCACTTAGTTCTAGCTTCATTTAGTCACTTTTTGATGCCTTCGTCCATATATATTTCAAACTTAGCTGCAGCGTATACAGTAGCTCAAAGGTAGACTGGTTTACGTTCTCTGTAATATTGTCTTGTCCCTGCTGTGGATCAGATGAGTGGATTGAGAAAGTGCTATGCTCTCATGATACAGCTTTCCACTTTATTACTTCACAAGCCGTGTAGACAACCAACTCCACCGCGGACCACTCCAGAAACAAAGAGACCCACAGATGAGAAGACATTGAGGACATGGTTGCAAGGATTACCTTGGAATTCCTTATCCCTCTTCCATGCTATAAGACTTTTAGACAACATCTTTCTAAAATATCTAAAACTAAATAGTTTTCATAGCATGGCCATCAACGCACCATAATGCCGATGTTAATGTTATGATCTACTATTGCAAAGTTGTCCACGTTGCAAAGTAGTCCACGCAGGCATCCTCGTCAGAGCTAAGTTCGTTCCTCAAATCCTCTTCAGTGACCTCTCTTTTTCCGCTCATTTCTATTGGACGGCTTTACGATACTATCTCTGAATCCAGCGTTTGTGTGAAATAGTCGTACTGTGTCGTGGTCCTTATTGTCCAACACCCTGGGCAGGAACAGGGAAGATTTCTGTGTCCTGCGTGTTTTGAATCCACGTCTGGGCCGCCCTTTGCCATTGATGGAAACATACCAGAGCCTTTCTGCACTGGCTTTACGCTTAGTCCCAGCTCCGGTCGGAACTGTCCGGTAGATCCGGGAAGCATACGTGTTGTACCCCAGTTCATGAATTCTCTCCACAAACTCACATTCTGCATTGTAGGTCTCCTAAAAGGGAGAAGAGAAAGGGGGAGACATAAGTGTGTATTGTTGTGAGGACACAGATTAATTTAAAGAGTGCACACCTTTCTACTTGCTCTAGCAGACTGTACACATCCTGCCTAGGAGGATCCTGTGCCATATATAGACTGCATATGCAATTATCCGTCTGGGAAAGGAAACAGGCAATGGACACCAGCTCTGATCTGTGTCAGAATTACACACAAACAAGGTGAGCTAAAGCTGTGGATGTGATCCTACAACAGCTAAGTACATGCAAGTCACCAGACATAACAAGGTGCCTCATAGGATACACATAATTAGCAGGGACCTTGTCCCAAAGTCTGACCACTTGGCCCTGTCAACTATACAGCAGTTCTGCGCTTAGACTGAATGTGAAACAGGCCATATAGTTCCAAACTCCTTGGAACTGTCTTAAATACATTTTTAGAGTGTTGGTTTATTAGTAACCACGTAAGATGTGAACAAAATGTAGGTGACATCTTTTGGACAACTTAAACACTTCACCCTATTGTGGCTACATAAAGAGGCACAAGTATATGGATAAGCACATACAAAGAGAATTCATTTAGTTTTCCTGGTCTTTGGTAAATTATGGGCAGAAGGATCTTGGCAGAGGCTTGCCTAGCGGAAACTGGGTATGTGGTATTGGTCGAAAGTGTCAATTATGGTGGAAAGTCCAGTACATTTCTGACCAAAACTCGACCATCAGTTGTCTTTCTCTCTGTTCCTGTCAATGCAAATTACTCTGCTATAGTTGAGTTTGTAAAATGCACGTTTAACAAACCAATCAATCAATAAATAATTAAATGTACTGTTTACCTGCGGACTGCTACTGATTTTACAGATTATCTCACTATTAAGGACCTCTCTGCACGTGATGCAACTGCATGCACGAGGCAGCGACTGAAATGTGAAAGGAGATGCATCACGTTGTAAAGCCCTGTGCCATAAGGAGGCGTTCCTGCGCAGGGGGGGGGGGGGGGGGGGGGGCGTTCCTGCACAGGAACGCCTCCTGAAAGTGGCTGAGTGAAATCTATAAGATTTCACTCAGTCACTTTCAGAGTAATGCTGCATCAAAACCCTGCGCCTGCTTGAAGCAGGCGTAGGTCTTGACGCAGCATTGTGTAGATGGGACACCCCTGAGCCTTGCTGGAGCTGCGTAGCACTTGCGACGCAACTTCAGCAATGCGCCACATTTCCGGCACAGATGCGTCATGCATCTGTGCCGTTTTTGCACCACGGTGCGCCTCATTGTAAATACGGCGCACCATGGGTGGCGTAGCTGTGGCACACTGTGGCGCACATTAACGGGCGCATCCCTGGGGATGCGCCAGTTAACATCAATCTGCCCCCTAGTATTTCCAGATGTGACACAGAAAATAAAGCAGGCTCAGACATTCTCTCCTGGAACCTGCATTCGACTCAGTGGGCCAGGTAGCAAGTATGCCTGGCATAGTGGAAGATGCTATTCCCGCAGGAAACAAAAGCAGATTTTCTACAGACCTGCATAGCATGAATACCTGGGTATATGGCTTCATTTTTACCTCTGTAGTAGTGGTTAGAATTAAATCAGTTATGCATACCTCAAGGACCCCTCCAGGCCCATTAAGGGAAGTGTGCTTCCTCTGCCCATTGGTAGTGGTCGGGGGTTCTACTGACCATCTACCTATGAGGTTCATGCTGATCTACAAATAAGACACTAAAGGACATGCAAACTGTCTACAGTTTGTATTATACCATCATTATAAAGATAATGAGCCACATGTACCAAAATGGCATTTTGCTTTTACCAAATAGCGATTTTTAACGAATAGGAATTTGGTAATCGCAAAATACTTATGTTTCTATGGAATCGCCAAAGATTTAGCAATCAATTAATATTACCAAATAGGGTTACGCTAAATAGGTAATCACTATTAGGTAATACTACTTCATTTGTTCCTTTGGGCCCAAACGGTTTTGCATTCGCTAATTTGCGATTATCTAATTGGTAATTGCAAATTAAGTAATGCAAATTACGTAAGGGTGTTTGGGAACATATGGCTCCCCTGAAGCAGCACCAAAAAATAAGAAATGTGTACATCTAAAGTGCGCACATTCCCTAGAGGCAGTTATGCACTACATGTAGGCATGGGCGGAAAATCCGTTCCGCTCGCGGATTTTGCGGATTTTTGGGAAATCCGCAATCCGCGAGATTTGCGAATTTCCCGCAAAATCCGCAAATCCGCGAGCAGCGGATTTTGCTCGCACTGCTCGCACTGTTCGCGTGAGTTCGCGCCCCGCGAATAAGTGCAAAATTGCAGAAATACGATCTTAGCAAAACTGAAAGTAACTACTTACCAGGTTCAAAAGTTCAGGCTCGTCATTAGTAGCCATTTCCTGGAGTGCTTCCTGAGGGGCCCCTCCAGAGTTCAGTTGCCAGTTGAAACTATTATGTGACCCTGCTCTGAACCTCAGAATAGTTACACATATGCCACAAAGGTCCTGAATTACAGCTAAGGGAGACAAGCAGGAGCCAGGCTGGAAGTTAAAATCCATTAATCAGCCCCTAATTCATTATTGTCAGTTGGGGCAGGGCAGGTGTTGTAACTAATTTTGCAACAATGAAAGCACTTAGCAAGTGCAAAAGATCACTAATCAGGGCGCACTAAGGAAGCAGGTGCCAGCTAAAAAAATATTCTGTGACACATGAATCAGCCCCAAATTAATTCAGGTCACTTGAGGCAGGGAAGGTGTGCTTTGCTTTGCCGAAAATAATGTACACTGGACAACCAGAGGGTGTGGTGATGAAACAGAGGGTGGCATGGGTGGGCCAGAGGGTGGCATGAGTAGTCAGAGAGTGGCAGTGGTGACAGAGAGTGGCAGTGATGAAGAAGAGTGTCCCAAACAGGCTGGACACGTAGAAACAACAAGTTCGCGAAACTTGCGACCCGACAGGTAAGTTCGCAGTTTGCGAAAGTGTACAAAACCCTCGCGAACTGGCAGAAACACGGGCGAACACAAAAAAAAAAAATCCGCAAATTCGCGGGAATTCGCGGATTTTGCGGATTGCGAATCCGCAAATCCGCAAAATTCGCGAACGCGAGATCCGCAAAATTCGCTCATGCTTAACTACATGTCACTTTGAAAAATGCATTTTTGTGTTGATTTCTAAATTTGCTCATGGTTACTATCGACTTGAAGTCGATGGTAAAAGCATATTCCTACATGCACAGTTTGCATTTAGAAAATGCTTAGTACATGTGCTAAGAGAATCACAAATTGCGATTCGCTATATGCACTCGCAGTGTTTGATTATCGCTATTTTGCAATTATCTAAAATTGCGACTACAAAGCCTTTCATACATCTTGAAATGACTATTTTGGATTTACAATTGGACAAAATTAGTGATTCACACTGTTTGCAAATACAAAATAAAGGTGCCTCCTTATAGATTATTGGCTTCACAGTCACTCACTTGTAGCAAAAAAAAGTCAATAGAAAGCAAGTTGCATTTTTAGTAACAGAGATAATTAAAGAACAACAGAAATTGCCACATCTATGGTTTATCAGTGGTTAGTGTAAAGGTTTGTTCGAAAACATAAAGCTGGTTGGGGTGCCTGCCTCCAGGCACATTGTTAGTGCAAACAGAATCCAGGTGTAGTTTTAGGAGCGCCAGGCTTACCGAAGCGTAGAGTCTCCCCTTCTTGTTCATCGCCAGGTAGCGGCCGGAGAACAAGCCTTTGATGGCCACGTTGCCAACGTCCACCGCTGTTATCTCCAGTATGCCTGCAAAAGAGGGCAAAGAAACATGCCTGAGTATAGCGCCCACCATCAAAAGAGCAGCTCCTAGCTGGAGAAGAAGGTTAGCCTGCACAGCACTGCCCTCCAGTAGACAGGCTTTAGAAAGCAACTTAAACATTTTATAAAATCGAGTATGAAATATGTCTTTTTATTTTTCATTTTATTGTCCGACCACATGTGCCACACAGGTAGATGTGTCACTGGGGATTTTTCTATTTCATTTTTGAGTGAATCGGGTTGTATGTTGGCTGAATCTCTTTTGGATGATAACATTTTACCTGGGTTATTGCATGAAGGAGACTTGTATTAGTCTGTAAATACAAGGATCCCAGCAGAAGACAATAACTGGGTGTAAAGAACACAGGGCCGTAAACTAAAATGAATAACTATAAATGCCATAATCCTCAATGCAAACCTAATAACTATTTCAGAGTACTGAAAATGATAATGCCAAACCGAGTGTCCTATCCAATAAGACTTAACCCTGATTCCAGACCAACTACCTTAACCACAGGATCTCAGCTCCGCAAACCAAACTGGTTGTCTTAACCACAACACTGCCAAAGACCTTACCCCTGACTCCCAAACTATCATAACCACTAGATGTGAGCTCTTCAGCCCAGAGTGCTTCAGCCACAAGGCCTGTTACAGGCCAGCCACGTTCACCTCATTATCTAAGCTTGTGATGGCAAACTGGGGGACTCATTTTCAGACAGAGCAGGTGAGACCGCCATGTGCCGGTGCTGTAAAGGCTCTCCTAGCAGAATGTTCCATAGCGCCTCCATAATACACAAGAAGCGCCTGTCAGAAGAACGATGGCTGGAACTCACTTTTCCAGGAACTGGTGAGCGAATGTAAGCCAGAGTACCACTGAGAACACGTTTGGACGTTATTTAAGGGTTGCCAGGGGTCACAGCTGCGACCACCGTCTTATCCCTTGCTACCTCTGCTACTGCCTTTGCGACCCCTAGTCTCAGTGGTGCCAACATCAGTGCCTGGAACTCACTGGTGCACTATTTTCATGGTTTTATGCCAAATTATAATTACACCAATGGTGAATAATATGATTCACTTTTAGTGTAATAAAAATGGAGTATAATGAGCTGGAATATGGCCATATATGACTGCTAAGGTAAGAAAAAATGCTTTTAAATGTATGTTGTTCGCATGCTTGTAGGTGAATGTGTAAGTGTGTGTGTATTTTAAGCATGTGTGTGACTCATAGTCTAAGCACGTGTGTGTGTGTGTGAGAGACTCATAGTCTAAGCATGTGTGTGTGCTTGTGTGTGGTCAAATGGTCACTTCAACTACCTTTGGCATTTTGGTCGATTAACGCTCAGAAACGCCCAGCAGGTAAACACCTTTGTGCCCCAGGCGTTTCAATGTCTGTCTACTATAGGGATCTCCACAGACAAAATTGAGATAAAAAAATTCTGTGCCAAGAGAAAAAATATCATATATATGCTGTATCAGAAACAACATGTCAGGGAGCCAATAGTAAATTGTTATGTATCTGCTAAAATGTTACATGTGCTCCTCTTAAAAATGCGTAGCTACCAACCTGGCATGGGTGATGCTCATTTCTGCCAAAATGGCTCAATATGTTTTAGCTTTGCTCAAATAGCCCAGAGCTGGTGGTTGGGCGTAGCGTCTGCTCTGGGTGCCAAGCTGTTCCTCGCAATGGGATAGGTGTAGGTTACTGCTAATACTACGGTTTTTTATGTTATAGGTTCAGATACCAAACAGCAGAGCTAATCATCAAATTAAAATGTTCTTTGATGAATGTTCCCTTTGCCACAGTACTGATGGCCATATTGCCAATAAGGTTTCTCCTTGCCCAGGATCAGTTTCTAAAGCCGACTTCACCATGACGATTTCCCCAAATTTTACAGAATGAAAATGATCTATTGCCCTGCCCGTTTCCACATGTTCCTCCATATAAAGCACACAATGCCATGTCAGGCTATGCTTCCTTGTACATATTGTATTAACGCCTTTGGTTGTGGAGATTTCCATTAAGGAAATTAATAAATTAAGAAACACACGCTGAATGCACTTTACACCTAGCACTGTATATAAAGCACACATTGGTGTGGCAGCCATATGTACGCATTCATCGTTACATACTTGCAGTCAACACCACTGCAGTGCATCGCGCGCGTGTGATGTCATTGGTATGGTGCGGCAAATCGCGACTGTGCTGCACGATTGCAGTTTAATTTCTTTGTTTTTTTTATTGTGTTTCCTTTCTTTTTTAACTATGTGGCATACATTTAGTGCAAGTGATAGTGGGCAGGGAAGGAGCATGGAGGTATCAGTGTTGGTAACTGCCCTCTCCTGTATTGGTCACACTGTCCCAAAATGTCCCTTACGCACTGTAACAAGGTCCCAAACCCACTGAAACAAGGACCTTTAAAAGGTCCTTTCTAATCAATGTCAGGCCTTCTCTTTGCTACAAACACCATCTATAAACTATTGGAAGTGAGATTTCAAATCCTGTTGCTGAAGTGAGACCTCAGTACTTTTGGGTTCCCACTCACTGGTCATGGACGTAGAAATAATCTTGTGTTTTAATCTCCTCCATTTGTCTGATAGTCCACAATGTCTTCATATGGCGCAGTGCATTTGGCCACATTTCATAAAATGAGGTATACTCTGTACATGTTTGTCTATATATGCAGAGCTGTATACACCTTTGCTTCGATAAAGGCGTGGTCCGCTGAGATCAAATTGTTGTTTCAAATTCTATACATAGGATCAAACTGTTTGTGATTACATTAACCTCTAATAACACATCTCCTGGTCTCATTGGATCGCTCGAACCTGCTGTCTGAATGTGATAGAACATCTGTTTTCAGTTTAAAAACTCTGATCTTTAATCGGATTCCTTGCACGTGAAGGCCAAATCAACTTTGTACGAAATCCTAGGGTCAAAATGGTTCAGTTCTTGGGATGAAAACCATGCCAGTGCTCATGAGCACAAGAAGTGAATGGTTCTGGCTAATTGCCCTGTTTAAAATACAAAGGAAAACAAGAGAGTGGATTTAGTTTCCAAATAGGGGGTCAAAGAATTCGTAGATAAGGTCTGAAAAGCATATTTTTCTGTTTAGGTTGTCACACTAGTACATGGGTTCTAGAAAACAATATTTAATGTTTGGATTTTGGTTTTCACAGAAGTGGGTCTCGGTTTACGTGAATTATTTCTTGTACAAAGTAGACCTGATTGCCTCTTGGCACCTCCAACTGAAGCAATGGTGGCACAGAGTTTTACAAGATCTCTTTCCGAGTGTTAATTAAAAACCTAGGGTCATAATATTTGGCAGGTCTGCTGCTGTTATTTCCTTTTGTCTGGGCCCATCTGTACCAAGTTACTACTGGTCACCATGATATGCATTTATACAGTGTGCTGCTTTGCCTTGGTTCTTTAGTAATAAAGTTTTGTTGCAGCAGAAATCAAAGTGGAACATGAGCAAATCATTCGGTAGAGTGCAATGGTTAGAGGAGAGTGACTGAAGCCAAATAAGGCAATATGCAAATATAAATATGTATTTGTGCTCGTGCCAAACAGTTCTTGCCACAAAAAACAAATGGAGAAAAATAGCGCAAGTTACAACTATGTGAGATTGTACAGGTGCGTGGAGTTACAACTACACCTGTGAAGTGAGGTGAGGCTGGCAATTTGTAGTTTTCGTGACGACTGGTAAACTTCTCCGATTTAAGTCTTTCTTCACTGGCACATCTTCCTTCCTTCGGATGCCCCGCCCTGCTCTGGATGCCACGCCCATCAGGGGCAGAACGTTTAGCTACAGGATAGTGTCATAATGGCAGCCGATGGGAAAGTGGACTTGCAACCACTCAGGGGGATCCTAGCATTTGCACCTTAGGGTGTCACTGATAGCAGTGCTTTAAGTGGGCAGGGACTATCAAGAACCCAGTACCTGCACCTCTCTAATTTGGAAAGGGGAGTACTGGCTTTCATTCGCACTGCTCCAATGCTTTTTATGGACAACTACCAGGACTTCTCAGCAGCAAACAGGTAATCTGGGGCGTGGAGTACCTGTACGTCTATATTTCTATTTCAAGCACTTGCAGAGAGGAAACAATAGTACACGACTGCCAACCACTAAACAACGTGCAGCCATAAATGACTTGAGGAACTTGTCTGCAAGTGCTTGAAATAGAAATATTGACGTACAGGTACTCCACGCCCCAGATTACCTGTTTGCTGCTGAGAAGTCCTGGTAGTTGTCCATAAAAAGCATTGGAGCAGTGCGAATGAAAGCCAGTACTCTCCTTGTGGAAATAAAATTGACAATTGTGCCCCATCATTTCCCTGTTTCTGCCTGGTAGCCATTTTTCTCAGACAAACACCCATTTTGTGTGTGACATGCTCTCAGCAACTTGTCTGAAAACTGTCCTTCACATCCCCATTGAATCTTGCACAACCCCCTGTTCCTTGTGGTCGAGCCAATTCCAAGAAGCCTGCCTGTGACATTAACAGGAAGCCAATCGAGTGTGTTGCTGGGGCCAGGGTACTGGTCTTAGCCTCATCCCAGGTACAGTCTGGCTGCAGCACTGGTGCAAGGTGAGAGAAGTGCAATCCAATCAAAACCAAGATGGCTGAAGTTGTGAAAGCGCGGTCCGTAATATCAGTTTTGTGCACACTTGTGGAGACGATCTACATTACTTAACACGTCTTTAAAACTACAAATGGTTTAGCCATGGGGAACAAACTTTTGAGCGTAATAACAAACTGGTAGAAGGGCGTTCGTAAGGGTAAAGTTTCTGCAGATTCATAAAGGAGAAAAGGTCATGATAAGGTCAACTCGTCATGGGTTTTACCTGCCCTGTGCTTATGACGAGTTGACCTTGTCATGAACAATGGGATTTTGAGAAATGCAGCACCCAGCGGGAATTATCAGTAGCACCCAAGGTGTTTAGTTGTATGTTGCTATTTATTAATAAGTATGTTGACGTTCAGTGGGAATTGGAAAATTTAATATATCTGTGTGATTCTCATCTATCTCGCTCTCTGTCTATCTGTCTATCTGTATCTATCTGTCTGTCTGTCTGTCTGTCTGTCTGTCTGTCTGTCTGTCCGTCCGTCCGTCCGTCCGTCTGTCTGTCTGTCTGTCTGTCCGTCCTGTCTGTCTGTTTGTCCGTCTGTCTGTCTGTCTGTCTATGCATCCATCTATCTACAAATTTAAAGGCAGAGACACCTGATATTGTTAAAACAATCATTAAAGTGAAGCGAACATTTTTACAAAGTTTTATTTCAACTTTAAAGCAAAATGTACTACTTTAAAGTTGAAAACTTATTTTCTGTTGCAAGATAATTTTACTGCACATAGAGAATAGTGTCGCTCTAAGCGACTGAGCCGAATTAAGATGAGATACATATATATATTTTTTGTAGTTTAAGGTTTCCTCTTGCAATTGCAAGACTTGTCTACACATACTGTCAAAGTTGTCAGACATTTCTTCCACTAGTTTTTGTGTGGCTCGCTTATGCACAGTGGTATTAGGAAGCAGAAGAAGACTATATTGTGAGAAGTTTATGCTATGCAGAACCATTCTGTCACTCTGAGATAAGGGTGTGTGTGACATTTATAGTCCCAAAAGTCACAATTGTTACGCTGGAGTCTCAAAGAGAAAAACTATGCTAAGCTCCAGATATGTCCACAGACTTTTGCGAATGGTGCATCTACAGAAGAAAAACATCTATGTCCAAATGTTTGTACACACACACACATACCAATGCCTGTTTACCTTACTAAATGTTTCGTGACATGAATGGGGTTTAACCATAAGAGGTAGAACAACAATTGTGCTAGCAGCACAATTTAGGGGCACATTACAGCCCCTTAACAAGTTTTAAAACATCCTCAAACAAATGCCAGCCTTGCTGGCGATTGAACAGTTTCTGAATGAAAGAAAATACCATTGAACTAGAAGTTCGTTTAATCCCATGAAAAAGAAAGACCTAAATCCCTGCTAATGCCTTTCAGAGGGAGGTTGTAGAGCGACACGGAGCTTTAAGGGGGGGAAGGGGGGGAGAAAAAAAGCAGTAACAATGCCGGCTGTTTCTGTCTCGGGACAAAGCTGCCGCCGGGGTCTGCAGGGGCTAAACTGCCATGCAGGGCGGCCGGAGTCAAGCGCATAATCCCGCCGGTTTGTCATCCAGGGGCCTCTGGCAGCTGCCTGACAGGGCTGGACGAGAGCATGTGAGGGGGAAACGCACCTTCACGCTTACACGGCCGCCCTTCCCATGTCCCAGGCAGGCGATGAGTGCGTCGTGCAGTGCATTATGGTACTCGTAGTCTCTAATAGAAGGGACGGCAAACCTGCAAGAATCAGACTGCCAAAAAGAGTATGTTGTGAGCTGCTCACCCATGTGGTAGGGCAATTTGAGATATATGATAATAAAGATTTTTTTTTCAATGCACAATATACAATAAATTGTATTATTATTTACTGCCCGACTAAATGTCACTGCTTTTGGTCACCTGCAAATGATGAACGGCTTCTAAATTTTGACATTTACGTTACACACATATCTCAGCAGCAGCCACACAACCCAGTGAGCTACGTTGCCAGCCTTATGGCTGAGGGATTCTATCTCAGTCCTTGTGATCATTCCCCATCCCACCAAAGCTTTAGAAGTGTGTTACGGTGTTTCCAAGCAGGCCCACATTGAAAGCTTGATGCTAGGAAGACCTACCTGGAAATAGTCGTTTTTGTGTATCTGGTATTGTGTTAACAGTGAATCTCATGTGTGATCATTTATTTTGTGTTTTGTTCTGAGTAAGATTGTGACTCCATGTGGCAGCTTTTGCCAAGCACCAAACTGTCATCTTTGTTGGAAAGAAGCAGCTCTGGTTTGTTACTCTGTAGGCTACATCACATTTTATAATTCTAATGAAGGCGTATTTTTCTACAGATAGTCATGATACTGAAAAAGGCAGTGCAAAGGTGAAGTTGAATTGTAAATGCAGTGTGCGGGGTAGCAGACGGCTAGTAGGCGGTCTCCATCAGCATTATGGTCACATTAGGCAACACAGAGTTGTGTTTTGCAAACTTCTAATCACATTGTGCTTTGATACTATTTCACCAGCTCTAAAAGAAAATACAGCCCAGAAACCTGCTACCAGAGCAGAGGCGGTTTGTACAGTTTGTATTTACTGTTCAGTTTCTCTTTCAAACCCCGAATAGTTCACGGAACACGTTTTTCAGCTGGAGGCACACACCACCTAACCATGAGGACCACAAATTGTGGACAATAAAATGCAGCTGAATGCCAGGCAGCATTGTCAGAGTTCTATTCTCATATTGATATAAAATGGTATTTTATGAACGAAAGATTATTTTCATCAGAAGGTTCTCTAAAGCCAGATCCAAGAATTTAAGAAGCCCACACCCAGAGCAAAGGTCAAGGAACTCGACGCAAGCTTAGGCCACAGTTCTGGTATAACACATCCTGCTGTCGCAGAATTATGTCACGTGTGTCTGAGAAACGTGGTTTCAGATGCCGTGACATTCATCCTTAAAGGGTCCAGCTGCGAGCTGCAGGTGCTACTCCTGTGAGGAGGGAGCTGGCCTGGAGTAAGTGCCATGCATGCAGTGTGTAGGTAAGCCTAAGAGTACACATGATACAAACCACATCAAGATGAAAGGTGAATACCCGGGCATTGCTTAATTTGAACCAGTGGTTTACGGAGCTCTTCACCGGCTCTGAATTGTCTACACTCGCAGTTTTGACAGCCAGCCAGATGGTGGTGCTGTTTTTCTAAAATAGTATTGAGCACCACAGCAGTTCGTAAATAATTAAACATTTATTTTTAAAAAACTCTAATGCCTTCCACCCAAAGCAATGAGAATAGCTCTGGCAGCAGGTATTAGTCATGTTTAATGTATACTAAAAGTGTATACTGTCACACTTGTATGAGTGTGATGGTTAGTAGTAGTATTAGTACTGTTATTGGCAGCACTGGCATGTGCAATGTGAGGGGCAACCTGAAATGGCCTCCTGACAAGGGCTCTGGAACTTATTTCTTTACAAAATGAGCACTGATGCCGAGCTCTCATATTCTTGTGTTTAAATAGAGTTCTGGCTAGGGCACAGTATACCAAATTTCAGCTATAAATAATTACAACTGGCAGGTACATGGTACCCCTTTTATCAACAAGGATGACTGGCCGAGTCAGCCCAGCTGGGAATTAACATTAAACATGGGAACTGACCATTGCATGAAACCGCTAAGCTATCTTGCTGTAAACAAGGTTCAAGTTTAGGAAAGGAGATCTATAATATAAAATCTTTAAAAATGTCTAGAAAGAGACCTACGAGCAGGATGGTGGCGTAAAAGAAGACAAATCACAAAAGATGGCCACTGCTGTAAGGGAATCAGTGGAAAGCTGATATTATTTTTTATCTATCTAGATAAATATGAATATATATATATATATAGAGAGAGAGAGAGAGAGAGGTAGAGATAGAGAGAGAGAGAGAGAGAGAGAGAGAGAGAGCAAGCAATAGAGAGGGATTGCACATATATATTCGATGAACTCTAAAGTTGGCTCCACCATGGAAGTAGGAAAAAGATATGGAAAAATCTATGTTAGTGATTAATTTGATATTTAGATGCGATGTATGCCTTACATATGTTTTTGTTTTCTGGTCTTCGTGATTTGTTCTTGCACACCAAAATGTCCATGACAATGGTTCCCCATCGTTTATAGCCTTTTTTGTACTTCTATGATGAAGTTCGCATAAATCACTATGGAAACGCAAGCACGATCATGTGATCAACACCCTTCCTGGTTGAAAAGTGTCACGTCTCCAGTGTAGCACTGTGTAACCTTAAATAGTATTTTCAAGCAACTTTGGAGTGGCTCGCTTATGTTACTGTTGTGTTTGGTGATATATATCACATAGATTTCACTGCTTTCCATGAACCTATCAGGCGAGTCCCCTCCATTGTGGTTGAACACATCTACCTGGACATGAATGAGTGAAATAAAATATATTTGTGTGTGTATATACATATACTCTATATATACAGAGAGAGAGAGATATGTATATATATATGTCTATCTACACACATATTGATTACATTAGAAGAGAGCGCATTAAGTTCAAGCACTGTCATACGACCCATTATTTATGTTAGTGTCGATATTTCGTTTACAATATTTTGGTAATATTAGCAATATTACAGGTACTTCAGTGTACATTTTATTAGTATAAACTCTTCTATTAGTAACAGTCATTGCAATATTACCATTTAACCACTACCTATACTACTAATTCTAGAAATATGGTAGTGCTATTTTTGTTACTACTTATGACTTCAGTCCTGGGAGTAGTTGTATACGCACTCCTGCTGGTAGACTTTTAATATTATTCATATCAGAGTTTAAGCAGTAGTAGTATTGCTAACAGCAATGCTGATAATAACATTTATATTTTTGGTTGTATTGGAACTACTCTGTGGTTCGTAGTATTTAAATTAGTATCGTTACTGCTATTATAAAAATGTATATTAATATTGTTGTCATTATTATTTTTCTGTGTAAAGTCCCATATATTATCTTCTTATTTCAGGGCTGTTGGGGTGTAGGATCTCGGCTACAATATGAAAAGCAGTTCTCTAAACGTTTGTACTCATGTATTACAGGTGAGTAGTGACGTCACAACGCTCCCGACCTGTGCTACGGTGCAGGAAGCGGCCGGCCTACTGCTTGTGAACCCGAGAGTGCGTGGGTTGCGTGCTGAAGCTGACGTCATGAAGCCTCTACTCAGCCCCCAGAGTAGAGGGGTCCCGCCGAGAGCCGTGTAAACCTCCCGCCAGGACAGCGGCCTCAGTGATGGGTAACCGCGGCCATGCTCTAATCCCAGGGCCTGGGGCAGAGCGGCGGCGGCTTCCTGGCCTGTCGGGGCCATCCGCGCCCCCTCTAGCCCGGCCGCCACTTCCAAGCTCCCAGGACAATTATCCAAACGAGGGTCAGCTGGTTCGAAGGACGCCCCCTCCGCCGGTCGGCGCGGCCCGAGAGGGCCTTTGATAAGCAGCGCTTCCCTCCAGGAGGAAATCGCGGCTTCCGCAATCGACATCAATAACCTCCGATGTTTTGCAAATCTCTCGCTGCCATCAAAGCAGGCCACGGCCTCGGCGCTTCCGAAGTCCTTGTGGCCGGAGGGGCCGAGGTATGGCACAGTGTCTGGGCCAGAGCAGCCCCACCGTCTGGGTCAAGAGCCCCGGCCCTGCGGTCTGTGGAGGGCGTCAGGTGCCCCCGGGCGGGCACGCAGATAAGCCTGCTGTATCTGCGTGATGTGGGGCTGACTGTAGATACCCAACCAGTCTTTCAGAGGCACAGCCTCCACACACAGGCGGCTGTCTCCCCCGAACACATTCAGCTTTTCAGAAACCCAGCCTGGCCTGTAACTGGCTCTACCAACCTTCAACAATTCTGCATTTTACCAAGATGCCAGCCTGGAGCTGAACATGGCATTTTGTTTTTATATCATGTAGAGCTTGACATAGGCTGCGGGGCACTTGTTCCCAACATTTCCAATATTCAGAATTTGGGAACAAAGGTACTTAAGACATCAATGTATGTCCAAGATCACACACTGCATCTAGTAGGTATGCACGCAGTTACAAAATTAGCAAATTACAAATTCAAATTGTTACAGAAGTGCAAAACTAGCAAAGATTCGTGGGTGGGACTTCTTGCAGATGGCAAAACTGCTTATTTGTCTAGGTCACCCGGTGAGGAAGCGTACACATTGGTGAGATTGTTAGGAGTCAGAAAACTCAGTCCAGCTAAGAGGAACTTTTCCAATTTCCAGTGTTTGAAGGTGAAGGTTTTACCTGCGCCTGTCACTAGTATCACACAGGGTGCTAAAATCACAATTCTGGTTTCCTACTCTATTTAATGGTAGCGCAGTATTTCAGAGGCTAAAGAGCCAGCAGTTGTAGCTGTGACCAAAATATGCAGTTCAGTAAATCACACCCTGTCCCTGGGCTGTGGTTGCCTATCAACCCAGAATAAAGTGCTATGAACCCAGATTTAAGCACTACCATATATATTGTTAGAAAGTTTATTTTGTTTTCCCATGTTCTATATGGATGCTTGTCCTCCATTTCAATAATAAGCACTATGTGTTGTTGGTCATAAAAACTATTTCAGAGTCTCCTCTGTTAAAAATACTAGTTGCTGCAAAGATACTACCTCTACACAGCCTTCTAGGCACCATAAGGCCACCAAGTACCAGACACAGTTCAGGGCTTTAGAACTATTAACTAATATGATAATTATTCTTAATGAAACGAATCCTTAGTACATTTTTATTTGGTAACTTCAATGTTACTAACTTGGAATCCAGATTGGGTTTCAGTGGCCCTGGAGCCCAGCTCTAAATCCCACAGGGGGCCAGTATGACCGGTTGGTCCTCTGGGGCCCACTGCTGTCCCTTGCAGG
This sequence comes from Lissotriton vulgaris, assembly GCF_964263255.1. Classification (NCBI taxonomy): domain Eukaryota; kingdom Metazoa; phylum Chordata; class Amphibia; order Caudata; family Salamandridae; genus Lissotriton; species Lissotriton vulgaris. The sequence goes on from NC_141688.1 coordinate 173,403,541, forward strand.
CTGCACAGTGACATCTCCAAGAGAGGGGATGCCGAGAGCTGTCAATCATCCATGTGTGTTTACTTCAGAAGAGATGTATCAATCTCTGTTGATGGCTGTGAGGCAGCCTCAAGTGTCCTAACTGGAAGTAGGCAAAAGTTCTTGGCGCTTCAATGCAGGCACGGGGTCTGCAATGGCACAGTTGATGTTGGCAGATTGCTCCATGTTGGCAGGACTCACTCTCACTTAGTTCTTGACTTTCTTTTTCAAATCATTGTTTGCAGGTGAATTAGTCCAGTTGGTTCTTTCAAGGCAAACTCCAGCTAGAACCCCCAAAAAGCGTGGAATTACGAAATGGCATGCCAAGACTGGAGAGGTTGGGTCACGCTCGCTCCTTGTGATCTGCCCTGGAGTAGGAACGTGTGAGTAGCAAGGTGGGATAAAAAGGGATCATCTCTTAATACTGCCTTACACCTAATGTTACCTACCTATGTGAGGCTCGCTATTATCTGGATGGTACACATTTTTTAGGGGTTGTATTATTTTATTTATTCATTAAATTCAATAGTGAATCCACAGCAACGCTACTAAAACACTACTGAACAATAAAACAAAGATACTTCAAAAACAAAAAATACAATGATTATCTCACATTTTTAAAAAGTGGCATTGCACCTCCCATGAACAATTTCAATAAAACCATAAATGTCCTTCTTTTACAATTTTAGAAATGACCCCAAAAAAAACTTCTGCCTATAGCTAACATTTACAGAGTGGGGCTTCATTTAAAGGATTAATGCTTCCCCAGCTGTTTCTTATGCACATTTCCCCTAAATTGGAGATATATATATATATATATATATATATATATATATATATATATATATATATATATATATATATATATATATGTATATATATATATATATATATATATAAACTGACGCCTCAGCTAACTCCTAAAATGCTTTAGGGCACAGTACCCCACATATCAAAGATGGAACTCACTCGCACTGCCTCTTCACATTCCTAAACCCTATATGAGCAGTTTTATGAACTTACAGAAAAGGAACATTTTGTTTACCCAGAAAGAGCAGATAATCTACCTCTGGACGATCACTAAGACAGCAAACTGAAAATACTGCCCCAACTGGAAGGAAAAGCTGATGCATCTGCATTTTTAATCTTGTATTATGTAATGATGGTATTTGGTAAACAAATGAATGTTGTTTTCTTTCAATTATGTTGCTGCTATATGGTTGTATTTCATACATACCGAATAAAGCATTTTGAAAATGAAATTGTATTCTTCTTAAACCCATGTTAGAGACACATTTAAAAGAAAAACGTTGCAAGGATTAAAGTGAAATGAAAAATGAACTGATGTCATCTCATGTTATCTTGATTTATGTTATGCTTTGTTGTGTTATGTTGTCCTGGTATGTTAGCCATACAGCTCATGTCCTAATGGGATGTCTGAAAGCCTGTGGTCAAAGGAACTCCAGGCGCTCAGATTTAATGACTTGGTGCAAGAGAAACGTCCTGCTTCCTGGTTTATGATGCTCTCCTTGAGTCCTTCATCGAACAGACTCTACACATATGTAAGGTAGGCATGGCTTGTAGCAGGGGGTTGTATTTGTGCATGGGTCTTTGGTAGTGTTATGTGAAACCCATAACCCACAGTAGAGGAGGACATGAGCTGAGTGGTACTGGTGCTTAAGCAGACCCCTCTAGTCCACGACTTCAAGCCAGGCGAGGGAGTGGTGAAGTCTTTGAGGATATTCCCAGGTTCAGACTGATGCCAGCCAGGAGCTCATGCAGGCTCCGGCGGTGGCCTGGCTGGGTTATTGGGATGTAGTCTAGAAGAGCCTAGTGCAGAGCCAGGCAGCCATCCTTTGCCTCATTCACAGAAGCACAGGGAGCTAGTCCTGAGAGAGCCAAGCGCACAGGGTGAAACCCAGGTAAAATCAAAACACATGCAGACATGAAACCTATGAGGGCATGGCCTCTGCTATGTGCCAGCCCATCACTTGCCTCAGCTGAACCAACAATGCCCCGTCGAGAGACTCAAACACGACAGAACATCCTAGTTAAGGGCCTAAAAATAGGGGCCACCATCGCCTCTGGGTACGAGCTGAAGGCAGCTCCCTCCAACTCAGGAGACTGTTGGGAACAGAGGTGTTCAGTGCAGCTTCCAGCTCGAACCATGAGTACCAGGGTAGAGATGGAAGGGGGCTGGGTCAGGGATTCTCATCTCTAACCCATCTTTCCTTTCGTTTGTATTTGCTTGTCAGTAGTGGAAGGTGTCTGGGAGATGTGCCAGCACTTTCCAAAACTTTGTATGAATAAATGTTGATGCTTCATCCCCTAGAGTTGCCCATGCTCAAAAGGATGACCTCTTGAGGAGTCTTCAGACACTTCCTGTTCTTTTACCTGCTCTTTGATTATTCATCAGGCTTGTGTCTGTCATTTGGGTTGTTTTTATCATTTCCCCCTTGGCTTTTTAGCTTCTTTACATTTTATGTGTTTTAGTAACTAGTTTTTTTTTCTACACAGTACATGTCCATACCAATTTTGCACCTAATGTTAAGAACAACGCAAAGTCTCACTATACGAAGACATTGCTTCATTTTATGGTATGCTTCGAATACATGGTTGAAAAGAACTAGAAGTGTTCACTGCATTTATCAACTGATCCATTTGAATGTAATCCTTAGTTTGAAGTAATGTAACTAGGACTTAAGAACCTTACTGCTCAGACTGGACTGCATCTTCCCCTCATGTGCCCACTATCTCTGTCTAACGGTGGACAATCACCCCTCTCTCAAAAAGTGCTCTGAAGTAGCCACTCGGCTGCTTAAACGCTAAATTAAAACAACAAATAACTTAAAGAAAAAGCCTGCCCTATTTGATGTCAGACAATATATGGTGTGCACCGGACTGGTTTATCAGATACGTGCAGGCAGGAGCACAGGGCTGGGCTTGAATGCTGTACAACACTTCCCCACTGGATGAACGCATTGTGTCCCACGGGCAGTTTTCTATAAATCCATGACTATACGGATAGATTAGTACACAGAAATGCACATCTACGGCAAGAGAGGATAGATGGACGGACAGATGAATGGATGGATGGGTGGGTGGATGGATGGATGGGTGTGTGGGTGGATGGATGGGTGAATGAGTGGATGGATAGGTAGGTGGGTGGGTGGGTGGGTGTGTGGATGGGTGGGTGGGTGGTAGGGTGTGTGGGTGGATGGATGGGTATGTGGGTGGATGAATTGGTAGGTAGATGTATGAATGGTTAGGTGGATGAAAGGATGAATGGAAAGATGGATTGGGGATGGGTGTATGGGTGGATGGGTGGGCGGATGGATTGGTGGATAGGTGGGTGAGTGGATGGATGGATGGATGGATAGGTGGGTGGGCGGGATTGGGCAGATGGATGGGTGTTTTGGTGGGTTTATTGATGTATCTCAAATATGCGTTTAGGTGTAGACCGGAAAAATTAGTTCTGCTGCCCTATTGATTGAGCTAAGAAAATCTGACCTAATTACTTGTGGTCCAAACTCTGTAAAATGGCTCCCTCATGAAACTCACCCACCTTATCAGACAATGAGTCACACACAAGGCATACACTTAATGCCCCGCCTCTCTTTACCTTACTTACACAATAACTGAAATCCAGCGATAAACACAGACGCTTAAGACTCCGATTTGCATTACTTCTCACACATGGTTTTTAAAAAATGGCCGTCTTCAAGCACCTTTCTAGGAAACGCACCTTGAATTTGTAAAGCTGTGTCCGCACATCTCCCGCACCTTCACTTCCTATGTCCGAATCCAATGAAAGGATAGTTCTAACTGACCGAACATTGATGCCGAGTCTGACTTGTGGCAGACTCCCCTGCGGGTGCATGAAACATCCTCTGCTCCTCTCAATCGGGAATTGATGGTACCATGGTTGTACATATGGGCATTATGATGTTCCCAAGCCGCCAACTCTATAGTCTCACTCCGAGCTTACAGTCAGACATACCCATAGGGCACCTATATCATCATTTTCCATCAAAAGCTTTCAGATGTATGGTTTTAACAAAGTTCCTGGATAGATGGATGGATGGGTGGGAGGCTGAGTGGGAGGATGAAGGTATGGATGGCTGGATGGATGGGTAGGTGGGTGGGTGGGTTGGGCAGACTGACCGATCCCACACACTCTAAGGGCTTCTAGTCCTTTATGTCCCTCACACTATGAGGCTCTTCTGATGGCTTCGTTCCATACACTGTCACAGGGTCCACCTGGCCCAGCCTCTTGTCACGCTACCTTTCAACTCCAATGCCACGACAGACATTCAGAATGTGCCACCCTCATCCTTTCAACTTTAAATACGTTATTTAGTAGGTGCAAGTCTCTCGCCCGAATATTGTGAGTGGGGAGTGTCGTGTATTCATCAAAAGCGCGCTCACAGCATCAGCCCTAAAGACGGGGGATGTGGCAACGAGCCGGACTCGCAGACACATGCATGCGCGTGCAGTCCGATCTCAGTCACGAGAGCACTGCACGTGCATATCTACATCTAACGCCCACCTTACTAGGACACCCACGCGATAGCCCCGTGGGTTAATGCAGTGTCTTGCACTTTTGAAATTGACAAAACCAAGGCTATACGGAGTTGTTTATTGTAACAGGGATGATGCGTGTGTCTGGAGCCTTAGTAAAGTGCGTTGTAGGGTACAAGGAGCCCCGTGTTCAGGATTCAGACCGGTGCGAGACCCAGAACAGATGCCGAGAAACCCTTATTTTCTTCAGATCTAGGCGCTTTCCTGACCTCGGGGCACTTCAGTGACACTTGCCCTTCCATTCCTGTGCCCCATAATATTTGTGTAGAATTTTAATTTCGCATCATCTGGGCATTCATTCGGTATTTGGTGCGGTACCCGCCCCCCTTTTCCTGTGCCAAACTGCTGTAGTTGCACAAACATATTCATAACCCATGGATGCAAATAGCAGACATGAGGTGACGGTCCTCTGAGCGTTACGTGATAAACTGGACGTAACCAAACTGTCTACACCCGGCTCACTGGGCAGTAAAAGGCGCCGTCACGTGCGGAGTTATCTAAGCCCAGAAATCTAGCGCCTCGACGCCCTATCACCATGGTGAACATGCGCGATACCCCTATACTCCGATCATACGATGCGTCACTCTTCCAATAAAACACCGCCTCTGCGTGACATCCGTCGAGATCCTCTTCGGCGCCTCGTAAGAGGCATGAGGCGCTAAAAGATGTAACCATATAACACAATAATATCAAATATGATCTCTGTGCCTTCCTTCTCACCCGGGTCCGCCAAGCGCTGTAACGCAATGATGCCTTGTGGTTAAGCGCTACAGTGCCTCAAATAAGTTTAGAAAGCGCTATACAAGTGCCACAATACAACGCTACAGAGGTACTCTGATATTGATGGGCACACACAGCTATGGTGATTTTCGTCTCACATCAGGTACTTCACATGTCTCAGTGCACAGCTAAAGTGAGTGACAGGGCCAAGTAGCCGTGCGCGGGTGTGCGGCTGTAGCCATATAATGAGCGCCACGTCATAGTACATAGTATGCCGAGACGGATATGTACACACTGCTGAGAACTGATGACCCCAATCAATGGTGTATTGTGATTACTCAAGGAATAAATATACGCATACCGAGTCCCGACTATAGACAATCACTCTGAGGCTGGGATATTGAGTGTGAAACATTTTGTAAGGCCCGAGCCCAGTCCGGATAAAATACAAATAAAGTTATTGCTTGCCTCCAACGACCGTAGAAAACGCAAGAGGCAGCAGACAGTGTCATATCACACGCATGTCACTGCTCGTTTGGAACTTTCATCACTGACTCAGCAGGGCAATGCCCTTCAAGATGCATGCCGCATGCCCCACTGTGGGAATGGAATATAAATGTGGCGCGACGCTGCCTTCTAGTACTATGTATAATATATATATATATATATATATATATATATATATATATATATATATATATATATATATATATATATATATATATATATATATATATATATATATATATATACACATATACACACACACGCCCACACGTGCCTTATTTCCTTTTGGGAATCATTACACGAGTCCCACCAACTAACTGTATGAAGTGCTATTTAAAGTGCTAGGAAATAGCAACATCTGGCTTCACAAGTGCTTTATAAATCCAAACAATTAATTTGTATATATGTGTGTGTGTGTGCATAGGTGACTGTGTATGGCGCCCGGCATATACATAGGTGTTTGTGTGTGTTGGGTACACACCCTAAATATAGGAACCATTTGCACCAATAGGCCACATGACATATATGTATATAATACATACATGTATACACGGTTCAACCCATTAATACATGACACAATTAGCCAATAGGCCAGATTACATTCTTAAAGACAGCCTGTTGTGCTAAACGCCTGCTGCTGTGATCACTGAGCGAGTAGCAAGTCACGTGTTTTGATTGTTGCAGGAACAACTCCGCCTTTCATCCTTCCGGTAGTAGACAACTTGAGTGCTGTTTAGGTGGGTGTTGAGAACCGCCGTACAAACGAGCATGTGTGAGGAGACATCCTTAACTCACAGAACTGCTTGTGCTTGCAGGGGGGCGGGGGGGGTGTAAAACATGGCTCATACGTGGAGTGATACATGTGGTAGTCGACCTCTACTGGTGCATGTGCTGTTTATGACAGGGTGCTGCAAGTGACAGCGGGTAGTAGTGAGCAGTTTATTACAATATTCTGGCCTGCCACCACCCTGTCGAAGGTACCAGGCATACCCAGCAGCAGTGCGTGAATGTACACACACGGAACACCAATATAAAAAATGTGTTTAAAATGTTTCCCAAACACAGAGAAGCGTGTCCAGTCCATGCCCCCCCCCCCCCCGCCCCCCACCTCGGGAGGAGGACGAGTTGGCCGAGATGAGTGACCTTTGAAGGGAAGTGACGCGTGTGAACATAAACCCTGCGACCGTCACCCGGATTGTTAACCAAAGTGACAGTTTGCTGAGGGTGGGGGATTGTCCTCCCAAGCCCCCCTCCCCCGTTACTACCCCAAGCATACTTTCAGCGGCCTGAGTAGGACTGGTAGTACTGCTGGTCCAAGGCAGGGCTTGCTGGGGGGCTCCTGGGTGGGGGGAGGTGGAGGTGCCCCCTCCACTACTTACCGCCCCCACACCCCTCGAGTGCTTTATCTCGCAGCTCTGTGGCCACGCGAGGCTCCCTAGGCGGGGCGCCCCATTCATGCCCTGAACTTCCTGAAACCAGAGACAACTTGAAACGCGCGCTCGCCATCCTTTGTAGCCGATGGAAAATGCGCTCCTATTGTCCCGGCGCTCACCGCGGCAGACAGCCCCGCTGTTTGTTCTGCGGCACGCACGTGAAGGAGAAAAGAGGGCTTCACGTGCGCCCCTGGACGGCAGAGGCTGACGCTGGTGGAAGGGGTGGGGGGAGAGAGTTAGAGGGGTGGCCGTACATGCACCCCTGTCTGGTGGGGGGGGGGGGGCTACAGGGTGGTCTTTACCTGCACCCCTGGACTGCAGAGGCTGGAGGGGTTTCTTTATATGCACCTCAGCTGGAGGGTGTATTCACGTGCACCCCAGGATGGCTGAGGCTGCCACTGGCGGGGGGCATGCGGGGACTATAGGGGTGTCACCCTGTCCTGTTTCAGGTCACAGTATCACCCTTACCCCGCGTTGTGCTATTTTCAAGTTTAGCGCCTGGCGGCTCGCTTCAAAGCGCGCCGCGCACATGCTGAGCTGGGGCGCTGGTAACTCGAGCCCAGAAACCTGCTCTGCAAAAAATACAAAACCGTGAAACATTGTGCAGTGTGTCAAAATGAGGGTCGGGGAGGGGCGAGGGGGTATCTGCATGTGATCTGAGCCAAAGTATTTGAAATGTATCCTGGAAAATAGACAAAAAGTGCCAGGACAGAAATATATGTAAAATCGCACATTTTATTACGCCGCTCTCCATTTCTCTTTTTCTCAAAGCTGACTTTTCGTCTTAGGGGCCTTCAGTTCTCGCGTCTTTTGGTGCCCAATACTTATATTATTTAAACCCAACAGAAAGTAAACCAATCGCTCGCTTCAGATCCTTTCAAATCTCCGCTCTCTTGGTCTGATCGGCGCCTTGCTCTTTTTTTTGGGGGGGGGGGGGGGGGGGGGGGTGACTAGAAAGCCTTTCTTTTCAATGATCTTTTCAATGAACCTGTTACTTAAGCACCTGTTTTATTTCACATTGTTTTAAAAGTTGATTCATTTATTGTGTTCGAAGCGTTACATTTTATCATGGATTATGTTTATGTGTGTGTGTGTGGGGGGGGGGTGGGGGGGTCATCATTCTCCCAATCCAACATATTCCCATTAGGTGTCTTCTCGCGCACACTTGTTCCAGCGCCATGGAAGATGTGCTCATCCTGACAGGGCACACTGCCGTGCAGGGCTGCACAATGGACATATACAAAGGATGCTTCTGGGCGCCACGATACCCTACAATGAATGCGGAGGTGCAGGGATGCCGTCAAGGCGCACTAGTCTGGGCTGCAGTGCTGTTTCTAAGGATGCACTAGATACAGATGGGCTGCAGTGCTATCTCTAAGGCTGCACTGGGCTGCAGTGCTGTCTCTAAGGATGCACTAGTCTGGGCTGCAGTGCTGTCTCTAAGGATCACTAGTCTGGCCTGCAGTGCTGTCTCTAAGGATGCACTAGACTGGACAGCAGCGATGTCCTAACGGATGCACTAGTCTGGGCTGTGGCGCTGCCTCTAAGGATGCGATAGTCTGGGCTGCAGTGCTGTCTCTGAGGAAGCACTAGTCTGGGCTGTGGTGCTGTCTCTAAGGATGCACTAGTGTGGGCTGCAGTGCTATCTCTAAGGCTGCACTAGTCTGGACAGCAGCGATGTCTTTACGGATGCACTAGTCTGGGCTGCAGTGCTGCCTCTAAGGATGCACTAGTCTGGCCTGCAGTGCTGTATCTAAGGATGCACTAGTCTGGCCTGCAGTGCTGTCTCTAAGGATGCACTAGACTGGACAGCAGCGATGTCCTAACGGATGCACTAGTCTGGGCTGTGGCGCTGTCTCTAAGGATGCACTAGTGTGGGCTGTAGTGATGTCTCTAACGATGCACTAGTTTGGGCTGCAGTGCTGTCTCTAAGGATGCACTAGTCTGGGCTGCGGTGCTGTCTCTAAGGATGCACTAGTCTAGGCAGCGGTGCTGTCTCTACGGATGACTAGTGTGGGCTGCAGTGCTGTCTCTAAGTATGCACTACTCTGGACAGCAGTGATGTCTATACGGATGCACTAGTCTGGGCTGCAGTGCGGTGTCTAAGGGTTGCAGTTATGTCTCTACGGATGACTAGTCTGGGCTGCAGTGCAGTCTTTAAGGATGCACTAGTCTGGGCTACAGTCCTGTCTCTAAGGGCTCCAGTGATGTCTCTACTGATGCACTAGTCTAGGCTGCAGTGCTGTCTCTAAGGATGCACTAGTCTGGGCTGCGGTGGTGTCTCTAAGGATGCACTAGTCTAGGCTGCAGTGCTGTCTCTAAGTATGCACGAGTCTGGGCTGCAGTGCTGTCTCTAAGGGCTGCAGTGATGTCTCTACGGATTACTAGTCTGGGCTGCAGTGCTGTCTTTAAGGATGTACTAGTCTTGGCTGCAGTGCTGTCTCTAAGGGCTGTAGTGCTGTCTCTAAGGATGCACTAGTGTAGGCAGCGGTGCTGCCTCTAAGAATACACTAGTCTGGGCTGCAGTGCTGTCTTTAAGGATGCACTAGTGTAGGCAGCGGTGCTGCCTCTAAGAATACACTAGTCTGGACAGCAGCGATTTCTTAACGGATGCACTAGTCTGGGTTGCAGTGCTATCTCTAAGGCTGCACTGGGCTGCAGTGCTGTCTTTAAGGATGCACTAGTGTAGGCAGCGGTGCTGTCTCTAAGGATGCACTAGTGTAGGCAGTGGTGCTGTCTCTAAGGATGCACTAGTCTGGACAGCAGCGATTTCTTAACGGATGCACTAGTCTGGGTTGCAGTGCTATCTCTAAGGCTGCACTGGGCTGCAGTGCTGTCTTTAAGGATGCACTAGTGTAGGCAGCGGTGCTGTCTCTAAGGATGCACTAGTGTAGGCAGCGGTGCTGTCTCTAAGGATGCACTAGTGTAGGCAGCGGTGCTGCCTCTAAGAATACACTAGTCTGGGCTGCAGTGCTGCCTCTAAGAATACACTAGTCTGGACAGCAGCGATTTCTTAACGGATGCACTAGTCTGGGTTGCAGTGCTATCTCTAAGGCTGCACTGGGCTGCAGTGCTGTCTCTAAGGATGCACTAGTGTAGGCAGTGGTGCTGTCTCTAAGGATGCACTAGTCTGGACAGCAGCGATATCTTTACGGATGCACTAGTCTGGGTTGCAGTGCTGTCTCCAAGGCTGCACTAGTCTGGGCTGCAGTGCTGTCTTTAAGGATGCACTAGTCTGGGCTGGATTGGTGTCACTACAACGCATGCTTTTACATCGCATGCCTTTACAACGCGGTTTTTACCACGCAGTCCATTACAACGCATAATGCTTTTAGGCGCTGGATAGTGAAATATTTAATTTACTATTCCAACTCCAGTCCCCGTGGATAGCAGGGAAGGTGTTGGATAGTAAATTAAATATATTCCCTATCCTAGAGCGCCCCCCAGCGCAATGCGTTGTAATGGTTTGCGTTGTAATGGTTGCGATGTAATGGTAGTGCGTTGTAAAAAATGCGTTGTAAGTGATGTTCCCCGCCTGGGCTGCATTGATGTCTCTACGTGGGACATGCACTAGGAAAGCAGTGGCGCTTGGTACTGGTGTCGTTTCATCCACACCAGAAGGATGAAAGTCTTAACGGACTCCAGGTTCCATCCTCAGCAGTGGGCGCTTAACCCACTGTCCTATCCAATCGTTCTGGCTTTCATACCAGTCTTGTATGTTGCACATAGATTTAGCAGGGCCAGCTGAGATATCCTGATGCTGTCAAGAAAAGCAATTTAGAAAGCGTAGGTATAAATGAAAAATGGTCGACAGTATGCACTAGTGTTCATGTCTGTGTTTGGAGGGTTGCAGTACGCGACAAACCCACTGTGCTACCCTGCTGACATAGATGATGACAAATAGAACAGGGAAGTGATGGAGGGTGTGAACGTTGAGAAACTATTCTCGTGTGCGCACCTATATTACTGACATGGAGCGCAGAGAAGGTGGAGGGTTGAATGCTATACAGACCACTCTCTGTTCTGGGTTCAGACCATGTACGGATTTCAGCAGCGCGCGCACAACCCACCGAGCTATCTCTACGCAGAGCATATCGTGGCAGGTGCTTCCCCCCGGTACTCACTGAAGACGCTGTTCTTCTCCAGGCTCCCGTTGACCTTCCCATTCAGGTGTATCTGCAGGTGGTACTTGGTGGCGCAGTAGAGCTTGCGGCGCCGGGGCGCGCCCCCCAGGTGCTCGTAGACTCCCCCGCGGCCGCCGGCGTCCCTGCGCAGCCGGGGGTCGCAGGACTGGCCCCTGACGCAGGGCGCCCTGGACGCGGCACCACGCTGCCCCTTGGTCCTAGGCACGGAAGGGGCGACCCCCTGCCAGCTGGAACCCACCAGCCCCAGCAGCAGAATCCACACTATGAGCATTGTGGCATGGCCGGACCACGGGCTCCTCGGGGCGGGTCAGCGCGGGGGGCCAGGCGCGCAAGGGTTCCCATCAAAAACGCGTGGCCCGGCCGCAGGTCCCGCAGAAGGCACTGGGCGGCTCTTCCAGGCGGGGTCCGAGGCCCTGCTTATCTCATCCTCATCCCCAAAACCAAGAGACCCGCGCAGCGTCCGGGGGTGGGCTGCAGGCCGCTCCGGGTCCGCGTCCGGGAAAACAAAACCAAGGAGACCACAAAACCGGGAGCAGGGGAGGGGTGGAGCGCCACTGACTGCCACCCAGGACACCGGCCGGGCACTGAAGGTGGATAGAGGGCGCCTGCTGGAGAGGAGAGGGCGCCTCCCCTCCTAAAACAATGCGCCGCTCCCGACCAATTGATAAAGGGAGCCCGGCAAGGTATCCGGCCCGTGTGAAGTTCCAGAGAGCATGGCTAGGATTACAGAGGCGAAATACAAAGGGAGCGCAGGGACCCTCCGAGGGGGCAGGGCCCGGCCTCCTCATAGGAGGGAGCCGCAGAGGGCAATTATGTGGCAATCACCAGACGGCCCCTGCCACTGCCCCCTCCCACCCGGCTGCGGACGGAGTACCTGCCAGCCAGGGCTGAGCGATGCCCGAAATGCAACTTCCGAGATGCGCCTGCCACCTCATATGCACATATGAAAGGGGCCGGCTCGACCCTCTGGGGCTCGCTGAAAACTCAAGTTGGCTCTGGGAAGTGATTTACTCACACCCCTGCAGTGGGCGCCTTTTGTTAAACAAACGCACTGCGAATGCGTATTCCAGGAGACAGGTCCTGTCACTGCCACTCGGCTGAGCGCTCAGACACAAGCTTCCACATAAGTGACGCTTCTGTCCCGCACTCTGTCGTGCAGGATAGCGGTTGTCCTTTCGATACACTCGTTTATTTGTTAAATGCCTTTAACAGATTCATATTTACCATAACAATACCCTTGCTTTCCTTACTGGAGGTGGGGATTCAAGAGGACAACTTTTGCTTCTTTTCCAAGTATTCTTGACGTAGCGTTTCTGTCTTTTCTGACAACAAATACGATTTTCTAGTAGAAAATAGCTCAGCAGCACCGTGGATGGATTTTTCACAGGCTGTCACACAACGATGTAGTAAATAAATTGCGGGTGCTAATTGAATAAGTGTTGGTCAAGGTTACATTGTTCCAGACAGGCTTGGACTACTCCTTTGATGTGTTCTAAATGCGAATTAGAAGAATCAGAAAGCAGGTGAAAAGTGTCAGTTCACAGAGGACAGAACCTCCTTTACGTCGACGAGCCATTACTGAGACTTACTTTTACTTCGAACATTGACATTGCCTCGGTCACTCATGGCTTTGGCAGCCATTCTGCCAGGACGGAAGTTAGAGCAGCACATTTTTGGAATGGGAGGTACAAATAATGGTTACGTCCTGTAATGTCCATGCTTGAACTAAATGTCAACTTCAGCAGTGGTCAGTCCCCCTGCCGACCGGGGGCTGATGAAAATGAGGCCTTACAGACCACGTCATTTTTGTGGTGAAGTCTTGGGCCGCACATATTGCACAAAGAACGTAGGACACATGAAGAGTGTAGGACATTAACATGTTTTGCAGAGATTGTGGTCTGGAACAGTACTATGCTTGGGACCATAGAACATCTGAATGTAGGGGGTAAGCAACCATACCACAAGGTATCCGTGAACCAGAGTCCGACTAGCTGTAGTGCCTCACTTGTCCTCCTAACCATACCAGAGGTGCAAGGGGATGGGCACCCCAGAACCCAGCACGCTCGTTCCTCTCAGGGATCACGGAAACAGGACACACCTTCTCTCTCGTACTTGCCCACAGTAAGATAACCAAGAGACACAGAGGAAGTTTAGAATATTTATTAAATTATTGTGCTCAGAAGTGCAGTACACGTGCCACAAGTAGAAAACAAATGCATAATAGAAATACTGTTAGCACAGTAATTAATCCATATACCATGAAAAGTGCTGTCATGTTATAAGACAGAGTAACCTAAACCCCCTCCCCTGCGACTGAAGGCAAATGATTATATAAAAGAGTTCTGGGATTATCGGCAGACCCTGTACCTTAGCATTCACAGATGGACGCTCCACATCTCAGCAGACGCAGTGCTCTTGTCTTAGAACTCTCGTTCATGTTTGTGTCTGTGGCTGATGTACTCATCTATATACCAGAACGTGTGTAGATAAACAATAGGTGAAATCTTGGGTAATGACTAGGTGCTAGTGCCTGGCCAGAAAGAATACCAAGGGACACTGTTGTTTGACTTTGTTAGTGGTGCTCAGACTAAATCCTAGGAAAAGAACAGAATGCAAAAACCTATGCAGCTTCTGTGTTATAGTACAGTGTGGCACAAAGCAAGCGTATTTATACAGTAATGTGTGTGGAAACGAAAATTAGGTCTATAATTTGCACAGCTAGGCCAACACAGGGAAAACTACAGGCGATGCATAAAGCACACAACAATATTTACAACTCAATTCGGAGTTGCATACTACACACCGTAAACCTCTACTATTCTTAGTTAGAGGTTGTAATCACTATATAAATGTGATTATATTGCAGTATATCCAGAAACCCCAAAATTATCATTGATGAAATATTGACATCTCCAAAGTTACAAAGAAATCCATATGCCAGATGAACTGTTCAGCAACAAAATTATAATCTAAATTATAATGCATCCGCAAATTGGGATCCAGTGCAGACTGACATCAAGCTCTTATTTAAGGGCAGTGCTAGGCAAGCATTAGTGCTAAATGCCCTATGCTAGATATGTACCCCTGCCATGTGGACTGTAAGGGATGCCACCAAAAGGTGCAGGGGCATTTACCCCATAGGTCCTGAAATAACAAAAAGACACCCAGCCCACACCGAGAATATGCTAGTTATTAATCTTGGACAGCAATGAAATCACAGTGCTTAAAACCAAAGAATGCCTAATAGGCTGCTACCAATGCGCAAACAAGCCTATGGCCATCATACAGCCAATAGGAGGAAGCAAGACAATCTTCATATTCAGGGCATTAAGTGGGATGAAAAATCTGTGGGGTCTCATAGGGGCGTGGCCGATGTGTGATGGCGTGGCTTAAAAACACATAAACTGAAAATCTCTGCCTGTCTGTCTCAAACAAATACCAATCCTTTGCACATGTTTGAAATATTAGTACACATAGTTGTATTTGTAAGTCACAATAAGGTTTGTCTTGTGTTTTTCAAAGGATTTATTTAGTTTCTTCTGAACGTGAAGTCCGTCCCGTGCTTTACTTAGTCAGTTTCTTAGCCAACACATGTTTCATCGCTGTTAAATGGGATTACCCGCGACTACCTCAGGGCTATGAACAATCTTTTGTAGTTTCCTATTTCCGCCGATATTTCCAATCCGAAAAGGGTTTCAGTCTGTCTGATAGAGTTATACCATAGTCGGTGTCTATGTATTGGGAGTTTCTTTATCATTTGCGAAGGACGGTTGTTCTATCTCAAACCTCTGCTCAAATCCGGCAGGCTAGTTGGAATACAGGTCTCCCTGTTCTAGGCATGTATGCCAAATGAGTCTGCAACATTCGCAAAGGAGAGGAGCACCTCCATGCCCCCTGCCCTGCAGCCTGTGGTTTAGGTTACACACACCTTATATACGCTGAAATTGGACGGTACAACAGTGCATTGATTGGTGGCTGTATCTGGTGTTTCTATTGGGCTAAGGATTATTGTTATGATTGGCTGATAGGTCAAACACTCTTAACTCTTGTCCATCCCCTCTCACAGAACACATTCATTCATTTCCGAAATTCACCTCTACCCACTTTACCTTGCAGCGTACACAGGATAACAATACTTTACATACAGATTCTTCTCAGAAAACAAATACATCATCACCTCCTCTCACTACTCCTCAAAAACAAAACATAACACACAAACCAGCACAACAAAATCTCACACATACAACACCTCATAATACTTTCCATCACCAACTACAAACATACACCCACTCTCCCCTTCCTGACCACACAAAAAATACACAACCTAAAGTAACTCCACTGGCAAACTTTCTCTCTTCCACCACACCCAACATATGTACAGCAACACAGCAGCTCTCTTTAAACTGCCTCTCATCCATTGGATAATTTAGACCCTTACAGCATGACCGACATGCTGCACAACCAACCCTAACTCATACACCTACTAACAGACGCAAACATAAATAGCTATAAGCCACGCTTCACAACTATGCATCTCCATATCTACTGCACAGCAAGCCTCTACAAAAATAACACAGCTGACCAACTTACTCTAAACCACCATCTCCCCGACCTACACACGCAGACCCATCAAATTGCCTTCTTAGGATGCTGGATGAGGAACACAATACAGAACAGCTACACTATTGCTATACTCATACAGCTAATACCAGCACTAAAGACACACTTGCTAAATGCCCACAAAATACTGCCCATTCTTCAACAAAACAAAGTCACACCATCACCAAAGCACATTCTCTAAACTGTCTACTAACAAATGCTTGAGCACTCTCAAACTCAAACATCACATCTACAACTTTCTCACTGACACACTCTGACCTACTCTTCATGACTGAAACATGACTGGGGGATGACAAGACACCACTGTTGCATGTAGCCATTCCTCTAGGCTATCTTACTATCACACAAAATTGTATAGGCAAAAGAGGATGTGGCCTAGCTGTTCTATTCAAGCAAACATTAAATATGCGTAAAGCTGAGGATGTTTCCTTACAAGTTTGTGAGACCCTTTTCACTAGAAACAACCCTACACTATCTTCCTTCTGTTACTTCCTGCTCCTTTATAGATGTCTGCCTAGTGATGCAACATTCCCAGACACACTTTTAAACACAGTTCCATACCTGATTACACTATACTCCAGCCTATGCATTCTGGGTGAACCCAATATGCCCCATCCAAAAACAATAATCACTTGCCTAGGCGCACTGAACCTGCATCAGATCGTCCATAAATCCACACACATCGCTGGACATATCCTAGATGTTATTTTTGCAAATACAATACTAGTAACCTTTCAAACAATGACTCCAGTCACCTGGCCAGACCACCATTTGGTCGCTTTCCAACATAAAACAACAGAAAGCAACACACCTAACACCACCTTACATGTATCCACCTTTTGACAGTGGAATAAATTCAATTTGAACACTTAGAAACACAACTAACATCCAGTACAGATCTAGACACAATACATTTCATTCAGAAACACTGGGCCCGATTCACAGAACTAACTGAAGACACAATCCTAAACTTACTAACATTTTGGTATTCACAGAAGGCACTGAAGGCCCGATGCACAGAACTAACTTAAGACAAAGTCCTAAACTTACTACCAATTTGGTATTCACAGAAGGCACTTACTCATTTTGGTATTCACAGAAGGCACTAACTCATTCCGGTATTCACAGAAGTTAGGACTCCTAACTTTAGGACTCCTAAATGCCTTCTGTGAATACCAAAAGTCTTAATATTAGGATTTTTTGCAGTTTAGGAGTCCTAACTTTACTACTCCTAAACTGAGAAAAATCCTAACTTTAAGACATTCGGTATTAACAGAAGGCATTTAGGTGTCCTAAATTTAGGAGTCCTAACTTTACTACTCCTAAACCGTGAAAAATCCTAACTTTAAGACCTTTCATATTCACAGAAGGCATTTAGCAGCCCTATAGTTAGGAGTCCTAACTTTACTACTCCTAAACTGAGAAAAAGTTAGGACTCTTAACTTGAGTAAGTGCCTTCTGCGAATAGCAACATGAGTTAGTGCCTTCTGTGAATACCAAAATGGTAGTAAGTTTAGGATTTTGTCTTAAGTTAGTTCTGACACGGACGGATTACGCTCACAGCGTTCTACGGATCTCAGTTCACTTGGCGAGACATCAGCTACCTTACCTTTGCCCTGAAGAAGCCCTTGTTTTGAGTGAAATACGTTGGCTGTCTATTTCTGAAACTTGAGCATACTTGAAATAAAGACTCACAAAGACAACTACCACAAAATATATACTCATTAGTTTCTCAATTTGTATACATTACTATTCTTATCTGTTTTTAGTTTATATTAATAATAATGATAATAATCCACATTTGTAAAGCGCGAACCATCACCCGTTAGGGTTTCTAGGCGCTGGGGGCCATCGGGAAGATAAAGCAAGCTATTGCCCAGAGTCACATGGTGCTGGGCTAATCTGCCGCCAGCCCCGGAAATCGAATCGTGATTCCCCGATTCCGGAGTCAGTCACTCTGGCCGCGGCACCACACCTCTACCCTGCCTCTCATATTCCCCCCTGTGCAGAACTAAAAATGCTAAATGTGTAAATAAAGAATTCTATACCATTCTCACAGAATTTCGTAAACCAAATTGCCTAGAAGGAGCTCAAACCATTACTCAAGAATTCACAGGCAAAATGGCAAATCATTACACGACCAAAGCAAGCACCTTGGACTCCTATTCAAAACAAAGAAAAACCGGTGAATAGCCTAAATATCGATTTTTTTATATCGACAGGCAAAAATATCGCGTCAATAATTTCGGAGGGACAGAATATCGACAACAAGAATATTGACGACCAGAATATCGACCTGAAGGTAAGAATTATTGTTTTTGTTAATATCGAAGTTAGTAATATCAATAGCAAAAATATCGAAGTTACTAATATCGATATTAATATCAGTATTATGTATTTTATTTTGTTTGTTAGTTTTTATATTTTTTGTTAATTATTGTACTAATTTTAAAATATGTGTATTTTATTTTTAGAAGTTAGTATTAATTTATTTTAGTGAATGATGTGTTTTAGTGCTGTAGCGGATTTTTGTTTTATAGGAGAATAGGGTGGGCAGTAAATTAATTATAGTAAATCAATTAAATATTTTTTAGGAATTCTTACATATTTTTAATTAAATTTTGCATTTTAGTTCTGTAGCCGGTTTTTGTGTTTATAGGGGAATAGGGTGGGAAGTAAATTAATTATAGTAAATTAATTACTTATTTTTTAGGAATTATTACATATTTTTAATTAACTGTTGCTTTTTAGTTCTTTTGCGGGTTGTGGGTTTATAGGGGAATAGGGTGGGAAGTAATTTAAATGTAATTAAGTAAATATGTCATTTTTATTCATTGGTATTGATAAATATTTTTAGGTTAATTAATTATAAACAGGTGATTATTTTTTATTAATTGGTAACACTTTTTTATTAATTGGTAATTACTTTATATTAATTGATTAATTGGTAATTATATTAAGTGTATTAATTTATTAATGATGAGAGTTGTGAGGTTATAGGGTATTAGGGTGGGTAGTAATTTAATTGTAATTAAGTAAAGCAAATAGTGTTGAGTATTTATCATTAAATTATTGTTAATCAATCATTAATTGGTAATAAATGTTTAATAATTTTTTTAATGAATTGGTAATTAATTATTAATTAGTAATTAAATTAGATTTTTTAGAATGTATTTGTGTTAATCAATAAATTATTGTTAATTAATTATTACTTGCTAAATGTTTTTAATAATTATTGTTTTTTGCTATTGAATTATTTTTTATTTTTTATTTGTTAAGATATTTTTATTAATTATTATTTAATTATATTTCTTTTAATTGTTGCTTAATTATTAATTGGGAATACTTTTTAAAATTATTTCTTGGTATTGTCAATTAATTTGTTGTAAAATAATAATTATATGGTTATTTAAAAAAAAAATTATTTTAATTATAAGTAAGTTGTTTTGACCCCTATGCTATCCAACACTTTCCCTACTGTTGCACCCTTTGGAGTTGAAATAGTAATTTTAACCCCTACGCTATCCAACACTTTCCCTACTGTTGCACCCTCTGGAGTTGGAATAGTAATTTTTACCCCTAGGCTATCCAACACTTTCCTACTGTTGCACCCTCTTGTACTGGAATAGTAATTTTTACCCCTACGCTATCCAACACTTTCCCTACTGTCGCACCCTCTGGAGTTGGAATAGTAATTTTAACCCCTACGCTATCCAACACTTGTCCTACTGTTGCACCGTCTGGAGTTGGAATAGTAATTTTAACCCCTACGCTATCCAACACTTGCCTACTGTTGCACCCTGTGGAGTTTGAATAGTAATTTTAACCCCTATGATATCCAACACTTTCCCTACTGTTGCACCCTCTGGAGTTGGAATAGTAATTTTAATCCCTTTGCTATCAAACACTTTTTCTACTGTAGCACCCTCTGGAGTTGGAATAGAAATTCTAACTCCTACGCTATACAATATTTATTGTTTTAGTAAATGTAGTGTCTAATTTATTTAAAAAACATTTTTAATCTTTGTTATATATAGTTTTGATATTTGTATGTATATTATTGTCGTATGCTAATGTACGTATTTATAAATTATAAAATGTTTTTTAACAATTGATAAGTTAATTGTAAATATTATTTAATAAGTGTATATATTTTTCGTGTGTTTGTAAGGTCATTTTGAGTATGCATTAACAACAGGGGTGTACCACCTTTTTTTTAATCACTGTTTAATCATTATAGTTTTTATTTTTATTTTGATTTCAGGAAGATAGGAAGGGGCCCTTCTCACCAGAATTCACCTGCACGGGCTGCCTACCTTTTCTCTCTTCACCTTCTTCACGAGCATAGGATTCTGGGACACTTGACAAACTGATAAGAAATCATGGTCGTGGCTTCCTTTTGGATACAGCAGTAGGGCAAGGGTCGTTGTTATGCTCTTTTGCTTCGAGGAACTTGCCAACTTGGTTGGTAGTACCATGCATACATTTCACAATGTGTGATCATTTTCTGACCATGTAGTCAGTTACTCCTTGGCCCTTGGGCACTTACCAATAGGGCTGGTATGGTTTCTCTTGCCTACCAGCACAATACGGTCATGGAAGTACACACGGGTTTATGTCTCCTGTGAGTCATTTTCTGCTTCTCGGTGATGGCTGCCGAGTCGGATATCCTTTACTTATAAGGAGATCCATTCATTGTTTACATAGAGTGGGTGGGGAAACGTTTTCCAGCGCGATGGCAACAGTATACAGGGTCCTAGACATGGGTAGTGCGCATCAACTATTAATGGTATGATATAACTTTATTGATCTCTAACACAACAATCGCCTGAGATAGTAAGAGGGCCAGGTCTTTGACCCAGACTAGAAGCAATAGGAGTGGATACACACTCTCACTCCACTAGCGGCGTAAATTAGGTTCTGAACACCGAGAATATTTATTTAAACTGTGTAGGAGAATAGGGTCTGCTATCCTATGGTCACCCCAATTTTTGCTTTTTGCTTCACTGGTTTTCGACTTACTGACGCTGTGGGTCTGCTAATCAGACCCCCAGCCTGCTGTTCTCTCTCTAAATTTGTAACACATGTGCTATAGGTACATATCACAATTGGAAATGGACTCCTTGTCAGCCCCTGTACTATGCACTATAGGTGCTCAGGGCATAGGTGCCACCAAGGCCTACCAGGGGCTGAAGCATAGTTTTTGCCACCCCTGGCTGGTTCTTAAATTTACACAACTGGCTGATCACTCAGCTGGGGCAAGTGGGTGTAATCACCCCTTGCTTAGATAACTATATCTAAGCAAGGGGTGATTACACCCACCTATATTTAAACCTATATCTGGACACATATACACGGGTGAGTCACTCCTATGGAAGGCCTTATCAATCCGGGAGGCAGAGTGCGTGGTTTTATGTGAGATGGAGCTCTGGCATGAGCTGAGCCTGTCTGCAGCTGTCGGGAACAACTCCCTAAGCTGATCCGGGATAATGTCATACCATATACTCTTAAGTGCCTTATAATCCTCGCGGTTATATAGCAACTTTGGTTTGGCTTTATCAAAACATGTCGTGTAAGGTGTCATACGAATTGGAATACTACCCCGTCGCCAGTTCTGGTGACGGGGGTATCATTCCACCCTTCTAGAGGGAGGAGACATGTTACTTTACTGAAACACGGTTGATTTTAAAACAGCCTCAGATCCACAAAATGGATGCCTCTGCCACAGACACGGGTCTGGCCTCCTGCTGCTGACCGAAAGTCAGCAAATGGTAGCCTGGACAAAGGGTTTCCTGTTGCAGGGCGGTGTCAAACCACCCCAGACAGGAGATAGTGGATTGTAGCAGAGAGATTTCAAAGAAACCAGACACTGCCTGGGGAGCACAAGGCTGCCCCTTGCATAATCCGGCCAAACCGGTTCTGTGGCACACCAGCCCCAGACCCAGCGCGGCCTGGATCAAAGGAAAGGGGTGTAACCACCCCCTTCCTGGGTCCCACCCATAGGAGGGGACCTATCAGGATGTCCAGCCCACCGGATTCGAATAAGAGTGGGAGCAGTGCCAATGCAACTCAGATCATCCTGAAGAAACATAAGAAACGAATTCTGGACCCTTCGACATCCTACTCAACGTAGAAGACTGCAGAATCTCCCTTGTGGTCAAGGAGTGACCACCCTGTGCAAACAGGTACCACCCAGCACCTCGACCCTTGCTTTGTTGCAGTTCCCGTCCGAACTCGAGCGACAGAGATCGAGGAGATCAAGCTTGCCTGCCTTCCCTCAGCCCGATCCACAGTTCCTGCAGAGCTGAGACCCGTGGAGGCGACCGGAAGCGTGGGGCATGCCATCTTGAAACGGCCACGAGACGCTGACCGCGCAGCCCACAAGTGACCCTCGAAGCTGTACACCGGGGTTTGAGAAGCCCAACCCTGAGCTACACTTGCTCTAAAGCTACCCCCTCCACACTCGACGAGTGCTGCGTGGGGCCCTTCTGCTTGTGTTGGCCCGACGCGTTGTCCCGGTCACTTGCCAGCTGGCTTGTGGCCCCTGTGCCGACGAAAACTAGAAACCAACTTGCTTTTCTGGTTGCTCCAGATCTGCACCAGCTCCTGTGAAAAGGATCCCCCACGCTGACCCTCCTGGTCTGAGTGAGAAGCAATCTCACGGTTCCGTGTGGATTGCTGTTGCCAAGTGCTGTTTGCTGCAATCTTGAAGCCGACGGTGCTGACGGCGAGAGCCTGCGTGGGTCAGATCATGACCTGCTCCTGGATGTCGCAGATGCCCCAGAGCCCACGTGACAGCGGAGAGAAGCTTTGCAACAGCCATCTGATTGCGCCCGACATTGCCTGGTTCCTTCCTGGTTCCACCCTGGTCACTGCTGAGTGACCCAGACTCTGTCCCCTCAGCTTTCAGATTCATCTCAACTTCGATCCACCCTTGGATCACACCGGACACTTCTGCTTCCCATCGCCTGCAGCTTCTCCAGCTCCAAGCACCAAGAACCTGCGTGTCAAAACCCGACGCCACTTCGACCCTGTGCACCCACTTCCTGTGGGTGAGGTAACATTGCAACGTCGGTGTGCCCACGTTGGTACACACCTCTAGGGTCTGTGTCTTAAGTTTTGTTCCTCTAGGTTCAGCGGAAGTATCTTTAAACTAACTTTGTGTTACTTTTACGCACCATTGACTTTGCATTGGTGCAAGCCGCACTTTACGTGCTGCACCCTAATCCCGCGGGCTTCTCCCGACTTTAGCATTGCTAGTCCTGACTGCTCCCAGCGATTCTCTAGGCCTGAGGCCTAACCACTGTTCGATTGGTATCTCTAATACCATTTTGTTTAGTATATGGTTTGAGTGGCCACCCGCCCTCATCCATAATTGTGCAACTTTATATGTTATACTGTGCTTTTGATTTAACGCTTGTGCCCCTTTGCTCATAAAGAGTACTGGGGATTAATTTAGAAATAAACACATATATTTTTATAATATATACTTGTGTGGTGTCCTTTCATTTGGTGTTACAGGATTGTATGTGGTAAAACAGCTCGCTTAACACGACCTCTTAAGTTAAGCCTTTAAGGCTGCTTAGTCCATGCTACCCCTAGGATAGCTTGTCTAACAAGGTTGACTTACAACCAGACACCATAAGGGATTGTTTGGACTGATACAAAGTGGTTCCAGAATTGGAAACACTACATATCAGGCCAACGTCTCACATTGGTGCGCAGCGGTGCGGATTTGAGCTTGCTGTTTGTTTTACCATTGCAATCTTTATATCAAATTGAAAGATCACATCAAGTACCTTAGGTACATATAAATCAAAAGCTTAGCATATTAAGTTCTAGTGAACTTAGTAGTTGTAGATTGGTGCAGTGAGCCCCAGTAACCTGGGCAAATATAGGCAGACTCCCTTAATCAATGAGAAACTGGCTCAGGCCTACAGGAACACTTGTGCCAGTGTCACTATTGTGACACCAGCATTTGTGGACCCTGGTCAGATTGTACTAGGTGAAAGTTACCTAGTGACCAATGCAAGCAACTCCACTACTTCACATAGTGTGGCTGTTGTGAACTTCTCCTGGGGAGGGGTAAATGGCCTAAAGAAAGTTGTTGTGAGTGCAGACCTCCCAGTAGACTGTCTGTTAGGCAATGATCTTGAAAGCTCAGTTTGGTCAGAAGTGGAGTACAGGACTCATGCAGAAATGCTAGGGATTTCAGCTCATGTCCTTGCAGTGACAAGGTCTCAGGCTAAGAAGTGCCTTCCTGAACCAGTGGTGGATCTTGAAACATTAGACCAACCACAACCCAAGAGAAGGAGCAAGAGGGTTAAGGCTGTGCCTTCCCACTTGCCCCAGGTTGAGGATCAGGTTTCACAGGAAACTGATTCTGCAGTACAAGAGGAGACAGTCTCTGAGGAGCTTGAACCTGACCAGGTTGAGTTTCTGGGGACAGGGGGACCCTCAAGGGCAGACCTGGGGCAGGCCCAATTAGATTGCCCTTCCCTTGAACCCCTCAGACAGCAAGCTGCTGCTGAGGCACCAGGGAATGCTCAAGGTGCCCATAAAGTTTATTGGGATGAAGGACTCCTTTATTCAGAGGCTAGAGACCCCAAGCCTGGTGCCACCAGGAGGTTGGTTATACCGTTGAAGTTTAGGGGTTTCCTTCTCACCTTGGCCCATGATATTCCCCTTGCAGGACACTTAGGCCAGAATAAGACTTGGGACAGGCTTGTTCCACACTTTCACTGGCCTCACATGTCAGAAAATGTCAAGGAGTTTTGTCGCTCCTGTGTCACTTGCCAAGCCAGTGGTAAGTCAGGTGGCACAACAAAGGCCTCCCTAATACCACCACCTGTGGTGGGGGTACCCTTTGAAAGAGTTGGAATAGATATTGTGGGTCCCATGGATCCTCAAACAGCATCTGGGCACAGATTTATACTGGTGGTAGGTGATCATGCCACCAGGTACCCAGATGCAATTCCCCTGAGGACCACCACAGCACCTGTGGTGGCAAAAGCCTTCATTGCAGTTTTCTCAAGAGTGGGCTATCCAAAGGAGGTTCTTTCAGACAGAGGTACCAACTTTATGTCTGGATACTTAAAAGCAGTGTGGAGTAAACTATAAGTTTACCACACCCTACCATCCAAAATGCAATGGGCGTGTGGAAAGATTCAACAAGACCCTCAAGGGAATGATAAAAGGTCTACCAGAGAAGCTTAGGCGGAAATGGGACATCCTTTTACCCTGCTGGCTCTTTGTTTACAGAGAGGTCCCACAGAAGGGGGTTGGCTACAGCCCTTTTGAACTCTTGTTTGGCCACCCTGTGAGGGGTCCACTGTGTTTGGTGAAGGAAGGATAGGAGTTACCTCTCAAAAAGCCTAAACTAGACATTGTGGACTATGTACTTGGTCTCCGCTCCAAGATGGCTGAATACATGGAGAGAGCATCCAAAAACCCTGAGGCCAGTCAAGAATTACAGAAAGCTTGGCATGACCATAAGGCTGTTCTGGTTGAGTTCCAGCCAAAGCAGAAGGTGTGGGTGTTGGACCCAGTGGGCCCAGCAGCACTCCAGGACAAATGGACTGGACCCTACCCTATCATTGAGAAAAAGGGAAAAGTCACCTATGTGGTTGACTTTGGCACCCCTAGGAGCCCCCACAGGGTGCTCCATGTAAACCGTTTGAAAGCATTTGTTGACAGGGAGGACATGAGTCTCCTCATGGCCACAGATGGGGATCAGGAGGAAGAGAGTGACCCTCTCCCAGACCTGCTTTCCCAGAACCCTGATGATGGTACAGTTGATGGACTAGCCTTGGCAGGCAGCCTCACTGAGCAGCAACAGGTGGACTGCAGACAGGTGTTGCAGGCCCACAGGCATATGTTTTTACTCACACCCAGCCAGACTAATTGGTGCACCCATGTGGTGGACACTGGTGACAGTCTGCCTGTGAAGAATAAGATCTACAGGCAACCTGACCATGTCAGGGATTGTATAAAGGCTGAGGTGCAAAAGATGTTGGAGCTTGGAGTGATTGAGCCATCAGAGAGCCCATGGGCTAGCCCATGGGCTAGCCCAGTGGTCCTTGTGCCAAAACCACATACCAAAGATGGAAAGAGAGAAATGAGGTTTTGTGTGGACTACAGAGGTCTCAATGCTGTCACTAGGACAGATGCACATCTCATTCCAAGAGCAGATGAGCTCATTGTTAAATTGGCTCCTGCCAAGTTTCTGAGCACATTTGATTTGACAGCTGGCTACTGGCAAATCAGACTAGCTGAAGAGTCAAAAGCCAAAACAGCATTCTCTACCCCTAGTGGACATTATCAGTTTGTGGTAATGTCCTTTGGTTTGAATAATGCACCTGCCACCTTCCAAAGGTTGGTGAATCAAGTCCTTGCTGGGTTGGATGACTTTTGCGCAGCATATCTAGATGATATTGCTGTCTTTAGCTCCACCTGGGAGGATCACCAGATCCACCTGAAGAAGGTACTGGAGGCCCTGCAAAAGGCAGGCCTGACTATCAAGGCTACCAAGTGCCAGATAGGGCAGAGCAAGGTTGTGTACCTGGGCCACCTAGTAGGCGGGGGTCAGGTTCAACCATTGGAGAGCAAGATCCAGACCATACAGGACTGGGCTCCTCCAACTACCCAGACACAAGTCAGAGCCTACTTGGGCCTGACTGGGTATTACAGAAAATTTGTAAAGAACCATGGGTCCATTGTGACACCATTGAATGACTTGACATCCAAGAAGATGCCCAAAGTTCAGTGGACAGTTAGCTGTCAAAAGGCATTTGATGACCTGAAGAAGGCCATGTGCTTTGCACCTATCCTGAAGAGTCCTGACTACTCCAAACAGTTCATTGTACAGACAGATGCTTCTGAGTTGAGGGTGGGAGCTGTGCTTTCACAACTTAATCAATCATTGCTTTTATTAGGAAAAGGCTGACCCCCAGGGAGAAACGTTGGTCAGCTATTGAGAGGGAGGCCTTTGCTGTGGTTTGGGCCGTGAAGAAGTTGAGGCCATACTTGTTTGGTACTCACTTCCTAATTCAGACAGACCATAAGCCCCTCTTGTGGCTAAATCAGATGAAGGGTGAAAATCCCAAACTGCTCAGGTGGTCCATTTCCCTACAGGGGTTGGACTTTACAGTGGAGCACCGCCCAGGGACTGACCATGGTAATGCAGATGGTCTCTCCAGGTACTTCCACTTAGAACATGAAGACTTATCTGGTCAAGGTTAAGTTTAATGTCCCTGCGTTTGGGGGGGGGGGGGGGGGTTGACAAACATTGTCGGCGTCTACTATTCATTATTTATGTATTTTCACACACACATTGACGTTTGGAATACAGGAGGAGTCTCCCTAATGTACGGCCATTTATTGTAATGCCAAGCCACTTTTTCCAACACAGGAGGTATTTAACAGTGCTATGTTGCTCTTTATTTCTGCTACACTCAGCAAGGGCCGGTTGGTAACATGGCAGCCATTTTCTATGTTTATGACATGCTGTGGTATTTATTGATTGTATGGATGGTGTCAATGTACACGAGATCAAGCCTTTTGGTGAAACGCGTTATGTGCATTAAACAGCAGTTGAACCACTATTCTGTTGGTTTTGTGATTCCTGAGAGCCTGCATATTCCTGAAGCCTGTGTACGCATATTATATTATATATATGTTTATACATTTCTCATCCCTGGTATTCCGTGGCATTGGTTGATCAGAAAAAGCAATGTAAGTTACTAGAGCGTACTTGGATGCGATCTTATGATCCCCTGGCAAAAGCCAACTTCAGATCAGCTACTAAAGCCTATCATAAACTTTAAAAAAAAGTTAAAGCTAACTACTATACTGAACTAATCAGTTCCAGTACTAACCGTTCTAAGACCATTTTCTCTTTAGTAAAGTACATGAATAAGCCACCGGGGGGATGTAACTGTACAATAACATCTGACCTACAATGTGAAGAGATTGCTGTTTTTTTTGTTAGTAAAGTTCAAGGGATCTATAAATCTTTTACATCTGATAAGTTTGTTTTGATTCCAGATCAAATTTTAGATTCACTTGAACTCTCTTACTCCCTTCCTACCCTCCCTCCTATTTCACAGACCAATATGGAATTTATGGCTGTAAAAGTCAAGTCTGGGTCCCCGGAGGACCCTGTTAAACCTGAAATGTTCAATCTATTTCAAAATTCCCATCTGGCGGAGGGTCGGGAGCTGATTAACAAATCCCTTCAGTCTTCTACCATCCCTAAATCGTGGAAACACGCTAAGGTTGTTCCTTTATTTAAAAAGTCCACCTTAGATCCCTCTAGGCCAGAAAGCTTTAGACCCATCTCTCTGCTCCCCTACTTGGCCAAGCTGGCAGAAGCGCACGTGAATGACATCTTGACCAATTATTTGGAGAACAATAAGATTCTAGCGGAGTCACAAAACAGGTTCCGGCCTAACCACAGCACGGAATCTGCCCTGCTGGCCGTTACTGAACAAATGAGGCTGACACAAGACCTGGGTGGCACGTCAGCTCTTGTCCTGCTGGATTTGAGTGCGGCGTTCGACACGGTCTTCCATAAGATTTTACTTAGAAGACTATGGGAGATCGGAGTTCGAGATGGAGCCCTGGGTAGGTTCGCGTTATTTCTATCAGACCGTTCCTTTCAGGTCCATGCCCCACCGTTCTCATCCAGCAGGTTTCCATTGGGCTGCGGTGTTCCACAGGGGTCAGCCCTCAGTCCCACATTGTTTAACATATACGTCCGCCCTCTGGCAGTGCTGGTCAGAGAACGTAATATCAAATTAACTTCATATGCGGACGATACACAGCTTATTTTTGCCTTTTCTAACGACATCGAAACAGACCAAATTAAATTTCAAGATGATATTCTGGCTATCTCTAATTGGATGAACGCGTACTGCCTGCAGTTGAATTCATCAAAAACTGAGGTACTCCTGATCGGCAAAGAAACACACAAGTGGGATGATCATTGGTGGCCTTCCATCTTGGGTTCTTCCCCCATCCCTAAGATGGAAGTAAAAAACCTGGGCGTGACTATGGACAACTCTCTCACTCTAGAGTCACACGCAAAAAAAGTGGCTGGCGTGTGCTATGGTCGCCTTCGGTCGCTTAAACCCATTCTGGGTTTCTTTGACGTCAAACAATAGTCCAAGCCCTTGTTCTATCACATATAGACTATTGTAATGTACTAATGTTGGGTTCCAATCGGACAGCTATCAACAGACTTCAAAGGGCCCAAAATGCAGCTGCTCGCATTTTGTTTGCTCTGCCTATACGTTGTCATGTGTCTCACATTTTGCGGCGCCTATACTGGCTCCAGGTGACACAGCGCATTCAATTCAAAGCCCTCAGTGTTCTTCAAAAAATCCTTCATTTCTCTGGCTCCCCAATCTTGCAGGGTCTATGTTCCTCCTATGTTCCCACACCTGCTCTCCGTTCAGTGGATCTCCACCTTGCCTGTACCATCAAAAGCAGAAGGAGCAGAGCTGTCGGCCGTTCCTTCGGGTATTTGGCTCCAAAACTGTGGAATTCAATCCCCCTGGAGATGCGAGACACTAACAACTACCTGTCATTTAGAAAGCAAATTAAAAATGGCTGTTCCCGCTTACTTAAGGTCCCGAAGTAGTATAACACGCTCTCTCCTGGGGCCACGTTGTCTTTGTTTCAAACTGTCCGCAATCGCTGGGACGCCCTGTTGCTGGGATAGCCATGCACTATATAAGCGTTCTTAACTTAACTTAACTAACTCCAGCGAGTGCAACAGTAGGGAAAGAGTTGGATAGCAGAATGGTAAAAATTACTATTCCCACTCCAGAGAGTGCATCAGTAGGGAAAGTGTTGGATAGCGTAGGGGTAAAAAATTTACTATTCCCACTCCAGTGAGTGCAACTGTAGGGAAAGCGTTGGATTGCGTAGGGGTAAAAATTACTATTCCCACTCCAGTGAGTGCAACAGTAGGGAAAGCGTTGGATAGAGTAGGGGTAAAAATTACTATTCCCACTCCAGCGAGTGCAACAGTAGGGAAAGAGTTGGATAGCGGAAGGGTAAAAATTACTATTCCCACTCCAGTGAGTGCAACAGTAGGGAAAATATTGGATAGCAGGAAGGTAAAAATTACTATTCCCACTCCAAATAGAGCAACAGTAGAGAAAGTAAATACTTAATATATAATTAAAAATTAATTTAATATTAATACCAATTACAAATTATTTAAAATTAATTCAAATTTAAGATTTTATAATAATTCTTCAATTAAAAATAATAAAATTAATTTATTTACAAAAATAATTACCTATTAATATAAAATATTTAGTAATAACAATAAATATTATAAAAATTAAACATTAATTAACTATTAATTGAAAATAATTACCAATTTATATATTAACATTTTTAATTAATTACAATTAAATAAATTCACACCCAATTCCCCTATAAACCCACAACATACTACAAAAATTACAAAAATAAAATTCACAGAATTATCAATTAATCAATTATTAAAAATTAATTACCAAATACATCTCAATTAAATACAAATTAAAAAACATAAATAACAATTAATTGTAAATAAGTAGCAATACATATTGTAACATATTTAATTAATTTAAATTAAATTACTTCCCACCCTATTCCCCTATAAACCCACAACCCGCTCCAGAAAATAAACAAATAAATAGAACATAATTATCAATTAATCAATTAAAAAAATTAATTACCAATTAAAATTTAATTAATTACCAATTACAAATTAATTAACAATTATTTTTAAATAAATACCAATTAAAAAAAAATTCTTTAATTAATTATAAATAAATTACTTCCCACCCTATTCCCCTATAAACCCACAACCCGCTCCAGAAAATAAATAAATAAAATGAACATAATTATCAATTAATCAATTACAAATAACTAATTGGCAATTATATTTTAATTAATTGACAGTTAAAAATTAATTAAAAATTATTTGTAAATAAATATCAATTAATTAACATATTTCATTAATTATAATTAAATTACTTCCCACCCTATTCCCCTATAAACCTACAACCCACTGAATTATATTACAAAAAAATCAAATAACATAAATTTACTTACTTACCTAAAATTCGATATTTTTGCTGCCTATATTCTGTCCCTCGATATTTTTAATGTCTATATCTATCCCTCTATATTTTTGCTGTCTATATTCTGTACCTCGATATTTTTGTTCTCTATATTCTGTCAATTCGATATTCTGTCCATTCTATATTTTTGATTCGATATTATTGTCATTCTATTCGATATTTTTGGAGTCTATATTTTGTCTTGTCTATATTTTGTCTACTCGATATTTAGCTACCTCGATATTTTTGTGGTCGATATTATGACTGTATACCATTGAATTCTAAAACCTGTCCTATAAAACAATACTCGATGAAGGGCTATACCAGAGGTCTTCAATCTGTGGGGCGCGACCCCCAGGGGGGCCGTGGGGTCATGGGAGGGGGGCGCGCATTCATCAGCCTTCTTGTCGGCACACACAACAAAGATTGCTTAATGGCAGCAGCTCCGAGCGGTAATTCCAGACAAAGCCTCACACTGGGAGCTGCTCAGAAGCAAACATATCTTGCCTACTCGTCACCAGTTGATGAAGGAGGATGGGTCTTGGCAACCACAACGAATAGGAAGCAGTCAGGCTCTGCGGGAGGCAAGTGGCAGCTTAATTGAGCCCAGCAGGCCTGTTCATGCAGTGCGTCCACAAGGAAAAGTGCGAGCTGGGCTGGTGGGGGGATGGGTATAGGGGGCCGTTCTCACCGAGGGTAAAATGGGATGGAAGTCAGAGGCCAGAACCACCCAACTACTACCTTTCCTTACGTTCTTCTGTCTTGAAATTTGTCATTTTACCTGTGTATATTTCACTTGTACGTAATCTTGCCTTCTGTAAGAGTGTTTGCAGGCCACAACTGAGAGCCCTGGTGTTCCTTGTTCAAAGCAGTGTGAGTTTCTCACAGTGGCCGTCAGTGGTGTCATGTATGTGTTCAGAATACATGACCATTCAGTCCATGACCTCTCTGAAGAACAAAAGTTATAGTATTCCAGTTGCAAATGTAATTCTGTATAAATGAGAGTGTGAAGGTGGTAAACAGTTGCCTAAATATTGACACAGCGTGGTGAAAAATGCAGTGCTTACAGGCGAGTGAGTTCTTAGTGTTTTTGTAATGAGTTACGACGTGAAGGAGATATGAAAAAGAGCATTCCAGAGTGACTGAAAAGACAGTGCTGAAGTAGAAACAGAATAGGTTTCAGATATTCAAATGAAAGATGCAGCGAGAAAGAGCGTAGGTGCCTATTATAGAGTGAAAATTACAGGCGTGATTGAGACACTGAACACCACTATCGACTACTTCCTCAGGCTTCATTAATGTTTATTTACAGTCTCATATGTTCAGTCTGTAAACATATTCAATATTATTTCTAAAATCATTGTTCGTATACATTCATCTTAAATAGTTTCACAGTGTACTATTGTGCATTTTCCACTGAGTAACAACTTTTTACATTTATTTTTCATTTAAGCTACCCGTTATTTAATACGTAGCTACCTGGCGGTGGAAAACATTTACAAAATACAGTGTTTAATATTATTTCCCCACCGTAAAAATGATTTGCCAGGGGAATTGCTGGTGTTTATGGTTATTGATGATGAGTAAGAGGTTCTAGAATTTTTTGCCCGGAGGGGGTCCTTACACCTAAAAACTTTTGACAAGGGGGTCTCGGCATCAAAAAGTTTGAAGACCACTGGGCTATACCTAAAGTTCATATCACAGCTACACCAGTCTCACTAATATGTCATATACACACTGTGGTGCTAAATAAAATGCTGCGTGCAATATTTTATCATTTGTTTATCAATCAAAATATTATGTATGCACCAAGACCCGGTCTCTGAGGCAAATCTTTATCAATTAGTACGTGTGATATCAAAGATCTTCAGAAACTAGTTGGCTACATGGCTCAAGACACAATTAGTTCTCGACTAGCGATTGAAAAAATACTGGAAATGACGGCAAGTAAGCACTCCAAAGTCACGCATATACAAAACCTTGTACACTACTCGCAAAGAAGGAGCAACGAGATGGCCATGCCAGCAGCAAATAGGCACAACAGACCAAACAGAAGTGAGCCCTTGTCGAAGGAGGAATCGCTGGCCTTACTCAGAACGTATGAACCCGCGTTTCATACGAGGAGGGAAAGAATCAAAATATTTCCAATCGACTCCAATAGAACATCCAGAAAGAACGATAGAAAACCGGACCTCGATAACCTACATCAAATCCAGCTAATAACCGAAACAGAAAGGACGAACCTTAGCAGCTCTGGGACTGCAATGAACTGCCTCCTACTCAACTGTAGATCGGCAACCAAACATGCGTCCGATATAGCAGACCTCATCAACAACAATGGAATTGATCTGGCGATCCTCACAGAAACATGGCTCACAGAATCATCATCGCCAACCCTGGATCTATTGGTACCTCCCCAATATAACATTATGAGACGAGATAGGCCGAAAAAAAACGGAGGAGGGATAGCCTGCATTCATAGATCGGATATAGAGGTCAACCTAATACAATCTGACCCACTCGAATCCTGTGAATACTTAGGTCTCAATGTAAGATCTGCAACCAATCAAAGATGCAACTTGCATGCGTTCTATCACCCACCGGGAGAGAACACAAAGTTCACGAACAGTTAATGGAGATCATTACGGCCAACTCCAACATCGACTCCAATAATATATACCTAGGCGACTTCAACCTACATTGGGAGGACTCCAATGACAAAATAGTCAACGCGCTTAAGGATTTCCTCGTCGAGCTAAACCTCAATCAAGCATGCACACAACCTACTCACTCGAAAGGAGCAACGCTTGACTGGATTATCTCAGGAGCCAAAGACACATCAATCCTCTCCATAGACCCGTGTGATTGGTCTGATCACCATGCCATATCTTTCTTGATACCGGTAGGGAAAAAGAGTAAGACCGTTCAACCCTTCACACTCAGAAAATGGAGTCGAGCTACAAAAGAGGCTAATATGGAGCAACTCGTAGAAAGGTGTGAGAGAGACCTGAAGGTACCTAGCAATCTGCAGAAAGTAAATGAGATGACAGAACACTACATAACCACAATCGGGAACATCGTCAATGACGCCATGCCACTAAAATTGAAAAGAGTCACCGAAAAGGAAAAAAATCCATGGTTCAATGGATCACTCAATGAAGAGAGGCGCAAATTGAGAATGGCCGAAAGAAAATGGAGACAACACCCGTCATCCCCGGAGCTGACAGCACTCCGAAAAATCAGAAACCAATATAACAAAAAGGTCATCAACTCCAAAAGGGAATATATAAGATCCGAACTGGACAATGCCAAAAACAGACCACGGAAACTCTTCGAGATCCTAAAGCAACAATCAAATAAGTTAGCCAAAACCGCCCTTGAGAACTCAAAAACTCCTCTAAGCTGCGAGGATTTCTCGACATTTTTCACGGAGAAGGCCAAAGCACTGGAATCGGAGCTCACAACCGCAGCGGCTACCTTGCCAATCCAACCATTGACTGCGAACAAGCACGAAAGGGCTATAGAGCATAGCGAATCAAAAAACAAAGCATATTGGGATACATTCGAACTATTTGACCAGGAGAAGGTGGCCAAAACGCTCTCGGAAATCAAGCCTAAGAACCACTATCATGACCCTCTACCCGCGAAGTGAGTAAAAGAAATCAACTATATTGTGGTCCCAATTTGGACCAAAATAATAAATGCATCATTATCACAAGGGATCCTCCCTGACTGCCTAAAAACAGGACAAGTTGTTCCCATAATCAAAAAACCTACAGCGGATGCAACAGATCCGAACAACTTCCGTCCAGTTACCAACATTCCTTTACTGGCCAAAGTAATTGAGAAATGTGTGCAGTGCCAACTGAGCAAACACATCAACAAGTTCTCCCTACTAGATGAATGCCAATCAGGATTCCGATCAGGGCATAGTACGGAAACTGCGATCCTCCATATTGCTGATGATGCGCTACAGGCCCTCGACCAAAACCAAGCTTGCCTACTAATTCTCCTAGACCTGTCCTTGGCATTTGACACAGTAAATCATGAAGCATTACTGACCAGGCTGCGGAGCAGGATGGGACTGGAGGGAAATGTTCTGAAATGGTTCGAGTCTTTCTTACAAAACAGAACACAACGATTCCTGGTCAACCAATCAATCTCACCTATATGCCCTAACTCAATTGGAGTTCCACAAGGATCGTCACTATCACCTGACCTGTTCAACCTATATGTCGAACCCCTCACAGAAATTCTCCGAAACTCAAAGATATCCTGTCACATGTATGCGGACGACACGCAGATATATATGAAGATTGCCTCCCTTGAAGACATTGAGCTAATGAACGAGACCTTAAATATGGCATTGCAATGGTTAAAGGCCAATCATCTGAAACTCAATGCTAATAAAACAGAGTTCCTATTAATCTCACCAACAAGGAGCCAAGCAGAAATAAAGGAATGGATCAAGCTGGTGACGGCGCTAAACTGCACCCCCACCCTAGTCAACTCAGCTAAATCACTAGGAATCACTCTAGACGAAAATCTTGACATGAAAACCCATATTAACTCAATGGCTAACAGTGCCCGCTTCCATTTGAATTATCTAAGGAAACTGAAACCATTCATCTCAGAAGCGGATCTTAAACTGGCTATCCAATCCCTAGTCATCTCTCGGATTGAATATGGCTGCACCACCTTAGCCGGATTACCAAACCCGTCGACAGCACCACTAAAAGCTTGCCTGAACGCAGCGGCAAGACTCATCACGGGATCAAGAAAATTCGACCACATATCCCCACACTTGAAAGCATTAAACTGGCTACCCTTTTAAGCCAGAATCCAACTAAAGATAGCATGTATCACCCATAAAGCGCTCCACTACAACACGCTGAGATACCTAGCCAAGAAAATTGACCTGTCAGGAGGTAGCAGACCAGCTGGGAGTGCTAAGGAGCTACTATTGAGGCCAGCCTTCTTCCGAAAGAAGAAAACCTATGACAGAGCGTTCTCGGGAGCTGCCCCCAGAATTTGGAACTCACTCCCCTCACGAATTAGGAAGATCCAAAATACCTCAACTTTTAAACGGGAAGTGAAGAGCTTCATGATGAATAAATTCTCCACATAGACTCGTTCGATTACAATCAAGTGCAGTCCGATTACTGAACTTTGTTGAGACGATATGAGACTGGTGACTCCACCGAGACTAAACTGTAAACAAAATGCTACCTCAAGTAAAGACAATCGTATATATCCATTTCACTTTATATTTTATCACACTGGGTAAATCCAGATAATCCTTACCTTTATATGTTAGCGTAATAGAATACGATATAAGTTTTGGCCTTAACCTACCTCTTATCACATATTGCACATTTGGAATGGATATAGATCTATATGCACCCAAACCTTATAACTTTCTACCTCATACCAGTATGTTGTTATTATTGTGCATACACCGTTAACGTGTCACTTGCCTTTATGTGAAGCGCTCTGATACCCTTGGGTCTTGTTCGCGCTATACAAAACTTTATAATAAATAAATAAATAAATAAATAAATAAATAATACTGTAGTTTTCTACATTACAAATACTCCTCTATATTATTGCTTATGAGATAGTTTGCAACACGTTTTTTCTGTCTCTCATTAAATACCTTTTATCAAAAGACAGTCTACAAGAAAACGGTTGGACACTGAAGTCCTGATCCCCAAGTTAGAAATACATTCAGTACCAAAATGTTTTCTTGAACAAGCAGAAAGCCATATGAAACACAATTATTGTGAAAAAAATGTGCGAGGACAAAATGACCCCTCACGGGCGCACCCCCAACGGGGTAACTGGTAGGTACTCACCAGATATGCCCACTTTTCTCATCATCGGTGGTCATTTTGTCCAGAATGTACTCAAAAAAGAAGTTTGTATTACTTATTGTTATGTGATACTTTATGAAAACATGTTAACATATTATTTTTAACAATTGATATATTTTTTGATAAATAATGTTTTTCATTATTTTTGAAAATGTAAATAGAAATTGTTTTTGAATGTCATAAAAATAGAAACAATATTTTACATTTTAATAACATAAAAATATTGAAAAAAGTGGATATAGATTAAAAAATACA
Organism: Lissotriton vulgaris; assembly: GCF_964263255.1. Classification (NCBI taxonomy): domain Eukaryota; kingdom Metazoa; phylum Chordata; class Amphibia; order Caudata; family Salamandridae; genus Lissotriton; species Lissotriton vulgaris. Next base: position 173,440,815 of record NC_141688.1, read on the forward strand.
AATATTTAGATACATTATTTATTATTTAGGGAAAATTAAAATATTGATACATTTCCCTGTTTTTAAACAAAAATAATTACTTAAAAAATTATTAAACACTATTTTATCTATTTAAAAACATTTTTTAAACCATATTTATTTCTCAATAATATATGTTATTTTTAATTTCATAATGTTTTAGAATATTGTAGTGTGTTAAATATATACATATATACATATTTAATTCAATTTAGTATGACATATATTTTTAAAGTTATATGGATAATAACAATTTAAATTTATGATGTTTGATTTTATTTGGAAAAAGGGTTTTTAATAGAAATGCACATAGATTTTTGTTACCTTTGTTGATATTGAGGTGGTAATAGTTAATGTTAACTTGTTAGTGTGCTATATTTTGGTTCTTTATTGTGTAGAAGTGGGGATATTGCAATTTTTTTATCATCTTAGTGCCCAACCCCTTCATTGATGTAAGTTATAGTTGAGTGGGAATGGTGAATGTTGCTTATTTAGTGTGCACCTCCTTCCCTGAGTTCAGTTCAGTCAGTCATATTAACTTTATTCTGGCAGGCGGCTTGACCATGACTTTGGAGGTGAGGTGGCGCAGCAGACCGGGCGCCACACTGCCTAAGTCGTTATCTTGACCTCAGTGTCCAACACCTTCCCTTAATTAATTTATATTGGAGTGGGCAGAAGTACACCAATGTCACTGCTGCCCCGTGGCATTGGTTCTTACGGTGGGGTGTATTTTTACATATATGTCGTTGCTGGTGAGTATATTTTGATTGCAGTGCACACATATGTATGACACATGTCAAAAAATACCTACTACGAGTATTTTCCCATTGCTGGAGTCTGGACAATATGTGCCCTGTCCAGTCAATGAATAAATAGTACTAAACGGACTTACCTGGATTTCGTCAGCTATAATTCGGTCAGCGGTGGTACTTCTCTGTATCACCCTATGACAGCTATTTTCCTCCGACCACCGTTGAGGCAGTCTATGTAGTACTGTTGGTGTGGGTGGTGCTCAGTCAGTCTATCGTACAGCAATCCAATAATATCGTAATATGGCAGACGGACACCCTAATCTGACGCAACAATGGTGGTGGGACTGCCACACTCATAATCAGGCCCTTACCGTTATAAATATATGTTTACTTTGTTTGTAGTGAGGTGGAATTAGTATGTGTTATGTCTGTAAAATTAAATACTTTGCATAAGTATTTTTTTCTATTGGTAAAATAGCTTAACGTTTGTAATTCAACATTATGTTTACATTAAGTATTAGAAGAACACAACACACATGCATATTTTTATATTTTTATTTTTAAAAATAATACTTATTGCTATTTTCAAAACTGTTTAAATCTATTGATTGGGTGTAAAAATTGTCAATTCTTTATTTAATATATACCATATATTTTATTAGTTGTTAAATTAATACAGAAAACAACGTTTTTTCAGTAAAATAATTTTCAATATTTTTTTTAACATTGTACATTTTTCAAATATTTTTTACAAACATATTCAACATCCATTTTCATAGTGTTCTTTAACATTAATATTATTAATAGATGTAATAATTTGATGTATTTTATAATATTGTTTAATACATACTTTTAATTTTTTTAATTAATTTTTTGAGCATTGTTGTACATGTGTTTTATTTATTAACATTTTTAAACATTTTATTATACATTTGTATAACATGTTTGCTATTTTTCCCATTTGGTCCTATGGATCGAATGGTGGTCCTTTGGCGGCTATTTGTTTCTACAGCTAACTAAATTTAATAGTCTATTAGTATTACTTTGGATCGTTTCTGGAAGAAAGAAGCCACGGTTGGGTGCTGCTGCTCATAGGTAATGGTTAATTAATTTTTACAGATTTTTAAGGTGGTAGTAAGGTTGGAAGGTTGTAGTAAGGTTGTTTATATGATGAGTGTAGTGTCATTGGTAAGTGTATTGTGTGTTTTTTTAATGCTAATTGGTGTTGCACTGTTTTATTATGTGTTTTAGCAAGTATAGTGTTTTGTTATGTAAGTTACGTGTAGTACATGTATTGCTAATTTTTTTATGTAGTTTAATGTTATATATTTATAAATCTGGGAATGTAGGGGCATATTGCGAAGGCGGGCGATATGTGATTATCGCTGCTTTAGCGGCCGTTTATGGCCGCGAAGCGGCGATAATTATATCGCCCTATTAGCAAGCTGTCGCTAACAGCTGTTAGCGACAGCTTGTAGGCAATAGCGAGCGGTTTGGGGCCCACTTTGCATGTCAGCGATATTTGTTGCTAATGACATGCAAAGTGGACGTACCCAACCTGTTAGCGACTGAAAGCAGTCGCTAACGTCGCTATCGCCTATTAGCAAGGCAGGCGTAGCGATGGAAATATTCGCGCTAAGCGCAAATATCTCCAAAAACAAACGCATGCTCAGACCAGTTCTTAGCCATTATATCCAATGGGAGTTGGATATTATGGCTAAGAACTCATTATCGATAATGCGTGATTATCGCTGGATTACCAGCGATATTCACGCATTTTGCCGCTAACACCGGATATTTTATCGCTTTAGAGATAAATGTTGCTAATAGCACGTTATCTCTGCGATAATATCCAGCGATGCTTGGCGTTAAAAAATACTTGCTAGGCCCATTTAGTGATAAATATCGCTAGTTGCTGGTAATATGCCCCGTAGTGTTTGGTGCAGGTGGGTGTTATATCTGGTTTCTGTTTCATGGACATTTCTAAGGAAAGTCAGATGTCCTGTTTTTTTAAGGAAATCTGAATTCGTTTTTTATACATTAATTTTTTATACATAGATTTCCTAGTTTTTTGCGTCTTCTTGAGCAGTACTGAAAAAAAATCTGTTTTTTTATGCTACCCACAGACCATGGACTGCTTCGAGGGAATGCTTTCTGTTGGGCGCTTTTTACTATAATTTCAAATACTTTTTGGTGGATTACTCTTTTAAACTATGTGGATTTGGAGAGAAATGTGCTTCAACATCATTGTTAGTTTATTTTAGTAATTTAATGTGGGTAGGAAATGTGATATTTTAAAAAAAATGTTTTGTTGAGTAAAATGTAGTATTATTTCATACTGATATAATAATAATATTTTATTTGCATTAGAGAAAAATATTTACATTTTTTGGGGACTTTATTGTAGTTTGTTAGATGCCTGGTAGATTTTATATGTGGTTTAGAGGATAGATTTTTCTATTACTTCTACGTAGTGAAGGACGGGGCCCTCTAGGGCTTTGCGGGTGGCTTACAACCACCTGCTATGCCTTCCCAAAATGAAGAATCGGTCGGCCATTTGAGAATACAAACTTACCTTTATTGGCAATACTCTGCAGAGGAGTCCATCATGACCTGCACCCTAAGGTGTTTGCCGAGGGACTGACTCACCTATGTTTGCTAATAAATGATAAACCCTCTTTTGGAGACTTTGGCCATGCCTCTAGTGGAAAACTACCAACCTGAGCCGGTCATAGATATAGGAGGCACAGATGTGAGCTAACACTTGCTAGATAGGTACATTCTATCAGTAGTCCAAGGCCACTGTGCCGAGTCTCAGCGTCTCCTAATGCGGCAGCAGAGTTACACATTGAGATTGGTATGCAGAAGCAGTATAATTGCTTGTGAGCAGGTCAGATAGCACCCTTGAACGAGAGAGAAAATAATAACGTAGTACAGAGTTCTGTTGAGGCAGGCAATTCTGAATAATAAGGCCTAGTAAGAGCACAGTCCAAGCAGTCTAATACGGATTACAAAATACAAAATGGAGTTACACGGGCTAATGAAAGCTTACATGTACAGGGATAACTCAATGGGTTGCATAACGTGAACGGGCATCTATTTAGCCACATATTGCTAATCTAATATAGCATAGACATGTGTATTATAGTGAGAGGAATTTCTAACCTATTCCCTCCCTTTAGCATATGTGGTTTACAGCTGTATTGCAATCCTGCAGGGTCTTTACAATTTAAAGTGGGAGGAGAGGAATTGCATAATCATTTATATTGCACAGCGAAACAGAGCAAAATGCGAGCATCAAACATAATGGACTGAATTTCCTACATCATCGGAGGGGAAATATTATTATCTTATTATCTGTTTGGGCAGTGTAATGTTAAGGGTGAGTTTACTCACACAATAGGTGCAACAGGCTGGGAGCCAATTGATGCACAAACAACAGGCAAATATGACCCCTGCGATGGCTAAAAGGACAAGAAATATTTTCCAGTCCCACGAACCCAGTAGACTCTGGAGCCACCCTGTGAGGGACCATGGACCTTTATTCTGATGAATATCTGAAGCAAGCATGTGTAATTTCTGTTTTGCAGAACATATAGTAGGAGCACTATCTGGTATATTAACACAACAACTGCTGCCGATGACAAGGCAAGCTCCACCTTTATCAACAAGGATGATGTCTAAAACCATCCGATTTTGAAGTGAAAAGAGCTTTGTAGCTGGAGCTCAACTGTAAAATTAGTTAGTATACCAGCAGTAGTATTGATGACTCCCTGAACTACTCTTGCAGGGCGGCGAATATAAGTGAATTGCTGTAGGGCGGCATCTGTTTGATCAATATCATCCTGATTTACAACTCTCCTAACTCGATGCACATGAAGATCCCTAAGTTGCAATTTTTGATCTTTGTGATAATTGGCCGGTGCAATATTAACAGGAGGCAAGAGGAAGGACAGATTACATCGGCCAGACCACCCTCTAGGAAGCTAAGTATAAGCTTGTTCCTCACAGATGAAATATACATTCGGTGGTGTAAGCAAGGGTGGACTACTGGTAGTATTCAATCGATATGTGTAGTAACAATGAGTCGGTCCCACTGAGTTTATCACAGGAACGGGCATAGTTTTTCTTCAGTAATATTACGCTCCTGGACACATTTAAAATATTCAGTGACAATGAATCCTTGGAATTGTAGTACTACATTTTGCAACCAAGTGACATTTTCATGAGTTATAAATACATTCATACATGCGTCAGGATGCAGGCTACCCTCCTTTCCATCTGACCCAGGTGTATGCCTGATGTATCACTATATATACCAAAACTGCCTCATAATCAGCCTGTGTCATTTTTATCGCATCCGCAAAGTAATGCATGTAGACCATAGAAAGCAGTTGAAACCAGGCTTCACAGATGCCTAATTATGATTAGGACAATGACACCAGTAAGTCGTTTTTATGCATAACTGAGGGGAGTAGCCCACACACCCAATACTTCGTGGCATTAGTGGTGCTGTGTACCGGGTGGAGCATCTGAATAAATACATTCTGGGTATAAGTCTGTCTATGTCTTCCTTTATGCGGGGCCAATTTAATAAATGAATGCTCAACTGGAGCCGGCGTAGTCCCTAGCAGAGTATGCACAGGGTGTTGTTCCTCTAAGAACCAGACTACCCCAAACAGTGTTATCATCACCAAGAGAATGAATACCACCACCGTTTTCCCTGTAGATCAACTAGACCACCCATGACTACTATGCTGCATTGGAGAAGACACTAAAGGCTGCTCCCCCCTCATTATTGCACACCAAACAGGTACATAAAAAGTACTTTAGGAATTGGAGCCACAAAAATACAACCAACCAGAGGGGTACTCTTTGCCCATTGTCCGTCCTAGCCTCATTGGCAGGCTTCTATTGTTCAACAATGACTCTCCCACTGTGGAGCTGCACTATCGCTACTCATGCTGGAAAACAACCAAGGCCCTTGCTGAGAAATAAATTCCCTTCTTTCAGGATAGGGCACCCTCCCCCTTGGGCAAATACCCTCAACGATCCTGTCCTGTGTTCAGAGCAGTGCACCAGTGTAGTTCACTCTAATTTTAGGCAGGCGCCTGGGTCATAGCACCCACACTCAAACCTCAAGTCCGTTCCTAGCTCCTGGACTGTCCTACTCGCGCACTAGCCTTCCAACGGGCTGCAGATTGTACCTGACACGCCCAGGCACTTCTTCATCAACAAAAAGAGGCAAGAATTCAGGCTGAGTTGGGTATTGAGACTCAGATTATGGTACACCATAAGCGGGAGCATTTAGGGCAGCCCTTATCTCCGGGGGGATCGCCTCGTATAGGGCCACGTCGCTCTCCTTGTCCATCTGTGACCATTAAATGGGCGTCTGAGAAAGGAATGAAGTGGGGCAGTGGCTCCCCTTCTTGCTCTACGTTGCCTTCAGGCACCCTGGTATCATAAGAAAGTGGTACAGGGACCTTTTTTCCACGTGGGAATTGTGCATTAGTATTTTCGGCCTTCTAGCTTGACGGCTGTATCGGTGGCAGGCATCACCTGGGCAGGTCCCTTCCACCTTGGCTCCAAACTGTTCTGTCCTTGAAAATTCTTTTTCATCTCTCAGCATCCGGGCTGCATCTGCGGTCCGGGCCCCTCTGCTACTGGTTGCAGCGTGTCTTGAATCTGTTACTGAACAGAACAGAGATCGTTAGACAAATCATACAAGCAATCGCTCCAGAGGGGGCACTCTATCTTGGAGTAGCGTTTGGGTCTTGGGACGCCCCAGACATTAGCAGGGCACCCAGGGGGATAATCCTGTTCTAGATTGTGCTGTCACTCTCGTAGCCAATAACGCAAAGGCAACGTAATTGGCCATCACAACCCTGTGCTCTCTTGCATTTTTGATAATTTCAGTTTGAGGGTACCATTGCACTTCTCAACCAGGCCTGCTGACTGGGGATGGTTCGCAGCATGAAACGTTTGCTTAATTTGTAAGCCCTTGCACACCAGATCAATGACTTTTGCGTTAAAGTGACTTCCATTGTCACTGCAGGTCACTCGTGGCAATCCACAGCGTGGGAAGTACTCCTTTAAGAGTGCTGACACCGTCACCCTGGCCGTATTCTCTTAGGTGAGCTAAGCCTCAATCCTTTTACTGAGTGCACAAACTACCACTAGTACATATTTCAGGTTATTTACTTGTTCTATTTCGATTAAATCCATCTGGAGAACCTCAAAAGAAAAAGAAGGTGGTGCGAAGTTACCTTCAGGTGTAGGGGTGCCCTTCCCAGGATTATGTTTCAGACAGATAATACCGTGTTTTACTAAATGTGAGGCTACCTTAGAGATATTGTCATTCTGCCATACTGAATCCAGTAGATTACAAATTCCCTTGGCACTAATGTGAGCTGGGCCGTAAGCCATAGGAACTACAGGAAGGACATGAGCATTAGGCAGCAGCCATCTGTTTCCCTGACAAGTCCTCGTCCAGACATCCCATCCTTTCTTCCCATATTGCCAGTCGCCTCTCTCTGAATCTCCCTAACGTTTTCCAATGTGTCCTCAAACATTCCATTGTCTGGAACCCATCTAGCGGGACCTGTCACTAACATCTTTTTCATCTTTGATCGAGCTGTCTCCTTAGCTGTCGGGTCTGCAAACGCATTTCCTCTCGTACCATCATCTGTTATGGCTTTATGAGCGCTACATTTCACTATTGATAACTTATTGGGAAGTGTTCATGCGGACAGCAATCTATGTATGAATGGACCGTTCTGTATTCGCAGTCCGTGCGAAGTTAAGAACCTTCTCTCTGCCCAGTAGCAACCAAAATTGTGGACCACCCTGAAAGAGTACTGGCTGTCAGTGTAAACATTAACAGCCAGTATCTCACTCAACTCACAGGCCCAAAGAAGGTCAACTAACTCTGCAGTTAGGGCGACTGATAAGGAATATGAGATGTCTCAACCACAGTGTATACTGGGGTGATTACATAGGCTGCAGTAGTAGTGACATCTGCAGTTTGAAACAGGAGCCATCGACATAAAGTTCTCCTTAGGGGTCAGATAAGGGAATATCAGTCAGGTCTACCCGTTCCTTTGTTTCTTCCTCAGTCTGAAATAAACAATCATGGACATCACTGTCCCTTTCTTCCGAAGGGAGGGGTGATAACGTGGCTGGGTTCAAAGTGGCGAATTAATTAATGGTAATATGCAGAGCATCCAAGGTCAGCTCATATCCAGTGAGACACGCACTGGTGAGTTACTGCGTCTTTGTCTTGTTCAAAAGCGTGTCCACAGTGTGAGGAACCATCACTGTGAGATCAGTATCAAGGACGAGCTCTGCCGATTGCCTGATAGAAACCACTACAGCCACAGCATCTCTCAGGCAGCTCAGAAGCACTCTGGTGACCTAGTCCAAATAGAAGAAAAGTAAGCGCAGGGACTCTGCTAACCACCGAAACCCTGCGTTAGCTTATGTACATAGTACACAAAATCAAAAGCTTGCTGGCAGGCAAGCATCCAAGGCAAGGGTTCATGCACATCTACGGTGCTCAAGCAAAGAAAGGGTTTTGTTAGTACAGACACCAAAAATACAGTTTGGAAGGTTCCCCTGGTTCAATTCACAGGGAGGGGAGCAAGTACAGTGAAAAAATATAATGAAACCCTGTGGTATGTTCTTGGTCATTTAAGTAAGACCAATGTATTTGCTATTTGTAAGGTCTGTGTAATGTATGGAGGATGGGGGGACGAGTTCCTAATTGGAATTTATGTAAAGTACATCTAACATTAGTACCAATGGGTGACACAAGAAAAAATGAACTAAGGTATATATAAAAATATAGTGCAATTTATTTAGGTACCTCCCTGTTAAGGGTTATACTCTAAATTAAAAACATGAGTTTAAAAACAATACATTTCATCATAAAAAAGCAATTTCCATAATCATAGAACAGTCAAAAAACAAAAGTCGGCGCGGCGTTTCGGTGGTTGTAAAATGGTTGCACCTTCTTCAGGACGTTTTGACTAGAGTAACTTGAAGTCTTAAGATTGAAGACTTTATTGACGACAAAACTTTACTTTAATGTTGTCTTGGTTTGTCGGAGATCTTTAAGGTGAAACAAGACCTTATTAAGGTTTCTTTCTTTCTTATATCGGCACAGAGGAACCACCGTTTTTTATTTCGTGGTTGTTGTCCAGATTGACATTACGGATTTCTTCTTTGCATTGGAATCACAGAAAAGAAAAACTTTTCATCTATTCTGTTGGGTCTGCGGTAGAAATTTCGCAGGATGAATTTAGGGAGACGGTCTCTCTTTTTTGATAGCCTCGTTTGTGTAAAGCGGCCTCCCTGCTCCTCTGTGTCCGGGTCTTCATAGGCCTCCCTGCTCCTCTGTGTCCGGGTCTTCATAGGGTTACCCTATGAAGACCCGGACACAGAGGAGCAGGGAGGCCGCTTTACACAAACGAGGCTATCAAAAAAGAGAGATCGTCTCCCTAAATTCATCCTGCGAAATTTCTACCGCAGACCCAACAGATTAGATGAAAAGTTTTTCTTTTCTGTGATTCCAATGCAAAGAAGGAATCCGTAATGTTAATCTGGACAACAACCACAAAATAAATAACAGTGGCTCCTCTGTGCCGATATAAGAAAGAAAGAAACCTTAATAAGGTCTTGTTTCACCTTAAAGATCTCCGACAAACCAAGACAACATTAAAGTAAAGTCTTGTCGTCAATAAAGTCTTCAATCTTAAGACTTCAAGTTACTCTAGTCAAAACGTCCTGAAGAAGGTGCAACCATTTTACAACCATCGAAATGCCGCGTCGACTTTTGTTTTTTGACTGTTCTATGATTATGGAAATTGCTTTTTTATGATGAAATGTATTGTTTTTAAACTCATGTTTTTAATTTAGAGTGTAACCCTTAACAGGGAGGTACCTAAATAAATTGCACTATATTTTTATATATACCTTAGTTCATTTTTTCTTGTGTCACCCATTGGTACTAATGTTAGATGTACTTTACATAAATTCCAATTAGGAACTCGTCCCCCCATCCTCCATACATTACACAGTCCTTACACATAGCAAATACATTGGTCTTACTTAAATGACCAAGAACATACCACAGGGTTTCATTATATTTTTTCACTTTGTTAGTACAGAGTCATAAGGTATCCAATGCAGACAATACGAAGTTATCCCAATAAACGCATGTACCTCGCATTGGGTCTTGGGTCACAGGCATATTAGTAATAGCAGCTATGCGTTCAGGTGTTAGTCTGCAATCCTCCTTCGACAGTAGGTTACCCAAGTAGGTGACCTCCTGTCGACAATATTGAAATTCCTATAGAGACACCTTGTGTCCATGATGAGCCAAATGCAATAATTATTTAACTGTGGCTTTTTGCAGCCATCCTCAGTGTCCGAAGCCACAAGTTGGTTGTCAACATACTGCAACAGCACATTACCAGGCAGAAGCTCCAAGGAATCCTATTAAGCTTTCAAAGCTTGGCTATAAATATAGGGCTTTCTGTATAGCCTTGTGGAGCAAAGCAGAATCTAAAGCTCCAACCGGCTATTGCAAAACCGAACAGATATCGACTATCTGTGTGAACTGGTATGCTGAAGAAAGCATTTTTTAAGTCAAAGACGGAAAATAATTTGGCTGATGGGGGAATCATTGTCAGGATCGTGGTAATGTCTGGGACCACAGAGTACTGTGGAACCATTATTTTATTGAACTCTCTTGAGAATAGGAAGAATAAGGCTATTACACACATTCGCCAATGTCTGTACAACCAAACCAGACTTAATCAAATCCAAATTATTTGTAATAAGGACTTTTCTCCAGCCTACAAAATCTTATACTGGGGAATGCATGGCCATTTGGCATTGTCCTTTAACTGGATGGAGATCAGTGTGATATGAAGCAACACCACACCTGTGTCCCCTCCTAGTTCACAATGTGTGTGGCACATCTTTGAACTCTTTAGGGATGGGAGCACATTTTGCAAAGCATTGTTTTGCATGGGCCACTTGCGGGCCAACAGTCATGTAAACGCCGTATGGGGAGCAATGAATTGTCGCATGCAGCCTTTTTAACAGATCCAGTCCTAGTAGGTTATCCCCTCAGTTTGATGTCAGTAAAAATGGTGAGTTAACTTTAAAGGTGCCAATAACCAAAGCAAGAGGCTTGGAAATGGGGCTAACAACCGGCACAAATGAGAAACCCAGTGAGACATTGTTATGGTCAGACAGAGCTTCCCCTGGGACCAGTGAATGGGAGACAGAGCTATTCATAGCTCCTGTGTCAGCTACATTTTTTTGGGAGGTACCTTGTAGGTCAGCAGTTATGTAGGGTCCATGTTGATCTACAGGCAACGGAACTGGTCCTGTGCCCTACCCCTGTCTGTCCTCACTGTGAGACAACCCAGTTACTTTGTCCATATCATAGTCGTCTTCCTTGAGGGTCATCAAAATAGTTCCCACTCTGCCTATTATACAATGAGTTCTCTGACTGTATTCTACCTTGTGCTGCTCCTCCGCATCCGCGTCCTCCAAAACCCCCACCTCTCGTGCCCCACCTTTCTGCAACAATCCTGGACATTCGTTCCACCAATGTCCCTCTTTCCTACAGTACACGCAATGATTGGGTCCCACAGGCGCACTTGAAGCAACACCTTGTTAGTTCGAGGTGGCCGTGGGCCAGTACCCAAACCTCGTCCTCTTCAACATTTGCTCTCAACTTGCTGTCAACAACCTCGTCTTTAAATCTTTCGACTTCTAGTCTACCTTTCCCTTGTCTACATTCTCTCTATGCTCGTAGTACTGTGCCATACTTAATATGACCGATGGAGAGGAAGTCATCCAGGTTCTCTCCGAGGCCTGCAACCATGTTGCAACCTTAGGGAGCAAATTAGTGACACATATGTTCACAAATAATTGTACACCACCCTCCTGTGACAAATTCTGACCACTAAAATCTAGAAACACCCCTTCAAATCTGGTAAAGAAGTCCGACACACTCATCCTTCTTCTGACGACAAGCAGTCAACTAATCCCAGTCCCCTCACTTCGGTGGGATAAGGGAGTGCATGTTAAGAATAATACGCCCAGTAAAGCTAGGAGCTCAGCTTTCGGCTTATTGCCGTACTTATGCTGCTTATCTGCTTAGCTTCTTAGTGGAGTAGGGTGTGCCACCCAACTCCAATGCATGATCTTGCGTATGTACCTGCCTCCATTTATCCACCGGTACCAGCAGACCAAAGAATAACTCAATATCAGCTAACGTCATCACTATGGAGGAGGCCGCCTCCGTCAATTCCTTATAATATGCAGTGGGTTTTTTTCGGGGGTCTGGCACCTGACTCTTTAGGGATAGGACCTCATTCCTCTTCCAAGGAGTATAAATCCACTGCTCTTGGAACCGAGCAATGACCCATGGTCTAATTACAGTGTCCGTGGAGTCATGCAGTTCTGGTATTTCAGGATGGTAAATGGGATGGACCTCCCTCATAGGGTACTGTGCTCCTATTGTGGGAACCTTTTGGAGCAGTCTGCCATGGTACCCTACCAGTGTCGTACCAAGTTCAAGAAGACAGGCTCTAGCTCTAGACCTTTTGCGAGGAAAAAGGAACCAAATTACCAGTTGGTATGGCAGACTGTTTGCAAACACTATGTATCTTTCAAAGGGTCCACAAACCCATCAAGTTCAAACCAAAACAGACCAAGATACAGCCAGTCAGCTTGTGCCATTCAAGCAAGACAGTCAAGACACTGTATCAAGATACAGCCCGCAGGCTCATGCCATTGAGGAATGGCGCCATTTTCCCAAGAATCAAATCACTCACCTGGTGCACTCAGGTCGAGTTAAATTATTCTTCACTGCCAACTTTTCGGACCAAACAGTCAACTCCAAGGTTTCGCCTTCTCAGGACCCCAGCTGGTGACCACTAGCTGAGGATCTGTCTAATCAGAAGGGCGGGGCAGCTGCGAGAACCAAGCTTGGTCTTGTGTGTGGGGCCCGATCTGGCGAACCGACTGTACACCACCCCAACCCTGCAACCCCAGTACGGGTGAGGAGGTCACCGTGCGGGGTCCCTGTTTGGGCACCAACTGAAGGACAGGGCCCACGATAACCACACAGGTTACTAACAACCACCTGCTATGCCTTCCCAAAATGTAGAGTCGGTCAGCCAGTAGAGAATACAAACTTACTCTTATTGGCAATACTCTGCAGAGGAGTCCATCATGGTCTGCACCCTAATATATTTGCAGAGGGACTGACTCCCCAACGTTTCCTAATACATGATAAACCCTCTTTTGGAGACTTCGGCTCACTTCTAGTGGAAAACAAACCAGCCTGAGCCGGGCATAGAGAAAGCGGGCATAGAGATGAGCTAACACCTGCTAGATGAGTACATTCTATCTGTAGTCCAAGGCCACTGTGCCTGAGTCTCAGTGTCTCCTAACGTGGGAGCAGAGTTATACATTGAGAATGGTATGCAGAAGCAGAATAATTGCTCGTTAGCAAGGCAGGTAGCAGCCTTGAACGAATGAGAAAATAATAACGAAGTACAGTGTTTTGCTGAGGAAGGCACTTCTGAATACTAAGGCCTAGTACGAGCACTGTCCAAGCAGTCTAATACGGATTACAAAATACATAATGGAGTTACATGGGTTACATGTTACATGGATAACTCAGTGGGTTGCATAACGTGAACACAAATGGCATCTATTTAGCCATATATAGCTAATCTAACATAGCATAGACAGTGCATTTTAGAGAGAGTAATTTAGAACCTAACAGTAGTCTAGTCCTTTGTTATTTATAAATATTCTTACTTTGAATGTACCGTATTTTCCGGCGTATAAGACGACCCGGCGTATAAGACGACCCCCTACTTTGCCAGAAAATTTTTAGGTTTTGTGCTATACTCGCCGTATAAGACGACCCCCCACTTCCAGCGCAGCATAGCCATTCCGAGTATGTACCGGTATTTTGAACTTACCGTATTAGTCTAGTCCTCCTCCCTGTGGGTGAGCAGTAAGGCTTTATCAGTGGGTACCTATAAGCGTTTATTTTACAAACTGAAAGACTGAACGCAAAGAAATTGGTTGTAGAAACAATCTTGCTTTACTCAGAATATTTTTATTTAAAACCATATCAAAAACTGTCACTTCTGAATATACCGGTACGGTACGGCAAACATAAATAACGTAGTGCATGAAACAGTGCAAGTGCATTAAACGTTCCATAACTTCCCATAAATCCAAGCGATTTCTACAGGATTTATAACGTTCCCTTTAAAAGCCTTCAAAATCCTCCTCTTCGTCATCTGATCTCATAAGTAAGTCAATGAGATCTTGTGGTACATCTGTAAGGCAGTCATCGTATGGATCTTGTACCAATTCCGTATCAGATGATGTGGTCTCTTCTTCGGCATCCTCTTCACCTTCCCACAGATAGTCGTCCTCCATACCATCTAATGAATTCGATATGCCACACTTCTTGAAAGACTTTATGACTGTTTCTGCATCGATGTCGTTCCAGGCCTTTATGACAAAGTTGCACAAAACATCCAACTGTGGAGCACGCATGTTTCCTCCTTTTGTGAATGTTTTTTCACCGCTAACCATCCACTCATTCCACTGTTCTCGGATGCGATCTTTAAATGGCTTGTTTAGGCACACATCCAGTGGCTGCACCAACGATGTCAGTCCTCCAGGTATAACTGCAGCATCCGTTTTTAGTCTTGCCAGCCTTTGCTTGGTGCTGGGAGTTAAATGAGCCCTGAACATATCCCACACCAGTAGACTACGCCTTTGTAGAAGTCCACCTGGTCGCCTGCTCCATACGTTATCAAGCCATAGCTTTACCCCTTCTTCATCCATCCATCCTTTCTCATTCACATGCACAAAACAACCAACAGGAAACTTGAGTTTCGGCATTGTTTTTCTTTTAAAAATAACCATTGGTCTCAGTTTGCCACCATCAGCTGTGCATGCAAGTACCACAGTGAAACTGGACTTCTCATGTCCTGTTGTTTTTATTAAAATTGTCTTTTCGCCTTTTTGATGGACAGTTTTGTTGGCAATCATATCAAAATTCATCGGAGTTTCATCCATGTTTCCGATGCTACTTAGCGCATACACATGTTCATTGCGCAGCCTAATGACGTAGCGATGGAAGCTATGCATTTTGGCATCAAGATCCGCAGGTAATTTCTGGGCAATTTTTGTCTTTTGCCGCAATACCAGATTATGCCTTCCCAAGAATCTGGTACACCAGGACACAGTGGCCTTAAATCTGTGGCTGAGATCGGGATTAGATTTGGCCCACTGAAGTGCAACCAATCGGATTTTATTTCGGGTCACGACATACCCGCTTTGCCGATGCTCGGCCACCATGTCTGCTACATGCTTTTCCAGTTCTGGCCAATGTGGGGTGCCTCTTCTTAGTGCACACTTGCCCCTTGGCATACTCCGCAATGCTTGCTCATTTGCTCTCCAGGCCCAAACCATCTTCTCTGTCACTCCATATTGCCTAGCAGCAGCACAGTTATTATGTTCCGTGGCAAAAGCCACAACTTTGAGTTTGTAGCTGGCTTCATATTTCCTTCTCCTTGCCACTGCTGGAGCCTTGCTGAGTTCTAGACTGCCAGCCATTTGCTCTGGATGCGCTGCTGGAGCCTTGCCGGGTTCTTCGCTGTCTGCCATTTGCACGGAATGTGCTGCTGGAGCCTTGCCGGGTTCTTGACTGTCAGCCATTTGCACTCGATGTACGGTACTGGTGCTGTACAGTATGAACAGGTGCAGAGACTGTCTTCAACACCACACGTACGGAACGGCAAATACGCTATCTGGTCACGAGACTGCCTTTCCTCTTAGCAACAACCAGCCAATCACGGCAAGTGCTCTACTGCCTTCGGGAACATTCGGGAACATTGTACAGTCCCCTTTCTATGCCACGCCCATGCCAAGGGGAGAGGTGCGCGTGCCAAAACGTGCCAAACGTGCCAAACGTGTCAACAAACAGGGCGCTGCCATCTTCGGCGCTGGCTGCCCATTACCATGTACCGTGTTTCGGACGTCCTGCTGCCTCGTCCTGCTGCCTCGTCTGCCTGGGGATGTGCAAGCGGTTGGAGGCGCGTGTACAGCGGCAGCGGCAGTCGAGGTAAGACTCATGGCGCCATTTGCTCGCTTGTGAAGCGGTTTGACACCTTCGAGTGAAGTCCTTGCTATGAAAAAAACGCTCGCTTTCGATACTTCATGGCGCGGGGCCTGGGTGTGGACGTTGCCAAGGTCGGTGGCTGTATTTTTTGACATAAGGTGTGTTGTTTCTTGTTATTTCCTATTGTGAAGCGGTCTGACACCTTCGAGTGAAGTCCTCGCTATGACAAAAACACGCTCGCTTTCGATACTTGCACAATTCATGGCGCGGGGCCTGGGTGTGGACGTTGCCAGGGTCGGTGGCTGTATTTTTGGACGTTGCCAGGGTCGGTGGCTGTATTTTTTAACATAAGGTGTGTTGTTTCTTGTTATTTCGTATTGTGAAGCGGTCTGACACCTTCGAGTGAAGTCCTCGCTATGAAAAAGCGCATGAAAAAATACCATAACATTTTGTACCCGGCGTATAAGACGACCCCCGACTTTCCAGAAAATTTTAAGGGGTTAAAAAGTCATCTTATACGCCAGAAAATACGGTATTAATTCATATATTTCTCTTGTTTGTGTGATTGGTTAGTTTAGGAAAGATTTCTGTAACTGAATGCTTCATTTGAAGTTCTTTGTAGCTCTGCTCTTTTTGTAAGGATTCTAGGAATTTATATAGCATAGGTTCTGGCTAGTGTGGATTGGAAGGCATTATGCCTTCATTCCATTGCTTTTTTTATTTTTCCTTCCTGTGCCAAGGTGCTGTCATAGTCATTCTACCAGGATACCTGCAATGTTGGTTGGCGTCTGTGTCCTGACCTATGCAGTCTGTCAACCCATGTGTCCTTGAAGTAGTCCAATAGGGGAGTAAAGTTGTCTTCATTGTTCTAGTAATAGGGACCTTCAATAAGGATATTGCAATGGGTGGCTTCTTCTGACAGGGAGATAGGCTACTGCAATCTTTTTTTTAACTTCAAAGGCAAATTGGCTGTTGGTGACGTATTTCACAATTAGGGCCAACAGTTTGGCAAAATGGGCCCACCTTAGCTTTTTCAGCACTCTTCCCATCCGCTGACTTGGTGGTCGAACCGCCCAATTACGATCCTGGCACGTACTCAGCTTCAAGTTCCAATTCATGTGAGCAGTAAAATGTTTCTATGGTTTTCAATAGCGGAGCATCATTTTCAGTGCAGCATACTACCATTCAACCTGGCACCTTCTCATGGTGTGTTTAAGAAGGTACTGGCACCTATGGTAGCTGCTTTACAAACTCAAGATATTAAACATTTTATTATGTGGCTGCCTAGCTCATTATTACCTCCTCATTTTCTTAGCCCAACTCCAGTGAGCCATTGGTGTAGAAACAACTAGAAGAACTAGAATTTCAATTGAATCTCCAGAAGTACTAGTTGGTTCTATTATTGCAAAATACTTTTATCAGATCTCTTTACAATGCTGTAAAAGCTTAAGTATTTCTACTAGAGACAAGAAGGTCAAGGGCCATATGATGACTAAGTTGCTCCAGTGGACAGCCGTAATCATGGTGGCAGTCCATGAACTGCCAGACTGGTGGCCCACCCACCATATTTTGACTATAGCAGCAGAGTGCCACAGGGATCTGTGATCCCCGGCGGTTTCGCAATGGTGTGAGGCTGGTAATATCCTGGCAGTGACACTGCAGCACTGCCAAGCATATTACTAGCTTCCACACCATCACAGTTTTCATGGCAGTGATGAAATAAAGGGGGAAACAGGGCCCCCTGTTGCATTTTTGCCATGGGGTGCATGCAGGGGGACACACATTGTGCATTCCCTTTGATGCTCCCATTGCGACGCCTATTTCATAGATACCGCTGTGGGACCACCAAAGAACTGCATGCCAGAGACTTTAACAGTCGTTGTCTGGTGGGCGGTCTATTTTGGCTTTGGTGGTCTCAGAGCAGGGTGGCTGTGGGGCAGACCCACTCAGAGACCACCAAAGTCAAATTAAGGCCCCATATTTAAGACCTTCTTACTAGTATGGCGGTCCTGGGACCACCCTTCTCGCAGTGGCGGTCCAACTGCCACCACCCGACAGTCTGACTGCTTTATTACGACGGTGGTGGTGGTACTATCATAATCGCCGCTTCGCCGGGATCCAGGATCCCATAAGGCAGTGGCGGTATGGAAAGGGGCAGGAAATGGTGGCGGAGCCGATGCCTTCACCGCAGAGCAGATTACGACCTGCATTTTCACTGTCCATTTCATAATGGGACCCCGCCATGAAAAGTGTGGTGGAAATACAAGGAAAGGACCCAAGGCAAACCTGCCCAAAGGGGAGCATGCAGGGGGGTACTTGTTGTGCCCCCCTAGATTTGCACCACTGACATGGTGCATGCCACACAGCGCATGAACATGTCACGCAGCAGTATGCTGTTTAAGCTTTCCTATGAGTCTAACATACCCGCCGCCGTGACCCTATCACCAGACTGCCTGCCTGCCTTGGATTCAATTCTTAATCTGGCAGGGTGGTTCATCACAGAGTAGACGGTCTTCATGGGACCACTGCGGTGGCAGTCCTACAGGACAACTGATAAACTTATAATAATACACTAGAACTCCAACAGGCATGATGGCAGGACTGATTGTACCTTGCACAGCAGTAGTATCTTGGGTGTGGTACTACCTCAAACCTATAGTGCAACATCTGCTAGAGGCACTGGTCCTTGGTAATTCCAGAATATGATGCCCTGATTCCAGTTTCTCTGGCGATAGTAATAGAATTTCAGTAGTGTTTTTTATCTGAGAATCTCCAAAAATATGTTTCTATACAGGATCCCCTACCCCTACCTACTTACCCCTTCAACTGTAGCAATTCAATAGGGATGGGCTGCAAAGAAGGGAAAGAGATATAGTCAACTTGGTCTAAGATGGAGAAAATACAAACACTGTACTGGAAAGAGTTAACAGTGATATGACATCATCTTCAAGGACTTGCAAAGAGAGATTCAATAGTCAGGACAGACAATCACATGGGGAACAAAATGTCAATCCCTAGCCAATCTAGCCAAGCTAATATTTTCAAGGTTAGAATGTAATACATATACCGGGCATGGACAATTACCCCATAAACAGATTGGTCAGAAACATGCTCCTGTCGGTATCAAGACAAGAAATATCGACTTTCAGAATTATCAAAAGTTTAATATAGTTTGCAAAAATATCGAACCACTGTAGTCACTAATATCGTACACATAAATATCGACTTCAAAAATATTTAATCTTACATATTTTGGAAACAAAAATATTGGTAACAAACATATTGTGACTTGTAACCATAGACTATGTCAAAAATATGGACATCAACAATTCGACTACATAAATATAATTAAAACAAGTACCGTATTTTCCGGCGTATAAGACGACCCGGCGTATAAGACGACCCCCTACTTTGCCAGAAAATTTTTAGGTTTTGTGCTATACTCGCCGTATAAGACGACCCCCCACTTCCAGCGCAGCATAGCCATTCCGAGTATGTACCGGTATTTTGAACTTACCGTATTAGTCTAGTCCTCCTCCCTGTGGGTGAGCAGTAAGGCTTTATCAGTGGGCAGTGGGTACCTACAAGCGTTTATTTTACAAACTGAAAGACTGAACGCAAAGAAATTGGTTGTAGAAACAATCTTGCTTTACTCGGAATATTTTTATTTAAAACCATATCAAAAACTGTCACTTCTGAATATACCGGTACGGTACGGCAAACATAAATAACGTAGTGCATGAAACAGTGCAAGTGCATTAAACGTTCCATAACTTCCCATAAATCCAAGCGATTTCTACAGGATTTATAACGTTCCCTTTAAAAGCCTTCAAAATCCTCCTCTTCGTCATCTGATCTCATAAGTAAGTCAATGAGATCTTGTGGTACATCTGTAAGGCAGTCATCGTATGGATCTTGTACCAATTCCGTATCAGATGATGTGGTCTCTTCTTCGGCATCCTCTTCACCTTCCCACAGATAGTCGTCCTCCATACCATCTAATGAATTCGATATGCCACACTTCTTGAAAGACTTTATGACTGTTTCTGCATCGATGTCGTTCCAGGCCTTTATGACAAAGTTGCACAAAACATCCAACTGTGGAGCACGCATGTTTCCTCCTTTTGTGAATGTTTTTTCACCGCTAACCATCCACTCATTCCACTGTTCTCGGATGCGATCTTTAAATGGCTTGTTTAGGCACACATCCAGTGGCTGCACCAACGATGTCAGTCCTCCAGGTATAACTGCAGCATCCGTTTTTAGTCTTGCCAGCCTTTGCTTGGTGCTGGGAGTTAAATGAGCCCTGAACATATCCCACACCAGTAGACTACGCCTTTGTAGAAGTCCACCTGGTCGCCTGCTCCATACGTTATCAAGCCATAGCTTTACCCCTTCTTCATCCATCCATCCTTTCTCATTCACATGCACAAAACAACCAACAGGAAACTTGAGTTTCGGCATTGTTTTTCTTTTAAAAATAACCATTGGTCTCAGTTTGCCACCATCAGCTGTGCCTGCAAGTACCACAGTGAAACTGGACTTCTCATGTCCTGTTGTTTTCATTAAAATTGTCTTTTCGCCTTTTTGATGGACAGTTTTGTTGGCAATCATATCAAAATTCATCGGAGTTTCATCCATCTTTCCGATGCTACTTAGCGCATACACATGTTCATTGCGCAGCCTAATGACGTAGCGATGGAAGCTATGCATTTTGGCATCAAGATCCGCAGGTAATTTCTGGGCAATTTTTGTCTTTTGCCGCAATACCAGATTATGCCTTCCCAAGAATCTGGTACACCAGGACACAGTGGCCTTAAATCTGTGGCTGAGATCGGGATTAGATTTGGCCCACTGAAGTGCAACCAATCGGATTTTATTTCGGGTCACGACATACCCGCTTTGCCGATGCTCGGCCACCATGTCTGCTACATGCTTTTCCAGTTCTGGCCAATGTGGGGTGCCTCTTCTTAGTGCACACTTGCCCGTTGGCATACTCCGCAATGCTTGCTCATTTGCTCTCCAGGCCCGAACCATCTTCTCTGTCACTCCATATTGCCTAGCAGCAGCACAGTTATTATGTTCCGTGGCAAAAGCCACAACTTTGAGTTTGTAGCTGGCTTCATATTTCCTTCTCCTTGCCACTGCTGGAGCCTTGCTGAGTTCTAGACTGCCAGCCATTTGCTCTGGATGCGCTGCTGGAGCCTTGCCGGGTTCTTCGCTGTCTGCCATTTGCACGGAATGTGCTGCTGGAGCCTTGCCGGGTTCTTGACTGTCAGCCATTTGCACTCGATGTACGGTACTGGTGCTGTACAGTATGAACAGGTGCAGAGACTGTCTTCAACACCACACGTACGGTACGGCAAATACGCTATCTGGTCACGAGACTGCCTTTCCTCTTAGCAACAACCAGCCAATCACGGCAAGTGCTCTACTGCCTTCGGGAACATTCGGGAACATTGTACAGTCCCCTTTCTATGCCACGCCCATGCCAAGGGGAGAGGTGCGCGTGCCAAAACGTGCCAAACGTGCCAAACGTGTCAACACACAGGGCGCTGCCATCTTCGGCGCTGGCTGCCCATTACCATGTACCGTGTTTCGGACGTCCTGCTGCCTCGTCCTGCTGCCTCGTCTGCCTGGGGATGTGCAAGCGGTTGGAGGCGCGTGTACAGCGGCAGCGGCAGTCGAGGTAAGACTCATGGCGCCATTTGCTCGCTTGTGAAGCGGTTTGACACCTTCGAGTGAAGTCCTTGCTATGAAAAAAATGCTCGCTTTTGATACTTCATGGCGCGGGGCCTGGGTGTGGACGTTGCCAAGGTCGGTGGCTGTATTTTTTGACATAAGGTGTGTTGTTTCTTGTTATTTCCTATTGTGAAGCGGTCTGACACCTTCGAGTGAAGTCCTCGCTATGACAAAAACACGCTCGCTTTCGATACTTGCACAATTCATGGCGCGGGGCCTGGGTGTGGACGTTGCCAGGGTCGGTGGCTGTATTTTTGGACGTTGCCAGGGTCGGTGGCTGTATTTTTTAACATAAGGTGTGTTGTTTCTTGTTATTTCGTATTGTGAAGCGGTCTGACACCTTCGAGTGAAGTCCTCGCTATGAAAAAGCGCATGAAAAAATACCATAAAATTTTGTACCCGGCGTATAAGACGACCCCCGACTTTCCAGAAAATTTTAAGGGGTTAAAAAGTCGTCTTATACGCCGGAAAATACGGTAATAAATAGAAGTAAAAATACAAAAACACACTAAACCACACAACAAATATATATCCTACAATAACTACAATATATAAATAAGTAATATTATTCTACTTAACAAAACCATTACATTTAAAGTATATCAACAGAAAAAAACTCTAAATTATACATTACACATATTTAAATCCCATTTACATACAATACATGTCTATATTCATAAACAATAATATTGCATGAAGTAAGTTATCTATAATAATAGCATACAAATATTACTTGGCATTTTCCAAATAAGGACATAACTGAAAAAAATGAAATCAAGCTAAAACAACGAATAAAACAAAACTATCACCAATAAAATAGCTTACCAAAAAAACAATATTAAAGCCAGAGTAATAACAGCAAGAAATATCTAAAAAATGCCAAACATTTGAGGAGGAGGATACACAGCCGGATTTTCCCTCCAAAAGACAAGCCTGCAACAAATACAACCATACATCCACTTCTCTAAGTAAGTAGAAATTATAAGGGCGGAGCTAGCTCATGACCAAGATGTTCGCTTGAGCTGAGAGCTCCCTCATTTCACCTAAATATCCGTTAATTATCCTGTGAGATGCGACCTTTATACATCGCCCAGTGACTGCTATGAGGCTTTTAGGGCACGGCGGCACCGAAAACAGAAAGAGCGGGTCTCCTATCTACTCCCTGGCTGCTGTATGAGGCGTGACGACTGCTGGTGCCGGAGCGGCCAAGACGGGGGATCTGCGGCGGTCTGGGGATCCTCGCTTCCCTCCTCGGCTGTGGAGTCAGAGATGTCGAGGGACCTCAGGGGCTTGCGCTGGGGCGGCTGAGAGCAGGGTAGCATGCCCCCCCTTCTGTGCTGCGCTGTTTGTCTCGACCGCAGGTATGGCAGTAGGCGGGGGGACCGATCGACTATGGATCGCAGAGGAAGCCCTCGCGGGGCGTTTGGAGTGCCATCTGACCGGGGCCGGCTCCCAGGGGTCCATCCACGATCTGGAAGCGGTGGAAACGAACGGCCCACCATCAGAGTGTTTCTTTGGCGGGAACGTCCGCTGTGCGCTCCGGCCTCGCTGCTGAAGTAGAACCTGCGGGGGGCCTGGACTGGTGTTGTCCATGGCGCTCCTGCTTGGCCTGTGCGGGGCGGCCCATCTCTGCCCCTGGAGACGAGTGGTGACGGACCAGAGAGCTGCGCTGCGATGGGGATCTGCGGAGCTGCGTGCTGGCCTGAGGTCTGTTTTCTTTGGCGGCGAGTAACTTGTGCACGCTGATGTGGGGTCTACGGCACAGACAGAGATCCTGAGAGTGTCTTTGAGGGGGCACTGCCACAGACCAAGAGGCCTTAACCACCACTGCCCAGCACATGCGCCGGCTGCCCAACGGCCCTACTTGGCTGGGAGTTGCCTGGGCCGCACCTCTGCAATGGATTGAGAGGCGCCCTCTCCCCACACACATGAAGTGAGCCCTGAGTTCCCCCCACCTGTGATGTGTCGGTCCCGGGGGCCTGAAAGAGGGGAGCGAGGCTACTGCTACTGAGCACTGAGATCCTGATGTGACTGACCGGTGGTGCATGGATCTCACTGTGGTATGTGGGCACAGATCAATACCCCTGCTGTGAACACGCCTGGCAGGACGCCCTGAGAATTGAGGGATGGTGTGGACACTAAGGAGAGAGTGAATGCTGACGACCTATACGACAAGGGGTTTCCGTGGGGCCACCATTTTAAGAACTCAGACAGAGATGCGTGGAGAGGAGGCCCTTAAACGTGGTGGTGCAGGGTGACTCTGACTGGGATGGTCTACCTTGACAATCTATCCTGTGGCAGGTGAAATCGCATTGGGGCATCTACCTGCGCAGCCACACCATAGACTGAGCGGACTCCTGCCCAGAAGGGGCCGGCAAGTGATAATGAAATGGGGCGAGTTGACAGAACACAAACAAAATTATCGTTTGATGCGAAGAGGTCCAAGACTGGTGAGCCCGCCCCTGAGGACCCGGCTGGGGACGATCAACGTCAGGATATTCGTGGATTGCTAATGGCCATAGAGAAGAACCTACAGGGAGGAATTGCCTCCTTGGGAACTAAGATGGATGCGCTCACTTACAGAATGGAACGCATGGCTGAGAGACTGGATAAGCACACTAAACGGCTCGACATGTCGGAGCGGAGGTTGACGGAGGCTCACACTGCTCTAGATACAGAGCACAAATAGTTGGGAAGTGTTCTCCAGATCCTACAGGACAAGACAGAAGACCAAGAGGCCCGCTATAGGCACTGCAATCTCCACATCACCGGATTGCCGGAATCTACACACACGGTAAACATGGAGCTCTTTACCGAGAAGCTATTGAAAACCCTGCTTGGTGACAACGCCTTCTCCATGTTTGTTATGGAAAGGGCGCAACGCTCCCTGGGCCCGAGACCAAAACCGGGAGCACCCCCCCCTGCCGATAATAGCAAAATTGTTAAACTACAGGGACCGGGACACTGCTCTCAGACTTGCCAGAAACAAACACCCGCTGCAATTTGAGGAGTCGACGATCGTACTGTTCCCGTACTTCAAGGCGAAAGTACAGGAGGCTAGACGACCTTGTCTCCCCTATGAAAAGGCAACTTTGGGACATTCGGGCTGACTATGCAATGCTGTACCCTGCAAAACTGTGAGTTAACCGGCAGGGGCGTTCCTTAATTTTTACTGACCCCCAAGGCACTGCAGAGAGCGCTGCAAGAATGGAGGAAAGAGCAGCGGCCCTCCCCCGAGAGGGTACTCCTGGATGAGGCGGCTGGAGGAGCACTAGACGAGTAGGATTAAACATGACACGAGAACTCTAGCGGCTGAGTATATGTTGTCACTGCTGGGAGCTCGGGAGGGACCTAACTGGATCTTATCAATGTGGGGGGCCCTATTGTATCTGTGAGGTCTGTCCCCTTTGGGTCCTTGACAGGTGCGAACTCCTTAGACTGGCGGGCTTATGGGGAAGGGAGATTGGCATCGGGTGTCGCAGAGCCCACCCCGGGCATATTTCTTCATTACTGTTTTGTGAACACACCCTGGGAAGGTGAGTGTAGGCGACTACTGCTGGTCCCGCTTGATCCTCCTTGTTGCGGGGTACCTGTGAACGGCGGGGGCATGCATATTAGGATATCCTACTGGCAGGTGCCGCGTGTGGCCTGGTCGGGTGAAATTCCTGCACTCCTGTGTGGCTCACTCTACACTGCCTTAGTGAAGTAGGTAGGATGGTCATTATGGGTAACAAAAGCTTTTGTGTTAGTGAGCTACATCCACCCTAGTGTGAATACCACGTGTGGGATGTGTTTGGTTGTTTGGGGACGGGGTGGGAGGGGAGGCTCCTGTTTGGGAGGGGGTGAGCACCGCCGCCAAGTTGGGGTGTGGGCAGATGTGGGTGGGAATCGGGGTGGGTTTGATTCGTAGACCTATGTTTTTCTTATGGTTGCTACTTGTGTATGCATGTAATGGGGCTACGGTACTCCGGTACCATGGAAAACGCCCGCATTTTTTATCTCGTGCACGAGAAGGGGGGGACACCTGTTGTGGAGGTTTTCTGTTGTAGCTCTGGCTATTTTTAGTCCTGTGCCACAGTTGAGGCATGGCACAGTCCTGATACATATACCCTTGACACTTTTTAATTGCTCATTTCCCTACGACTGACACACCAGTGACCACACCTGAAGGCACCCTTGACTCCCTGGTCCTATTGACCTGGAATATGCGCGGTCTTAATGATCATCAACAAGTGCGGAAAATCCTACACTACCTCTACAGACAAAACGTAGACATTGCACCCCTTCAGGAGACTCATCTCCACCCGGACAGCCCTGTTTAGCGCACTAAGAGTCTACTGGGCAATATCCACTCGGCAAGATTTACTTAACATGCTAGGGTGGTACTGACTTGAGTGAACCCGAAGATATCGATTATGCTGACGCCCCTTGAGATAGATAGGGATGGAAGATTTGCTTTTTCCAAATGCTACGGGAAGGAACTGGAAATTTCCATACTGTATGTTTATGGCCCCAACTATGATCACCCAGATTTCTATACAAGCCTGAGGACGAGAGTTCCTTCATATTTGCAGGGTTACACCCTCTGGGGAGGCGATTTCAATTTTACTAGACACCCTGATAAAGACAGATCGAACGGCACGGACTGACGCCCCTCGACCGCAGCTAGAGTGGTGGAGACGTCGATGTTGCGGCTTGACCTCTGCAACGTATGGCGACACAGGTACCCACATCAAGGCGGTTACACACACTACTCCGCTCCACACAATATTCACACTCGAATAGATTATTGGTTTGCCTCTCGACACCTACTTCAGCATGTCCGTGCTTGCACGATATTGCCCCCCACTTACTCTGATCATTCGCCACTCCTACTGACAATTGCTTCACCCAAGAGGCGTATCCCCCGTTTATGTGGCGCATCTCGCCCTATTCTTTGCTTGACAATGTTTTTAGAGAGGAATTAGCCACGTTATTGAGATGTTTTTTTAAACCAACGCGGGTCGGTGTACTTGTTCCAAACTGTTTGGGAGGCCTTTAAGGCGTATATCAGGGGGATCACTATCTCTAAAAACGCAGGGGTGCTAAAATCGATCCTGGATAGACTAGCGACCTTGGAAAGAAAATTGAAAGAGCTAGAGACCCTACGTATGACTGACCAGCAAGTCGCTCTTACCCGCGATCTAGCACAGACGCTACGTGAATATCACGAGGAAGCTGACGTGGAAATAAAACATCTCGGGAAATATGCAACTGCTAGGGCCTACGGTGAGGGGGAGCACCCGGGGACGGCTTTGGTGCAGACCATTAAATACCACAGAGATAGAACTATGATACCGGATATGAGATTGCAGCCAGATGATCCCCCTCTCACTGAGACACAGGTATCGGAGAGGTTCCGGGAATACTAAACAACACTATATGCCTCCCGAGGGCCTGCACTGGAGGAACGCATTCTTGATTACTTGACCCACATTGAATTGCCATGGCTGTCAAACCTGCACCGGGAATTCTTGATGCATCCGATAGAACGCGAGAAAATAATTTGGGCACTGTCGGAGATGAGAGCTGGGAGTGCGCCGGGTAGTGATGGCCTTACAGTCGCCTTTTACAAGGCATTTCAGGACCTTCTGATCCCGCATCTACACGTTGTTTAAGGACATTTTCTGAGGTGATGCCCCCGACTATGCGTGAGGCGATACTGGTCGCTATACTTAAACCAGGGAAACCACCGGAAGATTGTGCCTCCTACAGGCCTTTGTCTCTCATAAATGTCAACTTGAAAAGCTACGCAAAGTTGTTAGACAACCGTCTCAGCCCATTGGTTACCTCATTGGTTGCCCTGGAACAGGCTGGCTTCGTGCCCAGTCAGAATTTTACCTATAACCTGCGGACGGTGTTTGCAGCCATGCAACATACCCACCCGGAAGTACCTGCTATAGCGGTCTTCATTGACATGGAAAAGGCCTTCGACTTGGTTGAGTGGCCTTTCATGAGACAGGTCCTCAGCCAAATGGGAGTCGGGCGGTCTTCCTCCAACCTCTGACAACGTATTCTGCCCCCACAGCCCGTATCCGGATTAAGTCTCTGGTCACTGACCCCAAACAAATTTGTAGAGGAACGAGACAGGGATGTCCTTCATACCCCATACTTTATACTTCCGCTGTCACTGATCGGGAGGGTGTCCCTCATGAAAATGATCCTACTGCCTAGTTTACTTTTCCTATTTACAAACATTCCCATGGTTCTATCCAAAACATTTTCCCAACGCCTGCACTCGCTAATGGTTCGGCTGGCATGGGCGTGTAAACAGCCACGGGTGGCCTGGAAAATACTGACACTGCACAGTAGGAGGTCTGGGTGCCCCTAATTCTGAACTATATTATTGGGAGGCACAATGCTCCCACGCATACCACTGGATACATGGACCCACGGAAGTGCCACATATAAGGATTGAAACTATTGTTGCTGACCCCAGACCTTTACCATCTCTAATATTTCTACCTCGAGATAGGCGCACTGGCATATTAGATTCTCTAAATTCGGTTACGCACGCGTGGCATCACATGCTGGTTGCACAAGCTGGTAACTTAATCTATGCCCTGCTGGCACCTCTCGATTGGTGCTACTGGCTTGAGCCATGCAAAGACAGAGGAGTAATCGCAGCGCTGAGAACGCTGAAAATAAACACTGTGGGGGATCTTTTTGCAAATGGTACCACACGATGTTGTCACGTTTCCAGTTTCATAGAGTGCGGCATGCGCTCAAGGACTGGAAGAGGATATGACGGAGCCCCCGGAGTTTGCAGCACTGACTGCTATTATTAAAGCCAAGTCCCCCGCTAAAATAGTGTCCCGGCTGTACTCTCTACCAGGGACGCTGAATATTCTAAACCACAACTGGAATGGCAAAGAGACCTGCGGGTGGAATTGTCAGATGACAAGTGGCTGTACTGTTGCTCGAGCACTAAACGAATATCGCTCAATGGACGTCACAGATTAGTTCATTTCAAGTTTCTGAACAGCGTGTACTACATGCCAGAATGCTTACACTGATACGGTCTTCGAGAGAGCCCCCAATGTGAGAGGTGTGGGATGCTGGTTGCTGACTTTTTCCACATGGCTGGGACTGCCCAGGGATTGCTACCTTCTGGGGTAAGGTCTACGAGGAGGTTAACACCTCATCACTGAGCTGACGTTGACTCCAGACCCGCTTTTGGCTATTTCAAACCACTCCCCAAGGAACACAGAAAACTGGTTGACTTGGCTATTCTCCTAGTCAGGAAATGTGTTGCCCTCTGTTGGCTACGAGGCCCAATACCTACACTAACGCAGTGGACCAAAGAAATGCTGTATTGTGGCACCCAAACAGAAATTTACAGTGAACTACTGCCCCCATGCAACAGACCCAATAGTTTTTGGTCTCTCTTCCTGACCCGGGCACCCAAGCACGAGCCAGTGGCTGGTGAAGATTCCATTCCACAGTTGGCGCCTGCGACTGGGGATGACCACTCTGATGATCACACATAACATCTTCCCACATATATCTTGCCTTTGACAGTCTTACCCACTTACCAGACAGTACACTTGAGCTACAGTGGGATAAACATAGAATCGGTTGCGCCATCGGTTGTGGAGAGTATTTGAAGCCTAGGGTGGGAACCGCCACAAGCCTTTCTTCTTTGGTATGATGCACTTGTATTGTGAGGGAATAGACTTTCTATCTCTGTTGGGTATGTATCAGTTTCAGCCACCTTTCTTTTATTTTGCTCTCTGTATGTCTTCACTGATGCCTTGAATTGATGTTATTTCTTTTGAAATGCCAATAAAAAAAGTAGAAATTATATTAAAATATGAAGTTGAAAAATTTTAACTTGAAAAACCAATAAATAAACAATTAGTAACATACTTTTTAACGTTTGTCCATTTCAACAATTTATACAACCTTCAACTAAACTACGTTATATTTAAAAACACTGCTTTGAAGGTACTTAAACAGCAACAGTTGCGAGTCAGAATAACCTAAACATTAATAAATATCGAAAATATAATGTATGCAATAAATAAAATCACTTTATCTCTTCCAAAAGAAAAAAAAAACGCTTCACGAAGAAGCTTGTCATAGAAAAAGTTGCCAACAGCACAACTTTTCTCTGATCAACATACAAGTATGTTTTAGAAAAAATAGAAAATGTATATTTATCTGTATATTAATAAACATTTAGGGCCTCATTACGCTGTCAGTCAGAAGCATTCCGACTGATTCCTTGTCGGAAATGTGTCCAACCGACTCGGCTACCTGGAATCCGACCGACCGATCAATTACGATGGTTTCGAACACCGTTAAGTCAGTCTCTGTAGGAGAGTAGGGTCTGCTATCCTATGGTCACCCCAATTTTTGCTTTTTGCTTCACTGGTTTTCGACTTACTGAGGCTGTGGGCCTGCTAATCAGACCCCCAGCCTGCTGTTCTCTCTCTAAATTTGTAATACATGTGCTATAGGTACATACCACAATTGGAAATGGACTCCTTGTCAGCCCCTGTACCATGCACTATAGGTGCCCAGGGCATAGGTGCCACCAAGGCCTACCAGGGGCTGAAGCATAGCTTTTGCCACCCCTGGCTGGTTCTTAAATTGACACAACTGGCTGAACACTCAGCTGGGGCAAGTGGGTGTAATCACCCCTTGCTCAGATATAGTATACCTATATCTAAACCTATATCTGGACACATATATAGCCTGTAAGCCACTCCTATGGAAGGCCTCATCAATCCTGGAGGCAGAGTGCGTGGTTTTATGTGAGATGGTGCTCTGGCATGAGCTGAGCCTGTCTGCAGCTGTCGGGAACAACTCCCTAAGCTGATCCGGGATAATGCCATACCATATACTCTTAAGCGCATTATAATCCTCGCGGTTATATAGCAACTTTGGTTTGGCTTTATCAAAACATGTCGTGTAAGGTGTCATACGAATTGGAATACTATCCCCTCGCCAGTTCTGGCGACGGGGATAGCATTCCACCCTTCTAGAGGGAGAAGACATGTTACTTTACTGAAACGCGGTTGATTTAAAATGAGCCTCAGATCCACAAAATGGATGCCCCTGCCACAGACACGGGTCTGACCTCCTGCTGCTGACCGAAACCCGGCAGAGGAGGCCTGGACAAAGAGTTTCCTGTCACAGGGCGGTGTCAAACCACCCCAGACAGGAGATAGTGGATTGGAGTAGGGAGGTTTCAATGAAACCAGACACTGCCTGGGGAGCACAAGGCTGCCCCTTGCAGGATCCGGCCAAACCGGTTCTGGGGCCTCCCAGCCCCTGTCCCAGCGCGGCCAGGATCAAAGGAGAGGGGTGTAACCACCCCCTTCCTGGGTCCCACCCATAGGAGGGGACCTAGCAGGATGTCCAACCCCCTAGATTCGAATAAGAGGGGGAGCAGTCCCAACGGACCTCAGATCATCCTGAAGAAACATAAGAAACGAAATCTGGACCCTTCGACTTTCTACACGACGTGAGAAGACTGAAGAATCTCCCTTGTGGTCAAGGAGTGACCACCCTGTGCAAACAGGCACCATCCAGCCCTCGACCCTTGCTTTGTTGCAGTTCCCGCCGGAACTCGAGCGACAGAGATCGACGAGATCAAGCTTGCCTGCCTTCTACCTGCCCGATCCACAGTCCCTGCAGAGCTGAGACCCGTGGAGGCGACCGGAAGCGTGGGGCACGCCATCTTGAAAAGGCCACGAGACGCTGACCGTGCGGCCCACGAGTGACCCTCGAAGCTGTACACCGGGGTTTGAGAAGCCCCAGCCCCGAGCTCCACTTGCACCAAAGCTCACCCCTCCACACTCGACGAGTGCTGCGTGGGGCCCTTCTGCTTGTGTGCGCTCGACGCGTTGGCCCGGTCACTTGCCAGCTGGCTTGTGGCCCCTGTGCCGACGAACTTCGAAATACGACTTGCTTTTCTGGTTGCTCCAGATCTGCACCAGCTCCTGTGAAAAGGAGCACCCTCTCTGACCCTCCTGGTTCGAGTGATAAGCAATCTCCCGGTTCCGCGTGGATTGCTTTTGCCAAGTGCTGTTTGCTACAATCTTCAAGCCGACGGTGCTGACGGCGAGAGCCTACGTGGGACAGATCGTGACCTGCTCCTGGACGTCGCAGATGCCCCAGAGCCCACGTGACAGCGGAGAGAAGCCTATCGACAACCGCCTGATTGCGCCCGACATTGCCTGGTTCCGTCCTGGTTCCACCCTGGTCACTGCTGAGTGACCCAGACTCTGTCCCCTCTGCTTTCAGGTACTTTTCTACATCGATCCACCCTTGGATCGCACCGGACACTTCTGCTTCACAGCGCCTGCAGCTGCAACAGCTCCAAGCACCCAGAACCTGCGTGACAGAACCCGACGCCACTTCGACCCTGTGCACCCACGGCCTGTGGGTGAGGTAACTTTGCAACGCCGGTGTCTTTACACTGGTACACACCTCTAGGGTCTGTGTCTAAAGTTTTGTGTTCCTAGGTTCAGCGGAAGTATCTTTTTATTCACTTTAATTGACTTTTACGCACCATTGACAGTGCATTGGTGCGCGCTGCACTTTCCGTGCTGCATCCGTCTCCTGTGGGCTACTCCCGACTTCTTCATTGCTTGTCCTGACTGCTCCCAGCGAATCTCTAGGCCCTAGGCCTAACCATTGTTCGTAAAGTGTTACTTATACCACTTTTTTGATATATGGTCTGAGTGGCCACCCGCCCTCATCCATAAACGTGCAACTTTATATGTGTAACAGTGCTTTTGATTTAACGCTTGTGCCCCTTTCCTCATAAAGAGTACTGGGGAGTAATTTAGTAATAAATACATATATTTTTATAATATATACTTGTGTGGTGTCCTTTCATTTGATTACAGGATTGTATGTGGTAAAACAAGCTCGCTTAACACGACCTCTTAAGTTAAGCCTTTAAGGCTGCTTAGTCCATGCTACCACTAGGATAGCTTGTCTACAAGGTTGACTTACAACCTGACATCTTTGGGGTTTGCTTGGACTGATAACCAGTGGTTCCAGAATTGGAAACACTACCTATCAGGCCAACTTCTCACATTGGTGTGCAGCGGTGCGGATTTGAGCTTGCTGTTTGTTTTACCATTGCAATCTTTATCAAATTGAAAGATCACATCAAGTACCTCTAGGTACATATAAATCAAAAGCTTAGCATATTAAGTTCTACTGAACTTAGTAGTTGTAGATTAAAGGGATTAGCACACCCTGACTACAACTCACTAGCAAGGTACAGTAGGAAACCACTTAGTGTAGGTAAGTGCACCACTTACACCTCACTAGCAGTCATGTCTGATACAGGTAGAGCTTCAGGCTCTGCTCCTGTAATAGTTGATCCTATAGGGACAACATCCAGATATGACAACCTTAGCCACAAAGACCTGAGTGCCTTGTGCACAGCCAGGGGGCTAAAAAAGGGCAGAGGCCCTACCATTCCTTCCCTAATAGCTCTCCTAGAAAAGGATGACCTAGATAAGGCGATTCAGACTCCCTTAGAAACAGAGGAAGGGATAAACTCCCCTGAGAATGAGGATCTTCAAGAAGGAGTAGAGGAGGAAGAGGAAGACCCAGAGGAAGGCTCTGATGTAGAAGAGCCTGAAGATCAGGATCAGGTGGGAAACCAGGTACAGGTTGCCAGGCTTAACCAGGCCAACTTGGACCTACATGGGAATGGAGGGGGCCAGCACCACTCCAGATCTCATAACCAAATTCTCCCAGGTAATAGAAGGGAGAGATCTCTGTCAAGGGACTCTCACCTTTCTAGTGCCTCAAGGGAATCTCAAAGAGGAATGACTTCCTCCCAGAGAATAGAGCATAGGGCCAGAATGAGGGCTGTCCAACTCCAAATAGAAAGGGAAGAGGTAGCCTTGGCTCAAGCTAAACTTGCTTTAGCAAGAGAGAAAAAATTGTGTGGCTTAGATGCCACTGGTGGCAGCAAAGTTCCTAAAGAAAAAGACAGGGCCTATGACAATAGAAACCTGACAAAAATTGTGCCCCCCTACAAGGAAGGGGATGATATCCACAAATGGATGACTGCTCTTGAGAGGGCCTGCATGGTACAGCAGGTCCCTGAGGATCAGTGGGCAGCAATTTTATGGTACTCCTTTTCTGAGAAAGGGAGGGACAGGCTCCTCACTGTTAGACCTGAGGATGCCAAAAACTACTCTGTTCTGAAGAGTGCTCTTATTGAAGGGTTTGGCCTAACCACTGAGCAATACAGGTTGTTGTTCAGAGACACCCAAAAAGCACAGACTCAGGACTGGACTGATTTTGTAGATTGTGCCACTAAGGCTCTGGAGGGTTGGCTGCAGGGAAGTAAAGTTTCAGACTATACAGGATTGTACAATCTTATGATGAGAGAACAGATCCTTAATAACTGTCAGAACCAGCTGTTGCATCAATACCTTGTTGACTCTGATTTGACCTCTCCCCAAGAATTGGGAAAGAAGGCAGACAAATGGGTCAGAACAAGGATTAAGCAGAAAAACCAGAACCAAGGTGACCAGAAGAAAACAGACCAGAAGGGTGGGAATCAGAAAGATAAAGAAAAGGACCAGAAGTCTTCAGGCCCCCAAACTAGCAATAAGGAGGGGGGTTCCCAAAATGGAAACAAGAAAAAGAAGAACGATGGCCCAAAGAAACCTTGGTGTAATACCTGCAAATCAGTTTCACACTGGGGCAGTGAATGCACTAAGAAAAATCCAGTCCCCACCACTGCAGCTCCTAAAGCAACTGCACCCCCTAGTACAGTCAGCAGTGGTGGTACACAGCCAAAGGGTTTAGTAGGGTTGACCCTGGGTACTGAGGTGGAATCTGGCCTAGTCAGAATCCCCACACAGGCAGTTCTCCTATATGATGTGGACATATCTTTGCCCACTGCAGTAAGCCCCAGTAACCTGGGCAAATATAGGCAGACTCCCTTAATTAATGAGAAACTGGCTCAGGCCTACAGGGACACTTGTGCCAGTGTCACAATGGTGGCACCTGGCTTTGTGGACCCTGGACAAATTGTACTAGGTGAAAGTTACCTAGTGACCAATGCAAGCAACTCCACTACTTCCCATAGTGTGGCTGTTGTGAACTTCTCCTGGGGAGGGGTAGATGGCCTAAAGAAAGTTGTTGTGAGTGCAGACCTCCCAGTAGACTGTCTGTTAGGCAATGATCTTGAAAGCTCAGTTTGGTCAGAAGTGGAGTACAGGACTCATGCAGAAATGCTAGGGATTTCAGCTCATGTCCTTGCAGTGACAAGGTCTCAGGCTAAGAAGTGCCTTCCTGAACCAGTGGTGGATCTTGAAACAATAGACCAACCACAACCCAAGAGAAGGAGCAAGAGGGTTAAGGCTGTGCCTTCCCACTTGCCCCAGGTTGAGGATCAGGTTTCACAGGAAACTGATTCTGCAGTCCAAGAGGAGACTGTCTCTGAGGAGCTTGAACCTGATCAGGTTGAGTTTCTGGGGACAGGGGGACCCTCAAGGGCAGACCTGGGGCAGGCCCAATTAGATTGCCCTTCACTTGAACCCCTCAGACAGCAAGCTGCTGCTGAGGCTGCAGGGAATGCTCAAGGTACCCATAAAGTGTATTGGGATGAAGGACTCCTTTATTCAGAGGCTAGAGACCCCAAGCCTGGCACAACCAGGAGGTTGGTTATACCTTTGAAGTTTAGGGGCTTCCTTCTTACCTTGGCCCATGATATTCCCCTTGCAGGACACTTAGGCCAGAATAAGACTTGGGACAGGCTTGTTCCACACTTTCACTGGCCTCACATGTCAGAAAATGTCAAGGAGTTTTGTCGCTCCTGTGTCACTTGCCAAGCCAGTGGTAAGTCAGGTGGCACAACAAAGGCCCCCCTGATACCACTACCTGTGGTGGGGGTACCCTTTGAAAGAGTTGGAATAGACATTGTGGGTCCCATGGATCCTCAAACAGCATCTGGGCACAGATTTATACTGGTGGTAGTGGATCATGCCACCAGGTACCCAGAAGCAATTCCCCTGAGGACCACCACAGCTCCTGTGGTGGCAAAAGCCCTCATTGCAGTTTTCTCAAGAGTGGGCTTTCCAAAGGAGGTTCTTTCAGACAGAGGTACCAACTTCATGTCTGGATACTTAAAAGCAATGTGGAAAGAGTGTGGAGTAAACTATAAGTTTACCACACCCTACCATCCACAGTGCAATGGGCTTGTGGAAAGGTTCAACAAGACCCTAAAGGGAATGATAAAAGGGTTACCAGAGAAGCTTAGGCGGAAATGGGACATCCTTTTACCCTGCTTGCTCTTTGCTTACAGAGAGGTCCCACAGAAGGGGGTTGGCTACAGCCCTTTTGAACTTTTGTTTGGCCACCCTGTAAGAGGTCCATTGAGTTTGGTGAAGGAAGGATGGGAGTTACCTCTCAAAAAGCCTAAACTAGACATTGTGGATTATGTACTTGGTCTCCGCTCCAGGATGGCTGAATGCATGGAGAGAGCATCCAAAAACCTTGAGGCAAGTCAGGAATTACAGAAAGCCTGGCATGACCAAAAGGCTGTTCTGGTTGAGTACCAGCCAGGGCAGAAGGTGTGGGTGTTGGACCCAGTGGGGCCAGCAGCTCTCCAGGACCAATGGACTGGACCCTACCCTATCATTGAAAAGAAGGGAGAAGTCACCTACCTGGTTGACTTTGGCACCCCTAGGAGCCCCCACAGGGTGCTCCATGTCAATCGTTTGAAAGCATTTGTTGACAGGGAGGACATGAGTCTCCTCATGGCCACAGATGGGGAACAGGAGGAAGAGAGTGACCCTCTCCCAGACCTGCTTTCCCAGAACCCTGATGATGGTTCAGTTGATGGAGTAGCCTTGGCAGGCAGCCTCACTGAACAGCAACAGGTGGACTGCAGACAGGTGTTGCAGGCCCACAGACACTTGTTTTCACTCACACCCAGTCAGACTAGCTGGTGCACCCATGAGGTGGATACTGGTGACAATCTGCCTGTGAAGAATAAAATCTACAGGCAACCTGACCATGTCAGGGATTGTATAAAGGCTGAGGTGCAAAAGATGTTGGAGCTTGGAGTGATTGAGCCATCAGAGAGCCCATGGGCTAGCCCAGTGGTCCTTGTGCCAAAACCTCATACCAAAGATGGAAAGAGAGAAATGAGGTTTTGTGTGGACTACAGAGGTCTCAATGCTGTCACTAGGACAGATGCTCATCCCATTCCAAGAGCAGATGAGCTCATTGATAAATTGGCTTCTGCCAAGTTTCTGAGCACATTTGATTTGACAGCTGGCTACTGGCAAATCAGACTAGCTGAGGAGTCAAAAGCCAAAACAGCATTCTCTACCCCTAGTGGGCATTATCAGTTTGTGGTAATGCCCTTTGGTTTGAAGAATGCACCTGCCACTTTCCAAAGGTTGGTGAACCAAGTCCTTGCTGGGCTGGATGACTTTTGTGCAGCATATCTAGATGATATTGCTGTCTTTAGCTCCACCTGGGAGGATCACCTGATCCACCTGAAGAAGGTTCTGGAGGCCCTGCAAAAGGCAGGCCTGACTATCAAGGCTACTAAGTGCCAGATAGGGCAGAGCAAGGTTGTGTACTTGGGCCACCTAGTAGGTGGGGGTCAAGTTCAACCACTGGAGAGCAAGATCCAGACCATACAGGACTGGACTCCTCCAACTACCCAGACACAAGTCAGAGCCTTCTTGGGCCTGACTGGGTATTACAGAAAATTTGTAAAGAACTATGGGTCCATTGTGACACCATTGAATGACTTGACATCCAAGAAGATGCCCAAAAAGGTTCAGTGGACAGTTAGCTGTCAAAAGGCATTTGATGACCTGAAGAAGGCCATGTGCTCTGCACCTATCCTGAAGAGTCCTGACTACTCCAAACAGTTCATTGTACAGACAGATGCTTCTGAGTTGGGGGTGGGAGCTGTGCTTTCACAACTTAATCAAGATGGTCAAGACCAGCCCATTGCTTTTATTAGCAGAAGGCTGACCCCCAGGGAGAAACGTTGGTCAGCTATTGAGAGGGAGGCCTTTGCTGTGGTTTGGGCCCTGAAGAAGTTGAGGCCATACTTGTTTGGTACTCACTTCCTAATTCAGACAGACCATAAGCCCCTCTTGTGGCTAAATCAGATGAAGGGTGAAAATCCCAAACTGCTCAGGTGGTCCATTTCCCTACAGGGGATGGACTTTACAGTGGAGCACCGCCCAGGGACTGACCATGGTAATGCAGATGGTCTCTCCTGGTACTTCCACTTAGAACATGAAGACTTATCTGGTCAAGGTTAAGTTTAATGTCCCTGCGTTTGGGGGGGGGTTATGTAGGAGAGTAGGGTCTGCTATCCTATGGTCACCCCAATTTTTGCTTTTTGCTTCACTGGTTTTCGACTTACTGAGGCTGTGGGCCTGCTAATCAGACCCCCAGCCTGCTGTTCTCTCTCTAAATTTGTAATACATGTGCTATAGGTACATACCACAATTGGAAATGGACTCCTTGTCAGCCCCTGTACCATGCACTATAGGTGCCCAGGGCATAGGTGCCACCAAGGCCTACCAGGGGCTGAAGCATAGCTTTTGCCACCCCTGGCTGGTTCTTAAATTGACACAACTGGCTGAACACTCAGCTGGGGCAAGTGGGTGTAATCACCCCTTGCTCAGATATAGTATACCTATATCTAAACCTATATCTGGACACATATATAGCCTGTAAGCCACTCCTATGGAAGGCCTCATCAATCCTGGAGGCAGAGTGCGTGGTTTTATGTGAGATGGTGCTCTGGCATGAGCTGAGCCTGTCTGCAGCTGTCGGGAACAACTCCCTAAGCTGATCCGGGATAATGCCATACCATATACTCTTAAGCGCATTATAATCCTCGCGGTTATATAGCAACTTTGGTTTGGCTTTATCAAAACATGTCGTGTAAGGTGTCATACGAATTGGAATACTATCCCCTCGCCAGTTCTGGCGACGGGGATAGCATTCCACCCTTCTAGAGGGAGAAGACATGTTACTTTACTGAAACGCGGTTGATTTAAAATGAGCCTCAGATCCACAAAATGGATGCCCCTGCCACAGACACGGGTCTGACCTCCTGCTGCTGACCGAAACCCGGCAGAGGAGGCCTGGACAAAGAGTTTCCTGTCACAGGGCGGTGTCAAACCACCCCAGACAGGAGATAGTGGATTGGAGTAGGGAGGTTTCAATGAAACCAGACACTGCCTGGGGAGCACAAGGCTGCCCCTTGCAGGATCCGGCCAAACCGGTTCTGGGGCCTCCCAGCCCCTGTCCCAGCGCGGCCAGGATCAAAGGAGAGGGGTGTAACCACCCCCTTCCTGGGTCCCACCCATAGGAGGGGACCTAGCAGGATGTCCAACCCCCTAGATTCGAATAAGAGGGGGAGCAGTCCCAACGGACCTCAGATCATCCTGAAGAAACATAAGAAACGAAATCTGGACCCTTCGACTTTCTACACGACGTGAGAAGACTGAAGAATCTCCCTTGTGGTCAAGGAGTGACCACCCTGTGCAAACAGGCACCATCCAGCCCTCGACCCTTGCTTTGTTGCAGTTCCCGCCGGAACTCGAGCGACAGAGATCGACGAGATCAAGCTTGCCTGCCTTCTACCTGCCCGATCCACAGTCCCTGCAGAGCTGAGACCCGTGGAGGCGACCGGAAGCGTGGGGCACGCCATCTTGAAAAGGCCACGAGACGCTGACCGTGCGGCCCACGAGTGACCCTCGAAGCTGTACACCGGGGTTTGAGAAGCCCCAGCCCCGAGCTCCACTTGCACCAAAGCTCACCCCTCCACACTCGACGAGTGCTGCGTGGGGCCCTTCTGCTTGTGTGCGCTCGACGCGTTGGCCCGGTCACTTGCCAGCTGGCTTGTGGCCCCTGTGCCGACGAACTTCGAAATACGACTTGCTTTTCTGGTTGCTCCAGATCTGCACCAGCTCCTGTGAAAAGGAGCACCCTCTCTGACCCTCCTGGTTCGAGTGATAAGCAATCTCCCGGTTCCGCGTGGATTGCTTTTGCCAAGTGCTGTTTGCTACAATCTTCAAGCCGACGGTGCTGACGGCGAGAGCCTACGTGGGACAGATCGTGACCTGCTCCTGGACGTCGCAGATGCCCCAGAGCCCACGTGACAGCGGAGAGAAGCCTATCGACAACCGCCTGATTGCGCCCGACATTGCCTGGTTCCGTCCTGGTTCCACCCTGGTCACTGCTGAGTGACCCAGACTCTGTCCCCTCTGCTTTCAGGTACTTTTCTACATCGATCCACCCTTGGATCGCACCGGACACTTCTGCTTCACAGCGCCTGCAGCTGCAACAGCTCCAAGCACCCAGAACCTGCGTGACAGAACCCGACGCCACTTCGACCCTGTGCACCCACGGCCTGTGGGTGAGGTAACTTTGCAACGCCGGTGTCTTTACACTGGTACACACCTCTAGGGTCTGTGTCTAAAGTTTTGTGTTCCTAGGTTCAGCGGAAGTATCTTTTTATTCACTTTAATTGACTTTTACGCACCATTGACAGTGCATTGGTGCGCGCTGCACTTTCCGTGCTGCATCCGTCTCCTGTGGGCTACTCCCGACTTCTTCATTGCTTGTCCTGACTGCTCCCAGCGAATCTCTAGGCCCTAGGCCTAACCATTGTTCGTAAAGTGTTACTTATACCACTTTTTTGATATATGGTCTGAGTGGCCACCCGCCCTCATCCATAAACGTGCAACTTTATATGTGTAACAGTGCTTTTGATTTAACGCTTGTGCCCCTTTCCTCATAAAGAGTACTGGGGAGTAATTTAGTAATAAATACATATATTTTTATAATATATACTTGTGTGGTGTCCTTTCATTTGATTACAGGATTGTATGTGGTAAAACAAGCTCGCTTAACACGACCTCTTAAGTTAAGCCTTTAAGGCTGCTTAGTCCATGCTACCACTAGGATAGCTTGTCTACAAGGTTGACTTACAACCTGACATCTTTGGGGTTTGCTTGGACTGATAACCAGTGGTTCCAGAATTGGAAACACTACCTATCAGGCCAACTTCTCACAGTCTCTGATTGACTATGATGGGAGCCTGTGTTCTGACAGACAACACAGGCTCCCATTGGAAAAAGGGGTGGTTGTAGAAAACCTTGCACCCTGTTAAGGGCATCCCATGGTGCATGCCACACTGTGAATGGTTGTAAACAGGGGCCCTATGGGCCACAACCGGACGCCTTAATCCAAAGGAAGGCCCACTACGGGTTCCCAAAGTCAGTTTCTGATAGCCTTTCCATGTCGGACAGACCAATTCGGAAAGACTGTCTGAATCTGACATCATAATACATGGGTACTCACTAACTTTCTGTCTGGGCCACAATGACAGTATGGTTTGTGGCTGAGGGCCGCCCCGGTAGGGGTGGGGTCACTGGGAGAGCGGGGCTAAAGTAAAGCAAATCACACCTTTTTCAAATCATTAGACAATTTGACAATACTGTATTATAAAAGCAGATGTAACTACAATGTTGATAAACCATTTTTATTAGTAGACAATAGCAATCTTAAGAGGCATTGCATAGCTACATACACACTTTGACACTTTGACCCAAATTCCATATTAGTCTCTCTCTATCAGTCAGTCAGCCCCTCTCAGTCAGTCTCTCTCTCTCGTTGTCAGTTAGTCAGTCTCTCTCTCTCTCTGGCAGTCTCTCTCTCTTAGTCTCAGTCAGTCTTGTTCTTATTCTGTCAGTCTCTCTCTCTAAGTCAGTCTTAGTCAGTCTCTCGTAGTCAGTCTCTCTGAGTCAGTCAGTCTCTCTCTGTCAGTCTCTCTCTTGCTGTCAGACAGTTACTCTCCCAGTCAGTCTCTCGATCTCTCTCTCTCTCAGTCAGTCAGTCAGTGTCTCTCTCTCAGTCAGTCAGTCTCTCTCAGTCAGTCAGTAAGTCTCTCTGTCAGCCAGTTAGTCTCTCTCTATCTCTCTCTCTGTCGGTCTCTCTCACTGTCTCTCTCTGTCAGTCAGTCTCTCTCTAAGTCAGTCAGTTTCAGTCAGTCAGTCTGTCTCTGTCAGTCAGTCTCCCTCTCTGTCAGTCAGTCTCTCTTTCAGTCAGTCATTCTCTCTCTCTAAATCAGTTAGTCTTTCTCTCTCTCATTCAGTCAGTGTCTCTCTCTCTCTCTCTGTCAGTCTCTCTCTTAGTCAGTCTCTCTTTGTCAGTCAGGCTCTCTCTCTGTCAGTCAGTCTCT
The DNA here is from genome assembly GCF_964263255.1 of Lissotriton vulgaris. Lineage (NCBI taxonomy): Eukaryota > Metazoa > Chordata > Amphibia > Caudata > Salamandridae > Lissotriton > Lissotriton vulgaris. Next base: position 173,482,765 of record NC_141688.1, read on the forward strand.
TGCATTGTCAATCTCTCTCTCAGTCAGTCAGTCTCATTCAGTCAGTCTTCCTCAGTCAGTTAATCTCGTGCTCTCTCTGTCAGGCAGTCTCTCTCTGTCAGTTTCTATCTCTCGCTCTCGTTCTTTCTCTCTCTCTGTCAGTCTCTCTCTCTCCCAGTCAGTCTCTCTCTACCTCAGCTAGTCTCTATTTACGTAAGTCAGTTAGTCAGTCCCTCTCTTAGTCAGTCAGTATCTCAGTCAGTCAGTCTCTCTCTGTCAGTCAGTCTCTCTCTCAGTCAGTCAGTCAGTCAGCCAGTCTCTCTCTGTCAGTCAGTCTCTCTCTCCGTCAGTCTCTCTCTATCCTAGTCAGTCAGTCTCTCTCTAACTCAGTCAGTCAGTCTCTCTGTCTATCTTAGTCAGTCTCTCTCTCTACCTCAGTCTCAGTAAGCCAGTCTCTCTTTCTCAGTCAGTCTGTCTCTCTCTCTGTCAGTCTCTCTGTCAGTTAGTCAGTCTCTCACGTGTCAGTCAGTCTCAGTCAGTTAGTCTCTCAGTCAGTCAGTATCTCAGTCAGTCTCTCTCTACTCTCTATTCTCCCTCTCCCTCGCTCTCTCTCTCTCTCCCTCCCTCCACTCTCTCTCTCTCTCTCTCTCTCTCTCTCTCTCTCTCTCTCTCTCTCTTTCAGTCAGTCTCTATCTGTCACTCTGTCAGCCAGTCAGTGTCTCTCTCTATCTCTCTCTCTGATGGTCTCTCTCTCGCTCTCTCTCTCTCTCTCTGTCAGTCAGTCTCTCTCTCCCTCAGTCAATCCGCCTCTATCTGAGTTAGTCTCAGTCCGTTTGTCTGTCTCTGTCAGTCAGTCTCTCTCTCTATCAGTCTGTTTTTTTTTCGGTCAGTCAGTCTCTCTCTCTAAGTCAGTCTCTCTCTCTTAGTCTCAGTCAGTCTCTTTCTCTAAGTCAGTCTTAGTTAGTCTCTAGTAGTCAGTCTCTCTCAGTCAGTAGGTCTCTCTCTGCCAGTCTCTCTCTTTCTGTCAGTCAGTAACTATCCTAGTCAGTCAGTCAGTCTCTCTATCTCTCAGTCAGTCGGTCTCTCTCTCTTAGTCAGTCAGTCTCTCTCAGTCAGTCAGTCAGTCTCTGTCAGCCAGTTAGTCTCTCTCTATCTCTCTTTCTGTTGGTCTCTCTCTCTGTCAGTCAGGCTCTCTCTCAGTCAGTCTCAGTCAGTCAGTCTGTCTCTGTCATTCAGTCTCCCTCTCTGTCATTCAGTCTCTCTTTCGGTCAGTCAGTCTCTCTCTCTAAGGCAGTCAGTCATTCTCTCTCTCAGTCAGTCAGTGTCTCTCTCTCTCTCTCTGTCAGTCTCTCTATTAGCCAGTCTCTCTCTGTCAGTCAGCCTCTCTCTCTGTCAGTCAGTCTCTTGCACTGTCAATCTCTCTCTCAGTCTGTCAGTCTCTGTCAGTCAGTCTCTCTCTGTCAGTTTCTGTCTCTGTCTCTGTCTCTCTCTCTTTCTCTCTGTCTGTCAGTCTCTCTCTCTCCCAGTCAGTCAGTCTCTCTCTACCTCAGTTAGTCTCTATTTACGTCAGTCAGTCCCTCTCTTAGTCATTCAGTATCTCAGTCAGTCTCTCTCTGTCAGCCAGTTTCTCTGTCAGTCAGTCTCTCTCTCAGTCAATCAGCCAGTCTCTCTCTAAGTCAGTCTTTCTCTTAGTCAGTCTCTCTCGTAGTCAGTCTCTCTCTGTCAGTCAGACTCTCCCTGTCAGTCTCTCTCTCTCTCCGCCAGTCTCTCTCTATCCTAGTCAGTCAGTCTCTCTCTACCTCAGCCAGTCTCTCTCTCTCTACCTCAGTCTCAGTCAGTCTCTCTTTCTCAGTAAGTCAGTCTCTCTCTCTGTCAGTCGGCCTCAGTCAGTTAGTCTCTCAATCAGTCAGTATCTCAGTCAGTCTCTCTCTACTCTCTCTCCTTCCTCTCTATCGCTCTCTCTCTCCCTCCACTCTCTCTCTCCACTCTCTCTCTCTCTTTGTCTCTCTATCTCTCAGTCAGTTAGTTAGTCTCTATCTGTCAGCCAGTCAGTCTCTCTCTGTCAGTCAATCTCTTTCTGTCAGTCTCTTTCTCTCCGTCAGTCTCTCTCTACGTCAGTCAGTCTCTCTCTACCTCAGTCAGTCTCTCTCTACCTCAGTCAGTCTCTTTCTCTCTACCTCAGTCAGTCAGTCAGTCTCTCTCTATCTGCCAGTCAGTTGGTCTCTCAATCAGTCAGTATCTCAGTTTGTCTGTGTTAGAAATGGGGTTACCAATTCTACAGGGGGTAGCATGGAGCAGAGCGGGCAGGCCAAACTTCAGAGGACATGTGTAAAGCATCCACGCAGTACCCACAGACGACACACCAGGCACACTACAAAAGAGACACAACACTGCTTCTGGTTGGAAAAAGAATAAGTTTTGTCTCCAACCTGCAAAGGTAAAAAATAACAATAGCAGTAATCACAAGGGGGCGCCTACTGGCGCCAGAGCAAAGTATACCAGGGGGATTATTTACAAGGAAAAATGGGAGAAGTAAGAAAAAGGGTTAAGGAAGTCCATTAGTGTCCAGCTGAAATAAAAAGAATGTCAGGAAAGCATAAAACATAGGATCAATATTACAGCGCAAACACAGGCCTTAATCCTCGGCCTCACCTGGAAGCAAGCTGTAAGGGTGAAATCAGAAATCAGACATAAGGCATCAACACAACCGGACTTGCGTTAGCACTTCCTGCAAAAAGAACCTCACGCACCTAGCATCAACACCTAGCATATAGAGGAGCAGGCCTAAAACATGGGGCAAGAAATCTTTAGCAAGATATTCAGCATACTATAAACATTAGGCGCAAGAGTATCACTTTAGCATAGCATTTGCATAGGCAACAACTTTGATATCAAGCCTAGGCAGGCATCATGAGGCAGGAACACCTGCGAATAAATTTCTTAGCCTGACTTGCACCCCAGGCATAAAAAGGTAACAGAGAGCCACTATTGGCTTAAAACCCTCACTAGCCAGGGGTCAACCTTTTCTCCTACGACAGCCAACCAGCACTTAATTTTGGCACTGGACCAGTTCAGGGGGACCCTCAGTCACTACCTCTCCTGTGCCAGGGCCTCCTCGGTTTAACGGGGGCTAACAGGGCCCAACAGCAGTTCTCAGCAGGGGCAGGGCGGCCTCCGTTGCAGCAAAGTACAAGTCCATGGGGCGGTAGTTCATCACGGTATGCTGGCACCGGGGGTTGGGCACCGACAGTATGCCCTGATACACTCCCCAACACAGTCTGTTTGAGCCCCACACTCACTGGGCTCTTGGCAATGTCTCCACGCTTCTGCTCCTTGCTCCGGGCTTCCTGGGCAGTAGGGTGGGAGGTAGGCACCGACAATGTGCCTCGAGGCCTCACCAGACAGATGCAGACACTGCTCCCCGAGCGGAGGTGGGGTGGGCTCCTGCCTTATTTACAAGGCTGAGAGGCGGCAGGATCTGGCACGGTAGTGCTTAGAAACACATAAGCAGCCTCTTCCAGCTGCGCAGCGCTAGCCACCACACAGGGCTTCTCCCCAGCCCAGCTCCTCATACAGCGCTTCTAGATTACAGCGCTTAGCAGGCAGCACTTATCGAGGGCCAGGCAGCCCTTACAACAGTCTAGTGCATGGTTGAAGCGGCGCTTTGCAGGCACACACAGCAGGCAGTATAGTTCAGGCAGTTTAAGACCACCCAGGGCGTCTGCAGCACTGCGCTTCCACTATTATAGTGCTTAGCAGGCACTCAGCAATTCAGTTGTTTAATAGGCCAGCGCTTCCCAGATTATAGCGCTTTGCATGCAATCAGCAGGGCAGTCTTGGTCACAGCGCTCTTGTGACACAAGCAGTCTGCTGCAGGCCAGCACTTCCAGGCACACAGCGCAAGGGGGGTGGACAATCCCAGCAGCAAGCCCTGGGTAACACTTCTCACCTCCTGGGGGGGGTCCAAGATGCTCCTACCCTTCTAGGCGCTTCTTCGTGCAGTGTTTGCGTGGCACAGAGTCCCGGCAGCTTCACGGACCTAGGGGGGGGGCCCTCCTTCTTCAGGGGCCCGGGGCACAGAGCAGTAAGCACAACTGGGCCAGGTCAGCAGGTAGTGGGGGCATCATCAAAGGAGGGTGGTAGGCTTTCACCATCCCCACTGCAGCGTGGCCCTCCTCCTAGACAGCAGCCTGAACTCTTGAAGTGGGGCTTCACAAGCCCTGGGGACAGTAGGGGGGTTCTGGATGGGTACAGGGTCCAGCACACAGGCCCAAGTGGCGGTATCCCCTTGCAGCAGGTCCCCTCACATTCCTGTCCCTGCTCTGTCTCTGCTCATCACATCTCTACTGCTCTCCCTATACCAGAAAGCCTGGAAGCGTCTAGAAGGTTCCTCCAAATGCTGGGATTGCTGGGTATCAGACAACTAGACCGCTAACCCACCTCAGACAGGAGAACTAGTTCTAACTGGCTCAGGAGGAGGAGTAGAGCACCCTGGGTGCCAGGCTTTCCCTCTAAATGCAGGAGTGGCCGAGTACCTAACAAATAGACTGCTAACCTCCCTCAGTCAGGTGGCATAACGCACAGCCATGGCAGCCATTTCAAATGCAAAACACAAATGCAGCATTTCACCAGGGTACATGTTTACAATGGGGGAAAATATTTTGTGTGAACATAGTACTCAGGCAAATCTATAATGAACACTAGCACATAAATACTGGCATTTGCCAAACAAAACAATAAAAAGCAATCAAAACAAGTCTTTGCACATTTGATGCATTTTAATTAATTCATAAATAATTATTCATTTATAAAAATAGGATACATTCATATATATGCATGATAAAATGTTTCAACATTGTAACATATGTATAAGTTCAACTATTTATCAAATACATATCATAATTCAGTTAAAAGATGGTTTCCTGTCTACGCGTTTCGACACAGGTGTGTCTTCCTCAGGACTGTACCATCGTTATTTCTAGATGGGCTAGAAATGACAGCTAACGTTATATATTGATGAATAGGGTCAGCGGATTATACTTCCGCGTAAGGAAACAGATCTATAGTGATATTTTCTGAGAGGTACTGATTGAAAAAGACGTCCTTACTTGGAAATTTTATTCATATTTAAAAACAGTGGCTCAGTGGTCACGTTTCAATGGGTAGATCATGGCGTACCGGATATTAGCGTCCTATACCCTGTATATTATACGTGTAGCCGCAAAATTAGATACCGCCGGGATCTCTGTGCCACCGGCCCGCGCCTCTGAGGATATATCACGAAACAAAGACACCGGGCACCTTTTGCAGCCGGTTTATATTGCTCGATACTAAAACAGAACTAGAAACGCCAGGAACCTTTGGCAGCCGGTCTATCTACACGTATAAGGGAGTTGCCGTAGTGCAGACGGTTGGTGACGAGGGCCTGGATGACCGTCTTCCTGGTCTCGGTGGGGATTCACCGGACGATCTTACGTAGCATGCGCAGGATGTTGAAGCATGACGAGGAGACGGCGTTGACTTGTCTGGTCATGGAGAGGGAGGAGTCCAGGATGAAGCCCAGGTTGCGTGCGTGGTCTGTTGGTTTGGGTGCGCTGCCTAGGGCGGGGGGCCACCAGGAGTCGTCCCAAGTGGCGGGTGAGGATCCCAGGATGAGGACTTCCGTCTTGTCCGAGTTCAGTTTCAGGCGGCTGTTCTTCATCCATTCGGCTACCTCTTTCATCCCTTCGTGAAGGTTGGCTCTGGCGGTGGCGGGGTCATTGGTAAGGGAGAGGATCAGCTGGGTGTCGTCGGCGTAGGAGATGATGTTGAGGTTGTGCTGGCGTGCGATGTCTGCGAGGGGCCTCATGTAGACGTTGAAGAGGGTTGGACTGAGCGAGGAGCCTTGAGGAACGCCGCAGATGACTTCGGTGGCTTCAGATCTAAACGGAGGGAGGCGGACTCTCTGTGTCCTTCCGGCGAGGAAGGAGATGATCCACTCCAGTGCCTTCTCCTGGACTCCGACGTTGCTGAGGCGTTGTACTAGGGTACGGTGGCAGACAGTGTCGAAGGCCGCGGAGAGGTCGAGGAGGATGAGGGCCGCTGTTTCTCCGTTGTCGATCAAAAAGAGCACTTACAATCAGAGTGCTTTAAAACCAACAGTACACTGATGCAAATAATAACAAACTGTCATAAGGAATATATATATGTGCATGTTTTTAACTGAAAGGCTTTTTATATTTGGTTCTGTTTTTATAAATAATTAATTTGCTTACAACATACAACTAACCGGCTACGTAGTACATATGATTTTAGATTGTAAGTGCACTTTTTGATGGTTCCATGGAAGTATAAAGTAATTGAATGCTTGCGGGTCACATATACGATTATTATCTCTATAGTGGACTGTCCAGTCCCCACTTGCAGGAGTTGCAGCAGAAGGGCCCGTGGGTGCGTCTCGGGGTGGCTCGGTAGCAGCCCGGGACTCGGCCGGCGTTGAGGGAATTGAGGGTAACAGCGTCGTATGTACGGCGGGCGTGCTGGGGTCTGCGGGGACTAGGGGACATGGACGCCTGGGCGCCGTCCATGTGCGGACGGGCGCAGACGGGCTTACCTTTGGCGCACCTTTGGCGAGCATAGGGCGCGCCCGCTGCGCGTGCACGCTGCGCGTACGCGTGGACTCCGCCATAAAAGGCGTAGTGGGGTGGTGGAGCAAGGGAGGGGCCGCTGGGAGGCGGGAGCAGGGAGGCTAATCAGGGTCGAGCAGAGGGAAGAGGGGGCGGGCCGCAGGGGGGCAGCGGCTGGGAGGGGGGGAAGTGAGCGGCGGGGGGAGGAGGGGTGGGGTAGGATCGGCGGGAAAAAAACGGCGGGAAAGTGGCGGAGTGGCGAGGGGGGAGGCCTGAGGGCTGACCCTAGCAGGCGGCGGGCAGGGGGCAGGGGCAGGAGTCGGGTCGGCAGTAGGGTGACCTTGCCCCCGGGGACCGTGCAATGGCAGGGTCGGGGGTCAGGCAGCCGGCAGCAGGGGGGCCAAGCACGCGGAACGTGCGAGGCTGGCCTGGGGCTGGAGGCAGGCAGCAGGGGGACCAGGCAGGTAGGCAGCGGGAGGACCTGGCAGGAGGCGGCAGGCAGAGGGAGGCCCTGGCACACGGGGACCGTGTTGCAGGAGGAGCGACCAGGAGGGTTAGGAAAGACCGCACGGTTACCTCTATTGTAATCAGGCGGCCGGAAATGTTTCAGAGTAGGTCGGAAGCATGGGTTCCGACATAGGTTAGCAAAATCCGAATGCCGTTCGGGGCCTTTCCGACCAACATCGTTATGAGGCCCTTAGTAAATAGCTATTTTTCTATCTTTATCTATCTTTATATTATTACAGTAAATAAAGACACCATGACAGAAAATGCAAAATTATTAATAACATCACAGAAGAGGAAACTGTTACTGTGTTACAAGGGATACACCTATAGTCATGCAAATGCTACTACTGAACATATCAATTGGAATTGTACAAAATATTATTCTAATGAATGTTAAGGGAGGGTGACTACTAAAGAAATGGTAGTAAATAAAATAAAAGAGCATAACCACCCACCCAATGTAACAGAATAACAGAAATAAAAGTGAGAGAAGTTTTAGAAAATATAAGAAAAGCAAAGACCAAGACCCCACAACACAATCACTGAAAGTTGTACTACCTCACATATCAGAACAGACAACAGGCCAGTTACCATCAATACCCACCTTAAAATGCCTCATAGGCCAGTTACTATCAATACCCACCTTAAAATGCCTCATAGGCCAGTTACTATCAATACCCACCTTAAAATGCCTCATAGCATAAACTAAAAGGGCCACCAGCAACACAGCACCTGCTCCTAAAACGCACAAGGATATAGACATCCTACCACACCTTACAATAACCCATAAAGAGGAACAATTACTATCATGAATAAAAAGTTATCTTTGCTACCCCTAACATCTTACGCACACTAGTCCAATGTCAAAAATGTATGTTGAATGGCACATTTAAAATGCGTCCCAAACCATTCCATCAACTATAAACCACACATGGTGAAAGAAACAAAAACAAATATACCTTTTGTGTATGTATTACATCCAAACAAACAAGGCTGTGCCTATATGGAACTGCTATACCACATTAAGCAACAGACAAACTACTACTATCCCCCAAAAATTATAACTGACTTTGAGCAAGCTATGATCCAATGTATCCTAATAATATACCCATCACACAGACATAAGGGATGTTACTACCATTTTAATCCAAGTGTATGGCGTCACTTACAGAAATATAAACTAGGGGCCCGATTACGAACTTGGCGTTTTTACCGCTGTGTCACTGTGTTAGCAGTCCCAAGTAGACCATGGTGTTGGCGGCCTTCTCCCTGCCATATTTCGTAGTTGTGGCTGGAGTAGTCTACTGCCATTAGGCTGGTGGTATACCACCGAGCTGATATCGATGTTCCCGATGCACTGGCGGCGGAGTCTTGACAGGGTGATGTTTCTCTGCTGTAAAGATATGTGGCAACTGCATGTAAATATTACACAATTCATATATTTGTTGTGTATATGTCGTAATGCATATAGGGTCATGTGTACTGTATGTTTTGTTGCCTGTTTAAATATCAGGAACTGTTACCATGCACTACATAGGAAAAGTAACAGTGAAGCCTACCCTTGAATCCGGCGACAACAGGGTTGCAAAGAGCCATTGTCAGTTTGGCAGCAGCACAGGAAGGACCTGGACTATGGCGTTCAACATAGATTCCAAAGTGAAACCCTGAAAAAAGGTGAATTTCCACCTTTTTTTCTACCTTTCTGCAGAGTTGCGCATGGTGGTGTCCCTGCCTTGAACAGCTCGGTGGGAAGGCTGATCGTAATGTGTATAGCGGGGGAGCTTGGCAGGACACTCTCTAAAACCTACCTCTGGCTCTCCCGCCATCAATGAGGTAGCAGGAGTCTCGATGGTGCGGTGGTCCAGCAGATGTTTTGTAGCTGAGTGCCCCCCAGTATCACAATCTGACCGTCGTACCACCATTGCAGCGTGTGGAAGACCATAAAAAAAACGAAGACGGTCTCATTCCGCCAAATTCTTAATTAGGTCCTAAATCTGAGGGTGAAAGTGGAGCTTCCCAATTCCAGTAGTTTTATTAGCTTTATTACCTACCTTTTGTCTACCCAACCCCTCCATTTTCCTCTCACCACATTTCCCACTTGCTCGGTTATCGTCCACTTTACCCCTCCTGGTCTCATCTTTCCAAATCTCTATTGCTGTATGGCGTTTTAGGATCCAAGAGAAATTTACAGATTCATGCCCTTATATAGGTATAATTCACATTTCCCTTATATAGACAAAGCGAAATCATATCCATATTTAGACATAACCAAACCAGTCCAAATACAGGCATGGCTACTTTCACTAGTTCCAAAAAGCCACAATGATTTCTTGGAAAACTCGGCTTCAGCAGTCAGGGACATCCCCTTACTTGAATATTGATTTGTCCTAGAAATCATGGCATTTTCAAAGCACTACCATTCCCTTGGGGTTCTTTGGTGACGTTATTATGTCCGACTTTACCATAAACAAGGCACCTTCAAGGTATAAATATGCCTACATTTGCCCTACCAAACACTAGGTGATTCGGAGCAGCTCGACTATCTACTTGCCCGACGCAGCTCGCTACAAGAAGTGCCAAAGGAAGCCAACCCTCCAGCCGACACACTGACAGAGAAGCTATCCTTTTTCTCGCTGAGAATCCAGCTCCAGGGTTTGCAAGTTCCCCTCGCGGGGTGTTGGGAAATCGAGTCCCGAGACAGAGATACCAGACCTCCTTCATTCTAAAACCAAGGTACGGAGCTAGTTAGACCCTAAGAGAAATCTTGGTCAGATTCTTGGCAAAAACAGATTAAACCTATGTTACACCTCACTTACGTCTTCCCTCGTACTACACCTCACTTACTTCTTCCCTCGTACTAGACTTAGGTTAGGTACATTTGGGGTAGGCGTATTTTAGAAGCACCAGTTGGGTACTTTTTAGCTCTGTTATTTATGTATGTATTTATCCATGGTCTAGGAATCATACAATGCTTTCACAGTATTATTTTATAATACTCTACTTACTGTACGCATTATACTTTGCAACCAGTATTATGACTGTAGCAGTTCACTGTACTTGCATGAGAAAAAAGACTGTTTATTAAATCCTTTTATTGAAAACGCCCGTCTCTCTATTTCTCTTAAGCATGGGCGAATTTTGCGAATCTCGCGTTCGCGAATTTTGCGGATTTGCGAACTCGCAATCCGCAAAATCCGCGAATTCCCGCAAATTTGCGTTTTTTTTTTTTTTTGTGTTCGCCCGTGTTTTTGCCAGTTTGCGAGGGTTTTTACAATTTCGCAATTTGCGAACTTACCTGTCGGGTTGGCAGTTTTGCGAACTTGTTGTTTCTACGTGTCCAGCCTGTTTGGGACACTCTTCTTCATCACTGCCACTCTCTGTCACCACTGTCACTCTCTGACTACTCATGCCACCCTCTGGCCCACCCATGCCACCCTCTGTTTCATCACCACACCCTCTGGTTGTCCAGTGTACATTATTTTCGGCAAAGCAAAGCACACCTTCCCTGCCTCAAGTGACCTGAATTAATTTGGGGCTGATTAATGTGTCACAGAATATTTTTTTAGCTGGCACCTGCTTCCTTAGTGCGCCCTGATTAGTGATCTTTTGCACTTGCTAAGTGCTTTCATTGTTGCAAAATTAGTTACAACACCTGCCCTGCCCCAACTGACAATAATGAATTAGGGGCTGATTAATGGATTTTAACTTCCAGCCTGGCTCCTGCTTGTCTCCCTTAGCTGTAATTCAGGACCTTTGTGGCATATGTGTAACTATTCTGAGGTTCAGAGCAGGGTCACGTAATAGTTGCAACTGCCAACTGAACTCTGGAGGGGCCCCTCAGGAAGCACTACAGGAAATGGCTACTAATGATGAGCCTGAACTTTTGAACCTGGTAAGTAGTTTCAGTTTTGCTAAGATCGTATTTCTGCAATTTAGCACTTATTCGCGGGGCGCGAAGTTGTACTGGGAAGCCGGGAACTCACGCGAACAGTGCGAGCAGTGCGAGCAAAATCCGCTGCTCGCAGATTTGCGGATTTTGCGGGAGATTCGCGAATCTCGCGGATTGCGAATTTCCCGAAAATCCGCAAAATCCGCGAGCGAAATGGATTTTCCGCTCATACCTATTTTCTCTGCACCTCTGATGAAACTAAGCATGTACGATTGACTGAGTAAAATATCTATCTATTGTTTCCACAACTCTGAAGATCAGTTTTATTCTTGGTGAAACAAAGTTGTCATGTTTATGTGGTTGTCAGAAACTAATCCCTTCTTTTGAAATTGAGAAAGTTTCTAGTTACCTCTGAGCTAGCAGGCACTCACAATTAAGTCTAATATATTCGATAGAGACCTAGTTGACCTAAGTCCTATGTCAAATCCATAGGATATATTATTCCAATGCGCAGAGCCTATTGGGAATTTTGGAACTACACTACACTATCAACCTCTCTCCTCCCACCCTTTGACCCCTGCCCATCTCTTCACCAATATCCCATTATTATCCAGCCTCCCTTTGCCCAAACTCCAACATTTCTCCCCCAACTACCCAACATTAACTAGCCAGCCTACGTATCCAAGCATTCCCTCTGCCTCACCTGCTTTCCACCAATCTGCAACTACTCACTCCCAATATATTACCCCTTTCCATTTTCCTCATCCCATGCTGGACTCTTGCCATTTTCTTTACTCATTTTCTTTACCTCTTGTACATCTGAATCACAACCCTAACACGAGACCTGACTTAAAAGTTCAGCACAAGCCCCTACCGACACCCTAACATAAGCTTTCCCCCTGCTCAATAATTAGCTTTCAAACTACAAATGTTATCCTCACTGGCATCTACATATTTTTCTGAATAGCAGCCCACCGAGGCACAGTATTCTAAAAGACAACTGCTATCCCATACCCAATTGGGACTACTCCTCCCTCGATCCGAATACTCATTGGAAACTACATAAATCCCAAATCCACAGACAGACAGATACACAACCAAGCTCAAGGTAACTCCTCCATAGCTCCCATCATCTTGAACCACAGATCCCATGACACAACTCACATAACCACCCAAAATCACACAAACGTTATCCCAGTGCAAATTGTACTCCCTGTACACCTTGTGCCTAAACTTACCAGCCCCATTTACTGCTGGTCCACAACTAAACCCTGCCTTGATATTTCTGAAACAATCACAAGTTTTAACCTGGACATCATGTTTGTCGCAGAAACCAGGCTCAATGATGCAACAAGCAAGATATTGAACCTTCTAATGCCCCCACTCCACTCCATTCTGCTCTGTAAACGGAAAGACAGGGTTTAGTGCTCATTCACAAAACAGTGTAGGAAAATGTCCCTTTTTGTGTGGCGATGGAGCAATGTTTCATACGCACAGAAACTTGTTCGTATTCAATCCTCTCGAAATTACATGTAACTTATTGACCAACATTTTTTGTGATTACTAAAATTGCACTACACGAGATTCCTAGTATCTAGGGGAAGCTTATCTATGTGCTATTACTAACAGTAACCCGAGTGTCCTAAAATAACCGCTGAAAACATGGGAATGTTTCTGCGCCTGCGTCTCCTACATCTACGTAGTGTGACGTATGTCTGGTTTTGGTGGGAACTCTTTGCAGCTGTGCACTAGTGTTAAAGATGGCTGCTTCATGCTTCACAATCTAATGCACATGCTCCTGCTCGAACTAAATTTTGTATGTCCTGCTTAACTATTAATGTTATAGTTAAAATAATCGGTTTAGAGTAGAAATAAGTGGTATACAGTGCATTCATTTATTTTCATATTTTATTCTTTGATATTATTATTAGCTTGTATATGGGCCTGAAGGGTGTCGCAAACTCCATTTTGAAATGGCTGCGTCTGCGCAGATGATCACAGAAAACCTTGAAGCCGCTGACATTGACAAGCAGCCAAACTCCTGACTTACTGGCAATGTTCCTGGGAACCTGACCGTGTGACCCCAGCAGAGGAAGAAATATGAACTGCATTCAATACATTGTATATGATTTGAAGCAAATAATGCTGGGTGAAATAAAAGCATGGGAAAGTAAATTATGGGCAGGAACATTGATATCGAATAGAAATGATCTCATACTGGTATGGTGAGATGACCTCTCCTCGCTTTTCTGACCAATCAAACAAGGGAATACACGATTTTGCAACATAAGGGGGTGACACAAGTTCCTGGAAATAGTATAACTAAGGTAGGATTAGTTAGTTAGATTGTCTGACTTGTCATAGACCTATCACCGACCCAACGTATGCTGAAGAAGAATCGAGAGCAGAGTGTTAGTTGAGCACTTTGACAGAAGAATCGGGAGTTTGCTGAGGGAGAAAAATCGATATACCCAGTTAGGGTGTGAGAGTAGCCACAGAGTGGGGTGTGACGCTGGTGTTGCACTCAGTGGGGGTTGCCTGTCTAGCACCTGTCCTGTCCTGTTGACATCTGATTAGTCGGGAGCGTTTCTTTTGTACCACCCAGTGAGCATGGTTGATCCTCGCACCATTCTAGGTAAATCTAATCTGTGTGGTATGTTCTTGTACTGTTTTCCTTTTACACCCTTCCCAGGTACCAATGTCTACAGTATTTTCCTAAAGTCTTGCAAGAGTTATGTTTTAATAATTATTTTCTTACTTGCAAAGTCCCAAATTTCACTACTGTCGCACCTGACTCACAAAATATTGCATAGATAAAGTGTTTAAAACTTTCCTGAGTCTGTGGTTATTTTATGATAAGTAAATGTTACATTATTACCTATTATTCTAACTTCCTTTGATCCATCAGATTTAGGACTTAGAGCATAAGTGACAAGGATTTGGTAAGTCATGATGCACAGGTATAAGTCTTAAAAGATAATCCCTGATAGGCAGAAAAGGTGATTGCCGGTCTAGTAGTGTGTATGTTTGTGGGCCCAGGTGTAAATCCAGTAGTGTTAGTGAAAATCCTGGACTGGTAATGACGCGCCATCAGTGGTCATCCCCACTTTTATCTAGGTTTTATTGCTGGATTTTTTTTTATGTTTGTCTCTGTGTACTAAGACATTGCAAACAGGCCCCAGTGCATGTGCATTGACCCCTAACACTGTTGATTAACATATTTAACTTACAAACTTGTATCCTGAACCATAAGTTCAATGTCACTAGTGGGCTGCAGCATATATAATTCACCACTAAAGTGACAATGCAGATCATGTCTCCACGTCTGCCCCTGCAGCCTGAGTAGGCAGTTTTTAAGGGAAACAACCTTTAAAACGCAATTTTTACATCGCACAACCATTGTAACGGAGTCAATAAATCGCAACGTCCTTTACAAAGTATGCCATTACAACGCAACCATTACATCGCATGCCACTACAACGCATACCATTACAATGCATGTCATTACAACGCAGTCCTAACAACGTAAACCATTACAACGCATAACATTACAATGCATAGTACCCTTACACTATCCAACACTTACCCTACTTTTGCACTCACTGGAGTTAGAATAGTAATTTTTACCCCTACACTATCCAACACTTACCGAATGTTGCACCACCTGTAGTTAGAATAGTAATTTTTACCCTTTATACTATCCAATACTTACCATAAATGCAATGTAATGGTATGCGTTGTATTGGTATGTGTTGTAAACGTAGTATGCGATGTAATGGAATGCGTTGTAAAGGTTGTTTCTTAAAATGCGATGTTGTGTCATGCGATGTAATGCGCTGTAAAGGATGTTGCGATGTAAAAAATGTGTTGTAAAGCATGCGTTGTAAAAGTATGCGTTGTAACGTCATACAACAGTTTTTAAGCTGTGTGCCAGCATGCAGAGTAAAAACAAATAACCCGAGCAAATGGTGGCTGTGAGCACACAATAAAAGGCAAAAAGGGGAGTTGTCCTACACCCCTCTCCCAAGCTAAAAAGGCAAAGAGCAACAGCCAGTGTCTTGGATGATCTCCTTAATGTTAAGGGGAGAGGATGTGAAAAAGGCCTCTGCTTTGGAGGTGTCAAATCCAGCCTCTCATCCTCCTGCCACGTCCACTCCCTTAGGGGAGTTGGACCACCTCAACAGTTTTAGGCTTACCCTCACATTCTGCCTTTGACACTACTGCTACTCTGTCAAGCTCAGAACCAGCTACTACCCTAGTCCATGGGGAACCTTACTTATCTTCAGACCCCACATGGTATAAAGCAAATTCGAATCCACCGGCAAAGGCATCCTGTAGTTTCTTAGTTCAAGATGGGATTATGTATACTAGTGTTCACGGAATGTTATTTTTGGAATGGGGAGCAGAAGTTCTAAGAATGTTGGGGCTGGGATCCTGAGGTCTATGGAGGTTTCTATTGACTGAGTCGTTTTCTTTTAACAAGCGTAATAAACGTTATGTATGCTAAAACTGGGTCATCTACTTTTTCCCATTGGCGATGAGGATAGGGTTAAAACCCTTTCATGATTAATGTCTCAACACTTTGTACTACTCCAGAATTTTGCCAAGGCAAAACTCTGTCGCTAGTTCTCCCCCTGACAGGAATTTCCTGAAAGCTCTGTGGACATTTGGTGAGCCTTTTTTTATTATCCTTCATTGTTTGTGTTCATCATTTGCTGCTGATTTTTTTTACCAATGGAGCTCTCGTGCTCGGAAATCCCTTGCACCCAGGAACTTCTTGTACTAAAATATCTCATACTTGCTTGCCAAGACCTGCTTTGGAAGATTACCATGGAGTGTGCTAGGAACTTCTACCACTGGTAACACGCAGCAACTACCCTTTCTGACTTACACAGGCCGGTATCAGTGGTCCATCATTAAGCGTGCGAACAGATATGTCAGGGAGGTATGGAAATCCTTAAGCTCATGTCTATTGATCAAGGGTGTCACTGCATGTGTCTTGGTCTGGACTGAGCATTACTGTTCTCAATTCGGAATGGTCCTCCCGACATGGCAAAAGTGAATTACCTTCATTGGCTACAGTGCCTTTGTTTCTGATTGCTCTTCCCCATCAGCTTTGCTTGAATATTGCAATAATAACAACAATTCTTTTTTAAATTCTGCATCAGTTCTTAGTATAAGGTTTTTGGAGAAAAATAAAGACAAAAACAAAAGGGAAAATGTGATCAAGGCCGCAGGTCAGCGGCCGAAACGCATCATATGGACCATGCCTTTTTGAAATAAAGCTGCATTTTGATTGGAGTCCGTACCCGTATTGTGTACTGCATTGTCAAAATTGGGAATCTATATATATATGTGAATAAGACCGAACAAGACCTCTTGAAGGACGAAACGCATCGTGGCAGATGTGCGGGGCAAGAAATTAAGATTTACGCACTGCAAAATTGTGTCCGTTTTCGTCCTTATTCGTGAAGTGGATGTTGTGTGGCAAAAGTCCTGGGAGATATATAAATATATAAATATATATATATATATATATATATATATATATATATATATATATATATATTCACTGAAAAAACCATAGGTTTCACACCAGTTATAGTTAGGAATTAGCATTTAAAAAACCTATTAAATTCACTGAAAAAACCATAGGTTTGACCCCAGTTATAGTTAGCTGGAAATTTTACTGATATAAAACCATTGAAATTCACACGTTATAGTTAGTCGGACTCACTATAACTTGCGCGTGCAATGCACTGCTGATGACATCACATATTACATCACTCATGACATGGTCAGTGACATCACTCATGACACCATCCTTGTGACATAGTGACAGACCTCCTTTCACTATAATGTAACCCTTGAGACACATATTCAAAAATAGAAACTGAAATTTTTAAAAAAATGGAGATACCTATATCAGTTACAACAAGCAATTCAGTAATTCCACTATCTATATACACATCCACTCATTCACCAATAGTTTTATATAGTCACTCATACATATACTCACTCATCATATGAAGTGATACACCTATACATCCTGTTACACACCGACATTCATCCAAAAGTTACTCACACACATATTCACACGTGCAAATAAACTATTGGACATCCATTTATTTGAATATAGAGTTATACACACACTTCCACCTTACTTCTATTTAAAATTACACATATTTATTCTCTTAAACAATCACTTATAGAAACACATACTTATTTAAACAGGAACTCTTACAATCTCTTACTCTCACATATACTCACTTATATACATCAATATTCATATATACTAGATTAAAACATATGTAGTTACTGATAAAGACACTAGTGAGACAGTCATTCACTCACTAACAAACACATATAGACACTCATCCACCCATACAGTCCTGTACATATGCTGTCTTCAAAACACATAGAAACAGAGAGTCAGTCACTCATGCATCTATGTGCTAAGTAATACCCCCACCAAACCATATAGACACTCATACTGATACTAAGAGAAACATCTAATAACCCATATACATACGCATGTAGCTACTTACCAACACATGTAGCCACTTATACACAAAGTAAAACACTAATATATATATTTAAATATTTAAACATTACTCACTAATATTTACTTTTTCAGAAAGGCACATATTCACTGGATGGTGTCATCAGTGATGTCATGAGTGATGTCACTGACCATGTCATGAGTGATGTAATATGTGATGTCATCAGCAGTGCATTGCACGCGCAAGTTATAGTGAGTCCGACTAACTATAACGTGTGAATTTCAATGGTTTTATATCAGTAAAATTTCCAGCTAACTATAACTGGGGTCAAACCTATGGTTTTTTCAGTGAATTTAATAGGTTTTTTAAATGCTAATTCCTAACTATAACTGGTGTGAAACCTATGGTTTTTTCAGTGAATTTCATAGGTTTTTTAAATGCTAATTCCTTTCTATATCGAGTTTGTATCCTTTTTTTTTTTACAATTTGCTGTTTTTTTGTAAGTATTCTTTTTTTTATATATTTTTTTTTTTTGCGCTCTTGGTGCGCGCTCCGAGAAGCTTTCAGCTAAGCGCTCCCGTAAGCTTTCCGGTGAGCTTAGCAGAAAGCGCACCCGGAGCGCTATTGTCGCTCGTGAAAAAAAATATGAATGAAAAGATAATAATAATGCAAAACTTTTCGTACTATACAAATAAAATCAGTTTTTTTTAATAAGGAAAATGATTATGCATTTCTGTAAAAGTTTGATGACATCACTTCGGCGCGCAACGTAAGTGCCCTCGGAAGCGCCTACGCTCGCGCCTCGTAAACGCACGCAGAAGCGCCTACGGTCGCGTCATATGTGCGCCCCGGAAGCGCCTCAAATCGCGCCGCGTAAACGCACCCGGAAGCGCCTACGATCGCGCCACGTTTGCGCCCCGGAAGCGCCTCCGCTCGCGCCGCGTAAACGCACCGGAAGTGCTCCGAAGCGCGCAGCGTAAGCGCGTCGGGTCATGTGACCCTAAAATAACACTTTTCATTGGTTGCTAACAGTTTTTTTTACAAAGAATGAAATCCCCACCCATTTCCTTCACTATTGCTTTGTACTTGGAGAGAGCAAGAGCTGTTCTGTGTACTATCTTCATCTCCTACTTTCCTGATCTACAGCAATGGCTGCAAGAGAGTCATCCAGCAGTGATTCAGATGCATTTGTAGATGAGGACCCTCCTACGGAGAAGAAAAAAATCCATTTCATCTGGAAATTTTATAACATCCCTGAAGGTGAAAAAAAAGTCAACGCTCCAAAAGTAACCTGCAAAATATGTGGGAGTACTTTATCCAGAGGCAATCCTCTGAAAAAATATAGTTTTGGTAATGCCAATTTAATCAGGCATGTCAAAAGAAGACACCCAAACAACTTTGCGAGGGAGAGTGTCAGAGACCTGGCACGGAAATTACCCACAGATGGCGGCAGCACCTCCACTGGTGGAGCAACACCTTCGGGACCATCCCGTAGAAGAATGGTCCCTAACATACAGCCAGAGTTTGCAGGCATCAAATTTCTGTGCACGGAGTGTAACGAACTGCTCTGCTATGGGGAGCAGAGTGTTGAACTTATTGCCCTAAAGAAACAGCAACACCGCTGCCCTGACAGTCCCTAAATTTTCACATTTTTTTGCTCCTGTTGAGCCGTTTTTGAATTCCTGTTTTTTGTTTTTCCCTTGACAAAAATCCAAAAAAATTATAAAATTGTTTTAAAAAGCCAAAAAAAGTTCAAAAAGTTCAAAAAACACAAAAAAATATAAAACAACAAAAAGAAGAAAAAAAAAAGTTCTTTTCAGAACTACCTCTAATTTATAAAAAAATGCATTTTTTTGTGAAAAAAATCTGTCATTTTTTTTCTCCTTAGTACGCTCCTCAGTAAGCTCCCCGGTACGCGTACCGGGTGCGCCCCCCGCGGAAATCGAAAAAAAATAATTTTTTTTTGAGGCCCCGCGGGGCCCTTTAATGGCCCCCACATCAAAACTAGGGGGTCAGAGGGGGTGTACTCTTCCCCCTTATTGTCATTTCCCCCTTTCTTTTAGCCACCTCTTGTGTCTCGATTTTACCGAGACACAAGATGGCGGCCGCTCCAGACTGTTTAGAATGTTTACAGACAACTGAGATCCAATCAGCTTCCTGCGCGCAAGTCGCGTGTCGCGCCTCGAGCGCTCTCCGGTGCGCGCACCGGAGCGCGGCTATAGATATATATATTTTTTTGAACCTAAATTACTCAAAATCCACTGGAGCACATATCTTGAGACATAGCAAAGGCACATCGGGCTACCAGTCCCTACAATTTTGCCAAGTTTGGTGGAAATCCATTCAGCCGTTCGAGCTAAAAGTGAAATCGACCGCCCTATGGAAATTAACATGGGGAAAACGCGTTTTGGGACCCCCCTTTTATCTCGGCCCCCGCTTGACGAATCCCCCCCAAACTTTCAGGGAAAGACCGGACCGCCATGAGACCATTTTCCTGAAAATTTCAGGCAGATTCGTCAACCGGCGCCAAAGTTATTCAAAATAGAATGTTGAGATTTAACATTGAAAATTATCCTAACTATAACTACCTACTGGCGACCGCCAGTAGGTAATATGTGTGTGTGTGTGTGTGTGTGTGTATGTATATATATATATATATATATATATATATATATATATATATATATATATATATATATATATATATATATATATATATATATATATATATATACATATATGTGTGTGTGTGTGTCTGTGGGTGTTACCTACTACCAGGAGCCAGTAGATAGACATAGTTAAGACCAAGTTTCTACCAAAAAGGTGATTTTTCGTTGCCTATATATCTTTGTCGCCAATTGATGAATCTTTGTAAAATTTACCAAAACAATTTGCCCATTACTTTAGCTGCTG
Organism: Lissotriton vulgaris; assembly: GCF_964263255.1. NCBI lineage: Eukaryota > Metazoa > Chordata > Amphibia > Caudata > Salamandridae > Lissotriton > Lissotriton vulgaris. Next base: position 173,503,161 of record NC_141688.1, read on the forward strand.
TCTGGAAAGTTTCAGGGTGGTACATCAAGCGAGAGCCTGAAGCGCTAGACAGAATTACACCAAATTTGTCAAAAAGCTAGCATTTGGTCCACAGAGCATACTGTTAGTTATTTGGTGTACATATGTGTATATATAGGTGTATATATAGGGAAGTGGGTCCTCTGCAGATACGGCAGTTCCTGTGCTGTAATCTGATTGGCTACCAACTCTACAACCAGGAAGTGTTGGCAGCCATCTAGCGACCCTGCTTGAACTAAATCCCACAATAAATGTAAAAAATAAAGAAAGGGAGCCTTCCCTGACCCCCTAAAACTGATGGTGTGGTCCCATAGGGATCTAGTTGAGGGTTAAAAATAATTTTTAAATCATTTTTTCGATGAAATCGCTGGTGAATCCGCAGATTCACAGCAAAATTGAAAAAAAAGTGTGGGCTACCACCATGCCAAATTCCGGGAACATGTGGGCATTATAAACAAAGGAGGGGGGTTGCATGGTGGCCCCCTCAAAGGCTTTATAAAAGCCCTGGGGACCGCTACCTCCCCGGGGTACTTATTTTTAATTGTGCTGGGGTTGCCCACTAGGCAAGCCCCATGGGACTGCCAGATCCACAGTGCTTATTTATAATTAATGGGTGGGTCTCGCAGACCCCCCATTACACGTAGACCATCACCTCCCTGAGCTATACGCCCATACAGCCTCTCCTGCAGCCCCAGGGACCGCCACCTTCCTGAGTATAATACCAATTATTTCAGGGAGGGGGGGCTTGTGATACCTACCTCGGCCCCAGGGACCACCACCTCCTCGGTCAGGCACTAATGCAAACAAGCATTGGCTGAGCCAAATGGTGTTGCTCTTGGGTCTTTATAAGTATTTAGTTATGCAGCACAATATCCTTGGTGCAACAACATTAAATGTTTCATGATTAAACACGTATAAGGTCCCATTGGCAATACCTATTGGCTATGCCAATGCTTGTTTCCCTTGTAATTAGAGCTCTATGATGGTCACTTGTGAAATCGCACCGCTGTAGTGTCAAGTTTTAATATTGCCCCCACTCAACTATACAAATTTAATTGATCTCAAAAAGCGTTTTGGTAGGAGGTTTATACTGCTGTGTGGCAAGTTTTTCTGTATATTTTTCTTTTATTTGTATTTATCTAGCACTTGTAGAGCACAAACCAGACCCAAACAAAGGGTACGCCACCGTGTTTTACAATTTAATGATTGACAAGTATAAAATTATCAGCAAATGTAATAATAGAAATGAGTTCTTTATTGGAAAACAAATTTTATTACAGTGAACGTAACACAAATAATAGTTTTGGTAAGGTGGAAACGGTGACCAGATCAAAGCATTTACCAGCAAATATGGCTGAGTAGAGTCATTATCAAATTTGCAGTTGTTGGAGTAGGACTGTAGCTACAGCAGCCCGCCCCCCCAGCTGTGATGTCTCCTGGACTAATTAACACATTTTCAAAGCATCCGGAAATGCCAGTGTGAACAATCAGGGCTCGTCCTACTGTCAGCACACACGTAGGGGGGCACCGGAGGGGGGGGGCATGGTGGGGACTGCTGCATGCCCGCGTGCTGCAGCCCTGTTCTCCATCCCCCCTCCACCCCCACCTCTCTTGAACTGTGTGTATTTATAACCCTTCCCTCTCCGGCACCCTGCTAGGACAGTGCCAAGGGCCCATGCAGGGAAGGCTTATGTATCATGGAAAGGACATGAGAGGGGTGTGGGAGATGGGGCGCGGGGGAGGGACGGGTTGGCGGTGGGACTGGAGATGCTGGATGTAGGATGTGCCCGCCTGGCACTGCTGCGAGGAGTCTGGCTGTGCTTTTGTGATGGAAAGGTTGCCTCGGCTCTGCCTCTCACCTCACCATCACTGGTGCCACGGCAGAGGTTGTGAATCACAGCACATCCCACCATGGCTAAGCGCTTGTGAGGGAGGATTCATGCGGAGGTGAAGAAACTGGAGTCACTGTGTGCTCGTCACTGGGCTGCACAGTGAGCTGATAGGAAGGAGGGCTTGGGGAGGTAACAAGGTCACATGGTGAGTGTGGAGGAGCAGCGCCTGAATCATGTGAGAGACACATGATATTTGCTTCTTGCACCAGAAAACACACCAGGTCTGCAAGAACAGTTTAAATGAGGAGCAGGTATCACGTGAACGTTGTGCGAAAGACCTTTAACCATGAAATAATGAAGAAACACATGTAAGCAGCAAAGCTGAATACAAGAATAGAGCAATAAGCAATGCATATTGTAGTCTGAAAGAAAATGAATTTCTGTAAGTGTGAAACCCATATAAGACAAGCACTAAAAGAAAAGCGCGGCCCGCGGCCGTGAAAGTTAAAGCGACGCGCAACCATGCCCCAATAGTACTCTATTGCCACTATTGCACGTTTGGCGGTTACCTTACGGGAGCGAGCAGCAGGCGCGATAATTGCTAACAGGTGGCGCCACTGCTCGCTCCCGCAGAGGGAAAGGCCAAACGTGCACGAGTGCAATAGAGAGGAGTGCAAAACATGCACGAGTTTGACAAAAGTCCTGAGCGATGGCAAGAGGTCCCTTATAAGCAGCGCTTGCACGCTGCATAGGCGAGACCTAAATAGGAGGGGAGCCATGCTGCCCCATCTTGGAGCCAATAATTGTCCTGGGGGCACCACCCCCCAGGGACAGCTCCTGCTATGCCCGAGGTGCTCACCACCAGGACATAGCTATTTGCAGTGCTTTGATGAGAGCTTTATCGCTCCCTCCAAACCAAAGCAAATCCTCCACTACCAGCAAGCAAGAGCAATGAAAATGCACTTCCTTGCTGGAATAGGAACAGAATTGCTTTCAGACATAGTGAGTCGCTTTTCCATCAGCTCCTTATGTCTGAAAGTCATGCCGGCTCTCACAGGAGGAGGTTAGCTGCCAGGGACCGCAGGAGTGTTCCGTTTCCCTCACGGTCCCAGTGGAGAGTGGGTCCCTGAAGGCACCCAGAACAAATGCGGAGACCCAGGAGTATTGGTTCCCCAGGGCCAAATTTGGGCCGGAGATGGGGTCCATACAGCTCCCTTCCCCATCTCTACATGGTTGTGTCCCAAAGGATGGGGTCCCATGACCAAAATCAGCCTGGAGATGTCGGCTACACGGTCCACTCCCCAGAAAGTATTAAAATAAGTTATCTTGGTTGCTGAGGGTTATTGGGGGCCAAGAACCCCTCCAGTTTCCTCCAGTAAGTTCCACTCCCCTCCCCCTTTCTCCACAACACTGCTAATACGACTATTAGCTAAAACAACATAGAAATTCATATAAAAAAAACAAACGTTAGAGGAATGTTATAGTTAGGCTCAGATTTCACTCATACAGAACCATAGAAATTCAGCAGTATTAGTAACCTGAGCTGACTATATCTTACGCCCCCGCAATGAACTGATTATGACCACAGATATTACATCACAGCGTTTGTATGCCACTTGGTGGACCTCCGCGTAGCCCCGCTATGTACACTCCGCTCGGGGTTAGTACTTACAAACAGACTTATTCACCTATGCAGCCATTCACACACCAATACAGCCTCTCAACACAGCCACTCACTCGCCCATACTAGCGCTCACACACCTCACTCATGCACCTACACAACGAGTTACAAACCCCTTCACACAAGCACTGACATATCTGTACACTTACACATACAGACATTCACACTCACTTTTTAAAGCAACTACTCACACACTAACTCATATAATCAAATACTCACGTAAACAGCCACTCACTCACCCATACTGCCACTTACACACCCAGTTACTGACTCATACAGACACCCACTCACTCACCTATACAGTCACCCATGCATGCATTGACACACCCACTCACTCACTAATATATTCATTCACATACCCACTCACTCATCCACACAGCTACTCATGTACCTACTTATACACCCATAGAGCCACTCACACACCCATACAACCACTCACACACACAACTACTCACACACTCACAAAACTACTTACACACTCACTCACACACCCATACAAACATACAGGTACTCACCCATACATCCTTACAACCACTGACCAGACCATTCACACATCACACATTCACACATCTACAGACCTAGTCAGAATTATCTCTTTCACCCATGCAGTCACTCATGCATGCAATCACACACCCAGACAGCCACTCACACACCCACTCACACACCGATAAAGACAGTCACACAGTAACTCATATAGATAGATAGATAGATAGATAGATAGATAGATAGATAGATAGATAGATAGATAGATAGATAGATAGATAGATAGATAGATAGATAGATAGATAGATAGATAGATAGATAGATAGATAGATAGATAGATAGATAGATAGATAGATAGATAGATAGATAGATAGATAGATAGATAGATAGATAGATATTCTGAATTTTCTCAGGTATTTTTTTGAGTACCAGTGTCAAACTAATGTTGAGGTTACCATTGTGGCGCCAATTCGGGTACTAGGGATTATATATTCTTTATTTGTTATTCTCTACTGTTGCATTTCTTTTTTTCTCACTATACTTTCCATCTCGTGGCATGTGTTCTGTCATCCAATGTTGGCAATCTCTCTTCTTACTGTTTGTTCTTGTGTAGCTACAATGCAGAATATAACACCTCCTCCATTTTTCTTGTTGTCACCAGGTGGATGTCTCATAAAGTGGTCAAAGTGGAAAGAGGTATTTTCTCACTATGCTTCTTCGTTGTTTGCGGCCAGAGGATTAAGATGCTTTTGGAACACCTTCCAGAACTTGATGAAGCAGAAGATTTTAATGAAAATGAGGTATGTATAAGCAAGCTCAGCAAACATTACTTACTCAAAGTTAGCATATTTCTGGAATATTACCATTTTGGTAATAGGTTTCAATTATTGCATGAACCACAGAGCACTATGGGCCTTATTACGATGCCAGTCAGACTAGCATCTGACTGACAATGTTTCAGAAGTGGAATCGACCGACTAGTAGTCGGTAGTACCACTGCCGATATTATGATGTGACTGCCATCGCAGTAGTTGGAAATATTGCCTTTATCATTGTGGCTTATGCTGCGGTCCAGAAAAGGGCCACAGCACAAGCTGCTGCAATTGTAAAGGAATGTTTCTAGACATCTATGCACTGTGTGCCAGGCACCATGTGGTGACTTGTACATAATGCATAGATGTCTGAGGGACATCGCATAAGCCCCCCAGATGACTCAGCGGAAGCTTACAGAGGACGGGTGCCCTACTAGGGGCCCCCAAAGACACTTTCCAACAGACTTTCTATGTCAGAAAGGCGGACATGGAAAGGCTGTCAGAAGGGGACATTTTAATTCCTAAGGCGGTGCCTCGACAGGCACGCCTCCATTGTGGGGATTAGGACTCCGACCAATGCCCCAATGGGATTCTTGATCCTGTCAGAGGCGGCGGTCTTTCACTCCCATGACATCGCTCTGACAACTGACTGTCGGAACTATACCTTGGATGACAGTCCATCTAACATCTTAACTAGGACCTATGTTACTGATTTGCTAAACTAGCTTCTTCGGGTAAATTTAAAGAGGCACTGGAAGTACAAATAAAAGACCTATTTATATTGGAATGTAACACTGAGATAGTCAGGGAGGAGTTCTGGCAAAAGGATGACCCAAAGTAGGATTAATTTATACTTATTTCTAAAAAATGTTGAACACGCTCTTGCTTGTGTCAATGTCATAAAAAAGCGAAAATGGGTCTACAGCTTTTGAAAATGTGCACAGTATTACTAAGACAGAGTGTGAGGTGTGCATAAAAATGTACAGTAAAGTGTTTCAGATGTGGTGCTATAGGTTAAGTCTGGGGGTAGTGGGCGGGACGGGGTTATGTGGAGCGCCACGGAGTTGATAACAAACTCCGTGGCGCTCTGCATAGCTCCACTACGCCACGCGCCTCCCACCGGCCCTATTTTTAACAATTGCTAAAGTGTTAAAAAATACTTTAAAGCCCCTTACTTTATCTGCGGCGTCTGCTGCATCCCTGGCTGGCCTCCTACTCTCTTCATCGTGTTTGCGGTAAAAAGTGTGCATGCGCAAGCACCCATGCATGCACATTTCTCGCAGAAACGGGCACACATGCTCAGCTTTCACCGCGAATGAGTTGTAGAGAGGAGGTGGTCAGCCGGGGACGCCACAGACGCCGCAGATAAGGTAAGGTGCTTTAAAGTTATTTTTTAAAACGTTAGCAATTGTTAATAATAGTGCGGGTGGGAGGCGGGGGCAGGCCAACTCCGCTCCGCCGTGTAGTGTGCAGGATTTTGCCTACTCTGTGTTCTCCGCGGAATGTGGGGTAGGTAAAACTCTGCACACTCCGCGGGCAGAGAGAAGTTCTCCGCCCATGGCTACTATAGGTCATTTGGTGAATAACAAGATGTGTCTTGCTTGGGGTGTCATATTGCAAGTGTGTGGTAAGAAGGGTCTCCTTGGAAGGAATTGTAAATCACAATCCAAAAATGACATGGTGAAAGAGATTGTGATAGATGACGAGTATCATAGTCTTCAGTGAGGTGATGGTTTCAATGAAAGGACAATTATGTTTATATCTCAATATTTGAAAGAACCAGTGCTTAGGTATTCAGTAATAAAATCAGTGGCTCTTTGTAGATATTGGGCCATCATAAAGTTCAAAAATGTTTTTGTGGGGTACCAGGTTTGTCGTGTAGTTTAATCACCACCAGTCAAAGATGTATTTCTTAAGAAAGGGTTAGATGTGATTACCAGCAGAATTTGTACATGGGTGATTTCTCTGTAGAAGTTTGATATTCAAGTGGGCTACATTCCAGATGAGTAAAAAAAATTTGCAGGCTGTCTTTTTAGGTTGGTCTGTTCCACCCAGATGAAAGATGTTTATCTGGATGATGTGTGGAAATTGGATGATTTTAATGTCTGTGAAATCTTGTGTGTTATGTTTAGTAAAAATGAGTGGAGTAGTTCTGTCCTAAGTGACAATTGACCTAATTCTGACTTTGGTGGTCCCCCAGTGGTGCCACCACCGCGCCGACCTCTGGAGGACAATAAAGGCCGATTGTAATTCATGCCGGCCAGCAATGCATCAACGAACTGGCGGTGGTGGTCTATTAGGCACATAGGTGATGCTAATATGCAGACCGCGCTCTCAGAGTGCCGATTCCACATTCCTACAATGTGTGGCATGGATGTCACACCATACAGGAACTAAGGGTACAATTCCAGGGGGCACAACAGGTAGCAGGGGACTCTGGTAGAGCCCCTATAACTCTCTGCAACCCTTTACATGGCGAGCTCACCATCATGAAAGGGGTGGTGGAAAGCCAACTCATAATATACTTGGCGGTGCCGCAGCGGCACCATCAGCATATTGTAGCTACCTGAACATCGAGGGACTGCTGCAAGATCCTGGATCCCGGCAGATACAGTGGTCCTGTGGTAGACCAACACACTTGTAATACTGCGGGCAGGCCCGCAGTGTGGCGGTGGCCAGATCTCCTTTTGATGTACTCTGATCAACTCTTCCCTCAAACGAGATACTTTCCCAGACTGTCTAAAGGTTTGTCAAATCTCTCCCTTTTGAGAAAAAAAATCACTGGACCCCAATAACCTAAACACCTTCTGCTCAGTGTCCACCCTTTCTTCTTCAGTGAGGTGATGGAAAAGCTGCATAGCCTCTCAGTTGTCATTGTGACCTCCTAGGCACTCACCAATCTTGCTTCAGATAAGGTTACATCACCAAGAATGCAATTCTGCTAATCATTGATGACTGACTCTGTATCCTTGTCACTGGAAACTCACATCTTCTTGTTCTTAACCAATCACCCGGTTTTTTTTGATACACTCAACCACCATGCATTGAACAGCATCCCGAGGAAATGAATGGGCATTGAAAGTATACTTGTTGGCTGGGCTACCTCCTATATGGGAAACTACTGATGAGAAGGGTACTTTTTGGAGCTGTGCCTCTAATCGGGTCAGCCTGCAACAAAGATTTCCTTTTTCTTGACCCTCTTTTATTTAACCCCTATCTTCAGCCACTTTGTGAGGCTCTTAGAAACTCTGGGATACTCTTTCACCTGTTTACTGACGATATCCAGATCTACCTAAAGGTCCCATCCCCGGACATTACCATTCTCGCCAAGAACTTGGAAAGAATTCATACATGGATGTGAATTCACCACCTTTAACCTTTGAAAACAGAAATATATCTCATATCTCCAAAGAATTCCAACCTACCTGTACAAGAATTGTTCAGAACGCGTAGTCACTTCGCTTCATCCTTGACAATCGGCTCAACCTCCATATCACGTCCGAGTCTAATCACGACCATGGGCAAGAGTGCCTAGTTAGCCAGCCTCTTTTTTGGATCTGCAGGATCAGGCAGCTGGAAAAGGACTTCAAATCAGATGTTGAGTCATTTGTTTTATGACTATGGAAACTCGCTCCTCTCAGGCATTCCCAAAGCACTCTTGGCTCCACTCAGAGCAGTTCTACCAGATGCCTCCCTCTTTATTACTGGACACAAGAAATGTTACCACATCACTACTCTGCTATCGCTTCAATGGTTTGGTATTGAGGTGATAGGAAACAACCTTTACCAAGCAGTCACTACATCGCACTACACTTACTACGCAGTCATTACATTGCAACATCCTTTACAACGCATGTCACTACAACGCAGGCATTTCATCGCATACCATTACCATGCATGACACTACATCGCATGTCACTACAACGCAGGCATTACAACGCATACCATTACAATGCATACCACTACAACGCATAGTACCCCTACACTGTGCAACACTTACTCTACAGTTGTACACCCTAGAGTTAGAATAATAATTGTAAGACCTAAAATATCCAATGGTTACCTTAAATGCAATGTAATGGTATACGTTGTAATGGTATGCGATGTAAAGGTAGTATGCGATGGTTGGAATGCATTGTGAAGGTAGTTTTTTAATATGCGATGTAGTGTCATGCGATGTAATAGAATGCGTTGTAGTGGATGTTGCGATGTAAATACTGCGTTGGATGTGCATGCGTTGTAAATGTATGCGTTGTAACGTCATACATACGAGGTGAGAGCTCAGTTTAATAGTGCTTACACCACACACAAGGCGCTGCTTTCCTCTTTGCCCATCTACCGAACTGGGAAATAAAAAAATCTTGGGCTCGAAATGTGGTTTTAGAAACGCACAATCCAATTTCCTAGAGTCTGCAACCTGCAAATGAAACGATAACATGAACCTGTCGTTCTCAGGAAGTGTCACAAGAACCTGGATCTCCCTCTGACTCTTCATATTACCCCTGCCTTGAACCTTTGATGAGGAACTCACAACTCGTCCATCTGACAGACACATTCATCTACGATCTACCACACACTCTTGCATGTGCTTTTCTCTTTTCCTGCACTGCATCTTAAGTACATTCTCACAGTGAGTGTTGTTAATTGTTGTCTTTTACTGCAGTGATGCCCCCGGGCCATGTTCACGCTATTTATCATAAAGATAAATAAATAATGTCCTATTTGTGTATTGCACCTGAACCTATCACCCATCTCCGAATGATCTTGCATGTGTGATCCTGGGCATTCACTTCGTTTCCCTGTACAAATGTTTTATTCTTTGTTGAAAATGTAGGCGTTCAAGGTGATACAATAGACGGTGTGCGCTATAGAAACAAAACACATAGACGGTCATGAGCCTCCTCCCCCCTATCCCCCCCCCTCCCCCCCCCAAGCACAAACACTAACACACTCGCCTCTTCCCACCATTTCCTTTTTTTTAGTTAAACTTCCAGGCCTGCACTAGCCTGTGGGTGGACGGTTAACTCGCCAATGACTCCTGCTTCAAATTGCTTCCATGCCGGGCGCGTCATGTTTGCTATTTTCTTAATTAGCACCATCATCATCAGCGCGCGCTTCCCCGGGTCTCCTGCCTTCGGCGTCCGGCACGCCATGCTGAGGGGGGCAGGGGCGGGGCAGGGGGGGAGTTTGTGGTCCTTATTGATGGCACTGTTTCTTTTCCGAAGAGGACCAGGCACGTGACCTGCAGTGGGGATATCAAAGGAAGGGCCCGGGCCCGTGTCTCACGCCACGAGACTGGTTGCTAAACCTCCAGGCCCGTCTCGCTCCACAGATATCCATGCACTCACCAGCGAGCCCCACTCTCGTGATCTGTAAATTGTCTGGTGACCATGTTTGTGCACATACAAGAAGTAAAAAAAACAACCTATAGCTTTGATGTGGTTCTGTTTCTGTTAGAGGATGCGGCCTGCACTTGTGGTCTGGGGATACTTTTAATTATGCCTCTTATCCAGAAACGCCGTAGCAGTCTGTGGTCACTGGGTGGGACTCGGGGGTGATTTGATATAGTGCCCCCCCCCCCTTCTCAAAGCAGAAGGAGCTTCCTGCTCAAGTAGCCTGCCACATAGGCTTCTGTACCCTAACCGGAAGTGTGCAGTTTAACATGACATCGAGAATAATGAACACAACATTTACCTTATTTGGCCCCGAGTAAGGATTTGACCCGGAAAAGGGGAGCTGACCAAATAACCTTATCCACTTATAAAATATTTATGTAGAGCTCTACTCATCAGTTGTGCCTAGAATCTTAATTAAAAGGTGCTATAAGTCCCCAAACCATTGGCAGTTATTTTATTGAGCGCAGAAAGATGAAAAGCCGGGTTGTTGTTGCCAGGATTAGAAATGTGGGTTGTGGATTTCAGGACCAGCGTTAACCCACTGAGCTATCTCTCTAATTTTATCTTCACATTCTTTACCTTCACTTTGTTCCATAACCGCTTAGCACGTTGATTAAAAATAATCTAGAATGCTTTCCCTCGCATAATCAATCAATCACGCAGGGAGTTTAAAACGCGCTACTCACCTGTGAGGGTCTCAAGTTGCTATGGGGGGGGGGGGGGCAGCTCTGGTCAGTCGAAGAGCCATGTCTTGAGGGCCTTCCTGAAGATGTGCAGGGTGGGTGTGCTTCTGCTGTCAATCAGGAGCTCATTCTAGGTCTGGGCCGTGATGTAGGAGTAGGTTCTTCCACCAGTTCTTGCTTAGCAGGTGCACGCAGGTTCGGCGAGGGCGAGGTCAGCGGATCCAAGGTTTCTCTTGAGTACGTGGAAGAAGATTCTATTGTTGAGATATTGGGGTCCGGTTTTGTGGAGGCATTTGTAGGCATGGGTAGGTAACTTGACAGTTACTCTCTTCTCGATGGTGAGCCAGTGGAGGTTACGCAGGTGCTGGGAGATCTGTTTGTGCCGAGGAATGCCAAGGACGAGTCTGGCTGCGGTGTTCGATATGGTCTGGAGTCTGTGGAGCAGAGACTTGTTGATCCGGACATAGTGGGCGTTTCTGTAGTCCAGTCTGTGGTTTTGAAGGTGGCATTGATGGTGCATTGTAGTTCCGATGCCATGGCGGCGGCGGCTCAGTGGAAGATATACGGGGGGCAAGGGTCCGTGGCAGCTTCCGAGTGGATGCCTTTCATGGTCGATGTGGTATCTTCGTTGGTGACTGGGGTCCAGCAGGATATGGTGGCCTGGCTGGTGTATCTGAAGGAGGGAGTGGTTTCAGAGTTAGGTGTCTAATCATTGTAATTGTCTTAGAGGCCCTTGATTTTCAGATGGAAGTAAGAGCTGAGCTTGTTGCAGAGGTCTTGGGAGGGGGTGATGTCCATGGTTTCGCTGGGGAGTTTGGTGAATTCCTGGATTATGCTGAAGAGTTCATTAGAGTAGCTGGAGTTGGTGAGCATCTTGTTCTAGATGAAGGTTCTTTTGGTGGATCTGATGTGTTGGTTGTATTCTGTCATGGCGTTCTTGTAGGTGGTGCAGTCTACCGAGAATTTGCTGTTTCTCCAGTTCTTCTCAAGACGTCTGCAGGTGCATCTGGTTTCTTGGAGCTCGGGAGTGTACCAGGTGGCCTTTCTGGGGCACTGTCTGTCAGGATTACGCGGGGTACTAGCTCATCTGCGTGCAGTGACAAGTCACACATGATAGAATATCAGGAAGGCAGCCAGGTGTAGTGAGGTGGAAGAGAAAGAGTAGTTGAGAAAAGATGTTGGTGTGTAAAAAGATGAGCTAATTAGGATGGAGGCAAGTGCCCATGTAAAAACCAGACCCAAGTACTTGGATGCTTTTGTGTGTGCCTAGTGGGGAACCACAGCTGGGATGGTGCCTGTTGTCAAGCCTGTTTTTATGGGTAGTTGTTTTTGTTTTTTTCTTTTTTATTGTGTTCCAGTGTGTTAGAGGCTGGCCTGAAATATCATGTACACTTCTGTAAGAGAACACCCTGCACCAGTCCAGACAAGCCTTATAGTGTAACAAAAGGTGGGGTGGTTTGAGTTAAGTGTGGAACTGGCGCCTCCTGAGTGTGCATAATTTGGTGTTCACTATCTATGCGGTGCAAAAGTTGAGGAAAATACACACCCTGAACCCTCCCACTGGACCGTCTGCAAGGTCCACTATTGAACTGTTACACTTGTCCTATGCACACGCTGGTATTGTCAACATTAGTTTCTAATTATACATCTCATGACATAATCGCATATATGTAGCACGTAGAACACAGTAAGATCAATTATTGTTTTAGCTTTTTTAATATTTAGTCGTTGGGTGTTCTTCTGTTCCTTTATTTCAAACGAAATTGCCCAGCCAACACGTTTAATTGTGGGAAATTTCCCAATCGACAAATTCAGGGCTGACTAGCAATTGGACGATATCAGTCCCGTTCTCCCCGCCGGTTCCACTTCTGTCCTGGCTGTGTGTGAGTATCCCTTTGTTTCTAAATGTTACAACTATTCTCCCACGCTGCGGTGTTTCTAACACTTGGTAAGTGTAATACTTGATTTTCAGATGGCAGTAAGAGTCGAGCTTGTTGCAGAGGTCTTGGGAGGGGGGATGTCCATGGTTTCGCTGGGGAGTTTGGTGAATTCCTGGATGATGCTGAAGAGTTCATTAGAGTAGCTGGAGTTGGTGAGGATCTTGTTCTGGATGAAGGTTCTTTTGGTGGATCTGATGTGTTGGTTGTATTCTGTCATGGCGTTCTTGTAGGTGATGCAGTCTACCGAGAATTTGCTGTTTCTCCACTTCTTCTCAAGACGTCTGCAGGTGCATCTGGTTTCTTGGAGTTCGGGAGTGTACCAGGGTGGCCTTTCTGGGGCACTGTCTGTCAGGATTACGCAGAGGTACGAGCTCATCTGCGTGCAGTGACAAGTCACATATGATAGAATATCAGGTAGGCAGCCAGGTGTAGTGAGGTGGAAGAGAAAGAGTGGTTGAGAAGAGATGTTGGTGTGTGCAAAGATGAGCTAATTAGGATGGAGGCAAGTGTCCATGTAAAAACCAGACCCAAGTACTTGGATGCTTTTGTGTGTGCCTAGTGGGGAACCACAGCTGGGATGGTGCCTGTTGTCAAGCCTGTTTTTATGGGTAGTTGTTTTTGTTTTTTTCTTCTTTATTGTGTTCCAGTGTGTGAGAGGCTGGCCTGAAATATGATGTGCACTTCTGTAAGTGGACACCCTGAACCAGTCCAGACAAGCCTTATAGTGTAACAAAAGGTGGGGTGGTTTGAGTTAAGTGTGGAACTGGCGCCTCCTGAGTGTGCATAATTTGGTGTTCACTATCTATGCGGTGCAAAAGGTGAGGGAAATACACACCCTGAACCCTCCCACTGGACCGTCTGCAAGGTCCACTATTGAACTGTTACACTTGTCCTATGCACACGCTGGTATTGTCAACATTAGTGTCTAATTATACATCTCACGACATAATTGCATATATGTAGTACGTAGAACACAGTAAGATCAATTATTGTTTTAGCTTTTTTAATATTTAGACGTTGGGTGTTCTTCTGTTCCTTTATTTCAAACGAAATTGCCCAGCCAACACGTTTACTTGTGGGAAATTTCCCAATCGACAAATTCAGGGCTGACTAGCAATTGGACGATATCAGTCCCGTTCTCCCCGCCGTTTCCACTTCTGTCCCGGCTGTGTGTGAGTATCCCTTTGTTTCTAAATGTTACAACTATTCTCCCACGCTGTGGTGTTTCTAACACTTGGTAAGTGTAATACTTAGGGGCTGATTCCGATTCCGGTCGAAAGGGCACCGAATCGGCCTTGGCATTAGCGGATATGATTCTGAGGCTGTATTTCCGTCTGACTCGTACACTGGTCTGGACGTCGTAGTACGATGAAAACAAACGCGAAAGCTCCGTACGACTCGGTCACAAGCAAACCGTGGCGTGCAATGGAGACGTTTCATGACCAAGCTAGTACGATGCTCGATTCGGACAGTCTGATCGAGTCGGAGCATCCAGCTCGCAATAGCTCCCGGAGTTGTAATTTGGGGGTCCGTTTCAGACCCCCTGTTACCTGCAGCCTTGCGACTTGGACACAGGGGGAGATCCCTGGGTATTCCAAACACAGGCATGTACGGTGCGGATGGCACCGACACGTACCCACTGTAGGGGGAGCACTTGTCAACGACGTACCCATTCAGTCAATGGGAGCCCATGTACGCGTCGTACGACCGGCTCCCATTAACTTCTATGGGTGTCCGACCGAACCGAGTCCCACAGCAAACGGCCTTATTGTACTCGCTCGGTCGGACTGCAGGAGTCCGGATCGGTTGGAAAATACCCTGAATCCATCTCGGTCGGAGTGCTTTCCGACCCAGATCGGAATCGGCCCCTTAGTGATCAAATCCGTAGTGTCCAGTAGCATTCCATTTGTCTTTAATCACTGCCAGAGGTGGGTGTCTGAGTGAGTACGCCACATAACTACATTTATTTATTTATTATTTATTTATTTATGCGTTTTTATAGAGCGCTGACTTTAGCCGAGGGTGTCAGAGCGCTTCACAATAGGAACAGAACTGAAACATGAGAACATTACAAGTGAACAAATTACAAAAGCAAAAGTTACATTACATAAGGCGAAAGTGACAATTGTGAGCAAACAAAATACAAGAGGTAGCAAACGGTGCATTACAGGAGGAAAAAGCTACGTGTGCCTGTTACAAAAAGTGTACAAAGTACAAGTAGAGGTATAATACTGCAGTCAATGGAGGACACTCAAACACAAGAACAGACGTTACGTAGGCAGTGGTGGCACTTGTGCAAGTATCGAAAGCAAACAAAATATAAGTGGTAGCAAACAGTGTGTTACAAGAGAACAGTGATGTGTGCATGTTACAAAGGAGTACCAAACACAGGTAAAAGGGTATTACTGCATAAATGGCAGTCTCTCAAACCACACGAACATAGTCATAGTCCATAGTCATGGAGAATAGAAATTTTCTATACTAAAGGGTCTTCCTTCAGATAATAGTGAGGGCATGAATTAACTTTGAAAGTGTCTTTGAAGGAGGAGAACTTTGAGGTCAGTTTTGAAGGCCTGGGAGGAGATGGTGGTCCGGAGCTGAGATGGAAGTGAGTTCCAGATTCTCACTGCGTTGCCTGAAAAGGATTGGGCCATCAATCTTTCCTTCTTGAAAGTGGGAGGTTCAAGCAGTAGATTTTTCGCATTTCGTGATGGTCTAGAGCCTCCAGGGAGTTTCAGTTTATTCGCCAGATAGCGAGGAGAGGCGGAGTCCAAGGCTTTGTGGGTGATGCAGGCAGTCTTGTAGATAGATCTTGCCTCGATGGGAAGCCGACCCGTGTATACCTGGACTGGTTTCCAGATAAACTACAGGAAACTGCCACTGCTGGAGAAGGAGAAAGTGACCGGTGGAATCTGATGGTGGATTCTAGTTGAGAGGTACCTGCAAGCAGAGGCGACAAAGTCTCTGTTGCTCAGGAGTGACCCGTACACCTGGAAGACGAATGCCCACCAATGTCGGGTGTTACAGGATGCTTATGTGTGTGTCTAGTGGGGAGTAAAGTAATTTAATTGTAATTAATTAATTAATTAATTATTGTATTAATTAATTATTCAGTATTTAATAATTTATATTGTTAATTAAGTTAATTAATTAATTGCTAATTAATTATAAAATGATTAATAACAATTAATAATTAATTTCTAATTATGTTAATTGCATTTTATTTGATTAATTAGCGATTAATTAGATATTCATTATTAATAATTACTTTGTAAATATGTCATTTGTGAATTTTGTGAATTTTGTTTAGGACAGGGTTGATAAGGGGGTAGGGTAGTAAGTAGTTTATTTTGAATGTAATTTTTATTATTTATTATATTATGTTTACTAAAAGTAATTTTATTTGGTTAATTGTATGAATTAATTTAGATTTGATGGTTATTATTTTATTGATAATTGTTTTTTGTTAATGAATTAATTGTTAATTAATTATGTTAATTTATTAATATTTTACAATATTGCGGGTGACGTTTATAGGGAAAAATGGTGGGAGGTTAATTAATTTTGAAAAAAAATTACTTGTTAAATACTGTTAATTATATAGAAGGATTTGGTGTACTAAATTATTCCCTCACACTGTCCAACACTTTCCCTACTGTTACACTTGGTGGAGTGGGAATATTATTCACACCCGCTATCCAACACTTTCCCTACTGTAGTATTCGAGTTGGAATAGTACTTTTTTTCCTCCTGCTATCTGACACTTTCCCTACTGCTGCACTCACTGGAGTGGGAATAGTTATTTTACCCAACCGCTATCCAACACTTTCCCTACTGTTGCACTCACTAGAGTGGGAATGTAATTTTTATCCTACGGCTTCCAACACTTTCCCTACTGCTGCACTCGCTAGAGTGGGAATAGTAATTTTAACCCACCCGCTATCCAACACTCTCCTTACTGTTGCACTCACTGGAGTGGGAATAGTAGTTTTTATGCACCCCACACTTTCCCTACTGTAACACTGGTTGAAGGGGAAATACTAATTTTATCCTGTACTCTATGCAACTTATTTAGTATTGTTATATTTAATGTAGTGTAAAATAATATTTTAAATTATTTTTATGTTTTAACCTCATCATTTTTTTATATCGATACAATAGGTTTATATATATATATATATATATATATATATATATATATATATATATATATATATATATATATATATATATATATATATTTAACACTCCTTCGCCGCTTGGACGAAAGTAATGGGCGCACTCCCTCAAACAACACGATCTACGCGTTTCAGTGCTCCTAGCACCTTGCTCACGATCACTTTCTCTAGTTTTTTGTTACACATTTAAAGCAATCTCAGTGTTAGATGTTACATCACATCCTGTTTTTAGTCGCTAGGCATTCTGGTATTTGTGGTTTTTTAACAAATTATTTTAAAAAAAGGTCTTTAAGCGAAATTAAACCATTTGACAAGAGAAATCAAAAGACATCAATCAACATATTGCTTTTGTGCTTTTTTGATGATGTTGGCTAACATTGTGATTTATCGCTAGCTCTAGTCCGTTTACATCCCTCTAGTGGGATTTGTTGACTGTTTGTTAATAAGGATCCCTTATTTTTAGTTTTAACTTTCATGCACGATAATATCTGACATTATAATTTTACACCATTATTTTTGTCAACACTTTTTCCTTTTCCATCCCTCTAGTGGGATTTGTCAACTATTTGTTAATGAGGATCCCATTATTTTTGGCGTCATCAAGTCTTGTTTTTGAAATGGTTTTCAACCTCACCAGTTCACTTGTTTTGTTTCTTATTTGTCCATGTTAGAGATGAATATATAACTCTTCTGATTGGTTCAGGCCGTGCGGGCTTAAAGTTCTAAAATTTAGGATGTGGCGTGACTCCTTTTGTCTCAGAATTTTTTCGCGATCTCCTCTACGTATGTTCTTTGGGACAGTTTCTATTCCAAAGAATTTCAGTTTTAACCAATCTCCGTTGTGCTTTAGCTCCATATGTTTTGCCACTGTGTTGGCTCTTCCTTATGTACTGTGACTATCACATGCTCCATTATTTGTTTTTTTAGTTCTCCTTTGGTGCTACCCACGTACATGAGGGGGCATGGACATTCTATTCCGTAGACTGTGAATTCAGTATTACATGAAATTAATTGTCGTATCTGCCATTTTTTGTTGTTACGCAATGATATTTCCTTCGTTTGTTTGGCAATTTGGCGCATTTTGCAACCATAACATTTCACGAAGCCAGTGGTTTTAAGTCAGTCTTTCTTTTTGGTGAGGAGTTATACAGACAATCCAGCGGAACCGCAATGGGTTTTTCATTTAGCCCGAATTATGCGTGTCTCACAATGGGATACTGGGAAAAGGAAATAGCCTGGGCACCCGAACATGATCAGTTCACTTGCAAAATTATGTGCTGGATAAGGTTTATAGATGACCTTTTGATCATCTGGGATGGAACCAAAGAAGAATTCCAGGATTACTACAAGATCATCAATAGCAGTATGACAGGGCTAACCTTTACATACGAAATCACCAACAAAGAAGTAACATTCTTGGATACCCACATCTATATCAAAAACAATCCGATCCACACGACGTTGCACAGAAAAGAAAAGGCTACCAACGCAACATTAGAAGCGACAAGCTTCCACCAGGCCTCCCTGATCTCAAGCATCCCATATGGGGAGTTTCTTCGCATCCGAAGAATATGCAGCGAAGACTCTGAATGGCAAAAACATAGTGCCACAACAAAACAAAGATTCAAAAATCGCAAATATAATCAGGGGAACATTGGGAAATGTTGGAAAAGAGCCAATGAAAAACCGAGACAAGTATGCCTAAAACGATCGAAAAAAGAAAAAAGCGATCAAGAACCCATCAGACTTATCACTGATTACTCAGAAAACAGTAAAAAACTTGTTCAAATCATGAGAAAAAATTGGAAGATCCTACATTTGGATGACACTTAAGGGAAGCTAGTGTGGCAACACTCAGTGGTAACATACAGAAGAGCACCCAATTTAAAGGATCAGTTGATTCACAGTCATTGCAAACCTAACAAAAAGAAAGACTGGCTTAAAACCACTGGCTTCGTGAAATGTTATGGTTGCAAAATGTGCCAAATTGCCAAAAAAACGAAGGAAATATCGTTGCGTAACAACAAAAAATGGCAGATAGGACAATTAATTTCATGTAAAACTGAATTCACAGTCTACGGAATAGAATGTCCATGCCCCCTCATGTACGTGGGTAGCACCAAAGGAGAACTAAAAAAACGAATAATGGAGCATGTAGGAGCCACAGTACATAAGGACAGAGCCAACGCAGTGGCAAAACATATGGAGCTAAAGCACAACGGAGATTGGTTAAAACTGAAATTCTTTGGAATAGAAACTGTCCTAAAGAACATACGTGGAGGAGATCGTGAAAAAATTCTGAGACAAAAGGAGTCACGCCACATCCTAAATTTTAGAACTTTAAGCCCGCACGGCCTGAACCAATCAGAAGAGTTATATATTCATCTCTAACATGGACAAATAAGAAACAAAACAAGTGAACTGGTGAGGTTGAAAACCATTTCAAAGACAAGACTTGATGACGCCAAAAATAATGGGATGCTCATTAACAAATAGTTGACAAATCCCACTAGAGGGATGGAAAAGGAAAAAGTGTTGACAAAAATAATGGTGTAAAATTATAATGTCAGATATTATCGTGCATGAAAGTTAAAACTAAAAATAAGGGATCCTTATTAACAAACAGTCAACAAATCCCACTAGAGGGATGTAAACGGACTAGAGCTAGCGATAAATCACAATGTTAGCCAACATCATCAAAAAAGCACAAAAGCAATATGTTGATTGATGTCTTTTGATTTCTCTTGTCAAATGGTTTAATTTCACTTAAAGACCTTTTTTAAAAATAATTTGTTAAAAAACCACAAATACCAGAATGCCTAGCGACTAAAAACAGGATGTGATGTAACATCTAACACTGAGATTGCTTTAAATGTGTAACAAAAAACTTGAGAAAGTGATCGTGAGCAAGGTGCTAGGAGCACTGAAACGCGTAGATCGTGTTGTTTTCATTGCTGAAGAGATCTAAATAAATCAATTTGTGGAACTCAGAGGGAGTGCGCCCATTACTTTCGTCCAAGCGGCGAAGGAGTGTTAAATAATTAACGGCGAGGTTCTGCCGTAGGGACCGCACCCACACCGAGCGCTCAATGGCCGGGAAACTGGGAACCGGCGTGTGAAGAATATATATATATATATATATATTCTTTGAAAAAACCATAGGTTTAAGGCCTTATATAGTTAGGAATTAGCATTTAAAAAACCTTTAAAATTCACTCAAAAAACTATAAGTTTTAGGGGTATTAGAGTTAGCTGGACATTTCACTCATACAAAACCATTGAAATTGCTCCTATATAGTTAGTTGTACTAACTATATTTCGCGCACCCGCAATCCACTGCTGATGATGTCACATATTACATCATTCATGACATGGTCAGTGACATCACTGATGACATCTCAAATGACATCACTGATGACCTCACTGATGACATCATCCAGTGAATGTGGTTTGCTTCGTTATTTAAATATGCATTATATATATAGCAATTTGCATTGAAGAATGAGTGGATATATAAAAATAAATATTTGGATGGAGGATTTAGTAGCAGTGTAATTGACTGTTTACTTAACCAATTTATAGTGTCTTACTAAATATAGTGGATAGTGACTAAACTGTTTGAATATCTGTATCACTTTGTCAGTTGTTGTGTAAACTGGTTCTCCAGTTGGTTACTAACTATGTGAAAGTATATCAGTTATTGATTAGTTAACTGAGTATTTGTATGGGAGAGTGAATGTGTGTGTGGTTCAGTGGGGGGGGTGTGACTGCCCAAAGATGTGTGAATAGTTGTTTCACTAGATATATGAAGTTAAAACTTCATGTTCTAACAGTTGTTTGGGTGAGTGAATATCTTTATGGGTGTGGTGATGAGCAAATATATTTTTCAATGGTACATGTCCAACAAACTAGAAAAATAAAAGGCAGTGTATGTGTCAGTTGTTGTATATAAATACGTATACATAAGACTCAATGATTGTGTGAGTGACTGTATGGATAACTTTATACTTGTAATAATGATTTTATAATTCACTAAGTATGACTTACTATCTAAATGAATAGATGAAGTTGTGTTTGTATAAGTGTGTAGCTAAGTAAATATGTAAGTATGATCCATTGTTTGCATAAGTGAGTAGGATGACTTCATATGTGAATAGGATGTGTGCTGGTGTGTAATGTCAATTTAGGTGTATACATATTTTTGATAGTGTTCTATTGTTCATTGACAGCATGTATTAGTGAATCTACAGGTAAGTGATTAGATGTGTGATTAAATTGGCTTCGATTATGTTATTGAAATGTTTATACAGTGTTTTTAATGAACTTTTAAATTTTAACTAAAAATCTTTTTAAATTAACAAACACATTTTAATCCGGTATTGTGGAAATTCAATTAACTAAGACATAAGCAAAACCTGTAAACAGTGACATATTCATGTATATAATGGTTTATAGATATTTTATGATTATACCTACTGTCTTTTTTATGAACTTTTATGATATTTGTATCGAAATAAAGTGAATTGAATTGAATTTATTAGATGTGTGTATACATCTATGAATCACTGAGTGGGTTTTTAGATACTTGTATTGCTGTAACAATGGATTCAAATATGATACTCTGTATTTTACAAAGAGTGATGAAAGATTTTACTAGTGTACGAAAAGGTGTATGTGATTGTCACGCGGATGATGTCATCAGTGATGTCATCAGTGATGTCATTTGAGATGTCATCAGTGATGTCACTGACCATGTCATGAATGATGTAATATGTGACATCATCAGCAGTGAATTGCGGGTGCGCGAAATGTAGTAAGTACAACTAACTATATAGGAGCAATTTCAATGGTTTTGTATGAGTGAAATGTCCAGCTAACTCTAATACCCCTAAAACTTATAGTTTTTTGAGTGAATTTTAAAGGTTTTTTAAATGCTAATTCCTAACTATATAAGGACTGAAACCTATTTTTTTCAGTGAATTTCAAAGGTTTTTTAAATGCTAATTCCTAACTATTTAATGCCTGAAACCTATGGTTTTTTTCAGTGAATTTGCAAGGTTTTTTAAATGCTAATTCCTAACTATATAAGGCCTGAAACCTATGTTTTTTTCAGTGAATTTCAAAGGTTTTTTTAATGCTAATTCCTCACTATATAAGACCTGAAAGCCCACCAGGAATCTCCAGTATGCATCAGGGGACTACATTGCAGAGAGGTGTAATGAAGCCATGCCCCTTTTTACACCTCCCTGCAACGCAGCCCCCGTGCATGTTTGAAGAGGGGGAACTAATTCCCCTTGCATACTGGGGGTGCCTGGGGGCCAACTAGCCCACCTGGAACCTCCAGTATGCGCCAGGGGGCTACATTGCAGAGGTGTAATGAGGCTATGCCCCTTGTTACACCTCTGTACAATGCAGCCCCCTGGCACATTTGCAGAAGGGGAACTAATTCCCCTTGCATACTGGGGGTCCCTGGGGGCCAACTAGCCCACCAGGAGCCTCCAGTATGCGCCAGGGGGCTGCATTGCAGAGAGGTGTAATGAGACCACACCCTTTTTTACACCTCTCTGTAACGGAGCCCCTGTGCATATTTGAAGAGGGGGAATTAATTCCCCTTGCATACTAGGGGTCCCTGGGGGCCTACTAGCCCACCTGGAATCTCCATTATGTGCCAGGGGGCTGCATTGCACAGAGGTGTAATGAGGCTATGCCCCTTTTTACACCTCTCTGCAACGCAGGCCTCTGGCGCGTTTGCAGAGGGGGACTAATGTCCCTTGCATACTGGGGGTCCCTGGGTCATGTCTACCCAAACGCCGATATTCCGAATGATTGAAAATGACTTTTCTTGAGAAACATTTGGATTTGGATTATCATGTCCGATACTTTGGAATTTTTGCAAGACTGACTTAGAGGATGCTATAAATTACTCAAGTCTGCCCGAATTGTGTGGGTAAAATTGTTACCTAGTCACTTTGAATAAGAATGTACTTACGTCTCGTCTAACATTTGGAAGAAATATCTAGTTATATGACAACAGGATACCAACATAACTTGAAGGAAATAGGAACGCCCTGAAGAAGTTCTGTTGTACAGAACAAACGCGTCGGCTGGCTGTGGTACATAAACTTAAGGAAAATAAAAGCATTTGAATATACACCAAGATTCAGCACTTCAATAAGGACTCTAAGTGATATGATTTGATTGGACTTATTGTGCAAGTGGTGCTGTGCCAAACTTTGGAATATTCTCTACTACTCTCTACTACTTACTCTCTACTACTCCTCTACTCTCTAATACTCACTCTCTACTACTTTACTAATCTCTACTACTCTCTCTCTACTACTCACTCCCTACTATTCACTATCTACTACTCACTCTCTACTACTCTCTACTCTACTACTCACTCTCTACTACTCTCTCTCTACTACTCACTCTTTACTACTCACTCTCTACTACTCTCTACTACTCACTATCTACTTCTCACTCTCTACTACTCTCTACTACTCACTCTCTACTACTCTCTCTCTACTACTCTCTACTACTCACTCTCTACTACTCACTCGACTACTCACTCTCTACTACTCTCTACTACTCACTCTCTACTACCCACTCTCTACTACTCACTCTTTACTACTCTATACTACTCACTCTCTACTGCTCTCTACTACTCACTCTACTACTTACTCTCTACTACTCTCTACTACTCACTCTCTACTACTCACTCTCTACTACTCTCTACTACTCACTCTACTATTCACTCTACTACTCTCTACTACTCACTCTCTGCTACTCTCTCTACTGCTCTCTACTACTATCTACTACTCACTCTCAACTCTCTATTACTCACACTCTACTCTCTACCTCTCTCTACTTCTCTCTCTACTAGTCTCTACCTCTCTACCTCTACCTCTCTACCTCTACCTCTCTACCTCTCTCTACACGCACACATATACACATATATATATGCATATATATGTATGTATAGGCATTTATATAGCGCACTACTTACCCGGAGGGTCCCAAGGCGCTTCGACCGCTGCGAAACCCTTCCTGGCTTCCCTGAGAGATGGTCCCTTAATGGGTATCTCCAGGGTGAGACCAGGCATCCCCGGCGGTCTGGTGGGGCCGTTAGTGAAGATGAGGCAAGCTAATGCCCAGAGTTGCCGAGTGTGAACGCTGATCAGAGTGGGCACCGAGGCGAGAGAATTATCGAGTCCGCTGACCCTGGTCCAGAAACCTGCCGCCCCGGGAATCGAACCCTGGTCCCAGGCCGTCCTCTGCTCTCGGGTCTGCCGCCTCTAACCAGTGAGCCACACTACTATGCATTTATATATATGTATGTGTGTATATATATATATATATACATACATATATGTGTATGTATATATACTGGCTCACTGGTTAGAGGCGGCAGACCCGAGAGCAGAGGACGGCCCGGGACCAGGGTTCGATTCCCGACGTGGCAGGTTTCTGGACCAAGGTCAGCGGACTCGATAATTCTCTCGCCTCGGTGCCCACTCTGATCAGCGATCACACTCGGCAACTCTGGGCACTAGCTTGCCTCATCTTCACTAACGGCCCCACCAGACCGCCGGGGATGCCTGGTCTCACCCTGGAGATACCCATTAAGGGACCATCTCTCAGGGAAGCCAGGAAGGGTTCCCAGCGGTCGAAGCGCGGAGGTACCCCTTCGGGAGTGATTCCAGCGCTATATAAGCACACAATTAATTAATTAATTAATATATAAACATATATAATCTGCATATCTATATAAATACAAATATAAATGCATGCATACATATACATATATTTATACATATGCATGTTATTTACATGAAAGTTTTAAAAACACAAATAAAAGCAATGCTAAAAAGCCACCTCATTACAAACAGAATGGCTTTAACTTAAACGAGGGCGAGATCTATTGCATTTTCAATGATTATTTACTTTGGTTCCATTCGGATGTGTCACACATTTGCCATAAATTCTTAATGTTAGCACTCTAGTTGCTCATTAGATCACTGTATTAAAGCTACTGCTCACCAGGGAAGTCTTCTGCTGGTATTCAAAGTGCATGTTTCAGTCTGCATGTCAGAATTTTTTAATGAAATGGAAGAGGATTTGAGAAGTCACTCAAAATGTGCCCTAATTTTTCTTTTTGAAGCACTAATCATACTTTCCATGGCAAAATATATCCCCTCATTTTGTTCCTTTTTAAATTAAATGTTTTAAGAGTTGCCACTTTATTCCAATGAAGATGGCTTCAGGTGTGCCAAGCCTTTGTAATAAGTAGGACTGTTAGCGCTCTAGTTGTTCTTTAGAACACTCTGGAACATTCTATCATTGGGCTATACTTGGGCTACATCTGGGTGATATTTGGGCTACATTTGGGCTCTTTTGTCTCTGGTGGCCATCTTGGGAGACTGCATGTCAGAATGTTTTAATGAAATAGAAGAGGATTTGAGAAGTCACTCAAAATGTGCCCTAATATTTCTTTCTGAAGCACTAATCATACTTTCTATGGCAAAATGAACCTCCTCATTTTGTTCCTTTTTAAATTAAATGTTTTCAGACTTACCACTTCATTCCAATCAAGATGGCTTCTGGTGTGCCATACTTTTGTCATAAGTAAGACTGTTAGCGCTCTAGTAGTTCTTTAGAACTCTCTGGGACATTCTGTCATTGGGCTATACTTGGGCTACATCTGGGTGATATTTGGGCTACAGTTGGGCTCTTTTGTCTCTGGTGGCCATCTTGGGAGACTGCATGTCAGAATTATTTAATGAAATAGAAGAGGATTTGAGAAATCAGTCAAAATGTCCCCTTATTTTTCTTTCTGTAGCAGTAATCATACTTTCTATGGCAAAATATACCCCCTCTTTTTCTTCCTTTTTAAATTAAATGTTTTAAGAGTTACCACTTTATTCCAATCAAGATGGCTTCAGGTGTGCCATACCTGTGTAATAAGTTGGACTGTTAGCGCTGTAGTTGTTCTTTAGAACACTCTAGGAGGCTGCAGTAGAACACAAAGGAATCAACTGACAGTCTCTGTCCTTGTTCAATGTATATGTTTTACTGAGAATGTCAGACCTCATTCTTACATGACTGAGAAAGATAATGTGAATTTACAGAAAATATGCTTTCAGTTTAGCTTATAGATCCCCTTCCAAACCACTGTGGGAAAAGCATTAGATAATAGTTTTCTTTCAAACATGATTCATGATATCCCAGCAGAAGTCTTTTTCACATAGTAAAATCATCTTAGAACACACCACAATTCCTAAAATGAGTGTGGGACCATCAATAAATGATTTATAATGTAACTAAAGTCCTAAAACCATCTATTAACTACAATGCTTTTAAATGAGGTGCTATCATGTATATTGGTCCCAAGATGGCTGCCAACACTTCTTGGATGAAGTGCTGACAGCCAATCAGATCTCACGATGAGATGTGTGGTTAGGCTCCGCCCAGATATATATGTGTTTTTGAAGTTAATTTTCATAAAAACCACTGGAGCAATTTTCACCAAACATAGCAAAGGCACATCTGCGTACCAGTCCCTACAATTTTGCAAAGTTTGGCGTTATTCAGTTCAGCGATTCGGGCTGTAGACTCGTCAGACCGTCCTATGGAAATTAACATGGGGAAAACACGTTTTGGGACCCCCTTTTTTTCTCAGCCCCCACTTCACGAATCCCCCCGAAACTTTCAGGGAAGGAGAGGAGCGGAGCTGGCCAAAATTTTGGAAAATTATATGCAAATTCCTCAACCGGCGCCAAAGTTATTCCCAATAGAATGTTGCAGATTTCCTATGGTAGCTAATCCTAACTATATATATATTCACAGAAAAAACCATAGGTTATAGACCATATATAGTTAGGAATTTGCATTTACAAAACCTTGAAAATTCACTGAAAAAACCATAGGTTATAGACCATATATAGTTAGGGATTAGCATTTAAAAAACCTTATTTTACTCGCACAAAACCATTGAAATTCCATATATAGTTAGATGCACTAACTATATATCGCGGACCCGCAATCCACTGCTAATGATGTCACATATTACATCATTCATGACATGGTCAGTGACATCACTGATGACATCACTGATGACATCTCAAATGACATCACTGATGACATCACTGATGACAACACCCAGTGACTGTATGTTTCTGTAAAGTTAAAATATGTCTTACATATTGAAGAATGAGTGGATGTATAAGCGTCTGGATGAAGGATTTAGTAGGTGCATGACTGACTGTATGAGAGAATGATTAAATGTGTCTCGCTGAGTGCATGGGTTAGTGATTAAAGTGTCTTAATTTGGCAATCATTATTTATGTTCTTCTGTAAACTGCTGCATGTTTAAATCAGTAGCTATATCATTAACTATATGGGTTATTGAATGGTTGCCCAAGTATTTGTATGGGAGACTGAGTATGTGTGTGGGTGGCTGGGAGGTGTATAACTCTGTGCATAGATGTGTGAGCAGTTGATTCCCTAGGTGTATGGGTTCAAAAGTGCATGTAGAAACAGCTGTATGGACAGTTGACTGTGTGCATGAGTATATTGGTGAGTGAATGGATATCTCAGTTCTACATG
Source organism: Lissotriton vulgaris (assembly GCF_964263255.1). Classification (NCBI taxonomy): domain Eukaryota; kingdom Metazoa; phylum Chordata; class Amphibia; order Caudata; family Salamandridae; genus Lissotriton; species Lissotriton vulgaris. Next base: position 173,530,789 of record NC_141688.1, read on the forward strand.
TTAAAGTAAGTACATATGTAAAACACACTCCATGTGAGAGTTGACATATATAAATAACTGAATATAAGAGCCAGTGAATGTGAGAGTGGCTGTATGAATCATTGTGAACTTGTATCAAGGATTGTATAAGAGAGTAAATATGTGTTAGTATATGTTTGAATAAGTAAGGTGTGTATAACTGTATAGTTGAGGAAATGGAGGTGGGATTGATTCTTTGCATGACTGACTAGGTGTGTGGGTAACTCCATGGATGTGTGACAGTCTGTGAGTGCCTGTTTACACTGAGTGTATCTAAGGTTATATTAGAGTCTGAAGATGTATTATCACATAAATGATATCATCAGTGATGTAATCAGTAATGTCAAATGAGATGTCAGTGATGTCATCAGTGATGTCATTTGAGATGTCATCAGTGATGTCATCAGTGATGTCATTTGAGATGTCATCAGTGATGTCATCAGTGATGTCACTGACCATGTCATGAATGATGTAATATGTGACATCATTAGCAGTGGATTGCGGGTCCGCGATATATAGTTAGTGCATCTAACTATATATGGAATTTCAATGGTTTTGTGCGAGTAAAATAAGGTTTTTTAAATGCTAATCCCTAACTATATATGGTCTATAACCTATGGTTTTTTCAGTGAATTTTCAAGGTTTTGTAAATGCAAATTCCTAACTATATATGGTCTATAACCTATGGTTTTTTCTGTGAATTTCATTGGTTTTTTAAAAGCTAATATCTATAGCTGTAAAATATATTCTTTATTAAGTGACGTATCATGTAGCCCGTGAGACGCCTCAGGATGCATCGCATAACCGTGACGTATCGTCTCTGCAGCGCAAACCAAACCCAAAACGTAAGCGCGCCAGAACACGCTTAAAGATATATATATATGTTTTTTAACCTTAATTAGACAAAATCCACACGTGCACATATCATAAACGTTCAAAAAACACAATATGTCGGACTCCCGTTACGCTGCCGGTTAGCTGCCCGGTTAACGTACCAGGAAGCACCTTTACCGCGAAAAATCGCAATTTTTTTTTTCACCCCCCAGGGAACTTTAATAGCCCCCTCATCAATCCTAGGGGTTCAGGAGGGGTTTGCCTTACCCCTTTCATTCATTTACACCTTTTTTTTTTCCACCTCTTGTCTCTCGATCCCACAGAGAGACAAGATGGCGGCCGCTCCAGACTGTTTACAATGATAACAGCCAATCAGCTTCTCCTCAGACTCCCGTTACACTGCCGGTTAGCTGCCCGGTTAGCTGCCCGGTTCGCGTACCAAGACGCGTCTCTACGGCGAAAGAAACAGAATTTTTTTTTTTTTTTTTTTGGGCCCTGCGTGGCTCTATAATATCCCCTCATCAATCCTAGGGGGTCAGAAGGGGTCTACCTTGCCCCTTTCCTTCATTTCCCCCTTTGTTTTGGCCTCCTCTTGTCTCTCGATCCTACCGAGAGACAAGATGGCGGCCGCTCCGGACTGTTTACAATGTTGACAGCCAATCAGCTACTCGTCAGACTCCCGTTACACTGTCAGTTAGCTTCCCGGTTAGCTGCCCGGTTCGCGTACCAAGACGCGTCTCTACGGCGAAAAAAATCGGATTTTTTTTTTTTTTTTTTTTGGGCCCAGCGTGACTCTATAATATCCCCTCATCAATCCTAGGGGATCAGAAGGGGTCTACCTTGCCCCCTTTCCTTCATTTCCCCCTTTGTTTTGGCCTCCTCTTGTCTCTCGATCCTACCGAGAGACAAGATGGCGGCCGCGCCGGACTGTTTAGAATGTTGACAGACACCGGAGAGCCAATCAGCTTCGCTTCGCAAAGTTCCGATACGCGAAAAGTAAGCGGACCGGAGCGCAGCCCGGAGCGCTGTTACAGATATATATCTTGTTTTAAACGTTAATTTCTCAAAATTCACTGAAGCACATATATTGAGACCTAGCAAAGGCACATCGGGCTAACAGTCCCTACAATTTTGCCAAGTTTCGTGGAAATCCATTCAGCCGTTCGGGCTAAAAGTGAGTCCAACCGCCCTATGGAAATTAACATGGGAAAAACGCGTTTTGGGACCCCCCTTTTTTCTCGGCCCCCCCTTGACGAACCCCCCCCAAATTTCCAGGAGCTGCTCAGAAACAAAATGTGCCATTTTCCTGAAAATTTCAGCCAATTCCGTCCACAATCGCCAAAGTTATTAGACATAGAATTTTCAGAAATCCCATAGGGAAAAAATCCTAACTATATATACCTACTGGCTATCGCCAGTAGGTAATATATATATATATATATATATATATATATATATATATATATATATATATATATATATATCCAAAAACATTACTTCAGCAGAATGAAGCCACACTCTTTAGCAGGTAAGGAAACTTCCTTTATTAACATGAGCCAGGCAGCTTCCAATCCCGTATTTCAGTCCCCTTGGCTGACGTGTTTCAAAGATTTCCCTTCTTCTTCTTCAGAGCCAAAGTAAAGAATTGACAATTCTGTGCGTGGCTCCAGGATCCTGCGTGCTCATTGGATTTCAAATTGGCCTCCGGTGTGCCTCTTTATTTATTTGCATCCATTTCCCATTGCACGCTGGTAACTGAAGTCTTTTATTGTGCATGATTTTTACCATCCGGTGGATTCAATTGCTAACTGCAGTACGAGGACAAAAATAAACAGCTCACATTGGGCCTCTGGATCGGACTCTGCCTGGCTAATCTTACCGCCTGTAGCGCCACATTCAAAGCGATAGTACACCTCGAGTGGCCCCCTGTCTTGGTGTCTGAGGTGGGTGCGTCCCTCCCGCGGCCTGAAGTCGCCATGTTGTTTGTCCAAAAACATTACTTCAGCAGAATGTTGCCGCACTCTGTTGCAGGTAAGGAAACTTCCTTTTTAGGTCTCGCCACGACAAACGTGCGCTAAGCGCGTCCTCGCAGTGAAAACTATAGTCGGCGTCTCAGCCGAAAAACGACGAGGGGAGACAAAGCTGGCCACGCGCCTTAACATGAGCCAGGCAGCTTCCAATCCCGTATTTCAGTCCCCATGGCTGACACGTTTCAAAGATTTCTCTTCTTCTTCTTCAGAGCCAAAGTAAACAATTAGAAATTCTGTGCGTGGCTCCAGGACCCTGCGCGCTCATTGGATTTCAAATTGGCCTCGGGTATGCCTCTTTATTAATTTGCATCCATTTTCCATTGCACGCTGGTAACTGAAGTCTTTTATTGTGCATGATTTTTACCCTCCGATTTTTTTGCTGTTCAGTATTTCACGTACATTATTTTACAGATTAACATTATAGCTGAATGATCAATCCACTTTGAGGACTCACATATGGAGTTCTTTATGTGACCTCAATTGAACAAGTTGGTACGTGGAACAGTGGCTTCTTGAGGGTAAATATGTATAAATAAATACATACCACACGCCAAATGAATAAGAAGGTCTTCTGACAAAATGGAAGTTGTGAGAGTGATGGAGTGTGTTGTTTTTGTCCTGTTTTTACATTTGGCAGTCTCCAATAATGGTGTATGATGTGTCCTATACTGGTGCCTTGACAAAGTGGCTTGCCCTGAAGAATTTGTCTAAAATTGATGTGACATGTTGGTGCTGGAAATGGTATGCATGATAAGCAACCGGTTTTAATTTGAAAAAGTACACTTTTTGAATAAGAAAGTGGTTGCTAATAAAGTGTATTTTTCAATTTTAATTACACATGGTTACATCACGAGATGTGACCTGCTCACTACACTGCACTGAGGTTATTTTCTTTGGGACACCTATTTTCTTTTTCCAGACAAAATGACCACCAATGATGAGAAAGGTGGGCACAACTAGTGAGTACCAACCAGTGAACCCATTGGTGGTGCGCACGTGAGGGGTCATTTTGTCTTTTGACACTTTTTCCTTCCTTCTTCTTCTTTGAAAACTTTGGGTTTGTTCCACATTGTGATAAGTGAATGGAAATATTACAAAATGTGGTGACTGTCAGTTGTAAAAATGGTTTGAAGTAAAGGCGGAAAATATTTGACAATTACCTCATAAAAGAAAAGAGAGCATTATATTGAATTTACAGTTTGTAAATCCTTACCTCCGTTTAGAAATTGTGTAGCCTGAAAATAGGTGCCTCAAAAACTAGGTCTTGTTGTTTTTTGATTGACTGTTGAGTGGAGGGCAACCTGTGTTTTTCTTCCCTCTAAAGCTCTTTTTTGAATGTAAGAGTTTCTTCTTGCCTAGTCGAAATGGCAGTGTAAGCAGAACACACAGGCTCTGCTATAGCAGGTCTGAGTGATGGTTAGAGGGCTACTAAGTAGGTGGCACAATATGTGCTGCAGGCCCACTAGTAGCATTTAATGTACAGGTGCTGGGCACATGTACTGTACTTTACTAGTGATTTAGAGGTAAATTAAATATGGCAATTGGGGATGAACTAATGTTACATGTTATATGGAGAGAGTACATGCACTTTAGCAGTGCTCCTAGTCTCAGGCCAGCAAAAACAAGGTCATAAAAAATGTCAGGTCTAACAGCTATTCTTAATTGCACTGGAACGCCTTGCTTGCAGCTATCAGCTAATGCAAGCAGATAAGGGCCATTGACCCAGCTGCCGGGCAAACCGAGATCCTGCTCTATACAGACAACAACTTGATACCATGCTTGATGTCCCAGATCTTGGCGTTTTTTTAACTTTTCTGGGTATCACATTAGTTGGACCAAAAGCAAAGCACTCCCAATCCCGAATTGTCCAATCAGACGCACCTTGAAGGATTTCAGCCTTCAAATGGAAAAACTTGAGGCTCAAGTACTTGGGTATTTTAGTCAAACAAAGCTTTGAGAGCATAGTAATGGCTAATTTTCAGCCACTGTTGGCACGAATGGAAAGTGGCTTACACAGATGATCCTCGCTGCAACTTTCCTTGTAGAGCAGGATCCAGGTAATGAAAATGCTTACAGCACCCAGGTTAAACTTTTCGGTTAGCATGCTATCCCTCACAATTCCCAAAACCTTGCTCCACACCCTAAATAAACACACCAAAACCTACCCTTGGATAGCAGAAAATCTAGAATCATACTGCAAAACTTTACTGCGACCCTAAGGGAGGGGGTCTGCGACTACCAGACATGCATTTATACAGCCGGGGTATTTCATGTCAATCTGAGGTTGAACTGACTAGCGGGTTGACCATAGAATGTTCTGAGGTCAAGTTCCGCTTGGCCTCGGCACGCTATACAGTGACTGGACCCTTGCACCCCTAATGTCGCCCCCTAAGGTGATGGCGATGTAGTCGGTATGGTAGGCGCCCACTGAGTGATGGGCATGCATGGCAGCCTCCACCGGGAAGCACAGCTTGTGTCCAATATGTCCCTTAAATTAGGCCACAGAGTAATCAATTGCCACAGTGGTCGAGGAATAGGATCAAGACGATAGGAAACCTATATTACACCAAAATGTCCGGGTCCTTCGAGGCCCATTGCGCAGACTTCTCACTACAGCAGGCACACCCCTGACAGTTTTGCCAATTGCTATAATATTTAAGAAGTATTATCAGTACCCTGCCTGTCATCCTCCCGGAGTCCCCCATTCAGAAATGCATATTGACATGGGGAGTTTCCAGAAGTACCATCTCTTACCTATACCAGATTCTCATTGATTCCTTATCCTTATACCCGATTAGCACCAGCCGCGAAGCTAAACTGTTTTTGTTGGTCAAACTAGACTTAGAATACAATGCTGAGGACTGGTCCTACATACTAGAACATCATGACGGAACCCTGAAGGAGGTCTAGTAAAAGTACTCTTACTTCAACGTGTTGCATGCCTGGTATTGGTCCCTGTACAAAGGGAGGAAGGCCCGTTTCTTGCAGCATGACAACGCCTGGCAATGGCTAGATTCAGGATGCGCCCTGCTCCATAATCTATGCTCATGCACAAAGATGAATCAGTATTGGGCAAATGTATGGCACACATTACATAACATGAGCCTTACTCTCTATACTGAATTGGCTAAGCTGTCCATCTTACACAATGTCTTTGCTGCAAACAACAGTACTTCGCATTGGAGAAGGTGAATGTCGACAGCTTGATGGTAGCAAACAACTGCATCCTCAGACACTGGCTACTACCACCTGTAACCACACTCCAAGATTGGTCGACTGAAATTTTACAGCTAGCCACACATGAAAGGTGCATCTATAAACTAGAAGGCAAACTCACCCAGTTTGTAGATGTGTGGGGCCTGTACATGTGACTCACGGATCCCCAACTTTTATTCCATCTTGGCGAGTAGTTACATACAACCCATGATAGCTCTACTATGTCACTTGCTCTTTAGGGGGCATGTATATAGGCCGCTATGAACCTATGATACATAGGGCTCGATTACGATGCTGTCAGAACAGGCTCCAACCGTCGGCTGGAGCCTTTCTGACAGCATTGTAATGTGCCAGTCGGATTCCTTTCCACCCGTCTCATTACAATAGAGGCGGTCAGAAAGGAATCTGACTGGTCATTCTGACTTGCTTCTGATAGGCTCGGAGGGCCCATCCGCCAATCAGAATGCTGTCAGCAATCCTAAGGGAGGCTCTTTCCGCCAGAGGGATTACGATGTGAGATTTCAGCAGCCTTTCTGTGCTGGCCTTTCCAACACAGAAAGGCTGTCTGAACTTTACTTTGGGGGCACCCAGCATGGCCTCCGGTCGGTAAGCCGAGGGCGGACCTATGGTGCCCCCCTGTTGATCCCTGCACCCTGTGGCTTGGCACCTTGAGGTGCCTGACATGGGTGAAGGGTTGAACTGCACCTCCTATCATGTCCAGTAAGGTATGGATGTCGTCTGTTGCAGCAAGGAGGGGGTTCCCGTACTGTGTTTTTTTTTAAGCCATATTGGGAGAAGTCGAGGTTGTTGTTCTCTTCAATGAATGTGGCCAGTTGGCTCTTGATGGCTTTCTCGATGACTTTTACTGGGAACAGGAGCAGGGAGATGAGTCTGTAATTTTTGAGGTCGGTGGGGTTTGCCAAGGGTTTCTTCAGGAGGGGGTTGATCTCAGCATGTTTCCAGTCATCAGGGAATGAGGCGGTTTGCCAGAGAGCGGTTGATGGTGTGGCAGAGTATGGGTGCGAATGTGTTGGTGGCTCTGTTGAAAATGTGGTAGGGGCAGGGGTCCGTGGGGTCCCAGGAGTGGATTGACTTCATAGTCTTCAGTGTGCCTTTGGTGGTGAGCGCTATCCAGTTGTTGATAGCTGGCTTCAGGGTGCCGGGGGTGGTCGGTGAGGGTTCAGTGTGTAGGTTGTCTTCATCGAAGTTGTTGTAGATGCTCTTGATTTTGTGGTGGAAAAAGGTGCTGAGTTTGTCGTAGAGGTCTTGTGAGGGAGGGATGTCGGTAGACTCGCTGGTGGTTTGGACAAGCTCCTTGATGATGTTGAACAGTTCTTTGCTGTTGTGTGCATGAGTGAAGATTCTGCCTTCAATCTCTTCTTTCCTCGTGTTTCTGATGAGTTGGTGGTGGGCGTTGGTGGCGGCTCTCAAGTTGTTGTGGGCTTCTGTGGATTTGACGTTCCTTTTCAAAGCGATGGCAAGTGCGTTTGGACTCTCGAAGTTCGGTGGTGAACCATATAGCTTTCTTGGCATGGGTATTGCTGTTTTTCTTGAGGGGGGCTATGGTGTTGGCGCTGTCGTAGATTCTGGTCCAGTTTCTTTGTGGCAGCAGGTGCTGGTGTCTGTGGATGGTGGGTGTTCTGTAGGTGAAGTGGACGCATCGATGGTCAGCATGGGAGTTCGGTGGTGTGGCTGAAGGTGATGGAGTTTCCTGTTGTGAAGAGGGGGTTGAGGGTGTGTCCTGTTGAGTGCGTGGGTTCGTTCACTATCTGTCAGAGTCCAATGTTGTGGAGGTTGTCCAGGAGGGATGTGGTGCTGGGGTCCAGTTGGTTGTCGAGGTGGAAGTTGAAGTCTTCCAGTAGAGTGTAGTTGGTGGACACAATGGCATGCAGGGAGATAATGTCTGTGATGGAGTTGGCAAAAAGTCCACAGGGTCCAGGGGGTCGGTAGATGAGGGTTCCTCAGAGGTGGGGGTAGGGCTGGCCAGTATCTTGAAGTGAAGGTGTTCCATCAGGTCAGTGGTTTCGTCGGGGAGGGTGCTCAGGCAGAGGGTGGATTTGTGGACGATGGCGAATCCTTCTCCCGGGCAGGTCGGGTGGTCCTACCTTGAGATCTTGTTTCCTTGGGGAATGGCGATGTTCGGTACCGAGGTGGTGCTTTTCCAGGTTTCGGTATAGAATGCTACGTCCGGGGTTGTGCTGTCGAGGAGGTCCCAGATTTCGGTGGCGTGTTTGTGGAGGGATCGGACATTGAGGAGGATGCCTTGCAGGGTCTTTGGTTCGATTGTGTTCTTGCGGGCGGGTCGCGCTGGGTCTGTGGTCTTGACGGTGCTGCAGGTGTGCCGCAGCGGTGACAGCTGAAGGGTCCATGGGTGTCGGCTGGTGATGCTAGCTTGTAGTTGTTGTGGCCTGAGTTGAGAGCGTGGAGTGCTGGTGATGCTAGCTGGTGATGCTAGTTTGTAGTTGTTGTGGCCTGAGTTGAGAGCGTGGAGTGCTGCTGGGTCGTAGCATTGGTGGTGCAGTGATCCAGGGTTCCTGGCGCTGGTCGCAGTCGGGTCGCAGACGGGCACAAACGGGCTTGCCTTTGGCGCCGTCGGCGGCACGGCCGCCATTTAGTAGAGGTCAGTGAGGGCTGGACACTGGACAGCTGGGAGGCAGGAGCGGGAAGGGTAGCTGGATTGACCCGGTGGCACTGGTCATGCTAGGGTGAGGGGCCGCAGGGCAGCAGCGCTGGGGAAAAACGGGCTGAAAAAGGCAAAAGGCAAAAAGAGAGAGAAAAGTGCAAATAAGGAAGCAAAAGTACAAGAAAGAGTGGAGGAAAGACACAGAGGGCACAGAAGGAGAGTGAAAGGGGGAGATTCAGATGAGGGTAAAAAACTAGTGAAAATCTCGAAATGAGGGGAAAAACACAGAAAATGGAGGAAAGACCCAGTAGGGCAGTGAAGGGGGAGATAGTAGTGAGGGAAAAAACGAGAGAAAAAGGAGAGAAAAAGCAGAGCGAGAGAATGGAGAAAGAGTTCCACTGGACCACCAGGGATGAGGCGCAGGTGAAACCTGCGGGTGGAGGAGGGCCTTGAAAACCAACACTCGAGAGTCTAGGGGCTCGGGGGAATGCCTCACTTAATGGTGGAGCTGCGAGGGAGGGAGAGCAATTTCACTAAGTCAGTGGTCAGTGGTCTGTCATCCGATTGTCACTGTTGTTGTGCAAAATATGATTTCTTTCCTGAAAAAATGCATTTTGCAATTCTTTAAATAGGAAATCTCAAATAGGTATTTCCTATTTGAGATTTCCTTTGCGAATGTACAAAGCTTTCCCTAAATGTGAAATGGGCATTTTGAAAATGCTATTACTATCAACTCCAAGTCGATGGTAGCCATGTCCAATTCCAAACAAATTCGCCCAATATGCATTTTTTAAAGTGCCATGTAGCATGCCAATAGGGCAGTTATGTACCTTACATATACACCACTTTTTTTTGGTTTGCAGCAAGGCCTTTAGACCCATGCATACGAATGTTAAGCATTTTCTTAAGTAGCGATTCCTATTGTGTAGGAATCGCTATTAGGAAATCTCTATTTTTTTATACTCTTATTTGCATTTCCTAGATAGCAATTTCTTGGGATTAGCTATTTAGGAAATGCAAAATGGTTATTTGGTAAATAAGGCCCAATACGCTGTGTACATTAGTAGGATCAATGGCACAATATGATGGAAATGAATATTGTTGACAAAAATATTGTGCCAAAATATTTATCTTATTGTGTTCCTATACTTACGACCAAAATATCGGGGAAAGATATTGTTGACACTAATGTTGTCCAAAAATATAAAAAATATCGACTTTGTAACATAAATAAAGTTTAATGTAGTAAATCTTAAATATTTTCAGATAGAAAATTAAATGTAATGCAAATTAAATAAATTCTACTCATATTTAAATATATATGTAGGTAAATAGATAGCTAGATATAGATATATATAATGGTACAACATAATAACAAAAACAAAATATATAATTCAATTTATGCAATAAATAAATAAAATTTGAAAAAAAGTTAGCCCAAAAAAACATATTTACTAAAAGTACAATGAACATTTAAATAAATACAAATAATATAAATATAAAAAACAAACAAATAATACTATAAAAACTGTTGACCCACTAGTAAGTCAGTAAAAACTATTGGAGTCTAAGACTATTAAATATACTATTTCCACTTCAGTCTAAACAACAGTAGGGAAATTGTGGAAATTCACAAGGGTTAGAATTACTATTCCTCTAGTCAGCAGAACAGTATGGAGAGTGTTGGACTTTTTAGGGTTTAAATTTAGTATTTCTACTCCAGTCAATGAACAGTAGGTTAAGTGTAGGAATTCGAAAGGGTTACATTTACTACTCCTACTGCAGTTTAACACCTTAAGAGCGTCGAACGTTCAGCGCCCAGTTCTGAACGTTCGACGAACGAATGCTGGCCCGTCGGCCAACGGTCGTGCGCAGCACTGCGGAGGTAGTGCTCGCGACGACCGTTGGCCGACGGCAGCACTTAAGGTGATAAGCAACAGTAGGGAAAGTGTATTACGTTGGAGGGGTTAGATTTTCTATTCCTACTTTAGTCAGTGCAACAGTAAGGAAAATGTAAGAATGTGAACAGGTTAAATATTAAATTAGAGTACACAAACTTAATATATTTATTTATTATTTATAGTTAAAATTTTAACAATTAACTTAAAAAAACAAGGGGACACTTTTATAGACGAACTTCAGATTCCAGGAGGCTGTGGGGCTTTGGAGATGGCCCCTGTCATCCCTGCTGCCTATTGCCTGAGGACGCTTAGTGCTATGAAGCGCACCTTCAGAACCCACTGTGTGGGACACCTTTCGAGTGGGACTTCAGATCCCAGGAAGCTGTGGGTTTTGGAGATGGCCCCTGTCACACCTGCTGCCTGAGGACACTTAGTGCTTTAAAGTGCACCTTCAGAGCCCACTGTGGTGGTCATGTTTCACGTAGGACTACAGATCCCAGGAGACTGCGTGCCTTTGGACGTGTCTCCTGTCATACCTGCCACCTCTTGCCCGAGCACCCTTAGCTCTATAAAGCGCATCTTCAGAACCTACTGCGCGGGATGCATGCAGGCAAAGAGTGGGCCCATCCTGTGCCCATCAGCGCCAGGTAGAGGCAGGGTAGGTACACTACCCTTGGTTTGATCGATGGATGTTGTCAAGCTCCCCCCCCCCCCAATTTTACCCACATCTGATCTGTTCTTTGTGCATACGTATGCTTACTAGCCTTGGGTTTGGACCTTATTATACCCCTCTGACAGACTTCGATCAGATTATAACTGTGTTATTCTTGCACTCCTAGAGCTTGGTTGTACAAAGAGACATAATAATTTGCAGCACATGAGTGGGGTAGCAACTAAACAGAAACACACACTATGGGGCATATATACAAGCCCTTATCACCACCATAACGTCACTATTATCAACATCGTGGAGATGATAGGGGTTTAGCCTTATTTACAAGGTAGCATTAAGCCACCTAAGCGTTAAGCCACTTAATAAGGCACCCTTTCACGCTTTGGTAAGCGTGAATGGGGTGGGCAGTGGGTGTTGCGGTGGGCATTCCAACCCAACCCCCAATGATTTTGATGCTGTGCCCTATGTACAAGGGCAGAGTACATAGTAGGCAGCGCCAAAATTAAGACCAGGAAAAACTTGATCTTAAGTTGGTGAAATGAGGAGAAATGCATTATTTCTCCTTGTTTCTGCTTTTTCCATGTGTGCTGCCTTGTGCAGAACACATGGAAAAAGTAAACCACTCACTGCTAAGTGTAACGCCATCGCAGGGGGAAATGCAAGGTGGCACCATATAGTTGTAAATATAGTGCAGCTTTGCATTTCTAAAGTGGCGGAGTGAGGCGTTAAGCCATGACGGCCAACGCCTCACCTCGCCACTTCATTGTACATATCCCTGTATATAGCAGGGGTCCTGATATGTACCTCAATGCTTGATCTCCCGGTGTTATCTCATGGGGTTCTGGGGGTGAAAAATCTTCCCTCCACTCTACTTGTTATATATATTTTGGAGGCAGTCCCGGGTATAGTGTGTTGATTTTCGGACTCACCACAGTATCATCTGAGCGGAGCATGGAGAAAAGAAAGACGACCGCCTTAGAGCCACTGTCTTCGCATATGGCCCCACAATTTACTACCATCAATGGAATCCTGGTATGTGGGTTGTATCAAAGGAGATCGAGTTGGAAGGCAGAAGGCTATCTCTAACTAGGAACAACCCTTTTCTTGTTCTCCCAAGTCTTACACACCCTTCTAATGTTGCCATTGCTTACTCAGAGCCTCGTCGCACAACTGCTATTGGCCGTCAGAGGACGACCAGGCTGGGACCCCAGTGGCTATAGCCTTGTCTCTGAGGGTGGGTGCATTAGTTGAACATACCCAGGAGCTTATCCATTCAAGTTCAATTGTAATCTGAAGGTGCAGGTGCAAGCGATGGGTGGCAGTCTCAAAACAGGGATGTCAGTCAGATACTGTGGGTGTGCAAAAAGAGCCAATGTTATGCACCATTCGCCGAACAGACCATCTGTCTGATGTTCACTTGTGTGAGTTAAATGTTGTATTGAACACTAACATGGACTCAATTATGTCAAGGCTAGTATTGATCAAATCCAGATTATCACAGACTGGCAGAGTGTCGTCTACTGTCTCTACTGCTTCTTCAGGCCCGCGGTCCCCATTGCAGGGCCCAGACGTCCGCTAGAGGCTCACCCTTCATCCCCTAAGATAGGGACTATAAGTAGCGTCCCTCCTGTAGTGACCCAATGCATAGTGGTCTTAGGGAACGTCCCCCTTGATCAAGCCTACACTAGAATCCTATGAGGAGCTGAAAAATGACAAATAAATAAAAATAAAGGTGTTCCCTGGTTATAATTACATTCCAAATTCGGCAACGAGATCAATCGCTCTATTAATATGGTGCGAAGGGTAAATTGGTTGGGCTCTGATATTAAGAGGTGGGCGGGAGACTTTGCCCTGGTAAACTTTAACAAACCCACCATTGCTGCACATGTTGTGACTAACTTAGGCACATTTAGATCTTCCAGACTATCTAATATTCAGGCCCTTCCCCTCTGATTTTTCTATAAGTCAGAAATAGTTTGTTGACCTTTGTGGAAACAAGAATGGCGGGAGCAGGTCTCTAGCGATAGACCTATACCCCCCTCGCCCCCGGTGCCTCAATCTCTTTGTATAACAAACAGATTTGCTCCCCTGGGTAACCTTAAAACCTGTGAGTGACGCTCCCTCCTGATCTATTCCTCTCTGCCAGCTTGTATACAATTTACCCATTGGATATTCCGACTAGCAATTCTCATGATTTGCTGCTGTTATTTGAGAAATTGTGGGGCAAGTTTAATTATGGCAACTGGAAGCAGTTTGTTAAGATATATCAGGTTATATTTCTGCCAGAAACTTGGGAAAAGAAAAAACGCTTTTTTTCTGGAAGGATACAAAACCTATTTTCCCCCGCTGGGAAAAATAGGAGGGCTAAAGGGGAGGGGTAAAGGGGGGACTGATGAGTTGTGTTTCAGTAGAATTACATAGAAAAGTCAAGAATCTTACTTGGGATTCACAATTGCTGCAAGTGTTGAAGTTATCTTTCCTTGGCTTCACATTGCTGGCATTAATTAATTTTTACAATGTACAAGCCTTGTCTGAGGAGGCATCTCACCTCACCTACCTGTTATATCCTATGAATTGTAGTCCTGGCTGCTCAGCCTGCATACGTGTGATGTCATAGAATCTTGGGTGTGTGTGCATGCTTTGAATGAGTGACCGCTTGCATTGAGTGGGGCTGAGCAGCAGGATGCTGCTCCTGGTGGGGAACCCTGTACCAACTTACCTTAACTGATATATCTACTTGACTACATCTCTGGCTCCTGGTCTACCTATGATGACAGTACATCTTCAGATACAAAACTACCTAAAGCTCCATCATTGAAACTCAAGCGGAGCATGGTCATGGGATGGAGAAGGTTACTCTAGTAGGTAATTTCAATTGCCATTATTGTGATTGTACTTTAGATTCACCTAACAGTAAGCTGAAGTGCACGCTGGTAGTGGGGCTGCGCATGGCTCATAAGATGGAGATTTAGAGTTAAACACAATTTTTTGCACCCATAACCTTGTTTTTGCTATGGAGAAGTTAGTCAAGTCCGCCGACGCATGTATTTTACCAACATTTAGAGAGTGGGGCTTTGCTCTATAATAGATTTGATTTTTGTGTCAGCTCTCTTGTTTTGCGTATTTCTAACATTAGCACAGTTCACAGCCCTTTTAGCGACCACAACCCACTGTCCTTAGCCATTGGTGGATAAATGTGAGTGTTAGAACCTCAGCTGAGGTACAAGTTGTGCTCTCTCTCACAAACCAAGGTAGGACGCAAAGATGGTCTCATGTGGGCCCAGGAAATTTAAAGTGCGTCTTTTTAAGGGTGCTGGCAAGAGATTTCTACATGTCTGGAGTCAGGTTCTTCGAGTGGGGCTATTTTATGGGTATTTGTTGGAATAGCACAGAAGGTGTCAGCACTACTTAATGTCCCTGTGCAAATACTAGGTTACTAGAAGCAAAATGGTTTGACTGTAATTACTCTAAGGCCCTCCTCCAGTTGAGGGCCGCTTTAAAGCAGGTACCCAGAGATAGGGATCATGTTACCTCATGTCGGAGGGGATTCAAGAAGGTCCTTGCTAACTGTAAACGTATCTTAGATAAGAAAGAAAGAGACAAACTCACTAAAGCTTGTGAAACTAAAGTTAGTTCTTGGTCCTGGAGGGTGATAAATAAGTCTTGCTTTACTGATGCAACTGGCCCTCACATGCCATCATATCTATGAGCAACAGTGGAGGAGCATTTTGAAGGGGTATATAACGTTATGCTTAGTGGAGGCGAGAAGGACCTTGGTAGTTTAGCAGGGGAAAAGCTAATGTGGTTTTTCATGTTGAATAAAGTAACTCATGGCATCCTGGTGCTATTTCACAATGAGGCCCCAGGACCTGCCGAGATACCCTGGATTGTTTCTGGATTACATTGAGATCTGGGTTTAGCCTTGACGTTGGTCCGTTACGCTGCTGTGAGGAAGGGTCCAACCCCTTTGTGGTCCACCGTGTAATCATCCCTGTTTTCAATAAAGGGAACAAGGATGCAAATCCTTACAAAGGGCCCGATTCACAGAACTAACTTAAGACAAAATCCTAAACTTACTACTTTTGCTATTCACAGAATGCACTTACTACTTTTGGTATTCACAGAATGCACTTACTACTTTTGGTATTCACAGAATGGATTTACGACTACTAACTTTACGTCCACACTCGGGCCGGAGATTCCGGGCCAGAGATAGAGCTTTTGGTCTGGCTAAATCTCTGCCACCAGACGGAATCCCCACCTCCGGGACGGAAGTCGCACTTCCAGGCCGGAATCTTCGCCTCCGGGCCGGAATTTCCGGCCTGAGTGCGGATCTTAAGTTAGTAGTCGTAAATCCATTCTGTGAATAACAAAAGTAGTAAGTGCACTCTGTGAATACCAAAAGTAGTAAGTGCATTCTGTAAATACCAAAAGAAGTATATTTAGGAATTAGTCTTGTTAATTCTGTGATTTGGGCCCAATGAGAACAGAGAGAGATGATGAAACCATTGTTTCAGGGCATATGCTTTTAAAAATAGTTCAGTCTCTAGAACCATAATTATCCATTGTAACTAATGAGAGATATAGATTTAGCTTGGCTAGATTCAGATTTAACCTCTTGGCTCATCGTCCGGCACCTCAGTGTGAATGTAGCCAGTCTGGCACTGTGGGGCCCAGCGGCTGCGACAATAGGTTTCCGCAGGACACACTACATTTTCTGGTGTTTTGTAAATATTTTAGTTGCCTAGAAGAGTGTTTATTATCCCACACCTGAAACCCTTGGATGTTATGCTCCCATGTTCCTGCAGCTCCTACCTAATGTACATGTCATATCCGCTGTTTCCTGCTTTTTAATAGCTGCATTGAGATAGAGGTTTATAGACTCGACTAATTTTGCTGTAGCTATTGGAGGATATTAATACAAGTAATAATTAGGACTGTTATTTTTGAGGGGCTTTATTCTGCTGTTTTTATGATTTATATTTATATTGAGTGTGTGTTGTTTTCACATTTTTTTATGTATATAATATGACATTATGTTCTTTTTATGGCTACAATTATAACCAAATATAGAGTTATGATGACTTGAAAAGAAAAAACATGACTAAAAAAAGAAAAAATAAGATTACATATAATATTAGGAATTTCACTAACTATAAAAAATTAACTTAATGATAAAACATCACTTATCTATTAGCTTTAAATAATAAATAAAAAAGGCTTCGTTTTTAATAACAAATGGCACCTCATAATCATATTTTCACAAAAATGTTTAATAGAATAAATGTTTTTTAAAACTAATACATATAAAACATTATTCATACTTAATTTCAATTTTTTCAATTACATAAATATATAAATAAATGTAAAAAAAAATGATATGGCAGTTTATAACTTCTAATACCTGCCACAGGTAATAATGGACGAATATGCTGGTCTTCTCGGGGGTGTAAAATCTTCAAAAAAGAATAAAGTGCATAGTGCTTTGAGGTGAACAACTGTCACACAGACAGACAGAGAGTGAAGCAAACCACGAGCTTTGAGTAGGGCAAGCAACTTAGAAATGTACAGTTTTTAAGCGCAGCCTCGTCAACAAAAAATCCTTCTTTCATTTAAGTAAATTTGCAGATACAGGGCAGGTACTCTTGGTGGTTAAGAGAGAAGCTCTGGCTGACCAGTCGCATTGCATATGGGGCCTGCCGCACATGACTTGGTGAAATAAAGACTTTATAGTGGCAGTCGAAGCATTTTGTAGGTTTTCTGGGTTTGGGTAATATTCTGTAACACTCATTTAGCCATGGTGTGTCTAAGCTATTATCCAGTTTTATGCAGTCTGCCGGTTTTGTTCCGCAGAGAGCGGCCTCTGGATTCTTCCTAGTTTTTAACTAAAGCAACAGTGGTTGTATCACAATATAGTCTCTCAAATAACTCATACCAACTTCCTCATGACAAAAAGAAACGGAGTGACTCTGAGGCATTGAGAGAAGTCTTCTTAGAAACATATTCTCTATTATTTGAATGATTTACAATTTAGATGTCCCCATACCCCGGCCCCAAAAGTTACCACAGAAAGGCTTTTACTCTTATATTATAAAATCTCCTTAGTTGGTTTATGTCCCAGGCTTTTAGAAAATCAAAAATAGCATTGATCGATTTCTGAAATTGCCAAATTCTAATATTTAAAACATGTTTCCAATTAAAATCAGCATCAAAAGGTACCCCCAGATAAGTAAAATGTGAGACTTTCTCCATTTCTTCACCCCGCAATAAAAAATTGCGCAGTTTGGATTTTTTTGTACCACATTTCATAATGAACTATTTCCTGCTGTTAACTTTTAGCCCCAGATCGTTCATAAAAACAATTTCGGAATCTAGCAGTATTTGCAAGCCGTTTACTGTCCTGGCTATCGGGACAGAGTCATCGGCATATAGGAGAACTGGGATTTGGCACATGTTACACCTTGGGGTGTTCTTTCCCACCTTACATAATTGGTCTCCCAGCCCGTTAATATATAATAAAAAAGGAATGGGGCCAGGTCACAGCCCTGTCTTACCCTATATCAGAGGGGAATCCTTCAGTCAAATCTCCCTTACTAATATAGCGTAATTAGGCTGAGGTGTGTTCATGAAGCCTACTGAGAAAGGTGATAATTGCTCTGTCAATCCCCGTTTGTAACATTATGGACCATAGTTGACTGCGGTTCACTGTGTCAAAAGCATACGTTAGGTCCATAAATGCTAGATGGACACAGACATTTTGTGCTTTCTGTACTATTGGACTATTAATGTCAGATTTAGAGTCTGACCCCGGTTCCAAGTCCTGTCCGGAATCCAAATTGATAGATTGAGAGCGCCTGATGTTCCAGCACCCAAAGTTCTCAATTGGCCAAAATTACCCTGCCCAAGATTTTAACTGAACTAACGAGCAGGGAAATTGGGCGATAACAATGAGGTTGGGTTTTATCCCCCTTTTCAAAATTCCGCACTATGATGGCTTCTTGCCAAGTCTTGACTAATGGGCCCACTATTGCAGCTTTTAAGACATTTGTAATCAAAGAGGCCCAGAAATATGGTAAATACTTGTATAGGTCCAAAGGAATTCTATCCAGACCGGGGCTCTCTCTGTGCGACTATTTTCTAAAGATAACAGTACCTCACTCATCTCTATTGAATTGCTTAGGGCCTGGACAGATCTTATATCACAGGGAATGTCTATGGCCGGCGATCGATTTACTATCCTTGATTCCAGAGAAAAATGTTCAGACAAATGGTTAAAACAGGCTTCTGCTGGGGGTGTTTCATCACCAGACACAGCGACTGAGTTTACCATCTCCCAGAAAGCATGAGAGTCTTTTAGGGTCGATCCAATTTTTAGATATTCCCAGGCCTTATCCTTCAGGAACCGTTTCGTTTCCCCAATTGCCTTTTTGTAATCTTTCTTTGCTTTTATCATTTCAACTTTATTTCTCGGGGCCTTTTTTAAGGCCATCCATAACGCCTTATGTGCTTCGGAGCAGATCTTATCGAACTACCTTGGGTGTTCGGATGTTTTTTAATACGTTTGCTTATTTTATTTGTCATGATGGAATTTAGATTTGTGAAGGCCACTAAGACATTCTCTGTAGAGACGGATCTTGAGAGTACTGTTTTAATAACAGCCTTATTATTTGTTATAAGATCTTTAAGAACAGTCGCCTTATCAACCTTTTCCCATTTAATACTGATGCCCTTATTTCTATTATATACTGCCCTATGCTGTATTTTCTTTTACTTTCCTTTAACTACAGGTAACTATAACAAATAATAAAACTACATTACAAAATATAATTTAAATTTAAAAGATATTATAACACAAAAAATGTGCATCATTAATAATCAATTCAAATATTAATTAGCAATAAAAATACATCTGAAATAAATTAAACATATTTATAGTTTAAATAACTTCCCACCCTGGCCCTCTATAAACCCAGCAACCTGCTACAACACTATAAATCACTGATAACATTCAAATATAAAAATAAGTAAATAAGTTAAAATTACAGACTACATTGTTAAAATGTTATAACAATTATACCAACAATACTAAAAACTGAGAATAACTAAACTTTATTAAAATTATTAAAAACAAGATATTTTACAACTATATCAATGAAAACAATATTAAAAACAATATTCTTGAAAACATTATTGTCAAAAACATCGATATTCTTGACAATGATGTTCTATCCCACATTATTTATGCATCACAATAGATTTTTTTTCAATATTTTTGAGTTCCGACACTTTGAACTCTATATTTGTTCCAATTATCAAATGATCATCCAGACTTCATGGACTGGAAAACTATTTTAGGCTTGTATTGTAAAAAAATAAAGAGTGATTTAAAAAAAAAACACGTAAAATAATATACAAAAGTCAATGTACACGCAGCATAATACTGATCTGGCTTCGTTGGAGTGTGGTCACAATACATTTATTCAGATACCCAGGGACCAGTTGATGCACACCAGGGGTGATTTGTTGGAGCACATATTCTGATCTATACATGTATGTATGTATTTGAGGCTAATAAAGTGCATACATACATGCTGTTCAGTAAATCTCTGAGATTGCACGTTTATTTCTGCTAAGGGAAAAGTTATGTATTTACCACCCTCCTAGGTCCTTTCACAAATCCTTAGAAATATACTCCAGGGCCTTGCTGATGCCACAGAGAATGCTCATCTTCTCAGAGGCTTTATGGTGAAATCTTAAACTTTGAAATATGCAAAAAAGAGCAATTGATGGACAAAATGCTGATCAATTTAAAAAACTCACTCCAAGTCAGAGATCTGAGCCTAAACCATTTTTTTGGCTCACCATGCCATTCCAGTTTGGACCCAGCCATATGCAATCAGTCTTGACCCTGCTCCCCATGGCAACCGTCCTGCCTGAACTGCCAGGCAAGGTCCTCCCTGGACTGGAAACAAGCATCCTAGGACCTGTTTCAGGGTATTACCCCTTATCAGATAGAATAGCCTCAATCCAGTGCATCGCGAGCACTGGACCCACGTCTGGGCTTACCCTACCCATTTGCTACCCATTTGGGGTGATAATTCAAAAAGAAAAATTGATAAACTGAATGCGGAGCAATGTCAAATACTCACCACCAGTCAGAGATCTGGGTCTAAATCCATAGTTTTTTTGCTTGCCATGCCATTCAAGTTTCGAACCAGCCATATGTAAATCAATCTTGATCCTGTGCCTCATGGGAACAGTCCAGCCTGAACTGCCAGATCAGACCCTACCCGAACTGGAATCAACCATCATGGTATCAGGGTATTACCCCTCATTAGCCAGTATAGCTAGAAACCAGTGGCATTGAGAGCACAGGACCTATGTCTGGTCATACCTGTCCCACTTGGGGTGATAAATGTAAATGCAACAATCAGGGCGAAATCTAGCCTGGTTTGCTTGTGTTCCGGTTTAGAGAGGGCAGTTCGGACAGGACAGATCCTATTGAAGCAGGCTCAAGACTGATTTGCATATAGCTGGGTCAAAACAGAAGTGGAATGGTGTGCAAAAAAATAATGGATTGGGATGCAGCCCGAATGTTTACCAGTGACTGGGTTTTATTCAAGCATTTCTTTCCACCGTCTTGTATATTTATTGGAACTTTGAAATAGACTCTGCCTGTTGAGCAGAGTGGGTAGAATTCAAAATATCTTGTTAGTTGAGATGATCTTTAGTATGGCCGACCTAGACACAACTTAAATTAATCCATTCAGAGACGGGGACCAATTGAAATGTGGTCAAGGCCTGAATGATATAATCTGTCCTTGAGCACTTGGGCTACAGAAATCTACGATTGTTTGGTAATAGCTGGACAACTACAAGGTCCACAATTTAGTGGGAGACCAGAAAGAGTGAATAGCCATTAACCCCTTCGCTGTCCATGAGGCACGGTTGAGCTGTGCTTATGACGAGCTGAGCTCGTCATGAATAAAGGGAACTCTGTGAATCCAGCACCGGGGGGGGGGGAAACCTCTAGCAGCCAAGGTGTTAAAGCCAAGATGCACACCTAATAGAGATAGATAATGCTATGATGGAGCATGGTACTCTGGTAATGAGATTGGGCTCTCAAAGTATGGCAGCCATCTGTATTACATTGTTACAGTGCCCTTGTAGATACAAGAACATTAAGGTCCTGGTTACGAGTTTGGCGGTGTGGGTGCAGGACCCACACGTCGTCGCCCCGCCAGACCTGTGTGCCAGATTATGACTTTAGTCACTGGAGGGTGGCTCTTTGGCTTTTCCACGGTGGTGCTTATGACATAGGCATTGTAATGGGAACGTCAAAGGTGCAGTCCATGCCGTGCTGGTACTGGAGTGCATGTGCTCATGGGGGTACAATGTGTGCCCCACGGCATCCACTCCATGGCACAGAGACGACTGAGGGGCCCCCTATGTTTCCTTTCTGCCGCGGTTTTTATGAAGGAGGAACCGCCATGAAACTGTGGTGGAGAGAAATCTCCTAATATGCTTGGTGGACCCCAGCGGTCCCACCAAGCATATTACGGCCACAAGACCGCCGTGCCACGACCAGGAATCTCTGATCTCTGGCAGTTGCGGTAGTGCAATGTCATCGGTCCGACTACCCAACTTGTAATGGGGTGGTCAGACCGTTGGTGCGGCAGATGCTTGACCGACACTGCAGCGCCGCCATGAGCCTGGTGGTCTGTAGACAGTCAGACTCATAATCCGGCCCTCACTGTGCACCGTTTCAGAAAATGCTTATAATGGAAATATGGAAGTGCAGGTACTCACTATTTAAAGTATCTGCACTTCGGAAGTGGCTGTAGTCTCCCTTCAGATATACTGCAGTATTGCTAAGAATTGCAGGCTCTATCCCTTTCAAATGAAAGAAGTGCAGGTACTCAGCTCTGGACAGTTACCTACCCATTTAAAGCACTGGTTTCAGATGTTTAAAAAGCATCTGGTCAGTGGAGTTACATAAAAAAAAAAAACAAATGCAGTATTTTTCAAAAACAAATGCAGTGTTCTGAACACTGCATTTCTTTTTGAAAATGTAACACCACAGACCAGATGCATTTAAACCTCTGCCTTCGCGTTATCGGAGGCTCTTCTGAAAGCCCGCACGTGTTGCCTTAAAAAGAAGTATGCTTGGCTGGGTACCACCTTATGTGCAGTCGGCCTCTGTCAGTGACCCCCCCCCCCCCTCCATCCCTCCCCCCCCCCTCCATGCTCGGAGGCTTCATCGGCAGCCTGCCCCCCTTTCTGGGTCGCAATCACCCAGCGCATCGAGCTCCGGGCACGTTTGTTTCCCTTCCTGGCATCTCTCCTGGCCCCACGTGAATGATTTACAGTTTAAGTTGCAGCTAATGAAAAAGGGAAGTCACAATTTGTAAGGCAATAAATACCGAAGAGTAGGAGGGTGGGGTGTACCAGCAGCAAAAAAAATGACCTCCCTCACCAATTAAAAAGTCATTACCAGTTCAAACATGGAATGTCTCCGAGTCTCGAGGACTGCGCGGGGACAGGAGGGGGCCCGGCAGTTGTCTAGAATACTCTGCGCCACATTGAAGCCTAGGCTGTTCCATGCTAGGCTTTCAACAGCAACGCCACCCGTCTCCAGCTCTGGCCGTGCCAAGAAAGGAATGTTCAGGCGGAGGGGCATCGTTGTTCTGCAGCCAGACAAGAATGCCTATTAAATATTTTAAGTACTCACGCTGCTTGCAAATTAATCTAGCGATTATGGGGAAATGCAACGCACTTCATGTCGTGCTGTGTTCCCATGTGTGCCCTTGCACCACAGATAGCCGTTAGTTTCTGTGTCCTCCCATTATGTGGTTCTGTCGTTATATGTATACTATAGTTGGGAAACAGCCATTAAAACGCAACTTTCACAACGCACTACCATTACAACGAAACTTTTACAATGCAGGATCCATTACAACGCATGCCATTACAAAGCATGCCATTACAACGCAAAAGCTATTACAACGCATGCCATTACAACGTAAGTATGGGTAAGTATTTAATTTAATTTTTATCCCTACACTATCCAACACTTACCCTACTATTACACCCCCCTGGAGTTAGAATATTAATTTTAACCCCTACACTATCCAACACTTACCCTACTATTACACCCCCCTGGAGTTAGAATATTAATTTTAACCCCTACACTATCCAACATTTACACTACTATTACAATCCCATTAATTAAAATTTAAAAAATACATACCCATACATACCTTGTAATGGCATGCGTTGTAATAGCATCTGCGTTGTAATGGCATGCGTTGCAATGGATCCTGCATTGTAAAAGTTTTGTTGTAATGGTATGCGTTGTGAATGTATGCGTTGTAACGTCATACATTCCTATAGTTAAAGAGGTTTCAGTTCTCTTCTCAGTGGTGCTGGTACAATGCTTTGAGTGTGGGTGCTCTCTAATAATATCAGTCAGTCACCTTCACTTATTGGCCAAGTTCACTGTGACTGATGGCATTCTGTTGTTTCACAAGGTGCACATCCACAAACAAAGGGCCTCATTTATGAAAAGTGACGCATTGCTGCGTGAAAGCAGCGATTCGTTACTCTTCATTGCGCCCTCCTTACGACATGCTGGATGCGTCATATTTACAGTTTGCTGCATCATGTCGCTAGGAGTTACAGATACGTCAGTATTTCTGACGTATCTGCAGGTGCAAAAATGACGCATTTGCAGGAGTGTGTCACAAAAGTGACACGACTCCATCAATGGGTCATTTCACATGTGCAAGTTTCATTTCAAATGTGCCTACGTCAGTCTTACGCCTGCTGTGAGGTAGGCGTAAGATATTGACGCATTTGCGTCCTAGACGTGACGCAGTGAAATCTCATAGATTTCACTGCTTCACTTCTATGAGACTTACTTAAGTCAGAATCCCTACCCTGCATACATTATACCTGGCACAGGTATAATGTGGCACAGGGGTCTCCAAAGTGACGTATCCACCTAGATGCGTCACTTTGTACAATGCTTGCTATTCCTCTGCATTCACTGTAAAAACTATTTTGAGATAAGGGTAAACCTTAATGTAGCACATGGCTGCATTTAAAAGTGCATAAAAAATGTCTGAACTTAATTAGAAATAAAGAGTTTGATATCAAGGCTCTGGGTTCGACACATTATTTCCATGAAATACTGAAATAAGAAAGCATTAACTGCAGACCCGTTGTTTTGCTGTTTACCTCTCCCACGCCAATTCTCATAGGTCCACACAAGGTAAGGACAGCTAAGCAATCCTCGTAATAAGTATTATTTCAACACAGGAAATGCAGAAATCGGGTACAATTGAAACACTAAGGGTTTCCTTTTAAGCAGTGGCGGCTTACTCAGGGCATGCTGTGGGGCGGCAGGGCAGGGGAGGGGTAGGGTGGTGGGTAGTAAACTCGGACATACGACGGAACGGAGAAACGTAATTATTACGTTCCTCTGTTCCAACCTTTGTCCGAGTTTACAAACCCCCCCCCTTCCCCTCCCACGCCTCGCCTCACCACACCGCAGCACGCCCTGTACGAGCCGCCAATGCTTTTTTGGCTGGGTTTTTACAGTGCAGCTGTAAACCAAACCATCCAGAGTGGACTGTAGGTCTTTCCCCTCACACCATAGCTTTTTTGGAGCAGCCTCTTTAAGCCATAGAATTGAGCCATTGCCAAATACAGATTGCTCCACCCCAGTAGAATTTCTGTCTCGCCCTCATGCTACTGACTAATTGTATGATTCCACCTCCCTGATGCTTGCATTGCTAAGCATGACAAGCTATTTTACAAGGAAGTTTCCAATATACATGGCATTTCTCTACGTGACATTTGTCTAGCAGTGGTGATATTTGATTAGCAGATTTTGCAAGCATTCACAAATTAAAACCAAAGCTGCTGGTTTGGCCAGTGCTTGTTAGATCACGTCTGCCAACACAGCTGTCTGAAAGAACTTTTTTTTTAGGTTGTAGAGTGTGCTCCTGGTCAGCCTCTTAAAACATTGTAGTTTTGTGGTAAACACTTTACAGTCAAAAGGTCCACACTGTGCCATGAATTACCTAACTCTGGTACATCAGAAAGGTCTTTATGTAAAATGTTTCATCATTTGAAAATGCACCTCTGCATTATTGACACCTGTGCCAGTCGCTCTGTCCTAAAAATATGTGAGTTTCCTTCATTGGCTATCTCAGACTTGTCTGTAGATGCAGTCTGTATTTCTTATTAGCGTGTCCCATATCACTTCTCTGATCCCATTTCTGTTCTTTTCAACGCATCACCGATAAGCATTCATTCTTACTCAGCCCTACCTAACTAACTAATTTGTTGGGGTGCAAAATACTGAATATGACTGTGTCTTGCTCCCCTGTCAGAGCTTACCTTAAAATATCTCAGCACAGTGAGAATTAAGGGTAGATCCTTTTCTGTGAGACTAACAATTGTCAACCTACTATTAGTGATAATAAAATGTTGCCTATCTAACATATTTGCTTTTGCAGGTACCGCCCACACTGTCGTCCACAGGGCCTAATGCTGTTGGGTTCATATCCTCAATGGAGCCCTTAAAAATCAAAATCAACCCAAGAAAGAAGCTACCTTGAATACGTTAGTGTTTAGTTAATCCCGAAGCAGGTAAAAGGACTAGTCGTGTAATAGGTTCTCAAGGCACAGATTGGCAGCAAGGTCTAAAACAGTGCACTACCCAGTCTAGTCACTAATATATTATAGCACATGTATTGCCTGCCTCAAATGAGCCAGCTGCCACATGGCCACAAATTAAATACAGTTTGGACAGAAAGATGAGAGGCAATACAAATTATACAGTGATATGTCAGTGTTTAATATAAGTTCTTCCACAGGTTTTTTGTTGCCGTTAATATCGTCCCATTCAAAAAAATGATCAGCGGTGTCTCCCTTGTCTCCTCAGGTGTCTCCAAGTCTATGGGTCATTCTGATTAGGTAACAGTTTTCTCCTGTGTACGGTCAAACGTCAACTGACATTTGACTGTTCAAGTGAAACCCCGCTGATCAATTTCTTAAATGTTTTTACTAAGGCAACCAGAGTATAACACTTGATGCATTTGAAGTAACTATATAACTGGCCAAGGGACAATATTAACGCAATTTGATGCTGGCGTTTCTCACTACGAATTCTTGAAAAAGGCTTACTTTTTATTTTGCCCTGAAGAAGACCTTTCTAGGGCGAAACACATTGGCTGTACCTAGTTGGGAGACTAGAATATAAGCAATAAAGAATCTTCTACGCACATCAAACAAGCATTGGAAATGCAATAGGTCTCGCAGCATTAGAGTTAGTGCTTTTAGAATTGTTTATGTTTTTTTTTTGTAAATCTTTAGCATTTTTGTTTCCTGTAGCCAATGCTAAAGAATTACAAATAAAAAAAGCCATAAACAATTCTAAAAGCTCTAACTCAAATGCTCCGAGACCTATTGCACTGTGTGAGGGTGAGGGGTTGAGGGTGAGGGGTTGAGGGTGAGGGAGTGAGGGTGAGGGAGTGAGGGTGAGGGAGTGAGGGTGAGGGAGTGAGGGTGAGGGAGTGAGGGTGAGGGAGTGAGGGAGTGAGGGTGAGGGAGTGAGGGTGAGGGAGTGAGGGTGAGGGAGTGAGGGTGAGGGAGTGAGGGTGAGGGAGTGAGGGTGAGGGAGTGAGGGTGAGGGAGTGAGGGTGAGGGAGTGAGGGTGAGGGAGTGAGAGTGAGTGAGGGAGAGTGAGGGAGAGTGAGGGAGAGTGAGGGAGAGTGAGGGAGAGTGAGGGAGAGTGAGGGAGAGTGAGGGAGAGTGAGGGTGAGTGAGGGTGAGTGAGGGTGAGTGAGGGGTTGAGGGTGAGTGAGGGGTTGAGGGTGAGTGAGGGGTTGAGGGTGAGTGAGGGTGAGTGAGGGTGAGTGAGGGGTTGAGGGTGAGTGAGGGGTTGAGGGGGAGGGGTCGAGGGGGAGGGGTTGAGGGTGAGTGAGGGTGAGTGAGTGAGAGTGAGGGGTTGAGGGTGAGTGAGTGAGTGAGTGAGGGTGAGGGGTTGAGGGTGGGTGAGTGAGGGTGAGGGTGGTTGAGTGAGGATGAGTGAGAGTGAGGGTTAGTGAGGGGTTGAGGGTGAGGGGATGAGGGTGAGTGAGTGAGGGTGAGGGGTTGAGGGTGAGTGAGGGTGAGGGGTTGAGGGGTTGAGGGTGAGGGGTTGAGGGTGAGTGAGGGGTTGAGGGTGAGTGAGGGGTTGAGGGGGAGGGGTCGAGGGGGAGGGGTTGAGGGTGAGTGAGGGGTTGAGGAATATGTCCTTTGTGCACACCCAAAAAAAACAACAACAAAAAAAACATACAAACGCAGGCACTCTTCTACCATGGTGGAAAGTTGTCTGCGTTGGCGCCAGGGAGCCAAAACAGCGCCAATGCAGAGGAAAAGGCAGGAATGCACTGTATTCTTTTAAAAATGGCACATTCCTGCAATTTCCCTGTCACACAGCCAGTCAAAGCAAAATTTGACCCTATCCTGCAGAATAATTCTGCCCCTCTCCATGAGGGAGCTTGCCTGACAAAATACAATAAGTGTAGAACTGAAACCAGCCATCACAAGCTCAATGAAAGATAGGTTTCGTGGCTCTTGAGAAAGACTATGCCCTGCGTTATTATGTAGCACATATGTCCCACTCAATTAAGTTAGACTTTTTAGCTGTATAGGGCTTGAGTTTTGGGGAAAATCGTGAGCAAACTTAGACCGGTTTGAAGGATAGCACTTTGCAGTGACTTAGAAAGCCTCTATGTAGGAAAATGTGATAATATTTGAAATCAGACTTAACTTGCCTAATTACAACGTGTCTTTTTTTAAATCTGCTTTTCATAATTAAAACAACTGCCATAGGGTGTTGGTGGGCGCCAGTGCCATAGAGGCAGGCACATGAAGGCTTCTACCAGAGATGTGAGAAACAGCACCATATGTGAAAGCCTTCTCTACACACACACACTTTATGATGTAATGTAGAGATCTGAAAATAGTCTGGACAAATAACCAGGTGAGCCAAAATCTTCCAAACGAAACATTAATTCTGATCCTTTACGCACCCCCGATTTTTAATTTAAAATGCAGGATACAACTGCCCATTTCCTTATAATCCCCTCAACTCCAATGGGTCTGTGTACGGTGAAAACTCAACACGTCTGCGGCGCGTGCAGAGAATGAATGGATGGACACGTCAGCCCCAAGACTGTGTTGGGGGGAGGGACTTCAAACCATAGGAACTCCTCAAACGTCAATATAGTGCAGACATCAGGCAATACACGAAAACATTAAACAACCGTAATTTAGAGTATTTGTTGTCTCTCTCTTTGAATTTCCGTAGGCATTCATCATGACAAGTAGGCACAAGGCAACAACTGGTTCCAACAAAATAGCCCTCATTGTAACCCTTTTAAGTCCTGCAAAAACATGGTTCACCGTGGATTTAAATAAAATGGCCCTTCAAAATATCCCATTCCACTACCGGTAAAGCAAGAAAACAAGTCAAAATATAAGAAATCAACCCCAAACAAGCAGCGCCATAACCGATAAATTCCCTTGGGATGCTTCCCAAAGAGAGCAATCAAGTTCTTGGTGTGACGCTTACTGAAAGAGAAAACCTATGTTGCCAGGAAAGGAGACTAATCTTTAAATGAAAGTTCTAATGGAAGTCATTAGTCAGAACCTTCGCTACAAGACGAGATTACAAAACTCCACAAATCTCCAAAGGCATACACCTTCTCCCTACAGTGCGCAGAGCAGTCTACACTTACCTTTCACCACGGAGACAGGGAAGGCCAGGAGCAAAAGCAGGAGCATTTTGTGTAAGGTCCTCATGGCTGCAACGGACTACCAGGTTTGAGAAGCAACACCCAAAGGTACTTGTACTGCGCCCTCTCGCTCGAAAGGAGGGCAGCTGGCAACAAGTGGTAACAAGAAAGTGTGGAGGGGGCAGGGGAGGAGGGGTCCGGGAAGGAGGGAAGGGCCAGAGGGACTTGATGGGAGTGGTGGGGGGGAGGGGGAGGGTATAGAGAGGGAGAGGAGGAGAGACAGGACAGGGGGAAGCAGCAGAGACACGGCGGGTAAAATAAACAAACAAGCCTTTCACCGTAACACGGCGGGCAGGGGAGGGGGCGGAAAGGGGAGAGGTGCGACACGGCAGGCAGGCAGGGGAGGAGAGTAGGAGGAGGAGGGGGGAGGAGAGTAGGGGAGGCACGGCCTAGCGGCAGGCAGGCAGGGGAGGAGAGGAGGAGGGGGGAGGAGAGTAGGGGAGGCACGGCCTAGCGGCCGTGCAATCAAGTAGTGAGGGGGCGGAGCTGGGGGAGGCTGTGAGAGAGAGTAGGCAAGGCAGGCGGCTGGGGGCATGTGGCACGCGCATTTAAGCTCAATGCGCATGCGCATTGAGCTTAAATTTCTCGTGCACTGCAAGGAATCGCCACGATTCCTTGCAGTGTGGATAAAGAGCGGATAAGTGCCAATACTCTCGCCTTGCTCGATGCGCATGCGCATCGACAGGCGAGACCTAAAAACCTTTGTAAGAACTGTTATTGAACACTGACATATCACCGTCTAATTTGTATTGCATCTCATCTTCCTGTAATAGGTGATCTGAAAAGTCATGGGGTTCTGGCAACTATTGTTAGAAGGTGTAATACCCATATTTTGCCTATCAAAAAGCAGACAAGACCAATATGTATAGGTTTATACAAGATTTGTGAGCCTTAAATAATTTGGTTATCTCACGCTTCCTGTAGTCCTAAACCTGTCTCAATCCTTTCATGCATCTTTGCAAATGATAGATGATATAAGGCCTGATTACGATGCGGTTTGAGCCACAACTGACGGCTTGTTGATTGTGAGCCTATCCACATATACTGCTGCAGTTCAACTGACTAATTACAATGTGTGTAGTCGAAGTTAGCAGTTTGAAGGTCCAACCAACGCTTTCTGATGGGCTCCATGAGCCCTTCGGTCGGTAGGAAAGGCTTCATAATACCTTGAGGACGCCGTTTCCGCAGTTTGGTTTATGATGTTGGTTTCCAACAGCCTTTGCATGTCGGCCATACAGGTATTGAAAAACTGTAGGAAAGCAACATTGGGGGCCCCTAGCAAGGGGCCCTTGCCTCCTGGCCCTCCGCATCTTGGATTGGGGGACACCTATGAGGCCACCATCAATATCCCAGCACCGTGTGCCACACGGTGCAGAGATGTTCACAAACTGCCATTTTTTATTGGTAGCCTGTGCTGTGGGCAGTTTCCGATCACACTATGTGGTCGGAATGTAATTTGGTGTGTGGAACTAAGAACTGCAAAACGCAGCTACAAGCAAATTGAAAGAAGGTGACATACCAGAAAAGACACCAATGTCCGAATCACCTTCAAATCATCCCTCAACCAATACCACCAACTCCTGAAAAAGATGAAACAGAGTGCCCTTGCTAACCACATTGAGGCCAGTTCCAACCGCAATAAGGAACGATTCAATATCGTCAGAGAGTTCTCCAACCCCTCAGCCACCGAAAAATCATCACCTCACAAGGAACTATGCGACACCCTGGCAGACAAATTTCATGACAAGATCTCCGACATCTACAAAAACTTTGAGCCTTATCCCACACCCATCGCCATCCTCTGCCTCACCATCCTAAGAGATATAAAACCTAACCCTGGGATCGGTTTTTGGCCAGCAGGGGGAGTAAAGTTTTATTCAAACACTATTGTTAGATTTCAAGTTAGTGAGGCCCTTACCTGCTGAAGTCCAAAGTGTGGAATAAGCCTGTCTGTCTCCTGGGAGATTCTGAACAGGAGAAGCAGCTTGTCTGAGGTCGCTGGGACCTTACATGGTCTGCTAGTGGATGGTACATGTTTACACTGATTGGTAGTTGTATCTTGTGTTTCTATTGGATTAAGGTTAATGTCCTCATTGGTAGGGTGTTTGAGGCTTCTGATTGGTTTCTGGGTCTATGATTCAATCATTGTAGGGTTGGGACTAGGGCTAGTGTTAGGATTTCTATTGGAAGTAGGGACTTGGGCTTCCTATGTTATTGGTTGTTGGGAGTAGGGTAGGACTAGGGCTAGGGTGAGACCTTTAATTGGAAGTCGTGATTAGGGCTTCTGGTGTGATTGTTTGCTGGACTAGGTGTGGGACTTAGAGTAGGGTTAGGCTTTCTATTGACAGTAGGGACTAGGCTACCTGTGCCATTGGTTGCATGGACTTCTTTCAGGACTACTGGTAGGGCTAGGGCCTTTATTGGACGTAGAGATCAGGGTTTTTGAACTAATTGCTTGGACTTGGGCTAGGATTGGCAGTAAAGTCCTGGTCTCCTATTGGTTCTAGATTGTAGGGCTAGTGTTGTGATTGGATAGTGTTAGGGCAAGGGTTCCCATTGGCTGAAGGGGTCTCCTGATTACTAGGGCTATAAAAAGGCCAGGGTTAGGGCGTCTCCGCCCGGGCGTCGAGGCTAAGGGCAGAGAGGACAAGGGCAGTTGCCTGTTTGAGCCTGTTAAGGGCAGAGAGGACAAGGGCAGTTGTCTGTTCGTTCCTATTAAGGGCAGAGAGGACAAGGGCAGTTGCCTGTTTGAGCCTGTTCGGGACTGGTCGGGACTAGTGCCAGAAATGCTGCCCTTTTTCTCATTTAGCAATACCCAGCCCACACTATCCACATCCACAAACAGAGCAACACACTCACACCAAATGTACACCACACACAACACTATGCACAGATTAATGTACCAGCCTGCACTACAAACCCGACCAAACCACATCTACACACCCTACTATCCCAACTACCACACATATCCACCATCACCTACAAACAGTAAACACCTCTATCATATACCACTAACCAATACACTCATCACTAACATAACACCAATCAACAGCACACATAATTACATCCTATTCAGACAAACTCTCCCTGCTGTAATTACACTGAACAGACCACCTTTTATCACTAACAAACTTATAATAATCCTTCCATCAGTTGTCCAACAAACACCCTCCTCTCCCTTCTACCATAATAACACTAACGCACAACACACACACTGCACACCACTATACTTTGTAACTCTTGCAACAAACCAGTCTAAGATAAACACTCTCACCTCTACTTCATTCCCTGTTACACACAACATACACTCTACTCATAAACACATCACCAACCCCATCTACGTCACAACATCCTCTCACAAACAATACTACACAACCAAATCCATTGCATGAAACATATACATCACCACCCCTTTTCACTACTCCTCAAAAACAAAACATATTACACACACCAGCATAAGATCTTCATAGCGCAACACCTCAAAATACTTACCATCACAAAATACAAACATATACCCACCTTTCAAACCACATCAAGGAACAAACTCCAATGCGAAGCTTTCACTCTTCCACCACACCTAACACAGATACAGCAATACAGCACCTCTCTTCTAACCGCCTCTCATCCATTGGACAATTTAGAACATTACTACATGACCCACATGCTGCATCACCTCCCCTGACTCATACACCTTGCGCCTTAAACACACACAAAAAAATAAGCAACATGCCACACGTCACAACTTTGCTTCCCCATGTCTATTTCACAACAATGTTACACCACAAAAGCAACACAGCACTCCAACTCACTCTCAAACACCATCTCCAACACATACCCATCAAAATGCCTCTAGGCATGCTGGATGAGGAACACGATACAGAACAACTACACGATTGCTATCCTAATACAGCTAATACCAGCACTAAATACACACCTGCTACAAACCCACACAATACTGATCACTCTTCTACCAAACAAAGTCCCACTATCACCAAAGGCCACTCACTAAACTGTCTACTAATAAATACTTGATCCCTCTCTAACAACAAGCATCACATCTACGACCTTCTCACCGATGCAAAACCAGACATACTATTCATAACCAAATCATGGTTGGGAGAAGATATGGCTCCAGTCCTGCATGAAGCCATTCATCTAGGCCAGCAAATAATCACCCAAAATCGTATAGCCAAAAAAGGAGGTGGTCTAGGTGTTGTATTTAGGCAAACAATACATATCACTAACATTGACAACATCTCCATAAAGAATTGTGAGGCTCTCCTAACTAGATGCAATCCTACACCGTCTTCCTCCTGTAAATTCCTGCTCATTTATATACCTCCACCTAGCAAGGCAATATTCCTAGACGCACTTCTAGACACAGTTTCACACCTGATAACAATACACTCCAACCGATGCGTTCTGGGTGACCTTGACATTTGGTTTGATAAACCCAATATGACCTATCCAAAAACTATAATCACCGCCTAGACGCATTGAACCTGCATCAGATTGTCCACAATCCGACACACACCGCTGAACATATCCTAGATGTCATTTTTGGTAATACTGAACTTGTTACCTTTCAAACTATAACTCCAGTCACATGGTCAGACCACCACTTGCTTGCCTTCTAACATAAAACAACGCTAAGCGACTCACCTAAAACTAACTTACATCCATCCACCTATCGGCCGTGGAACAAACTCTATTTGGAACACTTTGGAAACACAACTAACATCCAACATACTCAATAAATTTTGCAGTTTTGGGTTGCTGCGCTACTCCTCTTGGACCTCTCGGCTGCCTTTGACACGGTTGACCATGACACCCTGAAACAAAGACCCTATGAAGCCGGCATAGAGGGAACTGCTTTAGACTGGAACGCGTCCTACCTTCGAAACAGAACTAATGGCATCCACACCCCACCTTTCTCGTCCAAACCATACTCCACAAAAGCAGGGGTCCCTCAAGATTCTATCATCTCGCCCATGCTTTTCAACATCTACAAGAAGTCATTACCAGTACTGATCAATAAATTTCACCTCACGAGCTATAACTATGCGGATGGGGAAACAGCGTTTACAACGCAACTTTTGCCACGCAGTACCTTTACCACGCAACTTTTACAACGCAAGTCGTTACAATGACTTGCGCTGGGGGGCGCTGTAGGATAGGGAATAGTTTAATTTACTATCCAAAACCTTCCCTACTATCCACGTGGACTGGAGTTGGAATAGTAAATTAAACTATTCACTATCCAGCGCCCCCAACGCAAGTCGTTGTAAAGACTTGCGTTGTAAAACCTGCGTGGTAAAGGCATGCGTTGTAAAAGCATGCGTAGTAACGACATACATCCATGCGGATGACATGCAAATACTCCTTCAACTGGAATGCCCCACAGACATTGGAAAATCACCAATTTTCCGCTGTCTCAGTGCCGTGGATCAGTGGATGACTTGGAGCCATCTCAAATTGAATGCTTCAAAAACTGAAATACTCACGTGTGGTGATTGGAAACATTACAACCCGCTTGCCGATTGGCCTGATGAACTGGGATCACTGCCTAAAGTATCGAAGGAAGTAAGAAACCCAGCCGTGTCCGACAGTGGGAGTACCTGCAGGGCGGTGACGTGGGGAGGGGGAGGGGCAGGGTGGGGGGGTAGTAATGTATGGATTACGGAGTTTTACCTGTCCCCATCACATTTTTAACCTGGGAAGCAAATTTATCAGCAATGAACTCACCACCAACTTCAATGCATCCATCGCCATGACCACTCTATCTGATGAATGTAAACAAGCTAAAGTAAACCCGTTCTCAAGAAACCCTCTGCCGACCACTGTGAATGCAGGCAATTCTGTCCCATCTCACTGCTCCCATTTCCTTCCAAGGCCCTCCAAAAAGCCATAAAACACTAACTCACGTAATACCTGGAGAACAGCAATCTTCTAGCCTTCTCCCAGTCTGGCTTCCGCACCAACCACAGCAACCAAACTATTCTCATCCCTGTCACTGATGACATAAGAGCTCTTCTGGACTGAGGAGAAACAGTGGCTATGATCCTCCTTGACCTCTCATCAGCTTTTGACACCATATCGCACTACACCCTTATCAAGAGGCTCCACCACATCGGTATTCGAAGAGACGCCCAAGGGTGGATCGCCTCCTCCCTCACCGGACAAACCCAAAGAATCCACCTTCATCTCTTTTCCTCTAAACTCAAGGGCATCATTTGTGGCATCCATCAAGGATTAATATAATGCAAAAATTCTCACTTCACCTGTATTACTACAATAATGGCCAACAGTGCCCAATGTCTCGGCCACCCGCTACTCCAAAGACAAAAACATTAAATTTAATGTACATGTTTTTATTTCATTTATTAAACATTTTGTCTTATCTAATTTTTCAACATCATTTATAATTATGTTATCCATACAAATATAAATTTTTTAATCAAAAAGTTACACATTTTTATCAAAAGTTAGTAAATATAACACAGAAACACATAATTTACATACTTTTTACATCAAAGTATTTTTTCTATAGTCTCCAATATCTCAAATCTTCTCCACTTCAAGCACCACACAGACACATCCACACCTCAACCTCATCCATACCCCCGCCTCATCTCACATACAACTTAATTTATATTCATGAAAGATCTGCAATTTCTATTATTGTTGTCAACAGTGGTTTCCCAAACATACAGTCGACATACGTTTTGGTGGTATTAGATTTTTTTAAAAAACATCTTCATCAGGACCACACAATATGCATCATATCCTATAATATAGAGAATGGATCACGGGCTATGCTGCTTTTTTGTTCCATAAAATACATGCCTGAACCCATGAAGGGGTCTAAGGAGGCCAGCATGCATTTGTACAAATAATACAAGCACCAACTTCTGCTCTTTTGGACTTTCTGATTATGCTACAACCTTTTCCCTGTATTGTCATGAATAGAAGGGGTTTGCCTCAGGATACTGCTACAAGTTTGTAGCCTGTTACTCTGCAATCTTGGCTGGGCTCCCACTATGTGTCAGCTCTCTGGCCTCTGCTGCTTAAAACATTGTATTGAGCTCCACTCTGATTGTTGCTGTACCTAATGCAGTTGTAGCCGGTCTTACCCCAAACCAAAAACCAAGACCACTGTATTGCCAGGATGTTTCAATATGAAACACTGTTACTAGCTGCTTCTCATACTACCCTTGTTCTTTGCCCCACTTTGAATCTGACATTGCTGATGCCTTGCATCTGCTGACATTTTGTAAAGGGAACGCGAGGGCATTGTCTAAATGTATCTTGTGACTATTCCTATTGTTGCGGGCACAGTGACAAGTGATTTTAAAGCAATTTTCCTTCAGTGATCAGATAAATGTAGTGAAATTGCCAATTACCTATAGTTTACTCTAACTTAACGTAACTTAAATTTCAGATTTCATCTTCAATGATTTCAAATGTCTGGCATTATTTTGAAACACGAAACAACAAGTAATTGATACTGTATTAAAAGGAACTGTCTGTAACTTTTTTCTAAGCTATTTTTGAGGGATGTCTGACAACTGGTTATACTATCAGCTCTGCTTTGTAACCTTCATCTTCATCATTGATTGAAATCTAGATTGGCAGAATGAGAAAATTAAAATTATGTCAAACCTTTTCTTCTCACACGTTTTTATAGACTCTTTGGCAATACAAGTTTAATCTCTAATCAATTTAGGATGGTGGATTCAGCTTCCTCTGAGTCAATGAATGCCACTTCATCTCTATTTCCAAGAGCATCTTCTGAATCCCACAGTTGGGGCTTTCTGCGTCTTGATGCTATTGTTATCTAAACACTAAAAATGCAATATCTCCAGCTTTACTGATTGGATTTTTGTCGTTCTGATATTATTTTTTATAAACATTTCCAAAATTGGTGTGGGACTTTTCTTGTGTTGTGTTTTCACTTTATAACTGTTTGTGTGATGCAGTATTGCCTAATACAGTGCCTACTTAAGCCTGACTGCTTTTGTGCCAAGCTACCAGAAGATTAAGCACAGGTTATTTTAGTGGCTGTGGTGGTTCACCCTGACAAGGATTGGGGTTGTTGATTGAGAAGGGTACCCAGCCACCTCAACCAATATAACATTTCCTACAGTCATTGTTAATGTAAAGGCAAAAAGGAGAATTTCTTGGGTAGGAAATGATCTGTGTTATTGATAAGACTTTGCAAAAAGCACAACTGACAGATGCTAAGAATTTTCAAACATGAAACCAGCTGTTTGATTCTTAATGCCATATTTGGGCTTTTTCATCCATGCTTCTTTAAAGTGACCTATAAAAAAAAGCCGTATGAAGATCAAGTCAATCTGAATCTCTTTTTGGGTGGTAGTAGAGGTGAGGAGATGGAGATATCTAGAACCACTGGCGCTTGAATTAACTATTTGCTTTGATTGTTTTTGTCCTTTTCTGTTTTTTTATTGTTTATTGTTTCTATATTGATCTGAATTATCTGTAGATATGTTTATTTGCTCATTAGTCGTCTCATGATTTTTTTATGTTCTGTATTTTTCAGTATATTGCTGCTCTTGTGGTATCTTGTATGGTCTTTTTCTTTTTCCTCTCTAAACCGCTGTGAAGTGTATATGTTCCCTTTCCTAACAAAAGGCTCCAGCACCCTCATCCTTTGTCTGTTTTTTTGTAAATATGCTATTCCCCTGTTAGCCCCTCTGGTATTCTGTCTATTGCTGTTCTTCTCTTTTTTATGGCACTATATTGTTACTTATAATTGTTTTGTTTTATTATTTTGTTTTGTATGTATTTTCATTTCCTTATGTGTGATATGATATCTCTTTTTCCTTTCTTATTTGTATGTTTATCCTATGCAGTCTTTGACTAATGCCTTCAGTGTGATTCTACAATAAATATAACTTTACATGTTTGTTAAGATAATTTTTTAGAATGTCAAGGGGTTCTTCTAATAAATAACAGAGAGTGTTAATTTATATTTCTAAAGGTAATGCAGATATTACTTTACTGCAAGAAGGTCACCTTACAGTAACATAATCTGCAAATCGTCAGAAAATAGGTGGGAAAGGTCTTATTTTCTCCTGGACATGGCAAAGAGAAAGGTGTGGTAAGTGTATGCAACAAAACTTTAATGATCAAGACAATTTCTCAGAAAATTGATGAGGATGAAAGTTGGATAATTGTTAAATTATTTGTTAATGATGTCTCTATTGCTATTTTCAATTTATATGGCCCAACTAACACTTATAATGTGTGATTTACTATAATAAACAAATTGATTGTTTATCCTGGCGAGATTTTATATTTTTATAATATATATTTTATACTTTCATTGATAGAATTTACCAGTCTATATATATCCCTAATAAATCTCAAAAGCATTCTGTTAAACTAATGGTACAAACTGGGTAATTCAATACTCGGAGGCTTTATGACCCCACAATAAATGAATATATGTTCTCTTCTACAATACACCATTCTCAATCAAGAATTAACCAAATTTATATTTCCTATAAATTATTTCCCTATTTAATATTTGCAGTACTAGGATCACTTCTGATTTCAGATTATTTCCCTGTCACCATACGTATTGATTTACTACCTACATCTCGAGCTTCTAGAAGAGGGTGTTTTTAGTAATGCATTATTATTTAATGATTCTTTTAATTCTTATTCTTCGAACTTTGCAGACAAATGTGTTCAAATCAATTTCACAGGTAACATTCCTACACACATCACCAGGGACTGTAAGGAAATGCCTCTTTTTGTATGGTCTCTCCAACGTTTTCGGACTGACACTGCTGGTTTTCCCACTCTGAGAGTGCACTAAGGCCTGCTAACCAGACCTCATTACCAGTGCCATGACTGTAAATTGTGCATGCTACATTATACATGCACAATGTGCATGTATAATGTAACACCCAATGTGCATAAGTTAACTTATCTATAAGTCCCTACTATACGATCCCCAGGCTACCCAGGGCATCTAAGTTAGAAGGTCACCCCAGGGATCAAAGCACTGGTCGTGCCACGCTGGGTGCGACACAAGAAAAACAAGCCTCCCGGTCTGCCATTGCAGACTGGAGAGCAGTTTTAAACTGCTAGCCCAGGTTTGCTTTTTAAATTAATAGCAAGCCATTCCTCCCCCTGCAATATGTGTTAGTTACACCATGGCAGACCTACCTTGCCCTACATCAGGGCACAGCATACCACATGGACAGGATATGTATTTTACTGTTAAAAATGCAAAACTGTTGGTGAGAACAAAGTAACATGCTGACCTCTCAGCTCTGCTTACTCCTAAATGGTGCAACCAAAGTTGATACTCCAAAGTATTACATAACTTACATTAAGCACAACTAGGCTCACTGGTCGAAATAATGTGATAAGTTGTAGTGTGCAACATTAAAAAAGAATCCACTTTATTTCCTTTACTCTCCTGTCCAGTTATCAATTGCACCAGGTACTACTCCCTGAGGCAGCCTTCTGGCCTCCTGGAGAAATATGCTAATGGCTCACAGGAAAGAACACAATAGAAGCATGCACTGGAGAGAGATGTCACCTCCTCCCTGCAGGAAGCCACACTGGTGTGGGCCCAAATGGAGAGCTTCAAAGGAGAAGCTGTCTTTGAAGGGCAACTGGGTAACACTTGTGAGAGAGGCTGATCCATTCTCAAGGTAGACAGGCTGGCACTATGGACAGGGAAGGGGAAACCAGTTGCCTTTAGGCTTAGCTAAGAAACTCTTGACGCCGATAGAGGGGGTCTGTCATGTTGAGAGTGGGCGGAATAGTAGATCCTGGGATAGCCAGTTGCCACACTTTCCTCATCAAAAGGGTTGGAACTTAGTAGCACATTGTCTACTGGCCACATTTACCCTGAGTGCACTTTCTAAACATGAAAAGAGCACCCCCTGTCATCCAGAACGTAGATCTCAAATGGACTGGAAGATGGACCGAAGAAGGACTATCCTGCGGCATAATGGAACTGTTAAAGAGAGGCTGCACTGGGGTGGACTGCACATGATGAACTTGGTGGATGGTAGAGGAGAAGGGACTATGTAGAAGTTGTCTTTGGGGCCAACCTCAGCAAAATACTCCAAGGGTCAATTGGCTGACCAGTTCGCAGAACAGGGCCACAACAGCTGAATGAGCATGCTCAGACAAGTTGGTAGGCTAGAATCTTCAGACGGCCACCAACCACCATCGTGCAGCACCAGAACCTGATGCTCAGAGTTGCACCTGAGTCTGGTGGATCCGGATAAGTCTAGAAGAAAAAGAGAGAGGGATCCTATAACACCAAAGGGGTAGGGTATCAATAGACCAAAGTCAACAAACAATCCCCTTGGGATCAAATCTTAAAGTACAAACACTCCAAATCACATATACCAACAAAAAGCGCTCATTCACCCAGGGTGGACCAACCCCAAAGTAATCGATAACTTAAACTAAAGAATCAAATCAGTGCAAAAAATTTGTGTTAAGCAATAATATTGACCAATTCGGACGGTTTATTAAATAATTTTCACATATGCTACCCAATTAAAAATCATACATTTCAAAAACATATTTTAAATTGCAATATTTCATTCAAAGTTAAAAATCAGATAATCACAAAAGTAGATACACTTTAAAAACCACAACAAGTGGGACACAAAAACAGCAAGAAAAATGGTTTCAGATCACGAAAACATCACGATGGTCAGACCAACCAATAGATAACATTTGAATGCACACAACTAGAAACAGTCAATCCTATGGTGTTGCATTTGTCATTGACCTGTGATGTATTCCACATAAAGCATTTCTGCGTTTAGGTGGGTCCAATGTAATATTTCCTCACCTACTTCAGTAAAAGAAAGTTTCTTCCCACCTCTTATCAATAATCTTTCCAAGTAAAGGTACTCCCAAAAACAGCTGTACATAAATTACAGTCCTCGTCATACAAGGCTTAAAGAAAGAGGGAAAATATTAATCTCATCTTTCAAAATGGCAGACCGCTCCTTTACCCAACGGTTCGATAACTTGTTTACTTCATACGGTATGTGCAAACTATGGCTAATCTCTTTTTTGCACTGATTTGGGGCTAGATGTAGGTAAATCGAATTTACCGATTCATAAATACCGAATTTTACCGATTCTGTATTTATGAATCAGTAAATTAGAAGGAGGCAGATGTAGGTAATTTTTAAAACACAATTACCGAATCTGTAAGATTCGGTATTCACCGATTCGGTAAATACCGAATCGGTATTGCCCATTGATTCCTATGGGCCTTGAAGCCCATAGGAATCAATGGGAAATACCGGTTCGGTCGGTAAATACCGAATCCTGCAAGGATGCAGGGGGTGTCACTTTGACACCCTCTAGCACCCCAAGTACAGGCTTGTGTGACATGTGGCACACATACATGCCCTAAGGGCATGTCTGCGTGTCGCATGGCACAGGTGTGCATGCACAGATGCGCATGCACACCTGAATTCGGTATTTTACCACCCAATAGGATTGGGTGGTAAATACCGACTCCTAAAGGGCCTGTGGCACTCTGTGAATTGCCACCTACATATTGATTTACAGAATCTGTAAATTTACCTATTCAGTATTTTACCAATTCTGTATATTTACCGAATCGGTAAATTTACTGATTCTGTAAATCAGATGCCCCCTACATCTCAAAAGCAAATACCGGTCGGAAACGGCCGAAATCGGCCGTTTCCGACCGGTATTAAGGCTCCTACATCTGGTCCAATATTCTTTAGTTTAAGTTATCTTTTAACTTTGGGGTTGGTACACCCTGGGTGAATTAGTGAGTTTTGTTGGTATATGTGATTTGGAGTGTTGGTGCTTTAAGATTTGCACCCAAGGGAATTGTTTGTTGACATTGGATCCGGATATGTCGCCAGAGTACAGTTTGGTCATCCTGAAACTGAGTTATTGCCCAGCCTGTGACTGTGACCGCGATACTGGGTGACTGGTAGGCCAGTGGTAACTAGACTTCTGCCAAGACTGAGAGGGCTTCACGAGGCGTCGACCCATGGCCAATTGTTTTGGAGCAGCTTTATACTTTACACTTTTTCCTGTGTGTAAGCCTTGCTGCTCAGAGCTACAGCTACCCAGGGTCAAGCAAGAGGTTTATTAAACGAATCCAACTGGTCCTAATGGAGTTGGTAAGTGTATTACATAGTGAGGTCGCACAACCACACCATATAATGCACCCAATTTCCTCACAGGAATTCTTTAATAGCTGCCAAAATTCAATTTATTAAATTATCTACTGAAAACTCATCAACGTATCTGCTTAAATCCACTGCAAGATTTTGCGGTGGTCATAATAAATCTGGAACTGGAACTGATAATAATAACATTTTATACAAAGGTGACAACATTTTGAATTCATTTATGCACTATTATACAAACCTGTACACTTTTGATCCAATTCTCCTTATGATTCTATTTTGTAATACCTTTCTATAAATACAAAAAGTTTTGATAGTCATATTGACTTCTTTCCGCTAGAAGCCGGAATTTCTATATCAGCTCTAAATGAAGCATTATTTTCATGATTTCGTATTAATTTCTCCAAATTTCTATGGTTTAAATTACATAAATTGTTACAAAATTTCCCCAATGTAATTATTCTAAGAGTTCTTTTCTTGACACCTTAATCTGTTGTATTTCCAAAGAATGTTGAGAATTGAAATATTGTAAGAATTATAGACCTATCTAACTGGTCAACTTGGATTTTAAAACTTTTTACTTAACTTGTATCCACATGTTTAGAACCATAAATCCCATTATTAATGGGAAAAGAACATTGTGGCTTTGCACAGGCCGATGCGACATATTTTAGACATTATTCAACTGTTCTTTAACATGCTATCTAAATGTGATAAATATAAATAATCTTTTGTGGCTATCACGCTAGATGCAGAAAAGTCTTTCCAGTTTGTAATGTTAAGTTTCACATTATTTAAGCGGAAAATTGCTAGGGGATGGGGTGGAGTACGACCACCCGCTGTGAGGGTTTGGTAGAGTGAGCTAGATAGGTGCATGATAGCTGAGAAAGAAGTGTTTATTGCAAGGGGGTGCCCAAAGAAGTGGGACAGGAAATGGTCCAAATGGAACTTGTAGGGGCGTGGCCAAGATGGCGGGGTGAGCGGACGCTTCCTCCCGTAGCTCCTCCAGCCCGGCTCAGCTCGAGCCCCGATTCCGGCGCCTCTCTCCCCCCGCGGCCGCACTGCGGGCGAGGGTGTTGTGCCGGAGTTCCTGGGGCACATTTTGGTGCCACTTTGACTTCTGAAGCCCCGGGGGAAGTTCCTGAAAAGTTTATTCGGAGATCGCTCCGAGGATTAGAGCCAGGGTCGCCCCGAGGAGAGGAGCCTGGAGGCGGAGCGTAGCGCGGCGCTGTCCGCGCGCCTTGGCTGGCCCGGGTGCTGAACAGCGGAACGCCGGGGATCCCGAAGGAGCGGACTAGGCGGACTCCGCGGAGCGAGTTGGCTTCCTGGCGGTGCCCTGGAGGCAAGCACCATTGCTGGGAGACGGACTTTAGCCTGTACCGACGATCCCCCCACTATCCGGGGTCTTGAGGGGCGACGCCTTGCGAACTCCGCGCCCGGAGGCGCTGGACGGCGGAGTCTGGCAGTGCCCGTGCCGGGCAATCGATTGGCGATCAGGGGAGGCACCGGGTTCGCACCTTCCGGACCCGTTATCACTTGAGAGTTGCCCACGGACTTGCTGGCCCGGGCTGCCTTCCTGGGTCCCACCCTCCCGCCATCTTGTCTTTGTGTGGCTGTGCCCGGTGGCCCCTGCCCGCGCCCTTCTCACACGGGAGCCTTGACTCGTTCTGGTGCCAGCTCATCTACTGCCCTCCCTGGGAACACGATACGGGAGGCCTACTCTTCGGACATTGCTACCTGCCCTGCTGGCCCGAGAGCCGTCTTGCCCATGCCCGGACCGCCATTTTGTCGCCTGTGACGCACTACTCTTGTCCTCGGCGAAGGCCTCACATCTGGTGCCCGCGAGCGGTGGCGCTTGCCTACAACAACTGATTCTAGGCTTTGCTGGGACCCAAGATGACTGGA
The DNA here is from genome assembly GCF_964263255.1 of Lissotriton vulgaris. Classification (NCBI taxonomy): domain Eukaryota; kingdom Metazoa; phylum Chordata; class Amphibia; order Caudata; family Salamandridae; genus Lissotriton; species Lissotriton vulgaris. The sequence goes on from NC_141688.1 coordinate 173,575,031, forward strand.
AGACGTGGCGCGGCACGGGGTGATCGCACCTTGCCGGAAATGCTCGGCAGGTCCCAGCAACTACGCGACAGGACGCAGCCGTCCCCGGGGGCCTCCCGGGCATCAACGGACGCAACTGCGGGTGAGCCGCCGGTCACGCGGTCCTTCATGGAGGACTTATTCACCTCCCTTAAGGAGGAATTTCAGACTCTCAAGACCGAAGTGGCTGGAGAGGTCCGGGAGGTGCGCAGGGAAGTTGAGGGCCTGGGCGAACGGGTCGAGACTTTGGAGACGGCGGCTCAACGCCGCGACGAGGAGATAACCCATCTCCAACAGGACGTCCTCCGCCTCCGGGAGCAGTGTGTCGAGCTCCAGGCCCACTCGGAGGACCTCGAGAACAGGTCCAGGAGGAACAACATCCGGATCCGAGGTGTTCCATCCGCTGATGAGGGTGCGGACCTGGTGGCATATCTGCAGGACCTGTTCCGTGACATCTTGGAGGAGGGCGAGGATTTCCCCATCCGCATTGACAGAGCACACAGGGTGGGCCGCCAGCGCCAGTCATCGGCACCCCCGCCTGATATCCTGGCATTCTTGCCGGATTTCCCTCTAAAGGAGCGCATCATGGCTGAGGCCCGTAGGAAGCAACCGTTGACCTTCCGCGACAGACCTGTGGCGCTCTATCAGGACCTGTCTGCCATCACTCTGCAAAAGCGCAGGTCTTTCCGCATCGCTACGGACTTCCTGCGAGAGCACGAGACAGCCTACTCCTGGGGTCACCCCTTCCGTCTTATCTTTCGATGGAATGGGGTGTTGCATCAGCTACGCTCCTTACAAGATGTCTGCGGGGTGCTGGGTCTTACTGCTACGGAGGAGGACGGGGCTACACCAGCATGGAGGCGCCCTGAGCGGCGGGGCCGGCGGAGGTCGAGAAGGCGCCCATCGTCAGCGCCGGTGAGTCGCCCGGACTCGCCCACCATCAGAGCTGACATGGCGGAGGCCCTGAGGACTGCGGCCAGGAACTTGCCTGAATCTAATGGCGTGGCCTTGACGGCCTAATTTTCTCCGGGGGGAGAGACACTTAGCTTTCACGATGCTGGGCTGGGGGCTGGGGGGCGGGGGGGTGGTGTGTGGCTGGACGTCCACTTGATTTTTCTCTGCAGACTCGCCCATCAGGGCTGGACTGAGACTATGGGGTGTGGTTTTTTGCTTTTTGTTTTGGCTGGTTGCCATCAATGGTTTTTGGGGGGGTTTCATTGTTGGTTTGTCGTGGGGGGGGTCCTGTCCGAAGTTGTCCGAATGAGTGCGATGCCGCCTCTGGCCTTCCCTGCGCCCCTACCCCGCGCGCCCCCTCCGCTGATCCCCCGCCTGCTGCATAGCGTGCTGTTTCCCTGGAGGCGATGCCACCCTTGAAGGTAGTGACCCTTAATGTCAAGGGTCTGAATAACCCCGTAAAGCGTAGGGCGATCCTCTCCCTATTGGAGGGGTCGCAGGCGGATATTTGCCTCCTGCAGGAGACCCATTTACTCTCCAGGGATTGCCATAGGTTGCGCTCTGCCAAGTTCCCCACGCAACTTTTTTCCTCTGCTGCGACTAAGACCGCTGGGGTGGCCATTCTCCTAGCCAGTTCCTTTAGGGGGGAGGTGCTGTATAAACATGCCGAGCAGAAGGGGAGGCTCTTAGTGTATCGCATGCGCTTAGGGGGTGTTGCCTTTACGGTTGGTTCGGTCTACAGCCCAAACGACCACCAGGATCGTTTCCTGGACTCGGTGTTGATAGACGTTACTGCCTCGCCCGACCGCCATGTCATCTTGGGGGGAGACCTGAATATGGTCTTCGACTCCACTCTTGATAGGTCTGCCCAGCGTTTTCCGCAGACAGGGGAGCTTTCTAAAGCGGTGCGGGACCAGATTGCAGAGATGGACCTGCATGATCTCTGGCGCACCATGCATCCCACCGATAGGGACTACTCCTACTTTTCCCACGCACACCGCACTTATTCGCGGTTGGATTATCTTTTGGTGAGCGGCCCACTTCGCTCGGCCGCTACGGCGGCGGACATCGGGGTCTTGTCTCTGTCCGATCATGCGCCGGTCTCCGGAGTTTTTGCGTGGCCGGCGCCCCCCCCCTCGAGAGGGGTGTGGCGGCTTCGGGACACGCTTCTCCATAAGAAATCGGTGGTGAAGCGAGTGGAGGAGGTCATCCAGGACTACCTGACCCACAATAGCAACTCCGACACGTCCCTGGCTACACAGTGGGCGGCTTTGAAAGCGGTCGTCAGGGGGGAGTTTATCTCCATTTCCTCGGCGGACAATAAGGAACGCCAGCGCAAGAGGGAGGAACTGACGGCGCAGGTTAGGGAGCTTGAGCAGGTCCACCGCCGGACGGGGGCAACTCGGGTTTGGAAGCAACTGAAGGCGGCACGGAAACTCCTCTCTGCGCTGGATCTGGATCGGGCGGAATACGCAGCGCTGCGCCTGAGACATGCCTTTTACACCGGCGGAGACAGGTGCGGTAAGCTCCTGGCCCATAGGCTTAGGGTTGCGCAGCAACGCAATGTGGTGAAGGAGCTGGTGGGTGTGGATGGGATCCCGGTTTCTGGTGACGCGGAGGTGGCGGATACCTTTCGATCCTTTTACGAGGCACTGTACGCTTCAGAATCTTCCCCACCGGGAGAGGCTGAGGCCTATCTGGAATCCGTGACCCTCCCGGCCTTGGATCCCTCCCAGGCGGACCATCTAGAGAGGGACATTCACGTGGAGGAGGTTATCTCCGCGATCGCACGGCTGAAGCATGGCAAGGCCCCGGGCCCGGATGGTTACACGGCCTTGTTCTACAAGACCTTCTGTCCCACTATCGCCCCTCTCCTGGCTCGCTTGTTCAACTCCTTCTCCGAACCGGGCGCCATCCCACCGGACCTCCTCTCGGCGACTGTGTCGGTTATCCCCAAACCGGGGAAGGACCGGACCTTGTGCGGCTCGTACCGGCCCATTTCGCTCCTAAATGTGGACCTCAAGCTTTATACCGGAATCTTGGCGGCCAGATTGGGTTTACACTTACCAGGTTTGGTGGGGGCAGATCAGGCCGGTTTTGTACCCGGTAGGCAGACGGTCGACAACACGAAGAGAGTGACACACGTCCTGGAAAAGGCCTCACGCATTCCGGGGGAGCGGATGCTGCTATCAGTCGACGCGGAGAAGGCCTTTGATAGAGTTCATTGGCCATACCTCGAGCTGGTCCTTGGGAAACTGGGGATCGGCGAGAAGTTCCGCACCATGGTCTTTAACTGCTACAGGAGACCGTCGGCGTCAGTGCGGGTCAATGGACATAGCTCCGGCTGCTTCACCATTGAGCGCGGCACGAGACAGGGTTGCCCTCTCTCGCCGCTCCTCTTTGCCCTTTATATGGAGCCGTTTGCGCAGAGGATTCGCGACAACCCGGACGCTATTGGGGTGAAGATGGGGCAATACACACACACTGTCAGCTTATACGCGGACGATGTCTTGTTGACCCTAGATGACCCCAGGCGGTCGCTCCCTGCCTGCGTCCAGGAGTTGAACGCTTTTGCCCGTGTTGCGGGCTTTAAAATGAACATGACCAAGTCGTCTGCACTGGATGTGTCGCTCTCCGCCGACACCAGACGGGACCTTCAAAGTCTCTTCCCTTTGCAGTGGTCCTCCTCCACGGTGCCTTATTTGGGCATTTTGCTTCCTCCCACCCTGCCTGCCATGGTCGCAGCTAACTATTCCTCTCTGGGCACGAAGATAAAGGAGGAACTCGGCCGTTGGAACAAGGGCCTGCTTTCGTGGCTGGGCCGTATTGCGGCGGTGAAGATGACGATATTGCCTCAGATCCTGTATCTTTTCCGCGCTCTACCTCTTCAGCCCCCCGTGGGCTGGATACGGCAGGCGCAGGCAGACATCTCCCGCTTTGTGTGGCAGGGCCGTAAGCCTCGGATGAAGCGGGTCCTCTCCATGCTTGCCCCAGAGGCGGGAGGTCTCGGAATCCCGGACCTCCGGAAGTACTTTCAGGCGGCGCAGCTCCGGTACCTGGTGGAATGGAGTCGGTGGGAATCGGACAAACACTGGCTTTTTCAAGACCAGGCAGTTGCGGGCCGTACCCTCCAGGAGGTCCAGTTCCTACGGCGTGCTCACCGCCCGCCTAATCTCTACGCTTCCTTTATCACCCGGGTCCCGCTAAGAGTGTGGGACGCGGTGTGTGAGCTGCGGGAGCTCACCACTTTTCCGTCGCCGTTCTCTCCCATTGCTGACAACCCGGACTTCACTCCGGGCATGGAGCCGGGGGCCTTTTCCCACTGGGTGAGTGCGGGATGTAGAGCGCTCTTCCAGATTTACGGGCCGGAGGGCGTGCTCCCCTTCCAGCAGCTCCGACAGGAGTTTGGCCTGACGGAGGGGGACAGACTGCGTTACATGCAGGTCCGCCACTGGGCCCTTCAACCCTCAGTGCGTGACGTCGCCGCCCGTACGATTACACCCTATGAGCGATGGTTGGTGACCCGGGCCTCGGACGCCAAACTCATCACTGATTTGTATAAATTCCTCCAACCCCCGCCGTTTCACTACCATAACCCGGGGAGGGAACGCTGGCACAGGGAACTAGGAAGGACCCTGAGCCACAAGGAGTGGGACAAGATTGCGTATCGGGCGAGGCACTCTGCGTACCACACTGGGCTGACGGAAACCTTCACTAAAGTGTCCACCTATTGGTACTACACCCCGGAGCGGCTCTACGAGATGCGCAAACTAGGCGATAAGGGTTGCTGGCGCGGCTGCGGACAGGAGGGCACCCTCACGCACATTCTCTGGGAGTGCCCGGTGCTGTCGGCCTACTGGAAGGAAGTCTTAGATGAGGTGGATAGGCATTTTGAGATTGAGCTCCCGCGCTTCCCCGCGTATGTCTTGCTTGGCCTCCCCAATGACTTGATGTACCCGCTGAAATCCCGCAGGGGTAGGCAGATTGCGATTGCGCTCGGCTCAGCCGTTCAGAACATACTTGTCCTCTGGCGCACCCCCACTGCCCCCTCTATCACTGGGTGGTTGCATAGGCTCTGGCAGGTACTGGGTATGGAGAAGATATCACTAACGGTGGCTGGGAATGTTGACCAGTTCGAGGAGCTCTGGCATCCCTTTTTGGCACTGCTGTCCACGGAATTTCGCGAGCTGACGTGCCCACGGTACTTGCGCCTCCTTAGGCTGACTCCACCGGCGCCTGCTGCGGAGTGATTGTGCGGATTGGGGACCGGGGGCTGGGGGAGGGAAGTGGGGCTATGTACTTCTAATGCTGCTTTCGGACGGGGATGTTGGGGTGTTGTTTTCCTTTCTTTCCTCTTTGCTTTTCTTTCTTCTCCTTTTCTGGGGTCGAGGGGCTGGTGGTGTGGTATGCTTCTTTTTTGCTGTGCCGCAGAGTGTTATTTTGGCTTGGCCTTGCTTCGGGAGTGGGGGCCTATGGGGGGTTGTTTACAGTGCCTTACTGCCTCATGTTTTTTGCCTTGTTACCCTCTGGGGCACCCTGCCTCCCTCTTCTTCTGCTGACTCGCTGCAACGTTTCGCTTTTTGTAATGTATGTTTGCCTGACCTCCTGCTCCCCTCCCCGTGTTTTTTATGCCTTAATAAAATACTTTAAACCCAAATGGAACTTGTATAGGGGGACATCTGTGTATCGCCTGTGGTGGAATTGGAGGTGTGAAAGAACAGAGATGAGGTGCAAAACGTGTAAAATGTGGGTCTAACTGGACTTGATTCCTAATGTGATACTAAATGGAACTTGCATTGTGTATTGTATGAGTAACAGTGAATTTGTCTGTCATCTTCCAAAAAAAATACATCCTGGAGTGCGGACGTCTTCTAGCGAAGCAGCGTGAGTATTGTCATTATTTGACATACGGATCTCATGTCCCCCTTTTGCCCGGCACCAACCCCATGAGGTGGAAGCAAGTCAGGAGACCAGCAGGAAGCAGCACAGAAAATATATATATATATATATATATATATATATATATATATATATATATATATATATATATATATATATATATATATATATATATATATATATATATATATATATATATATATATATATATATATATATTTATATATATATATTTATATATATATATGGATGTATAATGTGTGTATATATACACAAACACACACGCAGGTACATTTCAATATGTAGATAAATACAAATAAGCATATTATATAAGTATAGTCTCTCACGTTGAGAATTTCTCCTTATGAAACTAAATTACTGTTTCATTTTTTATGATGTATTGCAAAGTATAAATTAACTCTTCTTAACTCCACATCCAACCACTACCACAAGAAGATATACCTACAAAATACAAAATACAAGCTAGTCTGTTAGAGGATGAAAATGTGTAGTTAAGTTTAGTAAACATACAGTAAACATATACTTACCTAGATGTACTTAACTACCCAATACCCGGTTAGTGAAGGCAAAAAATCAAGGGGAATACAATGCAGAAAGCAAGGAGGACTACACACCCTCATAGGAATCAAATTTGCTAAGGCAAAAAAATATAGAGCGACCATACGCATCAGCATAGTCAGTCCAGAGCTATGATCTGCTGTAAAGTCCATTCCCTATAGGGATATGTACCACCTTAACAGTTTTGGATTCTCACTCTGCATTTGCATAAGCCATTTGAGGGGTGTGTGGTCTTTCGGAACCCAAATGTCAGCACAAACAGATATGGACTCTAGCTCTTTACTACCCAGATCATTGCAAATGCTTCTTGTTCAATTTTACTCCACCTCTGTTCCTAGGGTAGTAGCCTCCTGCTGATGAAGGTTTCTGGTTGTTCCTAGCCCCCATTATTCAAAAGTGACAAGCCAGCCCTATTGCCTTGCTCCGAAGCACCTGTCTGGACTAGAAATTCCTTGGAGAAGTTGGGTGCCTTGACCACCAGTACTGCGACCATGGCCTCCTTTAGTGTGTCAAATGCGTTCTGTTATACCTCCCTCCAGATCACCTGCTTGGGCTGCATTTCAGAAAGAAGCTCAGTTAAGGGGGAAACAATAGTTTCATATCCCTTAACAAATCTCGAGTAGAACCTAGAGAGGCCTAAGAAGGCTCTCACTTCAGTTTGAGTCTTGGGAGGTTCCCAAGCCATAATGCTCTGTATTTAGAGCTGAATGGGCTACACCTTACCCCCACTGACTTGGTTGCCCAAGTAACTAAACCCTGCTCTATCTGGCACTTACTGACCTTGATAGTTAAGCTTGCTTGTTTCACAGACTGAAGCACTACCCAGCGTTGGCAGTCCCGATTAGAGGTGAAAACAGCAATGTCATCCAAGTAAGTATTCACGCAGATGTTTTTCTTGCCTACTTGTTTACCTGTAGTATTTCCCCCACCCCCGCCCTCTGTGTTGCCTCCACATATCCTCAAAATTTCCACATATTGATATTGCACTTCCAAGTGAACAATGCGAAGAATGTGTTGACATTTCGGATTCAAACGTAACCAAATAGTGAGACCATCCCCAGGCCTGTGTGAATAAGTAAGGTTAAAAACTGATGGCCTCAGAGGCGGATGTCTTTGAGTGGCAAATACACACCAGAGCACTGGGCACATATGTGAACAAATGTAGATTGCTCTCTAAAATCGTTTCCTCTGCTGAATAAATGCCGCAACACTACTTTATATATTTGTAATTGTTTGTACACCATCAATAGTTTATCTCTACTTTTGAAAAACACATTGTGATTCAATATGCATTTAAAGCTAAATCAAACGTTGGATGATTTGTCATCTGCCTACGTACACCAAAAAACTGTCTTAACTGTGTTTATAAATATTTTCTTTGTGAGCATTTAAGCATCAGAGTTCTCTTTATTCGGCTGTAAACAGGCATAATGCATGCCAGACGTGCAAAAATAGCAAAATAATACATATGAGTAATAAAAGTAAAATTCCCCAAATCATCCGATTTGGAATGGTAATTACCAACAATAGCCACAGGATAAGATGATTTTTGTCTTTCAGCCCTCATCATCTCTTCTTGGCTCACTCTAGCAGCAAGCCCGTGGGTTCTATCAAAAAACATATCAGCCAATCCAATAGCTTCTAGAGATTTTTTGACGTACGCTATCAAAGGGATGGAAAAACCTTTATCACAGGCCAAACCCTCTAAAACTACCTCTCCAGTTAATTTGACTTCTTCTGAGCTTAAAATGGAAATCCACAAGAGAATTGACTGTATGAAATCTAAATTGCACAGAAAGTCTAATCCTAGTTCATTGTGGTAAATAAAGCTAGAGGTTGACATTGGGGGTGACAATACTCTCTGCCAGAATACATTTTCCTCCCTTTTGGAGGGTGGCCCCTTATACCTGTCCCGTAAGTTGCTATAGAAATATATTGTGGCAAATATATATGCTAGTGGGGTGTTAAAACCCTCTCTCTGGTGAAGGGATACTTGGCAGAGAGCCAACAGCCCTGGAAAACGTGGTCCTACTTATGCGCAGACCATGTCCCAGAAGAGCTGAAAGTGACCCCCAAGTAAGAGAAGGAGCTAATGCTAGATAACACTTCCTTACCCCTTCTTAATAGCTAAGGATCTCATGTGCTTTGGGCCACAAGTCATTATAAAATACTAAGTTATATTAGTTAATAAATCCAGCTTGGCTATAAAATTAACAAAGGACTGCACTAGATGACACAAGTTTTTGTGGTGCTAGCAATTAACACCACGTCATCTGCGTCCAATAATTCTTGTCATGCGCACCATTCTCCATAGGCACATCTGGGTGGCATTTACTGAGCTTTCTACTAAGATCATTTATGTAAAAAATAAAAAGAAGTGAGGTTAAAAAGCACCCCTGGCGAACCTCCTGACCAATACTAAATTCAACAGTGACTTATCCTTTGTTTCCAAACCTGATTCGAGCCTTAGTGTCCATATACCAGAAGACCAACAGCGTACTAGGGATGGTGCTATTTGCAGATTAATAAGGGTTGCCACTACTTAACCCGATTAACACAGTCAAAGGCCATTGTCAAATCCATAAAGGCTAGAGATAGTACAGATTGCTTGCTCACCCTGTATTTCTCAATGATCAAGTTTAAGTTGAAGCATCCATTGATCAACCATATGCCAATTTAGACTCCACCTTGACATTTATTTAACAAAAAAGGGGGAGGGTGCAGCACAACCACCCTCCCAAGCCTCTTACAGCTCTGGGGATCCCATCCACCAGGGCATACATGTATCTGAAAAAGGTTGCGGGCTGTGCGGCTAGTATCCTCAAGCCTCTTTAGACCATGTGGAACCCATGGCCACTTGAAAGGAGAGGGGGCACATGTGGCCTCCTCCCTGGGTCCATTTTAGCCACAGGTGCCTCATCCCCTGGGGCTTGGCATAATTTTCAGGGGGAGTAGGGCACACAGCCCTCCTCTTCGGGCTGAGTTTGGCCCAGTGACCCCATACCCTGGGGCCCGGTGTCATTTTGAGGGAGATGTGGGTACGTGACCCACTTACCCGTGCTGATTTCGGTCCTGGGGACCCCACCTCCAGGGGATTTGGTGTCATTTTGAGGAGGAAAGGGACACGCAGCCCCCCTCACCAAGTCGATTCAGTACCATGGACTCCATCCCCTGGGTCCCATTTAAAGGTGGGTACCCACCCAGGACACCCATCATACTCTCATTGTGACCCGCGGGAAGTCCCGAGCCCCCTTGGACCAAGCCAGCTCTCTACATACAGTGATAGCTGGCATTGCTACTGCACGCAGAGAACAGCTACTAATACATCCCTCTGGGCGGGAGCAATAAATTAATCTGATCCATACCCGCTTCACTAAAATAAAAAGTCCACCCATAGCGGTGGTAGTATTTTTGAAGTGCCTGTCCGCTGGGAGCGTACCTTGGGGTTTATTACGTAGTTGGTGGTCCTCCTGCAGCACTGCCACTGCTGCCCTGCCAGAAGGACCGTGCTACGTTCGCATGCCAGATTATGAGTTTAATGCAGGGCAGGCAAGCGGTGCTGTGACAGTCTCACAGTGTCAGGCAGTGTCAGGCTGCGATGGTACTGTGGTGGTCCGACCCCCACCCTCAAAATACTGCAGGCAGACTCACAGTGGTGGCTGTGGTCGTACTGCCACAGCAAGCATGGAGTTCTTACACTTGTAATAAGGTCCTTGGGGTTAGCTACCACTTGGCTGGAAATTCAAAAATGCTCCCGCCAAGCAAGAGTAAACTTTAGTTTCCCTGTCCTCACCAGTGCAGGTAAACTGCAATATCCTGTGAGTGGGCACCATGGGGCACATAGCTTGTGAGCCAGCACCAGGATTTGGGGACCCAGTGGCCATGAATGACTCAAGTAGGGGACTGCCCGGTCACTTTCCTTCTTTAATGTAAGCGGCTCTAGCCCCTCTCCTTTTTGTTAAATTGTGGTCCTGGGGTGGCCACCCCGAGCCCCTTTTGAGGCTAGGGTGGGAGGACGCCCTGCCCCTCTGCCCATTTTGTAACATTTTGTGGGCTTCCAGGGGCATCTGGAGGCTCGGGATGGGGGCTGCTCTACCCCCTCCACTTATAATCAAATTTCGAGAGAATCAGGAAAAAGAACTGCACTGCCCCCTTGGCCTTCATGAATACAGTCCCAGGGGAGGGCTCCTTGTGGCTTATGATTATTAAATACGGCCTGGTTGCCATTTTGTCTTTGTTTTGTTTTTCCGATCCCACAATACTTGCGAGATCGTGCAATTTTTTGCTGTTTTTTTGTTTTTTTTGTCCCCGTGGACATTTTTCTTTTTATATAAATATCAAAGCTCCAAGGTTCCCACCTGTTGGATACACACTCTGACATCCACTGCAGCAACCTTCATGAGGTATAAGCCGGATCGGCGAGCGGATCGGGTTTACAGCATGCCTGTCGATTCACGCCGGACGTGTTTCGTGCTCATTGCACTCTTCAGCGGTGCGACAGTCATTTTGACATAGAGGCCACACCTCCCACTTAAAAATATGAGCCCTCCAATGGGCGACTCAAATGAGTCTGCGTTGGTTTGTGGGTCTTGTAGTGTGTAGTGTGTGCTTCAGTTATGTGCCGCTGTCTGAGCTGTTTCAAGCCCACCAATGGGCCTCCACTCGCACATACAGCTTGTCAATCCTCCATGGATGCCTCCACATTGAGACTCCAACAGCGATGCTGTAAACTGGATCCGCCCGCCAATCCGGCTTTTACCTCATGAAGGTTGCTGTAGTGGATGTCAGAGTGCGTCTCCAACAGGTGGGAACCTTAAAGCTGTTGGAGTCTCAATGTGGATGCATCCATGGAGGATATATATATATATATATATATATATATATATATATATATATATATATATATATATATATATATATATATATATACACACAGTCAGGAAAGCACAGGTTGAGAAAGGCCACAGGAAGCTTTAAATTCAAACGTTCATTTTATTTTTTGCTCTCGAACACTTGCCAGCAATCAAATCACCAAACAGCAGCAGGCTTCCGTGTGAAATGTTCTGCCAGACGCGTTTCAGGAGATAGATTCCTTTCTTCAGTGGCATAAACGGCAGTGCAAGCATCGCGTTAGTTTTCAATGTTAAACACCTGCCCAAGTGGGCGTGGCATACCCAATGCCTCGTGGTGTTTGTAGTTCTTATTACCAAGTGGCTGTGATGCTTGCCCACCAATGTGATAAAACAATAGTTATTAATCCCCAGTGGGTAGATGCACAGTGTTTCGTGTTAAGGCTGCCCTGCTTTCCAGTTATTCAAGTGCGAACGTGATGCAGGCTCCAGTCCTGAATTGCAGCCTGCAATGCTTCCTTCTGAAAATTTCAGGATTGGAAATCCAGCCTGAACAGACCCGCTTGAGCACAGTGAGCCTTCCTCGTTAGGCGTGCAAAGCCCCTCAAATCCACACAGTCAGGAAAGCACAGGTTGAGAAAGGCCACAGGAAGCTTTCAATTCAAACGTTCATTTTATTTTTTGCTCTCGAACACTTGCCAGCAATCAAATCACCAAACAGCAGGCTTCCATGTGAAATGCTCTGCCAGACGCATCCATGGAGGATATATATATGCGGGTGGGTGATGGTTCCTGGTCAGCCGCTTTTTCCACCGGGATTCGAGCGCCAGGTGAGAGGAGGCAGACACCGCCCACTTTTGGAGTACTGACATCGTGACTGCCTTCTGTGAAACTCGGAGCACTGAGTTTCGCTATGCTCCCTGACGCTTGCCAGCAGGCGTCAACCAATCGTAGTGAGGCCAGCTGGGTTTAAAGGTGGACTTGGAAAGCACTTCCCTAACATTAGGGCATTTGAGAAAGTCTAACGACGAAACGCGTCATGCCTGGAAATGCTCAATAAAGCGCGTTACTGACCTGCTGAACTGGTGTGGCTTGTTCTTTCCGTTGGAAGGGAACGTGGTTTGGAGATGTTTGTGTGCGGCCACAGCACACAGAGGGCCCCCCACTCAACAAAGATTGTTCGGCGGCAGTAGTGGCAAACAAACTTTGGTATTACCTCACAGACTGGGGATGCTGCCGAACCACCGCATTGCGCGTCTGTGACCTGCCCACTGTTTGGATCGTGATCGCACGAGGGAGCGCCTCTCACTTGGATGTCGCTCCTGGGAAACAGAGTGTGCCCTGCGGGTGGGTGATGGTTCCTGGTAAGCCGCTTTTTCCACCGGGATTCGAGCGCCAGGTGAGAGGAGGCAGACACCGCCCACTTGGGGGAGTACTGACATCGTGACAGCCTTCTGTGAAACTCAGAGCACTGAGTTTCGCTATGCTCCCTGACGCTTGCCAGCAGACGTCAACCAATCGTAGTGAGGCCAGCTGGGTTTAAAGGTGGACTTGGAAAGCACTTCCCTAACATTAGGGCATTTGTGAAAGTCTAACGATGAAACGTGTCATGCCTGGAAATGCTCAATAAAGCACGTTACTGACCTGCTGAACTGGTGTGGCTTGTTCTTTCCGTTGGAAGGGAACGTGGTTTGGAGATGTTTGTGTGCGGCCACAGCACACAGAGGGCCCCCCACTCAACAAAGATTGTTCGGCGGCAGTAGTGGCAAACAAACTTTGGTATTACCTCACAGACTGGGGATGCTGCCGAACCACCGCATTGCGCGTCTGTGACCTGCCCACTGTTTGGATCGTGATCGCACGAGGGAGCGCCTCTCACTTGGATGTCGCTCCTGGGAAACAGAGTGTGCCCTGCGGGTGGGTGATGGTTCCTGGTCAGCCGCTTTTTCCACCGGGATTCGAGCGCCAGGTGAGAGGAGGCAGACACCGCCCACTTGGGGGAGTACTGACATCGTGACTGCCTTCTGTGAAACTCGGAGCACTGAGTTTCGCTATGCTCCCTGACGCTTGCCAGCAGGCGTCAACCAATCATAGTGAGGCCAGCTGGGTTTAAAGGTGGACTTGGAAAGCACTTCCCTAACATTAGGGCATTTGAGAAAGTCTAACGACGAAACGCGTCATGCCTGGAAATGCTCAATAAAGCGCGTTACTGACCTGCTGAACTGGTGTGGCTTGTTCTTTCCGTTGGAAGGGAACGTGGTTTGGGGATATATATATATATATATATATATATATATATATATATATATATATATATGATGAATACAACTTCCACTGTTCTGCCGAACACTCCTGATGGGTGCTTCCTTCGTGCAAGTGGCATGCACGTGAAATAGGTAAAACAAGTTTGGAGCACACAAGGGTATTGTAGTCCTTTTGATCCACCCAGCATGACGCGTTTCGTCTAACTGACTTCCTCAGATGCTGTTCGGTGTGTAAGGAAACCAAGATTTCATGGTTCATTTTAAAAGCAGATTTTGGGCTCCGCCCGTGTGATCTTCAGCGAAGAGGGACTAACATAGCACAGTAGTCCCTCAGTGTTTCTTGCCGCCATCTTGGAGTGCATGCCTCTGTGTTACTCACTGCCATAGTTGTGGTTTGTGGCGATTTTAGTTCTTGTGAGTGCACTTTCATACTTTGTTGGGAGAAGGCATCTCACTCCAGCCGCGTGGTCGCTGAGAGGTTGATTATGGAGCCATGCTTTTTAGTACCCATACATCTGCCGCTTGGTAATATGCCGAATCTGGAAGTGCTGATGTAAGTAAACAACACTCCGCCATGTCGTCATGTCCAACTCTCCGTTAGCAGATACTTCATATGTTTGGCAGCGGCGGTTCAGGCAGAATTTTTCTTAACGATGAATACAACTTCCACTGTTCTGCCGAACACTCCTGATGGGTGCTTCCTTCGTGCAAGTGGCATGCACGTGAAATAGGTAAAACAAGTTTGGAGCACACAAGGGTATTGTAGTCCTTTTGATCCACCCAGCATGACGCGTTTCGTCTAACTGACTTCCTCAGATGCTGTTCGGTGTGTAAGGAAACCAAGATTTCATGGTTCATTTTAAAAGCAGATTTTGGGCTCCGCCCGTGTGATCTTCAGCGAAGAGGGACTAACATAGCACAGTAGTCCCTCAGTGTTTCTTGCCGCCATCTTGGAGTGCATGCCTCTGTGTTACTCACTGCCATAGTTGTGGTTTGTGGCGATTTTAGTTCTTGTGAGTGCACTTTCATGCTTTGTTGGGAGAAGGCATCTCACTCCAGCCGCGTGGTCGCTGAGAGGTTGATTATGGAGCCATGCTTTTTAGTACCCATACATCTGCCGCTTGGTAATATGCCGAATCTGGAAGTGCTGATGTAAGTAAACAACACTCCACCATGTCGTCATGTCCAACTCTCCGTTAGCAGATACTTCATATGTTTGGCAGCGGCGGTTCAGGCAGAATTTTTCTTAACGATGAATACAACTTCCACTGTTCTGCCGAACACTCCTGATGGGTGCTTCCTTCGTGCAAGTGGCATGCACGTGAAATAGGTAAAACAAGTTTGGAGCACACAAGGGTATTGTAGTCCTTTTGATCCACCCAGCATGACGCGTAGGGACTACCAAGACCAGAATGCCCTGTGGTGACGCCCATTGGGCGGGACTTCCTTTTGGAATAAAAAAACGTTCAAACACTCACCTGCTTTCTTCGTCTGTGGCCAGTGAACAAGGGCTATCATTGCTCGAAACACGTATGGCATACTAAGGTGATGCAGCGTGCTGGCTGTATGCTGCTTGTGGCGTGCTGTGCAGAAACCCCTATCTGTGTGACCATTCCTTCAAGGGAAGCTTGTGGAGAGAATAAATACGGTCAGTCCGACCGCGGAATGGTCCCGCCGCACAAGTGCGGATCCGTGGTGCTCGCGATTTGGAACACTACTTGGAAGATGGGGGACCTGAGCCACAAGGTCATTTGGCAGGCTGCCGGCAGGTTGCACTAACCTTTCCTGATGGGATAATATTTACACTGATGGAGTGAGCAACGCATTGCGTAAGTGAACGATGGATTCTGCCATGTAGGGACTACCAAGACCAGAATGCCCTGTGGTGACGCCCATTGGGCGGGACTTCCTTTTGGAATAAAAAAACGTTCAAACACTCACCTGCTTTCTTCGTCTGTGGCCAGTGAACAAGGGCTATCATTGCTCGAAACGCGTATGGCATACTAAGGTGATGCAGCGTGCTGGCTGTATGCTGCTTGTGGCGTGCTGTGCAGAAACCCCTATCTGTGTGACCATTCCTTCAAGGGCAGCTTGTGGAGAGAATAAATACGGTCAGTCCGACCGCGGAATGGTCCCGCCGCACAAGTGCGGATCCGTGGTGCTCGCGATTTGGAACACTACTTGGAAGATGGGGGACCTGAGCCACAAGGTCATTTGGCAGGCTGCCGGCAGGTTGCACTAACCTTTCCTGATGGGACAATATTTACACTGATGGAGTGAGCAACGCATTGCGTAAGTGAACGATGGATTCTGCCATGTAGGGACTCCCAAGACCAGAATGCCCTGTGGTGACGCCCATTGGGCGGGACTTCCTTTTGGAATAAAAAAACGTTCAAACACTTACCTGCTTTCTTCGTCTGTGGCCAGTGAACAAGGGTCATCATTGCTCGAAACGCGTATGGCATACTAAGGTGATGCAGCGTGCTGGCTGTATGCTGCTTGTGGCGTGCTGTGCAGAAACCCCTATCTGTGTGACCATTCCTTCAAGGGCAGCTTGTGGAGAGAATATATATATATATATATATATATATATATATATATATATATATATATATATATATATATATATATATATATATATATATATTACCTACTGGCTATCGCCAGTAGGTATATATAGTTAGGATTAATTCCCTATGGGATTTCTGAAAATTCTATGTCTAATAACTTTGGCGTTTGTGGACGGAATCGGCTGAAATTTTCAGGACAATGGCACATTTTGTTTCTGAGCAGCCCCTGAAAATTTCGTGGGGTTTCGTCAAGGGGGGGCTGAGAAAAAAGGGGGGTCCCAAAACGCGTTTTTTGCATTGAGTTTTCCATAGGGCGGTTGGACTCACTTTTAGCTCGAACGGCTGAATGGATTTGCACGAAACTTGGCAAAATTGTAGGGACTGTTAGCCCGATGTGCCTTTGCTAGGTCTCAATATATGTGCTTCAGTGGATTTTGAGAAATTAACGTTCAAATCAAGATATATATCTGTAACAGCGCTCTGGGCAGCGATCCGGTCCGCTTACTTTTCGCGAAACGGAACTTTGCGCGCAGAAAGCTGATTGGCTCTCCGGTGTCTGTCAACATTCTAAACAGTCCGGAGCGGCCGCCATCTTGTCTCTCGGTAGGATCGAGAGAGAAGAAGAGGTGAAAAACGAAAGGGGAATTTAATGAAAGGGGGCAAGGTATCCCCCTCTTGATCCCCTAGGAATGTTGTTGGGGTTATTAAAGGGTCCCGTGGGGAAAATAAAAAAAAAATGATTTTTCACGGTAGAAGCGCGGCCGCGAACTGGTAGCGAAACGGGAATTCGCCATTTTGTGCTTCGTTAATTAAATTACTAGTTATAAGTGGGTGCGGGAGACGTATCCTAATCCCCTATGTTTCCTGAGGGTGGCTGAGGAGGCTGATATATGTTGATACATCTCTTCCAGCGGCTGTGCGTGAGCTTTTTTTTTTTTTTGCTGCGTGACAGTCCGGAGCGCCCGCCATCTTGTCTCTCGGTAGGATCGAGAGAGAAGAAAAGGTGAAAAACTAAGGGGGAATTTAATGAAAGGGGGCAAGGTATCCCCCTCTTGACCCCCTAGGAATGTTGTTGGGGTTATTAAAGGGTCCCGTGGGGAAAATAAAAAAAAATGATTTTTCACGGTAGAAGCGCTTCACGGGCCGCGAACTGGGCCGCAAACTGGTAGCGAAACGGGAATTCGCCATTTTGTGCTTCGTTAATTAAAGTACTAGGTATAAGGGGGTGCGGGAGACGTATCCTAATCCCCTGTTTCCTGAGGGTGGCTGAGGAGGCTGATATATGTTGATACATCTCTTCCAGCGGCTGCGCCATCTTGCCTTTTTTCGAATGCCACAATTTTGTCGTGCACGGCAGCCATTTTAGATGCCAGGCTGGTCCCAGGCTATCACCTAACCCTGCGGATGTAGTTTATGGCCCCAGCTGTAGAGAATTCAGACATGCCAATCCTCCTGATTCAGGCGTGTGACTACTGATTTCAGTGCTAGTCTCCCGCCTCCCGATTTCTGCAAGCAAAAACCCGGGGGCATATTACGAACAACTAGCGATAATTTTTGTCTCTAACTTGTTTAGAGACAAAAATTATCGCCGCACATCGGCGATTTTTATCGCAGATAAACCTTGCTATTATCGCAGAAAAGTCAGCGATATTCATGTATTATCGACCTAATGCTCTTAGCCATGTTATCCACCTCCCATTGGATAACATGGCTAAGAACTGCTCAGGGCAGGTGTTAGATTTTGGAGATATTCGCGCTTAGCGCGAATATCTCCAAAAGTTGGTAATAGAAGGTAGCGATGTTAGGGACTGTTTCCAGTCGCTAACATCTTGGCACGCCACTTTGCATGTCATTAGTGATAAGTATCACTGACATGCAAAGCGGGGCCCAAGATGGTCGCTATCTCCTTTTAGCTGTCACTAACTGGTGTTAGCGACAGCTTGGTAATAGGGAAATAATTTTATCTCCGCTTTCATGGCTTTTAAAGCCAAAAAAGCGGAGATAAACCCCCTTGATAATATGCCCCACGATTCCTCGGGGGTTTCAGCTGACAGGGCTTGGTATTGTGTTACATGGTAATTTTTCCATGAAACGTCAGAGGGTCGATGCAGGGGTTCTAGAAGAGGTGATAAACCATTTAAGCCTCATGAACAAGCGCATGGTCTTTTAAAGATTTGTGAAGTATTCGGGGCGGCGGTGTGTGTGTGCCCTCTTTCAGGAGCGGGCGGGGGGGCACTGCCAGCAACTTGCCAGGTCAGGTAGTGTTCAACACGTGCATCACCCTTTCTCTGCCTGCTATTGCGCTCCATGCTTCGGAAAGGTAAGAAAAAGAACGTGCATTTGAGTTTGAAATGTCCGATCCTGCAGCAGCACACTTCCAAAGCCCACACATGACAATAACCCGATTCAAGGCCCCATTCACCCGTTTTAAAAAAAATAGATAACACTCCAACAAAGTAAGGTTATAAAACTTTATTAACTACTAACTTTAACGAACGGAACAAAAACTAAAAACATTTAAACATTTCTCAACACAAAAAGCAACAATGGTTAGAAGCTGTCTTTTGTGCGAATAGTCCCAAGGCAGCACAACGTGCAGAGTTCTGGACGGCACCCAGGTGATGTCGCCTGGGTGCCGCACTGGTTTAGGGATCCTACAATGCTGCTCCGAAAATTGGCGTGGGGCGTCCCGGGTGGGGCGGGGGGAGGCCTCGTCAGTAGCGGTCTGTTGTGCGAATAGTCCCAAGGCAGCACAACGTGCAGAGTTCTGGACGGCACCCAGGTGATGTCGCCTGGGTGCCGCACTGGTTTAGGGATCCTACAATGCAGCACAGAAAAACAGCGTGGGGCGTCCCGGGTGGTGCGGGGGGAGACCTCGTCAGTAGCGGTCTGTGTCCAGTGTCACATGGCTGACACAACATGTACGACAGGCACCCAGGTGATGTCCAGTAAACTGCCGCACTGGTTTTGGTATCCTACAATGCTGCTCCGAAAATTGGCGTGCGGCGGCCCGGGGGGGGGCGTGGGGGAGCCGGCGTGAACGGGCCTCCCCAGGTGGCGGCCATGTAGCTGAGTTGCGCTCGCTCTTGCGGCCACAGCGTCTCGCTCACCATGTTGTTGAGTTGCTCCCACTCTTGCAGTGCAGCGATAGGCGGCTGCCACATGGCTCTTAAAATGGCGGACAGCTCCTCGGTTTTAGGCCTGGTCCACTGAAATGGCCCTGGGACACTTTGGAACTCGGACGCTTGCCTGCTAGGGCTTGGGCTCCATTCTCGAAAAGCGTCCCCTCAGCCGTGAAGATTGTATAAAAGTCTTGGGGGCCCCCGACTCCCGCAGGCTTCCGGTGGGGAGCGGCTGCCATGATTGCTCGCGGAATGACCACGACGGAGCCACGAGATGGTGGTGCTCTCATGCTGACGCCAGCTTCAGTCTGAATGATCCAGAAACAAGGTGGGGCTTTCATCGTTTGGGAAAAAAAAATGTTCTAAACCAATGAAAAGTGTTATTTTTAGGTCATATGACCAAGCCTTCCATCTTTAGGAAACCAAAAGTAAAATGAACCAATGAAAAGTTTTATAAAGAAGTCACATGACCTGTTATGCGGCATAGGGCTACAAAAACCGTAGAAAATCCGTTGGCACGTGAGGCGGCGTCAGTAGCGGACCGATGTGCGAATAGGCCGAAGGCAGCACAACGCGCTGAGATCCGGATGGCACCGAGGTGGTGTCAAGCAAATTGCCGTACTGGTGTGGCCATCCTACAATGCTGCGCCGAAAGACGGCGTGTCCAGCTGAGTTCCGGTCACTCTTGCGGTACAGTGAGTCGAACGCGCCGAGATCCGGATGGCACCGAGGTTGTGTCCAGCAAGTTGCTGCACTGGTGTGGCCATCCTACAATGCTGTGCCGAAAGTCGGCGTGGGGTGCCCCGTTGGCTTATGAGGTGATGTCAGTAGTGGACCGATGTGTGAATAGGTCGGAACCAGCACAAGGCGCCAAGATCCGAATGGCAAGTCCTGGATATTGAGTGCCATAGTTGAGAGTTCTGAGCTGTGCTTGTAAGACTATCTGAAGCTTATTTGCACCTGCTGCAGTTTCACTGTTGCCCAAGGTGGTGTCCAGCAAATTGCTGCAGTGGTGTGGCCATCCTACAATGCTGCGCCGAAAGACGGCGTGTCCAGCTGAGTTCCGGTCACTCTTGCGGTACAGTGAGTCGAACGCGCCGAGATCCGGATGGCACCGAGGTTGTGTCCAGCAAGTTGCCGCACTGGTGTGGCCATCCTACAATGCTGCGCCGAAAGACGGCGTGACCAGCTGAGTTCCGGTCACTCTTGCGGTACAGTGACTCGAACGCTCCGAGATCCGGATGGCACCGAGGTGGTGTCCAGCAAGTTGCCGCACTGGTGTGGCCATCCTACAATGCTGCGCCGAAAGTCAGTGTGGGGTGCCCCGTTGGCTTATGAGGTGATGTCAGTAGTGGACCGATGTGTGAATAGGTCGGAAGCAGCACAAGGCGCCCTGCACTGTTGAGCTTTTTTCAATGCCTGTTTTTTGTTGTTTCCCCTCCATCAAAAACAAAAAAAAATATATAAAACTGTGCAAAAATACAAAAAAATGTTTAGAAAAGCAGTGCTTGTAAGACTGTCTGAAGCTCCTTTGCACCTGCTGCAGCTTCACTATTGCCCTGGTGTGGACAAAGATCGCCCATGACTTAGGCTGATTGAGAGTTTGTAGAAAAATGGCTTCAGATTTTCCACATATTACTCTTCAACATTCTTCCTAAATGTAACAATGTGAGACTCACTAGGAGAACGGCTGTTTATCTTTCCTTTCAAAATGCTGCCAACAATATTTTCTGAATGGAAGACACCATCTTGTAGCATAAAGGGCCGAAAGGGGTTCTGGTCTGGCCGATTGTTGGTGAAGACATTTTGACTATATCTTGGACCTGCCCGGCCTCGCCCAAAATGGCGCCGGTATAAATGGGACTCGTAACTCCTTGCCCGCAAATGTATATCTAGAAAATGTTATTGTAAGTGGCCCTGTCTTATTTTAATTACAAAATGTACGTCCACCGATTCCGCAACTGTTAGACACCTTAGTTCTTGCAACCTAATGGCCCGCTCGTTACGTTCCTCTACAGTGTAAATGTCTCCTCATCATATACGATTTCAGTTTGCTCCGTGGCCGGCCCACGTGGTTATAGGCCCGTATTTGTATACTGATATTTTCACAATAAAGGTTTTTAAAACAAAACACGGTAGTAGTATTTACATTGGTAAAGGTTTTACTTTTAGTCACTGTTTTCGAATCAGTAAAAGGCAAGTGAAATAAAGCAGTCCAATTACATGACGGATAAAAGGTATAATATGTAGGAACGCAGTAAAGATAAATGGTCAAGGGCAGTTGTGTTTTTCATTTCTGCAACATAAAGTGATCGATAAGAATCTGATAATCAGGCGTATCGGCGACTAAGACAGCAGGCCGAGTCTCTCTTACTCAACGGCTCCGTCATGGAACGAAGAAACGCCCTTTTTCTCGAAAAAGGAATATATTTTACTTGCAGGACAGTTGTAAATTTTCCGGGAAAGTACATTAGCCTGGAATATTATAACATATGTTTGAAAAAAAAATAATGTTCGAAAAAAATAAAAAGCGTAATTTTTAGGTCATATGACCAAGCTTTTCATCATTAAATTAACAAAAGTAAAATGAACCAATGAAAAGTTTTATTAACAAGTCACATGACCTGTTATGCTTACGTTACGCGCTGCGCGCCGCGCCTCGGATCACTTCCGGGTGCGCTAACGCGGCGTGTCATAAAACGCATTACGCGACAACGTAGGTCAAGAATATAGTCTAAATGTCTCCACCAACCAGCGTTAAGAACACAACCCCTTTCAGCAGTCCAAAAAGTTCTGTTAAATGACAACAGAGGGGACAGGCAACAAGAACCATCAGTCAAAGAGGGGAGGGCAAATTCTTCTCTTCCGGGTCATGTTGGGGCGCTACCGGAACTGATCGAATTGGTAGTCTATAGTGTTTCTGGATGTTTCAGACTAAAGCTGGCGTCAGCATGAGACCACTACCATCTCGTAGCTCCGTCGTGGCCATTCCACGAGCAATCATGGCAGCCGCTCCCCACCAGAAGCCTGCGGGAGTCGGAGGCCCCCAAGACTTTTGTAGAATCTTCACGGCTGAGGGGACGCTTTTCGAGAATGGGACCCAAGCCCTATCAGGGAAGCGTCCGAGTTCAAAGGTGTCCCAGGGCCATTTTAGTGGACCAGGCCCAAAACCGAAGAGCCGGCCGCCATTTTGAGAGTCCTGTGGCAGCCGCCTATCGCTGCACCGCAAGAGCGGGAGCAACTTAACTACATGGTGAGCGAGACGCTGTAGTCGCAAGAGCGGGCGGTAAACAGCTGAATGGCGGAAGAGGCACAGTGTAGCAAAAGCGGGCGGAATGGCAACTGAAACGGTAAAGGGGCGCCCCACTACAGCGTGTCTTCAGGTCAAACGGATTGTGGGACAAAGTCCAGAATAGAAGAGTCATCAAAAGGCAAAAAGTTCCGCCGGACCCCGGGAGCCGGCCGCCTATGTCGGGGGCGATCTCAGGCTACACCAGTGCTATAAGACTTGGGGAGGGGGCAGGAGCCAAGCGTCTTCTCCGAGTCCGTGTCATCACACCGCCCCTCGGGGGCTTCCGTCAAGCGGTTTAGGGAGGTACCATATAACATTGTTTTCAAATGCAGTCAGGTCCACAAACGACCCTCACTTACTTTGGAATAGTGAAGCTGCAGTAGGTGGAAATAAGCTTCAGACAGTCTTACAAGCACTGCTTTTGTAAACATTTTTTGTTTTTTTTGTATTTTTGCACAGTTTTATATATTTTTTTTGTTTTTGATGGAGGGGAAACAACAAAGCACAGGCATTGAAAAAGGCTCAAACTCAGAACTCTGAACTATGGCACCCAATATCCAGGACTTTCCATCCGGATCTTGGCGCCTTGTGCTGCTTCCGACCTATTCACACATCGGTCCACTACTGACATCATCTTATAAACCAACGTTATGTAAATAGTTATTTAATAAAATGTTTTACCCTGTTTCTTTGCTGGTGTGTTGTCTATATTTTTAATATTTGCATAGGGTTTGTCGTTATTTTGGGCGGGGTGGGTGATGGAGCCGAGTTGTCTTGCAGCCCTCATGGTGTGGAGCTCAGTTCATCTCACTATTTTCGTATTTCTCATGAAGGGTTGTTTATAATATTTCTATTTTAGCGAGGTCAAAAAGAGATCCAATTAGTGGCCTACTGATTTTGCTCGATTACTTTTATTTTTTTACACGATTTTTCACGATCTGCAAAGACTAAACAGAGTATTGCGACTTTGTGCTTGTTTGTAAATAGAGAATGAACCAAAGAGAATCAATTGAAAAAAAGTAAATGCTTGGATAATAATCAATCAAATGGAGAGACAAGCAGGCAGGACGGATTACAACGGGGGTAAAGGCCTGCGTTAACTACTCTTCACTATCTGCAAAGAGAGAGTACTACTAAGAGAAAAGAGGGGAGGGGGGCAGCGTTCAAAGCACATCAGCGTGCATAAATACGAAAATGTTTTTATCTATCACGTACTTTACATTTTAAAGCTTTTCATATTTGCTATTAAAAAACCAATGAAATTCACAGAAAAAACCATAGGTTATAGTGGATATATAGTTAGGAATTTGCATTTACAAAACCTTGAAAATTCAATGAAAAAACCATTGGTTTTAGGCCATATATAGTTAGGGATTAGCATTTACAAAACCTTATTTTACTCGCATAAAACCATTGAAATTCCATATATAGTTAGAAGCGCTAACTATATATCGCGCACCCGCAATCCACTGCTGATGATGTCACATATTACATCATTCATGACATGGTCAGTGACATCACTGATGACATCACTGATGACATCTCAAATGACATCACTGATGACATCACTGATGACAACTCAAATGACATCACTGATGACATCTCAAATGACATCTCAAATGACATCACTGATGACATCACTGATGACAACTCAAATGACATCACTGATGACATCTCATTTGTCATCACTGATCACATCACTCATGTGATAATACAATGAACCTCTTCAGACTCTAATATAACCTTACATACACTCAGTATAAACAGACACTCACAGACTGTCACTCATCCATGGAGTTACTCACACACCTAGTCAGTCATGCAAAGAATCAATCACACCTCCATTTCCTCAACTATACAGTTATACACATCTTACTTATTCAAACATATAATAACACATATTTACTCTCTTATATAATCCCTGATACAAGCTCACAGTGATCGATACAGCCACTCACACATTCACTGGCTCTTATGTTCAGTTATTTATATATGTCAACTCTCACATGTATTGTGTTTTACATACGTACTTACTTGCACATGTAGCAATGAGAAATCCATTCACTCACCAACACACCCATGCACAGTCAACCGCCCATATAGCTGTTTCCACATGCACTCTTGAACTCATACTCCTAGTGAATCAACTGCTTACACATCTATGCACAGAGTCACGCACCTCCCAGCCACCCACACACACACTCAGCCTCCCATTCAAATACTTGGGCAACCAATCAATAACCCATATGGCCACTCTTATAGCTACTGATCAACACATGCAGCAGCTTACACAACAACAAACATACTGATGCACAAATTAAGACAGTTTAGTCACTAACCCATGCACTCAGTGAGACACATTTAATCACTCTTTCATACAGTCAGTCATGCACCTACTAAATTCTTCATCCAGACACTTATACATCCACTCATTCTTCAATATGTAAAACATATTTAAACTTTACAGACACATACAATCACTGGATGTTGTCATCAGTGATGTCATCAGTGATGTCATTTGAGATGTCATCAGTGATGTCATCAGTGATGTCACTGACCATGTCATGAATGATGTAATATGTGACATCATCAGCAGTGGATTGCGGGTGCGCGATATATAGTTAGCGCTTCTAACTATATATGGAATTTCAATGGTTTTATGCGAGTAAAATAAGGTTTTGTAAATGCTAATCCCTAACTATATATGGCCTAAAACCAATGGTTTTTTCATTGAATATATATATATATATATATATATATATATATATATATATATATATATATATATATATATATGTAGCTCCAAAGGTGTCCCTCAGTTCAAGCAGCACTCAAGACATCACTGTGCTGAACGCATCTTTATTGGTATGGACAGGAACACCAGTCGGTTAATCAACAGCTGAATTCTAGTAGCCTGACGCGTTTCAAAATCTCTTTCTTCCTCAGAGGCTGGCGATTTCAGGTGAGTGCAGGGGCGGGCTCCGCTTCCGTAATTTATGCAAATGGCACGCCCATGGATTGGGACCTTGTGAGTACAGCCATTTGGGGATTGAAATGCGGACTCTAACTCCCAGCATGCCATGCACTGTCTCTAAACGAGCGTTATATATATATATATATATATCCAACACAACCTCCCTCCAAAGAGAAAGACGAGACCTCAGCAGGGGAACCGTTTGGAGCCAGCTTTTATTAAGGAACATCTCCGTACAGACGAATGCATTTCGGCATAATGACAGCCTTCTTCAGCGCCTGGGGTATTCTGCAACAAAGAAAGAAGGAGTTCATATGTCGGTATAAATACCCGCCTCCCCCTTGCTGTTCCGTGCTTGCTCCACCCCTTCCAGGTACAGTCCATAAGCATATGCCTCCCGTTTGGCGCTGAATTGTTATCGCCTACAGGTCCCAGAATGCAATAGAAAAGTGGGTAGGCATTGCGGGGATAGGAGCAAGTACCTGCTATGATGTTATGCAGTATACCCAAAAGTACGAGTGTCCCTAGATTCAGCGAGCTCCTCTGGTCCCCTAAATCGCAGCGCCCCTCAGGCCAATGGCGTTCTTGTAGCGGGGGCCAAGTGGAAAATCTGCCCCGTCCAGAGAGCAGTCGAATGGCTGCTACACCGCACCACAATGTCCATTGCTCGAGGGTGGGCCCAGGGTAAATCCAGTAACCTGGAAACAACGAAGATTCCGCCGGAGCTGAGACCAGTGAGACCCGGACCATCTTGATGCTGCGGGGGGCTCGTAGACGCGACACTGGACATCGCGTTATTGAATTCAACACAACCTTACCTCCAAAGAGAAAGACGAGACCTCAGCAGGGGAACCGTTTGGAGCCAGCTTTTATTAAGGAACACCTCCGTACAGACAAATGCATTTCGGCATAATGACAGCCTTCTTCAGCGCCTGGGGTATTCTGCAACAAAGAAAGAAGGAGTTCATATGTCGGTATAAATACCCGCCTCCCCCTTGCTGTTCTGTGCTTGCTCCACCCCTTCCAGGTACAGTCCATAAGCATATGCCTCCCGTTTGGCGCTAAATTGTTATCGCCTACAGGTCCCAGAATGCAGTATAAAAGTGGGTAGGCATTGCGGGGATAGGAGCAAGTACGGGCTATGATGTTATGCAGTATACCCCAAAGTACGAGTGTCCCAAGATTCAGCGAGCTCCTCTGGTCCCCTAAATCGCAGCGCCCCTCAGGCCAATGGGGTTCTTGTAGCGGGGGCCAAGCGGAAAATTCGCCCCGTCCAGAGAGCAGTCGAATGGCTGCTACACCGCACCACAATGTCCATTGCTCGAGGGTGGGCCCAGGGTAAATCCAGTAACCTGGAAACAACGAAGATTCCGCCGGACCAGAGACCAGTGAGACCCGGACCATCTAGTAAAGAACCTGCCCAGTTTTGTCCGGGACACTAGAGACTTCCTGAAGAAAATAGAAGCAGTTGAGTGGCAGGACGACATGCTGTTAATAACGTTGGACGTAGAGTCCTTGTATACCAGTATAGCCCATGAGAGTGGCCTTAACGCTGCAAGACATATTTTGAGTCTAAGACCTGTGGAATATTATGAACACAACAAAGTTGTACTAAGTTTAATGGACTGGTGCCTCAATAATAACTATTTTGCATTTGGAAAAGAAGTGTGGACACAATTGAGGGGCATTGCTATGGGAGCCATCTTCTTCCCCACCTACGCATGCTTACACGTGGGCTGGTGGGAGGAGCGGGTTCTCAACGCCACGCACAAGGTTTGGGTGAATGAAAAAATAATCAAATACTTGCGGTACATTGACGATTGTTTTATTGTGTGGCAAGGAGAAGAGGAAGAAGCCATCTCCTTTATTGAGGAAATCAATAATAACTCCCTGAATTTTATAATTTACATCTCATATTAGTGCGAAACCGGTCGAGTTTCTAGATGTCAAAGTTTATATAGATGACTCTAGTAAAATACAAACCACACTATTTAGGAAGCCTACCACAGGTAACACCACTTTACATGCCTCTAGTCTCCATCCCAAGCATACCATCTACAGCATTCCCTTTGGAGAAATCTTACAATTAAAAAGAATCTGCAGCTCTGCTGACGACTTTGAAAGATGTGTGAGGGAATTACGAGACCGGGGGTATTCAAACGTTATGTTTGATCAAGCTTTGGCTTGATCAAACTCGAACCCGAGCGAGTCTCTTCCCTGTTGATTCTACCAGTAATGCTACTGAAGAAAAGAACCAGACTGCAGATGAAAGGTCCAATGTCTGTCCCAGAATCATCACAGCCTTTAGTGATCAGGAAAGTAAAATCAGAAAGATTATCAACAAAAATTGGCCTATTGTCCACACGGACAATGTCCTAGGGGCCATATTACCACCCAAACCAATGGTGACCTTTCGCACAGCACGTAACATGGGAGCAGTTCTGGATCAAACCAGTACAGAACTAAAACAAAAAACCATTTGGCTGCAACCTGCAGCAGGGTTTCGCAAATGTCCAGTTGCAAAGCATGCAAGTTTGGTGTCAATAAGACCCACTACTGTACCCCTTTCAGTTTTGAAGAAATTCCGATTATTGGTAATCATACCTGTAAAACGGAATTCGCTGTTATCGTCCTGACGTGCACCTGTGGCCTCAAATATATTGGGAGCACTAAACAACAGGTGCACATCAGGATCTTGCAACACCTACGAGCAATTTTGCACAGCGGCCCTTCCTACCCAGTGGCGTTCCACTTTGAAATTAAACACAACAAGGATGTCAACTGTTTATCGTACTATGTAGTGGGAGCAGTGCCCAAACTCCATAGAGGTGGTAATAGAGAGCTCAAACTAAGACAACTAGAGTCCAGCATGATCCTCGAGTACGACAGTAAGTGGCCCAAATGGCTGAATAATACCGAGGATCTGCATACTTTCTTATAAAGGGACTCACTACATTCTGGCCTATTCCATTATTCTGGCGATATGAGTTCTGTGACCCCAGGTAGTCAGGTTCCTTGTTGCCTGGGGGATTTAAAATGCTATATAATGGTTCCCTGTGTTTCAGTATCTTGACTATTAAATTCCCCATGGCTAGTCAGGTTCCCTGTTAGCCAGGGGCTGAAGTTCTTCAGTTCCCCAGCTCCTCTGTGTAAATATATTTAAATATCCTGTTTTTTCTAATAAGATCTTTTTTAGCACTTTTTTTTATAAACAGGGTGTTTTTTTATCACTTTTAATGATAAACTTCGTAATTAATATGAAATGTTTTTATTATGCTTTTTTATCTAACAAAATGAGGTTTTATCCTAATTGTTTAGAAAGCATTGATTTATCATATTTATACAGGTTGTTTTATCATTCACTCTAGCACTTTGTTCCCGAATTTTTGCACGTGTTAGTCAGCTTCTTTGCACTTTAGACATGAACTGTTTTTGCACTGTTAATATCACTGTAAAGTTTCCCGCCTATTCTAGTTCTAGATCCTCTACCTTTACATACTGATGTGCTCGCAAGACATATTATGTAGGAATCAGTTATTTTATTCTGCATATTCTGCATATTCTGCATATTTACCGGTAATAGTTGAAAATTTTAAATACTTGTTTTCTTTTATACAGCTATTTATACTGTCAACTTTACGTATTTGCACAGTAAGAACTACAATGTATAGTATGTTGTTCATGTTCATGGTCATATGACCTGGTTAGAGGGTGGGTGTAGGCGGGCCACCTAGCAGTATAAAATTAAAAAAGTTACAAACAGTAATTGCATGTGAGCAAGGGCTTGCTTAGCCCGAAACGCGTTGCGCCCTTTTACCAGCTGAACTGAAATAAAGTACTTGATCCAGCGGTCCGTCTCCTGGTTATCGCTTCGCTGATCCGAGTGGGGATTGGAAGTGGCGTGGTGGAGTTTCGTGTGTGTATATATATATATATATATATATATATATATATATATATATATATATATATATATATATATATATATATATATATAAAAGCTCAAATCCAATATCGCACTTGACGTGCACAAGGAAACCGCACTCCGGGCAGCTGTGATTGCAAGCATCTAGTTTATTACAGCAACAGACGCGTTTCGGCGGAAGCGCCTTTTTCGATGTTACCAGCACTCATGTAAAACACCATGTTATATTAGCATTCACTTTATCAAAATAAAGGAAGGACTTGCGTACCACTTCTAACGTGGGCACCATTTTGTAACATCTTGTAATATATAAACAATATGTAACAATTACTCATCTTAGAGTTATTTCATGATTCATAACTTCATTAAATAATGTTTATGAATCCAACATTTCACTATAGATGAAAGACTTTGCTAATAGAGCCGTGGATCGGCTAGTATCCTTCCATATATCATCCCAATCGTACCATAGATCAGAATAGACTATGACTAGTCATAGATATCAAGAATGCGTGAACATATTGCTATGTAATAATACATGAATTCATCAGGGTGCATGTCAAAAAACAAAACATAATATTACGGTATCAATTTTCATTCATAAGTTTCTCAGTTCATTGCTACTATATACAAATTAAGTAACCCAAATCTCCTGTACTGTACTTTTGCCACAATTTTCAGCCTATGTGGACTGTCAGTTCCTCTCCACAATTTAAACCATACGGATGTTTAGTGTGTAAGTCAATTATGTAACGCGATTCTAATCTGCGCAGCTTCTTAAGTCTATCACCACCCCTGGGACTCTGAGCTACGTGTCCAAACCAAAATATTGTAGTTGATTGCGGTCTCTATTGTGGTTTTCTACAAAATGGTCGTTTTTATCAATGGCCCGCATATGTTCTAGCACCCGCATTTTTACTGGATTGACAGTACTCCCGATGTAACGGAGACCGCACGGGCACAACAAACAATATACAACGAAGGGTGTTGTGCAGGTGATAAACTTCATTATCTTTTTGTTGTTGATTCCTACATCCGGTATTTCATATGTTAACACCCTCCTACTGTTTGCGCAGGCCTTGCATTTACTGCATGGAAAAAAGCCCATCATCTGTTTGAGCCCGCTAGGTTTTCCAGGCAGTTTGTCAAGGTGACTTTTGACCAAGACGTCGCGCAGGGATCTCGCTCTTTTAAAGGTAACCAACGGTTGAGGAGGAACATCCATACCAATCATGGTATCTGTTAGGAGGATGGGCCAGTTTTTACATAGCATTTTCTTGAGATAACTTGCCTCAGCTGAGTAGGGAGTTACCAGCCGGAACTTACCTACCTCATCTGTGGCCCTCTTGCTGCCAGTGAGCAACTGCTTTCTGTCAATACCTCTCACTTTATTTAATGTAGTGTCAAGGGTAGCTGAATCATATCCCCTGACTCTAAATCTGGCAATGCTTGCAGCAGCACCTCTGTCAAATTCATGGTCTGTTGAACAGTTTCTTCTCAGCCTAAGCAATTCCCCATAGGGAATGCTTTGGATGAGTTTGGGTGGATGGCTGCTGCTGGCAAAGAGTATTGAGTTGCCCGCTGTTGCTTTGCGGAACAAGGTGGTTTGTAAAGTCTTCTCCTCAACATAGATCCTCAGGTCCAGGTAGTCCACTGCCACTGGACTAACTGTGCACCGAGAATCTAAGATTGACTTGATTGTTGTTGAGGAGATCGATATATCGATTGGCTGACTCTGTATTTCCCTGCCAGATAATGAATAAATCGTCAATATATCGATACCACTTGATGACCCGTCCTGAATTGAGCTCATCATGGTAGGTTCTGGGCACCCGCTCCTCCCACCAACCAACGAACAAGTTTGCATAGCTGGGGGCAAAGCAGGTGCTCATCGCCGTCCCAGTGAGTTGCCTGTAATGTTGATCTCCAAATAGAAAAATATTACGAGTAAGGCAGAACTCGATATACTCAATGAGCATGGTGGTATGTGCTGAGTACCTCAATTGGCGTCTTTCCAGAAAAGACATTACTGCTGTTATACCATCCACGTGCCTTATGCACGTATACAGACTGGCAATGTCTAAAACCATTAGTTGGTAGCTAGGGTCCCATTCAATATTTTCTATTTTGTGCAGAAAGTCTTGGGTTTTCCGTAATATAAGAGTCAAGTTGAAGTACCCATACAGATAAAAAGTGATCGATAAACATAGACAAATGTTCGGTTAATCCATTCATAGAAGAAACAAAAGACCTGATTCTTTCCATTTTTTGAGACGATTATCAAGATCTAGTATCATATCATTAAGTGGATTTTTACTTAACTTTTTGTAATTATTGGTGTCATTTAACTGGCACATTGCTTCCCTTATATAATCTTCTTTGTCCTGGATCACTATATTCCCGCCTTTATCGGCGGGTTTTATTTCCAGATTTTCATTTGCCATCAGTATATCCAGTGCATTGCGTTCATCTATCGTCAAGTTTTCCTTCTTCCTTGTGTTGATGTTATTTAATCGGTCTAATTCCTCATTCACCAGATCATAAAATATATCAATCTTGTTCCCTGGGTGCAATACGGGACAAAACTTTGACTGTTTTTTGAAGTTGGTTTTTTGATGACCACTGGTTGCTTGTCCCATTTCATTTAGGATTTGGGTATCCGAGATACTTTCTTCATTTAATTCATTAACCAGACCATGAGCTGTTCTTAATGCTGGTATGTCTTGGATGCTTAGTCCTTGGTCTCTATTTGTATTCATATCTGTTATGGTTGATTCAACAATTTGTATCCCTTGTTTTTCGAAAAATTTCGCCAATTTAATTTTTCTTACGTACTTGTACAAGTCAATTTTGGTTATTACTAGATCCCAGTGTTTTTCTTGACAAAATGTCAGTCCTTTATTTAAAAGAGTCTCTTCTGCTCTAGTTAGTACATGTTTAGACAAATTTATGATCAAGTATGGTTCTTTTTCTTCAGGACATGTTAAGCATTCGTCACTCTGTTTCTCAGATTGTATCCTTTGTTTTTTCCTTTGGCTTCTTCTGGTTTTGCGCCTGATGCTCCTGTTGTTTGGGATTCACTCCCTCTTCCACATCCTCTTGAGTATTCCCTTCCTCTGCCTTTGCCTCTGCCTCTTGGTAATTGTTGGTCGAAGTATACCAATTTCATTTAGTCTAAAAAAGACGATTTTTGTCCTTGGGGTCCTGAATCTTCATTTTTACTAAAGTCCGTATCTGACTCACTTGGGGTCGTGTTCATTGATGAAATTAATGGCTTCTTATTTGCTTGTAATTGTTGTTGCAATGTTATGAAGCGTTTAGCAAATGTGAGGATTGTACCTGAGGCATAATCATGCTCATCTCTTCAATATTTTCTTTCCTTTCTTTCTTCCACCTCTTTCTTATGTTTATCCAGATTGGTTTCCATTGTTTTCCGTAGTTTTTTCACTTCTTCATCCTTATTCAGTTCCTGTATTTTAACCTCTATCTCTTCTACTTTTTTCCATATTTCATCAATGTCTATTCTGGCGTACTTTACAATAATCATCATCATATTGTATGAGCATTGCATATTGTTATTTCCCCAGTCGATCAGCAATTCCGATCTGGTATCCGGATGGTTTGGGAGGGTAAATATTCTCAACCCCCTTGGTACCATTTTACGTTCTATATATTTCTCCAGTGTTAGAATCTCCCAGCTTTTTGTAATTTCTTTTTTCAATAATCTTTCCATCTGAAAGAATAACTGTTTTAATGTATTCTCTCCTGTTACATTTGGTATTTCTGTGTTGCCTTAGACGGTTTTATTCGGAATAGTCTTTTGAACCATAGCATCAGCTCTCTGGGCACGTTTGAGGGCTCTCTCCTCCATAATTAAATCTTGATTGCACAATTTTTTGCCACGTGACTGTGTATTCTCCCTTTGGAGATAAATGGAATGTTGAAGTAAGCGCTGTCAAAAACGTGGTCAATATTCCACAGTTTAGCCTGCTTTTCCTGGATAGTAAATTGTTCAATGGGCATATAAGCGCAGGATAGCGTTCTCACTGTCGCTTTGGTTGCCACTGCTCGCTGCGACTAATTTAAAGTCATTCGCGCTCTCACCTCGTTGTCAGGTTCGCGCTGTGTTGTATGTGTCACCGTCGCCGTGAAGGGTCTCTAAACACTTTTTCTGGTCAGCGTCTCTCTCCTCAAGCCCGGGACCTTTACTCCGTCGATATATATGTATGTATGTATGTATGTATATGTATATATATATATATCAAAGCAGTCCTGAAACTTCGGAATCCTTAGACGCCTGAGACAGGTACAGACCACAAACGAGCTCCAAACGTTCAATTAGTGCATGAATCTTTTATTACATAGTGGCGTTTGTCAGCATGACGCGTTTCGGCTGCACACAGGCAGCCTTGATCACATGACGCACCGGATTTAGTATTCAGTTTATATACATACAATTCCTGGTTAGGCTAAATTGCCACAGTAGTAAAAACAGACAAAATACTATTACACTTTCAATGAGTCTCGGATTCTTCTCACATGGTATATCGTAACTACTAGCTCAAAAACACATAAATATATTTTTAAGATCAAGTATATAAATTACGATAAAATATTTACTATGTACAACAAACAATAAATTAAAACTGTAAAATCAGAGTTAATTCATACTGTTTACAATAGTTTGTATTATATGGTGGACTATATACATAATTTATGCATCACTCTATGCCTGAAAGGGTACTGTTTTGACTTATAGAGGGTGCTCCCGTGTGTCTGGACAAAGCTATATGTTCTATCCTTAGTGGAAAGACGCCAGGATGTATATTCAAGACTTCTTTATTCAGTCTTCAGATCAGGTTACATCTTAGATGACTCCAGCCAGCTTAGTGTGGTACCAGCCTCGCCAGGAGCAGCTTCCCTAGCTGCTCAGCCCATCTCCAACTGCCACATTCATCCCACTCAGTCACCCAGGCATTCCACGCATCACAGGCACACCAACATTCTGATACCAAGACACACTCTGGCTGAGCAGCTAGAGGCAGCAGGGCTAGAATGCATGTTATATAAATATGTAGGATATAACATTACCTCTTTTTCTTTAAACAAAAACAAAAAGGAAACTAGAGGAATGAGTCCAAAACAATTACATTACGAATCTCTAAGATGCAGCAAATAGACAAAGCATCAAAGAAGATGAAATCATAAAACAGGGGAAAGTCAATAATAGCACAAATCACAAATCTCTAGTATGCAGCAATGACAACAAAGCATCACAAGAGAAAAACATATTTTAAAGACGGATGGAAAAGATTAATACAAATAAATAGCAGAATCCCCCATCCCCCTTAAAAAGAGAAACTTCCATACATATATCAGTACATAGAACTTAGAAACTCTTACTGAAACGAGAAGTACTACAACACAATGGGTAAAGGAAGAATACCCTGCGACTACAATCCCAAGAGCAAGGGAAACAAGAACAAATGGGTCGTCACCCAAAACACCAACCAAAAGGTAAGTACAAATGAACTGCGCACAACTCACAGGGAATAGATCCACATCCAACCCTGATAAGAGTTAACCTAGGTACAACAGATGGGAACTCACCAATGTCCCAACCCCCTCGTGGGGGTTACATACCCCCATAGAGCAGGAGTAACACATTGTCCCAATAAAATATCCAATGTGGGAACTAACTGATGTACTAAACCCCTTGAAGAGGATATACACTCATATGTAGGAGTAACTGAAGCTACAACGATCCCTCATGCAAGAGAACTGTGAAAACTACCCTTTACAAACTAAACTAAGAAAGTCCATCATTGGACTAACATTAACCCGTGGCATCACAACAAAACAAAATGCAGTAAAAGAGACAGCACATTAATAGTAAGCGCAGAAGTGACACACCGGTGAGCGACCTCTCACCCGAGTAGTGATTAAAAACACTTTCCCTGTAGAAGAGAAAACAAAACAGCACAAACCAAAATTGCAAGACATTTCTCTTTCACACCTGTGAGAAGTTACATAAAAATAAATGCCCAAGACACATTGCTTTGTAAACTAAAATGTCGAGAAAATAAACCTACACCCAAAGTAATACCTAACAGTGCGATCTGTAATTACTCATAGTTCTTGTACAGACATGACTTGTGTATCCAAAAGCGCATACAGATGACAAGCTCTCCGAGTGAAGAACAATGTACAATGCAGGAATAAAAAATGAACATTTCCTTCGACATACATGAAACGAAGGATCACCACTCCAAGACCAGTGCTGGTAATTAAGGGCCATATGTAACAAGGAAAAATGGGTTCGCAAACGCCGAAATTCGCAGAATTCCGGCGTTTGCGAACCCATTTTTGCTAAATGGTTTGTATGAACATTTTTTGTAGCAAAATAAGGAATCACTAAATTTGCCATTCCTTACTTTGCGATTGCATTTAAGGAATTGCAAATTTTGCGATTCCTTAACTGCAATGTATCAAGGAAAAAAACATTCCAAAATGCCATTAAGGAATCGCAAATTACCGCCAACTTCTAGTTGGTGGTAAGCTGCGAATTCTTTTTAAAAAGCATTATTTTAAAAATCAAAAAGGTGCCATGTGACGCTCATACATGCCCTTAGGGCATGTATGTGCGCAATATGCGCACACATGTCGTTTTCAGGGGTGCAGCAGGGTGTTCTTGAGACACCCCTGCACCCTTGAAAATATTCACAATTTGCGATTAGGAAATTGCGATTCGCAATTTCCCCTTCATTCCTATGGGCCTCCTGGCCCATAGAAATGAATGGGAAATTATTCCTTAATTGCGATTAGCAATTTGCTAATCGCAATTATGGAATTTTAAGGAATCGCTAAAAATAAGCGATTTTCTACATACATACCATTTTGCGATTTCTAAATAGCGATTGCTTAAAAATCGCTATTTAGGAATCGCAAAACGGAATGTTGATACATATGGCCCTAACTCTTCCAGTGAACAGCAACACCACAAACAATAGTTTAAATGTTGTGGAAGTATGCACTAAAACATATCATGTGAGAGTACATATAATCTTAACAGAGCAAACATTGAGAGAGAGAAACACCACTTAAAACACATTTGTACCTGCAAACCCTCGAGTAAACAAAAACGATGTCCTCAGTTCAACATCAAAAGAGCAAGTGAATTTTAACTTTTGTAGTGACTGGTGTGAAAATACTCGAGTAAAATAAACCGGGTAAAATAAACTAGTTTACACAGTAATCCAAAAAAAACATGACTGCTCTGTATGAGAAAATAGACATACAGTGAGTATGCCTAAAATAGACTTCCTCTAACCTACTTGAATCAACAAAAGTGTGTCGAAAAGAGACCAGACACAATGCAAATGCATAGTGCTCATGCTACACGAGGCTTGAGTTAAAAGCCCCCATCTCCTAAGCACAGCTCTGTGTAAATGTAAATGTGTTTGAATTTATATAGTGCCTTCTACCCAGAGGTCTTGTAGCGCTGTATTCATACCGCTGTGGAACCCTTCCTGGCTTTCCTGAGAGATGTCCACTCCTGGGCACCGTTGTGGAGATTAAGCAAGGTATTGCCCAGAGTCAAAGAGTGGGACCCCTGATTGGACTAGGCACCGAGGCGAGAAATATCAGCTCTGGGGAGATTGAGTCCAAGAGCCGCCGAGGTGGGAATTGAACCCTAGTCCCGGGCCAAACCTCTGCATCAGGGTCTGCCGCTCTAACCATTGAGCCACGCTCTGTGTGTGGCATGACGTCAATCGGGCAGCGCGGTTGGGATAATGCGATGAACACCGCCAGCGTACAGATGGCTGCACGTTGCAGACGTCCCGCCGGATGGCTCCAGGCACGTCTGTGCTTACGCGGCATCAACAAAAAGCAGAACACTGGCAGCCCGTCACCTGCGTCACAAAGACCCAAAACGACACGAAGAGTGCAGGTAAGATAGCGCACGGGCTGGAGACTGCACCCGTTGTCAGAGACACGTGCCCCCAGTATTTGAAATTCTCACGGCAGTTGGAAATCCACTAGGCAGCGCCCGCTGTGAGAGACTCATGCCCCCGGTATTAGAAACATACTCGGCAGATTAAAATTCACTCAGTAGTTCACAGAGGCAGTACACAGAATAAATCACCAGCACTCCTAAATAGAGAAACCACTTTCCATGAATCTCTAGCACTCCGAAATTTAGCAAGCTCCTTCTTGCACTATCGAATGTTTCAATATTTTCTTTCTGTAGATCTGCCCATCTTTTCACATGAAAGTACTTTAATATGCCCAGCAAGACTTCGCAGAGGTCGCTGCTGTGAGACCGAATTTGTTGTGGTTTAAAAGGCACTACAGTTTACTGCAACTGTCATTTAAGTACCACACAGCACACAATCTCTGTAGGTATTGAAGGCACTATAGTACACTGAAGCTGTCAATAAATCACCAAGACAAAATCAAACCTTCTCTGTGCAGCCATTGCACAACTTAAAGTCTTACATCTACAAGACTATGAATCCCAAATAGTGCCATAAACTTAAAGACACTGAAGGCTCTGTAGAGTGCTGTGACTAGAACATAAATTACTGGTGCTTTTTGAAAAGGACATCCCAAAACTGTGCCTTGACCATTATTCTGTCACTTTACTGAAAGGCACTCTTCACACATTAGTGTGATGTGGCTAGTACTCCAACACCTGGTTGCAGAGATGCTACCCATCCAACTCACAGTCAATATTGTACATTACCAAGTGACTGGAACTCCAGATGAGGCTGTAGTTGTACCACTCAACCAACTCACTGTTCACCGCTGTGGCTCGATCACCCAAAATTGGTTGTAGTTGCACTACTCCACCAGTTCACAGTTGCAGATGTATTCCCAGACAGAAGTGCCAGTTGGTGGTGACACTGCTTGTTGGGGTTGTCCATCGGAAGGATACTGGTGGGGCTGGCGCTGGCTTGCCTGGAAATACCTTTTTTTTACTTGAAGTTGCTAGTAGGATCTCTTGTTTACTCTCTTAGTTGCTTAGTGTCTTTGTTTCTTTGTAGCTTTGCTGTACCAAGAGTCACTGAGGTTCAAGACGGTCCTCGTCGCCAAAATAATGTTGTATCCTTAGTGGAAAGACACCAGGAGCCAGGATGTATATTCAAGACTTCTTTATTCAGTCTTCAGATCAGGTTACAGCTTAGATGACTCCAGCCAGCCTACTGTGGTACCAGCCCCACCAAGAGCAGCCTCCCTAGCTAATCAGCCCATCTCCAACTGCCACATTCATCCCACTCAGTCACCCAGGCATTCCTCGCATCACAGGCACACCAACATTCTGATACCAAGACACACTCTGGCTGAGCAGCTAGAGGCAGCAGGGCTAGAATACATGTTATATAAATATGTAGGATATAACACTATGCCTCTCTGAAACACTGTGTCATGGGTTGCTTTTACTCATTCGAGAATGACTTGGTCGGTATTTTACCAATACAAAGATGTAATATTGTGCCTGGAGTGGTAATTGGCTTTCGTCATTTTACATCTCGGCATGGACAGCACTGTGCTAATCCTATGCTAAAAGACTTTTCTGTAGAAAAGGAAAAAGACTATCCATTTCTATCTTGGCATGGATGGCATTGTGCAAATCCTATGCTTAAAGACTTTGATAGAAAAGCAGACATTAGAGGTGAGCAGATCTAGAGTGTCGCTGGTGTTGAGAGTGCCCTATACAGGAGCTGCTTTCCACCTAAACTTGAGAACTACCCAGAGTTCTCTGCTTCTTTTTTGCATAAGTTATGCATCACTCTATGCCTGAGAGTGTATTGTTTCGAGATATATAGGGAAACAATTCCGACAAGAAGAAACCATAGGCGGAAAGCCAGGCGCAAACTCAGAAGGAGCAAAACCAAAGAGAGGGCAGTGGCGCAGGCGCCAGAGTACAAGACCATCGTCAATCTCTCCCCTGTAACTCTGAGTAGAGCTGAGAAACAACTATTGGCTCTTGGCCTTTCATTTTACCCGGAGAGGAATTTTAGCTACAGCAAAACCAGAGTGGATATTTTCTCCTATATCAGAAAACTTAAACTAAAGAAATCTTTCACTATTCAAGACAGTATGCAACATAATAACAATGTGTGTGATGGTTCAGAAAGGGACAGTACAACAGTAAATGTTCAAGCATCTGATGCAGGCATGCTCGCTACAATGCATGAACTACGGATGAATGATGCTACCATTGCAGATGATAATATGGCACTAGGTTCAACACAAATAAAGAGTCAACACAATAAGTCTTATCCAACCAAGTGCGGGCATGAGTCCCTTTAAAAATAAATCCACATTTTGTCCTATGATGCCAAAGGATGGGATCGATATTTTTCATGATAGAACAACTGAAGATCTAAGAAGTTCTATATCATAAGGTCACTCATATGCAGAGAAAGAGCAAAATGAAATTTCGTGAAGAGGAGTATGTAAATTTGATCGCCAAATTTAAAAACAACCAGGAAATCATAATAAATAAATTGGATAAAGGTGGAAACGTAGTGATTTTGCCTCGCAAGGACTATATGCAGGAAGCACTTCGCCAGTTAAATGATACAACTTGTTATGTACAATCTTCCATTGCAGAATTCATTAAAACCAAAGACTCACTTAAGAAAATGTTGATGAGTTACAAGCCACAGGGCCTAATGTCGAATCAGGAACACACATTTATGTACAAGGAATTCCATGTGATGCCTATTATATATCTGATTCCTAAGATACACAAGGAGATTGTACCTGTGCCCGGGAGACCCATTATCTCGGCAATTGGGGTAATGTGTGAAAACTTCAGTCGCTATGTGGATTACTTCCTACAGACCCATGTACATAAGCTTCCAACGTTTATTAAAGACACAGAGGACTTTCTGAACAAATTTTAAAAAGTGGTTTGGAAAGATGACTATTTGCTGATTGCCCTAGACATTGAATCACTCTATATGATTATAGAGCACCAAACAGCACTAGAAGCTGTTAAACACTATTTAGACACCAGGCCGCTGAATTGCTATAATCATAACATTATGTTGTTAGAGTTGATAAGATAGTGTCTTTTTAATAACTTTTTTATGTTTAACAAACCAGTGTACAAACTGTGCAGAGGAGTTGCCATGGGAGCTTGCTTCTCCCCCAGCTATGTGTGCTTGCACGTTGGCTGGTGGGAGGAGCAGGCTCTCAAAGGGAAATACAAACATATGGTGGATGCTCATGTAGTAAATTGGTATCACTATATAGACAATATCTTTATAGTATGGAAAGGTGACATCAAAAGTGCTGAAATGTTTGTATCAGAAATCAAACACCAATGACAGCAACTTGAAATTCACATCGCATATAGATAAGGTCAGTGTTGATTTCCTTGATACCACTGTCTATATAGCAGATAATGTGATACATACAACACTACTAGGAAGCCCACAGCAGGCAATTTCACTCTGCATGCTACGAGCTCACATCCGAAACATCTAATCACAAATATTCCGTATGGTGAGCTCTTGAGGCTAAAATGAATTTGTAGCATGGCAGCAGAGTATGACACATGTGTAGGTGCATCCTTAGAAAGGTTCAAACAAAGAGGGTACAGTGAAAAAATACTTAAAGAGGTCACCCAGAAAGCTACACTCCGCTCTAGAGATTCTTTTTTAAATAAAGGTGATGAAATTCAGGAAACTAGCCAGCTATGCAATGAGGAGTCTATTGCACCAAGGTTGATTACTACCTATAGTCAACAACAAAGGCAGGTTAAAGCAATAATAAAGAAAAAATGGCCCATTTTGCTGACAGATGGGGTGCTAGCACAAATTTTACCAGCAGGACCTACACTCACTTTTAGGAGGGCAAAATCTAAAAACTAAACTGGTCAAATAAAGCCCAGAATTAACATCGACAACAACTTGGTTAAAACCCAAATTTGTTTTTTTGAAATGTTCTACTTGTAGGGCATGTACATTTGGTAGTAATACCACCCACTATACAGTTCCGTTTAGTCCACAGCAAAGAGAAATGAGAGGCCACTTCACCTGCCGTACAGACTTCGCTGTATATGTCCTTTCACGTACCTGTTACTTAAACTACATGGGGAGCACAAAACTCTCGGGCCATGCACATATCTTACAGCACCTTTGTGCTATTGTCAACAATGACAACAATTATCCTGTAGGATGGCACTTTAAGGCAAAACACAACAATACCCTTAGCTGTTTAAGTTATTATGTGGTAGCTGCGATTCCTGTACATCCCCGTGGAGGTAACAGAGAATTGTTGCTTAGGAAACTTGAGACGCACATAATAATGGAATTTGATAGTAGGGCCCGAATGGTCTTAATATCACTGAGGACCTGCACTATTATTTATACA
Source organism: Lissotriton vulgaris (assembly GCF_964263255.1). Classification (NCBI taxonomy): domain Eukaryota; kingdom Metazoa; phylum Chordata; class Amphibia; order Caudata; family Salamandridae; genus Lissotriton; species Lissotriton vulgaris. The sequence continues at coordinate 173,616,868 of NC_141688.1, forward strand.
ATCAGTAAGGACATATTTACTATCCATCCATTTTTTACCATGACAAGATGTACTTATAAGATTTTGAAACTTTATTCATTCTAGGTAAGGGTCTGTTTAGTAACTAGCTCCAGTCTTATAATTAGTATTTTAAATACAAATACCATCCAATGATCACACAGATTGTTTTAAAATAAAACTTTTTGTTTTAATTCCATAAACATATTATTAAATTAGAAGTGTTTTTTAGAGAAGTTTTTTAGGTTATAATATTGGTATTAAGCCTTAACACTATTTGCACTTTATTATTAAAACACACTGCACTTGTAAGTGCTTAATTTGCACAAGACATAGGGCCTAGAAGATATGAGTAGGGAAGGGAAACATCACTTACAACGCAACTTTTACAACGAGCTACTATTACAACGCAACTTTTACATCGCAAAAACTTTTACAACGCATGTATTTACAACGAATGTTTTTACAATGCAGGTACCTTTACAACGCATACCATTACAACGTAAGTATTGGTAAGTATATAATTATATTTTAAATGTTATATGTTTGGGGTAAAGGGGTATTTTTAGGGTTCAGGGTCAGTTTTGGGTTTTTGGGTAAAGGGGTATTTTTGGGGTTCAGGGTCAGTTTTTAGTTTTTGGGTAAAGGGGTATTTTTGGGGTTCAGGGTCAGTTTTTAGTTTTTGGGTAAAGGGGTATTTTTGGGGTTCAGGGTCAGTTTTTAGTTTTTGGGTAAAGGGGTATTTTTGGGGTTCAGGGTCAGTTTTTAGTTTTTGGGTAAAGGGGTATTTTTAGGGTTCAGGGTCAGTTTTTAGTTTTTGGGTAAAGGGGTATTTTTGGGGTTCAGGGTCAGTTTTTAGTTTTTGGGTAAAGGGGTATTTTGGGGGTTCAGGGTCAGTTTTTAGTTTTTGGGTAAAGGGGTATTTTGGGGGTTCAGGGTCAGTTTTTAGTTTTTGGGTAAAGGGGTATTTTGGGGGTTCAGGGTCAGTTTTTAGTTTTTGGGTAAAGGGGTATTTTTGGGGTTCAGGGTCAGTTTTTAGTTTTTGGGTAAAGGGGTATTTTTGGGGTTCAGGGTCAGTTTTTAGTTTTTGGGTAAAGGGGTATTTTTAGGGTTCAGGGTCAGTTTTTAGTTTTTGGGTAAAGGGGTATTTTTGGGGTTCAGGGTCAGTTTTTAGTTTTTGGGTAAAGGGGTATTTTTGGGGTTCAGGGTCAGTTTTTAGTTTTTGGGTAAAGGAGTATTTTTGGGGTTCAGGGTCAGTTTTTAGTTTTTGGGTAAAGGAGTATTTTTGGGGTTTAGGGTCAGTTTTGGGTTTTGGGGGTACAGGGGTACAGGGTAAAAATTAATTAAAATTAAATTTAAATTAAATTACATTAAATTATATTTTTTTAAATTAATTTTCGATTATAAAATTAATATATATTTAACAATACTTACGTTGTAATGGTATGCGTTGTAAAGGTACCTGCGTTGTAAAAACATTCGTTGTAAATACATGCGTTGTAAAAGTTTTTGCGTTGTAAAAAATGTGATGTAAAAGCATGCGTTGTAATAACATGCGTTGTATCGACATAGATCCGTAGGGAAACAATGCCCTAGTTATAACAAAGTAAATATATCTGCTTAGAGTCTTTCAATTAGGTATTGACCCTTACTAATTCTGCTGATTTATTGTAATGAAAACACAACACAGCGTTGGTATGTTGAGATGTAAATAGGTTAAGTGGTCAAGGAAGGCATATATCTAGATTCGTCTAACATAGGATAATTGGCATTTGTGCTGTAATAATGCACAAATGAATTGTTCAATATATTCTTTGACCCAAGATCCATACGGTATTGTTATAATCTCCTCATTGTTTACATCTTGCTAATATAACAAAATGTTACCACTAGTGGCTACTAGTGTGTTTTATGCCAATGCCAGGATTTGTTTTGTTTTTGCTTTGTAGTGTTGCATTTGACATTTTACATCAACTAGTCTTTTAAACAATATATGTGATGGCAGCGATTAATAAGGTGCATTTATGCAGATAGTACAATATGTGAATATAATATTGGGTCAGTTTACTCTTGGCCTTTTACTCGATATTTATTTTGACTTTTATTCTCTCCTTTTTAACATCTAGAATTAGCATGTTTTAATAAGGCAACGGCTGATGCAAGAATAACACATTATTGTTATGTATTGTGCCAATAATAGCCCTATTTTGCACATTAGTATTTGCACTTGCATAGTATGTCTTCTATTTTTACTGGGTATCACGTGACACAGTGGGTGGTACTAAAAGACAAAGGCAAAACGCATTTCGCTATGTGATCAAGGCTGCAAGGACAGTCGAAACGCGTAATGGCTACTCAATGTGAGCAATAAAGCTTTTTACCAAACCTGAAGAGATGTTCGTGCCTTTCCTTCATCGCCTGTGTGGAAGTTGAAGTCGGCAAAATCGTGATTTGGATATATATATATATTAAAAATAAAAGCTCATCATTTTGACACCATTTAGAAAATCTTCGATAAACTCTAAAAAAAAATTATCAGCCACATCAACTCTTCCTTGAATGTTTTGGGGTGACCTGTGAAATGGGGGCTGAAAAAACATACAATTGTCCATCGGAAAAATTCCACACAGCTACAGCCAAAACTGACGAACAGAATTATACCAAATTTGACAAGATGATTGACTACCACCATATCAACATAGGTTTGATTGCAGCCTTTTGAAAACTCCAGAACTCAGACACCTAAAAATAAGTTAAAAACACATATAGGAGTTCAGAGTAGGGATACCCTTCCCCCTAGGATTCGTGGGGGATCCCAGAGGTTCTGCAAATCTGCTGTTACACACAAAAAAACTGGCTCCCACGCTCTTTTAAATAAAAACCCAAGATGGGTCAATTCCTGAGGAGGGCCAGATTATATTTTTTTTAGAGGGGGCATGCGCCGCCCCTCCGTGGGCCATCCGTGGGCCATCATGAAGGGCTCAGTTACTTATTTTATAGGGAGGGAGGGTGGCATATGGGCCCTCCTCAGGATATCTTGAGTCTCCGAAAACCCCAACCACTGGGCTGGACATTTAATTTATAGGGAGTGTGGCATGTAGTCCCCCATCCTGGGACATCACACGGGCCAAGGGAGCCCATGCACTACGGCCAGTCACTTAATTTCCAGGGAGAGGGGTGTGCGGCTCCATCCAGGGACCAAAGCAACATGAAAGCTGCTGTGGTTGCCATGGTGCTCATTCAGAACTCCAACAGCAATTGCTAGCCAACGGCTGCGGAGGGAGCCCAAGGGTCCCCGTGGCCCGTGCCAGCTTCCCAGCCTACATCCTTCATGTTAGCCAGATGTAGTGGTTTACTACTGCCCGGTGGGAGCTACTTTCCTCGGCTCCAGCTGGACAGGAGCAGATCTTGCTACCCTGCAAAACTGTGGACTGGGGGGCAGATTTACATGTCCCAAGCGACACTTTTCCACAGCTGTTGAGTCAGTTTTGTGACGCAGCGGTGGCGTAAAAATTGCCGCCAATTTGCAGTGTGACGCAACTAGGGAGTAGCGTCACGTTGTAAAGCTCTGCGTCACATTATACCTGCATCAAGTATAAAGATGCAGGGTCAGCGTTCCCAAGCAGGAAAGCCTCGTACATATGATGTAGTGAAGTCTACAAAATTTCACTGTGTCACTTCTAGGATGCCACTGCGTCAAAACCATATGCCTGGGGGCGTGGCTAAGATTGCGGCTCGGTAAGACGTGTCTCGCGGAGGCTCCCTAGACCCGATCCCCCGCCAGGGACCCTTGCGGACCTTCGACCTCACCGAGCCGGCCATCGTCAGCGGAAAGGGTCCTTCTAAGTTGCTGCAGACGAGGAGCCGGTGGCGAGGCTCGGGGATGGTGAGGAGCGCCAAGGAACGGAGACGCCTAGCTGCCGCCGATAGGCGCGAACAGAAGTGACCCGGGTGTTGGTGCCAGGCGGCCCAAGGGGACCCCCCGCAGCATCACGGGCACGGGTGAGGTGGAGTCGGGGACACCGGCGGCGTCTGCGGAGGTCAGGGAGCGACATCCGGCAGCACCAGACGGAGGTTCAGGCGGACCGGAGGAGGACTGCGCAGTGCCGGGTCCGCCGGCCCCCGGAGCTACGTGAGGCCCCGGCGTGGGCCTAGTGGAGGTGGGCGCCGAGAACCGGAGGCGCCTGGCTGCCGCCGAAAGGCGCGAACAGAGGAGACCCGGGCACTGGTACCGGGTGGCAAGACGAGACCCCACACAGCTTTGCGGTCACAGGGGAGGTGACGTCGGAGACTCCGGCGGCGTCTGTGGGGTCCAGGGAGCACAGTCACACAGCACCAGACTGCGACCCGGCGGACAGTGCGGGGCCGGAGCTACGTGAGACCCCAGCGTGGGCCCAGTGGCATCGTGGGCCGGTGGGGCCTAACAGTAGCAGAGTGCGGGCCCCGGCTGGCCGCCGCAACGAAGAGTGACCGCATCGGAGGGGGCAGGGAAAGAGGTCGCCCCCCCCTGCCACGTGTCTACTGCTGAAGTGGCCCGGGTGGCAGACGGGAGTCACCGAGCTGAGGCGGGGCCCTGTCGTCTCGGGAAAGGAGGTGAGCGGTGATCAGGGGGCGGCCAAGGAGTGACTGGGGGCATGGCAAGAGGTCCCCCCCCCATTACTGGCAAACCCAGAGACACAAGAGGCCCAGGCCGGGGTCGCCCGGTCCACGAGGTTGGAACGCAGCTGAGCCTCTGAGACGGCTCGAGGAGGCGGCGGGCCCTGGGAGGTGGAGACCCTTGCAAGCAGACAGGGGCCCGGTAGTCGTCCACGTGTGCTGAGCCCTCTAACACGCGCGAGAAGAAGCAGCAATATAAGGGCCTGTGGGAGAGGCCCCAGGGACACTGTACCAGCCCTCCCAACATACGACCAGAGCACACCTGGGAATCCTGCGGTGGCACCTAGGGCCCCGACCGGGCTGAGGCCTACAGTTAGGACTGAGTTTGCCATGACGACCAACAGCCGCAAGGGGAACCGCAACATCTCGGAGATGCTGGCCAAGGTACCCCCCAAAACCGACAAAAGCCCAGACAAGTCGACATCGGGGCCCCCCCCCAAAGGGAAAGATCTCCCGGAAGGCGAGACGCCGGCGACTAAGGCATTTATGGAGGCCCTCTTCACCTCCTTGAAAGAAGATATTCAAACCTTCCGGCAGGAAATGACTGGGGAATACAAGGAACTCCGGCGAGACGTCGACGACCTGGGGGAGAGAGTAGCTGCCAACGAGCTCTCAGGCCAGGCCAGAAGTGAGGAAATAGAACTCCTCCGGCAGGAGATTGTCCGCCTTCACGATCAGCAAATGGACCTCCAGACCCATACGGAGGACCTGGAGAACCGCTCCAGGCGAAATACCATTCGAGTCCGGAACGTGCCGCTCAAGGCGGAGGGGGACGACACGGCGGGATACCTACAAGCGCCCTTCCGGATGGTGCTGGGAGAGGGGGAGGACTTTGTGGTTCGTATTGACAGAGCCCACCGGGTGGGCCCGGCCCGCCGGACCCAGGGCCCCCCACCGGACATCCTGGCCTTTCTACCAGACTACCCCTTGAAGGAGCGCATATTGAGAGAGGCACGTCACAAGCAACCCCTTCGCTTCCAAGACCACGATGTGGAACTTTCTCAGGACTTGGCTGCGACCACCCTACAGAAGCGGAGGGCGTTTAGCGTTGCCGCCGCCTTCCTGCATAAGGAGGGGGTCCCCTATTCCGGGGGGCACCCTTTTCGCCTTGTCTTTAAGTGGAATGGCACCCTCCACCAGTTGCGTTCCCTGCGAGACACGTGTGCAGTACTGGGCATCCGCCACGAGGAACCGCCCCAGGACGACACGGATGAACAATGGTCCTCCGGGGCCGCGTCGAGCTCCCCTGGGACGACGGGGGACAGATGGCAGAAAGTGCGTCGAGACAGGCAGCGCAAGAATCATCTCAAGCCCGACCCGGACACGGTGGCCCAGGAACAGGCCGCAGCGATCCACGAAGTATCTAAAGACACCGGCGCCGCTTCCTGAGCCGATTCCAGTGAAGGTCGTCATCAGCTAAGTTTTGACTCCTGGACGGGGGGGGACGGGGGCCGAGAGCCGCCACTGCCACACACCCACTCATTGACTCATTTACCACAGGCCTAGACTGTCTCATGATTGGCCTGGGACTATGTTCACCAGTTGGGGGGGGGCAGGGGGGACTGTTGGGGGGGGAGTTGGGGGGGGGCAGGGGGGACTGTTGGGGGGGGGGAGTTGGGGCTGGGGAGGGCAAGGGGGGGAGCTCGGTGTGTTCACTCTGGATTAGCGACAGGAACTCGGGGTAGGGCTAGCTGGGGGCTTGTGTCAGGGCAGGTGGGACGCTCGCATACCCATGGCTGTTGACAACATACGTATCCTCTCCCTTAATGTTAAGGGACTCAATAACCCCATCAAAAGGAGGGCAGTTCTCTCCTTCCTTGAGCGCTCTGAGGCCGAAATCTGTCTGTTGCAGGAAACGCATCTGTTAGCGAAAGATTGGCACCGCATGAAAGCAAGAGCCTTCCCCCACCAATTCTACTCCACGACCAATGAGAAAAAAGCGGGCGTAGCTATACTGGTGGCCAGACACTTCAGAGGGCGGTTGGGGAGTAAGGTGGCTGAGATCAGGGGCAGACTCCTAGCGCACACAGTACATGTAGGCACTTCTTCCTTCACGTTAGGTTCCATTTATGCACCCAACACCAAACAAGAGGTCTTCTTGAAGGGAGCGCTGTCTGATGCGCTGTCGGGCGATATGAGGCTGGTGCTGGTGGGAGGGGACTTGAACCTGGTCATGGACAACGAGTTGGATAGGTCCGGGAGGAGATTTGGGGACACTGGAGCACTGTCGGCGACCGGGAAGCAGTGGCTGGGGGACAGGGGGCTGATTGACATATGGCGGGACAAGCATCTTACTGCCCCGGGTTACACCTTTTATTCACATGTGCACCACACATACGCTAGAATAGACCACTTCCTGCGCTCCACGGACATGGTCCCCATGGTTCACGACATTGACATTACACCGGCGGCACTTTCAGACCACGACGCGGTGATCCTTCAACTGACAGTCCCGCGTACTCCTCCACATAGGGGCAGGTGGCGACTCAGGGAAAGTCTACTTTCCCACAAGGGGGTGGTGCAACAACTGTCCCAAAGCATTACCACCTACTTGGATCATAACAACACAGGGGAGGTGGCCCAGGCGACACTGTGGGGGGCGCTTAAGGCAGTCATTAGGGGCGAAATCATGGCAATCGCGGCAGCGGACAATAAGGAGCGGAAGGAACGGAGGCGGGATTTAGAGTCGCAAGTGCTAGAGCTGGAACGGGTTCACTGCCGGACAGGCGCCCCCCGGACTTGGCGCAAACTGAAAGGGGCCAGGGCACAACTGGCGAGTTTGGACCTGGACAGAGCAGAATATGCGGCGCTCCGCCTTCGCCATACGTACTACGTAGGGGGAGACAAGACGGGCCGCTTGCTGGCTAGCAAACTTAAGGCCAAAACCGTCCGCTCCCAGATCCAGTGATACGCGGCGACGAGGTCCGGTAGGATGACCGCATAGCAGAGGCATTCCGAGCCTTTTATGCGCAGCTGTATGCCGCCGACCGGACCATCGGGGAGGAGGCAGGGAGGGCCTACCTGGAGACTATGGAGGTCACCGCTCTTAATGAAACGAACTCCGCAGCGCTGGACGTCCCTTTCCACTTGGAGGAAGTCATAGTGGCCATCGCCCGTCTCAAGCCCCTGAAAGCACCGGGCCCAGACGGCTTCTCCGCAGGCTTTTACAAAACCTTTTGCTCCCTCCTGGCACCGGTCCTCACAAAACTGTTTAACTCGTTCGGGGGCCCGGGCTCGATCCCGCAGGAGATGTTAGAGGCAGAAGTCATAGTCCTTCCGAAACCGGGCAAGGACCCCTCGCGCTGCGCAGCATACAGGCCGATTTCACTCCTAAACATCGACCTTAAGCTCTTTACGGGCATTTTGGCCTCCCGACTGGGCCCATGTCTACCAGGCGTCATCGAACCTGACCAAGCGGGCTTCGTCCCTTCCCGGCAATGCGCAGACAATACCAAGCGCATAATGCATGTCATAGACAAAGCTCACTCCAACGCTTCGGACGCAGCATGCGTTCGACAGGGTCGACTGGAGATTCCTGGAACAAAGGCAGATTAAGTTCGGCGTGGGTCCCCGCTTCCGCTCTTGGGTGGCAGGATGCTACATATCCCCAAAGGCGACCATCAAAGTCAATGGGGTTAGCTCCAAGCCGTTCGACATCCAGAGAGGCACGCGACAGGGCTGCCCCCTCTCACCGCTCCTGTTCGCTCTCTATATCGAGCCGTTTGCCCAGCGTGTTCGGGACAATAATGCCATTACCGGGATCAAGTTCGGGGGCGTGGAGCAAACCATAAGCCTCTACGCGGACGACATTCTGGTAGCGGTGGATGACCCGAGGGTCTCCTTGCCGGCCTTCCTGTCGGAAATGACCGCGTTCGGAGAGGTGTCGGGCTTCAAAATGAACGTCCAAAAGTCAGTCGTCCTGCCATTAGGTAGCAACACCCAGCCAGCTAACAGGGCATCGTTGCACATAGGGGGGCTCGAGGTCAGCACCACCTTACAGTATCTGGGGATAGACTTGACGCCGGCGACTACCCAAGCGGTCGACCTTAACTATACTAAACTACTGTCATGCGTTCAGGGGGACATAGCGAGGTGGAAACAACAGTCGCTCTCATGGTTGGGTCGGGTGGCAGCCATAAAAATGTCCCTGTTGCCCAAGATCCTCTACGTATTCCAGACTATCCCAGTCACCCCCCCACTGGGGATGCTGAAGAAGCTACAGGACACCCTGCACCACTATGTTTGGGCGAACAAAAGGTCCAGGCTGCGGCGCGACTTGGTCACGAGGATAACGGCGGAGGGGGGCTTAGGGGTCCCGGACTTGAGGCGCTACTTCCAGGCGTCTCAGCTTAGATTCCTCCTGGAGGGATTGGTGTCGTTACAACGCAGGCTATTACAACGCCTGCTGTTACAACGCGGTTTTTACATTGCATACCACTACAACGCATAGTGCTTTTAAGCGCTGGATAGTGATTTATTTAATTTACTATTCCAACTCCAGTCCCCGTGGATAGTAGGGAAGGTGTTGGATAGTAAATTAAATATATTCCCTATCCTAGAGCGCCCCCCAGCGCAATGCGTTGTAATGGTTTGCGTTGTAATGGTTTGCGTTGTAATGGTTGCGTTGTAATGGTAGTGCGTTGTAATAAATGCGTTGTAAGTGATGTTTCCCCTCCTGGAGTGGTCCCGGCCGACTTCGGAGAAGCACTGGTTGTTCCAGGACAGGGCCATGCCTGCCCCTCTGGAAAGTTCCCTTCCTGGCACGTCCGGACAGACCGCCGTACCTCAAGAAATCCCCTATCACCAGAACTCTTTTGCAAGTGTGGGATGCAACCGCGGTCCCGAGAGGCCTGACAACCTTTCCCTCCCCCATGACGCCTCTGCTGGACAATCCGGCGTTCCCCCCAGGCAGGTCTCCGAGCTCGTTCCCTCAATGGCGACAGTCCGAATGTCGCTCCGCAGGCCACTTGTTCGACACAGAGGGCTTTTTGACCTGGGACGTAGTGACAGCGGACTACACACTGGATAAGCCACTCCGCTACCAGTACTTCCAGCTTAGGCACTGGCTGATGCACGCCGACGTGGCGCCTTTGGCTAGCCGTCCCCTTACCCCCTATGAGCGATGGATCATGACCAAAACTTCAGACACAGGGTCCATCACTGAATTATATCAGATGCTGTCCCCACCTCCCCCTACGGAGAAATCAGCTGGACAGAGGCGCTGGGAGAAGGAACTAGGGCGCAATCTTTCTGCCAAGGAATGGAAAGACATATACTACCGTGCTCACCACACGGCCAGAAATACAGCTAGCAAAGAGGCGGCGGTAAAGATCGCCTACTACTGGCACTTGACCCCTGAACGCCTACACCAGGGAAATCCGAGCAAGGACCCTAAATGCTGAAGAGGGTGCTGGCACACGGGGACCATGCTACACATTCTGTGGGAATGCACCGCGGTACGGGAATACTGGGAGGCAGTACTTAAAGACATAGACACCCACTTTGACACCGACATTCCACGCTTCCCGGCTTATGCTATCCTTGGAATACCGAACAGCCTGACTTTCCCACTCTAGGCTATCCGGGGAAAACAGATGGGATTGGCGATGGGGGCGGCATCTCAACATATCTTGTCGCTATGGGGGTCCACGAGGAAGCCCACACACACGGGGTGGTTACACAGGTTGTGGTATGTCATGGGGATGGAGAGGATACAGGCCTCGCTCACACAGTCATCCGAAACTTTCAGAGAAACTTGGCAGCCACTCATCTCTCTGCTTTCCCAAGAATTTACGGAACTTACATGTCCGAAGTATCTCAGGGTTCTGAAACTGGCGGAAGGGTTTCGAGACGAGATAGCCAGAGTGGAACATAAGGTCTAGCCTGGACCCCGCACAGCCACCTCTAAGCGCTACAAGATACACACCGGGCGGGAGGGGGGGGTCGGGAGGGGAGGGGATTGACGAAGGGGGGGTAGGACACGGTTGGGGTGGGTGGGGGGGCGGGTTTTTAGGGGGGTTGGTGGAAAAGAGTTCTGGTGGACACCGTGGGGCGTGCCCCCCACCATGCGAGCATACATGAACACTTGATCCTGCCTCACTTATTGGACACACGGTCGGGTACTATGCAGTGTTGGGGACGGGTACAGCAGCTTTGTCCCTTGTTTTTCTGTTCATTGTATGTATGATATCGCTTTGTGGAACTCAATAAAAATATATTTGATCAAAAACCATATGCCTGCTTGAAGCAGGCGTAAGGAGTAACGCATTGTAGTGGGAATATGCCTCAAAATGCATTGCTGGAGTTGTGTCATGCTTGTGACAAGACTCCAGCAATGCGTGACTATTGCCCCAACAGATGCGTCAGAATTTCTGACACATCTGTCAATCCTTGCGCCATGGTGTGCCGTATTATAAATACTTAATCCAAAGAATGGTTCAAAGTGTTTAAGAAATTCCAATTGTACAAACAAATACTGACAAGAAACAATTAATTAAGACAAAAAAATATTAGTGCACACATACAAAAGTGAAAAATAGAGAAGTGGCCCATAAAGCAAAAATCTGGAAAAATATACAAAATGTATTCAATAAAAAGATTTATATCATAGAGTTCAGAGGTATAGACTGGTATATATAACATTTGATAAAATACAATAGTAAACCAGACAGGTGGCGGTCATCTTCATAACATAAAATTTCCATAAAATGATGGGTAGTTCAAAGAAATTTATTCAACACCAGTCATTCTTTTGCCCCGTGGCTGTTTTGAATAAATTAGGTAGAGTTAGCCACGGGATAGGAGAACACTTCTCCTCTATGCTTCTATCAAGCGTACGGGCAAAATCGTTACATCATGCAACAAATTAATTCACAAAGTCTGGCAATCGCTTTGCTTGTTCTTTCATGTGATTAGAAATTGTTTGTTTGGATGCTCAGCTAATTTTTTTTTCCTGAAGATGACCGTGTATTTATAACAAAGATCGAAACGCCATCAACGCAACTGTGGCTGCAATTATTGGAGGACACATTGTTTTGTTTGTCGCAGTTTCAGAGTTGCTCTAAAACTCCTTCTTCTATGTAACCTCTTTTGCACGCCTCCTGTATCTTCTTGTATTGTATTTTGTCAAATACTATATGTACCAGTCTATACCTCTGACCTCTTTGATATACATCTTTTTATTGAAAACATTTTGTATGTTTTTCAAGATTTTTCCTTTATGGGCCGCTTCTCTATTTTTCACTTTTTTATGTCGGCAGTCATTTCTTTGTCTTAATTAATTGTTTATTGTCAGTATTTGTTTGTAAATTGGAATTTCCTAAACACTTTGAACCATTCTTCGGACTAAATATTGATTGCCCCCGGTTCAGGTGGATAGGGCTGCCCCTGTGGTGGTTAATAGTATTACTATCTCTACAGATGTGTCACTTTCTTGTAAATCTGCTCCATGGAGTTTAATCTCGCCCTTCCCTCACTCTTGCAGGTATGGGAGTCAGGTGGGTTGGGATCCTGGAACCACGTCTGTCATCTGCACCGGCGGATGGCATCTCTGGGGCCACTGAATGGCTTGTTGACGGCGGTCCCAGGAGCTCTCCCCCAAAAACACCAGGATCAGTCCCAGTGGATGGAGTCCCTGGGACCCTTTGGACACTCGCAGAGCCCTATGCTTATTTCTTTGAATGTTTAATAAAGAAGAATAAATTGACCTGTATGACTGTGCAACAGAGAGAAAAAATGCAAATCCCATCCTCTGACGGATACCCAATAATCTCCCCTTTAACATGGCATATAGGAATTGTAAAATAAATATTTTCAGCTTTCTTTGACTCCTTCCTTTGTTAACCACCTCTTCATTCTCTTTTTCCTTCCAAGATTTTTCTCTGTTCCTCTCTTTTTTATTCTTTCACTTAAAAAAAATTCTGCTTCCATTTTAAGCTTAGATTTTCAATCTTATTTTAATTTTCAAAGTGCGTTCTGTTTTGTTTATACGTGGCCTTCTTTTTGCTCACGTTTAAATCTTTTTCGCCGTTTTGTGTTTCGACCTTATTCCCCTGAGGGTTTTTTTTAATTCTTTCTCTGCCTCTGACATCAGATGCGAGCTCAAGGAAACTCAAGATTCCACCTGTGCAGGACACACGCATACCCTTATTATTAATGCCTGTCTAGTGCAGCGTGTTCCTATTTATCTGTTAAAATAACGAATGCCTCAGAAATACAATGACATTTTAATTGCAGACAATCCCAAAAATTCGCGTTCAAAAGCCTCCCCCCGACCTAGATAATGACAAAGTCTCTTAGCTACTCCCCCACCTCCTTTCTTGGACCTCGGTTAAAACGGAGGCTCCCATAATCCAAGCCAGGCTCACCTTTGAACCCTTTCTGCTGTACTTTTTCTCATGCCTGCCTTTCTTCCGTGTGTTACTGATCTGAGGGCCAGCTCTGGGACGCAGCCACTTTCCCAGACAGCAGTGCCTTTCGTCCCCTGACAAATCGCTGCCGAGTCGCCTTTGTCCTGCAAGCCTTTGATCTTACCTGCCTGTCAGGGGGGAAAGAACTCCCGTGCAGTCCCAGGGCATTGCAAACAAATTGGCAGCCCGCTCATTCCCATACACCGTTTCAACAGGTCAGGATGGCGGCTTTTAACCCTTTACGTGACCCACGGAGAAGGGGGCAGGAGGGGCAGGATGCCTCATTGGAGATAAGTTGGAAAGGCAAAATGTAAAGAAGGCACAGATCAGAATCTGCAACGAGCAACTTCCTGTTTATGCTAGTATACTAATTTTAGGTGTCAGTGTTTTAGGTGTTTATGGTAGCGCCTTGAGACCCACACGGGTAAGTAGCAGCGCTTTACACACCCTGACTGAATGATTGAATGTTACTTCGGGCCAGATGTACAAAGCAATGTTCCTGTTGCAAAAGTCCTGATTCGCAAAAGCAGTTCATTTCCGACCAGAAAACCATTTTTCTTTTTTTTTTATTTCAAAAAGATTTTTATTTAAAAGATTTCCAATACAGTACAGTAGTATTTACGATTCGGTAAGCGGAAGGGGCGTGTTTTGGGCGTCCCATCCAAATACCGAATTGGTATGGTAGCTTTTATTGTTTTGCGACTCAATTCCGGTGGCAAAACAGTAATATTTTACCACTATTTTAAAAGTGGTATCAAACCATTTGCAAGTGGGAAGAACTTGAGACCCCTTCTACTATGAGACTGATGAAATAATATTTTTTAAGAGAAGGCAGTGGTTTCTTTAGATGCATCGCCTTTCCCTTTAATGAAAACAAGCTGTATTAAAAAAAAATGCTTTAATTAGAATCAATCCCAGATATGGTGATCTGCTGACCGCAGCAGTCCACCATCACTGTGATGGCTGCAATTCCTAATAGGCCGTAAATTGCGACCTACCTCATTAATATTCATGAGGTAGGTCGATTTGCAACCGACTAAGCATCACTAATTAGAAGTTGTAAGTTTCATACGTAAGGATTTTTTATTTCCTAATTATGATTTGTAAAAAATCGCAAATTGGAAATCGCATTTCATACTTTTCATACAGCTGACACTTAGCTCCAAAGGAGAGCTGGGCACTTTGCATCAAACATTTTTATTGTTACAGGACTGTCTGAAAATGGGGGTTCTATTCAGAGAACAGGGCAGGGGGTGGGGTCTCAATGTAACCATAGGATTAAAGGTAGGTTTGTTATTATTACTACTGTATGCACATTACTATACCTAACACCACATACAAGCATACCGACTTACATACATGCATGTATAAGTCATACCTACACCATGGCACTCATTGTTGTGCATTTTGTATTCTGGAAATGACTTTCAAATGGTAGAGCGGCTTCGATCGCAGACTGGAGTGTGAGTTGGTTTATGTAGAAGTGCAAGTTGTAAAATAAAGAAAGTATCTTTGTTAAGTGAACGTGTCATAGTTAGTGGCTTGAGGCTGGAGGGCTACAACAGGTCCTTTATTTATCTTCTCATTCATTACAACTGTTCATTGCATGACAGAGGTAAATATGTGGTAGGTAATTAGGAAAAGCATCTTTTTAGCTGTATTTTCGAGCAAATTTGGATTTATGATCTGAATTTTGTCTTTATGCATTCTGTGCATGCCTACTGTTCGATGGACATTTTTGCTGGACTACACGGATATTAACCATAATGAAAGAAATATTTGATAAAGTTATGAAAATAGTATTAAATCTAATGTTTTTGTTTTATTCTTTAGTCATTTTGCCTTTAGAGATACTATTCTCAGCCTAATCTTGAACAAGCAACCACATTAAAAGCATGATTTATCATTTCGATCATTTTATGTTGTCACTTCACCGATAAAATAAATGTTATCATGTGGGAAAAACGTTCCAGGTGATGTCACTGTTGCATATCTATATATAAGTAAGTTAGAGCTGGCTGCGGGTATA
Source organism: Lissotriton vulgaris (assembly GCF_964263255.1). NCBI lineage: Eukaryota > Metazoa > Chordata > Amphibia > Caudata > Salamandridae > Lissotriton > Lissotriton vulgaris. Next base: position 173,631,958 of record NC_141688.1, read on the forward strand.
GCTGGGAATCCGTGGTCACATAGTAAAATTCTGTCACTTATAACTCAACTTTCCAAAGTCCTTATATTCAGTGCAGTGCTATGGCTGGATATGTGTAAACCTTATAGGATGCTTCCTGCCAGACCTGGGGTAGCTCTTCAGGCAGACCAGTGCTGCGTATACAATGGTTCCACCTCTGTGGCTCAACAGTGACCCATTCTATCAAGTACTCTGTTTGGCTCCATATTGCCCCTTCCTGTGTATTGCTCCTTGCTGCTCCTTGGTGGCCTCATATCATATAGTTTAACTGGTTCTGTTCGGCCCATTGCGATGGGTTCCTCCTTTGCTGCTCTGATCCCTAGCGGCACATACAGAAAATGATAGCTCAATGGCTACCCCATGCTGTGCGCTGGCGGATCCTCTCAGCGTATACTCTAGCTGGTGTTATCATGCCCATTCCAAGGGATAGCTCCAACCCACACCTGTTCTGACTCATTAGATGGCCGCTCGTATATGGGCTTCGGCTTTCACTCAACAGTGGACCCGTCACACCACATACTACTGCTGCTTGTGTGTTGCCCATTTCTGTGGGTACTCCCTGTCACTCCAAGGGTCTCCCCAGAGCACATATGATGCTCAATCAATCAATCAATCAGCAAAATTTGTAAAGCGCACTACTCACCGCTAGGGTCTCAAGGTGCTGGGGTGGGGGTGGGGGGGAGTCGCTACTGCTCGAACAGCCAGGTCTTGAGTTGTTTCCTGAAAGAGAGATGGTCCTGGGTCAGCCGTAGGTAGGTGGGGAGGGAGTTCCATGTCTTGGCCGCCAGGTAGGAGAAGGATCTTCCTCCGGCGGTGGATTTGCGAATTCGTGTGACGGAGGCGAGGGCGAGGCTGGCGGATCGGAGCTGGCGGGGGGGCGTGTAGAATGTGAGGCGACTATTGAGGTATTTTGGGCCCATGCTGGATGTATAATGCCCATTCTTGTGGGTTACTACTCTACCACTCCTTGTGCCTACTCCTGATGAAATGTCATAGTTAATGCCATTTTACTCCATCTCAAGTGCGATGCCAACACCCTGAGGCACTTTCCTATTCTCCTTACTCAGTGTGGTCTGAAATTTGATAAAGATCTCTCCACGATTTGGTAATACCACACATGGCTGCAGCTGTCAGGGGTGTGAAGCTCTGTATATGTGCAACTAAAATAACATTGTATTGTATTACAGTGCTTAGAAATGGAAGAAGTGTGGTTTGAGGCTCTATATAAAAGTTAAGCGAATACTACATAGAGATGACACATTGCCAGGCTATGGGGAAGAATAAGTGGAGGCAACAAATAAGCAGAGCAGTGAAACAGGGCCATAGGGCGAGAGTGAGTATCTAATCCCAGGCCGGTTAGGTGGAGGAACATGCTCTGGCTGATGAGATGCATTGAGCGTGAATCAGACTACCAAGGCACAGGTAGAACGTTATTCAGTGATTGGTTACAGAGAACATCCAATCAGAAGAGGAATCGGCACTTCTGGGGCAGACAGTGGGAGGATATCTCACAACTTTCCTTGGTTACGTGGTTCCTGCTGTATGTGTTTGTTAACCATTTTGTAAACTTGTACTATATTGTTTTCCCTTTACCTTGGGTCCACTCCCCCTGAAAGTGGTGTACCTATTTGCTTGAGTCCTATCAGATTCTAGTTTCCACGTGAAGAGACAAGCTACGGTTACCCAATGGTCCTTGAATGGGATGCCTGGAACAACCCATAACTTGTCAACAATCTGCACATATTAGGCTGTTATAAATACGTGTCCTAAGCTTGTATGGTTTTCACGTATGATTTATTTTGTAACTCACTTTAGGGAATTATATGCAGAGGTCTATCCTCACCGTTGAGCATTTTTAGCAGCCCACCACCACACTTACCTCTGTAAATGCTACAGACATGCTGCGACACCTGACACCTATATGTGGGGGTGCTGATACACTTCAGTACTTCCCTTCAAACATCCTCTATTAACTCGTCACTCCAGAGGACCGGAAGGGCAGTGCCAAAGCATGTATTTACATCTCTCCTCTTTACGCCATTTTTTCAGGGGGGAATGCAACAGCCTGGCTTACACAGAACTCACAAAAAGCACTGATGGATTTGCATCTGAAGTCTTGCCTTAACCCCGCCCACATCCTGAGTATCCTTATACACCTTGGTTTTATGCTCCTTATCATATAGCATGTGTGTCTATGTTGCCCCTGAGCTTCCACTGCATTTAATATCCTTGGAAACAGCCCAAAGAAAATGATCCCAGTTGCTGGTGATGAGGGCAGTATACAATATGCCAGACACTTGTACAATATAAGAGCTATACTGGCCGTGATGAACTCCGGGATACCTCTTCTCTGGTGTTGTGGTGGACAAAAAACACCATCAGTCAACACACTGCTAAAGGCATTTCTGTGGGTCTGGAATAGAAAGTTTTTCACAGGCACTTTACATGATTTGTTACTATAGAGAACTAATTCTATCGGGTTCTGTGACAAACAATAACATTTTCGTTTTTTTCGTTGGCTTCTGCTTCGAATGTCTCTATTACCTATGCTTGCTAGTCACAGTATTTGGAAAATTGTGCTATCACATTAACTGATTAACTTGAAAATTAAACGAGGATAAGAACTCCCTATTTTCTTGGAGAAGATCATTAACTTGCTCAGTGAACAAGTATTGGCATAACTAATGGGTCTCACCCATGACACCTACAGGCCCAATGTTTGTCTTTCCCCCACATGGTCATGGTGTGTGCATAACCTGCCATGGAGGCCACCTTGGAATGGTTTTCTTCCAGCAAAAGAACAATCTTTGAAAGATGGCTGGTGAATTGGCACAGTCAATCGCGTCGGCTATTATTGAATGTATCTTTTTAAAGCAAAATGAAAATCATCCACTGATAACCACCCAGCCTGCACACATGCTTGGCAGTCATCTTGAAATACTTTATCTTTTAAGAAATAACATACCAAGATGGCAATGGGATATGCGTGTAGATGCATGGATCCTCACTCACAGCGACCAATTTGGAAGTCTTTTTAAATATTTATTTTTGCACCACTAAATGAAAAAAGAATGTATGCACTTATTGCTACACAAAGGAGGACAAAGAAGTAGCTGTGAGATCTAGTAAACAAAACAAAATGTAGCTGGGTCTGAGAAGCAGTGGGAACTGACTGGACATGGAGTGATGGGGTTCGGAATGGAGACACAGAGGTAGGGGAGAGGCAGAGGCAGCTGGGTGTAGAGAGAAAAGAGATAGACTTGATGGAGCGTATAAACAATGAAGTAGAGACAGAAAGAAAGAGAGAGGAATGTGAAGTGCAAAACCCAAAATGTTAAAATAATATTTTGCTGCGTGCAGTGGAAGGATACAGCCGTCCAACCAAAGTAATGGAAAAAAAGTTATGCATCAAAGGTGGAAAAAACAAGTATACGAAGGAATGCCATCAAATCAGGAGCACGAAACTAAGACAGACAAGAAAACCATCCAGTTATGAGCAATGAGAGTGCAGAAAACAACATGACAAAGTAGTACTTTCAGGTCAGCAGTAGAAGGATACAAAATATCCAGAAAGAGTGATAGCAAAGTAGCTATGCTTCCAGAACAGGACAAAAACAATTATCACGTGGAAAGCTACTGAATCTGGATCATTCAATTGAAGTGTGGAGAAGTGTGGCTCAATGGTTAGAGCGGCAGACCCTGATGAAGAGGTCTGGCCTGCGACCAGGGTTCAATTCCCGCCTCAGCGGCTCGTGGACTCAATCTCCCCGGACCTGATAATTCTCGCCTCGGTGCCTAGTCTAATCATGAGTCCCACTCTGCACCTCTGGGCAATAGCTTGCTTAATCTCCACAACAGCCCCAACAGCGCTGGGATGCCTGGCTGCACATTGGGGGTGCCCAGGAGTGGACGCCTCACAGGGAAAGCCAGGAGGGGTTCCTCATCAGTATTCGTACAAGTGCCGAGATGCCTCATGGTGATTTGTGCGCTATACTAGTACCATTACATTACATTACACATAGACAAGAAAGCAAAACGGTCATAAGCAAGGGGTAGATCCAAAGCCCACGCTATGAATTATCTTGTTGGCAGTAGGTCTTCAACATCAGCTGGCTAGAGCTTTCTGTAGGTGAGACCTAAAAAAAAGGCTACAATTGAAATACTTTCTATTGTTGGTTCAACCCCTAGTAGAGTCCTTTTCCTAAAGTATCAGAATATAAATAAACACACTGATGTTCCAAGACATAATTAGGTGTACCACCCACTCTCTGTCTCCTTTGTTCTGTCTATCACTGCCACTGCCCCTCCCATGGACATCATTTAGGGGTCACCAGGGGTTGCAGTTGCGGTGGCAGATTCAGTGCCTGGAACACAGAGGCAGCTGGGGCGCCACTCTCTTCATTTTCTGTCAAATCTTTTTTTACTACAGTAACAGTGAATGAATAAAATATATTATTCACTAATACTTTAATAAAAATTGAGTGCAATTTGCTGGAAAATGCCCTTCATGGCAGCTGAGGTAAGTAAAAAATGTTTTTAAATGTATTCTTTTAAATGGATGAGAGTCTGTTTATGTGTGAGAGAGTATATATGCGTGTATTTGTGGGTATGCGTAAGTTTGTGTTTGTGAGTGAAAGTGGAGGTCAAAGGGCGTATGATGTCACTACCGCTACCCTTGGCATTTCAGTGCAATGACGTCCATGCCCCACCCAAAGTACTAATAACAGAGACCTCAAGTATTTTCATGGTTGCCGACTGATCATGAGGTTTACCTTATGTATTTAATTTACATTTTTATATAGCACTTCTGTAGCCATAAAACAGATGCAAGTGTGCTTCCTTCATCCAGCCCTAATATCTGAGTCACTTAGGAGAAGAGGTGTATCATGTCATTTTCTTATTTTTTAATGAACATAATATGTATTTATGAATTTTATATGGAAGTAAATGAACTAGCTTTTGTAAACTTTTATGTCACAGCGCCAGTCACGCTGCCGGTTTTGGTTCGCAATCTATAGTAAATACCCACCTGAGCTATACAAGGGCGCTACTCTTGAAGATAAGCAGGCACAGGAGTGTTACCCCACACTATAACAATCTGTTGCAGGTGAGATTACCCTCCCAAAACAGTTGAATGTATAGCCTTAAATGTGATCTTATCAATGCCAGATCCCTAGTGAAGCATCACCAGGAGATATACATTTGGTGGAATCACTTAACTTACAGAAACCTGGACACGCCCTGAATCAGTGGTTGAAGTAGGACTAGCTTGTCCACCGGGCTATATGCTGTTGCATAAACCTAGGATTAATGGGAGAGGGGGTGGAGTCTGAATAATTTTTAAGGTTAGCTGGAAATGTATGCTGACCTCCATTGTTGAAGCCGAGGGCTTTGAGCTCATGGGGTACTCTCTGAAGGATCATAAGAATCCTAATGTGCCTGCTTTCTGGCATAGTATGCTATCGTCTCCCTGGTTCAGTCCACTCCCAACATCAGAAGTATATTGACATTCCTTACCGTATGTCCCTCACTCATTCCAGAATGATTATCCTGGGCGATTTCAATCTTTGGGCAATGGGAGCTCAGGCTCGACACACATACATCTCTTACAACCCTGTGAGAATTTGAATTTGCTGCAGTTGGTGAAGGAACCTACACATCAGGGTGGACATATCCTAAGTAGCTAAGGTGGAAGCAATTTCACCTCTCTGCTGGACTGACCACTTCCTCGTTACTTTCTCAGTGTCCATCCCCAGAAAGAGCACTGACTCCGTTGCCACATATAATTACCGCCGAGGTAAGGAATGGAACAGACTGCCTAACACATCTAAACAATCTCCTGTATTTACTAATGTAAACGTTTTTGACGGAAACAAACCTTTGGAGGAAAACTATTCGGAATTCTGTAATCAGATCACTATGGTCCTTGATCTGGCCATTCCGGTGAAAAAACTTTGGAATAAGTGTACGTTTTCTGCTCCCTGGTTCAATGAGAACTTAAAAAATGTAAGGATGGGCTGTAGAGTAGCTGACAGAAAATGGAGGAGGTACTATGTGGAAGACGATAAAACAGCACTGAAAGCAATGCTGGCCAATTACAAAAGGGAGGTCGCTACAAAACTCTGCGGAAAATACTCCCTATACTACCCTTGACAGCCAGGGCTCTTGTGGTGAGAAGTGTTATTATGAGCCGCCTGGACTACTGGGTGCTCCTAAATTTCTGCTCATGAAACTACAAAGAATTCAGACAATAGCTATGAAACTAGCCTTAAAGAAGCCATGTGGGGCCTCTGCTTCTTTGTCCCTCAAAGAGCTCCACTGGCTTCCAGTACTACAGAGCATTCAGTACAAGTCACTCTGTATAGTCTTCAAGGCTCTGCGTGGAAGAGTACCGGCGCCACTGTGGAAAAAATTTGCCTCGTATGCTCCTGCAAGAAATCTGCGTTCTTCGGTAGCTTATCTGGTTAGCGCACCTAGAATCAGAATCTCCATGTTTGGAGGTAGAGCTTTTAGCTGTCTGGCTGCTCGTTTATGGAACGATCTCCCACCCATCTTAGGCAATTAGAAGAATTTTCACACTTCAGGTAGAAGCTCAAAACTTGGCTCTTCCCAAGGGTGTAACACAGTACAGTCATTATCGTTGGTGAATACTTGCATACTGAGGAACTTACTTCAGCGCCAGGATACCCGCGGGGTGATAGTATGCTTTATAAGTCTGCAATACAATACAATACAAATAGAGCTGAATAAAGTATTTTGATGATGATAATGATGTGGTGTGCAAAGTTCCACAGGTTTTCATATTTGGTCTGCATGAAAATAGGACCTTTCTCAAAAATTCCAGCATTGCATACAAATTAGCAGTTTCAAAGGAAATTCACAAGGAAACATATGCAGTTTCTAACTCTCCCAAAAAATGTACATTAGCGCCGTCTGTCTTTTGTGCAGAATATTTCCATTAGATACTGGTAAGTGTGAGGGAAATATTTGCATAAGTGAAAATGAGAGGAAAGTTTGAAACTAGGCAAACAATGCAGAGTATTGATCCGTAATTTCGAAAAACGTTGTTTAATTAAAATTCACCTCCACCTACTTAGGAACTGAATTGCAAAGATGTTACCAAACGCAGGGCACCAACTAATGTTGCTGGGCTGCATTGCATGAGAGGGGGATAGCAGGTAAGCCCCATAACGTCTAGGATTTGGCACAAGCACCCAACTTTGGCACAGAGTGAAAGAGATTGTACATGATATCTAGCTTAGGTGTTTTACTAGAAGGGTACCTGACAGCATGAACAAAGTATGCCTAGGCAACTGTAAACTCTTTCCACTTGAACGTGTGCTACATAGTACAGCATACATGTAAAGACTGAAAAGTTTAGAGAAATAAAAGAAATTCTCCAAGTTAACACCAATGTTAAAGAAGCGGTATTTATTGACGCAAAACCCTCTACTGCTGTTAGTAGATATGGCTTTGCGTCAAGAACCATGGGTAGTAGCATGGGAACGGACCCTGTAACACCCATGGAATACACACTGGTTTGCATTACTTTTAAGCAAATAAACATTTTTGTCTGGTTTGCAACACTTTAATGACACAACCCCTGTGCAGAATGTTAGTAAATCTAAGCTGAGGTATCTTGTGATACGTGGTTTTGCTTTTCACATGGGCTTACATAAAAATTGTTGTTCCATAAAAACTCTTAACTGGTTAAAGGTGTTCACGTTATGAGCCAGTTGGCAACTACATATGAAGAGCCCCATGCCAGAAGGGCGTAGCACCTTCACTCCTTCTGTCCTCGTCCATTCTGGTACCTGTACTCCTGCATTTAAAATGGGAAGTCTAAAATAACAACAATCAGAATTTAGCAACAAATCCCAGAGCGAAAGAACTACTCATACCCGACAGGTGTCCATCTGAGATGTCTGTTCTCGGTTTGAATTACTTCACCCTTGGGCCACAATCTAGGCATGTTTGTGCATTATAATCCCCCGCTGACGTCTTAAGCAGCTATATATTGATACAAAGGCTAGCATTTTATTTTTATTTATTTGTTTTTTTATTAGTGCTAGTCTTACTACAGTAAATATTAAAAAATATACTTTATTGATGAGAAAAATTGATTGTTATGTGAGCTGATGATACCTGGCCATAGGAGTATGAAAACATAAACAAGAGCAAAGTGCTTGGGCTGAGTGAATCTGGTAGCCCATTGCTTTGAATCACCGCCACGTGCACTGTACTCAGTCATCTGCCACCTGTAGGGAGCTCGCACAGATCTGCAATGGATACAGTGCTGGCATCCGTGGAGGACATGCCACAAGCCTGCTCCTTTCAGGGGTCGCTAATTGATGGCTCAATTATTCCAGCCCGTTGGCCACAAAAGGTCGAGACACGTTAATCGGCCCTTTGAGGCCTTCTGTCCAAATAGGTTTCAGTTTGAAACATACTATTAAGCATCTTTCCCTCCTGATATTGGAACCGAAAGACTACTACAAAAGGGAGATCGGATTGCCTGCTCCGGAGCCAGGCCCCGCCCCCTCGCACAAAGAAGAGCCGAGGACGGCCCGACGCAGAGCGCTTTTTATCCTACATAAGTCACACAGGGACCTGCATAGCTAGATGCACAGGCCCTTTCGAGCGCTTACAAGCAAAAAACAAGCTTGCCTATTCCTGTTTGATAGTTGTCATGTTGACAGTCAATGTTTATTGTAATTGCTTCACAGTATCCCTGACCAGCAACTATTTACCACTATCTAGGCCAGAGTCACCTCTCATCCCAAATCAGTGGCTTGCATTGCTCACTTATGAGATACCACCTGTTATGCCTTGTTAGTTAAATATGATGCACACAAAGAACAGAGTTGACACCAAGTGAGCAGGGTGGAGGAGACGAGTATTTATGAAAACAGATATGTTTTTAGGGCTTCTCTATTTAAAGACTGGCGTGATGTCAGAGGATATGGTTTCACATTTGGTATTTCTTCGACACAAAAAGACACCTGAGGCATCAGCCCTAGCACACTTCTGGCCAAATTTATTAACACAGTGTAAAGTCACCATGTGTGATGCAAACCAGTGAAAAGTGTTGAATTGGGATTTACATTCCAGACCAAAATTCGATTGCACTGGAAAGTAGCCTAAATTAACACACATATCCTTTGCTCCACTGTGCCTCAAGGGAGCCTTCCAGGGATTGTAAATGTGCATTGTCATGCACCCACCCATGTTTTTTAAGACAATCCCTCTCAAACAACAATTCGAGACAAGCCTGTGTTCCAAAGATTTACACCTCCCTAGAAGGCATAAAGTTGGAGACACGTTTTCTGTTCCACTTGCTTTTCTCAGTTTGCCTGTCTGCTGTACTGTACAGTACACATAGAACGTTAGGAAAGAATGTATCGATCTCTGCGGATAGTATTTTGAATTGAATGGATACCCTGTTGGCACAAAACCTAGGCAACAGAGCACATGCACATATTTGCATTCTGGTGTATAGGTGAGTACGTGATACTAGCACCAAGACAACGCACCAGTGCAGGGATGACAGTTGTGGGGGGTATATCTTATTAAATATAAAACTCAGTGGCCGCTCCTCAGCAAAGGCAGAGGAGGGTCGCCCCTCTGTTATTTGAGCAGTGCAAAAATAAAAATGAAATGATATTATTATCTTTTTATTTTTCAGTGTAGACTTGGAGCCAGGTCGGGTGGAGCAGAGCACAGTGAAGAGTGGTTAGCACTCACTAAGTGCGCATGAATGTTTGGCCGGCCAAACATTCATGCGCACTTGCCATGTTCTCCACCTGGCTGTGTTGCACAGACTGCTGGAGAAGATGCTGAGGCCCCCAGGCACTGCCTGAGCGGCCAAACAGCTGCTCAGACAAGTCACAACGTACAGCGGCGGCTGCAGCAAAGGTAATGTAACTTTACTTATTTATTTATTAATCCATCTCCCACCACTCCCGTTCCGATTCAGCCGCCACTAATAAAACCTGTCCTGCTCTTTCCCTTTTACACAACACAAAACTGCATCTTGGCTTGCAGTGAAGCTTTGCATGAAAAAATAGTACATTGAAGCCTGTATGTATAAACTAGAACTGAGAAAGTCAATCGTATTTCTTTCAGACAGAGATGTATTATTTTTGCCAAGTTTCACTTACACAGAGCACCATTAGACAGGCAGCAGCAGTGCACAGCTCCATAACACAGTAGCGGGTATAGGAGAGATGGCAGAGCCAACACTGAAAGGCACCCTCACAGTCACAATTTTATTTTTACTTTTTTGCAGATTTATATAGTGCTAACTCGACCCAAAGGTATTGGAATGCTTTACATGAGCACCAGTTACGTTACACAAGAACACGTGATTGCAGAAAAAAAAGATGGTTGACTATAAATTTCTGCACCTCACGCCAATTCTATTATTCAGACCTTTCCAACGCAACAAGCCCCGGCATCAACCGTCTATTGATGTCCCTGTGCTCCAGATCCTTAGATTACAAATTTGGTGGGCATGCGTGGAATAATAGAGTCCAAACCATAGAGAGTAATTTTTACTTCAGTTCATTTATTTAATATTCAGTATCAAAAAAGCTTTAAATTCCAGCCAACGCGTTTCTTTCTCCATCGGAGAACTTCATCAAGGCTCAATAGTATCAATGCACCGATCAGTGCGAGGCCTGAAAATATCTGAATCTTCTCAATTCTAGACAATGCCTAGGATGCCAGCCGTGAAGTCTTGACTTACACAAGAACACATTCATTTTTCTTTGGTAGGCACAGGTAGATTAAGGGCCATATGCATGAACACATTTTCCCATAGACACAGAATGGGCAAAACCCTTTGATGCATCTGGCCCTAAGTGATTTGCCCAGAATCACGGGATGAGGAGTCTACCCCGAAGCTCGGACCTTGGTTTCCCAGCTCCAATGTCGGCAGTCTAGCTATGAGACCACATCTTTTCAATTGGCATCTGTGATGGTGTGTTTCTGTGTAGGTGTTTGTTTTATGTGGGTGTTATAGTGTGCGTGCTGGTGTTACGATGCAAGATACAATGGTGTGTCTTGTCACTGTACAACCCTGCCTACTTCTTGAAATACCACAGTACTTTGCACCACGTATACTAAGGCCGGCATCGCAAATTCAGGGCTTCCATTTCCGATCCCTGTGCAAGCAGGAGGGTATATAGGAATCGGACTTATGAGTTGTATGATAATTACTAAACCCTTGCAATATTGCGATGATAGATTCTGGCGCATCAGACCTGCAGAAGTCTATCAGGGAAGATGACCCAGAAAATGTAAAATATATTGGATTTATCTTGCTAAGAACTAAATCCCCACGTTCTGCCTCTTTTTCATGTTGAACATTTAAAATAGAAGGTATTTGCCATGCCTGGTAAAGACCTCACCTGCATCTCAGTAAATAGTATTTATCCGTTGTGGTAAATACTCCAACCTATTCTGTCCAATATTTTTTATAGTGTGAATTTGCCCCAAAGGCATCACAGCTCTTGCTTTTTAATTTATATTCCGGGCTGACAGGCTCTTTTAGCTGTTTTTCTGTCTTTTGCTTGTTTTGTATTGTTTTGTCTTACAGCATTTGCATTTTGATGTCAGGTGTGATAATTGTTAACTGTTATCTTGTTTCTGTGATATTATTTTGTCTTATTCTCAATATGACTCCTGCTGGCTTTTGCAGTTTTGTATTTGACTATTTTTATCACACAAAAAAATGCTCTTGCTACTAATATTACTACCTGACATGACCCCTTCTGTTAGCCGCTGCCCACATTTATTTTGCTCGCCAGTTTTCCCACTGCCCACCACCAGCCACCTGACACACAGAAAGTGAACCATTTCACTCAATTTACAAGTTCACAATCCCTTTCAAGCAAAATACTTATTTGCTGGTAAAGAGAGGGATTTACACTGACATAATGTGAGGATTGAAAGATGTCCTTTGATTGCATGATTCTGAAATGATGCCTCAACCTGGGTTTCATTCCAATGTCCCCCAGCCCAGCCCCCTCCTCTAGATGCTGCATGTGGCTGGACTGTGACAGCCACTGAGGCCGATTGTGTTACCGGCCGGTACAAAGATTTCACTGTGGGGACGTGTAGCGTATTCTTCGGCTACCTGAAAGGGATTTGAAATTTGAAGTCAGGAATCAAAGCGAGCTGAAAGTGTAAGGCAGAGTATCCGGTTTCAGGCCTTGGAAAAACTCTTTTCACAGGGAATTTTGAAGAGCAGGCTTCTAACATACTACTTTCGGCGCAGGTTCAGCCCCTCAAATTAGGTGTCCCAAGGCACGGTGCAGGCTAGACGAGTCCTATCTTTGCGTTTAGGAAACTCGAGCCGGAGAGGTGACTTTTAAGCGCAGTCAACATTGAAGGGCCTCTTTCAGGTACATGGGAGCACCCGTGCTCGAGTGACGTCTACTCGAATGACCAGGTCTCCCCTCAAAGGCGTTGGTGCTGTGTGAACAAAAACCTGCTTTTGGAAATAATATCTAATTTATTGAATTGCTTTTGTATACTATCACACATGCACGTAATTTTTAACGAGATCATGAATTTTTTAATGATGATTGAGAATGATCAACCTTCCCAAAAAATAATAATGTGCGACTTGGAGGGTGGGACCCTTTTCTTTTTTGTCAGATTACCAATTTTGCATGATAGGACCATGTTGTTTTTGATTAAATGTGTATGTCAACCCAGGTCCTTGAAAGAAGTTTCATTAATAATGTGAACTTAACTGGATGTACCTGCTAAAGTGACCCGCTATCATCTGACCTCAGGCACCTTAGTGCCCCAAGACCGAGCATTAAAGAAATTCTAAAGAATACCGGAATAGGATGGCGGGCAGATTCACGTCCGTCCGCCACACTATTGGAAATCGGGCCACCCGACCGACTGTCTGCAGCCCCGACATAGGCATTACAATGCGACCGCCACCATGGCGGTCGCAATGCCTATATTTTGTATTGCCACTGGTGCTGCTGGCTGCAGCGCCCACCGCAAGACAAAAGGGGATCACTTTACATATCCCTGCACTACGTGGAAGGTGCCATGTGATGCCTGCTACAGGGTGCATGGACATGTTGGGTCCCCCAGGTCCTGTTTCTGGGGGCCAGGGGGTAAAGGGGGAACACTAGGGCCCCCAAAGTCCCTTCCCGCCTGCCTGTTCGTTTCGGGTTAACAAACAGAAGACCTTTATGACTAATACAGAGTGGTCGGAGATTGTAGCCCATTTAGAAAGCAGTACTCTGCACAGCAATTCCATCTCCACCCATGTTCAGGTGTTATGCTCGTAATACCGCCGCATCATGACCTCACCGGCAGGCAAGGCGATGTTGGGGCGGTGGTGCCACAGCATGCTACAGGTCAAAGAAAGAGCCTGTCCACAATGGCTGCCCTCAACGTGATAGCAAGGAGGATGTGCATACTGGCTGCTCAGCAGAGGAGGAGGCGGAAACAAGAAAGCATTTTCTGACCCAGACTGACCCTTTTTCAACAAATAGTAAAAGACCTCTATAACTAATACAGATTGGTCGGAGATTGTAGCCCATTTAAAGCCACATTTAAGAAAGCAGTACTCTGCGCAGCAATTCTATCCCCACCCATGTCCAGGTATTGTGCTCATAATAACACCTCACCGCCGGGCAGGTAGTGTTGCAGCGGCAGTGCCACAGCAGGCTCCAGCTCAAAGAAAGAGCCTGAATCACATGCCACCACAGTGCAGCACCACTTGCTCGTCGGGTGCACTGTGTACCATGAACCATGTTGTGCATGTTGTACAGTACAAACAGAGGGGGGCACAACATGCGCCCCCCATGCACAATCTCCAAAGGGCAACATCTCACTAGGGACCTATTTGGGGCTCCTTTTCTACCTTGTCATAGTGTGGTCCCCGCTATGAAAAGATCAGCAGAAAGACAGGTCGCGAACAGCATGTCGGTGCTAGCAATGGCACCGCCGCCATAGAACGCTGCTTTCTCCACTACCGCAGTAGTCTTGTGGTAGTCCGTCCACCCTCCTTGTAATCTGGTGGTCAGACGGCTGTGAAGGCGGCAGTCATACCGCCACGGCAGTACAGCTGTCTCAAAACCGGCGTATTCATAACTAGTCCCTTAGTACACCCATGGGTAATAGAACCTGTCTGAAACACCAGCAGAATGCCTCTTGCAGCAATGACCTCTTTGGCACTATTACTGTGTGCACTTGGGTAGCGCCTGCAGCGTGAGAGTAGGATAACACACTGAGAAATGAAATTCACCAACTATCAAAATCTTGCATGAAGTAAGGCTAAAGTTACTGAACCATGGAGCAGACGTCTACACTCAGTGTCCACACATTGGGCCTCTACACACTTTTAACAGGGCATGGATGAAACAGAAAATGTTAATAGCTACTTTTGGATGGATTCTCAAACCTTCTGTTAGAGAATATTGCAGGATGGGGCAGGATAACAAATCTAAAAGTATTGCCTTTTATGTGAATAGGCTATGAGATGTAGATTCTCATGATCACTGTGAATTACACCAGGACGACGGCTAAATTATCTGTCTGAACTATGAATCCATAAAAGGTTCATATAATGAATATTGGGATTAAGAAGCCCATATAATGACTAACTGGCTATGTTTAGGGGGATTTTCAAAATGCATTTTTTTAAATTTCCCTGTTTATGAGGCCAAGCCCCGGCACAACAGAGCACATTTTTATTTCCATTTTATTCCCCACGAGGAAAAGTACACACCCAGACAACAAAACAATATCCCCCCTCCATGCCCTCCTGTAGACATATTGTCAGCAGTCTATAGTTTGTAGCCTAATGGTCTGTCTATTATACCTATAACCTGAGGAGACATTGCTTTTTTTTAATTTATATAGCACTTTTCTGCTTCTAACAGTGTGCCAAACTGCTTCTTCAGAGCCAATTTATTAGTTAATCCATTCGTTTTGCATGGTTGGTAGGGTATCAAGTTGAGATATAACCTGAACTTAGGGCATTATTACAAAGCTTGTAGGACCACCACCTACAGGTCATCGGTGTCGGATCCACCGACCAACAGCACTTCGGACAGACAGCCGCATTAAGTTGCAGGTGGTCGGGTACTTGACTTTAGGGGGTCTGACCACTGGCTCGAACAGGATCTCCTTATCCAGGCGGGGTGGCGGTTAGAATCGTGGTCCTGAATGGAGGTGGTGCCTTTTCTATCACAAGCTGCAGTGTTAATGAGCACTCTTCGCTCCCTAGCCTGACATTGTACTTGTGTGGTGGGGCTGTCGACGTTTTGTCGGGTGGTCCCCCGCCTGCAGCGATGAGGGTTGGATACTCATCCGAATGCCATTATAATAAGCCCAAATGGTTGGTTGGTGCCATGCATAAGGTTCAGAGGCGTACTGCATTGTAACTTGTAACTGAGCTTATGTGTGAAATATGAATGGGAAAGAAAGTGAGAGATAGGATCGTAATTTGCACTTACATAGCAGTATATCTGACCTTCACCTACCACCCTTTAGAGTTCATCCAGGTCTTTCTTGCTTTTTTAAATTCTACATGGTTGCTGGTTATGCTGATTCGTGATGGGAATGAATTTGCAGAAGTTAGCTGTCTGGAAAGAGCTCCTGGTTACTGGAGTTGGTTTTGATACAGGTGATAATAGTAAGTTGGACCATTTTAGCTTTAAAGATAAGATTCCTTGCAAAAAAAAGAAAAATAGCCCACTGGGTGATGCAGAGGACATTGAAAGATGTACATCTGGCAGCCAGGGCAGGACATTCGTTTTCTATGCTTTCACATTACAAGGCAACATCTTTACGCAGTACCGCAGTCAGCCACTCTAGTCTGTGTTATTCCCCTGAGGTAATGTGGCACTGGTACTTATGCAATGAACCACAGGTGGATGTCTCTCTTTTACAGGAGTTACTTTAAGGATGGTTCTGTAGCATCCATTGGTCTACTCCCCGTAGGCTTTAGTGGATGATTGAAGTGTCCAGGGCTGAGGGGGTTTCCGCTTTAGTATGGCCTGCCTAACTTCAGCATAGTCAAAGGAAATAAGGGTGGAAGAGCTGTAGAATTCTGAAAGAAGCTACAGGTTTGACCACTTGTTTGAATAGGTGGTTGAGTAACTGATGACAACTTTGCTGGTGCTGGTCAGGCTCTAGGAGTGTAACCCTTATTCTCACAAGGAACAAACAGGGTATCCTAAATTTTCTCAATCTCGTGTAATTAACCTCCCCATTTTTGTGTGTGTGTGGGGGGAGGGAGGGGGTGCACACACAGTTAGATCTCCTTAGTCTCAAGGCGGCAGAGCATATGTCAACCCCTTTGCAGAAAAGGACAGTAGGCAGGTCTTTCACAAAGTTTATGAGTGAAACAACCATGGCAGAGAAACTAGTATTGTCTGAGGTTATTTATAGATGCTTGTACACTCACTTAACATACCCAGATATACTAGACACAGACTGCTGTTAACTTATCATGTAAAATCAATAATGTTATCCTTATTTAATGTTAATTATTATTATTATCTTAGCAGTCATTCTAAAAAAGATTGTCACATTGTGGGTGGGAGACGGACAGACTACCTCTCGAATCCACCCGCCTACCACAAGAGTTTGTAGCACGGTAGTCATGGTAAGAACCAGTGTAAGGGGTCTGGGCCAATAAATAACTACACTAATTAACAAAAATAGCAAAAGAAAAACTTGTTTCGTGTTTCACTATTGAAAAAAGAGTGTAGGCTTAGTTCTTATTCATCTCACACACTTTTAGACTCCTAGCCTTCCTAAACACTTGAGCCAGTACTTGTCCCTCCCACCGTTAACTCTAACCTGAGTAGAAGTTCTTTCTGACCCTTTTCCAACAAACAGTAGAACTTTATGACTAATACAGGTTTGTTGGAGATTGTAGTCAATTTAAAGCCACATTCAAAAAAGCAGGACTCTGCGCAGCAATTCCATCTCCACCCATGTTCTGCTCTTGTGCTCGTTACACCTACTAGCCAGTGGAAGTTACCAGGATGTGATAGCTGTTCATTGTGTGCTTTCACGTTTCTTCAGGAGATACCTAGTTGCCCTGCTTATCTACATACACTGCCACAAATAACTGCCCAGGAATGCACAGGCACAAAACTGCAAATTTACCAGATTGCCAATATTCCCCATGTCATAGGGTAGATAGATGGGACACGTGCCCATATCTCCACCATCCCATGTTGAATATCTTTTTATGAAGTGGAAAAATACTCATTCCCTTAATATTCTAGTGGTCTGCAATGCACACAACATAATCACTGATATACTTCCACAATATCCAGTATACACAAAATAAGAAGTTTGCCTACAAGGGCTTTTGTTTGAGGAATAAGTAGATGTTGTACCCCGTGCTTTATATATGAATTGTTGTTTCTCTTTTTCAAAAAGATTTTATTATTCCATTGAAATAATTTATAGCTTTGCTCTGATATAAACTGTTGTTCATCACTAAATAGGGTGCAACCTTAAATCATCCTTGAGAAAATATCTCCAATATATTCCTCAAACAAAATCCCTTGTAGACAAACTTCTTACTTTGTGTATCTTTATTGCCCAAGCCTCCAAGGGTGCATTGGGTTACTCACTCTTTTTGAAACTACAATATCCAGGAAGCCCCCATGACTCCATTTATAGATGACTGGAAAGAGGGAAGTATGATGATTGATGTTTATTAGATACTGAAAATAAATGTCAAAATATATAATTGCCCAATCCACACAAAATATATGTTACCTCACACTAATGTATATTTTCAAGGTGAAAATGCCTATACACTACGCCCCTGGTTTCTCACACCCTATCTCTCTCGTCATGACGAGCTCAGCTCCTCATGGCCTGTGGAACGCTCGCATGCGGGGATAATTGCCCTGCTGTGCTGAGCGTTCCACGGGGAACGGGTGTGATCATGACGAGCACAGCTCGTCATGAGCATGCGGGGAACAGTGCGTGCCCCCCTCCCCCCCAGCACAGCGGGAAAATAACCCCGCAGCGAAGGGGTTAATGTCAGATGTTTCACAACTGTTTCAAAACAATCTGTCTTACAAAGAAATGTGTGCAACTTAAGGTCAGAATGTAATTGGTGACAGCACCAACCTGAGTTAAAGCAGCAATTTTAGGCCCTCCCTGATCAGTACCTCTTACTGTTTCTACAATGTGCCACCATGACGAGGTGCAGGAGTAGTGCTAGTACTGCATCGCAGTACTCGTGCATCTGTGGCAGAGATGCTGCTGACACTTGACCATTCCTCACCATCAGGTTACCCTTCAACCACCCCACTTGGAATTTTCCCTCTCTGTATGAATTTTACTGTAGTGGTAATCTGACTGGGCCCCTCGACGCAACCCCACTGAAGTGCCCAATTTCGACCTGTAGTGTCACAGTACACTGTGATAAGTCTGAGTTGGCATGTGCAAGTCTTCAGATGGACATTGTTATGGCACCCATATGCACAGCACTGCTCATCTCATTGCTGCGGTCCTCTGCTATCGGTGTGCTCAGTTTTTCTAGGACACTGGTGAGGTTGCCCATTTTAGTGGCCACTGTATTGAAACCCACTGAAATTGCATGCTGAATAATATGCCATTTTTCTGTTTTCTAATTTGTTTGTGTTGCAAGCACTGAATCTGCATTATGGATGCCTCAAGCCCACCAAACGACGCTTTCTGTTTTGCAGTTGACTAGGACACAGAAGGCTGGTGTCCAGAAGGAATGTCACAGAGTCTACGAGCATGCACTGAGGTACACTGGTATCTTGGTCTGACAACCTGCAGCAGGATTGGAGTGGGCAGTTAGGTGGAATCCTCATCCTCAAATGACAGTGGCTATGGGCAGCTGGAGTGGCCATGAACTGGTGTGGGCAGACTCTCCACCAATGCTACTTCTTCCTCTACGATTTGTGCCTGTTTTTCTCATTTCCTCCCTCAGGTTCATCTATATGAAGTATTGACATTGTATTTATGTCATTACATGGGGAACCCATTTGCCTTTAGTTCTAGCAGCTGTATGACATCATCGCAGGACCAGCAATCAGCATGCAATTGATAGTATAATCCAATGTGCACAGCAGCAAACTTCCTCCTCTTTGAAAAAGTATTAAATGGATCAGTGTCACGAAACAAGATAAATACATTCAAGATTGAGCATCTATAAATCTTGAAAATAAAGAAATAGAACAGAAGGTTCAAGGAGGTGATGCAAGCAGGTGTCCCGGTCACTATAAGGGTAACGTCCTACTTGATGAGGAAACAACTTT
The DNA here is from genome assembly GCF_964263255.1 of Lissotriton vulgaris. Lineage (NCBI taxonomy): Eukaryota > Metazoa > Chordata > Amphibia > Caudata > Salamandridae > Lissotriton > Lissotriton vulgaris. The sequence continues at coordinate 173,651,277 of NC_141688.1, forward strand.
CTCATTTAAACTAGAAAACACATAAAAGGCTGTGAAATTTGGGAGAGGTATGGTGGGATAATCTTCAAATCTGTTTCTTTTATAGAATAGTAACCTCTTGTCATATTAGTGGGAGAGATTTCCATTCCATTACAAGACCAGAGGAAATGATGACACGTTCAAAGCTATGTTAATACAGTACAAACCACATGTGGAATTAGTTTATGTTAAATAAATATGAATGCGGATACATTTGTTCAATCTGCTGCTTTTGTCAATGATCCAGAGAACATAAAGGCTTTAGATGGCAAAGCCTGCCCCCATCTACTGCATTTACTTCAAAAAGGGAGATCCCTTTTTTAGCTATCCCCCAACTGGCCAGATTGAAGAGTGAAAATGAATTGAACACTTGTTTGGAAGAGATTAGGAGCTGGTATGATGAAGAAAGACGAAAAGCAGAAGTTTTAAAAACACAACACCATAAGCATGCAACAAATATGGTAGTTGATAGTGTTTTGTACATCTAATACCATAAAGAGAAACTCCTAATGGATAGACAGATTTGTTATAAAACAAATATGAGCTCGTACAACTAAAACACATCTAAAAGAAACAATACACAATAACAGTCTACTTAGCTGATGACTGTTTTGAAGATAAGAATTCATTGTCAGTCCTCTTGAATGAGTATCCTCGTTTAGGAGGAATCTTGGAACAAATGGATTTGAGGGTTTTAGAAACAAGGAAATGTTTACCCACAGATTCCCGTAAACTAAAATGTGAATTGGTGAAATTGATAAGCATTCACGGTTCTATAAGCTTTTTATTAAATAAAAAGAGAAACAAATATGTTTAAAACCTTTACTGAAAGTGCATAAATGTGATCATTTCTATTCTTTGTTTCACATACAAGATCCCACACTATGCAGGCATACCTGTTTCTGGGTTGAGTGGAAGGAATAGTTAGTGACTGACAATGCCTGATCTGAAAGTCCATGGACATGCCAGGAAGTCCTAAAATCTTCCAAACCAACAGTGGAAAATGACCCCAAAAACTAAATTGTGAGGACATCTCTGAGGGCTCTGGAGGAGTAGGGGAAAAACTGAAGTATGCTCTAACAATCTATCAATAGCTCTAGAAAAGAGAGAGAATGTGTAGCTCTGGAGATGTCCCCACTTTTGTAGAAAAGCACTGCTTCTAGATCCTATCTCCAGTAGAAAAAGCGTAACAACCTTTGATCCTAGTGGATAGAAGATAAGTCTACCAAGAGTGGGCCCCAAAGATGGAGGATCCTTTGTAAAACTCTGGGACGAGGAGACCAGTTACTCCTACCCTGAAGAAATCTAGATTCTCAATCCACAACCAAATTGGAAAGTCTCAGAAGACATTCAACCTGGATAATTATTCCTCTGTTCAGTTGAAAATGCAAAAACTCCATGATCAAGTCTATTTGAACATTAGATTTTGCTCCTTCTAGTATGTGTATAGGTCGAATCACAGACATAAGTACAATCTGAGGAGAATACAGCAGTTGACCATTTTTGGGAGCTAAAATGTTTACTACGAAGGAGCCTGCAACCAGCTCTATGTGGGTTATATCACACTGACTTTCTTTCCAGGAGAATTTGTACCCTGTTACTATATCTCCACATCAAACTACCCACCCAGCTTTTCTGGTATCTTGCTCTAATGTGATATCTAGGAACTGGTTAAAAAATATTGCAGCCTTCACTCAGGGAAAGCAACCACACCAGCTCTGTCCTTGCAGTTGGAGAAAGTGACATTATTGCTGAATAAGGAAGGTCCTTGTGGATATGAAGGGATTTCAGACATTGAAAAACACACTAGTATATAAGAGCCTAAAAATAGCTTGAATGGATATGTAGAACAGACACACAATTCCAGCCAGTCTACTGTGGGAAAACCTATCCACTTTGAGGGCTGATCATATCTTCTTTCTTATCAATTTTGTCTTCTTGAGTGGGAGGAAGTTAGAGAGGCTCTGAGCAAATCTCTTATGAAACGTGAAAATTGTGTTCTTTGGGACGGTGCTAAGATTCGAATTATTGGATTTAATACAAACTCCCATTGTTGCAGAAGAGAGACTGCCCAAAAACTGAGGGGTTAGTATCTGGTTGGGGCGGGCTATCCAAAACATGTTGTCTGCATAAACCACAAACCTAAACCCTGTGGGAATTTAACAGCTCCATTCCAGGCCTCAAAATGCATGAAGCACCCAGGGACTGAGGACAGACCGTAAGTAAGGGACATGAACTGGTAAATTCTATTGTTCCAGTGAAACGGTAGAAGCTGTCTGAGTGCATAATGAATGGGAACTGAAAGATAGACATCTTTCACATCAACTTTTGTCATCCAATCCACTTTTTAATGGGAATCTCTAAAAACAGATTATTTATTTATTTATTTAAACTTAATAAGGCGCACAGCTACCCGCAGTGGGTTTCCCGGCGCCAAGGGATAGACTGGAGAAGAAAGAACTACCAGGCGTCAATAAGTGCAGCTGCCAGAAGATTGTTAGAATTATTGCTAGAAGAGCCAGGTTTTTAAACCCTTGCGAAACCGAAGAAGATCAGTTTCCAACTTCAGCCTCACAGGCAGGGCGTTCCAGAGTTTAGTGCCCAGATGGGAAAATGAGCGGCCGCCCATCTTCACCAACCTAAATCTCGGAACAATATAATCTCCTTTTCCTGAAGATCTCAGACTATGACTAGGTATATAGGCATGAATGAGTTTGTGAAGATACCTAGGAGCAGAGCCCTGTTTTTTCTTAAAGATGTAACATAAAGCCTTGAATTTAATTCTGTTCTTTATTTTCAGCCAGTGCAGGTCACGAAGGGCTAGGGAGGCAGATGTTTTCCGAGGAACATTACATAACAGCCGTGCGGCCGCATTTTGTACAACCTGGAGTTTATTCAAGGTTGTCAAATCGGCACCCAGATACATGACGTTCCCGTAGTCCAGGCGAGATGTTATCAGAGCCTGGACTACCGTCCTTTGTGTGGAGGCAGGGAGCATCCACAAGATTGTTTGGAGCCATTTTAAGGTAGCAAAACAGATTGAAGCCACCTTAACAGCCTGTAGCCGCATTGTGAGCTTTTCGTCGATTAAGAAACCGAGATTGCGAACCAAAGTCACAGGTTGCGGGGTAGGGCCCATACTCTCGGGCCAGTGTTGAGGGCCCCAGAGATCTTTGTCCTTGCCCAGGATCACAATCTCGTTCTTATCTCCATTTAGCTTAAGGACATTCTCCTGCATCCATCTTGCTACCTGGGACAAGCCCTGTTTAAGAGCTATGGTATTATTACCTTCCCTATTGGAAAGGGAAAAAATAATTTGTGTGTCATCGGCGTACGAGAAAAGGTTAAACCAGCTTCCTCCACAATAGTGGCCAGGGTTCTAACATAGATGTTAAAAAGCAATGGGCTAAGAATAGACCCCTGGGGAACGCTGTACGCCGATGCACACATTTTGGAGGATGCTTTGGCTGAAAAAACCTGAAAGGTACGCTCACTTAGGAAAGAGGCAATCCAGGTCAGAGCTGAACCCCCAACTCCCAGAGATTGAAGGGATGTGAGAAGAATGGAATGGGACACGATATCGAACGCTACGCTTAAATCCAAAAGGATAAGTGCAGATGTTTCCCCACGATCGATACCATGCCGTAGATTCTCAGTACCTCCCAAGAGTGTAGTTTCTGTGTAGTGGTGAGCTCTGAATCCAGATTGAGATGGATGTAGGAAGCCCGAACTCTCAACCAAGTGAGATAGTTGAGAATTAATGTGTCTCTCCAGAATTTTCGAAAAGATAGGCAACAATGAAATGGGCCTAAAATTACAAAGGGTTGAAGCATCTGCTCCGGCCTTTATCAATAAAGAGACAACCATCGAGTGTTTCCATTTCTGTGGAACACATGATTCTGTCAGGGAAGCATTAAGGAGTTTCATCACTACGCGGCGGGAGTTCAGGTCAAGCTGTTTTAAACATTTTTGCCGGGAGGGGATTACAGGGAGAGCCAGATTTAATGCTCTTTAGACAACAAGCGAAGGAAACATCATCAAAGAGCGACCACTCAGAGAGTTTAATTTCCATGAGAGTTTGGCAGTCTTGAGCTGGCGCAGGCGTAGAAGATAAGTCTGTGCTTGAAGGTTGAAGACCCAGTGAATCGTAGATCCGTTCCACCTTGGTAATGAAAAACTCAGCAATTGAGTTGCAGGGATGGAATCTGTACCAGTTAGTTTTTTCACTACAGAAAATAGTGTACGCGGGCAATTCTGGGCATGTGTAATGGTGTTGGCGATGTGAGCAGCTCTTGAGGTCTTACATTGTTTATGATAGTCTCTGAGAGCCACCTTGTATGCCACTTTACAGGAGGGAGAATAAGAACGCCTCCATTGTCTCTCAAGTACCTTGCATTTGGATTTCGTAGTTTTTTAATTCTCCGAGAACCGTGCTGCAGGGTGATGATGAGGCAGGGAATGCAAGGGAGCAAGGGGAACGAGTTTATTCACAGCAGTAGTCAACCAGTTGGAGACAGCTGCCTCCGATTCCAGAAAGGATAAATTGGTGTTTGGTAAAGTGTTAGATAAGTACCGATTAAACTCTGTGGTGTTAAGTTTACCCCAACAGCATAATTTCTTTTCTGAGTCAGTAGCGTCAAATACTGTGTTCGTCGTACACAGGATCGAAAATTTGACTGCCATGTGGTCCGACCATTCTAAAGGACGGGTGGCCGGTTCGCATTCATATGCAAGGTTCGACAGAACAGGTTCCAATAAGTGCCCCGCAGATTGTATGGATCCCGAATTGCATATTAAGATGTTGAGTGCTTCTAAATCGGCTAAAAAAGTTTTGCTGGTTAACCATAGGGGATCTTCTAGATGTAAATTCAGGTCCCCCAGAATAGTAAAATTTGCAGCCTTTAGGATCAATGGAGCAATAGTTTCAGAAAAGGACGTCGCCCATGAGTTAGAATTCCCAGGAGGACGGTAAATCAATAAACCGGATACGGTCATCTGGGCACTGATAGCTAATTTAAATAGGGCAGCCTCACAACCCTGCAGCGGAAACGCTTCAAATTTACAGTTGTAATTAGATTTAAATATTATGGCAATACCGCCACCCCTGCCAATATCTCTGTCTCTTTTTACCATGACATAGCCAGAGGGAAATGCAAAGGCAATATCCGGTCCAGAACTCGTCTGATCACCCCTTCTATCTTGCAGTCTCTGTACATTACAGAGCAATGAAGCAACTTGCAATTTATTGCAGGCAGAAGCCTGTCTTCTGAACCGAAAATAAATTACTGAAGAAAGATTGAGCATGGCCAGGCACTTTCCCTATGGTTTCTAAGACATCAGATCCTTCGCTTTCTCAGTTATTAGTTCCCAGTTATTACTTTCTAGGACAGAAAACATCATGGGTTTTTGATGGGACAACTGACCAGGACAGGAGTAAAACGGGATTTAGTAACACTTCATTTGTAAACTTAGTTTTGTAACAGTAAGAAATTTAGTGGATGGTTGACTGGAGTGCAAGCCCTTGTCAAGCAGCAGCCACAATCCTTGTCAGTGAGACACAAGCAAACTAAGCTGTGCTTAACCTTCTGGTAGCTTGGCACAGAGCAGTGAGGCTAAACTTAGAAACAGCGTGTAGAGTACTTGAACAACACTTCAAGCAGTAACAAAGTGAAAACATCACACAAAAGAGATCTCACACCAGATTAGAAAAGCCAAAGGAATTTTTTATAAGTAAATTAAGACCAAAACAACAACAATCCATTTAGTAAAACTGGAGATATGCAAGTTTAAAGATTTCTGTGAAAGTAGCACCAAAAAACACAAAATGCCAACTGTGGAAGAGTGGTTCTGCCAGACTGGGACAAAGTCACAAGTTCATGCCGACTGAGCTGGAGTAGAGACCAGCTACAGGTACCTAGTTAGGGCCACTGAACAAAGGACTTTAAATCCATGGGTGGACGGAACTCAGGGAATGTGACTCCAAGGAATTTCCTCGAGGTTACCTAGAAACTCTGTGAGATTCTGTGGAGTGCCGCCAACAGGCGGAAATAAGCAGTAATATAGTACGAATAGCTCCTTCCACTCTGAAAAATCTGTATGCATTGACCCCACACGGTGCATCAGAGGGAGCAGCTACTCGAGTTGATTTTGTTGCTGCTTCAGTAGATTTTCTACTACAGTGGAATCCTTCTGTCTACGAACGGTTGCGACCACCTACATTAACAAAAATCTCTGGATGTCCCCCTAGCGACTAGAAATCGTGCTAGGAGATCTCAAATTACTCTTTTGCTCACCAACTTATCATTCTGGAGCTGCACACAAGAAAAAAGTCTGCCACACAGAGATTGTCGTAATTTGGCCTTAGATCCGCTTTACACGAGTAACGTGGAGTCGTCAACATTCCACGGGTGAAACAGACTATTCCACCCTTCCCTAGTATTGTAGGGGTCCACATAGATTGTGCGCCACAGCGCCGAAGCGAGTGCTGGTTCATAGATTCAACAAGGTTGCAATGCAAGGTCCTGCGCCATCATTGAGGATCTCACTGACAAGGGCTGGTGATACAGAGTCCGGTGTTGAGGATGCGTAATGCAGTCAAGGCGATGCAACGGAGCTACAAGACTGCATGACTGCATGTGAAGACCCTGCAGAAAACCATTTATTTTTTTTCAGAATTGTTTGTAACACTCAACAGTCTTCATAAACTGTCAATTGTGAATAATCACATATTTGCTGGGAAAGAGGGTGACTCTGCCACTCAGCTTACTGATGAAAAACATTTAAATACACTTACCAGTATTGTGGTAGAACCATCTGCTGCCATGTGGAAATCTGCTTCTGTAATGACCACTTTTTTTGCGGAAAGAAAGGGGTAGATCAACCTCTATCACTGGGACCAGCACCGTGGACTTCTCTGTTTGCACAGAAGAATGGTCGGAAGGAGCTCTGATAAGAGTTGCAGGAAAAGCAAGTTCTTCCTTGACCGGCATTCCCAAAAAACACAATGGGAAAAAACCTTCCATAGGTTTTGTTACGTCGTGTCCGGAGGCTTAGAGGCATACATGAGAGGAAATGTATTTTCTTAAAGGCTAACCAAAGACCTGCTCATTGGCATTGGGTCCCAGCTCTTTGTCTGCCATGTCAGCAAGTTAGTGATCTCTTTTAATCAATAAAAGTCTTCTATCCATTGTCAGGCTGCTTTTACAATTCCAAGCATATAAACTGCCCGCTGGTTCCAACCTCTATGATTTGCCAATGGCACTTGAGCACCAGAAGTTTCAGCATCCTCTGCAATCCTAATCATTTGAGTTAAGGGCCTCAGAATGGCTAAAAGCGTCTCTTGGAGTTCTTATTCAATACAATTTTTGGGTCTTAGAACTTTTTTGACAAATATGCCACCACATCTGGAACAACTTTAGGTGTTACTGCTCACATATACGGAATTATTGGCCTTAGACATTCCCCCCTAAGTTTATTCCTAATGGACTTGTCTGTGGTCTTTCTGATCCAATGTGTTATAAAGTAAGAAATGGATGAGGAGGGAGCCCACACTCCAGACCTGGGATGAGCAATGAATCCAGGGTTGAAATAAGGAGTATGATGTAATACTCCATCTAAGCTCCACCTCGGGCTCTCTTTGCCCAATGTCTTCTTAAGGACTTTGAGTCCCCTGGCAAGGTAAAGTTCAACTTTTTTTTATTTGCTCCCCATGCAGAAGTTTTTTTGACATTTTGCAGGCTTGAATTAGCTAAATAAGAGGAGTAGAATTCAAAGTTGTTCTAAACAGGGGCTCAAAAAACTCTCTTGCCCAGGGCCCCAAAAACCTTTCAGACGACACAGGTTTCTGAAAGTCATCATTGTCTGACTTGTACCAGAATCCAACAGGAGAAGAAGTTTATAGTGTCTGCATAAAAAGCCACAGAAACCACTATTCTATATGTCTGGCATCTTAAAAACAGTCCCAAATGAAAGAGACTTTGCTAGACTTTTTTGTTGGGACATATGTTGAGTCCTAATCTTTACAGCAGGGAGAGAATGGCTCTATCTTCTCTGGACTGAAACACCTTAGCCTTTCTTTTTTAAGCAGAGGGATTTCTACGGTCTGACTACGAAGATTTATCACCTGTCAAATTAAATACCTCTCCATGAGGACAGAGAGGTTAGTGATCAATTACATTTCTAAAACATGTTGTGTAGATTGGCTAATTACAATTTGCATAAACCCAATCAATGCAGTCACTGATGACTATAAAACTTGATGAACTTTAACTTGAGCCTCCTTGAATGACTCCTGTCTTATTTGGGCTTCAGGGTTATCCTCATCCACAGAGGACCCAGACTCATTAAGGTCTCGTCGCAAGGGAAGCTTGCTTATGGGAAGCTCCCTCATACCACACTTATCAATGTCTGTAGGAGGCGTGTGCCTGCTTTGCACCCAGCTGCCTGAGACAACTAAGTGGAGAGGTGTACACTGCATATATCTGGCTGGCCGGCGCAAGTCAGCCACTCAGAGTGACATGCCCAGTTTAAACTGGAGTGAGCACTACTACTCTGCTGCCAGTCAGCAGCAATTCCCTGCCCCCAAACCATGCTTGGGCTCGAAGCAGTGAAAAAGAAAACGGTAAGTCGTTTTTATTAGCGTTTTATTTTTCACTTTTGCTGCACTGGCAGCAGAGGGAGGAGGGGGGGGGGGTGCTCCTCAGCCCTAATGGGGGTGCTGCCGCTGATATTCCGTATAAATATTTTTTCTTTCCTCCATGTTGGGTTATATTTTGTCTTGGTATTTTACTATTGGAATAAAAGTAAAGACAAACTCATACTTGCGCTCCAAGTCTTAATATTGGATTTAAATCTACAACCATCATGCTAAGTGCTGTATTTTGTGGCTCACACACAATCAGTAAAATGCAAAAGCAAAATCAGCAAGTGTACTACTGACTGCACACTCCTGAGATCAAATGAGCAGCTGCACTGTATGAACCACAGAACAACAATCATGTATTACTAAAGTCCTTATTAGAGCTCCACTAATAGTGCAATCAGAGGGACGCTTGGCAGCTCTGGAAGTAACGTCTTGACCTGTCTCAGACTGCAATGCAAGCTCTGACAAATGGGTGAACTTGTGCATGAAATTATAGTTACTCATCCAGAAGGACTATCGAATTGCAACAAAAACAAAACAAGCCTTCCTGAAACCCAGCTCCTATCAAGTTACTAATAGCCCTAAATAAAGCAACTTGCTACACTAACTACAAGTATAGCCATGATGTTTGACAATCATTCCACAGGTTACTGAAGGGGCAAGACACTGGATTTATATGTATCCAATTTTATGTAGTGCAAAATATTGAAATGAGCATATAGTAAAGACAGTGCTAAATTTGTAATGACAAAAAGTGCTAAGAGTCCACGGCTGGTGATGCCAAATGCCTAGATTACTAAGGCTGCCTAGTGTTGATTCCACCTCATGCCTCTTGATTTTATCATCCTATACATCCTCTGATTACATCTCGTTCCCCCAGGTTCACCTTAGTCCATTCTTTTTTACCTATGCCAATGCTTTTGATCATTTTTTCTTCCTCCTTCTTTCTGCCTTTTCTGCCATTCTCTTGTTCTTGCTGAAAGTCTAATGATGAATCCTTATCGCCAAAAGTGAGTGTTGTTGCGCACCAACGGCAACCACTTTCAGGGAGTAAAGGTAATGTTATGCCCAATTTGTGGACCTGGAATGCAGGTATTGATATAAAGTTCTGTGCATTCCTGCAAGTAGAGATGTTACATTATTCACTGCATTTACACATGGTAACAGTTAATTCAGATAAACTGGTGGCAACTCTTATTTGTGCACAGAATAAAACCATACCTCCCTGACTTCTATGTCAGAAGGAGTAGTCATTTTTATTTTGGTGCATTTATATAAAGCGCGGACATTACCCAGAGGTGTCAGAACGCTGTACAGACCAGAGCTGTCTCAGGGCCTTGAGACCCTTGCGGGTGAGTAGTGCGCTATACAAGTATCAATTTACATTTACAGAGCTAGTTACGTTACAAGAGAAAAGTGGTACAAAATAGAACATTACAAAGAAAAACAGGAGACTAAAAATGAAGAGTACACAAGCACAAAATACAACACAGCATGCAAGAGTGAGGAATGTTCAGGAAAAAATACAAATTTACAATGAAGAGCGAACTTCCAAGAGGGGCCTGAGAATGAAAGTATTAGTTCTGAAAGTGTCTTTGGAAGAGTAGACATTAGAGATCAGCTTTGTAGATCCTGGTAAAGGAGGTGACATGCAGCAATGGGGAAGTGAGTTCCGGATTCTCACCGCATTGCCTGAGTAGGAGTGCACCATCAATCTTTCCCTTTTGAAGACGGGGGGCTCAAGCAGAAGCTTTTCCTCATTGTGAGAGGGTCGAGACCCTCCGGACAATTTCATTTTATTTGCCATGTAACGAGGGGAGGAAGTGTGCAAGCATTTGTGTGTGATGCAGGCAGTTTTGTAAATAGATCTTGCCTCGATCGGCAGCCATCGATGAGAGGACTAGATAAGAGTGAAGTGATTGCTTCATTTAGACCCTGTAATAAAGCGAGCTGCTGAATGGAGGATGGATTTGAGAGAGGAGAGGTGAGATTTGGGTAGGCCCATCAGAAGAGAATTGCAATAATCCAGTCTTGAGAGTACAATCAATTGTAACAAGGTTTTCAAGTCTTTCTCCAGGACAAACCGGCGTATCCCCCACGGAAGGCGCAACTGCTACAGTGCGTTCTTGGCAATAGAGTTTATGTGGGAGATTAGGTTGAGTCTTTTGTCAAGAATGACACCTAGGGATTTAGCGCAGTCGACAATGATGGGTTTGTTGTTGAGTAAGTGCAGCTGATCCATCCACGATTGACAGGAGAAGGTGAGAGAGAGGTAGAAAGGAGGAGGAATTCAGTTTTGGTGGGATTTAGAATGAGTTGGCGAGCCAACAACCAGTTGTGAATGGAATTGAGAGTAGAGTTGAGTAGTGAGAGATCGTGTGCAGAAGACACCTTGAGGTAGATTTGGGTGTCATCCACATAAGGATGGTAATGGATCCCAGATTTGCTTAGTAGGTACCCTAATAGTTCTGGGTAGAGTCTAAACAGAGTGGTGCCAGGATAGAACCTAGAGGTACACCTTGACCTACAGCCAATGGTGATGAAAGACTGTTCTCTATCTTAATCATTTGGGATCTGTCCGAGAGGAAAGAGACAAACCATTTAAGCACTGTGCCATCCAATCCCATTCTCTGTTGAAGAGTGTTGAGGAGGGGGCTATGATTAACAGTGTCAAAGGCTGCAGAGAGGTCTAGAGGAATCAGAAGACACGATTCCCCAAAGTAAAGTATATGCAGCGCATCATCAAACACTTGCATCAGGGCTGTTTCAGTGCTGCAATTTTGGATGAAGCCAGATTGGAAAACGTCGAGGAGATTATTGTGCATAATATGTGGGGAAAGTTGTTTTGCAACACATTTTTCAGTAATTTTCGAAAGAAAAGGGAGGTTGGTGATAGGGTGGAAGTTGTTGAGGTCGTTCACATCAGCTGAGGTTTTTTTTAGAAGAGGGGTAACCTATCCTCATTTAAAGGCAACAGGGAGGAAGCCTTGAGTGAGGTAGAGATTAACACGCATGGTCCAGTAAGAGAGAGTATGGGTGTAGAAATCGATGGCGTTGATGCTAGGGATGGGGTCAGAAGAATGGTAGGATGATTTGGTTTTGAGGATGCATTTGAGGAGGTCCGCTTCAGAGATGACGTCAAAGTATTGCCAGATGACTAAGGATTTCCGCTCCTCAAAGGGTGTGGGGTGGGCGGCTTGATCCACCAGTTCTTTGACCTTTTCATCAAAGAACGTAGCAAAATTGGCTGCTTTCTTTATGGAGTCCTCAGGCTTAGTAGTTGGGGAGAACAGTTTGGGTTTTTGATGAGGTCAAAAAGTTTTTGGGGTCTGTTTTTGGCTGAGTCAAGGAGGGAACTGAAATGTGATGCTTTTTCATGGAAGATGTTGTTGTGGTATGTGGTTGAACGTAACAGAGAGAGATTGGAGGTGGAAGGAGATTTTCTCCAATGTTTCTCTAGGATTGTCGTTTTCGACTGCTAGGACTGAGATGCACTGAGAGGTGAGAACATTGACATCCATGTTAGAGTCAAGTCTAGGAAGTGACCGCATAGCAGAGTCACAGAAAGTGTCAAGATCAATGTTTTTAGTATTGCGGAAACAGGTAGTAGCTCTTTTAGGTTGGCAGAGATTGATAACATGCGAAAGATGAAAACGGAAGGGAACAATGAAGTAGTCAGACCAGTCTACATGCATATGGGGAGCAGTAGTCGCAAGGTCTACTTTGGATATAACAAGATCCAGAATAGATCCCTTGGAATGAGTGGTTTCTGAGCAATGTTGGAAGAGTACATTGGCTGAGAGAAATGTTGCAAGCTTGTTGGTAGCGAGCCTTCCAAAGAGCCCCAATGGAGATTAAAGTCAACCAGGAAGATCTGCCTGTCACTTTGAGAACATTGGTCACTGATGAAGTCAGTGAGTCCCTCCACAAAGGAAGAGTAGTTACCGGGCGGGTCCAGGATAAGGGAGGAAGTACAGAGGGAGAGGGAGGAAGGGGAGGGGTGGAGGAATGGGTGGGGAGTTGGGGAGCAAGGGTAGAAGGTAGGGAGAGATGGTGGGCGATAGGAGCCCTCTCCTGCATCAATGCTTCTAGATATGCACAATTGTACTGTCTTCACTGAAGAGATCTCTTTATACCCTAATCTTACTCTGGTTCCAGTGATGTGAGCCTTTCAGGCTGCTTGCCAACCTCATCAGAGGAATAAAGAGGTATGACCACATCACTCTCGGCATGAGTTATTGTTACTACAGTTAATCATACTTGGTGAAGTCCAGTGTATTCTTAATTTAAAATGTAACGTTTTCAATGACATTTACACCTATTTGTAAAGCCACTTTGTTCTTTTCTGTGAATTCCTCTGGTTTTTTAATGTAAAGTAAAATATAATAACCATACCTAACTATAAGTTAAATTTAACTTTAGTATTTTTGAATGAATATCTAGGTTCTTTTTTTAACATACAGTAATATTTTGTTACCATAGCTGACTAGGCCTACCACACTCTTTGGCTGTGCAACCCTTTTTAAAAATAAGCCCCTCCGGGTTGGCCAAGCCCCAGGGAGTTGGTGAAACTTGTGGCTTTTAGGGAGGGGGATTGCTGCCCCCAACCATAGCCTTTAGGGCCCTCAGGGACCTCATAACCTGGGGCTGAATCTTTTATTATGAGGAGGAGTGCATGCACTAGGGCTAATTACTTTATGTGGAGAGGGGGCATGCCATCCCCCAGGATTGAACAAATAGGTTTGGGGTAGGGGCATGAGGCCCTCCACCCCATGCCTCAGAGAGGTATCAATGACTCAACCCCGGGTCCACTTTTGTAATTGGACTGGGGCAGGAGGCTTCTACCTTGAACCTTAGACGAGCACCAGGGACACCAACTCAGGAGACCAATCAAAACAATGTTCCGGGGACCCCATCCAGCCGGATACTGCTGTTCCCTGCCCAGGAAAGTGCGGGCAGGGAATTTAAGTGTAATTTCCTGCCCACACTCTCCTGGGCAGGGAACATAACTTTGCTCCTGCCCAGGTGGGAGCTTTCGTTGGAGTCAGGAGGTGCCGCAGGGCCTTTCTCCTCTGGCCATGCCCAGCATGGGGTTGACTGCATGCAAGAAATTGGCGTTATGCATGGAAATAGAATATTACTTTCCATTAAACATGAATCCTAAAAATTCACTGAGAAAAAACGATTAAAATGACATTATAGTTAGGTATGGTAATAATATCTTATATTGTATAAAAATAAATCTTGGAAATGCAATTAAAAAAACGAAAGGTTAAATGGATGTTATAGTTAGGTGAAAATGTCAGTAAAACATACTGTTTTAAACAAACTAAACCACAAAAATTTACTAGTTATAACTGTCTCAAGTAACTGTAACTCATGCCTTGAAGTAACTATAACTTGCACTTTTGCCATGTCCTGCCAATAACATCACATATTATATCAATCCTGAAATGTTCTATGACATCTTTGATAGCATGACTGTAACATCTGAAATGACTCAATTGATGACAAGACTGTTCATGGCGGGGTGAATAATAGTCAATGTAGGTCTCGAGTTACGGGGTGGGCTCCCTGTACACAAGTAGTGTGCCGGTCTCAGGGTATAGGGCCCCTAGGACATTTAAAGGCTCTGGGAGTGAGGCTGCATGCCCCATTCCCATTAAATATATATGTTGTTCCCTGGGGATTTATAAGCTCAAGGATGGTAGTTGCAAGCCATCCTCCCCTTCGTTTTACCTGGGAAGGAGGGTCCCACTCACAACCTGCTCCCCAAATTATTTTATAGGTCGACTCCTAGGCTCTGCGTCACCCTGGGGGTCATATCATTTATTTTATATTTAAAAAATGCCAGCCTGCCACTTTGATTTATTTCCAGTGATCCCACAGTAGTACCAACCGCACAATAATTACCCAGTGTGCAGAGTACTACGGGGCATATTACCAAGCAATAGCGATAATTATCGCTATTGCTTGGTTAGAGACAAAAATGTACCGCTGAGCTGCGGCGTTTTTTATCACAGATAAACCTTGGTATTACCAAGGTTTATCGCAAATGCGATAAAAATCGGCCGCAATTCATGAATATCGCTGAAAAGTCAGCGATATTCATGCATTACCGAGCTAATGCTCTTAGCTATTTTATCCACCTCCCATTGGATAACATGGCTAAGAACTGCTCAGGGCAGTTATTAGCTTTTGGAGATATTCGCGCTTAGCGCGGATATCTCCAAAAGTTGGTAATAGGAGATAGCGATGTCATTAGTGATAAATATCACTGACATGCAAAGTGGGGCCCAAGATGGTCGCTATCTCCTACTAGCTGTTGCTAACTGTTGTTAGCGACAGCTAAGTAATAGGGAGATAATTTTATCTCCGCTTTCTTGGCTTTTAAAGCCAAAAAAGCAGAGATAAACCCCCTTGATAATATGCCCCTACATGTTCATCTAGCAAGGCATCTCATATGTTGTCAAGTCATATGTAATAATAAAATGAAAACAAAGGGGCAGATTTATGAAGCCCTTGCGCCACGTTTACGACGCTGTAGCGTCACGCAAGGTGGCGTAAACGTGGCGCATCCCTACAAACGATTTACAACGTGACGCATCTAGGCAGATGCGTCACGTTGTAAAGCCCTGCGCCGCTTGTGGGCGTTCCAGCGCAGAGTGGGCGTTCTGGGGCAGGTGCGCCTCGCAAAAGTGGCTGAGTGAAATCTATGGGATTTCACTCAGTCACTTTTAAGCCAATGCTGCGTCAAAAGCCTGCGCCTGCTTGAAGCAGGCGTAGGTCTTGACGCAGCATTGTTAAAATGGGGCACCCCCGAGCCTTGCTGGAGCTGCGTCGCGCTTGCGACGCAACTCCAGCAATGCGCCACATTTCCGACACAGATGCGTCACGCATCTGTGCCGTTTTTGCACCATGGTGCGCCGCATTATAAATGCGGCGCACCATGGCTGGCGGAGCTGTGGCGCACTGTGGCGCATGTTAACTGGCGCATCCCTGGGGATGCGCCAGTTAACATAAATCTGCCCCAAAATGTATATTCTCATGTTGAAGAAAAAATCCTAAAGGAAGCAAAACAATACAACACCTACAAATATCCTCTATAGCTAGTCTCCTGTCTATGAGCACATCACTTTAACCTTAGACGTCAGACATGTAGCAATTATTCCATAAAAACAATCTTATCTGTGGTTGCATGTGTAGTGCTATTGAAGAAAATGTAGGTGGTTCCTGCCAATCAGCCGGACCGCATCTCATAAAGATGCCCTTCCTTCCCCCTTTGAAAGTAAAACATAAAAATAACCAATAATGAGTAAAACCAGATCTAACTAGGCGATAGGTGACTTAATATTGGCCCGAGGCCTCAAGTCAAATACTTCTAGAGGTCAGACAATTTACTTATCTCCTTAGTATACTTTTAATTCTTTCTCTGTGTTCCGCCTCCATGGGTCTTTGGTTTCCAAATCCATGATGTTTTTTGATTCAAAACGTTTCAAGGCCAGAGTTTTATTCTCACCTCTGATTACCTTAGAACAGTGGTTCCCAAACATTTTTGACCCGTGGCTCCCTTGACCTAATTGGCAGTTGGCCGTGGATCCCCACCATTTTTTTACCGGTGCACCGGGGTGCCACGGCGCACACTTTGGGAACCACTGCAGTAGACCTTTGTACTCTCTACCATTCCTTTGTGACTCTTAGAGCTTATCCATTTGTATCTCTTCCTTGAGTGACTTTACAACCTGTACATTTACAATTTTTTATATTTGTCTATCTGTGACTTTACTACTTGCACATTTGCAATTTATTACTGTTTATATCTCTTCCCTGTGTGACTTTATAACTTGTACATTTGCAATATTTTTCTGCTTGTATCTCCTATGTAACGCATGTAGTCCTAAATCCTTATGTATCGCAACTGGTTCTTATGTAAAGCGCTCTGACACCTTCCGGTAATGTTTGCGCTACATAAAATCGCATTAAATAAAAATAAAACCAAAGGGTGTACGTTCTGATATGTATCTTAATGTAGTGATTTTTCTGCTTGGTTTTAATTGCAATTACTTTTCACTGTCTCATGAAGCACACTTAAACCCTAGGAACCATGTGATATATGCAAAGCGATACTCGTTTGCGTCTTGTTCCGTTTTGTAAAATTGCACACACAAAAACACAGTGGTCATGCCTTACGATTTCATGTAACTTTTCATTTCAGAGAAAAACACGTGTGCCCAAGGAAAACCTATCTGTTCGCGCCGAGTCAGATGTGCAATCTTGGGAATGCACGCGTTCAATTAATCGTGCTTTGGAAGTCGAGGAGACAAAGTCTGCACATTTTATGGGATACAGCATTTTATCTATCTCTTCCTTTAGGCAGCTGCAGTTTTAGCCATTTCTCCCGCTGCTACAGTTTTTCTAATTTTATTTTATTTATTTGAAAAGTTTTATATAGCGCTGGCTAGACCCGGAGGTATCAGAGCGCTTTACATGAGGACGAACATTGTTTCAGAGCATAGTTACAAGTTACATGAGTTACTGGAGTGAAGTTACATGTGTTAAATGTTATTCCACCTCCAAATACCAACAAGGGGCGACAGGGATAATGTCTGATGCTTTCTTACATGCATTGGTTTTTCAAGTTAAGAAAACAAATCATTACTAGGCCAGAAATAAGAAAGATATGAAATGACTCCTAATTCCTGCAAAACTACGATATTAACGCACACAGAGAAGTGTAGTTTTGCTGCCTCAGTGATCCCAGGCAATGCGATCTCCAAAACCATTTTATAGGTAACTGGTACACAAGAAGTCAGTCTCATACATAGGTGAAAGCGTTTTGTGGTAAACACTGATTATTTTAAATGTGCATGCATGTTTAAGAGCACGAGCACAATGCGCCACAACTGTTTTCAATACAAACTGCTTTAGACTGCATTCTGTCAGAAATGTTACAAAATGTAAGCAAAGTTACATTATCAAAATGCTAAATAAAGTTATTACGGAACTGTTAAAAAAAATCACTTGCGACAAGGGATAGATAAAGATTGACATTTATGCTCTCCTAACAAAAGATATATACTCGGCAACGTGCACCCAATATCTAATTAAATCACTGTGTAAATGGAAAAGAGAGAGCTTTACCTGTCTCCCTTTGGCTTTCGTTTCTGTACGATCTTCCCTTTTGGCGGTCGCTCGCTTCCTGAGCAAGGGTTGCCACCGGGGCCCGTTACCCGTATTGATTCAAGGCCTTTGGAAGATTTCTTGAAGGTAAATTAAACTGGTTCACCTTCTTTTAGCCTTCTAAACCCTTCCATTTAAAGCTTGCTTTATTCCTCGGGTGCACTGTCAAGATGTCCACAGCACTCTCTGTAACCTCACCAAGCTCTTAAATTGAGCCATTTAAATGCAGAGGTCGAGGGCTGGGATCACGGTCAGCACAAAGGAGCCACATCCTGGCGGGGCCGCGGCGTCCCTGGCTTCTCATCACGGCGTACCGGGGTGCCGCGGCGCACACTTTGGGAACCCCGGCCTTAGAAGCTTTGTCAATGATTTAATATACCAACTTGCTTATGTCACCATAGTGCTTTTCGCCAAAGTGTTGTGCCAAGGGATATTGGTGATTTTTGTTGTCAATGGCTCACATTTGTTCCAGGAGCCTCTTTTTGACCTGGTGGATAGTGTTCCCTAAATACTTCTTTTGCAGGGACACTACAGACTGCATGTGAGGAATGTAGTTATCTTCCTAGATCTATTTCCATATGAGGTCTCAAATTCAGTTCTATTTGTGCTTTATCTGCAAACCTTACACCTCTTACTGGGAAAAAGCCCAATAAGATTACCCATATGGTTGCCACTCCTTGTAATGATATCACTGCCTTCTAGTATATCTCTTAAAGCTCTACGCTTCCGGTATGTGATACTCGGTCAGGGATCAAGAAAAGAACCTATGATTTAGTCTTTGGAAAGGACCAACCAATTCGTCCTAAGAATTCTTTCCATTTGACTGTGTTGTCTGTTGTATGTTGTTATGAATCTCATGGTATTTTACCTTTCCTTTTCTTTAAATTGTGCGTGCTGGAACATGATGTTGTCTCCTTTTTTGCTGGCAAACCCTGCCAACTGCTCTCTTCAGTACCCATGACGGGTACCCTGCGGTGAAATCTAGAGATCATGCTATGTTATTTAATTCCAAATGCTTCATTAGAACAGCAGTTTCGTTTAGTCCTAAGCAGTCCCCCATAGGGTATGCTCAATGTAATTGTCCCTGGGTGACTGCTGAGTGAATGTAGTAGGCTGTTGCCTACTGTTGGTTTCCAAAAGAGTTAAGTTGTACATTTGCCCTTTACTACCCCTACCCCAACATCCAGGAACTTGGTTCTGGTAGTACTGATGTTAAATTTGAAGTCTAAATTGATGGAATTATTTCTATACTTGTCAACAAATCTCATGGCAGAATCACTTGTTCCCTTCCAGATGATAAACAAGTCAGCAATGTACCATAGCCAAAGAATGGCGTTCTCCATACCATTAGTGGTATCATCTACAATGGATAGTTGCTTCTCCCACCAGCCAATGAGTAAATTAACATAACTGGGGGCAAAGCAAGTACCCATTTCAGGGCCCTTAAGTTTGTGATAAATGTTCCCATTAACCATAAAGACATTGTTAGACGAACAATACTAGATCATCTGCATGATTATTTCAGTGTGTTCCAAATGTAAATTGGTTGTGCTATAAGGTAGAGTCTGTAAGATTGTAGCCATATAAAAGGAACAGACAACTAGAGTAATGAGAGCAAAACCCACTTCATAAAAACAATAACTCTAACCAATACAATCAAACAAGCAATTAAATCAACAATATAGAAAGGTACCATAACTTAAACAATATTTTTAAAACGCCACATGCTACAAGACGACAAAAACTCTGCCTTATTCTCAGACCAGAGACCATTCAAGAAGTAATAGATGCATCTCTACAACTACCGGACCAAGTTAGTAAAAGATATATTTAAATTATACTTCTTAATAAAATTAAAAATGTAAAATAACTTATAATTAACAGAACTCTCTTAAGCTCTATATCATTACGTAGACTTCCTATAAAATAAAACTATGACTTTAAAAAGAGCAAAACTGCCAGCAAAAATAGCTACCACAAACCAGAAAAAATATATAAGAAAGTAAGTATGCATAAATTAATAAAAATTATACTCACCCAATTTGCAAGTAACAATAAACCTTACAAACTCAATCTCTACAAACTACCAACAATTTATCATTTTCATCCAACAGAGAAGAAAGCGCCTGTTCTACATTTAAACACCCCGTACAGAAAAGCTGCAAAACAGTATGAAACATCTAAACAGCACATACATGGAAGTATACAAACAAGAAGTAGTTATGTCATTTTACATGTACATAACAAAAGTGCACATTTTTAAATATTGTATATATATATATGTACTATCACACTACTTTCATATACCATGCCAGAGGCAGAAAAGTACATTACTTCAAAAAAGAAAGCAGTTACTTAATCAGTTGGACTCAAGCTGCAGCCAAGAAAGTATATCACCAGAAAATATAAAATGGAAATGTACTAAATATTATTCCATGTATTCAATTGCACATGTTATTGAACCACAACTAAAAAAGATGAGTTTACATTTCACGTAAGAGAGCACAGCCACCTTCTCCATCCAAAAGTGACAGAAGGAGAAAGAAAGGGAGATATTGCATGATATAAGATGATGCATGAGAAACAGCACTATCTCTCAGTAACCTACAACCAAAATAATAAAAAGATATATTGCTTGAAAGTCCCTGAGCACTGAAACTGACAAACTGCCACCTATACCCACTGTAAAATATTTAAATACACAAACAAAAATGGCAACAGTGATACTCCTCTTGGCCCTAGAAGAAACCAAGATATACACATACCTGAACAATTAACAATGACACATAATGAAGTACCTTTCCTTTTGCATGAATACCAAATTAATGAGAAACAAATTGTATTATTCTCAACAAAAAATAACTTATTAAAACATAGACAGTATCAAACATTTATGATGGATGGAAACTTCAAAATGTGTACCAACTCATTCCCTCAGATATACATGGTGATTATCAAATTACAAAAATCTCTTTTACATACACACTCTACCATTGAATAAACAAATCGGCATTTACTACGACCTCTTAATTCTCATTAAACAAAAACCAAATAATTACTACTCTCAAAAGCTAAATCATAGACTTTGAGTAAGCAATGATTCGAAGGAAGTTAAAAAATTACCCCCACACAGCCATAAATGACTATTACTACCATTTCAATCAATCACTCAAACAATAAATCAGTCAATCAGGATTTATGGATTTATGAGGCCTGGTTTATCACCCTTTAGTGTATACAGGTGATTGCTGGTCCCAGTGGTTTATTCAAAAAGCCAGGTCTTGAGGGCCATTCGGAATTCCGGAAGTGAGGTGATAGTCCGTAGGTGCGCAGATCTTTGCAGCAATATGGGAGAATCTGCATCTTCCAGTACTGCTTCAGTACGTGGAGAGTATGGGCAAGAGAAAAGTAGAATGATCATAGTCTTCTAATTGGTTGTTAGAAGTTCAGACACTGATTAATGTATGTGGGTCCTAGGGTGTGTAGAGCCTTGTGTGTGTGGGTCAGCAGCTAGCATTGGCATCTCTTCTGTAAGGGGAACCAGTGGAGTTGCCTTAGGTGGGGTGTGACGTGTGTTTGTAGGGGAAGTGTAGGAAGGTGGCTACCTGACTATGGTTACCCCAGATTTTTTGCCTTGTGTTTAGCTGGTTTTCGACTTAGTTGGCCTGGTTCCCTGCTAATCAGGGCCCCAGGCTATCTGCTCTCTCTGTAAAATGGATTCCATGTACCCTAGGTGCATAACTAGATTGGCTTGGGTCACCTTATCAGCCCCGGTAAAGAGCACTATAGGTGCCCAGAGCATAGGTGCATCCAAGGCCTACCAGGGGCTGCAGCATACGTTTTTGCCACCCCGGGCTGGCTATCTAAAATTGACACAACTGGCTGATCACTCAGCTGGGGCAAGGTGGTGTACTCACCCCTTGCTTAGATATAGTATGCCTATGTCTAAACCAATCGGGACACATATAAACCTGTGAGCCACTCCTATGGCAGGCCTTAACAATCCTGAAGGCAGAGTGCGTGGTTTAATGTGAGATGGTGCTCTAGCATGAGCTGAGCCTGTCTGCAGCTGTCGGGATCAATTCCCTTAGATAATGCCAAACCATATACTATTAAGTGCATTATAATACTCGCGGTTATATGTCAACTTTGGTTTGGCTTTATCAAAACATGTCGTGTAAGGTGTCATACGAATTGGAATACTACCCCTCGCCAGTCCTGGCGACGGGGGTAGCATTCCACCCCTCTAGAGGGGACGACATGTTACTTTTGCTAAAAAGCGGTTGATTTTTAAAAGAGCCTAAGATCCACAAAATGGATGCTTCTGCCACAGACACATGTCTGACCTCCTGCTGCTGACCGAAACTCAGAAGAGGAGACCTGGACAAAGGCTTTCCTGTCGTAGGGAAGTGTCACACCACCCCAGACAGGAGATAGTGGATTGTAGCAGGGAGGTTTGAAAGAAACCAGACAGTGCCTGGGGAGCACAAGGCTTCCCCTTGCATAATCCGGTCAAACCGGTTCTGGGGCATCCCAGCCCCAGCTCCAGTGTGACCTGGACAAAGGAAAGGGGGTGTAACTGCCCCCCTTCCTGGTCCCACCCATAGGGAGGGACCTAGCAGGAGATCCACCCCTCAGATTGGAATAAGAGTGGGAGCAGTGGCAATGCAACTGAGATACTCCTGAAGAAACATAAGAAACGAACTCTGGACCCTTCGACCTACTACTCGACGTAGAAGACTGAAGAGTCTCCCTTGTGGTCAAGGAGTGACCACCCTGTGCAAACAGGCACCATCCAGCACCTCGACCCTTGCTTTGTTGCAGTTCCCGCCGGAACTCGAGCGACAGAGATCAACGAGATCAAGCTTGCCTGCCTTCCTCCAGCCCGATCCACAGTCCCTGCAGAGCTGAGACCCGTGGAGGCGACCGGAAGCGTGGGGCACGCCATCTTGAAAAGGTCACGAGACGCTGACCGTGCAGCCCATGAGTGACCCTCGAAACTGTACACCGGGGTTTGAGAAGCCCCAGCCCCGAGCTACACTTGCACCAAAGCTACCCCTCCACACTTGACGAGTGCTGCGTGGGGCCCTTCTGCTTGTGTTGGCTTGACGCGTTGGCCCGGTCACTTGCCAGCTGGCTTGTGGCCCCTGTGCCGACGAAAACCCAAAATCGACTTGCTTTTCTGGTTGCTCCAGATTTGCACCAGCTCCTGTGAAAAGGAGCCCCCACTCTGATCCTCCTGGTCTGAGTGAGAAGCAATCTCCCGGTTTCGCGTGGATTGCTTTTGGCAAGTGCTGTTTGCTGCAATCTTGAAGCCGACGGTGCTGACGGCGAGAGCCTGCGTGGGACAGATCGTGACCTGCTCCTGGACGTCGCAGATCCCCCAGAGCCCACATGACAGCGGAGAGAAGCCTCTCAACAACCATCTGATTGCGCCCGACATTGCCTGGTTCCGTCCTGGTTCCACTCTGGTCACTGCTGAGTGACCCAGACTCTGTCCCCTCTGCTTTCAGATACTTCTCGACTTCGATCCACCCTTGGATCACACTGGACACCTCTGCTTCCCATCGCCTGCAGCATCTTCAAGCTCCAAGCACCAAGAGCCTGCGTGTCAAAACCCGACGCCACTTCGACCCTGTGCACCCACTTCCTGTGGGTGAGGTAACATTGCAACGCCGGTGTGCCCACGAGGTACACACCTCTAGGGTCTGTGTCTTAAGTTTTGTTCCTCTAGGTTCAGCGGAAGTGTCCTTTAACTAACTTTGTGTAACTTTTACGCACCATTGACTTTACATTGGTGCAAGCCGCACTTTACGTGCTGCACCCGAATCCCGCGGGCTTCTCCCGACTTCAGCATTGCTAGTCCTGACTGCTCCCAGCGATTCTCTAGGCCCTAGGCCTAACCACTGTTCGATTGGTATCTCTTATACCACTTTTTTAATACATGGTTTGAGTGGCCACCCGCCCTCATCCATAATTGTGCAACTTTGTATGTTATACTGTGCTTTTGATTTAACGCTTGTGCCCCTTTCCTCATACAGAGTACTGGGGATTAATTTAGAAATAAACACATATATTTTTATAATATATACTTGTGTGGTGTCCTTTCATTTGGTATTACAGGATTATATGTGGTAAAACAGCTCGCTTAACACGACCTCTTAAGTTAAGCCTTTAAGGCTGCTTAGTCCATGCTACCCCTAGGATAGCTTGTCTACAGGGTTGACTTACAACCAGACACCATAAGGGATTGTTTGGACTGATACAAGGTTGTTCCAGAATTGGAAACACCACATATCAGGCCAACTTCTCACATTGGTGTGCAGCGGGGCGGATTTGAGCTTGCTGTTGTTTTACCATTGCAATCTTTATATCAAATTGAAAGATCACATCAAGTACCTTAGGTACATATAAATCAAAAGCTTAGCATATTAAGTTCTACTGAACTTAGTAGTTGTAGATTAAAGGGATTAGCACACCCTGACTACAACTCACTAGCAAGGTACAGTAGGAAAACACTTAGTTTAGGTAAGTGCACCACTTGCACCTAACTAGCAGTCATGTCTGACACAGGAAGAGCTTCAGGCTCTGCCCCTGTGACAGTTGACCTTACCAAGGCAACTTCCAGCTATGACAACCTTAGCCACAAAGACTTGAGTGCCTTTTACACTTCAAGGGGGCTAAAAAGGGGCAGAGCCCCCACCATTCCTTCCCTGATAGCCATCCTGAAGACGGATGACTTAGATAAGGTGAGTCAGGCTCCCTTAGATTTAGGAGATGGAGTGAACCCCCCTGATAATGAGATAACTCCAGAAGAGGAAGAAGAGGAGGAAGAGGAGGAAGATGGCTCAGAAGTAGATGAGCCTACTCAGAGTCAGAGGGATAACCAGGTCACAGTGGGGAGGCTTAGCCAAGCCAACTTGGACCTACTAGGGAATGGAGAGGGCCAGCACCTCCCCAGATCCTATAACTTACTTCCCACAGACAATAGAAGGGTGAGATCTCCCTCCCAGAGTTCTCACATTTCTAGTGTCTCACGAAATTCTCAAAGGGGAATGACTTCCCCCCCAGAGGAGAGAGCATAGGGCCAGGATGAGGGCTGTCCAACTCCACATAGAGAGGGAAGAGATAGCCTTCGCCCAAGCTAAACTTGCTTTAGCAAGGGAACAGAAAATGTGTGGCTTAGATGCCACTGGTGGCAGCAATATTCCTAAAGAGAAACCCAGGTCCTATGATAGTAGAAACCTGACAAAGATTGTGCCCCCCTATTAGGAAGGGGATGACATCCACAAATGGATGACTGCTCTGGAGAGAGCCTGCATGGTACAGCAGGTTCCTGAGGAACAGTGGGCAGCAATCTTATGGTACTCCTTTTCAGAGAAAGGGAGAGATAGGCTCCTCACTGTCAGACATGAGGATGCCAACAATTACAAAGTCCTGAAGAGTGTTCTAATAGATGGGTTTGGCTTAACCACTGAACAATACAGGTTAAAGTTCAGAGACACCCAGAAGACACAGACTCAGGACTGGACTGATTTTGTTGATTGTGCAACTAAGGCTCTGGAGGGCTGGCTAAATGGCAGCAAAGTACATGACTTCACAGGATTGTATAATTTGATTATGAGGGAGCAGATCCTAAGTGATTGTCAGAACCAGCTCTTACACCAGCACCTGGTGGACTCAGATTTGACCTCTCCCCAAGAATTGGGAAAGAGGGCAGATAAATGGGTCAGAACCAGGATTAGGCCTAAAAATCAGGACAGTAACCAGAAGAAGGAGTCTACCAAGCCTCAGGATAAGGGTGGGGATAAAAGTAAAGAAAAGACTTCCCCAGGGCCCCAAAACTCCAAGAATGGGGGTGGGTCCCAAGACACTTCATCAACTGAGAAAAAGCCTTATTGTCATGCCTGTAAACAGGTTGGGCATTACAAAACAGACAGCTGTTGTCCCAAGAATGGCAATAAAGAGAATATACCTCCAAAGCCAGCTCCAACACCTCCTGTTACTGTCAGCAGTAATCCCCCAGGAAGTGGGAGCACACCCAGGAATCTGGGTGGGTTTACTTTTGGAGCCCAGGTGGACCTTGGCCTATCCAGGTCCCCATCCCCAAATGATCTTGTTTATGAGACTGGCATGGGGTTTGCCAACTTCTCTGATTGCCCAAATACCTTAAGCAAATATAGACAAGAACCCATCATCAATGGTTTGAAAGTTGAAGCCTTTAGAGACACAGGGGCTAGCATCACCATGGTGGCTGACTGTATAGTCCCCTCTAAGCAATTTTTACCAGGTGCCATATACCAGGTAATAAACATTGATGGCATCCAAACAAATCATCCCATGGCAGTAGTAAGTCTCAGCTGGGGAGGTGTCATTGGCCCAAAGAGAGTGGCAGTGTCACCAAACTTGCCTGTAGACTGTGTACTGGGTAATGATTTAGAAATCTCAACCTAGGCTGAGGTTGAACAGGAAATCCATTCTAGGATGGTAAACTCCAACGGAAAGGTTAGTGGGTCTGTACTGGCTATAGCCCCAAAGCAAGATGTCCTTCCTGAAAAGGTTGGTAGGGCTGAGCAACTCTCTGCCCCATCTTTAACAGAAGCTCTTCCAAAACAGAATAGCAAAGCTGTTATGATAACAGCAGAAACCCAAACTGAGTCTCCTCCTGAAAAGGTTGGTGGGGCTGTGATGG
This sequence comes from Lissotriton vulgaris, assembly GCF_964263255.1. Classification (NCBI taxonomy): domain Eukaryota; kingdom Metazoa; phylum Chordata; class Amphibia; order Caudata; family Salamandridae; genus Lissotriton; species Lissotriton vulgaris. Next base: position 173,677,808 of record NC_141688.1, read on the forward strand.
CCACAGCCCAAACTCAAACAGATACGGTTGTTGTGAAGCCTGAAATGATGGATCACTCCACCCAAACTGAGAGCATGGAGATGGAAGAGAAATCTTCCCCTCACCAGACATAAGGACAGGATCAGCCTCCTCAGGGAACTGATCTTACCTCTGATGAAGGAACTGCCCCAGAGGTTGTTAGGCCTGGCCTGACAGAGCCTCTGATGGCAGTGGACCCTTCTCAGGTGGGACCCAGTCTGGAGCAGGTAACCTGCCCCTCTCTACCTTGCCTTAGTCAGTCCAGGGCTGCAGAGGACAAGAAGGACAGTGAGAGCCAGAGGGCCCCCTGTCAAAGAAAGCACCCCCATCAACAGGTTAGGGGCACCAAAACTAGTAGCCCTAGTGAGGTAAAAACTTTAAAAACTCCTGAGGGAGCCCCCTTAAAAGTAGTTAGGGCACTCCCACAGATGGATTCTGTTGGGCACAGCCAAACCTGGGACCCAAAGGGCCCAAACCTGAACTGTCACTCCAGCAAGCCAAACAGAGGGACCCAGCCTCCAGCTTTAGGTAGCCAGAGGCTGACCCTGAGAGCACAGTGCAACTCAGTTGAAGAAAGAAAGGCACACATGGTGGAAGATAATTGAAGGAAGCTGAGCCCCAAATTAGTGGAGCCTCACTTCAATACTACATATCCAAACCAGCCTTTAACTTTGCTTAAACACACCCAAGGTAGTGATTCCCTATGGTTCAGACCCTCTAATACCCCAAGGGTGAGGGACTGCTTAGTGGACCATGAAACAGGGGGTACCCATGCTAGTGCAGGTACTTCCTTATATGGCCACTCAGGCAATAAAGGCTTGCCTGGACAAGGATAGCCTTATCTCCTTTCGTTTGGGGGGGGGGTGTGCAGGAAGGTGGCTACCTGACTATGGTTACCCCAGATTCTTTGCCTTGTGTTTAGCTGGTTTTCGACTTAGTTGGCCTGGTTCCCTGCTAATCAGGGCCCCAGGCTATCTGCTCTCTCTGTAAAATGGATTCCATGTACCCTAGGTGCATAACTAGATTGGCTTGGGTCACCTTATCAGCCCTGGTACAGAGCACTATAGGTGCCCAGGGCATAGGTGCATCCAAGGCCTACCAGGGGCTGCAGCATATCTTTTTGCCACCCCTGGCTGGCTATCTAAAATTGACACAACTGGCTGATCACTCAGCTGGGGCAAGGTGGTGTACTCACCCCTTGCTTAGATATAGCATGCCTATATCTAAACCAATCGGGACACATATAAACCTGTGAGCCACTCCTATGGCAGGCCTTAACAATCCTGAAGGCAGAGTGCGTGGTTTAATGTGAGATGATGCTCTAGCATGAGCTGAGCCTGTCTGCAGCTGTCGGGACCAATTCCCTTAGCTGTTCCGGGATAATGCCAAACCATATACTATTAAGTGTATTATAATCCTCGCAGTTATATGTCAACTTTGGTTTGGCTTTATCAAAACATGTCGTGTAAGGTGTCATACGAATTGGAATACTACCCCCTCGCCAGTCCTGGTGACGGGGGTAGCATTCCACCCCTCTAGAGTGGACGACATGTTACTTTTGCTAAAACGCGGTTGATTTTTTAAAGAGCCTCTGATCCACAAAATGGATGCTTCTGCCACAGACACAGATGTTTCTGACCTCCTGCTGCTGACCGAAACTCAGCAGAGGAGGCCTGGACAAAGGCTTTCCTGTCGCAGGGAGGTGTCACACCACCCCAGACAGGAGATAGTGGATTGTAGCAGGGAGGTTTGAAAGAAACCAGACAGTGCCTGGGGAGCAAAGGCTTCCCCTTGCAAAATCCGGTCAAACCGGTTCTGGGGCATCCCAGCCCCAGCTCCAGTGTGACCTGGACAAAGGAAAGGGGGTGTAACCGCCCCCCTTCCTGGTCCCACCCATAGGGAGGGACCTAGCAGGAGATCCACCCCTCAGATTGGAATAAGAGTGGGAGCAGTGGCAATGCAACTGAGATCATCCTGAAGAAACATAAGAAACGAACTCTGGACCCTTCGACCTACTACTCGACGTAGAAGACTGAAGAATCTCCCTTGTGGTCAAGGAGTGACCACCCTGTGCAAACAGGCACCATCCAGCACCTCGACCCTTGCTTTGTTCTAGTTCCCGCCAGAACTCGAGCAACAGAGATCAAGGAGATCAAACTTGCCTGCCTTCCTCTAGCCCGATCCACAGTCCCTGCAGAGCTGAGACCCGTGGAGGCGACCGGAAGCGTGGGGCACGCCATCTTGAAAAGGCCACGAGACGCTGACCGTGCAGCCCACGAGTGACCCTCGAAGCTGTACACCGGGGTTTGAGAAGCCCCAGCCCTGAGCTACACTTACACCAAAGCTACCCTCTCCACACTCGACGAGTGCTGCGTGGGGCCCTTCTGCTTGTGTTGGCTCGACGCGTTGGCCTGGTCACTTGCCATCTGGCTTGTGGCCCCTGTGCCGATGAAAACCTGAAATCGACTTACTTTTCTGATTGCTCCAGATCTGCACCAGCCTCTGTGAAAAGGAGCCCCCACTCTGACCCTCCTGGTCTGAGTGAGAAGAAATCTCCTGGTTCCGCGTGGATTGCTTTTGCCAAGTGCTGTTTGCTGCAATCTTGAAGCCGATGGTGCTGACGGCGAGAGCCTGCGTGGGACAGATCGTGACCTGCTCCTGGACGTCGCAGATGCTCCAGAGCCCACGTGACAGCGGAGAGAAGCCTCTCGACAACCATCTGATTGCGCCCGACATTGCCTGGTTCCGTCCTGGTTCCACCCTGGTTACTGCTGAGTGACCCAGACTCTGTCCCCTCTGCTTTCAGATACTTCTCGACTTCGATCCACCCTTGGATCACACCGGACACCTCTGCTTCCCATCGCCTGCAGCATCTTCAAGCTCCAAGCACCAAGAGCCTGCGTGTCAAAACCCGACGCCACTTCGACCCAGTGCACCCACTTCCTGTGGGTGAGGTAACATTGCAACGCCGGTGTGCCCACGTTGGTACACACCTCTAGGGTCTGTGTCTTAAGTTTTGTTCCTATAGGTTCAGCGGAAGTGTCCTTTAACTAACTTTGTGTAACTTTTACGCACCATTGACTTTACATTGGTGCAAGCCGCACTTTACGTGCTGCACCCGAATCCCGCGGGCTTCTCCCGACTTCAGCATTGCTAGTCCTGACTGCTCCCAGCGATTCTCTAGGCCCTAGGCCTAACCACTGTTCGATTGGTATCTCTTATACCACTTTTTTAATATATGGTTTGAGTGGCCACCCGCCCTCATCCATAATTGTGCAACTTTGTATGTTATACTGTGCTTTTGATTTAACGCTTGTGCCCCTTTCCTCATAAAGCGTACTGGGGATTAATTTAGAAATAAACACATATATTTTTATAATATATACTTGTGTGGTGTCCTTTCATTTGGTATTACAGGATTGTATGTGGTAAAACAACTCGCTTAACACGACCTCTTAAGTTAAGCCTTTAAGGCTGCTTAGTCCATGCTACCCCTAGGATAGCTTGTCTACAGGGTTGACTTACAACCAGACACCATAAGGGATTGTTTGGACTGATACAAGGTGGTTCCAGAATTGGAAACACCACATATCAGGCCAACTTCTCACAGGAAGTATGAGTCCATACTCATCAGGATCAGGTAGGATCCTTCTGCATGGTTACCCCGACATTTTGCCTGGTACTGAGCTGTGTTTTGACTAGTCTGACTGGGATCCTGCTAATCAGGACCCCAGCCTAACTGCTTTTTCCCTACATTGTTATTGTAAGTACTAAGGTACTTCCCAGATTGGATACTGGGGTATCCTTGTTAGCCCCTAGTATATGATACACATGTACCCAGGGCATAGGTACCCCAGAGGTATCCCATGGGCTGCAGCATGTATTGTGCCACTCATGAGAAACTATTCAAAATGGAACTACATATCTGCCATTGCAGCCTGTGTAAATTGGTGGTTACACCACTTACTAAATATATAGGGGCATATTATCATACAATAGCGATATTTATCACTATCTAGGCTTAGCGGATACTTTTTTTTATTGCCGCGCATTACTAGAATTTATCGCTGAGATAACGTGCTATTAGCAACATTTATCTCAAAAGCGATAAAATTCCAGGTGATAGTGTCAAAATCTGTGAATATCGCTGAGAATAGAGCGATATTCACGCTTTATCGCTAACAGGGTCTTAGCCATTATATACACCTCCCATTGGATATAATGGCTAAGCACTGGTCTGAGCAGGTGTTAGTTTTTGGAGATATTCGCGCTTAGCGTGTTGGTAATAGGCCATAGCGAGGTTAGCGACTGCTTACAGTCGCTTACAGGTTGTTAACGCCCACTTTGCATCTCATTAGCGATAAATATCGCGGACATGCAAAGCGGGCCCCAAACCGCTCGCTATCGCCTACAAGCTGTCGCTAACAGCAGTTAGCGACAACTTGCTAATAGGGCGATAGAATTATCGCTGCTTAGAGGCCGAAAAAAGCCACTAAAGCGGCGATAATTCCCTATCGCCACCCTTGATAATATACCCCTCAGTTTTACTATATCTTGGGTAACTGCACTTAAAACCTATAAGTCACCCCTCTAGCAGGCCTCGGCAATCCTGAAGGCAGGGTAGTTGTTTCTTAGTAAGAGGGTGCCCCTGCATGATCAGGATACCCTTGCAGCCTACAGAGTCCATTCTCCCGGGATGTCAGTGATGCAGCCATATACTATTTAGAGGGGCACCACGTAATTATGCAATGATTATCTCGAAAACAGCTGCAATTAATCCTTTCATGTTTGGTATCAAGCATGTTGGAATCATACCCTCACACTGTAAACGGTGTGGGAGGTATGATTCCTAGCACTGGACGAGCCCTCCGTTATGCTCCCAGTGTTCCCATTGCCATCCTTCTAGTCCCAGAGACCACAAAATGGTTGCTGCCGACCAGAGACACAGTTCCGCCCTCTTGCTGCTGAGCCAAGGTCGAGCAGAGGTAGGTGGAACAATATTCAATCTGTCACATGGAGGTGTGACTACCTCCCAGACAGGATTTAGTGTATTGAGACCGGGTGGGTGCGCTTTCCAGCACCAGAGAGACAGCATGAGGGGCACATTTGGTGTCCCTGTGCAAAGTCCAGTTCAAACCAGTTTCTGGAGCCATTGGCTCCTGCTGTGGCTCAAATCTAGACAGAGGACATGGGAGTAACCTCCCCCATCCAGATGCTATCCTGGGAGGGTCCCCTGAATCTTCCCAACCCTTCCCCTATCGTACTTAAGGGCTTATGGGTGTAGGTCCCTAGATTCATCATGTGATAAGAGTCAGAACTGAAACCACAGCACTACTACCGTCTGGGCACTCTGGACTTCACTGGACTTCATTTGGGCCTTACTACATCTCTCTTTCGGTCTGCTGCATCGTCTGTGCATGTGCTCATACAGTATCCATGCAGGACCTGTGGAACATCAAGACACTTGAAGGAGTCTTACTTGAAGGGAGGGAATCACTATCCTGCATTCGCAGGCACCGCAACACTGCTGACTGGCCGTAGGTTTCAACAACACTGGTGGTGGTTTTCTACATCACCCGAGACCTGTGCTGTCCTATCACTGAGCTTGTATCCAGAATCCCTCGTGGGAGCTGCATTAACTGAACCAGTGGGCACCGCATGATTTTGCAAGTGCAAATGCTTGTTGGCAAGTTTGCTACAAGTGCATTGGGCTCCTAGTAGCCCCAACCTCCAGCTAATTTTTCCACCAAGATCTTCAGCCACACTGCATCGTGTACACCATTGCCTACTCCTTTTGGTGAGCTGCTCAAGGTCCTCTCGCGACTCCTGTTCCTCCGGCCTATGAGTCCATTTGAGGTTCACCTTTATTTTCCTTAGGCTCCCCTAATTGTTTGGGGCCTGCCCTGACTCCCCAGCTGGTGGTGAGTCTCCTGGACCTTGCTGGTCCCTATCGCGCACCTTCTTGACTTCTTGTATGGTTTGCCCTTGCCAAGGCTTGTTGGTGCTCCCGCTGGACACCGAACCCTTGGCACTCGACATCCTTCGTGGGACAGCTAGTATCTGGCTCCTGGTCTTCCTCGGCGTCTCCTGTTCCTCACAGCTGCAGAGTCATGGTCCCCGTCATCTTTACTGACGCACCCGACATCGGAGGGCATTCGTCTTCCAAGTCTCCTGGTCACTTCCCAGTGACATAGGTTTTTTCCCCCTCTGCTTTTAGGTGCTCTTCTTCAAGACTCAACATTTGGATTCCCACGGACACTTTCTCCTCTTCCAGCAGTGGCACTTTTCTAAACTTCTCAATTGGGTTCAACAGCCGTTTCCGACACCTTCACACCTATGTACCTGGCTTCCCTGGTGTAGGTAATGTGAGTACTAGGGTATCCACAGGTGGGGTGGCTCTCCAACTTTCTGTCTTCCACTGGGTTTATTCAGGGTGCCCTGGGAAGGGTCCTTAATCATTAAAAATTCAACTGTGACTTGCCTATAGACTTGTACGGAGCATGCAATCGTGTTCCCACACTACACACGCTCTGCGGGGGTCCCTATCTATTTATCGTGGGTGGTTCTGTGGGTCACCAGCAATTTTACATCCTCTCGACATCGTCCTGACCCGAGTCGTGGTTCTTATACTACTTTCTTAGTATATGGTTTGGTCCCCACCTGGGGCCACTGTGCATTTTGTGCTATTTACAGCATTTCTTTGCCAAATTATTGTGTGCATTGTTTTTTATCTCCGTGTTGGAGATACTTGAACATTCTAGAGAGTACTATATAATAAATACATATTTTTATAAATACTTTTTGAGGTTCTTTTTCCTTAATCTATACTATAAGATTGCATTCTAGTCAGGCAAGCTGCTTTACACTCCTTCTGGACTAAGCCTGAAGGCTGCTCTCCACAGCTACCACATAGAGAGCTTTCTAAGGTTGTGAAAGACCTCTTAAATCACAATAATAAATGTAAAAAATGTAAATGTCAAGGTATTTGTTGAGCGCACTGCCACCAAGCGGGTTCCTGGCGCTATTACTCATACCACTGTGGAACCCTTCCTGGCTTTCCCTGTGAAGTGTCCACTCCTGGGCACCCCCAGGGTGAAGCCAGGCATCCTAGCGCTGTTGGGGCCGGTGTGGAGGTTAAGCAAGCTATTGCCCAGAGTTGCAGTGTGGGGCCCATGATTAGAATAGGCACCGAGGCGAGAATTGTCAGGTCCGAGGAAATTGAGCCCAAGACTCGCTGAGGCGGGAATTGAACCCTGGTCCCAGGCCAGAGCTCTGTATCAGGGTCTGCCGCTCTAACCATTGAGCCACACTCCTCCAATGGTTGTCTGTACTGGTTCAACGTCTCCGCTTACATTAGTGGACATCATATACCAGGCCAGCCTCTCACACTGTTAGTAACAAGGAATTTTTTGGATGTGTTGTTTAGCTAAGTATCTTTAGATAAACCTTTTTTGACTCATAAAGAGGGTTTGGTGTGTTTATTTCCCCTTTTACTTTAAACATTAGTTTGTATAGCATACATCATAAAAATTATATTCATGTCACAAAAAAGAACATACATATTATAATTCAACACTACAACAAATCATGAATACAATATAGTTGACATTTAACAAATACATAACAAAGAATCAATGACAACATAAGTGACCAGTCCTTGAGTTAGAAAAGAGACAGCAGCGGTGCAGACTAATTTCTAATTTATCTTACTGCAACCTTCTAAAACCAACTTGTCGACAAAGACATTACAACAGGTTGAATGCCTTGTTTGTACACTGTATCACTCTGGGAGATCATGATGGTTGCGGATAACTGTGTGTGGTTGACACGTTTCGGTACCCTATTTTCATATGAGGGTTCTCCTCGGGACCAGGACTTGGTCGGACTCTACAACGTAATGGAATATTATAGAGATGTAAGTATGAATTCAGACTTATTTTCTACTACTGTATGTACCACTCATGAATCTTTTCTTACCTTTCGTAGAATAGAGGTAAGTACATAAGTTGTTTGGCAGCCAATAACAGGATGTGCTGTTCCTCTCAATGTACTTATGTGAAAGGAAAAAAGATGGCTGTGTTTTAGGTGCACTCTAACGTATATTGCCACAAGAGAACTTTATGTAAAACACTCGGTCCACAGTGTTTGTGGATAAAGAAAATGCCTTAAAGTAGCGTGCCTTGTTCTAAATTCAAAGTGACACTTGACTTTCATCTTTCACAAGACTGATATTTCAACAAATTCCTGTTATCTGTAATGTACGCACTGATCAAAGCTCTTACGTGGGAGTAGGTGTAGTCGGGTAACATGCTCAGTGTTTGCCTGCCAAATCATTAGAAAGGGGGGATACGTGTTAAAACATTTTGTCGCGCTTCGTAGTCGTGAACCTTCACACCATTAATCAGAAAAAATGAAAGAGGGGATCGCTCACATGAATGTGAATGAAGAGCTTGCAGTTAATTGCGGAGGAGAGGCATAGGCATTTTCATACTTTGTGCTCAGCTTCTGTGTTTTTAAGAACTAGGAGCAAATGTTTAGATAATGTGACACCCTTCGACGCGTCGATCATACACTTCCTTGTTACTAGCTTAATTGGTGGCCTAGATTGGGCGTGAATATAGGCTCAACCGCCCTATTGATACACTATTGTTGCCCGTGTGAGTATTCTTGAAATACTAAGTGAAGGGGTAACAATTTAATTCATGGTTTAGCTACACATAGCTTAACCAACTAGTAGTCATGTCCGAGAAGGACACGCTTTCCTATACTGAGAATCACATTCAAAGACTTATTTCTGCACCATCCCTATTTCCTACTGTAAATCTTAGCTCAACAGCAAAAACACAGAATGAGTCTGAAAAATTGATAAGAGTACAAAAAAAGCAGATCAGACCTGTACGGCACGGATACGTCCTTATGGAAATCTTGAAGGCTGGCACTATCCCATGGAGACTTCGGATAGAGAATGTCCCTGTGGTCTTCACTGAAGACCCAGAATATAAGAAGGGATTTAGTTGTATAAAGTACAGTAGAGATCTGTTGAAACTGCACAAAGACTTTGTGGCACACAAGCTGATGAATATGAACAATTCTTTCAGTCGATTATAGACAATTATACAGTCACTTAGGCCTAAACTTTATTCGAAAAAAATTGACAAACAGATTACTACGTTCAAGGAAAATACAAACAATTTCGAGAACTCTAAGTTGGAACGCGAAAAAAAATCTTTTAACCTGAAAACTGTGTACCCAGACATCTACACGAGAGAAGTCTCCCGCAGGTTTCTATCGTAAACCCAAGGTAGATCAAGGCATAAGTTTCTCACTTTCTCTGAAACATCGTCATCGGATTCCACCTGGGACTCGGACGCAGCAGAAGGGCCATCCCACTCTAACCAACAGCGAAAGAATACTAACAATTTTTTAGGGTGGCAGGCAACAACGAAAGCGATACAAACTCCAACCCACAAACTCCCGCCCACTTATAACTCCCTGTGTGTGGTCAGACCATTTTTTGATCGACACCACATTCTCGGCGGTTGGTCAGATTAGAGCACCCCTACGGGAGGGTGGCATGGCTCGCAAGTGGAAGGCCGTCGACCCCCCCAAACTATTGGATTATCTCTCCCAAACGCCCCCCCTGCTACCCGATGACACGGGTACCGACGAGCTATGCAGGCTCGTGACAGACTGGCTCACCACAGCCAGTGACATTTTTGCTCCCCTTACTAAGTTTCCCCAATCCCGCCACTGCCATTCTCACAAATGGTTTACTCCCCTTCTAAAAACCCTTCACTTAGAACTCCGCCAGTCTGAACGCAAGTGGAGGAGGGACTACTGCTCCACAAGCAGAGATGCCTATGTATCTGCACGCAATAGATACAAACGTGCCATCCTGGATGCCAAAAAAACCTATGCTTCTGGAAAAATTCTGTCTGCCCCCTGTCAGTCTAAGGAAATCTTTAAGGTGCTTACCGAATTCACTTCCGATCCCAGAACGCTCCCCACTCAGGCCCCCACACAGGAAGCATGTAACACCCTCAGCACCTTCTTTATCGATAAAATCGTATCAATCAAGGACACCATACCCATTATGATTCCTGGCGCTGGATCTGTTTCCCCTCCTCACAATTCTTCCTCTTTCACTCAATTTCCCCTCTTAGATTCTACATCTCTGGCGACTCTCGCCACCCGCGTCAAGTCGGGATCTCCAGACGACTGCTGCCCTCCCTCCATACTCCGGGACATCTGCCATTCTTTACCCGACTGCATCCTTCCTCTGTTAAACTCCTCTCTTTCTTCTGGTATGGTGCCGGGTCCCTTCAAGGAGGCTGTGCTGGTGCCCCTCCTGAAGAAACCAGGGACTGACCCCGCTGTCCCGGCAAACTACCGCCCTATCTCCCTCTTACCTTTTTTTTCAAAGATCCTGGAAGCCCACGTAACCTCCTGTCTCTCCCTGTTCATCGAGAAATCCAACTTCCTCGAGACCAACCAGGCAGGCTTCAGACCCGGCCACTCTACGGAGACTGTGATCCTGGCCGTGCTGGATGCCCTGAGAGACGGGGTGGACAAGGCTGCTCCCCAGGCCCTGGTATTATTAGACCTGTCAGCCGCCTTCGACACGGTGGACCACAACATCCTTCTCCACCGTGTCGAACAGGCTGGCATCCAGGGCCTGGCACTGGCCTGGGTCAGATCCTTTCTGACAGGCAGGTCCCAGACCCTCAGCCTGGGCTCCTTTAGAGCTCCCAGAGAGCATTCGCTCTGCGGGGTTCCCCAGGGCTCTTCTCTGTCCCCTTTTCTTTTCAATCGCTATCTTTGCCCCCTTCTTTTTTCTTTGAGGCAGTGGGACGTTACCGTGTTCAACTACGCGGACGACCTGCAACTCATCTTTTCTCTTAACTCCCCTTCTGCTATCCCCAACTTTCAAGCAGTTATGTCCCACATTCTCCAGTGGATGGGCCACAATCAGTTAAAACTGAACCCCGGAAAGACGGAGCTCCTTCTCCCCGGCAAGAGTGCCTCCTTTTGGGGGCCTCAATTCTGGCCGGTGGATATGGGCCCCCCTCCCACCCCTGCAGCTTCGGTGAAGAGTCTGGGGGTCACCATCGACTCCGCCTTATCCCTAGGGCCGCAGGTAGGGACCGTGGTCTCGTCCTGCATCTACCAACTGCGCAGGATCAGGAAAGTGGCATACCTCTTCACACCTGATGCCCTCCTGCACGTCATCATGGCCCTCGTCCTCTCCCGCCTAGATTTTTCCAATTCGATCTACCACGGCCTGTCCAAAACATCGATGGCTAGACTACAAGTGGTCCAAAACCAGGCGGCGAGACTAGCTTTAGGGATTCCGAAGTGGCAATCTGCCAGGCCCCTCCTTGTCAAGCTCCACTGGCTCCCTGTCGTCTCCAGGGCAGCCTTCAAGACCGGCTGCCTTGTCTTTAAGTCACTACTCGGCCCCTGCCCTGCTTTTGTTAAATCCCTCATCAGTCCCTACTGTCCATCCCGTACCCTGAGATCTTCTCACCTTCATCTTCTGACTGTCCCTTCTTTCAAGCTCTGTAGATCTGGAGGTCGGAGATTCGCTTACCTGGCCCCCAAGCTTTGGAACTCTTTTCCTCTCCCCCTCAAAATCTCCAACTCCCTAACCCTCTTTCGCAAGTCTTTAAAAACCTGGCTCTTCCCCCAATCTGTCTAGTCTCTCTGTCTTCTGTACTCTCTACCAGCGCCAGGAAACCCACGGTGTCAGCGCGCTTTATAAGCTCCCCCTACGATACGATACGATACGATGGGAGATGCACACTAGGCGCCAATATTACAAGTCGTGAAAAAAACATCAATCATTAATTTATCCCAGAAGACACTTACACCCGAACAAGAAGCATTCAGCTCGGTTTGAAGTGTATTCCCAGTCAAAAGCAGGTTCTGGTTCATCTCACAATGTTCCATGAGGAACTGTTTAGAAAGATCAGACTGCACATTTTCTTTAAAGATAAAGAGGTATCAAGCACAATGGAAGTACCAGGACTACGGAATAAGTCAACCATTTGTCCTCCATCCCACACCATTTCCAAAAGTATTGCCACATTTGAGCAAACAGTGAGCAGTGAGCAAACAGTCCTTGCCTCCCTCAATCAACTAAACACCAAAAAGACGTTCGTCAAAAGAAATATGTCGCCCCCCAAACACTAGCCATCAAGGAACTCCAAGAAGATAAAGAAGTGATCATCAAACCGGCTGATAAAGGTGGGGTAACGGTGGTCTGGGCAAGAAATTAATATTTGGAAGAAGGCAAAAAACACATTTACAAAACATGGTACAGGAAGATCCAGTCAGGCCCCGTGAAACAGATCCAGAATGAGGTCAAAAGTATTGCAGATGAAGGGCTGGGAGTTGGCATCTTTGGTCCCAGAGAACATAAGTACCTTATTAAGAAATACCCGTGGACACCTTTGATTCACTTCCTCCCGAAAGTTCACAAGAATGCAACTGCACCCCCGGGCCGCCCCATAATTTCTGGATGAGACTCAGTTCTAGAACCTATCTGAAAATATGTAGACATATTCCTGAAAGAATTTATGCAAAATGTAACATCACACCTAAGGGATTCAACCAACTTTATTAATGAAGTTGAGGGCTTTCGTTTCAATCCAGATAAACACAGAATGGTCACCCTGGATGTTGTGTCCTTCTACATGCAAATTCCTCTGGAAGATGCGTTGGATGTCTTGGAATCATACTTGGACAGCAGAGAACGACCTCACCGTGTCCCCACTAAATTCATTGTGGACCTCATCTCACTAGCACTAAAAGAAAATTATTTTAAATTTGAATCAGACTGTTTCATTCAAGTGAAAGGTACCGCCATCAGATGTCCCTTTGCTCCAGAGATGGCGGTCCTATACATGACACGGAACGAAGAGCGATACATCTACAATAACATTTACAAATACAATAACAACCCCTTCGACCATTGTGTGGTACAATGGTATTGATATATAGACATTGTCTGGTGAATCTGGACCACAACAGAGAAAGTGGTTGTATCAACGCAATCTGGACATACAACTTAGCCTAGCTCATACCACCACCAGTCTTACATTCTAAGATGTGGAGGTATGGCCCACAGAATCTGGATTGTACACAACAATATACACAAAGCCTACAGATAAGAACACAGCTCTCAATTTCAAAAGTCACCACACAAAAAGCCTCAAAGACAACTTAACATATGGCCAATACCTTTGTGTTCGAAGGAATTGTACCTGTAAAGAAGACAATGAAATATGTTCCGAAATTTCGACCACAAAAGGCTTACCTATCTAAATTACTAAAGCACTCAGGCAAACGTGCATGGTTCACACCAATTGAAGTCGTGCTAGAGAAACAACCAAAACCACGTATGGTCCACACACAAATTCATTGGTACCTGATAAAGGACACTCATGAGGATCTCCAGGTCCCATTATTTGCATTAAAAAGAATGTCAGCATCGGGCAGCGTATCATCAGGGCATCGGATGATCCCCCCAAAAAATCTGAATTGCCACGGTCCTTCCTGAACCTACCGCCAATAGTGGGCCACCTTAGATGTGGAAATTGTCAAGCCTGTAGTTCCACCATAGAAGGCACAGAATTCACCAACGCTAACGATAAGTGGAAACTTAATGATTTCTCTAACTGTAAGACCCGGAACGTGGTCTAAGCCATCTGCCCATGTTCCCTGATTTACAGAGGCAGAACCATACAAGAGATCAGACCCTGATTAACCCATTATTGTTCAAGAATTAAGAACAATGTGGTCAATGCACCTCTGGTCGCACATATTGAAGCACTGAATCACACAGAAAAGGACTTCAGATGAACAGTCCTAAGCGTCATCATACCAAATCCGAATTGAGGAGAACTGGAGAGGGCATTACTCCATGGAGAGGCTTACCTTATTATGCGTTTTAATACTGCCATCAGTGGACTGAATGAGAAATCTGAAGTCAATAGACTGTAAATTGATACGCTCTTAATCATCTGAAAAACGATGCCTGGTTTAATGATGATTTCAGCTCACATTTTGTTTAACCGCTCAAACACGCAACTACATCAACCAGAATGCCTAGCTCCAACCATGTGATCCATTTGGCCAGTTGCAATCCACTAATTGGGTCGTGAAAATGCCGGATCTTGCTTCCGCATTACCGAGATGCCAAACAAACGAGATCATTGAGGGATGACATTAGAACTTTGTGAGAAAAAATCAGGCAAGATTCATACATGGACAAACACTCGCGCTACAGATCCATGCCCCGGAGGATGTCACGTTATCTAAACATTTGCTCTGATTTCTTAAAAACACAGAAGCTGAGCACAAAGTATTAAAACACCTTCGCCTCTCCGCCGCAATTAACTACTAGACACATGGTGTAGCCCCTGCCTGCATGCATACCCAGTTCATGCATTGCATGGACTTAACAGTCCATGCTATGCAGGAACTTCCTTTCTCGTTCCCATTGTGGTGATTTTTCCAAAGGCACCGCCATGGGAACGCCAGAGGACCACCTGCCAGACAACCAGAAAGTTTGTAATCTGGTCAGTGCCCAACGGTCAAGTCTGACAGTGCGTGAGTGGGGTGTTGGCGTGCCGCCCCCTCCCACACCGCCAAACTCATAATCAGGTCCTTGGAAATGATGACAAAGTGTATATTATAAAATAATTGTTAACCTACCACAGCCCTCAAAAATTACCACCAAATCTAAAACAACATAACAAATAATTTTTCTATTACACCACAACAATTAGGAAATGAGCCTCCACTAGATTGTTTTGTTTCTGTATCCAATTCAGGCAATCCAATGTAAACAAATTTAACAATGATGAAGACAAAATGAGATTAAGTTGTCAGGGGTCTTAAGAATGTGTCCAGTATCCAATTTTTATTGATTTTTCAATATATATTATTTTCCAGTCAGCCCAGCCAATGCGTTTTGTCCTTTATGGACTTCACCAGGGCTGTAAATCAAATTAAAAGATATATACATCGCGCTATGTAATGCTTATTTGACATTTTTATGAAAACATTTATATACATCTATAAAATCACCGTTAGTGCTTACCACACCCCAAGACACCACACATATTAATGAAATCTATCTTTTTAACAGAAAATAAAACTTTCATTTTCCACTGTTGTCATCATTAATGCAATATGTACCTAGCCCTACACACCACGGTTCCCTGCATATTTATAAAACTTTTTTTTTAAATTGTATTAAACCTTTCAAGGACTTTTGTTTGCCTTTTTTCACATTTCAATTTATATTACCAAAAAATACCCTATCTAAATATGTTGAATCTAAATGTTAGACTGCTTTCAAAAGTTTCCCATTAAAAACTTTTTCCCAATACAAATCTATTACACATAACCATTCCTGAATTTCAACTTACTTCAGCGTTCCACATGTGTGTGTTGTTTAAAAAGCAAGAAGTATAGCCTCCTGTTTCAGTGTCTTCATGGGTAATATATCCCTTTTTGAGTGGTGTAGCACCCCCTATATCATCTATAATTAAATCATAGCACTAATCATCAGAATATAACTGATCTTCCACCCAAAATCACATATAATTTTCTGCATCTCATTGAAAAGTAGTTCTTAGTTCCCTTAAGGTTCCCCTATCCAGGCCTTTAATCAACAAATTTATCATGCTCCATTTCAGTCCACTAATCCTATGAGAATCTGCATATTTCATCACTACTAATTTAGGTGCAGAATCCTCATTAAATTGTTGCCCACTTCGTCACTGATATTGACTATTATGTAAATCACCAAATGGTCTCCCTCAATCCAGTGTATCTATGCGTTTAACCACCCATATCTCCACTCACCTTCCTCCTTGGTGCGTCAGGGCACTAGTGTTTGCGGAAAATGCCTTTAACCCTTACTACCAGGCATCCCTGATTTAAAGAATAAGGCCAACCAATCCGCTCACAATATGCCTCAGTGTCCTAACACTCCACCAATCACTGTGCTTCCTGACCAGACTACTGCTAAACATATCTGTGGGCAGACAGTGTTCTTTCTCTGGTTCACTCTGCTTCCACCAATCAGCAGGCTTCTATCGAGAAGACGAACCAATCTGCTCTCAATATACATCAGTGTCCTAGCACTCCACTAATCACTGTGTTTCCTAACCATACTAATGCTAAACATATCCATCGGCAGACAGAGTTACCTCTCTGGTACGCCCTGCTTCCACCAATCAGCATGCTTACTTCTGTAAAGTAGGACCACCAATCTTCCCACCAATTTGTTCTCAATATGCCTAAGTGTCCTAGCATTCCTCCAATCGCGGTGCTTCCAAATAAGATCAATGCTAAACATATCCAACGGCAGACAGAGTTCCCTCTCTGGTCCACTCTGCTTCCACCAATCAGTGGGCTTACTTCTGTTACCAGGGGTTTGTTAGTAATTATGTTGGTCAGTACTGGAACACCCTTCAACAAATTCCAATTTTTACACAACATTTTGTATATTAGGTTATATACCGAGCTATATGTCGATAAGAATGTTAGTCTGTCAACAGATTGTTCTCTTGGCTTTTGTGCTAGGGCATCAGTTCTTTTGATGTTCTCCACTCTTGTCTATGCTGTTTTTTAAATATGCTAGGGGTAACCTCTTAGTCTAAGTCTATTTTTCAGGCTATCAAGACAATTACCTTACCCTCATCATTACAATTACCAAACTCTCATCATTACTACAGTTTCTTCGGATCCGTATCATTTCATCAAAAGGAATATCTGAGATCTTTGAAGTAGGATGTGTACTGTCTGCCCTCAAGTTATTATTTATGGTTGCTTCTTTCCTGACTAACGAACTATGAATACTGTCATTTGAGATATTTAGTTGTACATCCAAGAATTCAATCTTGCATTGGTCATGACACATTGTCAAAAGCACATTACATCTGTTGTCATTAAGGTACTCAACATACTCTTTCAAGTTATCTTTAGTGCATTTCCAAATAATCACAATTTCGTCAATAAAACTTTCCTGCCAGTATGGACCAAGCATGCTCCCTCTCAAACCATCCAATAATAGGTTGGTGTATGTAGGTGCAAATCTCGATCACGTAGCTGTGCCTCGAATCTGGTGATACCATTCCCTTTCAAAAACAAAAAAGTCTTTTCTTTAGATTTAGTCACTCGTTTCTAGTAACATTCTTGAGTGTTCAAAAATGCTGGCTTTTATTTTAAAAGGGTAGTACTTCAGTGCCCAGTGTCCTAAATAATTTTCTATGTTTATATATAAGTCTACAACATCAAGTGTCACAAAGCTCATGGTATAGTCCCAAACCACATACTGTCACTGATTCAACACAACCATTGTATGCCGGATGTATGATGGCAATTTTACAACTAAAGGTTTTAAGAATAGATCTAGAAATTCAGATAGCTCTTCTGTTAGTCTACCTATGCTAGAAATAATCGGTCTCCCAGGAGGATTGTGTAAAAATTTATGGATTTTGGGCAGCGTGTATATAAATGGAGATCTAGGATTGACAATGTTTAAATATCTAAATTCACTATCATCTAGTAGCCCTATTTCTTTCCAGGAGAACTGTTTGCCAGCTATTAGATAGCATTGATCATTACTCAATTGTCTTTTTATTTCATTAGATGATAATATTCCCACCCGTGTCAGCCTCTCTTATCACTTTTAATGGATCTTAACATAGATCTTTTAGTACTTTTTTCTCTTCAGGGGCAGTATTAGCTCGTCTACTGATGTATCTATCTTTCACGGATTTAGGATCTTCCATTTTATGTATTTCTACAATTGATCTTTTTACTAACAAGTCATTGGCCGCAAACTGGTTTCTTTGTGGCGTGAATTTTGTTGGTAATGCTAAACCACTAGTACATCCATTATCCACTTGTATATCAAGCATGGCAGGAAGATGTTCCACTTCAACAATAACTTCTTTAGATAATGATAAAAGCATGTGTACTTCATGGACATTCACAATTGTTAAATCAGATGTTTTTACATTTTTGTTTGTAGGTACATCGCTGTTTTTTTATTCAGAGCAAAAAAACTTTTTAATTTTAGTCGCCTGGCAAATTTGTACAAATCAGTCTGTAATTCAGTAAAGTTACATCCACTATCAGGACAAAAGGTGAGACCGTGTTGTAAAACATTCAATTCAATATTACTCAAATATCTGTCAGAAAGGTTAATCTGTTGTAAAGTTACCTGTCCTTCTGGCCCTGAGACAGGAATCTCTTCCCTAGACTTAAATCTTGTTCTTATGCTGGTTGCATGTGCCCACTCCTATATTTTCTATGTTTTTGCTGCCCCGTCTTTGCTTTTCTTGATTTTGTTTCCTTCCTAGCTGTGGCTCACTGGTTAGAGGCGGCAGACCCGAGAGCAGAGGACGGCCCGGGACCAGGTTTCGATTCCCGGCGCGGCAGGTTTCTGGACCAGGGTCAGCGGACTCGATAATTCTCTCGCCTCGGTGCCCACTCTGATCAGCGATCACACTCGGCAACTCTGGGCATTAGCTTGCCTCATCTTCACTAACGGCCCCCCACAGACCGCCGGGGATGCCTGGTCTCACCCTGGAGATACCCATTAAGGGACCATCTCTCAGGGAAGCCAGGAAGGGTTTCGCAGCGGTCGAAGCGCCTTGGGACCCTCCGGGTAAGTAGTGCGCTATATAACTGCCTATACATTTACATTTACATTTATATTCACTAAAGGGCAATTCCAATAGTAGCCCAGGTTAGATGTCCTGCACATCTAACCTGGGCTTCTATTGTAATTCTATAAAGCATATTAGCAAGCCCATTATCGCTGTTTTAGCAGCAGTTTCCAGACCCTAAAACGGCGATAATTTTAACGAGGTTCTTGCTAATATGCCCCTGATTCTCTTTGAAAATAGCGGTGCATTGTGGAGGTTTAGATCCGGTCAGGATATTAGAACCTCCACCATCATTAGATGACAGGTCTGAGCTGCTATAATTCACAGAGCTTAACTCCACTGCATGTTCATTAATTTGCATCCCCTTTGACTTATTTACTTCATCATACTTTTTGAAAATGTAAACACTTGACTTGACTGTGGAGAAGTGTGGCTCAGGGGTTAGGGGCGGCAGACCCGGAAGCTGAGATCGGCCCTGGACCAGGGTTCAATTCCCCGCCACAACAACCCCTCGTGGTGGGATGCCTGGCTTTCACCTTGTGGATATCCTGCCGGGGTTATCTCACAGGGGAATACCAGGACGGGTTCCCTAAGCAAGCGCCGGGAAACCCACTGCGGGTAGCTGTGCGCTATATAAGCTCAAATACATTTACATTTATATTTACTGTAGACT
Organism: Lissotriton vulgaris; assembly: GCF_964263255.1. Taxonomy (NCBI): domain Eukaryota; kingdom Metazoa; phylum Chordata; class Amphibia; order Caudata; family Salamandridae; genus Lissotriton; species Lissotriton vulgaris. The sequence continues at coordinate 173,697,191 of NC_141688.1, forward strand.
TTCTCATCCCTTCTGATTTTATTGATTTTTACTTTCCTTGATCTTTTATTGGTATGTGTTTATCAATCAGGACGTGATCTGCGTTCCTCCAACCAGTACCTCTTGAGTGTTTCCCGCACAAAGCTTTGCCGCATTGGAGGCCGCTCCTTTAGGGTCTTAGGACCTAAGCTTTGGAATACTCTGCCTCCTAATATCCGTTCCCTAGAAAGCCTCCCCACTTTCCGAAAGGCTATTAAGACCCTCCTGTTCCCCTCTGTTTAGTTCACCTTTCTCCCTCCCCCCTGCTTGGTGGTATTCTGTGATTCTTCTTAGCGCCGGGACGCCTCTTCGTTGGGGCAGCTGTTTGCGCTTTACCAAAACCTTAGAATAGAATAGAATAGAATCACCTTCTTAAGAATAAAAACATTATTTTCAGTGAGATCCTGTAATTTTATTTCTTTAATCTATTTCTCTAGCTCAATTATTTCTAATTTAAATTTCTCTACTGTTTGTTCTGCATTCTTAATCACAATCTGCATCATGTAAAAAGAAGAATTGAAATTATGTTCCCATTCTTTCAAATGATCATTCTCCAGATCATAAAATGTGGGGAAAATAAGAATTCTTCAACCTCTGGTGATGCATTTATCTGTGTCATTTTTTGAAGGTAACTCCATCCCACCATTTAGAGAGTTCTGTTTTTTTAATTTCTCCAGCTTAAGGAATGTCCTCCTAAGACTATCTTTAGAACGGTTTTTAGCCTACTCTGTAATAGACACAAGATGGCCACTGGGTAGGTGCTCTGCCCGGAGCTCCCGGGTTAGAGATTACCAATCAGTAAATATCCCTTTGTTTACTCGGCCATCCACCGCCAATCTACAGAGAATCTACAAGGACCCTTCAAAGACACACAGTATCCAACTGCTACTCGCCTTGGACTTCTTTAGCAACAGGGTATTACCTTGTAGATGCCCCACAGCGACCGGGCGATCCGCCTACCCACTTCACTGCTCCTCGCCAGGACCAGGCCCACTGTGCTGATTGGTAATCAGCTCCTACAACCCCTGGTGCACCGATATGGGGTTGTACCACCATCTGACACGCCGCTCCTGCCATGGTTGAGCTTCCAGGTTTGGGCGTACTCATCTTGTTGCCTTGCTGACTGCTTCCCTCATGAAGGGGCGTGCCGGCACGGACCTCCATCAAAACTCCGAGATACAGGTACTGCCATAGTCGAGTTCCCTGGCCTAGGCATGCCTCAGCCGCGCCTAGGCGCGCGGTCAGACAGACAGGCCTTGCCTTGTCTGACCGCTTCTCGCTGGAAGGGGCCTGCCAGAGCGGACCTCTGTCGGTACTCTGAGACCCGGCTGATGCGAGACATACTCCCGACTTGCCGCATGTAGTAGACCGCTAACAAGGTCTTCCACCTGAGCTATGGGGCAGGTACCAAACCTTTTCCTGGCGCAGCTTTCTGCTACAAGCCCCTGGCTGCTGCGTAATGAGCCCCTGATTTGGCCTGCTTGCCGCATGTTGATGACCACTAATCACGACTGCTCTCCGAACTACACTCTCCCCACGCAAGCAGATGAATTTAAGTCCCAGCCCCTCCACCTAGTGCTACTGACCCTTTCCCCCACACCCATTTCTCCACATCTGAATTTCACTCCCCCCTCATAATACTGTAACTTCCCCCTCCATCCCTCTCTCCATCATAACTTTTCCTCTGACTTCTCGTCCTATCTGCATGATTGACCCCGCCTCCCCCAAATCCAACATATTACTCAACCCTAGGAAGAGCCATGTCTTTAAGCTCTTTCTGAATGAGAGCAGTAATTTAATCTGTCTAATATGCAGGGGGGGGGATATTCCAGATCCGTGAGGCTGCTATCCCAAATGCTCTGCTGGCCGTCTTGGACTTCTTAAATCTGGTAGTAGTTATCAGACTATGTACTGGAAGAGCGAAGATTTCTCCCACGGTAGTACCAGATGAGTTTCTCCTGCATGGATATTGGGCACAGACCATGCACTGCTTTAAACACAATGCAGAAAGAATTTAATTGAATTCTCTCCTTGATGGGCAGCCAATGGAGGTCCTTTAATGCTGCCATCGAAGAGGACCTGCGCTGCCTATTTAATGACAGTTTAGCTGCTATAGACTGAATGCTCTGCAGCTTCCATAGAACTGATTGTGGTGCTACCAGATAAAGCGAGTTGTTGTAGTTCAGTCTAATTAAGATTATGCTCCTCACCACTAAGGGCCTGGTGGCACTTGGCAGTAGTGGGAGAATCTGACGTAGTGCTCTTAGCAATAAAAAACAGTGATAACTGTTTTATTGGCGTGTGACTCCATTTGGAGATTGTCATCTATTAAAACTCCCAGATTGCGTACCGTTCTAACTGGGACCAGTGGTTCATCCGTAGGGGAGAATATGAATTCAGATGGCGGAGGCCGCATAAATTTGGCTGTGGAGCAGTATACAACCTCTGTTTTTCCACTATTAAATTGTAGGGAGTTTATCCTGAGCTACTTGGAGGTCTGGTGCATGCACTCCTGAAATGTCTCTATAGACACTGCTACATTTCCTTCCATGGAGAACACCGATTGTGTGTTGTCCGTATAATTGACTAGGTAAAGTGTATATATTAAAAAATAGAATAAAATATATACAATCATTTACTAAATACTGAAAAAACATATGTTAAACTGTTCAAAATATATATATCAAACAATGTAAAAATTATTTAAAAAACTGTAAAATGAAAAGGGAAAACAAAAGTGGAAAATATACAACATACAATTATATTTAAATATACTTACATTTTTCTTTATGCTTAAAAAATCCTGACAAACTTTTTATTTATTTAACTTTTAAGTTGTAATCTTTTCGTACAAAAATGTAAAATGTACAATAAAGAATCTTTGAAAACATAAAGTGTCAAAAATGAGCTACATGTCTTTATTTTATAAATACAGGTAATTCAAGAAATTATTGCCTACAAACATGCAACCATTTTTCTATTATGATAATTTTTTCTTTTGTTTACAGTTTTATATAGCACAAACTCAACCCGAAGGTCTTGGAGAGCCTTACATGAGCACCATTACAGAAGGACATATTCATTTTTAGTAGGCACGGGGAGATTAACTGATTATCCCAGAATCACAGGGTGTTGAACAGACACCGAGACTCAAACCTGGTTCTGCAAATACGTCACATCCTCTCTCCTAATATTTCTAAACACCATTGATATTAATGAAATAACACAAACTATTTCTATTACATACAAAATAGAATTATAATTAAGAATGTCTAAATAAATTATAATATTAAATTATCACACTGCAACATAAACTATTTTTTTTTAAAAGTGCTAGACATTAAAAGGGTGTCATTTACTATTCGCACTCCTATCTTACCATATAGGGAGAAAGTGCTGGACATGAAAGAGGTGACATTTACTATTCCCACTACAATCTAAACTAATTTGGGGAAAATATTTGAAGCTAAAGGATTACATTTACTATTCCCCCTCCAATCTAAACCAAATTGGGGAAGGCATTGGACACTAAAATGGTGTCAATTATGATTCCTACTCCAATCTAACTATATTAGGGGAAGATGTTGTACATTAAAGGATCAACATTCACTGTTACCACTCCAATATAACATTTTCAGTGAAAATGTTGGGCACTAAAGTGCTGAAATTTACTATTCCCACTCCAATCTAAACTAATTTGGGGGAGGCGTTGGACACTAAAGGGGTGACATTTTCTATTCCTACTCGAAACTAACCATCTCGGGTGTAGGTGATGGACACTACAGAGGGTAACATTTACTAGTCCCACTTAATTTTTACCATATTGGGGGAAGGTTTAGACACTATAGGAGTAACATTCACTATTCCTTTTCCAATCTAACCATATTGGGGAAAGGTATTAGACACTAAAAGTATAACATTTACTATTCCCACTCCAATCTAAGCCAATTTGGAGAAAGTGAAGAGAGGACGTTTACTATATACACTACAATCTAAAACATATCAAAGAAGGCAATATATATTAAACATTTTATAAACACAATCAACACTCCATATCAACACACAATTTATATTACTATAAAATGAAAGCCAATTTAATCTAAAAAAAAAACACTATTCAAAACTACAAACCTATATTTACATATCTAAGCATAACGATATAGAAACCAATAATTACAATTATTTATTAATATATACAGAAAGGTGTGTACTACCATTCCTATATACCATAAATACAAAATGCAATCAAAATCTAAAAGTACTGATCATAAAATAAAAAATTAGCAAACTTATGTTTTACTTAAAAAAAATAAAAACATAATACTAATATGCAATAGTTACCTTCGATAGTCCTGTCGATTAAATTTCTGACATCCGAATATTATTAAAACATTATTTTGGATCACAATATTTTTTTCCGATATGTTGTCCAAACTCCTGTATGTACAATGAGGGTGACACGTTGGGTATTCGGAGTCTGTGTATGGCGAAAATCGGATTACTGGGACCATCGGGACCCATTTTGGTTCATCCCTGGTTTAGCATCCATAGGATACACATGGCTAGATAGTGAATACCCTGGGAAATGTTGAATAACTGGGAGAGGAGTTGACCTTAACTACAAATCTGGGGAACCAGGTGCGAGGCACGGCAAGGACGTGCAACATCCTGTGAGTCTGGGCAAATGACTTAATCTGCCCGTGCCTAACAAAAATGAATGTGTCCTCATGTAACACAACTGGTGTTCGTGAAGAGCAATCTGATATCCGATACATCTGGTTCAAATTCGCACTATATAAAACTTAGTAAAATAAAAAAATGGATGAGGATGGAGATTGGGCCCTCCCTTAGAAATTCACTGTAGGCCTATTTAGCCAACAGCTGCTGGTCAGTACTTGCTGATCGTTGCAATTTGGTAAAAGGTTGTAGTGCGTGGTGGAATTGCAATTTCTATATTTCTAGATGTGGAAGTTTCTAGGCAGGGCCTGTCGTTTTATATGTCTCTGATTACTGCTACATGTAGGTTGATAATAGCAGGGCGCAGAGATCTCACACTGAGTTATACCCTTGTTTTTGATACTCCTACTCGGAGCCAGCACCGTTACTACCTCATGTGAGAGCAATCAACTGGCACAAAGGCTTTGTCTAAGGAGCAAGTACATCATGACCAAAGACGTTAGTGCTCCACAGAGTACTAGGGGATTTCTGTGTGGCCAGAGCTGGTGTCCTTATGACAGGCAGTCTCCCAAAGGTAAGTGGGTGTCGGCAGATGACTGCACCTTCTGCTGGAGTCAACTGAAAGACTGATGCAGCCAATGTAGACATCAATATGTGAGCACTCCGTCAATGCCGAGGTCAGCGCCTGATTGGTCCGGAAGCGATAACTACCGTAGTGACCCACAAGATCAAGATGAACTGCAGCTGCTGTACCAGTGTCCCATCTGCATCCTGCCTAGGGTGGCCACTACTGCTGAAGACAAGAACAGCCATAGGAAGCCACTGCACTGTAATCACAAAAGTATTCTAATTCCAAGTGAGAACTCTGTGGCTCTGAGAGCACAGAAGCCGCCATCGCAGGGGCCGGACGGCTCAGCACTGTCTTGCACCCGCCTGGAATGAAACTCTCAGGCTAAGACAATCTTGGAAACTGTATGTGAACGAGAGCCTGAATAGTAGACCGAGGTCTTTACATAAATTGAGTTTTTTTAATAAAAACTTTAAGAACTGAAAAACAAAGTGAACTGTTGGGTGCACATATTACTTGGGGGTGATTGAATGAAGAGCACTTGTGCCTAATTAGTACTGTCTCCAAGATTAGACGCCAGAGATTCCACACTCTGGGGAAATCCATTAGGGGCAGGTACTAAAGAGTGTAGTTCCTGAAGATGGTAAACAGGATTCACCCTTGTGTTGCGTTACCTTACTAATGCTGTTAGTATTAAGTAATCTGTTTGATGAAGGTACTTTCTTTTATTGAAAAGATAAGCACTGGCTTGAACAATACTCTATTGTGCCCACTGTGTGACTGTTGACTTCCGAGGACATGTCCGAGCCCATGTCCCCCGCTCTACCTCTCTGAAAAGCCTGTAACTGCTCATATATGCTACTCTTAACAGCCAAGCATAGAAAGAGTGTACTTGGCCCAGTTTGGAGAGCCACAGTAGGTTGGATCCTAAGGCATCGGTGGCAAATTTCATCAACCATCACATTCGGGACACATCTGTTTGCACTATGGCCCCCTGAACAGGGTCTTGCATTAAACTTGTGCCCTTACACCCAAAACATCCTTTACCAAACTACCCACCTCTAGCTTACATTTTAATGGGACTCCACATCCTTGTCCCTTATCATTACAACATGTCTCACCCGACTCCTAAAAACAACCACAATTCATACCCTATTTTATTCCTATATCTAACCATAACGAATACACATCTATTGATCTAATAATAATAATAACCCTAAAGCCAACCCTAAACCTAAAATAATCTGAACCCTCTCCATTACTCTTTTTCCCAATGCACCAATACCTTATTCTTAACTCTTACCATAACTCTCAAAAGTAATCCTTACTCTCATCCTATAGCATACAATAAACCCTAACCCTTACTATAATTCTAAACTCTTCTCTTAACCTATACTTTATAATAACCATTAACTAAAACCCTAATTGATTACCAATAATTGATAACCTTTTTAATTTATATTTCATTTTTACTTTTGACATGAGCTTTGTGTATTACAACAGTACGACTGCTACAATTCTTATGCTAACGCAGAGTTAGAGTACATTTCTTTGGGGTATTCTGTAATTAATGGATTATATGGAGAGCTAGGGCTTCACCAGGAGTAGCCGTAAAGCAATACTTACATTTTTACTAGTTATCTCTTGATATAAATATGTTTAGGAGACAATGAAGAGCAAAATGTGCTAACAAGATTGTCGTCAGGTTTCGTTTGCCCCTCAATAACCACTCACTAGCATTGTTTTTGCACTTGTGATGGTGTTTACCATGGAGATGGGATAACACTGCATCAGCCACAGAATTGTTAAAGCTAAATTAAATGCTTAATAATTGGAAAAATATTCAGAAATAGGCATACTGAACATTTTTCTTGGAATTCCAATTTAATATTGAACTTGAGCATTGCTCAACATATTTTCAGGAATAAAACGCATATTTATAACTGCATTTTGGGAACTTACCTTCATAAATAAGTACATTTGTGAAGGTCTAAAATTAAGGGCATAGGTCTCTAGAAAACCTTGGACAAATTAGTCTCAGTATATGTTTTTTGCACAGTCACTTTGGTACCATTTCAGTCTGTCTAGCAGCATTGAGTGGAAACCCCTATTCATCAGCACTTCTCTGTGCTCTGGTGCATCGCACTAAGTACCTGCAGAGTTGTGTACAAGTGAGTAAAGTTTCAAAGGCCACTAATGATATGACTGGGTACAAAAAGAAATAGTGATTCAGGGGTTACTGGAACCTATAACGTGAGCCTAAATTGATGGGCAGGTAGCGAGTCGCATCATTTGGGCCCCTTTCTTTGTGCCGTAGGTCACAGTGGCACAAAGGCATTTAGAACAGTGATTCACCAGTGAACAATGACGCGATGGTGCGTCAGTCACCCTGAACAGATGTTGTAGAGCTGCATGTTGTACACGGGAAGGCTCCCGACTCTTCTAACAGCAGAACAAAGGTCCCTTGAAGGTGATTGTCGCTAATTTCATGGCTGATGCAATGATGTTCTCTACAATTATGCTTTTGCGCAACAATTACTGGAAATCGAGTGCTGTGGTCCTGAGCTCGTTCACAGGACGAGGACGAGGCCTCCTGGATGGGTGAAGGGAATGTCTGTTTTTGACTCTGCTCTGTCCTAGTTTATCAAATATTTGAATTTATTTTCAACCCTTTAAAATCCTATTATACTCAATAAATGCTTGTCGTTCCTGGGAATTTAAATGTGTCAATCTTGTATTCTTTGTTTAGCTTCAGCAGCTAATAATGATTTTCTGCAACTTAGTGATGGTGCAGTATTATATTGCACTGTTTTCGTTCCTTTATTAATGTGAAAATGTTACTTAAGGTCCTCTACAGTCACGCACCCTCTACCTCCCGACCTTAATCTCTTTTTTTTAAAAAAATCATTAACGAAAGGATTAAATAGAATAGGTCTGTTTTGCACTTGTAGTTGTACATGTAGTTTGCCAGTTTTGATTGACTGCAATGTACATACAGTATTAAATACAGAAAGAATACCGCCAAAATAGACTAGTTACTTACTGCATGATAGAGTGAGTGCCATGTTCACAGAGGGATGCTACTCGATAGCCAGCCCAATGATGAAGAGGCAGATAACAAGGAAGGCAGAACTTTGGGGCATAATAACAAGGAACAGGGAAAATTAACGCTAAGAGCGCTTAGCATAAATTTTTTTAGCGCCCGCTATCGCTGGATAACATCACTTGGTTATCGCGTTATTAACAATGCTAACTGCCTATAAAATCCAGCAATAGCAGCATTTTGGGAGGTTATCGCTGGTAATGTAGCGATAAAACTACAAGGATAGGGATATCCTTGTTGATAGCCCATGGTGGATTTAGCCATGCAATCCACCTCTCAGTGGATTACATGGCTAAGTCTGAAAATTAGCAGACGTAAAAAAAGCAGCGTTAACCATTGTTAGCGCTGCTTTTTTGTCTCTAACAGGGTTAGCGTGAAGCTTGATAATAGGAGAAATGTCACTAAGCGACATTTCTCCTATTATTTTGCTCTGGTATGCCCACTCAGCATCTCATTAGAGATGCAAAGGGAAGGTAGTGAAAAAGGGTGCTAACATGCAATTTTGCATGTTAGCACCATTTTGTTGATAGGGCGATATTTTTATCTCTGCTTCTTTTGCTTTTAAAGCCAAAAAAGGGGAGGTAAAGCACTTGTTAATTTGCCCCTTTGTGCTGTACAACTGATTGACAGAGAGCGCCCCTTTGACTGCCATCTAATATTTATTTATGTAGCACTCACCACCTCATACGATGCGTTGTGGCGCTTTTCAATGAGTAGCATTCCACTCTGGAACCCACAAAGGATTAGTGGTGGATTAGTACTTTGAAATTTGAGGAACTTTGAGCGATGGATATGTGAGTCTGTTAGTTGGATCGAAAATAGGCCCAGAGAACAGAACTCTGTTTTCTAAGCCTGAATATTCTGCTGAGTTGCTTGTGTTCTTATGTTTGTCCTGACCAGCCATTTATAGCACTTTCAAGAGTGGATGTTGAATGAGTGGTTTTGAAGGAAGGAAGAAAATCACCCCCCAATGTTGCTTACTGATTAGTTTAGGATATATTGTATTATATTCAAGTATTTGTGAAGCAAACCATGCCTTGCACCTACCTCCCTAGTGGCTAACCCCAAAACTGTAGGGCCCTCCCGGCGGGTGTGCCACAGGTACTACCCTTGTGCAGCCAACTCCTATGTGTGAAGATTCTTGCCAAGCACAGCAGGGTCTGCTACAGGCCCTGGCCTGCTGCCAGGCGTAGCACCATACCCATTTTTGGCTATCTCGTTATATGTCCAATCCCTATATGTGCATGTCCTTCAGTCCTGCACAGCAGAGTTTTATCGCAAGGCCTATAGCCAGGCCATACTCCCAACCCACTGTGCAACTGCTGCTTATGGTCTATAATTGGTGCTTTTTTGTTTAATTCTTGTTTTGAGTTCACCCGGATCCGATGATGGGCTATGGACCCCGTATTACAAGTAACAGGACCAGGCCAGGGTCTACTGACCCACAGTAGCGGCTGACATCCACTGAGAAGGGGGGGCAAATGGGTGGTGGGTGGGGTGCACGCTGTCACGACACGCGCTACTTGTAAGGTGCAAATAAAGTAATAAAAGAAAACACTTACCTTACATGCTGGCAAGACATGTCTTCCGTCTCGCTCCAGAACACGTGCTCCTCCTCGCTCCATTCTGGTATTCAGCATGGGCCTAGTGCAACTCCCTTAACCATTCCTGGTGCTTCTCTCATGCTGCTAACCACCATGAGAGAAACGCCAGGACTGGAGGTAGATGCCTCTCTTGGCGCTCCCAGGTGCAATGGAGGCTTGTGTTTACTCTCAACCTTAGACAGCTGGGTTGAGTGGTTTTTAGTTCAAGTATCTTTAATGCTTATTTAAAAAGAAATACATTTGCAATACAATAGCAATACAGCAAATCAGAGTCAAATATATAATAACAAAGAATTTAAAAAAGGATTTCATGACAAAGAGCTATTAGACAGAGATAAAAGAATGTCAAAGTTATCCTATAAAAATGATCAGATAATATCATGATAAATCATAAATGTTGTAAATTCATCTAGTATTAAGTATAAAACCCAGGAGTGTGGAACAGATGGAGCATCTACATTTATTGCAACAAAGTCATGTGTTAATTGTATGACTCAATAGATAAGATACATCAGCAAGGGGAAAAGAGGTGAAAGAAGGAAAGAGAAAAAGAAAAAGAAAGAGAGAAAGAGGAAGAATATTATAGAAAAGGTAGAAGGATGAAACGGTGGGAAGAGACATCTACTACACCTCTAAGAAAATAAGTTAAGTGATGGATTCAAATGAATATTGAGCTAACAACCCCTGATTAGACAAATTCATATAGTTATCCAAAGACCGCCAAACATTACTAGCAGTTGTAGGTGAGTAATGCTTCTTTTCAACAAAAGTAGGAGCTCCACGAAGATATGAAACCCATGCCCACCAGGTATGATAAGACTGGAGATGAAAAGATTTCTATTCTGTGAGTATAATTTTGACAGCAATGGATAAGAGTAAATCTAAGAACTCCACATCCATATTGTCAAGAGGTAAAGGGGTATCTGTAGCCCATGAACCTAGCAAAATCATAGGTAAAGTTAGAACTATAGATGTATTAAAAATTAATGATAGATGTTTCTGTATCAGGCGCCAAAACAAATTTAACAATGTACATAAAAAAATCATATGGTGATGGGTGCCTGGTACTAAATTACAATTCCAAAAAAGATCACTATCACTTTACTTCAATTTATGTAAATGAGCAGGGGTTCAATGTAAGAGATTTAATGTAAAGAATTTAGATTGGATTAGTGAAGGAGCAGTTTTATTACGTAGGGTACTTTCCCAATCAGTTGCAAGGTATCTTGTGAAATATGTTTAAAAATCTAGTCTTTCAAATGGTGAGACCATTTGACATAAGTTATTGTAGAATGTGAAGGAAGTGGAGCGGATAAAAATGTATACATTTTAGTAGCGGTATGGCCCGAATGCACCCACATAGACAAAAGTGAGACAATAACCGGATCTGTAGAGGGGGTTATTTTAGAGAGTTTAACCTTTAGTTTAAAAAAAGAATAACAATCCATGTTGCTGAGATTATATTTCCCGGCTAGGAAAAAAAAAGAAGAGGATCATGATTAATATCATAGAGGTCTTTCACAAGTCTAATACCATTGGCAGCCCACGCAGTGCTAGAATCAGTGTCAGTAAGAAGTGTTGGATTAAACCATAAAGATGACCATCTTGATTAATTTTTTAGGTTTATACTATCTTATCAATATATTTTAACACACTAAGCATGTCTGATATAATACATTGAGAATGAGCTAAAACAAGTTTGGAGGCTGTGAGTAAGGAAGGAGTAGAAAAAGGAGCGCATAATACTCGTTCAATACGAATCCATTGACATATATGTGGGGAATCCGGTAAGAACCAAAGTGCACCTTGAGACTTCAAAAAGGAAATTTAGTATAGATTCCAATCCATATTATTACAGCCACCCATGACAGAAGGCTTCCTTGGGTATTTGTAAGCAAGTCTAGCTCTATTATCATTCCATAAGACTCTTGATGTGATTAACTCAATCTCATGAAAGAAAGCAGATGAAAGCTTTATAGGTAGCATTGAAGATAAAAAAATTAATGATCAGGGTTATGATCATTTTAAGAGTTTATAACTTGTCCCACCAGGAAATATATTTAGGAGACCAGGAGGACAAAAGATCCTTAACCTTAGTTATGATGTGGGATTCATTATAAGTGATGGTATCTGAAAGATCCTTACAGAACCAGATCCCTAGATATTTAATACGAGTAGATTGTTGTTTAAAACCTGAATCACAATGGATTAATCTGACACGGTTATGGTAGATTAATATTAGTTATGTAGCGACTCAGTATTTTGCCGGGTGGCAATGGCACCTCTTGGGTGTCTTTTGAAAGCCCTCACCCACCAACCTAGTTGGTGGCATGCTTCATCATCGGGCCCACCCAGTGACACCTAGCGTGTCCCGGGTGTGCTTCGACGCCTGATTACAGCGGAGCAGGTATGTCACTGTGTGTGCGGTGTGAGGTGCTAAGATAAGTGAAGTTAAAACGGCTTGGCAGGTGGTCCCTGGGGTGAGGATATTTTATTAAAAGGGCCTCTGCCAGCGGTTAAAAATAAGGCTGTGGGACGTTAGAGGCGGGTTACGACCTCCTACGTCCTTGAGTAGTCAACATGTTTCAGCCAGTGCCTTATGTTAATCTGGCTTTCATCAGGACAATAAATATGTGTGGGTTAAAATTAGGGGTTGTGTAGTGTAGTCTATGTGTCTACACGCCCGGTTCTGCGAAGGAGGCACAACAGGTCCCACGCTGGTGCTGGCCAGAAATCCTGGCTTCACCCTGCCACTTCAATAACCTTGGAGCTACCAACAAGCATTGAAAGCGTGATCTTGAGAAGGGAATCCCCCATCTCACAGCTAGATACACTTTAGGGCGTGTAGACACATAGACTACACTACACAACCCCTAATTTTAACCCACACATATTTATTGTCCTGATGAAAGCCAGATTAACATAAGGCAGAGGCCCTTTTAATAAAATATCCTCACCCCAGGGACCACCTGCCAAGCCGTTTTAACTTCACTTATCTTAGCACCTCACACCGCACACACAGTGACATACCTGCTCCGCTGTAATCAGGCGTCGAAGCACACCCGGGACACGCTAGGTGTCACTGGGTGGGCCCGATGATGAAGCATGCCACCAACTAGGTTGGTGGGTGAGGGCTTTCAAAAGACACCCAAGAGGTGCCATTGCCACCCGGCAAAATACTGAGTCGCTACATAACTAATATTAATCTACCATAACCGTGTCAGATTAATCCATTGTAGAGCTAGTCTCCTATTGATACCGATACATATAAACCGGGGATCTGGACTAGCTTTCTGGTCCTCTCTCTCCCTCTTGATTCTCGCCTAAAACCTGAATCACCCATGTGAGAAGGAAATCACAGAGCTTGGAGGCAACAAGTCAGTTAATTCTTTGTTGAGAGTGTACCCAGAACGTCAGAAAAACCACCAATAATTTTAGAGATAGAAGAGATCGCTGATACAATATCCTCTGAAAAAATAAAGAAGTCATCGGCGTAAGCAACCGTTTTAAGTGTATACGATCCAAATTGAAAAATGTTAATATCTGGGTTCAGATTAAGTAAGCGAAGAAGTGTGTCAATGGATAGGAGAAAAAGAAGGGGTGAGAGAGGGCACTCTTGTCTAGTACCAAAGTTATGGACTTCTAATACTGCTTGTAAAAAAGGCCAAGGAACTTGGTCAAAAGCCTTTTCAGTGTCAAGGGCAATCAGCGCCGTTGGTAATGAGGAAAAAATTGCTTTTTTCAAAATGTGACAGAAAGTCTGAATATTCTCTCTGGTAATCCTCCTATGACCTTCTAGACGTCTTGCTGAGATTTTGGTGAAGATTTTAGTTCCATGTTTAATAAAGAAATTGAACAAAGGTTTTTGGGATCGGGATGATCCTGACCTTCTTTTGGGATGACCACAATAGTAGCCTCAGCAGCTGTACCTGAAACCTTGCCAGAGAGAAGATAATTATCAAAAATCTTCTTAAGATATTTGACTATTGAAGAGGTAATTTTTTTATAGAAGGCAATATTTAACCCATCCAGTCCGGGAACTTTCCCTGAATGTGTAACCTTAATAACCTGAATAATCTCATCAGTATCAATTGTTTTTCTCAAATCAATCATATCAGCATGCAAAATAGTATTAGTAGGGAGAGAATTAAGAAACTGTTGGCAGGTACTCTTGGTACACTGAACCCGAGCTGTATATAGAGTTGCATAGTATTCCTGAAAGGCCCTAAGCATTTCTTGGGTGTGAAACTTTTTCGAGACGGTTTTATCAGTAATATGAGTAGCATTGGTATTCATATTCTGATATTTTAGAGTAGTAGCTAACAACTTACCAGCTCTATTCCGTAACAATAATTGATGGGATTTTTGAGTGTGCACTCCAATCTAAGTTCTCTTAGTGACTATAGAGTCAAAAGAATATATTAAATGTGTTATATCCTACAAGAGTTATTTGACATTAGTATGTCTATATAACTCCTCTTTCCGTTTAATGTCATCCCCCAAAGGCTGAAGAGATTTCCTAATGTCACTGTTCCTATTGGCCATTTTTTTTTGTAATAATGTGACCCCTTATAGTACATTTAATTGCATCCACTACTGGAGAATCCACCGAGGATTCATTATCTTTGAAAAAACTATTAATCTCATCATTAAGGTCTTTGACCTCTTCATTATCTTCTAAGATTTCTGTGTTTAGACGCCAACTACGAGAACCACTAGTATTCGTGTGAGATTGAGGATGGTAAAAGAGACTGCTGTGTAGTCAGAGACAACTATTGGATGAATCATAACATGTATAGTATGCTTTAAAAGAGAGGTGTCAACCAAAAGGTAATCAATACAAGAGAAACTACAATGTGGAGAGGAGGAAAACGTTAAGTCATTTCATAGGATTGTGTAATATCCTTGCATCTACAAGATGGTGAGACAAGCACATATTAAGCATGTGTTTGTGCGCCGTAGGAGGTCGAAATTTAAAAGCAGAGTGTCTATCCAAAATAGGATCAAGGAGAAGATTAAAATCAACCTCTAACAATTGTTCTTGAATTTTGTGGAATATCCGTGAGTTTTTTTATTTATTGCTCGCCAGAAAAGTTGCTCATCTATATTTGTAGCATATGCATTTATAATATATAGAACATCTGAACCATTAGATAGACGAGCAAGTAACCATCTACCATTGATATCATGTTCAGCTGTGAATATAGAGAAAACAGAGGTTTTAGAGATAAGGGTAATAAACCCATTCTTCTTCTCAGAAGCTTCGGAACATGTAACATTGAGTACCCAATCTTTCCTCATAAGAAGAGCCTCTTTAAAACCTATCTTAGTCTCTTGAAGTAGGACGACATCACCAGATAAACTCTAAAGGTAGTCTAAAATCGCTATTTGGCGTTGCAGCATGCGCAATGTAATTCGTTTTATTTATTTATTTCTTTACTTATCTCCGTTCAGCTGTATGCCGGAGTTTACTACCCCCCACCTTGCCCCTTCCCTGCCCCGCCCACAGCACTCCCATGAGGAGCAGCTACTGGAGCTGGGACTCCAGTATGGCATGCTCTTCCCAACATTCAAAGGGAGAATCCTGTGTGTCTGACACCCCTGTTGAGGCCTGAGAGTTCTGTAAGAGGCTCACCAAAGATCGCGGGAACACTCCTGTGAGCTCCCCGGTGCGGTCTTCCCCCGACATGCAGGCCACTAACAGTTCTGATCTCTTCCCAGCGGACAAAACCGATGTCACATCCTGCGCCCTGGCTGCCTTGGCATTGCCCCTTGCTTTCACCTTAGAAAGAGGACATTAGCTTGTGCCTCTCATTGGTTCCACTGTCCTGATGGCTGAGTTGGAATGTGATGCCCTCACAGAGACAACTCCCTGGTGATGGGAATTTTAGATCCACGAGACAACTGGCAGAATGAGTCCACCGTGGTGCCTTACCTGTGACTTTGTCATGCCCCCTAACACACACCTTTATTCCGCTTTATCATCAACTACATGTGTTTTGCAATGGGTACCAAATGTTGGTGTGTTACTAGCCTCTCGTGGTGGACACCAATATGTTATTCATACTAGTTAAGGTATTTTTATTGTTTTGTTTCTTGTTGGAATGTTCCTTGGTGCTGTTTTGTCTGGGATGGGTGGAAGGGTGGGGTTGTGGGCAAGAGAAGGATTTTGTTGTTGTTTTTAAATATGCACGATTTTCTAAAAATATATGTGATATTTCAACTTTTGGGTCCTACCTAAACACCTTTGAACATGCCTTTGGCTGAGTCCATGAAAGTTCTTGAGGTACACTTTCTGTCCTGGAACATCAGAGAAATGAATAACCCCACAAAGACAAGCAAGTGCTGCTATATTTGGTCAGGCATTGGGTTAAAATTGCGTTTTTACAAGAAACCCTCCTATCCCCGGCACCTCCCTGACTTACACCTCAACATGGGGTCCACATAGGCTCTTTTCAAATTACAGTTCTTACCCATGGAGTCTGTATCCTGAGCCACTGCTCTGTTCACTTCCTTCTCATTGAGAGCTACTCAGAAACTGAGGGGAGATATGCGGCCGTGGTCAGCCGACTGGCGGGCGAGTCAGTGCTACTGCTATATTTTTACACAACTAATGTGGACTCTTCCGAGTTCTTTCAAACTTTGACGGCACTCCTTGACAGGTACGGACCACATTATGATCAGGGTGACTTCAAATAATGCCTTAACCCAGGGCTGGACTCTTTGGCAGCAGCCCATGGTTAGCCCCGTACAGCATGCATTCTATGTGACACCTACATCTCACACTCCTTTAGGGATGCGTGGCGACACTGAAATACAAAGCTTCCAGATTACATTTTTTACTCTGCTCCACACAGTACTTGGTCATGTCTAGACTATTGTTTCCCCTCGCTTTCGATTCTCCCCGGGCTGGGCGATGTAGCGTGCCTTCCCGCATATTTTCAGATCATGCTCCGGTTCGTGTGGTTCTTAATGTCCCGCCTCTGGGCGGCGCTGTGAGGGTATAAAAGGGGATGTTGATGGACTGAGCATCTGAATCAATCCAACGCTCACACCCAGTCAAAAGATCTGGGTTTAATCAGGTGGTGATGGACGGAGATGCTCCGTCCATCGCCACCCCCTTTTGCACCGCTATGAGGGAATGGCACTTTCCCAGTCAGTCCCTACTAAGCATGGGCGGAAAATCCGTTTCGCTCGCGGATTTTGCGGATTTTCGGTAAATTCGCAATCCGCGAGATTCGCGAATCTCCCGCAAAATCCGCAAATCCGCGAGCAGCGGATTTTGCTCGCACTGCTCGCACTGTTCGCGTGAGTTCGCGGCTTCCCAGTACAACTTCGCGCCCCGCGAATAAGTGCAAAATTGCAGAAATACGATCTTAGCAAAACTGAAACTACTTACCAGGTTCAAAAGTTCAGGCTCATCATTAGTAGCCATTTCCTGTAGTGCTTCCTGAGGGGCCCCTCCAGAGTTCAGTTGCCAGTTGCAACTATTATGTGACCCTGCTCTGAACCTCAGAATAGTTACACATATGCCACAAAGGTCCTGAATTACAGCTAAGGGAGACAAGCAGGAGCCAGGCTGGAAGTTCAAATCCATTAATCAGCCCCTAATTCATTATTGTCAGTTGGGGCAGGGCAGGTGTTGTAACTAATTTTGCAACAATGAAAGCACTTAGCAAGTGCAAAAGATCACTAATCAGGAAGCACTAAGGAAGCAGGTGCCAGCTAAAAAAATATTCTGTGACACATTAATCAGCCCCAAATTAATTCAGGTCACTTGAGGCAGGGAAGGTGTGCTTGCGTTGCCACAATAATGTACACTGACTGGACAACCAGAGGGTGCTGTGATGAAACAGAGGGTGGCATAGGTGGGCCAGAGGGTGGCATGAGTAGTCAGAGAGTGGCAGTGGTGACAGAGAGTGGCAGTGATGAAGAAGAGTGTCCCAAACAGGCTGGACACGTAGAAACAACAAGTTCGCGAAACTTGCGACCCGACAGGTAAGTTCGCAATTTGCGAAATTGTACAAAACCCTCGCGAACTGGCAGAAACCCGCGCAAACACACAAAAAAAAAAAATCCGCAAATTCGCGAGAATTCGCGGATTTTGCGGATTGCGAGTTCGCAAATCCGCAAAATTCGCAAACGCGAGATTCGCAAAATTCGCCCATGCTTAGTCCCTACTGGACTCTTTTTTTTCCTTGGAACTCCGTACTGCCATCACAGTGTACTATGATCTCAATGACGACAAAGTGGCCATGCAGACCATCCTAAGTGAGGCCTTTACCCCAAAAATCTGTGGCATACCAATCTTGAAGCATGGCATGCGGTGATCCCTAGAGTGTGGAATTTTGATGCCGCAGTCCTGGGCTGATGGCAGAAGATGGGCTGCGTCTTTGAGTCATAGCCATTGAGGAATTGTAGACCGCAAGGTGCAATTTCTGGTGAAATACGCGAGTGCTAGTTGATTGGGTGAGGTAGAGCGCCCCGGCCGCACCCTGGTGTAACTTCTCCGCTCGCAGCAGGGCAGCAATTATATATCTGAACTTTCCTTGAGGACAGCACATGGTCCACAGATTGACCGGAGATCCTGGCAAAGCTCTATACTGAATCTCTGGAAGCAGGAGGGGTCCCCTCCATGTTATGAGAGGTAATCACAGTAATTCTGTTAAAGCCTGTCAAATACCAACAGCACTGACAATCATACAGACACTGTCACGTCTACATTTTGATGATAAAATTCTTGCGAAGGTATTGGCAAATAGATTAGCGATCCTTCTCAAAACCATTTTCTCCCCAATCCAGGCGAGGTTTGTCCCCCACCGCTTTACCTCTATAAATCTGCACACACTGTTCCCTGTGATCAATAGGATCTCTCTGGAGGTACCGCTAGTTGTGGCCATGCTTTGTGCAGAGAAGGCCTTTGATTCACTCAATTGGCTTTTTTCAGTGGGCAACACTGCAGAAGCTTGGGCTCCCACACGATTTCACATTCCTTATCCAGCTCATTTTACACCCAGTCAATGGCTCATATCTGCACCTATGGCACTCTTACTGCTCACGCTAGCCAGTAGTGATGAGACAAGGATGTCCCCTCTCCCCCCTTCTATTTATAATAGTGATGTACCCACTAGTTTGGCATTTGCAGGAGTAGAAAATTTGGCGTGGGTTACAGTTTGACAGAGGCCCGCTGCTACTATCGCTATAAGGGGATGACATGCTGCTTTTCCTCCGCCATCCTGCCACAAACCTGAGCACAGTATTGTGGGAAATTCAAAGATTTAGACTATGTTTGGGGCTCCAGATTAACTGGAATATGTCCAAACTCTTTCCATTGACAGAGGCAGCCCAACAGTCCATAGTGAATTCCCACTTCGTTATTGTACTGACATAGACAAATATTTGGGTGTCCATGTCCATCGTAACAAGGATCAGGTTCTTAGCCTTAACTATGGCCCAGCTGTGGACAAATTAACATTGCAAATTGAATGTTGGATTACACTGCTATCAATAGCGCATACATGCCAACATTTTAGGACAGGGAAGTGGGAGATTGTGAAACAGAAATCAGGAGAATGCAACTTCCCTATTAACTTCTATTGAAGTAAATGCAATTTCAGGTGGGAGACAGCAAGAAAAAACATTTCGGCTTGAAAATTCATGAGTCTCTCACCGGAATCGGGTCTGTTTGCATGAATGATAGCGGGGCTCATCGCAATAATTAAGATGATTGTCCTGCCTACATTTCTCTATTTGTTTCTCAGCATATCCATCCGTCTTACCAACGCCATCCTTGCCACCATGAGAGGGTTCCTGTTGCGACTGATCTGGGCCATTTATATCCCACGTATTGGGTGGCGCTCTTGCCCTACCATATGCAAGGGGTAGTTTTGGCTCGCCCCATTTCCATTTCTATTATTTTTTAGCCCAGTGCCAGTATGCATACCATTGGTTGCATGGGGATGCTATAATTCCTTACAACCGAATCGATAGGAACCTCGCCAGCTCCACACCCCTCAATGTCATTCTTCCACTTGGGCTACCCTTGGACCCTAGTGACATCAAGCCACTCTCCATCACCTGCTGGGCATTGTGCAGATTGCAGCGCCTCCTGGGAGTGGTGCACCTATAATCTCCTGCTCTGCCACTCATGGACAACCGATGTCTCCCACCCTATGGTAGACTACACTAACAAGCACACGCATTTTATATGCCTACGCCGCGCATACATGACACCTAAATTCCAGGCTAGGTTTGATCCTGCCCGCTCACTGACCTGCTCCAAACAGAGGAGCGGCTGATGCAGGTAAGTTCTGTGGAGCGGGGCAGGGTGCAATGGGAGGATGTTGAAAGGCGACTGAATAGGAGTTATTTATTTAATTTTCCCTGTTCCCCGTCGACATCCCCCCTTTCCCCGCCGCGCTAACATGCACCGGCCACTCCTGCCCAAACGTTATGCTACCGATCCGGGTTTTTTCTGCAGCTGGCATGTTTGTGCCCCATGTAGGTAGTTAATGGACATCTTTGCACACATCCTCAGATGGTGGACACAACGCTATCCCCGACCCTGTGCTAGTGCTGCTGGGTTACTTACATGATATCCCAAAGGTAATCTGAAGATTTGTTGCAATTGGACTCCTTCCCAGGAAGCGAGAGAATTCCATACATTGGGGAGCCACATAAGTCCCTACTATAGCAAACTGGCTCAAGAGTCTTGTCTTTTGTGACACGTCCAGCAAACTTTATGTACAGATGCAACAGCCCTTAGACACATATGTGCACCACTTTAACACGACTGACAGCGACTAATAAATACGGGTCAAAGTTCTCGGCATGTTATAGAAGTCGATAATTCCACATTTGCGCACTTGATCAATAGGCGCAACGTGTTAATACCTCACCTCTGGTACCACCATTGGCTGTCCCCACCTCCAGACGCTTCATACAGGGTACATGTACATCCTACCCACAGGCATCACACAGATAAGGACTAGGACTGTGTTGCTTTTTATGTTTTCACGTTCTACTGTATAAACATACAAGTTCTACTGTCTAATTGTTATTACAATTGTGATATGTACGAATTGTCAGCATACGTGATGTGCAACATTTATTGAAAATGACAAAGCTTTAAAAAGAAAACTAACATAACTAGGATTCCCTTAATTCAAATATAAATTCACTAATATGGATTTGACTCTTAATTCATGAACAAATTTGCTTAAGTACATTTCTAGCACCTTGATGGTCACTAAAATATAATAATATCTTTTAGTTTATAATGTCCAACGTTTAATATAAAGGTAGTAGACAAAGTAATCTGAAGAAACCAGACTGTTGATCTTGAGAAATGGTTCTGAATCATGGGGGTCATCTCAGCCTTTATGTGATAAAATTCTGTTCCATCATCTATCGACATCGCCCCTTTCCCCGCCGCGCTAACATGCACCGGCCACTCCTGCCCAAACGTCATGTTTTTCTGCACCTGGCATGTTTGTGCCCTATGTAGGTAGTTACTGGACTGACATCTTTGCACACATCCTCAGATGGTGGACACAACGCTACCCCCGACCCCATGGTAGTGCTGCTGGGTTACATGCATGATATCCCAAAGGTAATCTGAAGATTTGTTGCAATTGCACTCCTTCCCAGGAAGCGAGAGAATGCCATACATTGGGGAGTCACACAAGTCCCTACTATAGCAAACTGGCTCTCCTTGTGCAGGGTTTTGGCTACCAAAAGGGAATCCCACTAGCCCATTAAACTTAGATCCCTTCTATAGGACCTTCTAATAGTTCAACTGAGGTTTCTGTTTTGCAATTGAATTTTTTAATAGTGTGGGAATATGTGTTTCTCTAGCTCCCGATTGATAAGTTTGTCTTTGAATGCAAGTATATACGGGCAACATAATGGGACTTCTTTTGGCCACATATGATACTGCACCCTGCAACATGGCTAGGTGTAGAACCATTTGCTCAATAGGCGCACTGTGTTAATACCTCACCTCTGGTACCACCTTTGGCCGTCCCCACCTCCAGACGCTTCATACACGGTACATGTAAATCCAACCCACAGGCAACCCACAGAAAAGGACAAGGACTGTGTTCCATTTTATGTTTTCACATCCTACTGTATAAACATACAAGTACTACAGTCTGATTGTTACTACAATTGTGATATGTATGAATTGTCAAAAAACACAGTTGATGGACAGAATGCAGAACAATTTCTTACATTCAGCCCAGTACAAAGATCTGGGCCTAAATCCATCGTTTTTTTGCACTCCACACCACCCTAGGTCAGACAATGGCTATATGCAAATCAAGCTTGTTTCCGGTCCAGGGAAGACATGGCTTGGCAGTTCGGGCTGGACTGTTCCCATGAGGCACAGGGTCAGACTGATTTGCATATAGCCATGTCTGAGCTGGGGTGGCAGAGTGGGCTAAAGAACGGTGATGGATTAAACCCAGATCTTTTGACTGGGTGTGAGTGTTTGATTGATTCAGATGCTCCGTCCATCACCACCCCCTTTTGTACCGCTTTTGGCCGCCATAAGTGTGGCAGGGTATGCTCAGACGTGAGTCCTTTGCTCACTTTGCCACTGGATTCAAGCAAGCCGGGCTGAAGACGGCTGGAATGCCAGAAAACGGTCCTCAGAAGCATGTTTCTGGTCCAGGGAAGACATGGCTTGGCATTTCAGGCTGGACTGTTCCCATGAGGCACAGGGTCAGACTGATTTGCATATAGCCATGTCTGAACTGGGGTGGCAGATTGGGCTAAAGAACGGTGATGGATTAAACCCAGATCTTGTGACTGGGTGTGAGTGTTTGATTGATTCAGATGCTCCGTCCATCACCACCCCCTTTTGTACCGCTTTTGGCCGCCATAAGTGTGGCAGGGTATGCTCAGACGGTAGTCCCTTGCTCACTTTGCCACTGGATTCAAGCAAGCCGGGCTGAATACGGCTGGAATGCCAGAAACCGGTCCTCGGAAGCTTGTTTCTGGTCCAGGGAAGACATGGCTTGGCAGTTCGGGCTGGACTGTTCCCATGAGGCACAGGGTCAGACTGATTTTCATATAGCCATGTCTGAACTGGGGTGGCAGAGTGGGCTAAAGAACGGTGATGGATTAAACCCAGATCTATTGACTGGGTGTAGGTGTTTGATTGATTCAGATGCTCCGTCCATCACCACCCCCTTTTGTACCATGTACGAATTGTCAGCATACGTGATGTGCAAAATGTATTGAAAATGACAAAGCTTTAAAAAAAACTAACATACCTAGGATTGCCTTAATTCAAATATAAATCCACTAAAATGGATTTGACTCTTAATCCGTGAACAAATTTGCTTAAATATATTTCTAGCACCTTGATGGTCACTAAAATATAATAATATCTTTTAGTTTATAATATCCAACGTTTAATATAAAGGTAGTAGACAAAGTAATCTGAAGAAACCAGACTGTTGATCTTGAGAAATGGTTCTGAATCATGGGGGTCATCTCAGCCTTGATTTTATAAAATGATTTCTCCTTGTGCAGGGATTTGGCTACCAAAGGGAATCCCACCAGCCCATTAAACTTAGATCCCTTCTATAGGACCTTCTAATAGTTCAACTGAGGTTTCTGTTTTTCAGTTGAATTTTTTAATAGTTTGGGAATATATGTTTCTCTAGCTCCTGATTGATAGGTTTTGTCTTTGAATGCAAGTTTATACGGGCAACATAATGGGACCTCTTTTGGGCACATATGGTAGTGCACCCTGCAACATGGCTAGGTGAAGAAGTATTTGCAATGCAATAGGTCTCACATTTGTAAAAGTTAGTGCTGTAGGCGTTAAAAATTACAACGTGTCTTACTTTTACTTTTATAATTACTCAAATACAAACAAAAAAACAAAAGTAAAAAACATTGTCATGCGTCAAATCTATAATTATGGAAAAATCGCTGCGGAAGACTCAGCGGAAGACCCATTGCAAAGTTTGACTAGTCACCTTTCTGTTGCTTATTGCTATATTTGGGTGTCAAACAGGCACTAAAGAGGTGCAACTAATGCCCAGTGTTTATACGTTTAAAATTGACAAAATAATCGAGTCATACTATAAAAAAATGTGCCACATAATGCAGCAAAATTTGATTTTTCTTGCAGCATAATCCGCTCAACCCTGCAGCAAAATTCGGCCCTGCACTGTCGCATAATTTCAGTGGCCCTGCTCATACCACACAAGGCTTTCTACACTCCCCAGTTGGACAAGCATACCACCGACAATCAGGCTACTGATTCAGGGATAGGTTGTGGCCTAACCGCCAGAGCTGCAGGCTGTGCAGTCTAGGTAGCAGGTTCGAGCCTCGGCGGCGGCTTATCTTCCTGTGTTTCTGGCCAAATGACTTAATCTTCGCACGCCTACCATAAAATGAACGTGTCCTTTGTGTTACCTAACTAGTGCTCATGTAGAGCGCTCTGATACCTTCGGGTCTAGTTCGCCTACACAAATCTACACCAGTGCTTGAAATGGAAAAATGGAAGTGCAGGTACTCTGTAGCAGAGTACCTGCTTGTTTTTGAGAAGTGCCGGTACTGGACAAATAAAAGTATAGCATTTCTCTTGAGAAGTGCCGGTACTCCTCCACTCAAAATAAAAAAGTGCCGGTACTCCGTACCAGACAGTACCGGCCCATTTAAAGCGCAGATCTACACACAAATGGAAGAGCAGCATTTATACTTTCCACATCTGATCTTGAACCGCTGTATTCCATGTCAGTCGTGATGGTGCCACATGATTTAATTCTGGGAGGGATGCTGCTGCTTCTGGGACCAGTGACAGTGGTTTCCTACCCCCTCCGGATTACACGCCCTGCTAGAACATTCCAGTCTGAGAGGGTTCACGCGTCCATTTCAGCCGAAGAAACACGGGGATATTTGGGCTTACTGTGGGAATTAGATAAAGTGTTCCAATTTGTCCACGTAATTCCCCATTAATCATCCAATTTGTAATGTAGTATGTTGCCCCTCTCTGGAATTGTCGAGACCCGCGTTATCAGTAAGTCTGGGGTGGGAAATACCGGCTGTTTTTCATTGTCTCTGTCCACACACCTCTAAATTATGATACACCTTTATCCCCAGTGCTACGTGTAGCCCTCGTCTAGGAGCTACAATGACAGAAGGACACTGCAAGAAAATCAATTAAAAATCATTAAAATCCAGGTCCCATCCGGGCCCAACGGGCACTCTACCATTGTGGCCCTTGTGGGCTGAAAACCCTCATCGATAACGTCACATCGGTGCCAAAAGTGGGGGTTCAAATGGGCTTTGCCTGGGGCTCCTAATAACGTACGGCAATACTGACTGTCGATGAACTGCTAAATAAAGACTCATTAACCCTCAGTTCCGGATTCTGAAGCACGTGTGCCCTCCTTGAACTTTTCAACACTTTTCCATGTTCGCCAGTCACAGGCCAGGAGAGGCGCCTGCTGTCAGCGCCCATGTTGTCCCGCTGGTGGTTTCATTTTCATGCAGCATTAACTTTCAAGTGCCTTGCAGCAAAAGTGAAGGTGTTCGACGCCAACGGGAGTGCCTTGGCACTTACCTCACTGCCTCACCTGTAAAGGCACGCGCCTGGGTCGGCCATTCATGCTCATTGCTGGGTGTTTGGGAGGCTGACAGCCAGCTGTGCTGGCCACTGGGGTGACCTGTCGCCAGCATCGTTACCCTTGACCTCTGCGGCACAGCAGGCCTGCCACTGTTTCAGAGCTGTGTCATGCCTCCATTCAGAATTGCATATTCTGTAAACATTTTCTTTCTGTGCCTCAAAGCACAATGTCTGAATTTCGTACCAGTGTCTTTTTTTCCTTAAAGGTCAATCAATCATCACTTGTTAAGTGTGCTAATCACCCCTAGGGGTCTCCAGGCACTGCATGAGCTGGAGCTACTCGAACAGCCAGGTCTTTAGTCCATTACTGAAATCAGCCGGGGAGGTAGAGGTGTGGGAGGGGAGGGGAGGTCGTGCCAGGCTTTGACTGCGAGGTGGGAGAAGGAGCGTTCTCTGGATCGGATGCAGTGGCGGCCCGCATGGATTAAAGGTAGTGGGGCAGGGGCGAGAGGGGGAAAGGACGCAGGGTAAGCAGGCAGCAAACAAAAAGTACCTTCTCGCAGCTTCCTCTCCGCATCTCTCCACCATCGTCCTCCATCGCTGACCTGAACAACAGGAAGCACACCCACGCTTCCAGTCAGCCAATCACAATGCTGCCTTAGCAGCTTTGTGATTAATCTGAGCACCATGTTTCAGGGTGCTCATATGCTGACTGGGCGGCTGGGCATGTTCTCCATGCTGGCTGTAATGCAGGAAAACATGCAAAGTGCGCCAGACTGTTTTGAGCGGCCTGAGAGGGCCGGCCAAGCAGTCATTGCACACTTAGGATGGTGCTACCACTCCTCCCCTGTTGCCCTCACGCACAGCTGCCTCAGTAGGAGAAAATAAAATGATAGTACCGCTAGTTATTATTGTGAGAAGTTGGCCTGATATGTGGTGTTTCCAATTCTGGAACCACCTTGTATCAGCCCAAACAATCCCTTATGGTGTCTGGTTCTAAGTCAACCTTGTTAGACAAGCTATCCTAGGGGTAGCATGGACTAAGCAGCCTTAAAGGCTTAACTTAAGAGGTCGTGTTAAGCGAGCTGTTTTACCACATACAATCCTGTAATACCAAATGAAAGGACACCACACAAGTATATATTATAAAAATATATGTGTTTATTTCTAAAATAATCCCCAGTACTCTTTATGAGCAAAGGGGCACAAGCGTTAAATCAAAAGCACAGTATAACATACAAAGTTGCACAATTATGGATGAGGGCGGGTGGCCACTCAAACCATATATTTAAAAAGTGGTATAAGAGATACCAATCGAACAGTGGTTAGGCCTAGGGCCTAGGGAATTGCTGGGAGCAGTCTGGACTAGCAATGCTGAAGTCGGGAAAAGCCCGCGGGATTCGGGTGCAGCACGTAAAGTACGGCTTGCACCAATGCAATGTCAATGGTGCGTAAAAGTTACACAAAGAGAGTTTAAAGATACTTCCGCTGAACCTAGAGGAACAAAACTTAAGACACAGACCATAGAGGTGTGTACCAGTGTGGGAACACCGGCATTGCAATGTTACCTCACCCACAGGAAGCGAGTGCATAGGGTCGAAGTGCCGTCGGGTTTTGACACGCAGGCTCTTGGTGCTTGGAGCTGAAGATGCTGCAGGCGATGGGAAGCAGAAGTGTCCGGTGTGATCCAAGGGTGGATCGTAGTCGAGAAGTATCTGAAAGCAGAGGGGACAGAGTCTGGGTCACTCAGCAGTGACCAGGGTGGAACCGGGACGGAACCAGGCAATGTCGGGCGCAATCAGATGGTTGTCGAGGAGCTTCTCTCCGTTGTCACGTGGGCTCTGGGGCATCTGCGATGTCCAGGAGCAGGTCACGATCTGTCCCACGCAGGCTCTCGCCGTCAGCGCTGTCGGCTTAAAGATTGGAGCAAACAACACTTAGCAAAAGCAATCCACGCGGAACTGGGAGATTGCTTCTCACTCGGATCAGGAGGGTCAGAGCGGGGGCTCCTTTTCACAGAAGCTGGTGAAAATCTGGAGCAACCAGAAAAGCAGGTCGGTTTAAGGTTTTCGTCGGCCCAGGGCCACAAGCCAGCTGGCAAGTGACCGGGCCAACGCATCGAGCCAACACAAGCAGAAGGGCCCCACGCAGCACTCGTCGAGTGTGGAGGGTTGAGCTTCGGTGCAAGAGCAGCTCAGGGTTGGGGCTTCTCAAACCCCGGTGTACAGCTTCGAGGGTCACTTGTGGGCTGCACGGTCAGCGTCTCGTGGCCTTTTCAAGATGGCGTGCCCCACGCTTCCGGTCGCCTCCACGGGTCTCAGCTCTGCAGAGACTGTGGATCGGGCTGGAGGAAGGCAGGCAAGCTTGATCTTGTCGATCTCTGTCGCTCGAGTTCCGGCGGGAACTGCAACAAAGCAAGGGTCGAGGTGCTGCATGGTGCCTGTTTGCACAGGGTGGTCACTCCTTGACCACAAGGGAGATTCTTCAGTCTTCTACGTTGAGTAGGATGTCGAAGGGTCCAGAGTTTCGTTTCTTATGTTTCTTCAGGATAATCTGAGTTGCATTGGCACTGCTCCCACTCTTATTCGAATCTGGTGGGCTGGATTACCTGCTAGGTCCCCTCCTATGGGTGGGACCCAGGAAGGGGGTGGATACACCCCTTTCCTTTGATCCAGGCCGCGCTGGGACTGGGGCTGGTGTGCCCTAGAACCGGTTTGGCCGGATTATGCAAGGGGCAGCCTTGTGCTCCCCAGGCAGTGTCTGGTTTCTTTCAAACCTCCCTGCTACAATCCACTATCTCCTGTCTGGGGTGGTGTAACACCGCCCTGCGACAGGAAACCCTTTGTCCAGGCCCCCATCTGCTGAGTTTCGGTCAGCAGCAGGAGGTCAGACCTGTGTCTGTGGCAGAGGCATCCATTTTGTGGATCTGAGGCTCTTTTAAAATCAACCGCGTTTCAGCAAAGTAACATGTCTTCTCCCTCTAGAGGGGTGAAATGCTACTCCCGTCGCCAATAACTGGCGAGGGGGTAGTATTCCAATTCGTATGATACCTTACACGACATGTTTTGATAAAGCCAAACCAAAGTTGCTATATAACCGCGAGGATTATAAGGCACTTAATAGTATATGGTATGGCATTATCCCGGAACAGCTTAGGGAGTTGTTCCCGACAGCTGCAGACAGACTCAGCTCATGCCAGAGCTCCATCTCACATTAAACCACGCACTCTGCCTCCAGGATTGATAAGGCCTTCCATAGGAGTGACTCACAGGTTTATATGTGCCCAGATATAGGTTTAGATATAGGTATACTATATCTAAGCAAGGGGTGATTACACCCACTTGCCCCAGCTGAGTGATCAGCCAGTTGTGTCAATTTAAGAACCAGCCAGGGGTGGCAAAAGCTATGCTTCAGCCCCTGGTAGGCCTTGGTGGCACCTATGCCCTGAGCACCTGTAGTGCGTGGTACAGGGGCTGACAAGAAGTCCATTTCCAATTGTGGTATGTACCTAGGGTACATGGAATCCATTTTACAGAGAGAGCAGATAGCCTTGGGCCCTGATTAGCAGGGAACCAGGCCAACTAAGTCGAAAACCAGCTAAACACAGGAAAGAAATCTGGGGTAACCATAGTCAGGTAACCACCTTCCTACAATTATCTTTTTATGGTCTCTTTATTTCACTGCTAAAAAGCAGTGGGGTGACGCTTTTCCGCCTTAGCAGAGGAGCCTCTACTGGGGGACGTTGGCGCGGTCCAGGCAGGCAGACCACAGGTGTCTGGTGGGCTGGTGAAAGGTACAGGTTGCCTTACACATCTCCTCTCACGTGAAGATTTATATTAAAAACCTGTTTCTATCACCAGGTGCTCCTCAGAGTCTCTGCTTCCCACACCTGTAGGAAAGCATTAGTCTTTTGAGACAGATTTGTGCACAGCTTACCAGAAGTCTGCAGGCCGTTTCCGGCTAGCATCTATCATTATGGCCAGGAATGAATAAAACAGGTAGGTTGGAATTGTGAGGGTCGTTTACTAAGAGTAGCATGGGAGCTTGCACTGTGCTGTGCAGTTTTACACTGCACCTGCACACTTTGCATCGCATTGCACCACTTTAGGTCCCTTTGTACCGTGTCCAAAACCTCCGTGGTTTTCAGCGCAGTATAAAAATCCTCACTTATCAGCTGTGAGTTGCAATAGGCCTTAATCATTGTCAATTTCCAATTAATAACTTTTGACAAAGTGTGGATAAAATGTAGATTTCATCTGCAAAGTTTTAAAAACGTTACAAACTTTCCATGACGGGAGCAAAGTTTTGTAAACTTCGTTAAACCTTATCTGCAGGGAAATTTTTTGTAAAAACAACGGTTTTGCAGTAGATTTTTCCTGGGAACATTTGGGTGAGTACAGTCATTTTTTCTGGAAAATGCACTTAATGCAATTTATTTTGTGATTTTTTATTTAACGTGAAACTTTTGTGCAGTTGCCAAGCTTGTGATGTTTTCAGAGAAAACAATTTGCTCTCTGCGTTATGTATACAGTTACAAACCCAATTTGTAATTATTTATTTACTTAATAAAAGGTTATATAAAGTGCTGTGCATTCACTTTCAGTTACAATTGAGTAATGTATAGAATTTAGAGAGGGGGTTTATAGTTTTATCACCAGTAAGGGATCAGTAAGTCCAATGAGACATGCAGGCAGATCTGTCTGATTTTCTATGACGCCAACCTTTTCTCGCTGTTACAACAAACCTCATGGTCGGTCCCAAGCCTAGCTGTGAAAGGAGGAGGGTTATGCGTGGGGATAGCTACCCAACCATGTAAAAAATCCTAGTGACCGAAATATAGACCAAAAGACATCCTGGCCTTGGAGAAACAGGACTCTCCTTCACGGAGAGCTCTGACGCCTTGTGGTAAAAGCCAAAGATACCGGGAAACCACAAAGCCAATCTACTGGCTTTCGGCCAAGACTATCCCCATCGGGACATGGAATGTGAGTACCATGTATGAGACAGGCAAGACAACCCAATTAGCAGTGGAGATGGAAAAATACTACCTTGCCCTGTGTGGCAAGCGAGACTAGATGGAGACAGTCCGGACAGAAAAGACTGGCTCCAGGATGTTCTGACCGACTTTTTCGGCCCTCCTTTGAGGGAGAATGATTGAAGGTGACTCCAGCCTATTACCCTTCTAGTGCAGGGATTAGAACTATAAACAGGGCCTATTCATAAGGCACAGTAGTGCACTTTCGTACCCTTTTCCTTAGATCAGGGCTTATAAACTTAAGCTAGGGGATAGATTCATTAGTATTAGTAATAATCCGTTCTTTTGGAAGAGTGTTAGTATACCTTCTATGGAGTACTCGTGACTGCTGAGGTGTGATTCCGAGACGAGCCAAGGCACAGACGAGAAGGGAACCTAGATGACTGTTGAACCCCGACTTCGTGCTCACAAGGTGATCTCTGTCCTATAATGTACACATTCTAACCTTTCACTTTTCTTTGCAGGATATATGTTATAGTATAGTGCTGTGTTTGTAATCATTGTAATAAAATACCCCAGTTCTTAGTGAACCAACATGTGCGTTGTATTCTTGTTCAATCAGGGTAACCTGGTCTTCTAGTCAGACATCGTTTTCATGAACGGATGTAAATCCCGGTCAGGTAAGAGGTGACTGAATAATGAGGGAGAGAGGGACCATTTGATGATGAGAGCAGAAGGTACATGATTCAATTTGGCAAGTTGTGCTAATTCGTGTTATTGTAGTATCATCCCGAGTAGCCAATGAGAGATTCCTTCCAAAGGTATTCATAGGAGAGGGATCGTCGTTGGTAAGCGGCGTTAATGAGAGCACCAGGGGGGACACTGGTGTGTAGATCCACCAGATTGCGGATCGGGTTGTAAGTAAGAGAGCACTGGGAGGGATACCAGTGTCTAGGTCTGCCGGATTGTGGAGCGGATTAGGAGAAAGAGAGCACTGGGGCTGCAGCTCAGTGTGTAAGGCACACCGGATTGCGTGTCGAGTGAGCACTGATGGTGATCAGTGTGTAATGGTACATAATCAGAACTGCCCCAGGGTAGATTAGTCTGGGCCTAAGTGGCTGTGAGACTAGCTGGTATGAATGGGATATTGTAGAAAACCTATGCATGTGTATTGCTATTTTCCCCATCCTTAGGTACGAGATGTACATACATATATATATATATACCTATTGTAAATACGTTCTAAGAAGGGAGGTGATTACGTTCCGACTGGGTTGGAGGGGCTCTCAGGAGCTGATCCCATCTGGTTCGAGAATCCGGTCGTTACATCTGGCGTCACGAACTGTTTACAAAGCCTGTGTGCGCTGAATCGTTTTGATCTTGTTGGTTTGCGCTCGGCTCGTACGTGTTTTCTTTGTTGATTATTGTGTATATATTTTTTGTTTATCAAAATGTTTTCGCGTAAGTCGAAATCTACTTTCAAATTGCCTGTTGAAATTCCCGGCTGGGAATCAACGCCTTACGAGGCCTTAGCCCGTGAGTGGGCCGATTCTACTGGTTTGAGTGAGAATTGGACTTCCTCTTTGGAGCAGGCGGAGCCTCCTGATGTGGTTTCTTGCTTGCAAAAGGCTCCAGTAGTGAAGGGTTATGAGCTTCCTATTTTGGGACGCAGAGGTTGGATTGTGCTGACTGCATACAGAATGCTTCATGAGAAATTTGTAAAATTGCAGAAGCAATTTGTAGATATGGAGGAGAAGTTTGTTGAAGTGCAGAATGCGCATACTCTTTTGCGATGTCAAAATAAATTGCTTGCCGACAAACTTGAGACTTATCAGACTATAGCCGAAAGGGCTGCTGTTCGAATTGCTAAATACAAATATAGAAACCGTCGTGGTCGTGTTTGGAAACAGAAAGTGCGTTTGGTCGTGGCAAAAGCCGGACTGGATTGGAACCCCGACGAGTGGGATGGTAATATCTGGGACTCGAATGATTCTGGCTCCTCGGCTGAGGAGAGTGACAAGCGCGAGTCTTCTCGCTCTGGACGTGATTGTAAATCTGCTTCTTGTGACAAAGACGATGGTTCTAGCGACCGTGGTCGCTCTTCCCGTTCTGGTGACGTACCTACTCCTGATTGTTCCTCTAAATCTATGGATCGGGCTTCTTCGGAGGCTCGTCCGGAGGTTTCTGCACACCCGGTTTTTCGACGCAAATTACAAGAGGCTCCTGGTAATCCTAATGGTATTCATATGGATAGTATTGAAGATTTTACTCAACAGGAAGTTAGTGACATTTTGCAACGATTTCGACAACGGCCTGGTGAGGCTTTGCTTACGTGGATGGTGCGCCTTTATGAATTAGGTGCTGCAGGTATCATGTTAGATGCAGGTGATTGTTTACGTTTTTGCTCTTTGAGTTCTGATTCTACTGTACAAGATCATTTTCGAAATTTTAATGGTGTCAGCCAAATTAGTCTACTCCAGCTAGCGACTGATGGCTGTACTCACAAATACCCTACTGAGTCTGATTGGCCTGTCAATGACAAGCCGTGGTATACTTTGCGCGATGCGTCGCAGCGTTTGAAAGAGGAGGTGATGAAAACTGCGATTTTTCTCAGTACTGCTGACAGGTTGTTGGATGGCTTATTGACATCTTCTGTGCGGAATCGCATTACCCGTTCTTCCCCTGTTGCTTATAAGCAGGTTATGATGACTTTGTTAATTAATCAAACTGGCAATCCTTTGTCTATGGTGCTTGAATCTGTCCGTCAGCTTGGTGAGTTGGGTGACTGGTTTAAACCTGAGAGACAATCTCGACCGGAGGGTCGTACTGCTGGAGATTATAAATTCTCTAGACGTGATATGTTTCTTGCACTGTTGGCTGATGGTGTGAAAAGGGAAGACATTGACGGTGAACCTAATAATCGTTTATGGACATGTTTTGTAAGCGTGGTTTAAATCGAAAGGAGGGTGCCCATCGTGTACGTAAGAATGATTGTGATCGTGAACAGTGGTGGATTCTGACCGCCGTGATGAACGGCGCTATGAGCGAGATGTGTCCCCTCGTCGTGAAAAAGTAAGGGAGAGAGAGGGGGGAAAAGAAAGGGGGAGAGATGATCGTGTCTACAACAGATATAGAGATGAAAGGGATAAGTCCCCTGAGTTGAGGAGAAGGGAGGATCGACACAGGCTTTCCGATCGTAATTCACAGTACTATGGAGATGACAAAAATCCATTTCGTAATCGAGATGGATATGAACAGGATGTTTTAATACCTAAGAAACATGAGAGCATTTACCCTGATTTGTCCTGGTTGACAGAGCGCAGTAAAAATGACTAGGAAATAGGTCAAGCTCCAGTACGCAGGTGTGCTCACGAAGATAATAGACCCTATGTAGATATTGAAATTTTTGGGAAACATCGTAATATCCAAAGGGCCCGAGCATTGGTAGATACAGGAGCGGAGGCCACTCTAATTCATGGTAAATCAAAGAAATTCAAAGGCCAATTTTTCACAATTACTGGTTTAGGTGGAAAGGAGACTCCCGCAGTGCAAACTACACTTGAGATGAGAATAGGTAGAATTCCCCGAAGAGAATATTCTGTATTAGTTGTACCACTCTTGGAGTATATAATTGGAATTGATATTTTAAAAGGAATGACTTTGCATTTGGATGACGTTTGTTATCAATTTGGAACTAAACACTACATATCGTCCAGACCCGTACGGGTTGGCCGTTTACGAATGCCCCCCATAAAAATTCCCCAAGCTACAAAAGTGGTTTCTCAGAAACAATATCGTATTCCAGGTGGCCATGAAGAGATTAGTGCCACAATTCAGGATTTGGTTGACGCAGGAGTTATAACTCCGGTTACTTCTGCTTGGAATAATCCCGTTTGGCCCGTGCGCAAGAGCGATAATTCTTGGCGCATGACTGTTGATTATCGAGAACTGAACAAACACACACCCCCTTTAACTGTTGCAGTACCAGACATTATTACTTTAATTGAAAGAATTCAAAAGCATCCAGGTACATGGTATGCGTCCATTGATATTGCTAATGCTTTCTTTTCAATCCCGATTGCCCCCAAGTGTCAGGAACAATTCAGTTTTACATGGAATGGGCGTCAAATGACGTTTAGGAGTCTTCCTCAAGGTTATGTACATAGTCCTACGATCTGTCACCGGCTGGTGGCGGAGCATTTGTCCGTAGTAACTGTACACCCGCAAATTCAAGTGTGTCATTATATTGACGACATTTTAATTCAAGGTGAAACACAAGATCAAGTTCAGACTCAATTAGATCAAATCCTTGACTGCTTACGTGAAAAAGGTTGGGAAATGAATCCTGATAAGTTACAAGGTCCATCCCAAAATGTAAAGTTTTTAGGTATTAATTGGCATGAAGGTCACAGAGAGGTGATCCCGCAGGTTAAACGAAAAGTTTTAGATTTTGCAGTTCCGAGGAATAGAAAAGAAGCTCAGAGCTTCATTGGCTTGTTTGGTTTTTGGCGTCAACATATTCCCCATTTGAGTCAGATATTGGCTCCTTTATATCGAGTCACTCGCAAAAAGAATGCGTTTGAATGGGGTGAACCACAACAGAATGCATTTAATTTGGCAAAATAAGCGATTCAGTACGCCTTGGACCTGTGGCCTGTGGGCGAGGGTGATGTGGACTTGAATGTGTCCGTACAAGGTCTGTATGCAAATTGGAGTCTGTGGCAAAAGCAAGGCAGACAAAAAGTGCCGTTAGGTTTTTGGACTAAAAAGTTACCTGAGGCTGGTGAGCGTTATACACCTTTTGAGAAACAGTTGCTTGCATGTTATTGGGCTCTGGTGGATACCGAGCAATTGACTTTAGGTCATGATGTGATTTTGAGACCTGAAATTCCTATCATGCAGTGGGTTTTGAGTTCGCCGAAAACTCATCGAATTGGACATGCTCTAGAGGCGAGTGTGATTAAGTGGAAATGGTACATTCAGGACAGGGCACGTGTGGGTCCGAAAGGTGTGGCAGCATTACATGAGCAAGTGGCGCAGGCGCCATCGAATGAGACTGGGAGTGATTGCTCCGTACCTGTAGTACAGGAATCTCCTGTAAAGTGGGGTAAGCCATTTGATGATTTGTCCGCGGAGGACAGAAAACATGTGTGGTTTACGGATGGTTCAGCGAGGTTCATTGGAGAGAAACGGCATTGGAAGGCAGTGTCCTATAATCCTATCACACAAAAGTTGCTGAGTACAACTGGTGAAGGAAAGAGTAGTCAATATGCTGAATTATATGCAGTTTACCAAGTTTTGAAACAGGAACTACCTGGCACATGTCATATTTTCACTGATTCCTGGTCCACAGCTAATGGACTGGTGGTATGGTTACCAACTTGGCATTCTCATAATTGGGAATTGCATTCAAAAGAATTGTGGGGAAAAGAATTATGGCAAGAAATCTGGGAAATGCTCCCACAGAGTACTGTGACAATCTTTCATGTGGATGCTCATACCCCGATAGACTCCCTTGGCAAATTCTTTCATAACATTGCAGATGAGAAATCTAAAATTGCTGAGGCAGTGGTGGACATGCAAGATTCTGATTTGACGGGATTGGCGAAATGGGCCCACCAGAAAGCAGGACATTTTGGAGAGAGAGCCACTAGCAGGTGGGCCGCCGATCGAGGAATTTATATTCCTTTAAATTACATTAAAGATGCTATTCTGCATTGTCCCATCTGTCAACATTCCAGACAACGAAAAGTACCACAAATTGTTAAAGGTCATTTACATCGAGGAAAATTGCCCGCTCAAATTTGGCAGATTGATTATATTGGCCCACTCCCTATGAGCAAGAATTGTCAATATGTTTGTACAATTGTCGACACTTACAGTGGCCTTTTGGTGGCCTTTCCCTGCAAACAAGCTACCCAAGTAAATACCATTAAAACATTGGAA
The DNA here is from genome assembly GCF_964263255.1 of Lissotriton vulgaris. NCBI lineage: Eukaryota > Metazoa > Chordata > Amphibia > Caudata > Salamandridae > Lissotriton > Lissotriton vulgaris. The sequence continues at coordinate 173,733,668 of NC_141688.1, forward strand.
TTAATCATATTATATTATGGTATTCCATTTCAAATTCAATCTGACAATGCATCCCACTTTCGTGGAAGATTGGTACAGGAATTTTGTGCGGAAAACAGTATAGAATGGGTGTTTCACATTCCTTATTATCCACAGGCATCAGGCCTTATTGAAAGAATGAATGGTTTACTTAAAGAACAGTTGCGAAAGTTAACTGACAACAAGTACAAAAATTGGAGGGATTACTTATTTCAAGCATTGTTAATTCTGAATAATCGTCCCTTGTTACATGCTGAATCTCCTTTGATGCGTTTGTTTCCTCCAAATGTTGATGCGAAACCCAACACCATTGGCAATTCTGTAATGTACTGGGAAATTTCCCCCGGAGCTTTGGCTCCATGCAGAGCAACCCCAGGTTCCGCAGGCTTGGACCTGCATGCCATGAATGACACTGTACTTAAGAGTAAAGATCGAATCATTGTCGAGACAGGCATTGGTGTCTGTATACCGTCTGGAAGTTTTGGACTGATTGCCCCTAGATCGGGCCTTGCCTTAAAAGGTGTTCAAGTACTCGGAGGAGTGATTGACAGTGATTATCAGGGAGAGATTAAGGTCCTCCTGCTGAACAGCAGTGAGGTTGATTTATCAATTCAAAAGACTGACCGAGTTGCCCAATTGCTAATTATGCCTGTTTTCAGTGGTGAGATTCAGAAAGGCACTGCCCCAACATTGCTAACTGTACGAGGACAAAAAGGTTTTGGCTCAACGGAATACACCTGGAGCGAGAATATGGGTGCAATCGCCTAAAAATCCCCCTGAACAAGCTGAAGTCATTGCAACCGGTCATGACAATACCATATTGGTAATGAGACCAGGGAAAGATAGCTGGGAAGCTGTCCCGGCTGACAAATGTTACCTACGAGAATGAATAATGCCTGTATTTGATGTTCTTTCAGATCATTCTCTGGACTGCTGCTGCAGGATGTGCCGGCGTTGGACTCCTTTTAGTCTGCTACGTCGGGAGAGGAGGGAACCCACAGACTTTGGTTGATTCGAGAACCCGAGTACCGCGTTCCTTCGCTGCGTGGGATTCATCATCAAACTTTTGGACAACCCTGGCCAAACGAGTTACTAATTCTCCGCATTTTTGCCTGACACCCATGCGCTCAGTAACTGACATTTTAGCAACCTGTTTGGTTGCTGTCCCTGCCTCAGTGGAAACTGTAAAGCATATTTTCAATATATCAAATGCCCGACCCAATGTTATTCTGGGCGATTTCGCGGCCCATGAATTCTGTCCCTTATGTACTATTCTCTCGGAGTCTATTCCCCCAATTCATTCTCAGATTACTACGTATAATATCACGCAGGGTGACTTATGCTTTTTCTTGACTTGTGATCCTAATGCAATTACTGAATGTGTAAAGTTAAAACTAAGAGCCGCCACTTCTTTTTCGGCTCATGAACGATTGCTGTGCTCACGAAGACCCCCAAAATCATGTGTTTCTGTTAAAAATAACATGACCTGTAAAAGTATAGTAGTTGCTCCTAGCCATTACCGTACAATGCTGTTACCTTCTGGTTGGTTGTTCTCATGCGGCAACACCTCTTGGCCCTATATTCCTGCAAATATTTCCGGAGGGCCATGTGCCATCACTAGACTGAGTTTGTTAATGTTTTCCTCACATCCCAATACCTATTCCCGTGTAGTTCGTGATGCTATGATGTTACATGAGGACTGTGATTCTTCCCTACATCTTTATTCTAAATCGGAATACCTTAGTTTAGCTATTTCCATTATTGGTGTCCCAGCATTGGCTGTTTATAACGCCAAATCAATTGGGAAAATGGGCTGTTGGATGGTAAAATCGATTAACCAAACCTCTACCATTTTATCTGATATGCTATTAGATGCCCAGGGTGAACGCAGAGCAATTCTGCAGAACCGTGCAGCTATCGACTATCTTTTGTTAAAGCATGGACACAACTGTTCTGATTTTGAAGGTCTTTGCTGTTTCAATTTGTCGGACCATACTAAATCAATCCAGTCCCATATTGACAAACTCCATGACTTGACTGCAGAGGTTAGAAAACATATTGATCAGGGTTGGTTTGACTGGTGCTTCAATTGGTTACCTGACTTACATTCCCTACGACAGATATTAGGGGGTATTATGATTTCTATTTGTATTTTAGTAGCTATTTGCTGCTTTATTCAGTGCATTCCTTCTCTACTCCAATACTGTAGATTTGGCAAGAGGAATAGATCAGTTAGTTTTGTTTCCTATTATTCTTCCACGGATGTTAGTTCCATATAGAGAATGATTAATAGACTGGAGTCAAGGGTGAAGTGTTCTGACCGACTTTTTCGGCCCTCCTTTGAGGGAGAATGATTGAAGGTGACTCCAGCCTATTACCCTTCTAGTGCAGGGATTAGAACTATAAACAGGGCCTATTCATAAGGCACAGTAGTGCACTTTTGTACCCTTTTCCTTAGATCAGGGCTTATAAACTTAAGCTAGGGGATAGATTCATTAGTATTAGTAATAATCCGTCCTTTTGCAAGAGTGTTAGTATACCTTCTATGGAGTTATGCTTATTTCGGGCCTTGTAGGCCTCAAACGGGAGATACTCCATCTTGCTTTCTGCCCCGGCAGCTTGAGATGCTTCTAGGCCAAGTGTAATGTTTTAGTTACGAAGTGTTGTTCGCTTGGAGAGAACCGGCTCAGGCTGGCCCTTATCGAAAGACTGTATTTTTCTCCATCCGAAGACACAACATCAGGCCGGCCGGCTGGGAACGTGTCCTTGGTACGGGGAGGTACAAGAATTTGGTGGGCGGCAGGTTACTGGCCGTAACTTTCCATGAAAGGACAAGCTTCCATATTAGCGAAAGTGTTAGGTAGTGAGTCAGTCAGTCTGTAGGCGGCAGCTAGCCGTTAGCATCAATGCCATTAATTATTTCCAGGCAGACAGTCACCATCTTGAAGTCCGAGAAAGATCATGAAGCTGCTACTCTCTGAGAAAGATTGAAGGAGAAGGAGAAGTAGCGCAGAGCGATTGGAGATAGAGAGAGACAGCAGCTAATAAAGAGGAAGGTTCCAGTGACTTGGAGGAAAGTAGAGACGACAGAGCATAGCGGTGCAGACGTGTACTCGTGACTGCTGAGGTGTGATTCCGAGACGAGCCAAGGCACAGACGAGAAGGGAACCTAGATGACTGTTGAACCCCGACTTCGTGCTCACAAGGTGATCTCTGTCCTATAATGTGCACATTCTAACCTTTCACTTTTCTTTGCAGGATATATGTTATAGTATAGTGCTGTGTTTGTAATCATTGTAATAAAATACCCCAGTTCTTAGTGAACCAACATGTGCGTTGTATTCTTGTTCAATCAGGGTAACCTGGTCTTCTAGTCAGACATCGTTTTCATGAACGGATGTAAATCCCGGTCAGGTAAGAGGTGACTGAATAATGAGGGAGAGAGGGACCATTTGATGCTGAGAGCAGAAGGTACATGATTCAATTTGGCAAGTTGTGCTAATTCCTGTTATTGTAGTATCATCCCGAGTAGCCAATGAGAGATTCCTTCCAAAGGTATTCATAGGAGAGTGATCGTCGTTGGTAAGCTGCGTTAATGAGAGCACCAGGGGGGACACTGGTGTGTAGATCCGCCGGATTGCGGATCGGGTTGTAAGTAAGAGAGCACTGGGAGGGTTACCAGTGTCTAGGTCCGCCGGATTGTGGACCCGGATTAGGAGAAAGAGAGCACTGGGGCTGCCGCTCAGTGTGTAAGGCACGCCGGATTGCGTGCCGAGTGAGCACTGATGGTGATCAGTGTGTAATGGTACATAATCAGAACTGCCCCAGGGTAGATTAGTCTGGGCCTAAGTGGCCGTGAGACTAGCTGGTATGAATGGGATATTGTAGAAAACCTATGCATGTGTATTGCTATTTTCCCCATCCTTAGGTACGAGATGTACATACATATATATATATATACCTATTGTAAATACGTTCTAAGGAGGGAGGTGATTACGTTCCGACTGGGCTGGAGGGGCTCTCAGGAGCTGATCCCATCTGGTTCGAGAATCCGGTCGTTACACAGGAGTAAGGCTGCTGTATTCTGGACATGAGGAAAAAAGCACTCCACATACTCAGCGGCCAGCAGTGGACAGAGCTCTGACTGGATGAGAAGCCCACAGTCTCAGTATCATTACAGCAACCTTACACACAAAGATAAAGAGGATCAACAGGAATGTTACCCATGCTATGGAACTAGAAATGACAGCAAAGAATAAGACAAAGAACAGTTTTACACTAGACTCCAGTCCATCCTGATTAAAAAAAATTGAGTGAGACAACCCCGTACTGATGGGGGAACTCAATGCCTAGAGTGGTAGTGACAACACTGGGTACGTAGAAGTTATGGGCAACCATAGTCTTGGCTGCATGAGTAAGATTGGTGAAAGGATTTCACTTCTCTGTGCCCTGAACAGACTGGCAGTAGTATATTCTCACACTAGAGAATAGACAAGGCAAAGTGGGTGTCACCCGACTATTCAAAGGAGAATCAGATCGACCATGTCTGCATTGCCAAGAAGATCCGTAAGTTCCTGTAGGATGTGAGAGTGATGAAAGGAGCTGAAGAAAGCATAGATGGAAACAAAAAACCAACACCAGTGATATAACACCACCCTCCACAAAGATGAACCGAAACTGAGTGAATACTCAGTCACCCTCAGTAACACGTTTCAAGTCCGCAAAGAACTAGAGGATCACAGACACCAAGTTGAAAGACAGTGGGGAAAGATAAAAGGAACAGTAACAGAAACCTGCCAGGAGAGACTGGGTCTCAAGAAACACAAGCATAAAGAATGGATCTCCACCGAGACTCTCCACATAATGCAAGAGAGTAGGGAAAAGAAAGCGGCATTCAACACTGGTCAAAGAGCAGAAAAAGCAAAAGCTCAAGACGAATACACCAAAACCAACAAGAAAGCAAAGAGAAGCTTAAGAGCAGAGAAGTGAAGATTCATCGATTTGTCTAACAACAGAAGCCCAGAAAAGCAGCAAGCCATGGAATCTTGAAAGAACTTTCTGGCAGATACAGCAAGCCAGAAAGACCTGTTAAAGACAAAGCTGGGAAGACAATCATAAGTAACAGAGGCCAACAGTGAAGATGGGTGGAGCACTTTGAAATAAAAGACACAAATGATGAACGAATGCAGAAGAAATCAAAACATTCGCCCCTAGTCAAGAGATCTGGGTTAAATTCATCATTCTTTTGCTTACCATGCCACTCCAGTTTAGATCTGGCCATATGAAAATCAGTCTTGACCCTGTGCCTTATGGGAACAGTCCAGCCTGAATTGCCAAGCCGGTTTCCAGTCCAGGGAGGACCTGGTTTAGCATTTCGGGCTGGACTGTTCCCATTGGGCACAGGGTCAAGACTGATTTGCATATGGCTGGGTTCAAACTGGAATGGCATGGGGAGCAAAGAAAATGATGGATTTAGGCCCAGATCTCTGTACTGGGGTGAATGTAAGACATTGCTCGGCATTCTGTCCATCAATTAAAGCAGGGGGGCACAGACACCAAAGTTAAGGCAAGAATTGGCAAAGTAAGGGTTGCTTTCAATTACCTAAGAAGATCTGGAGCTTCAAGGACCTAACACTGCAAACCAAGTGAAGGCTTTTTAACACTATCAGAAATGTGGTCCTTCTCAATTTTCAAGTTTATTTATTTATGATAACGGAACTCAATTGAGGTCCACATAATAATTCAAACAAACAATAAAAGACAATACCGTAAAAGAATACATGATATCAGTCTGTCAATATAACGGCAAAAAGCATTTAAAATAATGAAACAATTTAAAACAAAACATTTCATTTAGAGGATTAAACATTGCTTCAATAAAATCGGAGGCTGTAAGGATACCCATTTGGAAACACATAGATCTTAACCATTTATGTCTAAATACCATAAGTGCCGGACAGACAAAAATGACATGATACACGTCCTGGGGAGCGGAATTACAAAAATCGCAAATATCAGAACAGCCGTACCACTTAGAGAAAAGACAGTTCAGGGGGAGTAAATTATGCCTTAGCAAAAGGGTAAATCGACAAACTCCATGAGGTAGATTCCAGAAGATGTATGGCTGGAATTTTTTTATTGGACAAAAACTACTGATAGGGAACATTCCTCTCTTCAATTTACATGCCCCTCTATCTACTCTATAACCCAACTCCCAGGAAGCCGACTTTAAAACCGACTTTAGTTGGGCCGCGGACAGAGAAAAAAGACCCAATTCATCCAACTGTAATAATGTGACTGCATGTCGAAAATTCCTTACAATTAAAGAATAAGCATTAAAAGTACCCAACAGCTCATTTTTTATGAGATACCTCAGCGTACCCGGCATTCCTTTAGCCATGTTAAAAACCCAACGCACCACACTCGCAACTGCCTGAGCCCAAGAACTACGCAAACCGAATTCCTGTCTCAGAGAGGACGTGGAATTCGCAGTACTTACAGAGATGAGGGTACGTAATATTTTCCCTTCAGTAGAATCCAAAAATTTCCAACCTATCATATCTACTGTTTCTAATCCATACATAAGAGATGCGGGGATTTTTGCTCGATATACCTCGAGCAATATAGAGAAGTGCCTTCTACCTGTCGCCTTATAAAGAGAAACAAGGCTCTTCCCTTGCGCAAGAGCTTTCCTTCTATTGTACTCGATATATGCTGTGTCACTTAAACTACTCATGACAATCTTTCCAAGGAAAGGATAAGATTTGACCACTTCTAGTCTTTCACCCCCAACAGACCAGAAGTAATTGTCATATTTGGATTTTTTCCTTCCCCGGAAACACATTATTTTGCTTTTAGAAGTATTTATTTTTAAGAAATGGGCCTCAGCATAGGTGTTCAAGGCATGTAGGCGACCATTCACACCCTTTGGAGTAAGGTCCAAAATTAAAATATCATCCGCGTACATTAAGCACACTATTGGAGTTCCCCCTAAAATTGGAGCAATACCATTACTAGATTACCAGCTATGTATAAAGAGAACAGCAGAGGAGCCAATAAGCAACCCTGCTTAAGTCCGTTAATCGTGGGAATAACCCTAGATAGTCCTCTCTCACCTCCCATTAATACTCTACACCAAGTATCTGTATGCAGAGCAATAATTAACCTTAACAAACTAATGGGCATCCCTAGATCAAATAACTTACTCCACAACAAAGATCTATCCACCTTATCAAAAGCCGTGGAGAAGTCAATAAAAGCACCGTATATACCTCCTCCACGAACAATGACATATTTTTCTGTCAAAACCTGGAGAGCGGTAAGATTGTCTAGGGTACCATGTTGCTTCCGAAAGCCAGTCTGCTTAAGTGGTAATATTTCTAGCAAAGATACCCAGTCATTTAGAAAATTAAGTAAGCATTTAGCAAAGACCTTGCCAATGGCATGTATGAGGGCAATTTGTCTGTAATTTTGAGGTAAATCTCTTGCCCCCTTTTTAAAGAGAGGAACCAATATACTCCCTTTCCATGAATGCGGGACAATGCCTTTGGTAAAGCAGAATTTAAAGACTATGGGTTTTTAGCACCGAAATAGGGATTTCGTCTGGACCCATTGCACCAGATGAGCGTAGACCCATAATGGCGGAAACAATTTCCAATTCGGATGGGGGACCATAGGGTAACAAATCTTCCTGTAGCTTATCGGAGTCAAACATCACTTCATTGCCACTGTATAAATGCAGAATAAAATCGACCCAAGATTGCTCGTTTATGGATATCGGTAAGGGTCTAGATCTTAGCCCGCATCCTTCTCCAATTAATGAACAAAAGGTCTTAGCCTGCCCACTTCTGGATGCTTCACGGAGTTTAACCCATAAGGCATCTGCTTTCTCACGTTTTAGTCTGGCCTTTATCCTATTTCTCCTTCTTATCAAGAGAGATATTCTTTGATTACGTTCGGGAATAAAGAGGAGGTACTGATCCCTAACCAGTTTATTTATTTCAATGTTTAAATAGCGAAGGTCAGAGGGGATTTTTGGAGTTATCTTCCTAGGGGGAGACTTTTTTACTTTAGATTGTAAGGTATGTAAAAAGGAAGCAAAACATAATAGTTCACTCCCTATTTTACTTTAGATTGTAAGGTATGTAAAAAGGAAGCAAAACATAATAGTTCACTCCCTTCCCATAGGAGTAAGTTCTCTACAGTGTATTCCAATATGCTAACCAAGTTTTTGATAATCCTTGGGTTCCAATACCATTTCCCTTTTCTATTAAAGTTCAATAAGTCATTTCCAATTTTCCATGAATCCCTTTGAAATGGTGTTACATTTAATTTGACGGACAAAACATTATGATCACTGAGATCAGTGATAAGTACAGTCAAATCCTTCAGAGAACTAAAGAAAGAGCTATCTACTATCATGTAATCAAGGATCGAGCCGCCATTGCTTGATTTATGGGTACAATGAGCAGGGCTATCCGAAGGAAGCCTTCCATTAATTATAATACAATCTACTCCGGATAGACTTTCCAAGATTAGTTTCCCTCTTTTATTAGTTTTAATGTTCTCTGGAAATACGGCTTTTTGTATCAGGAGTGATTCCTCCTTTAGCTTATTCCTGAATAAATCCAGGGCACTATTGGATATTTTGCCATTTAGGTCTCCTAATAATAAAATATGAGGAGGAGACATAGATTCCTGAAGGTTTTGTATGAAAGAGCAAATCGACTTTATACCGGCGTTATAACATACATCTGGAGAAAAGTAGGCATTTATTAGCACAAATGAGTTCTGAGGGGCATCTATTGCTAGATTTGTTATAGTTATTGCCTGAAATAATTTATTCGGATCCAAATAATGGGAATAATTCCAATTAATTTTATTGGACAGTAAACAGGCTAGTCCTCCCTTTGCTTGCCCTCTCGTAGAAGGGGTGGCACTACCCTCTAATACATAGAAATCTTTTTTCACCGGGAAATTTCCCCACCAACCAAGTTTCCTGCAAGCAGATCACATCTGCCTCTAAAGATTGCAAAAATAACCACTTTTCTGGACTCTGCGATAATCCAGCGATATTCCACGATATTATTTTTAAATCAACGTTAAAAAAGGGAATTCATTCTGGGTGTGAAACCAGATTTGTTTGATAGAATAGCGGGTAACCAACTCCACTCCAAATCGGCGTCCTTTACCATAGTTTGTTTTATAGGCTGAGGATTATTTATGATCACCTGTCGCTCATTTTTTATTATACATATTTGTAATTCCTCAGGCACTACAGAGGACCCCTCTGAGGGACCGGAATTTGTTCCCTGAAAAGATAACATTTTTTGGGATCTTCGACTTCCTATTTTGACCGGAGAGAAAGGATCAACGTCAATCCCCCGTATTTGAAATTCCTCGGCCCATTGTAGGACATAATTTGTTATCAATTTGGAGTAGAATTTTACCCGTGCAATCTTTCCTCTCTCTGTATTAATTAGTGTTATTACGTCTAGGTATGCAGATTGGATTAGTTTTAGGCTCTCTATTTCCCGAAAACAATTAACCAATACAGATCTATTTAGAATAAGATCTGGATCAAAGAGAGGTATGAAGTCCAAAAAGAGAGTATCCACATTTTCTCTCTTCTTAGGCTCCATCTTAGATTCATACTCAGTTGCAACCACATCTGAAAAAGAAATGGCCAAAGGATTAAGAGTTAATTTTAATTTTGGATCAATAATTGGTTTTGAATGTAGATCATTCACCATTTTGATCTGCTCATCACTACATGGCTGGCTTGGGTGAATTAGAGGTTCATGTTGTGACTCTGTGGGGACCAACTTTGTTGTACCCACTGGGTCATGCAACGAATTAGATTCAGAGACCTCCAGATTAGAATTTTCCAAAGAGGGATCTAAATCACATTCAAAGGTGATTTTCCTTTGCCTTTTTTTTATAGAATCTACGGTGTGGTTTTCTTTTTTTGCTCTTTGTTTTTTTGGTACTGCTGTTACAGGTTTTTTCTCCTGTAACGGAGAAACCTTATTCAAAGGCATAGTAGGTGTTGATGTTTCTTTGTTTGTTTGGGGAATAAAAATAGGAAAGATGGATCCTAGTCGAATTATCATCTGAAATGGTCAAAGCCTCAATCTCTTGGTCAATAAATGCCACACAATTACCATTAATCGGATTCACATTCCTATTTACGGGAGATTCGGAAATAACCACTGTGTGAGTGTTAATTATAACCAGAGGATCTAAAACAGTGGCAGAAAGGGGTACCTCCAAATTTGTTTTAATGCTCATTTCCTCATTTACTTCCTTACTAGGATTTTTTGTGGGAGTCGCTATTTTTGGAGGTGTAACAACTTCTGATCCTTCTTTATGACTCAGTAGCGCTTTTAAAATCAGGTTTACTGTATCAAATACATTATCCGACCCACTAACTAATTTTTCCAGAAGCTGTAGGATAGACGAGATAAGCTGCTCTAGAGAGGTCAAGGATTTAGATATTAAGTTATCATCACGTTGGTAAAAGTTAGGGGGATCTTTAATTCGTATGTGAACGGGGCTAGGGAAAGAGTTCACTTGAGAGATGGAAAACTCAGAATTTTTAGAGAGAGTGCTACTAAAAAGATGTAACCTAGGGGTTGCTACAATATCTTGTGTAATGATAGTGTTCTGCACTTTGATTAATCGTTTCTGAGACTAAGTTTATATCGGGTAAAGTAAAATCCTCTGGCAGAAAATTTAAAGAAGGAGATGTATCAAGATGAATTTTTTGGTCAGCCTTAAGAGGAAGAGGGAAATTATCTACTACAGCCGCGGCAAAAGGCGCAGAGATGTTACCTAAGTCAGCAACACTTACTGCTTTGGCTTGAGTTCCGAACAAATAAACCGAGTCTCCCAGTGGGTTCTTGGAAAGAAAATCTTCTATAGGGGGCAGGTCAGCTATACCCGATAAGGTATTATCCTCTTTAGTAACAACAAGGTCCCTCACCTGCTCTTTGTTGTTGATATCTTCAGCATTAGGCCCCTCCCGCACTACTTTATCCTTTCCCTTGTCCCATAGAAAGTAGAGTTGACATTTACTTTTTTTTTTTTTTTTTAAAACCTTTATTATCAAATGCACAGTACACAGCGTCTGCCTACAACCCAATCGGGCCGGCCGCTATGACAATCGACAGAGTAAACAACCACATTACGTTGCGGACAAAGCCATAAATCGCTTCATTACGGTGTAGTGGCATAAAACATCATAAGAAGGATCACAGCGGTTTCATTTTATAATTTTGATGAAGTTCAAACAAACAACAGAAACACTCACATGGTGAAAACAATGTCTAGAGCATGGGAGAGGGGAAAAGGGGAAACCAATCTCTAAGAATAAAAACAGTTCTACAAGGGGCGGGGAGATGGCGAAAAGGAGCATTAGAAAGGAATGGTAGCCAGTCTAAGGGAACGTCAATTACGGGGACGAGGGAATGTTAGCAGTGTAATCAAGTGGTGGGGTACAGATGTCTCCACGGTATTCGTTCCATTGTGACCAGATCCTACCCCATTTCTTGGGACGGCCCCGAGCCTCATATACTGTCTTTTCCCGAAACATGCACCAATCCATGTTATCTTTCCAGGCACTTATTCCAGGTGGTCTGTGGGAGCCCCAGAGTTGCGCTATATCCCTCTTGGCAACCATGTTGCCCAGGGTGATCCAAAAGGTCTGAGCGGCCGTACAATCCGTAGGCTCCCACACATTAAGCAGGCAGCGCCTCGCCTCAGGAAGGAGGGAGACCCCAGTGACTCGTCCCATTACATCATGCACTCTAGACCAGAAAGCGGAAATAACCGGACATTCCCATAGAATGTGAAGAAAGGTGCCATCCATACCACAGCCACGCCTACACAACCCATCAGTTGAGAACCCCATCCAAACCAGACGCATACCAGTCATGTAGACTCGGTGGAGGATCTTCAATTGCACAAAACGAAGTCGAGCCGGAATAGCCACCTCCTTGGGGGAGGAAATCGCCATTTGCCAGTCCTCGTCATCCAATTTGAGGCCATCTGCTATCCAAGAGGCCCTGAGTTTCACCAGAAGATCAGCCCTGGTGTTAATGAGCTTTTTTTTAAATTAAAGAAATCGTACTGTCCGGCACATGGCCGTCCAGAATACGATCCTCCAGCGGGGACGACTGGGGGACTTCCGTCCCAGGGGGAAAGGCAGAGAGCAGGGCGTGACGCACCTGAAGATAACGAAAATACTCCTTATCGTCCAGTTGATACTCTACCTTCAGGGCCTCAAAGGACTTTACTGTGCCTCTGGCCCAAAGATCCTCCAACTTGCTAATACCGATCATTTCCCATCTGTCAAACCCTTTCGTCCGCCACAGGCTACCCAGCCGCTCAGAGTCATATAACGGGGTTATGCGCGTCAATCTATCACTCCAACCTATGGCCACAGTCGCATCCTTCCATGCACGCACGGCGCATTTCGTAGGTCAAGTCAGGAGTCGGAGTGGTGCCTTCGAGTATAAGGCCCTATTGAAGTTGCCGCCCGGCAACAGGAGTTTATCCATAGCGAAAGCGGGAGTGGGCCCTGGGGAATACGTCACGTGGTTAATTGCACTCAATTGTGAGGCCCAGTAATAACGCCTGATGTCCGGCAGGGCAATGCCACCATCGTACCATGGGAGCGTGAGTTTAGATAGGGAGATACGAGCTCGTCCGTCCCAAATTAACTGCCTCTGAAGGCCTTCAACCTCACGGAAGTAACGGGAGGGAACAGGGTCAAAAAAATTCTGTAAGGCATACAAAAACCTAGGGAGGGACATCATTTTAAAAAGTGCCGCCCGTCCCAGTGGAGATAGAGGCAAACCACGCCACCGCCGTACATCCTGCTTAAGGCGACGAAGAGGAGCATAGAGATTACGGTCATAGCGCACTGAGGAGTCCATAGAAATGGAAATTCCCAAATATTTGAAGCCAATATCTGCCACTTGGATCGGGAATCTACGAGGTAGCGGAGGCAGCACCCCGCTATAACATAGACACATGATTTGGTCCAATTAATAACGAGCGCAGAGTTCTTCCCAAAAGAGGTGAGAACATCGAAGAGCACGTTGAGGGACTTCTGAGGTGAGGTGAAATAAAGAAGAATATCGTCAGCGTATAGCGAGACGCGATCCTCCAGGTCCGGTGTCCACTGGATCCCCTTAATCGAGGGCTCCCATCGAAGCCACGCCGCGAGTGGTTCCAATGCCAATGCGAAGAGAAGTGGAGAGAGCGGGTACCCCTGACGGGTGCCACGTCCCAATGTAAACGTTTCAGAAACTCTGCCGTTAACTACAACTTGGGCCAACGGTTGTTCATATAGGAGCCGCACCCACGCAATAAAGCTAGGGCCAAAACCAAACTTGGAAAGGGCCGCCCACAAATATGGCCACTCAATGGTGTCAAAGGCCAACGTGGCATCCAGGGAGGCCACGACAGCAGGTTCAGTAAGGGTCTCAGCTCTCGCGAGAACGCTGTGGAGTCTACGAAGATTGAGCGCTGTATTCCGATGGGGAATAAAACCAGACTGATCCGGATGGATCAAGTCGCAGATCACTGTCAGTAAACGATTAGCAAGGACCTTGGCCAGAATCTTAGGCTCGGGGTTGAGCAACGAGATGGGGCGATAAGAGGTGCATCGATCACGAGGCTTGCCATCCTTGTAGATGACTACTATGGTAGCCAGACGCTGGTCGGAAGGGAGGAGGCCCGCCTCGAATGCATCAACAAACATAGTGCGCAGATGGGCCGCCATTTTGTCCGGTCGCAGCTTGTATAGCTCGATAGGTAAACCGTTGGGCCCCATTGCTTTGCCTGATCGCAAGGACCTAATGGCAATAGCGATCTCATCCACCGTGATAGGTGCGTCTAGAGCTGATCTATCCTCCTCCGACACGCAGGGCAGCGCGATATCGCGCAAAAGCAAGCAGGAGTCAGCCTCATCTCGGTCACTCACAGATCGGTATACTGTTTGAAAATGGTCCACAAAACATTCAACAATCTCCCCCGGATCAGTCACACACACACCAGTCTCACGGGTTATTACGGGCACCACACGATTCAGTCTCTCAGATTTGTCCAACCACGCCAAGAGCTTACTAGCCTTATCACCCACATCATAAAGCCGGCCCAGCTGATTCATACGCATCACTTTAGAAGCATCAGTTACCAAGGCTCTATAGTCTGCCTGTTTCAGCGCTAAGGAGTGCAAAATTGCAGGTGCATCATCACCACCCAACTCACTTTCAAGCGTAGTAATTTCCGCCTCAAGAGCTGACACAGTTTCTCTCCTGGCCTTCCTATCAGCCGCAATAAGGGACAACGCGAAACCCCGTATAACGGTTTTGAAAGCCTCCCACAAAGTCGTAGGGGAAGCGACTGATCCCTCATTCTCATCAAAATAACAATCAATTGCCTTAACCAGGTCCGAGCGAAGCTGAGGATTCCTAAAGTGCCAGGGATGAATAGGAGGGACCCTACCTCCAGAAGAGCCTCCCACCGAAACCTCAAGTAGCAGGGGGGAATGGTCAGAGATACCCCTAGGGAGATGCCGGACCCCACGCACCAAGGAGGTGTTAGCAGTTAGCATCAGAAAGTAGTCAATCCTCGAGAGGTTGCCGTGGGCACCAGAATGAAAAGTGTACTGAGTTTGTGTGGGGTGCAACATCCGCCAGACATCCACTAACCCAAAAGTCTCAATCAGCTCAGTCAGCCACATCTGGGACAACGGCAGAACCCTAGGGGGTAGCCGGTCACACTCGCCCGAAACCACCGAATTGAAGTCCCCACCCATTATAAGGACACCATCCGGAAGCCCTAGAAGAGTCTTGCCAAGGTCAGCATAAGTGGTAGCCTGGAGTCCCGGAGGAACATAAACAGCAACAATTACAATCAGCCTCCCCTCCCATCTCCCCGAAACAGCAGCATATCGACCCCGATCGTCGAGAGCGACTTCATCTATCTCAAGGGGCAAGGAAGATTTCACCATTATACCAACCCCCCGGGAACCGGATGTAAAACCAGCGTGCGCCACCAGTCGGTATCCTCGGCGATCTAGGGCTTTACAAGCATTCGCTATCAAGTGGGTCTCTTGGAGTAAAACTACATCAGGGGAATGGCGTCTAATAAATTGAAGCACAATACCACGCTTAATCCTGTCTCCCAGACCATTAACGTTCCAAGACAGCACTTTCATGTCACCCCCCCCATCCCTGTAAGGCCCCCAAACCATCCCCTCCCAGAACCTCAGAGCAAGGATACAAGCAGATGAAAAAGTACCATGTGAGAAACAAAACATAGAACACAAAGAACGACCAAAACCCCTCCCCCCACCCCCAACCAAGAACCCGTTACAACACCCCCCACCCTGCACCCCTGCTGACTCATAAGCCACCCCAAACTGCAGTGTGCCTGTCGCCCCTTCAGAAAATCTACACAAAGAACCCCTGAGGAGGAAGGGAGAGACAACCCCATCCCGCCCCACCCCTGGGCCTAACAGTGAAAACATATAGAAAATACTCTGCAAATAGTTACGACCCAGAATCGGACCTCAGGACCCAAATGTCATTCCTGCGCCGATGCACCTCCGTCCGCGCCTCCGGGGCCCCTGCTCTCGGTGTCCTCCTTAGGCAATGAATCCAGCCAGTCGCTAACACTGTCCGGTTGATCAAAAAATAAAGTACGTTCTCTATACTCGATGCGAAGGCGAGCTGGGAACAGCATCGCATATTTAAGTCCCAAGTCCCTCAGTCGACGTTTCACTCCCAGGAATCCCGATCGTTGCCGCTGCACTTGAGGAGTGAAATCAGGGTAAATAGAAATGGAGCTGTTCTCAAATTTCAGCGGGCCATGCCTGCGAGAGGCCTGAAGGATGGCGTCCCTGTCCCGAAAGTGGAATAGCCTAGCAATAATAGGCCTCGGGGGAGCCCCCGGCTTGGTCTGTCCACCAGGGAAGCGGTACGCACGCTCAACCGCAAAGAACTTGCCGAGGCCTGCGGGAGCAAGTTTGGTCACAATTAATTCCTCGACCAATAGATCGATAGAAGCAGCGCCACTGTCCTCCGGTACCCTGACCAGGCGGATGTTGTTCCGTCGGGCCCTGTTATCATACTCCTCCATACGTCTGGCCAGCAGAGCATGCGATGACCGCAGATTTCCGATCTCCGATCGTGCGTCCGCCATGTCGTTAACCAGACTGGTGGCTTTAAGGTCCAATGCTTTGACCCTCTCATTGGTCTTAGCCAAGTCAGCTCTAATAAGGGTAACATCAACCGCCACCATGTCTATCTTGGACACGATGGCCTCATACTGTTGACCCATATCTGTCTTGAGTCCAGCAATGGCGGCCATGAGGTCTTGAAGGGACACCTCCGATGTAGCCACCAGGTCCGTCCTCGGGTCCTCAATACTGCGGCCAGCAGCGCTGGGGGAGCCTCTTGGTTGAGTATAACGATCTATTACGTTAGACTGGACTGATCCCCCACGATTAGTGACTTTTGTCCTGCGCTTCTCCAGCTCGGGTTTTGTCGCCATATTGGAATCAGCACCCCGAGGGGTCTTCCCAGTCCTGGTGAAATGGCAGCGACCCGCTGGTCTCCAAAGCAGCACTTACACGAAAAATCGCAGACTGCCGGCCCAGGGCTATGGTCAGAACGCACAACTGGTTAGACTACCGGAGCCAGGAATGCAAATTGCACCCTAGGTAGTCAGCCCGGAGGTGGAATGAAAACCGAAAGTGAAAGTGACAACACCACTGGTTGAGCAGATGCCAGGCGACCGTTGTTGTTGAATTACTGCTCGGCCATCCAGAGCAGCAGAGACCCCGGTCCCGTCCTGGGCTAGGCCATAAAACTTAGGACGATGTAGAGATGGTTCCCAAAGTCCGATCTCAGACCTGAAAAGTGCGGCAGCATTAGCACGAGTAGTACTTAAAAAGTCCATCAAAGTAACCAGGATATCGGAAGGATAGATCGATGAGGGCGGCGCGGGTCTCGGGAGCTCTCTGCTCACGCGACCATCTTGGATGCCCGCGTAGCTCCTACTCGACATTTACTTTTTAATTGCAAAGCTGACCCATCTTTATTCCGCAGGGGATTGGATTTAGTTTTAGAACAAACTCTGCCGACTAATACTCTTTCCGATCTTAATTTTTTTGTCGTCATTATGAACTAGGAGGAAAAGTAGAAAGTAATACTTAAATAAGGTAGAATAAGAACAATATATTCCACAAGCAAATAAATATGAATAAAATGGCCCAGAGAATAAAACTGAGGGGAAAGAAAGGGAAATGGCCCAGCCCAGCCTCAATCGGTCTCAGTCGGTCCCGCCCTTGTCCCGGGCTTCTCCCGGGCTGCTCCCGCGTTGCGGGAGTTAACGCTTGTATTTATAGGTGGGCTATTAGACTGAAGGTGGGGCGGGGCGAGCAGGGAGAGCGGCCAGGTGTCAGGAGGCTCGGGTTACCGGGACTTCTGGGATATTGTAACGACCGGATTCTCGAACCAGATGGGATCAGCTCCTGAGAGCCCCTCCAACCCAGTCGGAACGTAATCACCTCCCTCCTTAGAACGTATTTACAATAGGTATATATATATATATATATATGTATGTACATCTTGTACCTAAGGATGGGGAAAATAGCAATACACATGCATAGGTTTTCTACAATATCCCATTCATACCAGCTAGTCTCATGGCCACTTAGGCCCAGACTAATCTACCCTGGGGCAGTTTTGATTATGCACCATTACACACTGATCACCATCAGTGCACACTCGACACACAATCCGGCGTGCCTTGCACACTGAGCTGCAGCCCCAGTGCTCTCTTTTTATCCGGTCCACAATCCGGCGGACCTAGACACTGGTTTCCCTCCCAGTGTTCGCTTACTTACAACCCGATCCACAATCCGGCGGATCTAAGCACCAGTCTCCCACCTGGTGTTCTCATTAACGCCGCTTACCAACGACGATCACTCTCCTATGAATACCCTTGGAAGGAATCTCTCATTGGCTACTCGGGATGATACTACAATAACAGGAATTAGCACAACTTGCCAAATTGAATCATGTACCTACTGAACTCAGCATCAAATGGTCCCTCTCTCCCTTATTATTCAGTCACCTCTTACCTGACCGGGATTTACATCCGTTCATGAAAACGATGTCTGACTAGAAGACCAGGTTACCCTGATTGAACAAGAATACAAGGCACATGTTGGTTCACTAAGAACTGGGGTATTTTATTACAATAATTATAAACACAGCACTATACTATAACATATATCCTGCAAAGAAAAGTAAAAGGTTAGAATGTGCACATTATATGACAGAGATCACCTTGTGAGCACGAAGTCGGGGTTCAACAGTCATCTAGGTTCCCTTCTCGTCTGTGCCTTGACTCGTCTCGGAATCACACCTCAGCAGTCACGAGAACACGTCTGCACCGCTATGCTCTGTCGTCTCTACTTTCCTCCAAGTGACTGGAACCTTCCTCTTTATTAGCTGCTGTCTCTCTCTGCCTCCAATCGCTCTGCGCTACTTCTCCTTCTCCTTCAATCTTTCTCAGAGAGTATCAGATTCATGATCTTTCTCGGACTTCAAAATGGCGACTGTCTGCCTGGAAATAATTAATGGCATTGATGCTAACGGCTAGCTGCCGCCTTCAGACTGACTGACTCACTGCCTAACACTTTCGCTAATATGGAAGCTTGTCCTTTCATGGAAAGTTACGGCCAGTAACCTGCCGCCCACCAAATTCTTGTACCTCCCCGTACCAAGGACACGTTCCCAGCTGGCCAGCCTGATGTTGTCAGGCAATAGCAAAAAGGAGTCAAGAGGGATATGGAACGGTATAGGGGATCGCCCTCCACTCTAACCAGTAAATCAACAACAAGATCCCTATACCTGGGGCACTAATAACTTAGCAAAGACATGAATACACATCACTCGAGTTGCAGTCATCTTTTGCATATCGAGCTAAACCCCTGCTATCTATCGCAGTGTGGTATTGCTCCTCTAATGTCTAGTTGTCCCCACTCATTCTATGGTTCCAAAAAAATTAAATACTGCGGTCTCAATTCAAAAAATGTCCAGCGTGATGTCCTATAGATGTCTGCCGTATAAACTAACAGTGCATCTATCCACACTTCACCACATGTGTACACTCCTTAAGAGGAAAAAATGTGTGGTGGAGAGGAAGGCACCTCACGGGCGAACACCCTCGGGGATGTTGGCAGATGTTACCAACTCAATGCCCCTTTCTCATCATCGGTTGCCTTCCAATCCGAACAGAAAACAGAAAAAATTACGACACACAAACTGAAATGCGTGTAAAGGTGCAACATAAAGAGTCCAACAACATTAACTCATAACAGACAGAGTGACATAAAATCAACAGCCACACCCACTCAATTACTTTATTCTTCGTATCAGTGTGAGCTGAAGAATTAAAAATGAGGTTGGTAGCTTAATATCGCCTACCAGTACCTGATACCGACATGTTTCACGGCCCCGTAAATTTCGGCAGATTCATCAGGGTATAGAACACTCGGTCAATGCACCAATCTGTTGAACATCCGTTTTGGACACTATTGAATTGAGACACAAATAAAAACCAGAGACGTGCCATATAGTCAAAATAGGTTCGTAGGTTTCCACATCAGTGTAATGGTGTGTAGGCATATATTTATTTATACAATTCTCATAATAATTACCCCTAGTCAGCATGTGTAACTCATACCGGCTGACCGAATCACGCTTTGACTCGATTAAAAATGATTGAAGTAGCAATCTATAGAGGGTACAAAAGGAGGAAGGAGGATGAGCACTGACATATTTCAAGCTCAAAACATTATCAAGCATGCCTAGCCTTGTATAGCACATTGATGACCTGCCACCACCTATAAATAGACAAGTAGGGGCGCACTCCAGCACCCGTAATGCCAGGTTTCCCAGTATCAGTAACCGGGGCGTCCGACACCCACTCTATTCTGTGCATAAATGTTTCAATATTCAAGTGGCCCCCAGCTACGTCTCAGCGCGTTGTTAAAAAAGACTGCTCGTTGTTAATGTTAGCTAAATGCAGCTGTCTGCTCGCCCCCACTCCTCACCGTACGGTTTGGAAACCGGGACCGTATCTCATCCCAGGAACACCGCGCACCCGCCGGCGTTTGTTTTTAAGCACCCCGGCAGGGTCCGGTCACCCGATAAACCGCGCATGCGCATATGCCGGCGCTCCGGTAGGAAACGCAGGCGCCATCTTAGAGCGGCACAAACCTGATGCTTAAGTTCAATTGCCATGGTATTAGCGACTTCATCAGAAGGCTGAAAGCCGCTTGGACCCTGTCCCAGTGCGACCTCTTTTTATACATGTGCGCAAAGAGTATTATTAAGTTTTGTACATCTTTTATTATTTTTCAATTTTTTGATTTTTTGTTTGCCATAGATGATATGGGGCAAAGCCGTAGAGTCAATGCAAGTATCATAATGCATTATATGTGTATCCTAACCCGTAGATAAAACTATTCGGATGGGAGGTATGGATGCCAAGCGGGGCAAAGTCTAGATGGTGTTCAATTATCTCTCCGTCTCCGACCTCATAGTCAAATCTGATCAGATACCATTAGAGTACATCCATGACAGAGCACACTCAGCATATTTCTAGGGGAACATCAACGCCCTCACGGATGGCAAATGATCAGCAAGGAGCACCTAGCAAAAAAATGGGGATCAATAACAGGTAACCCACCCTAAAGAGGTTATTTCACTCGGTTCCACTCCAGGATTTCATTAAGGCCTACAATGTCGCTGCGTTCACTGTGTATCCATCTGGCTTCTTTACTGAGCAGCACTGTTTCTATATTCTGTGGATTTCCTTTTATTACTTCCAACACAGTCCATGTGAAGTCATGCTTTTCTTTGTGACAGTGTTGTACCAACCTTGTAGTCAGTTTGCCCGCCTTAATAGTACTGAGGTGTTCTTGAATGCGTACCTTGATTTTCCTTGTGGTCAAACCAAAGTATTGGAGACCACAGCAGCATAGCAGTCTATATACCACATGAGTGGTGTTGCAGTTACTAAAGTGGTTGAAAAACCATACTCTCCCTGTACTTAAGGTCACACTGTTGCTTTTTTTGGTAAGGGGGCAAACCGAACATGTCCCACAGGGATAATGTCCCTTGGGCAAAGTGGACAGATCTCTTTTGTTTTGTACTGGGGGTCGAGTATGGACTAGTTTGTCTTTAAGGTTAGTTGCTCTCTTAAAGGCAAACCTAGGTGGAGGCATATGGAAATCTTTAGTAGAAAGTAAGTCCCAGTGTTTCCTGATAGATTGCCTAATTTTTGACGCCATGGGGTCAAATGTCATAACCACCGGGAGGCAGTCTCTTTTTTCTTGCATTGTATGTTCCAGGAGGGCACACCTGGGTGTATTCAGTGCACGTTTTCTGGCATTCTTCACAACTTTACTGGGATAGCTGCGCTGCACGAGTTTCTTAGACAGATCCTGTGATTGCTCCAAGAAACTGCTCGTGCTGGAGCAGTTCCTTCTGTACCTCAAGAACTGGCCCACCGGGAGGTTGTCACGGAGGGCTCTGGGGTGATACGAACTGATGTTGTGTCTTCGGAGTGGAGAAAAATACAGTCTTTCGATAAGGGCCAGCCTGAGCCGGTTCTCTCCAAGCGAACAACACTTCGAAACTAAAACATTACACTTGGCCTAGAAGCATCTCAAGCTGCCGGGGTAGAAAGCAAGATTGAGTCTCTCTCGTTTGAGGCCTACAAGGCCCGAAATAAGCATAACTCCATAGAAGGTATACTAACACTCTTGCAAAAGGACGGATTATCACTAATACTAATGAATCTATCCCCTAGCTTAAGTTTATAAGCCCTGATCTAGAGAAAAGGGTACGAAAGTGCACTACTGTGCCTCATGAATAGGCCCTGTTTATAGTTCTAATCCCTGCACTAGAAGGGTAATAGGCTGGAGTCACCTTCAATCATTCTCCCTCAAAGGAGGGCCGAAAAAGTCGGTCAGAACACTTCACCCTTGACTCCAGTCTATTAATCATTCTCTATATGGAACTAACATCCGTGGAAGAATAATAGGAAACAAAACTAACTGATCTATTCCTCTTGCCAAATCTACAGTATTGGATTAGAGAAGGAATGCACTGAATAAAGCAGCAAATAGCTACTAAAATACAAATAGAAATCATAATACCCCCTAATATCTGTCGTAGGGAATGTAAGTCAGGTAACCAATTGAAGAGCCAGTCAAACCAACCCTGATCAATGTGTTTTCTAACCTCTGCAGTCAAATCATGGAGTTTGTCAATATGGGCCTGAATCGATTTTGTATGGTCCGATAAATTGAAACAGCAAAGACCTTCAAAGTCAGAACAGTCGTGTCCATGCTTTAACAAAAGATAGTCAATAGCTGCACGGTTCTGCAGAATTGCTCTGCGTTCACCCTGGGCATCTAATAGCATATCAGATAAAATGGTAGAGGTTTGGTTAATCGATTTTACCATCCAACAGCCCATTTTCCCAATTGATTTGGCGTTATAAACAGCCAATGCTGGGACACCAATAATAGAAATAGCTAAACTAAGGTATTCAGATTTGGAATAGAGATGTAAGGAAGAATCACAGTCCTCATGTAACATCATAGAATCACGAACTACACGGGAATAGGTATTGGGATGTGAGGAAAACATTAATAAACTCAGTCTAGTGATGGCACACGGGCCTCCGGAAATATTTGCAGGAATATAGGGCCAAGAGGTGTTGCCGCATGAGAAGAGCCAACCAGAAGGTAACAGTATTGTACGGTAATGGCTAGGAGCAACTACTATACTTTTACAGGTCATGTTATTTTTAACAGAAACACAAGATTTTGGGGGTCTTCATGAGCACAGCAATCGTTCATGAGCCGAAAAAGAAGTGGCGGCTCTCAATTTTAACTTTACACATTCAGTAATTGCATTAGGATCACAAGTCAAGAAAAAGCACAAGTCACCCTGCGTGATATTATACATAGTAATCTGAGAATGAATCGGGGGAATAGACTCCGAGAGAATAGTACATAAGGGACAAAATTCATGGGCCGCGAAATCGCCCAGAATAACATTGGGTCGGGCATTTGATATATTGAAAATATGCTTTAGAGTTTCCAACGAGGCAGGGACAGCAACCAAACAGGTCGCTAAAATGTCAGTTACTGAACGCATGGGTGTCAGGCAAAAATGCGGAGAATTAGTAACTCGTTTGGCCAGAGTTGTCCAAAGGTTTGATGATGAATCCCACGCAGCGAAGGAACGCGGTACTCCGGTTCTCGAATCAACCAAAGTCTGTGGGTTCCCTCCTCTCCCGACGTAGCAGACCAAAAGGAGTCCAACGCCGGCACATCCTGCAGCAGCAGCAGTCCAGAGAATGATCTGAAAGAAAATCAAATACAGGCATTATTCATTCTCGTAAATAACATTTGTCAGCCGGGACAGCTTCCCAGCTATCTTTCCCTGGTCTCATCACCAAAATGGTGTTGTCATGACCGGTTGCAATAATTTCAGCTTGTTCAGGGGGATGTTTAGGCGATTGCACCCATATTCTCGCTCCGGGATTATCGGAGGAACCAAATCCTTTTTGGCCTCGCACAGTTAGTAAAGTTGGGGCAGTGCCTTTCTGAATCTCACCACTGAAAACAGGCATGATTAGCAATTGAGCAACTCGATCAGTCTTTTGAATCGATAAATCAACCTCACTGCTATTCAGCAGGAGGACCTTAATCTCTCCCTGATAATCACTGTCAATCACTCCTCCGAGTACTTGAACACCTTTTAAGGCCAGGCCCGATCTAGGGTCAATCAGTCCAAAACTTCCAGACGGTATACAGACACCAACGCCTGTCTCGACAATAATTCGATCTTTACTCTTAAGTACAGTGTCATTCATGGCATGCAGGTCCAAGCCTGCGGAACCTGGGGTTGCTCTGCATGAAGCCAAAGCTCTGGGGGAAATTTCCCAGTACATTACAGTATTGCCAATGGTGTTGGGTTTCGCATCAACATTTGCAGGAAACAAACGCATCAAAGGAGATTCAGCATGTAACAAGGGACGATTATTCAGAATTAAAAATGCTTGAAATAAGTAATCCCTCCAATTTTTGTATTTGTTGTCAGTTAACTTTTGCAACTGTTCTTTAAGTAAACCATTCATTCTTTCAATAAGGCCTGATGCCTGTGGATGATAAGGAATGTGAAACACCCATTCTATATTGTTTTCCGCACAAAATTCCTGTACCAATCTTCCACGAAAGTGGGATGCATTGTCAGATTGAATTTGAAATGGAATACCATAATATAATATGATTAATTCCAATGTTTTAATGGTATTTACTTGGGTAGCTTGTTTGCAGGGAAAGGCCACCAAAAGGCCACTGTAAGTGTCGACAATTGAACAAACATATTGACAATTCTTGCTCATAGGGAGCGGGCCAATATAATCAATCTGCCAAATTTGAGCGGGCAATTTTCCTCGATGTAAATGACCTTTAACAATTTGTGGTACTTTTCGTTGTCTGGAATGTTGACAGATGGGACAATGCAGAATAGCATCTTTAATGTAATTTAAAGGAATATAAATTCCTCGATCGGCGGCCCACCTGCTAGTGGCTCTCTCTCCAAAATGTCCTGCTTTCTGGTGGGCCCATTTCGCCAATCCCGCCAAATCAGAATCTTGCATGTCCAACACTGCCTCAGCAATTTTAGATTTCTCATCTGCAATGTTATGAAAGAATTTGTCAAGGGAGTCTATCGGGGTATGAGCATCCACATGAAAGATTGTCACAGTACTCTGTGGGAGCATTTCCCAAATTTCTTGCCATAATTCTTTTCCTCACAATTCTTTTGAATGCAATTCCCAATTATGAGAATGCCAAGTTGGTAACCATACCGCCAGTCCATTAGCTGTGGACCAGGAATCAGTGAAAATATGACATGTGCCAGGTAGTTCCTGTTTCAAAACTTGGTAAACTGCATATAATTCAGCATATTGACTACTCTTTCCTTCACCAGTTGTACTCAGCAATTTCTGTGTGATAGGATTATAGGACACTGCCTTCCAATGCCGTTTCTCTCCAATGAACCTCACTGAACCATCCGTAAACCACACATGTTTTCTGTCCTCCGCGTACAAATCATCAAATGGCTTACCCCACTTGACAGGAGATTCCTGTACTACAGGTACGGAGCAATCACTCCCAGTCTCATTCGATGGCGCCTGCGCCACTTGCTCATGTAATGCTGCCACACCTTTCGGACCCACACGTGCCCTTTCCTGAATGTACCATTTCCACTTAATCACACTCGCCTCTAGAGGATGTCCAATTCGATGAGTTTTCGGCGAACTCAAAACCCACTGCATGATAGGAATTTCAGGTCTCAAAATCACATCATGACCTAAAGTCAATTGCTCGGTATCCACCAGAGCCCAATAACACGCAAGCAACAGTTTCTCAAAAGGTGTATAACGCTCACCAGCCTCAGGTAACTTTTTAGTCCAAAAACCTAACGGCACTTTTTGTCTGCCTTGCTTTTGCCACAGACTCCAATTTGCATACAGACCTTGTACGGACACATTCAAATCCACATCACCCTCGCCCACAGGCCACAGATCCAAGGCGTACTGAATCGCTTCTTTTGCCAAATTAAATGCATTCTGTTGTGGTTCACCCCGTTCAAACGCATTCTTTTTGCGAGTGACTCGATATAAAGGAGCCAATATCTGACTCAAATGGGGAATATGTTGACGCCAAAAACCAAACAAGCCAATGAAGCTCTGAGCTTCTTTTCTATTCCTCGGAACTGCAAAATCTAAAAAATTTTGTTTAACCTGCGGGATCACCTCTCTGTGACCTTCATGCCAATTGATACCTAAAAACTTGACTTTTTGGGATGGACCTTGTAACTTATCAGGATTAATTTCCCAACCTTTTTCACGTAAGCAATCAAGGATTTGATCTAATTGAGTCTGAACTTGATCTTGTGTTTCGCCTTGAATTAAAATGTCGTCAATATAATGACACACTTGAATTTGCGGGTGTACAGTTACTTCGGACAAATGCTCCGCCACCAGCCGGTGACAGATCGTAGGACTATGTACATAACCTTGAGGAAGACTCCTAAACGTCATTTGACGCCCATTCCATGTAAAACTGAATTGTTCCTGACACTCAGGGGCAATCGGGATTGAAAAGAAAGCATTAGCAATATCAATGGACGCATACCATGTACCTGGATGCTTTTGGATTCTTTCAATTAAAGTAACAATGTCTGGTACTGCAACAGTCAAAGGGGGTGTGTGTTTGTTCAGTTCTGGATAATCAACCGTCATGCGCCAAGAATTATCGCTCTTGCGCACGGGCCAAACGGGATTATTCCAAGCAGAAGTAACCGGAGTTATAACTCCTGCGTCAACCAAATCCTGAATTGTGGCACTGATCTCTTCATGGCCACCTGGAATACGATATTGTTTCTGAGAAACTACTTTTGTAGCTTGAGGAATTTTTATGGGGGGCATTCGTAAACGGCCAACCCGTATGGGTCTGGACGATATGTAGTGTTTAGTTCCAAATTGATAACAACCGTCATCCAAATGCAAAGTCATTGCTTTTAAAATATCAATTCCAATTATATACTCCAAGACTGGTACAACTAATACAGAATATTCTCTTCGGGGAATTCTACCTATTCTCATTTCAAGTGTAGTTAGCACTGCGGGAGTCTCCTTTCCACCTAAACCAGTAATTGTGAAAAATTGGCCTTTGAATTTCTTTGATTTATCATGAATTAGAGTGGCCTCCGCTCCTGTATCTACCAATGCTCGGGCGCTTTGGATATTACGATGTTTCCCAAAAATTTCAATATCTACATAGGGTCTATTGTCTTTGTGAGCCCACCTGCGTACTGGAGCTTGACCTATTTCCTAGTCATTTTTACTGCGTTCTGTCAACCAGGACAAATCAGGGTAAATGCTCTCATGTTTCTTGGGTATCAAAACATCCTGTTCATATCCATCTCCATTACGAAATGGATTTTTGTCATCTGCATAATACTGTGAATTACGATCAGAAAGCCTGTGTCGATCCTCCCTTCTCCTCAACTCAGGGGATTGATCCCTTTCATCTCTATATCTGTTGTAGACACGATCATCTCTCCCCCTTTCTTTTTCCCCCTCTCTCCCCCTTACTTTTTGACGATGAGGGGAACCATCATGCTCATAGCGCCATCCTTCACGGCGATCAGAATCCACATGACTCCTGTCGTCACCACTGTCACCAGAACAACCACGATCACAATCATTCTTTCGCACACGACGGGCACCCTCCTTACGATCCAAACCACGCTTACGAAACATGTCCCATAAGCGATTATTAGGTTCACCATCAATGTCCTCCTTTTTCACACCATCATCCAACAGCGCAAGAAACATATCACGTCTAGAGAATTTATAATCTCCAGCAGTACGACCCTCCGGTCGAGATTGTCTCTCAGATTTAAACCAGTCACCCAACTCACCAAGCTGACGGACAGATTCAAGGACCATAGACAAAGGATTGCCAGTTTGATTAATTAACAAAGTCATCATAACCTGCTTATAAGCAACAGGGGAAGAACGGATAATGCGATTCCGCACAGAAGATGTCAATAAACATCCAACAACCTGTCAGCAGTACTGAGAAAAATCGCAGTTTTCATCACCTCCTCTTTCAAACGCTGTGACGCATCGCGCAAAGTATACCACGGCTTGTCATTGGCAGGCCAATCAGACTCAGTAGGGTATTTGTGATTACAACCATCAGTCGCTAGCTGGAGTAGACTAATTTGGCCGGCACCATTAAAATTTCGAAAATGATCTTGTACAGTAGAATCAGAACTCAAAGAGCAAAAACGTAAACAATCACCTGCATCTAGCATGATACCTGCAGCACCTAAATCATAAAGGCGCACCATCCACGTAAGCAAAGCCTCACCAGGCCGTTGTCGAAATCGTTGCAAAATGTCACTAACTTCCTGTTGAGTAAAATCTTCAATACTATCCATATGAATACCATTAGGATTACCAGGAACCTGTTGTAATTTGCGTCGAAAAACCGGGTGTGCAGAAACCTCCGGGCGAGCCTCCGAAGAAGCCCGATCCATAGATTTAGAGGAACAATCAAGATTAGGTACGTCACCAGAATGGGAAGAGCGACCACGATCGCTAGAACCATCGTCTTTGTCACAAGAAGCAGATTTACAATCACGTCCAGAGCGAGAAGACTCGCGCTTGTCACTCTCCTCAGCCGAGGAGCCAGAATCATTCGAGTCCCAGATATTACCATCCCACTCGTCGGGGTTCCAATCCAGTCCGGCTTTCGCCACGACCAGACGCACTTTCCGTTTACAAACACGACCACGACGGTTTCTATATTTCTATTTCGCAATTCGAACAGCAGCCCTTTCGGCAATAGTCTGATAAGTCTCAAGTTTGTCGGCAAGCAATTTATTTTGACATCGTAAAAGAGTATGCGCATTCTGCACTTCAACAAACTTTTCCTCCATATCCACAAATCGTTTCTGTAATTTGACAAATTTCTCATGAAGCATTCTATATGCAGTCAGCACAATCCAACCTCTGCGTCCTAAATAGGAAGCTCATCACCCTTCACTACTGGTGCCTTTTGTAAGCAAGAAACCACATCAGCAGGCTCCGCCTGCTCCAAACAAGAAGTCAATTTCTCACTCAAACCAGTAGAATCGGCCCACTCACGGGCTAAGGCCTCGTAAGGCGTTGATTCCCAGCCGGGAATTTCAACAGGCAATTTGAAAGTAGATTTCGATTTACGCGAAAACATTTTGACACACTAAAAATATATACACAATTATCAACAAAGAAAATACGTACGAGCCGAGCGCAAACCAACAAGATCAAAACGATACAGCGCACACAGGCTTCGTAAACAGTTTGTGACGCCAGATGTAACGACCGGATTCTCGAACCAGATGGGATCAGCTCCTGAGAGCCCCTCCAACCCAGTCGGAACATAATCACCTCCCTCCTTAGAACGTATTTACAATAGGTATATATATATATATGTATGTACATCTCGTACCTAAGGATGGGGAAAATAGCAATACACATGCATAGGTTTTCTACAATATCCCATTCATACCAGCTAGTCTCACGGCCACTTAGGCCCAGACTAATCTACCCTGGGGTAGTTCTGATTATGCACCATTACACACTGATCACCATCAGTGCTCACTCGACACGCAATCCGGCGTGCCTTACACACTGAGCTGCAGCCCCAGTGCTCTCTTTTTATCCGGTCCACAATCCGGCGGACCTAGACACTGGTTTCCCTCCCAGTGTTCTCTTACTTACAACCCGATCCGCAATCCGGCGGATCTAAGCACCAGTCTCCCACCTGGTGTTCTCATTAACGCCGCTTACCAACGACGATCACTCTCCTATGAATACCCTTGGAAGGAATCTCTCATTGGCTACTCGGGATGATACTACAATAACAGGAATTAGCACAACTTGCCAAATTGAATCATGTACCTTCTGCTCTCAGCATCAAATGGTCCCTCTCTCCCTCATTATTCAGTCACCTCTTACCTGACCGGGATTTACATCCGTTCATGAAAACGATGTCTGACTAGAAGACCAGGTTACCCTGATTGAACAAGAATACAACGCACATGTTGGTTCACTAAGAACTGGGGTATTTTATTACAATAATTATAAACACAGCACTATACTATAATATATATCCTGCAAAGAAAAGTGAAAGTTTAGAATGTGCATATTATAGGACAGAGATCACCTTGTGAGCACGAAGTCGGGGTTCAACAGTCATCTAGGTTCCCTTCTCGTCTGTGCCTTGGCTCGTCTCGGAATCACACCTCAGCAGTCACGAGTACACGTCTGCACCGCTATGCTCTGTCGTCTCTACTTTCCTCCAAGTCACTGGAACCTTCCTCTTTATTAGCTGCTGTCTCTCCCTGCCTCCAATCGCTCTGCGCTACTTCTCCTTCTCCTTCAATCTTTCAGCTTCATGATCTTTCTCGGACTTCAAAATGGCGACTGTCTGCCTGGAAATAATTAATGCCATTGATGCTAACGGCTAGCTGCCGCCTACAGACTGATTGACTCACTGCCTAACACTTTCGCTAATATGGAAGCATGTCCTTTCATGGAAAGTTACGGCCAGTAACCTGCCGCCCACCAAATTCTTGCACCTTCCCGTACCAAGGACACGTTCCCAGCTGGCCAGCCTGATGTTGTGTCTTCGGAGTGGAGAAAAATACAGTCTTTCGATAAGGGCCAGCCTGAGCCGGTTCTCTCCAAGCGAACAACACTTCGAAACTAAAACATTACACTTGGCCTAGAAGCATCTCAAGCTGCCGGGGCAGAAAGCAAGATGGAGTCTCTCCCGTTTGAGGCCTACAAGGCCCGAAATAAGCATAACTCCATAGAAGGTATACTAACACTCTTGCAAAAGGACGGATTATCACTAATACTAATGAATCTATCCCCTAGCTTAAGTTTATAAGCCCTGATCTAGAGAAAATGGTACGAAAGTGCACTACTGTGCCTTATGAATAGGCCCTGTATATAGTTCTAATCCCTGCACTAGAAGGGTAATAGGCTGGAGTCACCTTCAATCATTCTCCCTCAAAAGAGGGCCGAAAAAGTCGGTCAGAACAGATATGAAGTCCGGGACCCGTCGCTCGCAGCCTTGCTCGCACTCAAACACCCACAGAAACAGTCCCGAAATCCTCTAAGGCAGGCACGGCGCTGCGGGACCCCCGAAGCGGGTTCCGCAAGTTGAGAAAGAAAAGGCTATGAAAGCCAGCAGCAGGAAGCGCTCCAAAATCCAAACGATGTCCCAGAGCGATTGACAGGCAGAGATTCTTATCAGGCTGATAGTGGGGCAGGGGCGAGCAGGGAGAGCGGCCAGGTGTCAGGAGGCTCGGGTTACCGGGACTTCTGGGATATGAAGTCCGGGACCCGTCGCTCGCAGCCTTGCTCGCACTCAAACACCCACAGAAACAGTCCCAAAATCCTCTAAGGCAGGCACGGCACTGCGGGACCCCCGAAGCGGGTTCCGCAAGTTGAGAAAGAAAAGTCTAGGAAAGCCAGCAGCAGGAAGCGCTCCAAAATCCAAACGATGTGCCAGAGCGATTGACAGGCAGAGATTCTTATCAGGCTGATAGTGGGGCAGGGGCGAGCAGGGAGAGCGGCCAGGTGTCAGGAGGCTCGGGTTACCGGGACTTCTGGGATATGAAGTCCGGGACCCGTCTCTTGCAGCCTTGCTCGCACTCAAACACCCACAGAAACAGTCCCGTAATCCTCGAAGGCAGGCACGGCGCTGCGGGACCCGCGAAGCGGTTCCGCAAGTTGTGAAAGAAAAGGCTAGGAAAGCCAGCAGCAGGAAGCGCTCCAAAATCCAAACGATGTCCCAGAGTGATTGACAGGCAGAGTTCTTATCAGGCTGATGGTGGGGCGGGGCGAGCAGGGAGAGCGGCCAGGTGTCAGGAGGCTCGGGTTACCGGGACTTATGGGATATGAAGTCCGGGACCCGTCGCTCGCAGCCTTGCTCGCACTCAAACACCCACAGAAACAGTCCCGAAATCCTCGAAGGCAGGCACGGCACTGCGGGACCCGCAAAGCGGGTTCCGTAAGTTGTGAAAGAAAAGGCTAGGAAAGCCAGCAGCAGGAAGCGCTCCAAAATCCAAACTGTGTGGTCCTTCTCTATAGAGCAGAACTGGGAGGACAGCAATGACTACTACCAAAAAAGTCCAGCTCTTCATTGACAACTGTCTGAGGAAAATCCTCCAAATCCGCTGGCCAAACACCATCAGCAGCAACAATCCATGACAGCAGACTTTCCAACTCTCTTCTCATGAAGAAATCATGAAAATATGCTGTGGCTGGATAGGGCACACCCTCTCCAAGCTTGCATCAAACACCACCAGGCAAGCTCTGACCTGGAACCCTTACTGGAATAGGAAAAGAGGAGAGGCAAGAAACACCTGGCGCAGAGACCTTGGACTGACTGCATGGAGATAGGCAACACCTGGAGTCAGATTGAAAGAAAAGCCCAGGACAAAGTTGGCTGAAGAGTCCTGGTTGGCCTATACTCCAGGAATCATTAGTAGGTATAAGTAAGGAGTAAGTACAACAGACCTGAATAGTTCTATTCTGAAAAGCTTCCTGAAGATTTTATGGTTATGTTAAGTTCTTAGATTTAGTCTAAAGGTGTTCCAGGGTTTCGGTTCTGGTATCCCAATAATTCATCATATTCAATTTCATAACATTAGTTAGCATAACCTGCTAACCAACTTTTTTAAACTTCAGGAGTAGACAAACCCTTACTATTTCAATCTTATGGCAAGTTTAGAGTCTGCCTCTGGAAAGGAAATCCTAAATCACATGCTGTTGTGAGTTACATACGTGGTGCGTGAATTGAATGGGAGTGCTGGTTGCTACTCGCCGGAAGGACACAGAGAGTCCGCCTCCCTCCGTTCAGATCTGAAGCCACTGAAGTCATCTGCGGCGTCCCTCAAGGCTCCTCGCTCAGTCCAACCCTCTTCAACATCTACATGAGCCCCCTCGCAGACATCGCACGCCAGCACAACCTCAACATCATCTCCTACACCGACGACACCCAGCTGATCCTCTCCCTTACCAACGACCCCGCCACCGCCAGAGCCAACCTTCACGAAGGGATGAAAGAGGTAGTCGAATGGATGAAGAACAGCCGCCTGAAACTGAACTCAGATAAGACGGAAGTCCTCATCCTGGGATCCTCACCCGCCGCTTGGGACGACTCCTGGTGGCCCCCGCCCTAGGCAGCGCACCCAAACCAACAGACCACGCACGCAACCTGGGCTTCATCCTGGACTCCTCCCTCTCCATGACCAGACAAGTCAACGCCGTCTCCTCGTCGTGCTTCAACATCCTGCGCATGCTACGTAAAATCTTCCGGTGGAACCCCACCGAGACCAGGAAGACGGTCACCCAGGCCCTCGTCACCAGCTGTCTGGACTACGGCAACACCCTCTACGCCAGAACCACCGCCATACTCCAGAAGAGACTCCAGCGGATCCAGAACGCCTCAGCATGACTCATCCTGGACATCCCCCGCCGCAGCCACATCTCCGGACACCTGAGAGACCTGCACTGGCTCCCGGTCAACAAGATAATCACCTTCCATCTCCTCACCCACGCACACAAAGCCCTACACAGACAAGGCCCAGGATACCTCAACAGCCGCCTCAACTTCTACGCTCACAAACGCCAGCTTCGATCGACCAGCCACGCCCTCGCCGCCGTCCCCCGCATCCGTAGAGCCACCACAGGGGGACGGTCCTTCTCCTACCTCGCCGCCAAGACATGGAACTCCCTCCCCACCCACCTCCGCCTGACCCAGGACCACCTCGCCATCAGGAAGCAACTCAAGACCTGGTTGTTCGAGCAGTAGTAGATCCCCCTCCCCCAGCGCCTTGAGACCCTCTGGGTAAGTAGTGCGCTATATAAATGCGATGATTGATTGATTGATTGAAGATTAGAGCGTGCACCTTAAGACATAATGTCTTATGAATTGGGGAGAGGCTCTGCATCTTAAACATATTAATTGTTCTTATCTACAGTTACTTGAATATTTATTACGGCTGTACTATTGCCAACAAGAGTGAATATTGTTGTGTAAGGTGAGTGAATTATTTCATGCAAATTAGCCCATTTCAAGATGTCTCTTCAATGTATGTCGCAGTGAATATACTTTAGCCTTAGACAGAAAATAACGGTGATCTCTAAACGGTGTGGGAATGTACTTCATGTGTGATGAATATCCTAGTGGTTATTTTCCTTAGGCACGCAACATTTGTATTACTGAAGCTGAGATTTTTGATTGGATGACTTGCACCCTTCCACTGCTCACATTCAGGGAATTACTGTTCTCTTTAAGTACTCCATGAGAGTGCATGTCCTTTTTTGCCTTCTCTCTTATGTGTTACTTCCTCCCACAAATACCCACCTGTAGGCTCTGTATTGCTCCCTCCTTACCACACCTAGAGCTCTTACATTGTTTCTTCCATACAGGCTTTTGTTTGTTTTTCCCTACCCTCAAAACTCCTTGCCTCTATTGCTCCTCTGTTTCTCCCCAGCCTACATTCCTTGCTCCCTCCCCCAGGTTGATCTCTCCCTCACCCACTTCCCCACCAGCACTTCCACTGCTACCTCATCCCTCCACTCTCCGTGCACAATTATTTCTGGTTCAATATTTTCGGGTGCACTCATTTTTGCAACAAAAAAAAATTGCTTAAGTAAACATTATTTTTGTATGCATTCCTTCAAGTAGCATCTACCTTCTTTAAACAGTAAATAAACAAAAATATGTAAAATGGTACCTGCACCAGTCTGCATGCACACATATATGATAATGCATGAATGTGCACACACTCATACAAAATGACGTAGCCGCTCATACACAATAACGAAACCGCTCATACAGAATGGCGCAGCCGCTTGCACCTTCATGATATGTATACATGCATGGACGTCATCACACCATTGTGCCTTTTCTTATTCTTTTTTTGGTAGATTCTTCAGAGTATCTGTAAAATCATTGGCAACATGTTTTTAGCACTCCCTAGGAGAAGTAGGTATTTTCTTGCTCTTGCCCCCTTTCAACAGTGTGCTGCTTCCCCCTCACCCTCCCCCTGCTCTAAGCGTTGCACTCAGGTTGTCTGTAGCTGTCCCTCCTCTCATTGTCCTGCCTGTCGGTTTTTAGGAAAGCCTGGCAGCTGCAATTTACTAATAGGCCACTCCTTTATAAAAGTGTGCCTTTACACACCTTTCATTTACTAATTTTTGTAATTAGCACTCCAAGATGGGTGTTCTGCCATCTTGGAAAGGTACATTTAATAACAGCTAAAATGGAGGCTGCGACATGACCTATGTGTGTACCAGCATGGTGATACTACTGCGGCTGCGCACAGATTCTTAAGCCTTGGCCTACCTTAGCACACACATACGTGCACGTGTGATACTCATTCCCGAGTATGCATCAGCTTGCTTTTGTTTTTCTTTCTGCAAGTGCAGAAGATCATCGGTAAAAGCATTGTCAAAGCCAATAAGTCTTCACCAATGCTTATTTTTTAGTGGTTACTGGTTGCTATACTGTTTTTTCGTGAGTGTTACTAGTGCGTTGGAACTGGTTGCGCTAGTTTTCCACAAATTAACTTTAAAACCGGATGTACATGCCTCTCGCAGTAATTTCTTGGCAACCCAGAACAGGAAAGGTGATAAAAACTAATATAACGATACAACAAAAAAAAGAATGTTTGTAGCAACGCCCAAAATAGGTCTTGCATAGCGTTGTTAATAAAGGGAATGTTTTCTACTGAAAATTGTGGAAAATGCAGTGCAACACTGGGAAAGCTCTGATTTTGACCCAAAAGCCTAACAATGAAGAACTTTGCTAACCTGCATATATGTTGCAAACTACTATAAATTAGCGACGATCCCTCGAAGATATGTTTGTTGTTTACACCCCCACCCATACGTCTCTGAGGACATTTTTCTCAGCCCTGCCTTACCTGTGCCAAGCCCTCCTTCCCTGCCCACATGGCATACCATGAGGTTGGTTGCCCTACGGCTACCTACAGTGAGCTGGTGGTCTGGGTTCAGCTCCCTTTGCAGCGTAGTTCACATCATTCAAAGCCCCGCCACAATTGGCGCTAATTGGCACCCTCGCGTCCTTGGTCCGGCTGCAGCCCAGGGCCAACACGGGCATGGAAAATCAGGCAGCCTTTCATCCCCAGAGGTGGTCTCTTGAATTGTGCCTGGAGATTTCTCAAATAGCGGCCGCCGCCGCGCGCACCTTTCTATTACATGGTTCCCGCAGCAGGCCTGCCCGTCCTGCGGGCGCACGCTGATGAAACACAGCGAGACCGCGAAAACTGGGCATCTTGTTTGTGGTATGCACGTAAACAGGAAGTCAGCAATGAACTAAGCAGATTACAGAACATCCTTTTTTTTTTAATTCACTCTAGATCAAAAATAGACTTCTACATTTCTTAATTTAAAGAGTGGCTGGTAATTTGCAACGTGGTACAATTTAAGGGTAATGGTTGCAAATACCAGAGTCATTTCCAGAGAAAAAGGTAAATAGCAAGATATTCAATTGAGACAAAGCTTTCCCACAAACAAAAGAAAAGAGCATTGTTTGAGCACCCCACAGTACTTACCTGTGGCACTATCATGGCTGACTCGTGGGTGTCAAGCAGCATTTACATTGCAACCAAGTAGGTACATTAACCATCTGTAAAGGACAGACCTGAAAGGGAACGCCACTTGGGTAGCTATCGAGAAAGAAAGAGGACTTACCATTCTGATAGGACAGCTTCTCCGCTCCTAAGATTGCGCGCCTGCTCTGTGTGAGCGTTTGTGTGCTCAAAGTGTTGTGCGTTGCGTTCATTTTGTGCTACATACAGGGGAAGCACTTTTATATGTGCACTCGGTGCAGTGGCACTGGGGCACAGAGGCCTAATGGGGCAAATAACTGAACCATGATTATTGAGTATTTTATGCTTGAAACAACAGCCAGGGGCTCATTTCCTTCCTTGCACCTGAGCCCTTGACAAACAGGGTACGCTCCAGGCTAATGGGCGCCAAGAAGGTGGATGAGAACTGACGTGGCTCTGTTCCAGGACGACTTACCACCCGAGGGGTTATACTGCCCTTTCCACCTTTACCCTTAACAGCAGGAAGTTGTCCCGGTGCACTGGGTCAGTCAGTAGTTCAGATTTATTTATTGTGGTATATGTATCCCACCAAGGCCCTCATTATTGTAGCTATGGTAATGCCAGTTTGACTGTTTTGATTTTACATCTACTGATTTAGTCAATTTAATTTTGAAGCATGAAGAATCCAGCTCCTACTTTGTTATGATAGAGTCAATCAGGGAATTGTAAGCGCTCTACTCACATGTGAGGGTCTCACGGCGCTGGGGGTGGGGGGGAGGTCCGCAGATCTGTTTAGCCGTAGAGCCAGGTCTTGAAGGACTGTCTGAAGGTGTTGGGTAAGGGGGCGCATCAGATGTCTGCTGGTAGCGTTCCAGGTCTTGCCTGCAATGTGAGAGTAGGCTCTTCCGCCTGCTCTGGCTATGTGGATGCGCAGGGTTTCGGCCAGTGTGAGGTTGGAAAATCTGAGGTTTCTTTTGGGTATGTGGAAGTTGATTCTGTCGTTGAGGTATTTGGGTCCGTTGTTGTGTAGGCATTTGTAGGTGTGAGGATTTTGAAACTGACTCTTTTCTCCACTGGGAGCCAGTGGAGACTGATTTGTTTGTGACGGGGGTTGCCGAGGACGAGTCTGGTGGCAGTGTTCTGTATTATCTGTAGTTTGCGGAGTACGGACTTGTTGATTCCAGTGTACAGTGCGATTCCATAGTCCAGTCTGCTGGTGAAGAGTGTGTGGGTCACTGTCTTCCTTGACTCAGGGCGGACCCACTTGTAGGTCTTGCGGAGGATGCGGAGGGTGTTGAAGCAACTGGAGGTGGCAGCGTTGTCCTGTTGGTTCATGGTGAGTGGTGAGTCGAGTACGATGCCGAGGTACTTGTCGTGGTCTACAGACATAGTTGGGCTTCCGAGTGCGGTCGGCCACTAGGTGCTGTCCCATGCAGAAGCGGTGGTACCGAAGACGAGGACTTCTGTCTTCCCGGCGTTAAGCTTCAGGCAGCTGTTGGTTATCCAGACTGCGACGTCTTGCATTCCTTTCTCGAATATGAGTTTGGCACTGGCCGGATCTTTGGTGAGGGAGAGGATTAGTTGGGTGTCCTTGGCGTAGGATACGATGTTGAGGCCGTGTTGTCGGACGATGGCTGCGAGGGGGGCCATGTGGATGTTGTAGAGGGTGGGGCTCAGGGATGAACCCTGTGGGACTCCGCAGGTGATTATTGTGGGGTCGGAGAGGAAGGGTGGGAGTCTGATACTTTGGCTTCTTCTGGTGAGGAATGATCAGATCCGGTCCAGGGCTGTTCCTTGTATGCCTGCGTCGTGTAGTCTGGCTACTAGTGTGCAGTGGGAGACTTTGTCGAAGGCTGCTGATAGGTCGAGTAGGATGAGGGCTGCGGAGTGGCCTTGATCCAGGAGGGTGCGGATGTCATCTGTGACAGCGAGTAGGGCGGCCTCTGCGCTGTGGTTGCTCCAGAATCTGGATTGCGACGGTTCGAGGACGGAGTTCTCTTCAATGAATTGTATCAGTTTCCTGTAGACTGCTTTCTCTGTAACTTTGGCTGAGAAGGGGAGGAGCGAGATGGACCAATAGTGCTTGAGGTTGGTGGGGTCAGCTATGGGCTTCTTGAGCAGAGGTCTGACTTCTGCGTGCTTCTACTCATCTGGGAATGTGCCTGTCTTGAAGGTGGTATTGATGGTGCATTGTAGTTCGGGTGCAATGGCGGCCGCAGCTCTGTGGTAGATGTGAGGGGGCAGGGGTCGGTGGGGGCCCTCGAGTAGATGCTTTTCATTGTTGAGGCGGTGTCTTCAGCTATTATCGGTGTCTAGTCAGAGATGGTGGGCTAGCTGGTGGTTCTGGAGGGCAGGCGGCCATCTGTGGCTCCTGGTGGATGGTCAATAAGTTGTCGTAGAGGTTTTGATCTTGTGGTGGAAATAGGTTCCAAGCTTGTCGCAGAGGTCTTGGGATGGGATGATGTCTGTGGCTTCGCTGCGTGGGTTGGTGAATTCTTGAATGACACTAAACAGTTCCTCGGAGTTGGTGGAGTTGTCCAGGATTTTGTTGTGGATGAAATCCCTTTTGGTGTCTCTAATCTGGTTGTGGTAGTCCGTCATAGCATCCTTGTAGTTTTCGGTTGTCTTGGTGTTCCTTCAGGCCTCGGCATGTGCGCCTGGCTACTTAGAGAGCGGTGGTGAACCTTGTGGCTTTCCTGGGGCATTGTCTGTCGAGGTTGCATAGTGGGGTGAGCTCGTCTGTGCAGTCTGAGATCCAGGTACGAAGTCAAGGGTGTGTCTTGCTCTGTTGGTCGGTGTGTTGACGAGTTGTTTAAGTCCGATGCTAGCGAGGTTGTCACGAAGGATAGTGGAGTTGGGGTCGCAGGGGTTGTCGAGGTGGAAGTTCAGGTCTCCAATGAGTATGTAGTTTGTTGAGGCGATGGCGTAGGATGCGATGTAGTCGATGTTGCTGATGGCGAAGGGTGTTTGAGGTCAGGGGGGCCTGTAGACGAGGGTTCCTCGGAGTGTGGCTTTGAGAGTGGTCTGGATCTGGAAGTGCTGGTGTTTGGCGGAGGGGAAGGTTTCGTTGGAGGCGTTGAGGCGGAGGGTGCTCTTGTGGGCGATGGCGAGGCCCCCTCCTGGGTGGTTAGGGCATTCTTTCCTCTGTATCTTGTATTGGTCTGGGATGGCGGTGCTGATGTCGAGGCGGAGGATGCATTGCTCCAGGTCTCTGTGAAGAAAACGATGTTGGACGAGAGAGAGTGGAGTAGGTTCCAGATTTCCATGGCGTGTTTGTTTACGGAGCATACATTGGGGAGAATGCATTTTAGGGTGTCGCCGGTGCTGGGTCATGTACAGGGAGGCCTAATTGCATTCTCTAAGTCTTCCAGGGTTGGGTGGAAGGAGGTTGGTGGTGTCGTAGAAATGGGTAATGGGAGGTCCAGAGTTCCTGGCGCTGGCCGCGGTCGGGTCGCAAACGGGTTCAGACTGGCTTGCCTACGGCGCGCCCGCTGCGCACTGTTGCCATTAAGTGGGGGAGGTGGTAGGGAGGTGGGAGTGGGGGAATTCCGGGGGGAAATTCATGGGGGGAATTCCCAGTGGGGAATTCTGGGTGGGAGGGGCCGCAGGGGCAGCAGCGGCGAAAGGCGAATGGAACAGGCAGGCACAATAAAATAAAAACAGTGGTGGAATTAGAGGAAGACACAGATGGGCACAATAACAGTGGTACAACAGGGAAAATTAAGAAAGAAAAAAACGGCTGTGAAAGGTTACTGTGATTACAGGCAGTCTGGACCCAGTTGGAGCGGGCAGCAGGCAAAGAAGCGGGCAGCAGCCTCGTAACTCTCGAAGAGTAGGTCAGGTCTGGAGGCAAGAGACAGCACAGCTGAGCTGCGGGGATAGAGTGGACCTAGACAGAGAGTCGGAGGTTGGTGGTAATATTTCTCTTCTAATAGACCTTTTGAAATGTGAACCCCGCTGTTGACTTTAGAACTATATCCTAATATCATCCTGAAGATGGTAGCGATTAAGTAAGAGCATCACTGAAATGCGGGTCGAAGATTTTACTTCTAGCTCATTGGCTATGACCACAAGTGTACATGAATTCTGAAATCCTTTGGGGTGTTTAGTGTACGGGTCTCATATTATTATGTAACCATTGACTAATATTTAGCAGTAGTATGTAGGTGTTTATGTGTTGTGGAAGGAGAGGTTTCATAGGTCTCACACTCCTTAAAAGCAGATTAGGGTAACAGATGTGTTTCGACTGTTTATTGTCAATGTCTAAAATTAGCCAAGTCAAGTCAAGTCAGTAGATTTGTATAGCGCGCTACATACCCGGAGGGTCTCAAGGCGCTTAAAGAAGGGAGGGGAATTACTTGTCAAATATCCAAGTTTTAAGTTGCTTTCTGAATGCTAGGTGGTTCTGAGTGAGACGAAGGTGAGTGGGGAATGAGTTCCAGGTTTTACCTGCGAGGTAGGAGAAGGATCTACCTCCCATGGGGGTTTTATTGATGCGAGGAACGGTAGCAAGGGCTTGGTTGGAAGATCGTAGCTGGCGAGAGGAGGTGTAGAAGGAAAGTCGTGTGTTGAGGCATTCGGGTCCAAGTTCGTAGAGTGCTTTGTGAGCGTGGGTTAGGAGGCGGAAAGTAATCCTCTTATTGACGGGGAGCCAGTGGAGGTTTTTCAGGTGGCTAGAGATGTGGTCTTTACGCGGGATGTCTAGTATGAGTCTGGCTGATGCGTTCTGGATGCGTTGGAGTTTTTTCTGGAGTTTTGCGGTGATACCGGCGTATAGGGTGTTTCCGTAGTCCAGGCGACTTGTAACCAGTGCATGGGTGACTGTTTTTCTGGTTTCGGTGGGGATCCAGCGAAATGTTTTTTTGAGCATGCGGAGAATGTTGAAGCATGAAGATGAAACGGCGTTGACTTGTCTGTTCATAGAGAGTGAGGAGTCCAGGATGACGCCCAGGTTCCGTGCGTGGTCCGTCGGGATGGGTGCTTTTCCAAGGGCCTCTGGCCACCAAGAGTCATCCCAAGCGGAGGGGGAGGTACCTAAGATAAGGGCTTCAGTTTTGTCTGAGTTCAGTTTCAGACGGCTGTGCTTCATCCACTCGGCTACTTCTTTCATTCCTTCATGTAGGTTGGTTTTGGCGGTGTTGGGGTCTTTGGTGAGTGATAGGATCAGTTGGGTGTCATCCGCGTAGGAGATGATGTTGAGGTTGTGTTGGCGTGCGATGGTCGCGAGGGGGCTCATGTATACGTTGAAGAGGGTGGGACTAAGTGAGGAACCTTGGGGTACGCCGCAGATGACTTCAGTGGCCTCAGACTTGAATGGTGGGAGGCGGACTCTCTGGGTTCTTCCGGTAAGAAACGAGGTGATCCATTCCAGTGCTTTTCCTTGGATTCCGATGTTTCTGAGGCGCTGTAGAAGGGTGCTATGGCAGACTGTGTCGAAGGCTGCGGAGAGGTCGAGGAGGATGAGGGCGACTGTGTCTCCATTGTCCAGTAGAGTTCGAATGTCGTCTGTTGCTGCGATGAGGGCGGTCTCCGTGCTGTGTTTGGCTCGGAAGCCGGACTGTGAGGAGTCGAGGGATTTGTTGCTTTCGAGGAAGGCGGCGAGCTGGTTGTTGACGGCTTTCTCAATGACTTTGGCCGGGAATGGAAGGAGCGAGATGGGGCGGTAGTTTTTGAGTTCGGTGGGGTCCGCTGTGGGTTTTTTCAGAAGGGCACTGAGTTTGGCGTGTTTCCAGCTTTCCGGGAAG
The DNA here is from genome assembly GCF_964263255.1 of Lissotriton vulgaris. Classification (NCBI taxonomy): domain Eukaryota; kingdom Metazoa; phylum Chordata; class Amphibia; order Caudata; family Salamandridae; genus Lissotriton; species Lissotriton vulgaris. The sequence goes on from NC_141688.1 coordinate 173,775,759, forward strand.
GTGGCGGAGTTGAGGGAGCAATTGATGACGTCTCGGAGGTGTGGTGCTATGATGGAGTCTGCTTTGTTGAAGATGTGGTGAGGGCATGGGTCTGTGGGGGATCCTGAGTGGATGGAGTTCATCAGGCGGATGGTGTCCTCAGTGGAGATTGGGTTCCAGTCATAAGGATGTTCAAGGGGGGTGAAGGTACGGCAGACGGTTGGGTAGGATGGTCTCCGGGTTGGTTGTCGAAGCTGTTGTGGATGTCTGCGATTTTGTCGTGGAAGAACGAGGCTAGGGAGATGCAGAGGGCTTGAGAGGGGGTGATATCATTGGAGTTGGCTGAGGGGTTGGTGAATTCTTTGACGATGTTGAATAATTCCTTGCTGTTGTGGGCGTTGTTGTCTAGTCGGTCTTTGAAAGCGGCTTTCTTGGCAGACCGGATTAGTTGGTGGTGTATGCGGGTGGCGTTTTTGAAGGCGTCCCTGGTGCTGGTGTTTGGGTCTTTTTTCCAAGCCTTCTCGAGGGAGCGACAGAGTTTCTTCGATTTCTTAAGATCATCGTTGAACCAGGAGGCGTTTTTGCTGCCTAGTTTGATTTGACGTTTTTTCAGCGGTGCTAGGATGTCGGCGCAAAGTACTTGAAGCAAATGCATTGTATGATCATGTGATTATTGTTTTTAAAACTATGTAAAAGACTTAATAAATAGACCATTGGTGACAATAATAATATCACAAATCTCAATTTGGTCTGATTGTAATTTTAGATCTGTGGGCTTCTTTTGAAGTCTCTATTAGATATTTATCTCTTCCCCACGACCGCAAAGTAAATTCTGGTATGCCCTCTTCTTTAATTTGCTGCACCCCTTAAGGGCCGCCTGCAGGAAGCCTGCATCAACTATAAGTTGTATTTAGGGAAACGCTCTGAGGATTTGGAAGACCCAGCCAAGCAACGCTAAGCCCTTCCCTGCCAACGTTTAAGAAACGCCTCAAGAGGAATTTACTGACAGTTCACAGAACATCTCCCTGAGCTCTGACATCCTCAGTGCATTGCTACCAATAGAGTGCTGTTCACTTTACTTTCTGCACTTTTTATTGCTATACTTATAGATGCTCATTACTACACACTCAGCATTCCAAGCTGAGAGGTGCTTCCCTGTCCCTAGTATGTATAGGGTTTCTTTTCAAATATTTTGCCTGAAAGCAAAGTACATCAATGAAGATGTGCATTTATGAATTTTTATGTAACTTGTAGAATTTAGTGACGTTAAATGTACTATAGGTATGCCTTCTGTGTCAATTACAAAAGTATTCTACATGTACAAAAGAAATAAAATAATATTGATATGGTCAAAATTGATTTAAAAATCCTATAGTTTCAAAGCAGTAGTGGCAAGTGTGACAATTATTATTAAGGCTCTCAGTTATCCGTTTAAACTGCTTTTTACAGAAAATACAAACATAAAGAAATGCGCTTCCCGTCTGTATATATTTCTAACAGCAGGAACATATTGAAAATTGTGCTACCTGTGAGTCTCTCTCCATGCTGCGTTTTGTGAATTCTAGGCCAACAGTTGAGAAGCTAGCAGCATGGGGAGTAAAAAAACAAGATGAAATTACCTTACATTCAGGCATATGATAACATATATTTGCAGTATAACACTAATATTTACCTGTGGGTGTAATGTAAACGTGAAAGGTATCGAAGTATGAATGTATGTTTATGAGTTAAATTAAAGTGGAAATATACTATTTTATGACTTCATTTTGTTCTCCATCTCAAAATAAATATGGATAAATACCCATAAGCAGGCCAAACAGTAAATATAGAAAGATACAGATGAAAATGTTAAAAAAGAAAAATATCAAAAAACCAGGAGCCCTAATTATTATTGATATTGTGTTTTTTAATTTTAATTTTAATTTCAAAATGCTTTATTGGACAATATAGCATGATGTACAAAACAATGCAGATCGTCAATCGATTATTATTGATATTGTTAATCAACATTTATTCCCTGCCATCTCATTGCCAGTGCGCTTCCTTTTGGTAGCCCGCAGTATTACTTTCCAAAGGTCTTTGCCTCATAATGAGTGTGATTCAGTCTTGTGGCGGTGTTGCCATAGGGATCGGCATAACCTTTACTGAGTTCTGAGGTCATCTTTGGCGGGTGGGACTGGAGGGCTGCACCAGATTGGTCATGTGGTTCCTTAGTTGGCACATGTGCCATACGTAGCTGAAGGTAGCCATTGCTTTTCGAAGCCAAAGTAGGCAGTCAAGTGAATATTATGCCTGTTTTGGTTTCTGTGTCTTGTCAAAGGCCTTGGGTAATGATAGCAGGTAATCTTTTACAAATTTGTACTGAACCCCATTATGTTGGAGACTTTTGTCCTCAAGATAAGGGTGATGGGTACTTCAAACCAGCAAGTGAGCTAACTTTTTGGACAAGTCAACTCTTTCACTTCCACCCCTTATTCCGTCATTAGATTTTTAGTCATTTTCAGAGGGTGAATTTTATCAAAGGGCAACCCATGGTCCACATCACATGGTTTCCTGGGTTAGCAGTAGTATGTGTCTTCTAAAGTGATGCCAATGCCAGCCACCCTTGGTCAAGCTTCTAGATGTACAATTCGCACAGTGTAGGCACAGTCTTTATTTCTAATACCTTCTGTTTCCTACCTGATTCCTCGTCTATCTGTCAACTCCTTTCACCCTATCTCATACATATTAATGAGCTGCATGTCCAACATCCAGACATGCAAATTTCAACGTTGCTGAATACGCCACAAACCTGCGACTTTGCGCATGCCTTCAGAAGCTGAGGGCGCACCCAGTCGGGCGGGCTCACCTCCAGCCTTGGCCAGGCCGCCCTTCTGCTCTCTCGGCTGAGGATTGCTCTGATGTCTGCGCAGGATCTACCAGAAGAAAAGAAGAACGTAAACAAAACCTGGGGGAATGCGCTCAGCCCACTGCGCACAATGGACAACCAAATACCTTATGAAGTACAGACTCTATTGGCCGAGCCCTCCCACCGAAAAGAAAGAGGACTCATGGGAAAGGGCCCTTGTTTGAGCCGGGTTTGCTTAGCAGATTCACAGCCATTAGCAAGCCTTAATACGCTGCATTACCTTTCCACTCATTTGTTGTCCCATTGTTGTGATACCTACTTAAAATATCAAAGCCGAGCAGGGCTCAATGAGATATTGAAAACTGAGTAACTTGGGTTTTGTGTGACAACACCAAATCCCTCCCTCTGTCTCTTTACTAGGCGCTCTACGCTGGTATCCCTAGATGAAAAAAAAAAAAAGAAGTCCATGGGTGGAACATCAATGGCTGACAAGGTAAGAGCAGGACAAAAGAAAGCCTATGTTAACAAATCAAAGAGGCCGAACAAAGGGACCGAGCAGGGAAGTATTTTAATTCATATCACCCACACCAACCTTTAGCAGCTCTGAAAATGCATGCTTTCATTTCATTTCCTCAACACTAGCCTAGCTGGAAGCGTAGACTTTTTTTTTCTTAGATCTCTTTTGGCCAGGCCAAACAATTCTTCAAGTAAACATTTATTTTGTAAAAAGAGCAATCGAAGAATTGAGAGACCTCATGAAAGTTGCACACTGGATTTGCAAAGCATGACTGCCCCAGGGCTCTTGTGTTTTCTAAGCAACCCCCCCCCCCCCTTCATCAAATACCAGATGAAAAGGATTCTTGTATCAAAGAAGCACTGAATGCTGTGTTCTTTCTCGCAGACACGTTGCTGAAACACTTTACTCAGGTGTACGTGGCAAGCAGTTGTCAGAAGAGAGGCTGCTTATTTGTACCGACAGATTAGAAAACGTTTTCCAGTCTTAAAGCGACTTTTGCGGCTTTTCCAGGCTTAATGATGCAACTGCTTATTGTAAGTGCATCAAACCTTGTCTTCTTCTGACATCTATCCACCAAAGAATGACACTCAAGACACAGGAGCCGATTCTAAAATGAAGGCTGCCGTGTAATGTGCCAATAATTTACCAGTCATTTGCATTACTCTGATTACGCCTTCCTTGTTCCATTACATACATTCTGTAAGGATATTGAAAGGGTAGGCCCAGGAGGTAATATCATAGTCAGTACAAATACTTGATAGGTATTTCAGAGAGTGGAGGCACCTATCTTCTGCAGGCAATCTTACCTGCTTGTTTTCCACTCATCAAATCTAACAAAGCCCCAATTAAAAATGTCTACTCTCATTGGGTCAAATTTACCACAAATATATGGAAATCTGCGCGCACAGGTCTATAAGCTCACATGTCTATAGATTTCCGAATCAGTTGAGTTTACAATCGTTTTCCGGGTTCGAGGCAGTCACAGCTTTCCAGGTCTACTCTGTGAATACACACTTTCGACAGTCTAGACTAGAGGAATTTCCAAGTAGGTCATTTTATATGGCTTCAATTTCGTTTGAGGAAATACCATAAACTTTCTGCTATGGTCATTTTTAAAATGTTTGTTATTTTGCCTCTCGAAGGAGTAAGTTATTTTCCAACTCAGAGAAGCTGTTTTATCTAAACTCCAACTTATTTTGGGGGGTATTCCGAGGCAAATCCCACCTTGGAAAGATATTTAATTCTATCCTTGAGAGGACAAAAACACTGCGCATTTCTGTGGCGGGAATGTGTCAGAAAAAACGTTTGTGAATATGCATCGAATGGAAAGATTGTGTGTGTTCTCAAAAGTGTCACGATATTCCTACCCTGCAATGAAATCTCCTCTCCACTATTGCAATACTGACTCTGGCACAAAAGTAAACCAGCGGGTTGAACACAGGCACGAGTAAACAGATTTCGCAGCTCAAGCTCATCTTTTGTCACTACTCAGCACTTAGTACTATATATAGAGCAGGACATTTCAGTTTGCAAATATTACTTAAACATGCAAAAGGTTTTCAGAATTGGAATTTCTTGTTTCCACTTATGGTTTGTAGTAGATTTCTAACTTCTTGGTCCTTCATAGCTTTTTTTGAGAGTAGTTCAACAAATCTACAACAGTTGTAGGTTTCTACGACGGTTCCTATTGACTAGTATTTATGCATGTGGATTTTACACTCGTTGAACAATCTTAATGGGTTGTATGACAGAGGCACGTATGGCTAAAACACACGTATCTCTACAACGCGCCAATACAACGAATGCGGGTAAACAATGCATTTCTTTACCACGCCTGCCTTTACCAAGCATGCCTTTACCACGCAAGCCTTTACCACGCAATTTTGTGGGAAAGGCAAGACTGGTTAAGGGATATGTCTGGTAAAGATCACACCTCAGCCCCCCCCCCACCCTGAGTCCTAAAAACAGCTCAGCCCCCCCCCCCCACTGAGCTCAAAAAACAACCCGGCACCCCTGAGCCCTAACAACAACACTGACCCCCTCTCCCACAAGTCCTAAAAACAACCCAACCCCCCTGAGTCCTGAATTGAACGGGAGCCTTAAAAACAAATCCGACCCCGAGCCCCAAAAACAACACAACCCCCAAGCCCTAAAAACAACCCGAACCCCTGAGTCCTAAAATCAACCCAGACCCACAAGCCATAGAAACAGCCTGACCCTCCAAGCCCTGAAAGTAAACTCGACCCCTCCAGCTCAAGCCCTAAGACAACCCGGACCCCCCGAGCCCTGATAACAAACCCAACCCCCTGAGCCCAAAAAACAACCCTGCACACCCAAACCTAAAACAAAACAACAACAAAAGAAAAACGTACCTGACTACGCACATGTCTCCCAATCCTTCCTCTTCCTGTGCCCACCCATCCGCGCATCTAGACGTGCACTGCCTTAACCACGGATATGCGTGGTAAATGTATATGCGTGGTTCAGGCAAGCGTGGTTTAACTTGTGGGGAAATGGCATGAGTGACTCAGCCCGTATTGTAAAGGCTGTTTGCCTCAAACTAAATTAGTCAGGTGGAAAAATGCATTTTCCTCTCTCCCTTTTCTTCACAGGAAAAATAAAAGCCAGTCCTCCAATACCCAATGAAAAAATAGGAGATCTTTAGAGAACCTTTCCACCTCATTTGTATTTCTCTTTCTTGCGCATGATGCTACTATTATACTCTGTCTTTCTTTGATTCTTTCTGTCATTCACTAGAGTTTCTCATTCTTAAGGATTTAACTTGGGTGTTTGTGTATTCTTTCTATTCTTTATTTTAGGAGCATGAGTGAATTTTGTTGCACATGGTACTAAACCATGACCCCCAAGGGAAAGGAATGGACCTCCAGGGTATAAAGACTCAGGCGGGTATTCGTAAGCACTCAATTCCGAATTATCCCCACCCTAATGCAACAAATGTGGAGATAGAATTAACACCCAATTCACAAGCTAGTGCAAACTGCAGACATTGTCTCTATTCCCGCGATAACTGCCCCAAAATATATCACCATGGTGGACACCACCAACTAACCCTAATGAGATGTAGAGTAAGCGTTCCCGTGCAAAAGCACATGAAAAATCTACAATACTACTTTCACAACGAAATGCAAGAACTGCGATGCCAAACAAAAACAGGCGATAAGCTGTGGTAGAAGCAGGAAATTAACACCTTCTCATTGCTGGTATAAAGCAGGTCAACTACCTGCAGCAGGAAAGGTAGCCCAGCCAAGAGCCACACCGGAAGACCCACAGATATCATAGAGACAATGATTATACAACGCAGATACCCATGAGGACCACAACACCTACGGCAACCACCCCATGCTTCCCCCTCCCAATCCTGCCACCCGGACATAAAAATACCGTGCACGACACAAGAGCCAAAACAAACTCACGATGACGTACAGCGCCAAAATCAATACACACGTGTGGCCAGAAGAACGAGAAACAGTCACATAGCAGTGAAGTAACAACCACAAACTTTATTGAAACACAACACAAAACAGCTAAGCGGAAGACTCCTGTTGGGTCCGTCAGGGACAACCTCAACGTCACAGCCTGGAAAAAAAGCACAAAATCAGGACGTGTGTCATGCACACATCAAAGGAGCGAGACACAGAGAAACAGAGTAGGAAAGTGAGCCTGAGAGAGAAAGAAAGGGAAAGGAAAGAAAGAGAGAGAGAGCGAGAGAGAGAGAGAGAGAGAGAAGGGAGATAGAGTGAGCGAGACAGAGAGAGAAAGAAAAGGGAGAAAGAGTGAGAGAGAGATGAAGATAGAGTGAGAAAGAGAGGGAAGGGAGATAGAGTGAGAGAGAGAGAAGGGAGTTAGAGTGAGAGAGAGAGAGCGAGAGAGAGAAGGGATAGAGAAAGAAACCACCGCCCCTGCGCACACAAGCCCCACTGCTCACTTGCTGCCACCGGTGTGTCCTCCAATAGACACACCACATGCCCTTGCAAGCTCTAGGCCCCTGTCACGCCCATATGGCACGGTCCACATAATGCGGGTCCGCCCCGCGGCCCAGCATGTCCCACACATGACGCTGAGTCCTGAGTCATCAATGGCGGAGACCACATCAGTGCACACATCATCATTGCAGGCTGCACACCCGCTCTTTAATTACGGGTGCCACCAACCCTGTGCAACGCAAGTAAGCGCCACTTGGTGGTAGGATCATGTCAGCCACAAGGCCTCGACTGCCATCCAACCCTATGAGCAGCAAATCATGGGTCCTTTATGATTGAGCACCGTGGAGCGTCCGCCATCCAGTCACCCATGGCAGGGGGAACAAAACAAAAGCAACATCCTTCCAACCACACACCCTACATAGTGTAGAGTGCTACTCATGTAGGCAAGCCCTTCAGCGCCCCACATACAGGAAATATGTGGTATATAATACAATAGTTGTACATGCGTGTACTAACAAAGTATATTCTTCTGTAGCCTAATTTATGTTGGATAAAAAATAGGTCTGAGCCACTGCCTGCTGATATTTACCACCTAGCACTGGTCTGCAGGAAGGGCAATGGATGAATTAGTAAATATATGAATTTAATTTTAGATTGATTCAAACAGGTAGACAAACTAGAAAGAACAAGTTTCATTACTATAAAAACTCTGCGACGAATCTTACCCAACCTGGGTTTTCCACACAAGGTCCACGCTCCCATCTCTCTTGTTCTGTCCTAACTCGATTACACCAATAGCCCCTACCACAGACCTCCTTTAGCAACTATGAAAAGACTACAACAGATTCATACCTCTGCTTCCAGACTACGCTTACATACAATGCCACAAGCCCACATCGCCCATGCTTTGAAAGCCCTGTATTGGTTACCGGTTGCCAGAAGATCCACATTCAAGATGCTTTGTATCACTCACAAAGCGGTACATGGAACAGGACCGGTCTTCATCAGGAATAAAATCACTAAATACATTCAGCAAAAGTACCGCTGCTCTAGCGTGGCACCTCACCTCAAAATCCCACCATACGAGAAAAAAAACATGAATGGCACATCCTTCTCTGTTCAAGCAGCCAATCTATGGAACTCTCTACCCCCTACATAAGATCCACGGATAACCACCTTATCTTCAGAAAACAAATCAAAAATGTGCTCTTCCCCACGTAACCATCATAGGTAAAATAAATATACAGAACAACCCTTTGTATATAAGCATTTTTTGGGACTAAAGATATGTACCTACATATGTGTATTCATTTGTATAAACGTATATAATAACTATGCTATTAAAGATATAGATATTCTTTAGTTCTGCATAACAAATATACATTGTACTTATAGTTACATTATTCTATGTTGAACATGTATATAAGTGACTGTATAAATAAGTACATTTGATATCAGAACTATTTATCTATAATTGCTTCGCTATTGAATTACAAAACAATAAAAAACAAATACATTAATTTAAAGTACAGCAACACCTGAAAGTCTGAGTTTAATAAATGCAACTTTAATCTACATATATTACCTTCCTTCCCATATATACCTTTCATGTACTTATGTATCTTTAAATGTATTACTTTGCTTCTAATTCACCATTTCCAATGCACTATCCTAATCTCACCCTATCTCTCACAATATATCCCCTACCTCCACTCTGACTCAAACCTCATTCGACTACTCTCTCTAATGCACTACCTATTTCACACCCTATACAGCTCTCGATATATCCTCTACCTCAACTCTCTCACTCATCTCTACTCTAATTCTGCTACTCTTTCCTATATACTACCCTATTTCTCACTGTATACCTCTATCAATACATCCTCTATATCCACTGTCTCATTTATACCCAAAACCTATCCTCTACTATTAACCTCAAAATAGCCCTTTCTAGACACTTCCTTCCTCTAGCCCCCCCTTGCATCATCTCATACCTCTTTTAGTGAAGTAGTGTGGCTCACTGGTTAGAGGCGGCAGACCCGAGAGCAGAGGATGGCCCGGGACCAGAGTTCGATTCCCGGCGTGGCAGGTTTCTGGACCAGGGTCAGCGGACTCGATAATTCTCTCGCCTCGGTGCCCACTCTGATCAGCGATCACACTCGGCAACTCTGGGCATTAGCTTGCCTCATCTTCACTAACGGCCCCACCAGACCGCCGGGAATGCCTGGTCTCACCCTGGAGATACCCATTAAGGGACCATCTCTCAGGGAAGCCAGGAAGGGTTTCGCAGCGGTCGAAGCGCCTTGGGACCCTACGGGTAAGTAGTGCGCTATATAAATGCCTATACATACATACATACATACTATTCAGATTTCACAAACAAACCTTTCTAAACCTTTCCCTTCGACTCTTCCCTCTCCACCTCCCCTTTACTCACACCAACTCCCCTATTACTGCTATGAACTCCCCCCACAAAAACCTTTCTATACCCTTCCCTCTGTCCCTCCACTATCATTTTGCAATCCAAATGATAAAATAGCATGTCTACCACTCAAATCAAAATAATTTTATATGTCCCAATACTAATTCACCACTAATCCTTCTTGGGTACCAGAGTAGCTTGCTACTTGCCGAAAAGTGCTTCAACACCTCATCAGAGGTAGCAACCGCTGTATAAATGTAAACCCTTTCCTCTGCCATCCCTCTACTATCATTTTCAATTCAAATAACAGCCTAACATGTCCACCGCTCAAATTAATTTCAAATTTACCAAGATAAATGCACCAGTAATACTTTTTGGGTTCCGCAAGTAATGTGCTACTCGCCGAAATGGGCTTCAACGCCTTATCAGGGGTAGGTAGCGCTATATAAATTCAAACCTTTCCCTTTTCTATCCCTCCACTATCCTTCTCAATCCAAATAACAGACCTCAACATCATCTCCTACGCCGACGACACCCAGCTCATCCTCTCCCTCACTAAGGACCCACACACCGCCAAAACAAACCTCCACGAGGGAATGAAGGCCGTCGCTGACTCGTTGAGGAGCAGCCGTCTGAAACTGAACTCGGACAAGATGGAGGTCCTCATCCTCAGACACACCCCCTCAGCTTGGGACGACTCCTGGTGGCCGACCACACTGGGAACAGCACCGACACCCACCGACCATGCACGCAACCTAGGATTCATCCTCAACCCTTCCCTCTCCATGTCTAAGCAGGCCAACGCCGTCTCCTGCTCCTGCTACAACACCCTCCGCACGCTCCGCAGGATCTACAAGTGGATCCCGACCAAAACAAGAAGAACAGTGACACAGGCCCTCGTCAGCAGCAGACTGGACTACAGCAACGCATTCTGCGCAGGAATCCCAGCCAAACACCTACGACGACTACAACGCATCCAAAACGCCTCCGCCCGACTAATCGTCAACGTCCCCCGCCGCAGCCACATCACCCTCCACCTGAGAGACCTACACTGGCTCCACGTCGACAAGAGGATCACCTTCAAGCTCCTCACCCACGCACACAAAGCACTCGACAACGCCGAACCAGCCTACCTGAACAGCAGACTCAGCTTCTACGCCCCCACCCGCCAGCTCCGCTCCGCCAGCTTCGCCCTCGCCGCTGTCCACCGCATCCAACGAACGACCTCCGGCGGCAGATCCTTCTCCTACCTCGCCGCCAAGACCTTGATCACCCTCCCTACCCACCTACGGCAGACCCAAGAGCTACTCGCCTTCAGAAGACTCCTCAAGACCTAGCTCTTCGAGCAGTAGCGGCACCCCCTTTCCACAGCGCCTTGAGACCCTCACAGGTAAGTAGCGTGCTTTACAAGTACTCTGATTGATTGATTGATTGACTAACATATCCACCGCTCAAATTAATTTCATATTTTCACTATAGTAATTCACTGCTAATCCTTTTGGGATCTGGAGTAACGTGCTGCTCGCTGAAAAAGCGCTTTGACGGTTCGTCAGGGGTAGTAAGCACTATATAAATGCAATAACAATACAATATACTATAATATCCTTCAGACGTTCTCTCTGAAGATCCTATTTTTAAGTACAGAAATGATAATAGAAGCTAAGAATAAAGACCTTCGGTAGGGGTTTGGAGTTAGTTAGTTGCCTTTGCTGTTTCAAAGTACAAAATGAGCAGAATTGTACCGAGCCGAACTTTCCACCTGTGAGTAAAGCTTCTGTGAGTTCTCTGGGTACTGCAGACTGAATCAAGACAGCTTAGATCTCACTTGAAAGGGGGCTTGAAAGTGGCCCTCCCCTCTGAAGACGAGCCCCTCCCACCAGGGGGAGGCGCCGAGAGGCAGGTGTAGGTGCACATGGATCCTGACGGTTTGTTGTGGTTGGTGTGTTCTGTAATTTTACTCCCCTCCATTTGGGTTTAAAGGCAGATAGGTCTTTTATCCGTAATCATGTGTTACAGTCAAGTAGCACCCTTGAAGAGAATCCCTGCCCCTTTCTGTAACATGTTTATCAAATTAAGCATCTGCACGCCCCCTCACCCCGAGCAGGGCCACCAAACGGTTTTTCAACTTGACACTTTGAGGCTGCCACTATGAGCACTAATCCTCTAATGCCTAGTCATCTTTTTGTTTTGTAAATTGCCTGTACGAAGCAGACCTCGCCGTGCGTTTGATGTGGCTTGCCTCTGTTTACTACAGCTTGTGGGCTGCAAAACCTTTTGATAAATGAACCTCTTCAATGGGGCGCGGGGGCACAGTCACCCGGGCTTTGATGCCTGGCCCGTGCAGAGGCCGTGTGGGACAAGATGGAAGCCCCCGTCTGTCTACCTGTCTGCCTGTATCTATCTATCTATCTATCTATCTATCTATCTATCTATCTATCTATCTATCTATCTATCTATCTATCTATCTATCTATCTATCTATCTATCTATCTATCTATCTATCTATCTATCTATCTATCTATCTATTTCTGTGCCTGTCTGTCTGTCTATCTAGCTGAATGCCCACCCATCCACACCTCTCTCGCTCTTTCACTTTGCTTCTATCTGTCTATCTATCTATCTATCTATCTATCTATCTATCTATCTATCTATCTATCTATCTATCTATCTATCTATCTATCTATCTATCTATCTATCTATCTATCTATCTATCTATCTATCTATCTATCTATCTATCTATCTATCTATCTCTCTGTCTCTCTCTCTCTCTCTATCTATCCCTCTATGTATCTTTCCATGTATCTTTCTTTCTATCTATCTTTCTTTCTTTCTTTCTTTCTTTCTATCTATCTATATTTCTTTCTATCTCTCTATCTATCTATCTATCTATCTATCTATCTATCTATCTATCTATCTATCTATCTATCTCTCTGCCTGTCTGTCTGTCTATCTAGCTGAATGCCCACCCATCCACACCTCTCTCGCTCTTTCACTTTGCTTCTATCTATCTATCTATCTATCTATCTATCTATCTATCTATCTATCTATCTATCTATCTATCTATCTATCTATCTATCTATCTATCTATCTATCTATCGATCTGTCTGTCTGTGTATTTGAATGTTCACCCATCCTTCCCTCACTCTCTCTTATCGCTCTATCATCATTTTGCGTCTATCTATCTATCTATCTATCTATCTATCTATCTATCTATCTATCTATCTATCTATCTATCTATCTATCTATCTATCTATCTATCTATCTATCTATCTATCTATCTACCTATCTATCTATGTACCTTATGTAACATTCTTTCTCTTTTTAACTCTGTACAGGCAGCTTCTTTTCACTATATCTATCCCCTCTATCTTTATATTTTTTATCTGTTTCTCTTGTTTTGTGCTTTTTTTACCACATGTGTTTTATCAGTTTATTTCAAGATATCGTTTTCCACTATTTAGCTCATAGTCTATATTTATATCTCTTTTTCTTATTCATTCTCTTACTTTTTGCCTTCTCTAATACTTTTTTGGATCGCTTTCATGTTTCTCTATCCACAACTCTTATTCTTTAGCTTCATTCTGGCAAATCAATGATGGGGTCTTTCGCTTTATCCCTCTAAATAACATTGGCTAGCTGTCTTTCTGTCCATGGACATTATCCCACTTTTAATGTGGCAAATGCACTAAATACTTCAATAGTAATGTAAATCATCTTAATACCATGCAATGTGTCTGGAGTCATTTATTTATTTATATAGCGCAACATTCATCCCATTGAGATATCACGGCACTGGAGTAGCAGTATAGTGGTGCGTAGGATGGGTTCAGCTATTGGATTTGGGGAAAAGGTGTGTTTTGAGTTTCTTCCTGAAAGTGGCATATTCTTTAATCAGCCTAAGTTCGACTGGAAGCTAATTCCAGTTCAGTGCTGCGAGATTCGAAAAGGTACGACCTCCGGGGGCGTGGCCAGCAGCATGGCAGAGTAGGATGCGCTTTCGCTGAGCTCCGGCAGAAAGCCTCATCCGGAATTGAGCCCTGTAGCCCGTCACCAGAGCCGGCCTGAGCGCGAGGGGAAGACTCAAGATGGCGCCACGCGGGGTCTGAGGAATGTAAGCTTACCTCACTGCCCGTGATCCGTGGCGGTGTGTCTGTAGACAGAGGAGGTGGCCTGAGGCGGTGACCCCCCGAGTGCATGACGGTTCTGCGGTGGATCGTAGCTGGTCCTCCCTCAACTCTGGAGGCTTGAATGAGGCTGGGGTCCCATGGCAGGCAGTGGAGGGGAGGCCCTTACCCCGCTACGGCCGAGGACTGAGTTGCGGGCCGCGGTTGAAGCTGTGGTGCCGCCAGGCGGGCCTCTGGATCCCAAGATTGTCGTCCTGTGCTGGAGACGGGCGCTTGTCCCCAAGGAGCTCCGCAGACCGCCAAGGGGAGAGACACAGTGACTGGCTGATCGCAGGAGGGCACTCCGGACCTGCGGGGCTGCTGGACGGAGAGAGGGAGCGGCTCTGCAGCATAGCGAAAGGGAGCCCCTCCCATGATTGGAGCAACATTGGCTGGATGGTGAGGAGCTGCTGGGAAGGAGTGGGTGCCTGAACTAGGCAGGGAGAGCGGACGTGAGGCCCCCCCTCGCCTCCGTCCCGGCATGCAGTGACCCGCAAAGGAGGCAGCAGCGGAGGTAGGCCTGGATGGATGCTGGGGCAGTGAGAACCTGCAGATCGTTTCCCCCCACCCCTCCCCTCTGTATTGACTATTGCAACGTGGAAGTAGCGCTGCTCTTCCGCTGGCCCAGATCTGACGCTGCAGCGGGCAAGCTACCCCTTGGAGACTGGAGCAGACCATTGGTGTAGGGGATGGCCGCCTCGCTACTGAGGAGATCAGTGGTGGACCAGGCAGAAGGACTGGACGCTCTGGTGAGTGACACTGACGGGACAGCCTTAAGGAAGATACAACAGAGTACCCATGTGGGGATTATCCTCCTCCTCCCCAGTGCATCCCCTGCTGGCATCGTCAGTGTCATGGACAGGCTACTAGCCGCAGTATGGGGCGGGATGGGGGCCTGAAACCGCCACGACAAGGACAGATGGACCAATATGCGAAGGTGTCCCCCCCCCGCAGGAGGAGCACCCGGGCGCCGGATCTGACACGGATACCCTACTACAGGTGATCCAGGCATTAAGGACAGTGCTAGAGGGCCAGATCGGAGCGATGGGGACAGAGGTGGCGCTATTGCGGCAGGACCTCAGAAACCTGGCTGGGAAGGTCTTCGAGGCGGAGATGCGACTGGGCGAGGTGGAAGATTCCGTCCATTACCTCCAAAGGCTATGCGAGAGCTACAGTCTTCTCATAAGGACCTGCTATGTAGGGTGGACGATGCGGAAAACAGGGCCCGACGTATTAACCTCAGCTTCGTGGGCTGGGAGGAGGGGGGGCTGAACTTGTTTTCTGGTTGGGACAGTTTTGGTGTTTGTATTGCTTTATGTTCAGTTGGCATACACATCACAGATTCACTCTGATAGGCACACACACAGCCCTGCCCGCACTGTTGTTGCACCAGACCACCAATGTGACATGATCTCCATAGATGCACATGGGAAACCGGAAGGTGGACTGATGACTAGCTCCTGCAGGGTACTCACTTGGAACGTGAATGGACTAGGGTACAAAATAAAAAAGGGACTGGTAACGTAGCTTATTAAGCAATTACGCCCTGACGTGGTCTTCCTCCAGGAGACCCACGAGAGGGGAACGAAATGTGGGTTACTGGCAAGAGGAGCTTACAAGGTACTGGCTCATGCTGGATATACGGCAGGTTCACCGGGGGTTGATATCCTGATTAAAAAATTGCCTCCCTTTATTTTATTTATTTATTTATTTATTTATTTATGCAATTTTATATAGCGCGGACTTTACCCGAAGGCGTCAGAGCGCTTCACAATAGGAACAGAAATGATACAAACTGAGAACATTACACGAACAGATTGCAGAAGCATACGTTACGTTACATCCGGTAAAGTGATAATTGTGAGCAAACAAGAATACATGAGGTAGTAAAAATTGTGAGAAACCAAAAATACATGAGGTAGACAAGGTAATAGTGACACTTGCGAGCAAACAAAATACATGAGGTAGTAAAAATATGAGCTACCAAAAATACATGAGGTAGTAAAAAGTGCACAGGAGAAAAAAAGTGACAAGTGTGCAGGCTACAAGAGAAAATAGAGTGTAATTTGCGGAATAATACTGCAATATATGTTAGACACTCAAGCACAAGAACAAACAATTACGTAGGCAAAAGTGGCACTTGTGCAGGTATCAAAGGTAAAAAACATGTGAGAGGAAGCAAACCGTGTGTTACAGGGCCAAAGTGGTGAGTGCAAGTTGCAAGAGGGTACCAAACACAAGTACATGGATAATACTGCCATAAAAGGCAAACACTCTAACCACAAGAACACACTGGGAAGGCACTTCCATGGACATGAGAAGTAGAAATTTTCAGTAGTGGGAGGTCTTCCTTCAGATAAAAGAGAGGACGTGAATTACTTTTGGAGGTGTCTCTGGAGGAGGAGAGCTTTGAGGTCCCTTTTAAAGACCTGGGAGGAGGCGGTGGTCCGGAGCTGAGGCGGGAATGAGTTCCAGATTCTCACTGCGTTGCCTGAAAAGGATTGGGCCATCGTTCTTTCCTTCTTGAAAGTGGGAGGTTCAAGCAGTAGATTCTCCGCATTGCGTGAAGGTCTAGAACCTCCAGAGAGTTTCAGTGTATTCGCCAGGTAGCGAGGAGAAGAGGAGTGCAGGGCTTTGTGGGTGATACAAGCGGTCTTGTAGAATGCTCTAGCCTCAAAGGGAAGCCAGCGGAGGGTAGATAACATCGGTGTGATGTGATCGCTTCTTTTGGCCCCATAAATGAAACGAGCTGCTGAGTGGAAAACAGACTTAAGTGGGGACAAGTGGGATTTGGGGAGGCCAGTAAGAAGAGAATTGCAGTAGTCGAGTCTTGAGAGGACCAGTGCTTGCACCAGGGTTATAAGGTCCCGCTCCGGGAAGAAGCGACGGATTCCCCAAAGAAGGCGCAGTTGGTATCGAGCTGATTTTGCAATGGAATTGATGTGGGGAATTAGATTGAGTTTTTTGTCTAGTATGACACCAAGGGATTTGGCGCTGTCGACAATGATGGGTTTATTGTTTGTTCATCTGATCCATCCATGATTGAACCGGGGGAGGAGAGAGTGAGGAGGAGAAGAGGAGGAATTCAGTTTTGGAGGGATTCAGAATCAGTTTATTGAGTTGACATCCAGTTTTGAATGGAGTCGAGAGTGGAGCTTAGGATGGAGAGATCGTGAGTAGAGGCAATCTTGAGGTAGAGTTGAGTGTCGTCAGCATAGAGATGATAGTGAATCCCGGATTTGCTTAGGAGATTTCCCAGTGGTTCTAAATAGAGATTGAACAGTGTGGGAGCAAGTATCGAGCCTTGGGGAACACCTTGACCACCGCCACAGGAGGTGAAAGACTGTTCGCTATTTTGATCATTTGGGATCTGCCAGAAAGGAAGGATGCAAACCATTTAAGCACAGTGCCCTCCATGCCCATTCTCTGTTGAAGAATATTGAGGAGGGTGTTGTGATTGACAGTGTCAAAGGCTGCGGAAAGGTCAAGGAGAATTAGAAGACAGGACCCCCCTGAATCGAGTATCCTCAACGCGTCATCAACCACTTGCAGTAGAGCTGTTTCAGTGCTGCAGTTTGGGATGAAGCCGGACTGACAGTTGTCAAGAAGATCATTGTCCTTGATATGACAGGAGAGTTGTTTTGCTACACATCTTTCTGTGATCTTCGCCAGAAAGGGAAGGTTAGTGATGGGGCGGAAGTTGTTGATGTCATTCGCATCAGCAGTGGGTTTTTTAAGAAGAGGGGTGACCTGCTGCAGTTTTGAAGGAGGCAGGAAGGGAGCCTTGCCAGAGTGAGAGGTTGATCAGAGTGGTCCAATAGGAGAGGGAATGGGTATAGAAGTCAATGGCAATGGCACTGGGGATAGGGTCAAGAGAATGGTTGGATGGCTTCGTTTCTCGTATGCACTTGAGAAGGGCATCTTCAGATATGGGGTCAAAGCTCTGCCAAATGGCTAAGGATTTGCGCTCCTCTGGAGGGGTAGGATGAGCGACCTGATCCACAAGTGATTTCACTTTTTCATCGAAGAAAATAGCAAAATCTGCTGCTCTCTTTGTAGAATCAGTCACCTTGGAGGTTGGGGGAGAGCAGTTAGGCATTTTGATGAGATCGAATAGTTTTTTGGGTCTATTTTTGGCGGAGGGAAGGAGGGTTTTGAAGTGTGTCGCTTTCCCAAGGAAGATGTGCTTGTGGTACTTGGATCTTGCTGAGCGAAGCATGGCCAAATTGTCGGAGGAGGGCACTTGCCTCCATTGTTTCTCCAGGAATCTTAGCTGCTTCCTTTCCTCATAAAGGGATTTGTTGAACCAAGGTGCTGAGGGAGTGGGCCTTAACCTTTTGCTTTTGAGTGGAGCGACTTTATTAATTTCAGCTGCAAGAACTATGAGGCTTTGGGAGGTGAGTTCGTCAACATCTAGATTCGGGTCGAGCCTTGGAAGAGATAACAAAGCTGATTCACAGAGGGGACCGACATCAATATTTTTGGCATGCCGGAACCATGAGATGGCCCTCTTGGGTTGGCCAAGAGTTATAGAGTGTGAAAGTTGAAGAGAGAATGGGATGAGGAGGTGGTCAGACCAATCTACATGAATTGAGGCAGTGGTAGAAAGCATGCCTGCTTTAGAAATAACAAGGTCCAGGATTGCGCCCTTAGAATGTGTTGATTCAGTGCAGTGTTGGATAAGATCGTTTGTAGAGAGGAAAGTGGCCAGTGAGTTCGCAGAGGAGTCTTGCGGTACTCCCCAGTGGAGATTGAAGTCACCCACGAAGGTCTGATTGTCACTTCGCGAGTATTGGTCGCTGATGAAGTCGGTGAGTTCATCCATAAACGAAGGGCCACTACGAGGCGGGCGGTAAAAGACATGGAATCTGAGGGGTGAACGGTGTTGCAATTGAAGCTCAAGAGAAAGGCATTCAAAGGTTTTGGAGGAGCTGTTAGGAGGGGCCTTGAGTTAGAGGGTGTTTCTAAAGATGACTGCAACACCTCCCCCCGTGTTGTCAGTTCTGTCATTCCTATATAAAGAGTAGCCTGTGGGTAATAGGAGATCAAATATAGAGTGAGATGTATCTTTGAACCAGGTCTCTGTGAGGAAGAGCATGTCAATATTATGAAGGGTGATGGTATCGGAGATTTCAAGTTTGTGTTTTACTGCAGATCTGCAGTTGTGAAGCATGCAGCGCAGCTCTGTCAAGACTGTTTTGGTGACGGGGGCACTAGGGCTCTGAAGGGTGATCGGGATATTGTACTTATGAGGGGGTGCTTGGGGGTGGATGCTTTGTTCTGACAGAGGTGATGATCGGAATGGTGTATATAGTGGGGTTGCTAGGGTATGCCGGTTGAGGAGGGGTGGCGTTCAAGGGCTTGAGTGAGTTAACAGAGTTTTCCGACAATAGGTTAAGCTTGGCTGTACTGGGGTGAGGGGGCGAGGTGCATATCGTGGGAAGTTGGGAAGGAGTAGCGGTGCAAGAAGGGGTGACAATCTTAGAGCATAAAAGTGAAATGGCAGCTGTAAGCTGGGAGATGGAGGTGATAAGAGAGCCTAGCGTGTTTTCCAGTGAGAATGAGGCAGAGCACGGAAGGTTGGGTTGGGGAAGGTTGGGTGGCTCTATTGAAACAAGGGGGGGTGGAGTGGGTGGTGGCAGGCAGGGAGAGGTGGCAGGAAAGGAGGTAATTTGGGGTGTGGGGTTCATAAGTGGGGAAGGGTGGTGGGTGAGAGCGGGAGTTAGTGAAACGGAGGTTAAAGGAGAGCTGTCTATGTTGGTGTTGCAAGAGGGAGAGGAATTAAGGACAAATTTAGGGGGAGAGGGGTGCGGAACACGGCGGTTGGGTAGAATGAGAGTGGAGGCCTGTGTGGAGTCATGAGAATGTAGGAGGTTTGGGAGGAAAAGAGGTGCGGTGGTTGTGGAGGACCTGTCAGCTAGGAGAGGTGGCTGTGAGGGAACGGGCATCTGGCAGAGTGAGGGGGGTTGGGAGAAAGGGAAGTTGAAGAGAGGAAGTGGTTCTGCTGGGCCCGAGGGAGGGAAGTGGAAGGGGTTACTGGGCGGGGAAGGGGAGTAGTGCAGCATTACTGGCGGAGTAGGAGGGAGGAGAGAGATGCAGTGGGATTGAGGAGAAGACGGGGTGAATAACGAGGGGAGGAGGGGGTAGGTAGGAGGGATGGAAGGGATGAGGGGAGCATAAGGAAAGTATACTGGGGGAGAGGGACGGAGGAGAGGTGGGCTAAAAAGGGGGGTGATGGGAAGGAATATGGGGGAGGAGAAGAGATTGGAGAAACGGGATGGTGCAGATGGGACGAGGAGCGTATTGGCTTGTGGTAAAGGCTGAAGTGATGTGTGAAGGGATATACTGTGAGGGGGGAGGAATAGGAGGGGAGGTCACAAGGGAGGGGGAGGGAAGGGGGCCGACCTGTGCTTCTTGAGGGAGCAGCCAATTGGAGTGAGGTGGGGTCTGCGGAGGAGAAAGGGAGTAATGGGTGGAGCTGGAAGGAGAGTCATGGGGAAATCCGGTTGCAGAGGAGGGGAGTAGGGAGGGAAAGAGGCAGTCAAAGAGCGAGAGGCAGTTGTCTTTGCCTTGGATCAGGACAGTACCGTTGTTATAGAGTGAGATAGTGAGGTTACCTTTGAAGCAAGCAGAGGGGGAAATTTTTAGTTTTTTCCCATGGGGGATAGAGGAGGAGGAGGTGACGTTGAGGGAATAGGAAAAACTGTTGGATCAGGAGGGGATGTCGTGAGTGAAGAAAGTGAAATCATTTTTTAGCTTCCCAAAACGACTATTGTAAAATTGATCAACAAAAAGGGAATCTGGGAAACGTTCAATAGTGTTATGTTTCCATCGTTTAGTTGCAGCTTTAGACAGGCTGGGAGGATAAATGATTTTGTAGCAATTAGTTCCAGCCTCAACTCGGGGGGGTGGCCATGATGGTAAAAAGTGGCGAAGGAGTGTGGGGGGATAAGAGGAAGGTGTTACTGGGAAAGCGTTGGAGAAGAGAAATAGAAGGGCATAAAGGGGGCACATAGTCCGGATGTTAAGGTGAGTATATCAGAGCTAATGTGCCGTTTGGGACTAGCAAAGCCTAGGTGTGCAAACCAGCCTCAACCTCTTAAGACTCTCAGTAGAGGTGCTCAGGGCAGGGTGCGGAGAACATACTACATGAAAAGCGATTTCTAACACCAACAAATATCTACTGGCCTGGCGCCCTACAAGTCTTGCAGACTCCTTGTCCAGCTGGCCATTTCGGATGGGGACTCACATGCCATAAAACCATAGTGTCAATGGTGCTGTCTCTGCAGTAGGATTCCATCTTAATCAGATCTGACCCCAAGGAGAAGTAACTAAAACTGGGTGCGGAAGGGCTAATAGCCGCACAGATGAAACGGGTCAAAAACAGTGCAGCTGTAAGCAGCTCTGCTAGCTGCACATCTGTTAACGGCCTAAACGACGCAGCTGGCACTACTTGCTACGCAGCTGAAAAAGCTGAAAAGGCCTAAACGGTGCAGCTGGCACTACTGCTGCGCAGCTGTAGAAGGCGTAAACGGTGCAGCTGGCACTACTTGCTGCGCAGCTGTAGAAGGCAAAGAAGGTGCATCTGGCACTGGAATGAAATCTGTTTCCGACAGCCATTTGGCTAAGCTTGTCCATGGCAGTAGATTGGCAGCGAGGATTTCATCACTCAAGCGCTGTGCCCAACAAGTTCACCAGGACTTCATCGCCGATCCGACGCTCAAGAAACAAAGCTCACCTCGGTTTCGGTCTTACTTGGCGGCCATGACGGGGTCAGGTATAGAAAGTAGATTGAGAGCAACAGCTGGGTCTGGTCTCTGTTTCAACCTCTGCGCTCAGCCGCCCAGTACAATCACACCAAATCAGCTGGTTACGCGCTTACCCAAGGCACTCGGTTAATTTTACTTGCTGTTGAACCGACAGACATCTCTCATCCTCAGATTGCACCTGCCATCTTAGGATCAAAGCGCCGGTACCTCAGATTTCACGCGTGTCAATCTGGCAAAGGTTGTTGATCTTTAAATTACTTTTCCCCGCGTTTCTGCTACTTTCTACAAGTTTTGGGGCAGGGTGAACGCTTTGTAGCGCTCCTGTGCGCTCCGAACGGGAAAGATGGACGGCCCCTACCAAAGCTCACGCATCTCGCGTGAGCAGCCATGAAGCGCTGGTGTGGTTCTGTAACGTGCACCTATTTCCCAAATGCACTAATGCGCTGTGCGTCCCGGGTTTCTCCCAACTGAGCAAGCCGCTCCGCAGCACACTACTTGGGCCCAGGGCAATATAGGGGCTCCGCCGTCCTCACTAGGGATCTCGTGGGGCCTACTGCTTAAAAGTTTACTCAGCGCCAAATGGCGCCCGTCATGTCCCGGGTGCCGCCATCTTAGGGTCAGGCAGCTGGGGCTAAACAGATGGTGTTGGACGGCCCCCGCCCACCTGCGTGCGCCGTCTCCTCACCGGGATCATGAACGGGAGCTGCAGGCTATCTTCCGGTCGCATCAGCAGGGTTCCAGTGTCCCCGGTGCAGTCGCCAGCCTCAGTGGGTTTTCCTAGCGCCTGACGCCAGTCTCGCCAGTCACGGACGCCATCTTGCCGCCTGTGGGCACCAGGAGCATGGAGAGAGGTAAGAATTCCGATTATTTGGCCCCCACGCCTCCGCCGCCCCAGGGAGCAGTGCTCTAACAGGGCACCGATCTTTCATGGGCAGATTAGTGGAGCCGCGTTCCAGGATTGCTGGCCACGATCGATGGTTATGGAGCGTGGCCGCGGAGGAGCTCCGGAGCTCCGGAGCTCCGGAGCTCCGCTCTCTGCTGCTGCTGACTCGTGACTCCCTGCTGGGTGCTGCATCAAATCTATGAACTCCCAGAGGAGCCCGTCCTGGCCCCGCTCTGGTTGGACGGGCGTGGACGGAACGCAAGGGTCGTATGTGGGGGTGAAGAGAATGTGGGAGCGACAACAGGTAACATTAGTTTCAGTCTATGCTCCCCCGAAACTCCAAGCCAGGACACTGTCTGGGTTGGCTAAAGTCCTACTGGACACGCCTGACACATTGCACATCATTGCTGGTAATTTTAATGACGTTATGTCTACCTCCATGGACTGGTCAGGGATTCAAGATGATGCCTCCCCAACAACGCCACTAGCAAGGACGGTGGGTACCCTAGGACTGACAGACGTATGGATATGGTTGCACTCGGACACCAGAAGCTACTCATTCTATTCAGGGGCGCATAGAGTACACTCTAGATTGAACTACGTCTTCCTCCCCCGACATGCACTTGGGGCTACTGATGAAGGTGAATATCTGGCATGGGGCATTTCTGATCACTCGCCACTGCTGGTCCGGCTGGGTGGGAGGGCTTGACCGCAGGACAGGGGCTGGAGATTATCGGCATGGGATTTGCATGCTCCCGAGATACTACAGGGTCTCAGGGCAGATACGAAGGTATACTTTGCAGAAAACTCAGTACAGTCACCACTGTTATTTGCCCTCACAGTCGAAGTCGTGGCCTGTGAGGTCCGCCAAACGGATGAGGTACGGGGCTTTCAGTGCGACTGACAAAGTTAGGGAGAGTTTTCTACAGCTGAACTCTTCTTTAGCTTATAGACACCCCCCTATGACAAATAGTAGTAGTCATTCTCTGGTGCCTTTGGCAGTCGTTGGGCCCTCGCCATTCTTCTGTATCATGGGGAGGGGCCCTATAAAGGTTGGGAACAGTTCTTGCAATGTTACTGCTTCGATCCGTTTGCTCTTTAGTCATTCTTTGGTCACTCCTTCAAATACTTACTTTGTTTATGGAGATAATGGATACCTGTGGTTGCCTGAGAGTTCAGCTGTAGAAAACTCTCCCTAACTTTGTCAATGTCGTTAGGAGTCACAAATCATCCCACTTTCTTCGAACATTGTTCACTATAGTCAACAGTAACCATATTGTGCTCAGGAAGGGCAGAAGGGGTAGGAATAAACATATGAACAGGGTAGGCTTTGTCCAAGAAAACCAGTATCCCAAGAATGATTAAAAACACAATGATGAATATCACAATGACTACAATTTTTCCTTTTCGGGGTAAAGCTAACCATGGAGAGTCCGGGTCTAGTCTACGAGGGACTGCAAAAGGCTGCTCCTCTTCAGGAATGGGACGGCCAAAAGGGTACATATTCCCTAAAAAAAGTCCAGAACTAAACTAAAAGTAATCGAACAGTCACAGGCAACCCGTAACCGGCCAAGGGGGTTCTTCACCCTCAAAAGGGATCTTCTCCCTGTGTCTGTTAAAGCCTCACAGGCAGGCTTCTATTGTTCATTCCCTAATCCCATGACGGAGTCGCACAGCTTTTGCAACTCAGGAGCACTTAATCCGGGCCCAGGCGCAATCCTAGTGTCCCATCTGACAATGTCTCGACAGTGCACCAGGGCTCTTCCCGCAGTCCGTCCCTAACACTTAACTATTCTTCTGCACAGTTCTCTTCTAGGTCCCTATCTCAGCCCTTCTTCCAGTGCTCAGTTCTCTTTCCATCCCTTCCTGGGCCGCAAATTATAACGAGTGCTGCCTCGCACCTCTGGATCTGTGAACAGAATGGGGGGCTCAATGGCAGGGGACTTATCCGCTGATGTTTGCTCACTGTGATCAGGAGAGGCCTCACCACTTGCAATCGGAGCTGGCCACTCCTCCTTTTGATCCGGCTCCTCACCCCTCAACAAAGCATCCGAGAAGAGTATGTACCGAGGAACTACTTCGCATTCGTCATCAGCGACGCCTTTTCTCACCCATTTGTCATATGGCAGTGGCAGTGGGACGCGCTTCACGTGGGACGCATGTGTCCACGTCTTGCGGCCCTGGATCCGGAGTGCGGTGCAGGTGGTGAGGAGAACTTGCCTCGGCTCCGACCACCTTGGATCCAAACAGGACTTCCGCTGGTACTTCTTGACGACAACCCAGTCCCCGTGTTGAATAGTGTGTCCTTCCCCCTCCGGCCGTGGCTTCAGGGTGTCTGCTACCTGCTGATGAACAGAACGGAGATCTTTAGTCAAAGCATACAGGTAATCTATCAACAAAGGGTATTCTATTTCTGAGAAACATTTAGGTCTGGGGACACCCCACACATTGGCCGGACACGGCACACTTACAAGAATAAAGGAGGAACGAGGGGGGGTAGAAAACTCAGCATGAACACATGACCGACTTCCAGCTGGGTAGGAGGTGGCTCCCAGTGGTAAGTGGATCCATCCCAATGCACCTCTATATGTGACTCCCTTGTCTCTGTGGAATCTCTAAGAAGGGTCTCTGAGACTCCAGGGCAAAAAATAGTGTAGCCATCCCTAATAAGGGGAGTAGGAGTGCTTTGGACAAGGGCAAACCTATAGGGGCCATTATAGGGAGTCAGGCAGGTAGCGTTACATAGGTTACAAGTTACACACTGTTACAGAAGGTTAGTCAATTACAAGTTACATCCGTTGGTTTATGGCGTTAAGAGGGGTAAGGAGGTAATGTAAAAGGGCGATGGGGAGGGAGATTAAGAGGAGCATAGGCACAAGGATAAACAAAGAAGGCAGGGAGAGAGAGATTCAGGGGAGAAAGGAAAGGAATAGGGGAGGCAAGCAAAGAATGAAGGAGGGAATAGGTGGGGGAGGGGGTCGGAGACACAGCGAGGAGACGAGGAAGTGACTGTGTCTGTACTCCGGCAGTGTGGAAGTTGGTTAGAACTGGAGGTAACAGAGCGCTTTACAAGAGGAACGTTGTGTTGCAAGTTACATCAGTTACAAGAGCCTATGCTTAAAGTTACAGTAAACAAAAACAGTGTTGCATTAGTTCTTGGCGGGAGGAGCCATAGCAGGGAGACGTAGTAGAACTGTGCTCAATGTCTGGCTGGGTAGGTGACGGTCAAGTGGGGACCAGGGCCAATCTCCTCATGAGCCAACATATAAATAACCCAGCCAGGTATGCATTATACAATCTTTAACTCCTGCGTAAATTCTAGACCTTTCTACCCCCGAATGATCTAAAAACCGCTACCCAAGCGAAGGTACTACCCAGACTGGGGGACAGGAATGCCACCCTCACTTGCACCGTGAAATCATACATAGCCCGTTTAAGAGCCACACTAAATGCAGCAGCAAGAATGGTCACTGTAGTAAAAAGTCACAACCACATCTCCCCCTCCCTGAAAAATCTCAATTGGCTTCCTAATCAAGGCCCGTTACTGCTTCGTAACTGCCTGCCTCACTCACAAATCCCCGTTTGCACGATAATGGGGAAACCCAAAAATCATCATTCTATTCACATCACCCAAAATAAACACATTATTCAATTAAATCTTTAATTCAAGTATATTTATATAAGCATTGGTGTCATGCAAATAATCTATACAGCTGCACAAAGGTGCTCCAGGGGGAAGTGAAAAATAGTGTGCTCGAAAATGTGCTCTTGATTTAATTACATATCCTGCAACCCCAGATTTAAAAAAGTTTTTGAATATGGGAATGCGTCAGGTTCATTGGATGTTGCATGAGAACACTCACAGCAGCACCCATGGTGCGCAGAGTAATGCGTGAAAGGGGGCCATATTTACAAGGCCATGAAAAGCCATGCAGGGTGGCTTTACGTGGCCTTGTTAAATTGGGTAAAAACACTGCGCCGCCAGTGCGTCAACAAAGGTGAAGCATCGGCGGAGCAATGGGCTGGTAAATAAGCCCCACTGCCCTTAGTGCCAAATAAACTGTAAGATTTTCATAACCTTTACGACAACTTTAGATTTTGGATCGAAGTTAATCTCATTTGAGTCTTCGTTTGAAGACATTAGTAATAATGTGTTCTCTACTCTATGCTAGTGATGCAGCGCTACTCCAGAAAAATTTCTAAAACAATATCATCTTTCCCTGAAGTATCAAATCATACATATACTCATCAGTGGGGCCCATAACACTGTGAGTTACTAACAAGACACTTCCATCCTACTTCATGGATCGGTGAAATTCAAAGGAGAGCTGCTGTATCATAGAGGAGTGTCTACACTAAAACTGAATATTTATACTATTTACACCTGCAGTTTAAATGAGTTTACCATGGCTTTTATTAACAAAACATTTATTTAGACACACCACCATTATAGTTGAAGAATCTGCTAGTAAAAATTAGGCGTAGGAAAATACAAGACAAGCTTAATTCGCCATTTATCTAGTTTTTATTAAAAGCAAAGTTTAGCACGTCTAACAGTTTATTCGCTTTATTTTTTTTTTATTCAAAGTAACTTTTAACCCCTCCCATGCTCGTGACAGAACCGTTCTGTCACGAGCCTCTCGCCGCGCCTGGGCGGCGCGAATTCCGCGCCTGCGCTAACGTTCTGAAGCGCGGGCGGGGCCGTGACGGAACCGTTCCGTCACAAGCACAGCTCACCCGCGTGCCGTGACGGAGCGGTTCCGTCACGAGCACGGGACCGCCGCGCGGCCTCCCCCACCCCCTTAGCACTGCGGCGGAATAGCCGCCTCAGTGAAGGGGTTAAAAGAAAATATTTATTTCAAATAGTCATTTTTATTTATTTTAAAGATTCAGAAATAGAGATTTTTATTTAGATTTCAGAACACAAATATTAGGAAAAGACAAATGGTACCCAAAATTAATTTTCTCCTAACTTCCCTAACTGATAACCTCATCTAAAGATCAGTTCTCACTAAAAGAAATAAAACATTTATTCAAGAAAGTCTTACATCCCAGGAAAATCAGCATTCCGACAGCATCTCAGGAGGAAATCGAAGAAGAGTTTTTTCTTAAGGAAAATCATGACTTTATATACCTTTTTCACTGACTTTATCTATCTACAAAAGTAACTATCAGCATAAACTCAAGTTCTGATTGGACAATTTGGGGGTGGATGAGCATCACCTCATCATTCTAATATTTAATTTCCGTTGTGTCAGCTGAATTTTACAGACTCCTTTGTTTAAGAAAATGTCTGGCCTAGTCACGTTCTCAATTTGTAATATCAGACTATTTTCCCACATTATATAATTGTGACATCCACAATTGTTAGCAGTCATCTGTACTCTCGGGGCATGATGTCCTTGAACCTCTTTGCTCAGGCACAGTCAGCAGCATTCATTTCTGTTCAAAGTGCCTATGCGCACTCCGTCTTTCATTCGTGGTTTGGCACATCAGCTACTTTATAACTAAATGGGTACTATCATAGAAACAAACACAAATAAATGTTAATTATTGTATTTTAGCCCATCTGTTTACCTCCCCCCATACTAAGGTGTCCCTGTTAGTTATTACCTAGCAAAATAAACAACACATATACGTAATATGCTCACCTGTTTTCAGGTTTCTGCCACAAAATATATAAACAGAAAGCACATTTATGCCGCTTTTCATTAATTTAAACGTTGCACCATTTAACAATATAACAACATTACTACATTAGTCAATTACAGTTTTCCATGCAAGCAGATTAGTATTCCCACGTGTATTTGTGTGTGCATTCTATACTGTGTTGGTTAATGTTTTCCACACCATGCAATTTAAAAAAAAATACTATTATGAGGAAATTATTTCGTGAGGGGTATACAAAATGTTGTTTCTCCACCTCGCTCCATCACTAGCAGGAAGAATCTGTACACTGTTTCCTCTAGTGAGACAAAACCCTTTTACAAACACATCTCTGTAGCCAAAAATAAGTAGGCCATGCCTGACAAACAGACCAGGCCATGGTTAAAAAGGATGGTTTGGGAAGCAGCTGAAGACACAGAGGTATACAATGAGAACCCAATGGAGATACAACAGGTGGTTGCTACGATACCTGCTTGCTTATAAACAAAACTTTCTATTAACCCTTTAAAGGTTTTCTATGTGCCATTCTAACGTTCAGGCCGCCCTCCACAGCCTTGCAAAGTGAGCGGTTCCCTTGCATCAGCCCAGATATCTAACTCTGAAGAAAAGAATCCTGTGTTGATCCAAATACAAAGAAATGGCCCTCCCCAGGGAGAACCGGAAATCAAAAGGGAAGATCTGCTTCCAGGTAGATTAAAGGACTAAAGTGTAAACAAGATAACAGCCCTGCCCTTTCACGGAAAGGTGGGTCAGTGAGAACGCAGGGGCTCGTGTTTCTCGAGCTGATGGGCAAAAGCCTCCCCTCTGCTCTGGGATACCCCGCAGAACAGCCCCCCCAAACCCCACCGCCGCCCCCCTGTCATCAGTCTTGTCTTACAAGGTGCTTGACCTGCATGAGAGAGACGCAGCCCTGCTGCGGCCGGCCAGAGAGCAGAGGGATTATGTTTTCTCCTCTCTAGGGGTGGGAAGGGATGCAAAGTGGGGCATTCCTGACATAGCTGCTCCCATTCATGACCTAATTTCAGACGTGGACTAAGAACAACTCCTTTGGAGGTTCAAAGCGAGCAGTATTACCTGTAACTCTGAAAATAAACGACACAAAACCTGTTCTTGGCTGTTTCCTCTCACATGTTTGCACAGTCCAGGACCCCTACCACTTTTGTTTTTATCGGAGTTTAGTCCCTAAATAAAGATTACTAAAAGTGTTGCTCATTTCCTGTGAGAAGGCCATACAGTTTTATGTTAAAAGATGGTTTAGTGGCTAACTTTCTGCAGAGGAACTGGGATGCATGAGTTCAAGTCCCAGCTACCACACTTGATCACATTGTGTGATAATGGGAACAACATTTAGAGCCGCATGCATCATTGAAAATACCGGTCGCAAAGGATCAGCTTCGTGATGACTAAAATTGCGATTGCTTTAGGGAATTACAAATTGTGATTCCCAAAATGCAATGCATTAACAAAAAACAATTGCGATTTCGGAATTAAGAAACACAAATTACCATCAATTCTAAGTAGATAGTAATTTGCGAGAACTTTGAAAAAATGTACAAAAAGTGCATTTTTCAAAGTTCCATGTTGCACACATACATGTGTGTGTGCAACATGTGATAACAATACAATTTCAGGGGTGCATCGGGGTGTCCTTTTGTCACCCTTGCACAATTGAAATTGCATACTCAATTTGCGAGTACCTATTTGGTACTCGCAAATTGCACATGCAATCCCATTGATTCCTACGGGCCTCTAGGCCCATAGGAATTAATGGGAAGCAATTCCTTAATTGTGATTCACAATTTGGGAGTCGAAATTAAGAAATGTGCAGGAATGACAATGTATTTTGCCATTCCTACATGCATAAGCATTTGCAATTCCTAAATTGCAATTTCTTAAAAATCGCAAGTTAGGAATCGCAAATGGAAACTATCAAGCTTGTGGTCCTTAATCTTCTTATGGCTACATGGTTGTCAATACTACATCAGAAACAATCGTGTTGTCTCATCAGATAGTCCTGGAATTATGTGTAGTAGCTATTGCAGTGATAGTGGTAGGTCATGAACTACAATATATTTTGAAACGTGAATTTTAGCTGCCCCTACTGGAGGAGTCATCAGTTCATCGTGAAAGTCTGACCTGCAGGACAGGATCATATCTATATCTCCAAGCTATATAGATATGGTGTTTAGAACAGTAAATCTATATATACCTGTATATACCTGCTTTCACAATACTTTAGTTGTCAATATTCTTGCTGCAACGTTTTTTGTAGCATGTAATTTTTGTGGTCGGTATTCTGACACACAACCACATTAAAACCAGAATCCAGTGGAGTGAAATTAACAATAGAGGGATGGATTCAAACGTATGGGTCTCCTTATTCTGAACCATCTGAAAATGGAGCAACACAAATCTCAATAATCTTCAGTAGAAGGGGTTCCAATTGTAAAGTAACCGGTAATTATGCATGACGTGGCACAACTATCTTCAAGAGCCTAAGTGAAAACATTGTTTTTAGATATTTGTGGTTCAATAGATAGTCAGAGTTTGTCTTAACAATCAGGTTCTTTACCAATTTAACAAGTTTAAGACATTTCCAAGCTACATTTGGCAAAAGGTACTCACTGCCATTAACACTCAGTACCTTCACGCAATATTTACACGATTTTGCCGTAAGGGCTGCACCGCAGGCCTTCCTGCAGCACTACCGTACGGCAATAGGGAAGGAATACAGTGCATTCCTGTTGTTTTCTACTGCACTTGCGCAAAATGGGCTACCATACGCCAATGCAGGCATATTTGCGCCACGGTGAAAGGTGAAAGGGTGCCTGAGTTGTAGGGATGTTTATTTTTGTGCAGAGAGGTCCCCTTTTCTGCACAAAAACAATGAAAAGAGGATTTTTGCTCTTTATATATGTGCTGCAGAATGCAACAAACATAGAAAAAGGAAAAACAAGGAGAAATAATGGTATTTATCCTTATTGCGCCTCCCTTGCACCACGCTGGGTAGGTGTACATATTTGGTGCTGCTTCAGAGTTACGTTTCCTAGTAAATTTGGGGCAGGGTTAAAAAGCCATCGGTGTTGCTGGGAACGCCGCCAACAACACCCATTGCACAACCTTTTAATGCAAAAAACTGCATTAAATGGAACAATATTTACAAGGCCATATGAAATCACGCAAATGGGTTAGTGCTGCCTGGTTAATATGGAACAGACCCTTTTGCCACTGGAGCGTTGGAAACAGTGACGCTCCGGTGGAGCAGCCTGATTGTAAATGAGGCCCTTAGTTTTAGCGGAGCTATGGTTGAGCTTGTTGCTGACCACAATCTCACAAATCAATAAGCATTACTAATTGAGTAGACCTGGCAGCCCTCATCCTCCTACGCCTATATGCAGCATTCAACACTGTCTCCCACCCCATCCTCATCCAACACCTAAATTAGATTGGAATCCAAGGCCCTGCTCTCTCCTGGATTTACTTGTTATTATAGGCAGGACTCTAGTAGTCAGCCCGGACGCTTACTCTTTGGATGCCTGCAACCTAATATGTGGATTACTACATGGGTCAGTCTGACCCTCTTCAATGCATACATGATCCCACAACATTAATATCCTTTCCTACACTGAGGACAAGCAACTCACACTTTTCCTCTTCGATAAGGCTCATGACACATGGAACAAGTTCACTGCCTGTTTGATCAAAGTTGCCAAATATAAGTAGTCCAGTAATCTCAAACTTACACCGACAAGACAGAAGTTGTGTTCTTTGGCAACAATTCCTAACCATGGGACTCCACTTGGAGGCCAGCCATAATACAATACAAGCACCCACACCAGGAACTTAGGAAGCTTCATAGACAGCAAACTGGACATGACCGCATATGTCTGTTGTTGCAATCAAGGAAAAATCCTATGGAAGCAGGTCACATAGGTTTTATGATGAAATTTATTAGGAGATAATAGTCTTTGTTACAGGTTACTGTAGTCGTGTAGCTGCAGGCTCCTTTTTCTCAGCCTGCTCACTCTAAGTGATCTCTCAAGCATACATTAACATACTAACACTATGACATCACACAGAAACACTCTAGATGAGCAGCAAAGAACTAAGGAGAGAATACATCATGCCTAATTCAATATATAACATCAATACAATCAGAGCATCCAGTAGCCACAAACTGAAAATACTGAGGTAAATATTCAAATCCACAAATGGCTCTCAAGCAGTACCAGCACGCTGGACTATAAAAACATGCTTCTACGGAAATCACAAGAAGCTAATTAGAAGACTACAAACCATCCAAACTCGGCATCCAGGCGTACCCTCAACCTTCCATTCAGCACTCACATCACACAGCTCCTCATAGAGTGCCATTGGCTCCCGATGCACAAATTTGTATAGTTCATTCTCCATACCCACGCTTTCGGAACACTGTACAACATTGACGCTGCCTATCCTAATAGTCACAGCGCCTTTCACAAAACTACCAGATTCCACTGTTTGATCTGACTCCTAGTTGAACACAACCCACGTATACACAGAACCAGATCTGAAGGTTGGGTCTGCTCCTAAATCACACATAAAGTGTCGAATGATCTTCCACTACAAATCAGGGGTGGGAAAAATCTGCTCCATCTGCGGAGTTAGCAGAGTTTTGCCCACTTAGAGCGAAGTTCCGCAAATCTCGGCATAGTAACGCAAAACTGAGCTTTTTCTCTCAAGCAAACCCCCAATGGCAAGTTGCCGGGCACACGTGAGAAAAAATTGAATGCTCAACCTCCTCCTAGCGAGATTTCTCAACGCAGGCAGTTGCGGCAGATCGCGACCAGTTGAGAAATCTTTCGCTTGCGTTGACAACGCTGCAGCTCGAGTAGATTGTCTACTCAAGCGGTAGAAAGAAGGAGCACCATCTGCCTCAACACGTAGTGCCGTGCCCGGTGTTTTTTTACAAATGAAAGAAGAATCTCAACATTGTCAACTATCGGTTGGACATTCATTAATTTACTGTCTTGTGGTTACTCCTGCGAGGTGATGCAACCCACAGTGGGTAGACGTAGTGCCGTTCACACTGATATTACATTGCAGGACAAACTCCCGGTGCTAAAAATAAGTGCAGGCAACATGAATTGACAGACTTTGATGCTGGCGAACCTCCGTAGGGCTCGGCTGAGCTATACCGGCATGAAGTGGTGTTACAGAGAATAGAAGTCTGCAAACTCCGTCCAGGTCTACTACAAATCAGAGCCTACTCCGCCCTTCTAGAGTTGCACAAGAAGAGGAAGACATAGCTTTTTGATTTGACCCCCTCCTCGTCCGCTGCCAGTCAAGACTCGATCAGCGCCAGATTATACGCTATTACAAATAAAAATAACAGAACAATATAAAACAATTGGTGTTAGTAGAGATTTAAACAAATGAATCCACGTCACTAGAACTACAGTGTTCCAGTTCTGGTTTTGGAAATAGCATATCACTGCATTGTAGGAATTCGTTTTTATTCATTTGTTTCATGTTGTAAAAACATATAACATATAACACTAAGGGCCAAAGCCTGAAGGGTGGCAAACGTGACAGGGGGAATAATTTGGCCAAAATAATAAATTTCTAAGGTCCCAGTATTATCTCATGAGGGCCCACAATGAGATCATGAGTGCCTACAATGAGATCATGGAGTGTCACCTAAATCTTTTGGTGTGCTACTGCTTGGTATCAAAGTACTGTCTGAAGCATTGTCTAAATTAGCTGCTGGTTTCCACAGTCAAGTACCATCTTCTGCTAAGTATATCCCAGAAACATCTGCATCTGGCAGCTCCACGGAGAGCAAGAGACTGTTGCACATGGTGCCATCTGTCACGGCCTCCCTTTTTGACACTTAAGCCACTTCAGTGGCCCTTAGAATGGGTTGTTCATCTGGCCCAGTTGAAGACAAGAACCAAAAAGCCACCACCAAGAGACCTCAAAAAGTGATGTCTCAGTAGGAGTATTTACAGTATTCACGGTATCCACCTTATGTCCACACAATTTCAATCTACTCATGTACTGTTGCCAGAAAAATTACACTTTTTGGAAAATGGAACTAGGCAGGGTCGCTCCCACACTTTTTGCCTTCCACCTCCTACTTTTTGCTGAATATGTTAGTGCTGGACTTAGGACTCTGAGAACTTTACCACTCTTTCCAATGCTAAAGTACATGTGCTTTCTTCCTAAAACATGATGACATTGACTCATACCCATTTGACATATTTAATGTAACTATTAGTTTCTAGTACAGTGCACTACATGTGCGCAGGGCCTGTAAATTAAATGCTACTAGTAGGCCTGCAGCACTACGTACAACACTCGCTTAAGCAGCCTTCTAACCTTGTCTCAGGCCTGCCATTGCAGAGCCTTCATGTGCAGTTTACACTGCCATATTCAACTGGCAAACTAAATCTTTGGCAGGTCCAAATCTTCCCTTTTCTATACATATAAGTCACCCTTAATGTAGGCCCTGGACAAACCAGACAGCCTGGTGCAATTTATTTAAAAGTCAGGACATGTACTTTTAAGTTTTAAATGCAGAGGAAGTGAAAAACTCTCCAATTGATTTTTCACAACTGCAAGGTCTATCTATGCTACAGGATAACATTGGTATTACCTTATTACATTTTATAAGTGTAATTCCCAATTGGGAAGACAATAACCCCTCAAGTCTGATGTCTCTGGAATTAAAATTTTAAATCCAAATGTATGGTGTAGTTGGATTTAAAAATGCAATTATGAAAATGCCACTCTTTGAAATTTGGCAATGTCTTACTTTAGCCACTCGCAGCCTGCTGTCTGTCTCTTATCA
This sequence comes from Lissotriton vulgaris, assembly GCF_964263255.1. Classification (NCBI taxonomy): domain Eukaryota; kingdom Metazoa; phylum Chordata; class Amphibia; order Caudata; family Salamandridae; genus Lissotriton; species Lissotriton vulgaris. The sequence goes on from NC_141688.1 coordinate 173,810,782, forward strand.
CACGTCTGGGGTGGGGGACAGCTGGGCGATGTGTAGAGAGCCACACACAATGGGAGCTTAGGTGTGACATGATGAGCCATCCTGGCAGGATGGGAGGGAAGAGCTGGACCAAGCCTCACTTATACCTGAATAGACTGTGTCTTGTCCCGACACAAAGGGCTACATACCCCCCTGTAGTTCATCTACAGCCAAGGCAGGAAGGGCAGGTCCTCTGTGCACTTCAAAATCCTGTCTTTAAAATCTCCCCCACTTTAAAGGCACCACTAGGTATATGTACTGAACCTCAGATACCATCACTTCAGTATGCTTCTGTACCTTTGGATACTCTGTCAGGAAGGGCTGCTGCTGAAAAACTGCTACTCTGCTAGACTGCTCTATGTTGAATTCCTGCTTTGCTGTGCTGACCTGTTGCCTGCTGCCTTCTGCCTGGGTGAGAAGGACTGAAGCTGCATCACTTGACACCAGAACCCAGAGTGCCTCCAAGGGATAGTTGGCTGGCTTCCTGAACTAAAGTCTCAGGGACAAAAAAGACTTCCAAGTCCTGCACCTGGACCCTGCCATCTGTGAATCTACCCTGCCAGGTAGTGCCACAGCAGTCCTGGACCCTTGTATGGAGGCCTAAGGAGGCTGTTAGCCAAACCAATGCACTTTCTCTGCTGAGCGACGCATTCCAGAGCAGAACCAACGCATCACTGCTGTTGCGTGGATTGGACCCTTTATAAAAGACTTGCATCGCTGCAGCCTACCAAATATTGGGACAGGCACATCGCCCTCTGACCCACCACTGCACAATGCCCTACCTGAAGCAAGTTCCTCGCATCCCTTGTCAACGACAGCCTCAACGATATTGCTGGTACTCTGCACTACAGTTTCACCGTTCATTGGTATCATTGCATCACCTATGCTGCGCCTCCATCCACGAAACATGGACTAACACATCACAAGCCCCGTCAACAGGATCCTCAACGTCTATGCACCAGGACCTTTCACTGCAGTCTCACTGCCTATCTGTACCAATGCACTTGTACGGCTGTGTGATGTTTCTATGACCTTTATCCACGCAATGCTCGGCTACCGGGATTATAGGTACTTTGTTTAGAAGGCCTAAATGGCTTCCTGTAGCTGCCCCATGCTCCATCGCTGTCTGTCCTAACTTGTGACTTTGGCACGGTGTAACGCAACTAGATGTCCTTTGGTAGCGCCTTGTGCTCTTGGTGCTATTTTACCTACAAACTTTGAAATTCATTATCTCCTGTACTACTAATTGGATTTCTGCCATTTTTGGTCTGGTTTTATGCATTAAACTTTACTCTATTTTTCTCACCTGGTGTGGAATCATTTTGTGTGGTGTTTTCACTGTTTTACTTTTTTTAGTTTTACACAAATACTTTACACGCTCCTCTACATTAATCCTGACTGTTCTGTGTCAAGCTACCAGAAATTGAGCACAGGTTAATTTAGGCTTTCATGACTCTTATCCTGACTGGAATTGCAGTTGCTGCTGTACCAGAGCTCATTACCCAGTCAAACAACAAACTAATTTCTAACAGACTAAATAATTGTTGGTTCAGCTACAATTTGTGAAACAGCATACAAGTTAACTCATCTTCAGAGAACCTGAAATGTCAATTTGTATTATCAATTTGAAATTAATCAAGAAAATCATAATAAATATTTCACTTAGTGACATTATTCACATAATTTTATTTGTTCTGAAAGCATACATACTATTTGACAAAATACAAACAACACAAATGTATGGATATACACAAGACACATTTCATCATAATTCTAACTATTGGGTACACACAATACACGTTTCATCATAACTTCAACTTTAAATGAGTATCATCTCACTATGTACAACTACATTTATGGTGGTTTGGTATATTTTCTTTCTAGTCCATTTTACCCCACAAATTCCCAGAAAGGAAAAAGGATTTATATACAATGTGCACTAAAACACAAAATCCCCAAAAGCACTGCCCAAATAAACAACCTGAATGGTAATAGTATATATCATACAATGCAGAGTCTACGCGCCAATAGGCAATGTATTACTCTGAACTGAGTTAATTTTTCAAAAAATGTGCACAAACATTTGTCCACATAGACACCATGCAGAGAAGACATAACAGTGGAAAGTGCATAATCACAAATATAGGATTATGAGGCATAATGAAAAATAATTATGATGTTTACTATGCAAAGTATTATAAATCCACCTATTGTAACAATAGAAATATCAGTGTTACTTTTTGTTAGTACCTGCTCCTCCAAATATATTAGAAACATTGATGGGAGTCTTCTGCCATCCTATGAGCTGTCCTCAGGTTTTACACAGATGTTATGCTCAGATACAATCATAGATAACACCCAATTTTAACAGACATGCTACAGATGGCCTCATCTAATACAAATTCTAGTCTTGGGTACACACACAACACGTGTCAGGTACCTTATATGAATATCAGTAACTTTGTCATCATACCATGACTGATTGGAAGAGTACTCATATTTGTTTCTGAAGCATTCCACCAATGTTTAGTCAATTAACTCTACAGATCTCTCCGTCACAAATTTCTGTGCAAGGCTCCAAAATATTCACCAATAAGTTCAAGTTTAACATTTGTATAACGCACTACTCACCCAGAGGGGCTCAAGGCGCTTGAGGGAGGGGGGTACTTTACTTATCGAATATCCAAGTATTTAGTTGTTTTCTGAATGAGAGGTGGTTCTGTGTAGTGCGGAGGTGGGTAGGGAGAGAATTCCAGGTTTTGGCTGCTAGATAGGAGAAGGATCTGCCCCCCCATGGTGGATTTATGGATGCGTGGGATTGCGGCGAGGGCTTGGTTGGATGATCGTAGTTGACGGGTGGGGGTGTAAAAGGACAGGCATGTGTTGAGGCATTTGGGTCCTAGGTCGTAGAGGGCTTTGTGTGCGTGGATGAGACGGAACGTTATTCTCTTGTTGACTGGGAGCCAGTGGAGGTCTTTCAGGTGACTGGAAATGTGGGCTTGGTGGGGGATGTCTAGTATGAGTCTGGCTGAGGCGTTTTGGATGCGTTGGAGTTTTTTCTGTAGTATGGCTGTGGTTCCGGCGTATAGGGTGTTCCCGTAGTCCAGTCGGCTTGTGACCAGTGCGTGGGTGACAGTCTTTCTTGTTTCGGTGGGGATCCAACGGAAGATTTTTTTGAGCATGCGTAAGATGTTGTAGCATGATGATGAGACGGCGTTGACTTGTCTGGTCTTCGAGAGGCAGGAGTCCAGGATGAAGCCCAGGTTACTTGTGTGGTCCGTAGGTGTGGGTGCGTTTCCCAGGGCCGGTGACCACCATGAATCATCCCAGGCGGAGGGGGATGAACCTAAGATGAGAACTTCCGGTTTGTCCAAGTTCAGTTTTAAATGGCTGTTCTTCATCCACTCGGCTACTTCTTTCATCCCTGCGTGTAGGTTGGATTTGGTGGTGTTTGGGTCTTTGGTGAGGGAGAGGATCAGTTGGGTGTCGTCTGCGTAGGAGATGATGTTGAGGTTGTGTTGGCGCGCGATGGATGCAAGGGAACTCATGTATACGTTGAAGAGGGTGGGACTGAGTGATGATCCTTATGGTACGCCGCAGATGACTTCGGTGGCCTCTGATCTGAAAGGGGGAAGGCGGACTCTCTGGGTTCTTCCGGCGAGGAACGAGATGCTCCAGTCCAATGCTTTTCCTTGTATTCCGACGTTGCTGAGGCGTTGTATCAGGGTGCTATGACAGACTGTGTCGAAGGCTGCGGAGAGGTCAAGTAGGATGAGGGCAGCTGTTTCTCCGTTGTCTAGTAGTGTTCGAATGTCATCTGTTGCTGCGATGAGGGCGGTCTCGGTGCTGTGTTTGGCTCGGAAGCCGGACTGTGAGGGGTCGAGGGATTTGTTGGATTCGAGGAAGGCGGCGAGCTGACTGTTGACGGCTTTCTCAATGACTTTGGCAGGGAATGGGAGTAGAGAGATGGGGCGGTAGTTCTTAAGTTCAGTGGGGTCTGCTGTGGGTTTCTTCAGGAGGGCACTGAGTTCGGCATGTTTCCAGCTTTCCGGGAAGGTAGCGGAGTTGAGAGAGCAGTTGATGACGTCTCGGAGATGGGGTGCGATGATGGAGTCTGCTTTGTTGAAGATGTGGTGGGGGCATGGGTCAGTTGGCGATCCTGAGTGGATGGAGTTCATCAGGCGGATGGTGTCCTCAGTGGTGATTGGCTTCCAGTCGCAAAGGTTGTTGGAAGGGGCTTTTGGTTCGGAGGTGGGTGGGGTGGACTGGTCTCTGGACTGGTTATCGAAGCTATTATGTATGTCAGCGATTTTGTTGTGGAAGAATGAGGCTAGGGAGTCACAGAGGTCTTGGTAGGGAGTGATGTCATTGGTGCCGGCGGTGGGGTTGGTAAATTCTTTGACGATGTTGAATAGTTCCTTGCTGTTGTGGGCGTTGTTGTCAAGACGATCCTAGAATGCTGATTTCTTGGTGGATCGGATCAGTTGGTGGTGTTTGTGGGTGGCATTCTTGAAGGTGGCCAGGTTGTCGGTGGTTGGGTTTTTTCTCCATGTTTTCTCGAGGGTGCGACAGAACTTCTTGGATTTCTTGAGGTCATCGTTGAACCATGGGGCTTTTTTGTTACCTTGAATGATTTGATGGTTTTTCAAGGGTGCTAATTCGTCAGCGTTGTGGGTGATCCATTGTGTGAGGTTGGTGGCTGCAAGGTTAGGGTTTGATGATTTTGCAGGAGGGTTTTAGTTGAGCATTGCGAAGAGTTGGCCGGTGGTAATTTTGTTCCAGTTTCTGCGGGGAATTGGTTGTGGGTGGTTGTGGGTCGTAGTCTTTTTGTAGTTGAAGTGAACGCAGCTGTGGTCTGTCCAATGGAGAGCTGTGGTGTGATTGAAGGAGATGTGCTTGCTGGAGGTGAAGATTGGGTCGAGTGTGTGTCCGGCATAGTGGGTGGGGGTGTTAACAAGTTGTTTGAGTCCGAGATTGGCGAGGTTGTCCAGAAGGGTGGTGGTGTTGCTGTCGTTGTTCTTTTCCAGGTGGAAGTTGAGGTCTCCCAGTAGAATGTAGTCCTCGGAGGGGAGGGTGTGTGGGCTGATGAAGTCAGTGATGTCTTCGCTGAATTGTGTGCGGGGTCCTGGTGGTCTGTAGAGGAGGGTGCCTCTGAGTGTGGTCTTGGGGTCGGTGTGGATCTGGAAATGAAGATGTTCGGCGACTGCGAGGTTATCGTCGGAGCTGGTCGAGACGCGGATGGTGTTCTTGTGGACGATGGCGATGCCTCCTCCTGTTTGGTTGATGCGGTCCTTTCGGATGATCTTGTATCTGTCCGGGATGGCTATGGCGATGTCGGGCACTGATGAGGCGTTCATCCAGGTTTCTGTGAGAAAGGCGACGTCCGGCGAAGTGGTGTCGAGAAGGTTCCAAAGGTCAATGGCGTGTCTGTGGACCGAGCGGGTGTTGAGCAGGATGCACTACAGGTGATTAGTGTTGGATCTCTGTTTGGGGTTGGAGGATTTGGTGTGGGTCTTGGTGCAGTCGAACTTGCAGGAGTGGCAGGTGAGGGGTCCATGGGTGTGTCCAGGGGCGGCTTGGTGGCAGTTTGGTGGCCGGCCGGGGTTAAGGGCAGAGAGGGTTGCAGCATCGTACGTTATGCGGGTGGAGTGGATTTTGCGGGGGCCAGGGGGTCTGGCGCTGGGCGCGGTCCAGGCGCGGACGGGCGTACACGGGCTTATCTTTGGCGCACCTTCGGCGCGCATAGGGCGCGTCTGCGGCGCCTGAACGCTACACGCAAAAGCATCTGTCATAAGTGGATAGTGGAGGGGGAGGGGCGAGGGAGGAGCAGCTGGGAGGCGGGAGCGGGGTGGAGAGCCGGGCTGGGAGGTACAACAACAACAACAAAATGGCAGCAAGCCAAAAAGCCAAGCAGGACGAGATTGGGGCACAAGCTTATTAATGGCAATGAAATGGGCAGTGGCACCGGCACAATCAGACACAAATAAGTTGATCAGGCAAAGGCAGCAATGTACAATAGTATCTTAGTAAATGCGCTGTTAACACCGGCACAACCAGGCTGGGAGGCACAACAACAACAACAAAATGGCAGCAAGCCAAAAAGCCAAGCAGGACGAGATTGGGGCACAAGCTTATTAATGGCAATGAAATGGGCAGTGGCACCGGCACAACCAGACACAAATAAGTAGATCAGGCAAAGGCAGCAATGTACAATAGTAATGTTAATGCGCTGTTAACAGTATAGCGCTACGAAATAAATCAAATCAGGCACAAATTATTTCTGGAGCAATGCGAGCAATGCGCTATTGATTTTAAATGTCAAAGAGCTGTCTAGCACAATGGCGCTACGATACCAGTTTCTCAGCAGGGAGCAGCGTGGGGAGCGACCGCTTCTGAGGAACTCAGGACGGTCACAGTGCTTACTCTGGAGGGTAGAGGCTAAACTTTCAGTGGGAGGGAGGAGCAGCTGGGAGGCGGGAGCGGGGTGGAGAGCCGGGCTGGGAGGTACAACAACAACAACAAAATGGCAGCAAGCCAAAAAGCCAAGCAGGACGAGATTGGGGCACAAGCTTATTAATGGCAATGAAATGGGCAGTGGCACCGGCACAATCAGACACAAATAAGTTGATCAGGCAAAGGCAGCAATGTACAATAGTATCTTAGTAAATGCGCTGTTAACAGTATAGCGCTACGAAATAAATCGAATTAGGCACAAATTATTTCTGGACCAATGCGAGCAATGCGCTATTGATTTTAAAGGTCAAAGAGCTGTCTAGCACAATGGCGCTACGATACCAGTTTCTCAGCAGGGAGCAGCGTGGGGAGCGACCGCTCCTGAGGAACTCGGTAGATGACAGGATGGCTTGACCTAGGAAGGAGTAAGGAGATATATTAATGTGTATGTGACTAACTCTTTCATTTTCCATTCACATTGATAACGTTTTTTTCTGAGAATCAAAAATCAATAGCTGTAACCAACAAAATCTTGCATGGCATGCTAATCATTCTATGTCAAATTTAGAATATATATTCTTGCACTTTCATAAAAAGTTTCCTCAATCAAATAACTCTTTAAATATGATGGGTGGAAAGAAGCTGGAAAGTAATTAGTAGATTAGTGGCTTACATTATTTGATGAAATGCGGTTTATTATATGGTGTCTTGTGCGACCTCACTGTTATGTTATGTTATGTTACAATATTGGTAGAGCGCAAACAGCTGCCCCAGCAAAGGGGCGTCCCGGCGCTAGTAAACCACAGAACATCCAAGGGCAGAGATTCGGCAAGGGCCTAGAGGGGAGGAAATAGGTGAGTTTTCACGGCTCTTCGGAAGGCGTATAGATTTTCCAGTGAGCGGATGCTAAGGGGCAGGTTGTTCCAAAGTTTGGCTCCTAACACCCGGAAGGAGCGTCCGCCAGTGCGAGCCAGCTTTGTAAAAGGAATCGTCAGCAGTTGTTGTCCTAGTGAGCGCAGATTGCGCTGTGGAACATACGGTGTAAGGAGGGGCCGGAGGATTTCTGGGCGGCCAGTCTTAAGGATTTTAAAGATCATGACGAGAGCTTTGAACTTGATTCGGGATTCGATAGGCAGCCAATGTAGTTTACGGATTGTGGCTCTGGCCGAACATCTGCGAGGAAGTCCGACCAAGGTTCTTGCCGCGGTGTTCTGTATACGCTGCAGACGCGCAATCTCTGCTTTACTGGCGCCCAAGAGTAAGACGTTTGCGTAGTCTATGCGAGACAGAATTGTAGCTTGGATGATCGTTTGGCGGACCTTGGGATCAAAGAATCCGAGTATGAGATTAAGGCTCCTCATCAAGCCCACACAGGTGGCCGCTACTCTTTTGGTGTGGGTTTGAAAGTTGAGTGATGAGTCCATCCATACACCAAATTTTTGACCAGTGATTTGGGGGGAAGGACATTGCCCAGTGAGGATGGCCACCAGTGTTGGTTCCAGTGACTGGTGTTCTTGCCGAGGAGCAGCACCTCCGTCTTGCCAGCGTTGAGCTGTAGGCAATTGTCTGTCATCCATTGGGCTACCGCTGCCAGCCCATCCCTGAACCTTGCTGCAGAGGTAGAGGGAGCCTCGGTAAGAGTGATAACCAGCTGAGTGTCTTCAGCATAAGACACCAGCGACAGGCCCCATTCTCTGGCTACATCCGCAAGATGGTTGAAAAGGGATGGGCTGAGTGCAGAGCCTTGAGGGACCCCCTGCCCGATGGAGTGGGACTGTGAGAGAAATGGAGGGGCTGAGACCCTGAATGATCTGTCCTCCAGAAAGGAGCGGAACCAGTCTAGAGCACGGTCTGCAATACCAGCTGTAGCCAGACGATTTAGTAGGATGTTATGGGAAACCATGTCAAAGGCCGCGCTGAGATCTAATAGGATCAGCGCGGCACTTTGGCCGGCATCAAGGATCGTCCGGAGATGTTCTGACGTCGCTAGGAGGGCAGTCTCAGTGCTGTGGCCTGGCCGGAAGCCATTTTGCGATGGATCTAAGGTGTTGTTTAGATCCAAATGTTTGGACAGGGCGATGTTTACGTGGGTCTCAGCAAGTTTGGATATCCAAGGGAGCAATGAGATGGGTCTGAAGTTCTCCAGTTTGGAGGGATCGAGGGTTGGTTTTTTAATGATGGGAGAGTCCCAGGCTTGCTTCCAGACAGTCGGGACCGTGGCCGAGGAAAAGGATAGGTTCAGTATATGTGCTAGGGAGGGGATTAGGAATTCCAGCGATTCCATGAAGTGTGCTGGTCTCATGGGGTCAGCTGGGGAGCCGGATTTAACTTTCTTGCAGAGTACCCTCAGGTTTTCTTGGGAGATTTCAGGTATATGCTCCAGCTTTATACCGTTATTGGTGGATAGAGGGGAGTTGAGAGGGGCTGCCAAGTGATGTGGGAAGGATTTATAGATATTTTGTACTTTGTCGACGAAAAAGGATGCGAGGTCCTCACATTGCTGTGCTGACAGGGTGTTAGAAGAGAGAGGTCTCTTACTCTGCAGTACATCCACAAGTTTGAACACCACTTTAGAGGGGTTAGGGCTGGAGTTAATCTCTTCCCCGTAGAAGAGGCCCTGGCGGAGTAGATTGCTTTGTGATAGAGCTTTTGTTTGAGCCGGTAGACGGATTTGTCTGTGTTACTATAATCACGTCTCCATGCTCTTTCGGCTGTCTTACAGTCCTTCTGCATGGCTTTCAAGGTGTTATTGTACCAGGGGTTGGAAGGGGAGCTGCGGCCCCTAGTCCATTTAAGCGGTATAAGGGTGTCCAACCCTTGAGTGATCCAGTTGTGAAAGGCAGCATAGGTAGTGTCTATATTTAAGTGTGCTTCTGGATGGAATTCTCCTAGTGTGACGTGCAGGTCACTGGGTATGAGTTTGTGCCATGCTCTTTTGAGGTGACGGGAAGGTACAGTTCCGGTGAACGCTTCTTTAATCGGTATAGTGAATTTGATTAAATGATGGTCCGTCCATATCATGGGTTTGGGCACTTCTATTAGAGTCTCCGGTAGAATAGTAAAGACAGGGTCCAGGATGTGACCAGCCGAATGGGTAGCATCCTGAATCAAGGGGCAGAGTTGTAGGGCTGAGAGGTCAGCCAGAAGATTTTTGATGTTAGGGTCTTGATTCTGATCAAAGTGAAGATTTAGGTCACCTAGTATAGTGAAATTGGCCGATCTCACCACTAGGGAGTTTGCTGTTTCAAGGAGAGTTTCTATGAACTTAGATGAAGGACCGGGGGGACGATAAATATAGAGGCCGGAAAGTGAGAACTGCGGTCCTGCTGTGATTTTAAAGTAAGCGCTTTCACAGTTCGAGATGGTTTCTTTAGAGAATGAGCACAGGAATTGCTTTCTGTATATAACAGCGATGCTCCACTGTACCACAGCCTGTTTTTCCACCGTTGCTCCCAACAATTACCCTCCCCTTCTGCCCGCTCCTGCCTACCAGCTGCTCCTCCCTCCACCCTCCCCTACATATGCAGACCGCTGCACCAGTCCACGCTAGGACCGCTCCACATGTCTAGATGCAACTACGACTCTAACACACTACATGCACTCAACGACTTCCGAAACTCCACCTACTACCAGATTTCTCTGAAGAGCACTCTCGGACCCTTCACCTGCCGTTGCTGCAGCTTCTCCAGCCTGCGCACACCAGCACGCCCTGCCAATCCCAACACTACAGGCCAGAATCATCTGAGCTGCATACTGCTAAACACCCGCTCAGTCAACTAGTACGCCGTCAAACTCTGGGACCTGCTCGACACATCCTTCCCGGATGTCGCCTGCCTGACAGAGAACTGGATGAACGACTCCTCTGCACCCGACATCGCCATAGCCAACCTGGATTGCTACAAGATCACCCGAAGACTGCACTAACGGAGTAGGAGGTGGAATCGCCATCATCCACAAGTCCCCCCTCAAGGTCTCAACCAACTCCGACGACACCCTCATCACTGCCGAACACCTACACTTCCAGATCCACACTGATTTCAACACCACCCTCAAAGGAACTCTGATTTACAGACCCCCGGACCTCGACTCCATAGCCGACTTCGCCAGCATGCACCACTCGTCTCCACAGTCTACATCCTCCTCAGAGACCTGAACTTCCACCTCGAGTACAACAATGACACCAACTCCACCACCCTGATCGACAGCCTTGAACACCTACAGCTCATCACAATGCCCACCCACTCCTCCGACCCCATCTTCTCTGCTAGCACTCATGTCTCCTTCAGCCACACCACCGAACTCCACTGGACAGACCATCGCTGCATCCACTTCACCTTCCGGAAACCCACCACACACAACCGCACCCAACAGATCCCCCGCCACAGCTGGAGCAAAATCACTGAAGACCAGCTAAACACTGTCCTTGACCATAGCCCTCCCGCCGAACCCACTGACCCCGAAGCCACCGCCAGCAACCTCAGGTGTTGGAACGACAACTGTGCCAACACACTCGCTCCGATCTAGAAACCCTCCTACGGACACACCAACAAGAATGCCAGCTGATTCTCCGCGGACCTCCAAACCTCCAAACAAACCTGCCGAAAACTAGAGAAGAAATGGCACCACGGACTGAGACCGTAGAACCACCCAGCCCACAAGAACGGCATGCGCTAACACCATCACCGCATCAGATCCACCAAAAGTACCTCTACGAGGACCGCCTCGACAACAACGCACACAACAGCACACAGCTCTTCAACATCGTGAAGAAACTCTCCAACCCAAGCTCCAACACAAACGACATCCCACCATCACATGACTTGTGCAACTCCCTTGCCACCTTCTTCCATCGCAAAATCGCAAACATCCATGACAGCTTCGACAACCAAACCACCACGACAGCCAACGACAACTCAGACTCCACGACCACCACCAACAGCGACTCTCCCCCACCTGGACTAACATCAACGACGGTGACACCATTAAAATCATGAACACCATCCACTCCGGTTCCCAGTCAGACCCGTGCCCACACCACATTTTCAACAAAGCCAGCGCCACCATCCCACCCCATCTCTTCAAGGCCATAAACATCTCCTTTGAAACCACAACCTTCCCGGAGAGCTGGAAGCACGCCAAGTTCAACTCCTTGCTCAAGAAACCCAAGGCAGATCCGAGGGACCTCTAGAACTTTCATTCCATCTCCCTGCTCCCATTCCCAGCATAGGTCATCGAGAAAACCGTCAACAAACAGCTGACACCCTACCTCAAGGAGAACCACATCCTGACCCGTCCGGGTGCTGCAGCAACCACAACACCGTACCTGCCCTCATCTCCACCACCGATGACATTAGGGCCCTGCTAGACAACGGCAAAACCGCGGCCCTCATCCTCCTGGACTTATCATCTGACTATGACGCTATTTGCCACAGCACCCTATGCACAGGCCTCCACAATGCAGGGATCCGAGACTAGGTTCGGGAATGGACCACCTCCTCCCTCTCTGGCAGAACCCATCGCATCCGCCTCCCCTCTTTCCGTTCTGAAGCCACACAGATCATCTTCGGCGTAACCCAAGTATCATCCCTCAGCCCGACATTGTTCAACATCTACATGGCCCCGCTCGCCCACGTCGACAGACTGCATGACCTCTACAACAACTCCTATGTCAACGAGACACAGCTGTTCCTCTCCCTCACCAAGGACCCCCTCAATGTCAAAACCAACCACCACGAAGGAATGAAAGCCGTCTCCAAATAGATAAGAACAGCTGTCCAAAGCTGAACTTGGAAAAGATGTAGGTTCTCTTCCTCGGCTCCACCCCCTCAGCCTGGGAAGACTCCTGGTGGCCGACCGCCCTGGGAGCAGCACCGACACCCACCGACCGCACACATGCATTCTGGGGATCATCCTTGACTTAATGCTCTCCATGACCAAACAAGTAAACCCTGTCTCATCCTCCTGCTTCAATAACCTCTGCATGCTCCGCAAGATCTACATATGGATCCCCACCGACACAAGAAGAACGGTCACCCAGGCCCTCGTCAGCAGCAGGCTGGACTATGGAAGCGCCCTCTACGCAGGAGCCCCGGCCAAACTGCTGAAACAACTGCAACACATACAGAACGCCTTTGCCCGCATGTTCCTCAACATCCTTCGACACAGCTCCATCACACCCCACCTAAGAGACCTGCAGTGGCTGCCCATCAACAAGAGGATCACCTTCAAGCCCTCACCTATGCACACAGGCACTCCACGACACCGGGCCAGCATAGCTCAACAGATGGCGCACCTTCTACATCCCGAACCGCCAGCTCTGCTCTGCCGACCGCGCCCTCGCAACCGTCCTCTGCACCTGAAGAGTGACCTCCAGTGGCAGTTTGTTCTCCTACCTCGCCGCCAAAACCTGGAACACCCTCCCCATCCTCCTATGGCAGACCCAAGACCTACTAACCTTCAGGAGGCTACTCGAGACTGGGCTATTCAAGCAGTAGCAGCATCCCCCCCCCAGCGCCTTGACACCCTCAATGGGTGATTAGTGAGCTCTACAAATTTTCTATTTGATTGATTGATTGATATAGTGTCACGGTTCTAAGGTCTTAAAAAAGGACTTGAGTTAGAGTTGAGCACATTGGGTAATTCTTCACAAGTGTAGCAGATATCCCATCTACCTTATTACAAGTGCCATAGAATATCTTGAATTAGTAATAAGATGGACTAGATATATGTCTCGTCTGTGAAAGTAACCAGTCCACCCAAATCCAAACATGGCTGATGTGATTTAAAGCACCAGTGGATATATTATGCTTTGTCAAGTGTTGATTTTGCTGGATTGCAAATGTAACAGATACCCCCTCCACTTTTGACACCATAACATAACCATCAAATATAAAGTGGCACAGTGAAGGACTGGGTTATTTAAGACCCAGCGGTGCCAGGGGACAACACCTGAAACCTTCGTGGGTTACCTGCTCCGGCGTACAAATGACAGAGACACGGGACACTTCCTTCGGCGTCAAAGATTCGAGGTTTATTTACTGCAGGGAACACAGAAGTCACGACAAGTACAACACGTGCAACTTGGGGAGACTGCTTCAACTTGCTACAAGTGGATCGCTCCTTTTATACAGATTTCTCTCATAAGCTAACATGGTACACAAGGGTTTACAACTTGGTTCCCATGATTATCCCCGAGAGGGGTCGCTTTGATACATTCAAGGACCGGAACATAAGTGCGGAAACATTTGGCGGTTCCCAACTGTAAAAACCCATCTTCCCACCATTAGTACATTCCAATCGGCAGTAAAACAGATCGAAGAAGGAACAAGAACAGGTGTAGAGGAAGGCAGATACAGTGGGGAGATCGGAAAGGGTGTAAAAGGGGAGGTATCAGGAAACACGAGCTACAGGCATCAAAGAGACGTGCCTAATGAGATGCACGGCTGAGACAAGAGACCGGCACGGCAAGATGAGCCTCGAGCGGGGCCATCTGCCTTACAGTATCATCCCCCTCATCATAAAGACAATTTCAAAAGGACATGTGTTTTCCGCGGATGTCTTGGGAATCCCAGGGTCGCGAAGCGGACAGCGTCCGTTCGCTGGCTACTTGAGGGCAAGAAACAAAATGGATGCTATATCTAAGATGGAACCCGTGGGTACAGATGAAAAACCCACGTAACAAATGAACGGTTTAGGCTAGCACAGCGAAACTGCGCACACCCACTAAACTCGTCATTTGCGGTTCATAGATACCAGACTCGACCATATTCGTGCGAGTCAAAAACACCACTTACAATCGTCACGGAACCTCAGACGCTCCTTTTGCCCTCATGTAGGCAAGCACTAGTCGGAATCATACTCGATATTCATCAGACCATCTAGATGTTGCTGCAGCATAGCTCTGTCCAACCGAGTCCCCTTGGTAACAGGTGGCTGCCTTATACACGTTGTAGCACAGAGGCCACATAAGGCAGGACCACACTGCACACAAAGGCAACACGTGAACAGGAACACTACAACAACCCCGATGATCATCAGAATCTTCCAACCCCAAGTCGACATCAGGCCCCAAAACCACCCAAGTAGCGTCCAATCCCCTACATCCACGTGTATGGATTCAGAGATTTTATGCAACTTTGAGATGGCTTGATAGACAGTCTGAGCGTTATCTGGAATGAAAATACAGCAGCTCGAATGGATCACCTTACATACCCCACCTCGATCTGCTAAGATCACGTCTAAAACCATACGGTTTTGTAACGTCATAAGTCTATCCGCCTGAAGTTCTGTGGTGATATTACCAAGGGCACTGGCAGTAATATTAGCTGTCGATTCTACCACTCGAGTCAACTGTCTCAGGTTCCTACTATTAACCATAGGCCCCCAAAACGGGAGGAAACCCTTGAAAAAGTCTCCTGCCTCTTGACCGGCAGTGTCCTCTTCGCTAATTACGCCTCTCACAACTCTAGTCTTGTGATAGTCTGCGTCTACAGTGAACGTCGGAGGCAACAGATTTGCGATAAAACATGAGCCCACAAAGTCGGAGGGCAACCATGCATATGCACGATCATGGCAGACAAAGTATGTACCCTTGGCAGCCAGATTTTTTCTTGTAGGGATAAATACCCAGGCAGACTGAAAGAATACAAAAGCTGGCTGACTGTACAGATAGTGTTAAAAATAGCAACAAAAATTAATATACAAAAATGATTTAAGCAATGGACTGAAATGATATCAAAATATACACTTTAATATAAATATAGGGTAGACGTATACACAAATGATAAACAAATTACACAATAGACATTTCATGAAGTTCATTTGTTTGTTATTAAAACATCTTCATAAAGTAGTTCTTTTTAAAATTCTTTTCTTTCAAAACATGGCTGTATATCATGTGTCAACGCGTTTCGACAAACTTGGTTGTCTTCGTCAGGACAGAAACGGATGTTCAGCCAATCTCTCTAAACAAGAAAGATATACAATTATAATATTTAAAATGGTTATAAAATCACAGTGCATTGCTTTTTTATGATCGATAAAAATTCTTCTAAGATGTTTTTAACTATCTCAGCCAGACTAATGTAGTGATACATCACATTATTAAAGATGTGGTTGGAAAAAAGCATACATAGATCATAATGTCACAATTTACCAAAGGAAGACCTTATCTATAGCAGTTAAACTGCAGACATGTGCTGTGACTTCATAGAGGTCGGTGTGTCATTCATAAGGTCTAACATTTTGTTATTATTTTAAGAAAAACCTAAAATATTTTAAAATACTATTAAATTCAAAACCTAGTTCATATTTCCTATTTTAGTGTATCTGCCAAATTATTTAGATTATTAAAGTCATTTATGTGAAGAGGCGGCCTATATAACCTAAGTCTATCTGTAGGTAAGTATGGGTTATAGGTAGACTCAGACAGTTGCTTATTCAGGGGGACGCATCTGTTGTTTAAAAGAACCCTGAATCTGTAGAGAGTTGGGCTAATATTTAATACAAGATAAAGCTGAGGCATATATTTAGCACATAGATTGGCTAATTCATCCGCGTCAAGCTTTTTTCCTTACCAAAATAGATAAAATTCCAGAGGATATACAGTAGTCTTAGGGAGTAAGGCACCTTTCCTTTGTAGAAATAGGATTCGGTATGTGATAACTAAATAAAGAAAGAATTGTAATTAGGTCACTATTGAATCCATATTACTCATCCTGATAAAATAAAACTAAACTAATTATGTTAGGTGCTGATCTCACCTGTTTAGTCAGTGATCACTGCTTCCATCTTACTACTACCTATCATTCTTCTTTATCATCTCATTAGAAATATACATACAGGGGAGAGCGGTCTCAGGCAAACAGCTTCACTTAGGTCGTCATATTGTGAATAGTACACATGAAGATTTGTCGCTGTAAAGAAAGTGATAATTGATATAAGAAAATACTATATAAATGATGTATCATCAATTGGATAATGTCCTTATTATTTCTTACATTTGTTTTATTCGAGGCGTAATCCTCAATAGTTGCTGTCAGTAGTCTGAGGCGTGATAATGTAGTCGAAACACGCTTTAGGTCCTTGGACGACACTCTTCTGTTGTTTTTTATATAGGTACAATACGGCCTATGAGGATAGAAAAATGTATCCATAAGGGATTGGAGACTCGGGAAAGTGGATTACAAACGGAGTCTTAGGGTGAAATGTGGACACATCCTATATTATGCATTTCACAAAGTCAGAAACAGCCTGACGACAAATCCGAGCTTTAAAGTGGACAACCTCCAAAGGCAAGAGTACGAGTAATTAGTTCAAAGCTAGATTTAAAAAATGAAAAAAGGCTCGGCGTGAGCAAAGCGTTCCGTGAAGCCAGACTTAGCCGAGATACAACGGAGACGGGTTTTAAAACAGCCTAAAGTATCGTAGAGCTAGTGTTAGCATAGCAACAATACGGGGCTTTAAAAAAACAGATTCCACGGACAAGTTGTTAATTTCAAGCTAGATTTAGAAAGATTAAAAAAGAGTTTCAGCTTGAATCGAGCATTTTATGAAGCCGGACTATGCCAAAGATAACGGTGAGGCTTATAAAGCAAACAACACCGTCTAAACTAGCGAGTACGGGTGCGACGAGTGCGGCTTACTAAATGGTGATACCGCTAACAAGGAGTTCCCGCATAGATCTCCGTGTCCTTACCTTAGTGCGCGAGCTGTAGCGCATCGATCTCTCCCACCTCCTCGTCACAACGGGAATGGTTGGCTATGGTGCACAAGGGGCACTCTTTTATTTCCTGGATATGCTCCGCCTCCCTAACAGCGTTTTGGGAATGTCCCGCCCATTTTTAAAGGGATACTCTATGTGTACTTTTCTTGACTGCAGGCGCCTGTTTTAGGCAACATATTACCTGTACACAAATAAAGAAACAGAGGTTGCTAATTTTAAACTCTGAACTATGGAAAACCACAGAGGTGATTTCTAATTCGACAGACTAGTACTAATTGATGATTTCAGCATATGGATATAAATCTATTTACTTAAACTTGGCAGCCAGAAACACAGGGGACGAGACCATCGGCAAAATGTAATTTTCAGTGCAAGCACTCTCTCCAAGTCGGGCTTTCGATCTTCGGCCACGACCCATTAAACAAAAATTACCGATGTGGGGTACGACCCATATCGGAGACGAGCTTTTAAGCTGTTTATCACTCGTGAGCACACTATACTCGACCTTACTCAGGACCCTATAGGCTTGTACCTCTTCCTCCGGGATGAGCGACGGCTCATAGATATCTCTATCCAAGTCTTCTATTGCTATAGACAAAGGCTTGTGATACGAGCCAGGGCCAAAGTAGGGAGAACGTGGCTCTCGACTGGGGTAAGAATCTAGTGCGCTTCGAAACATTGTTTGAAATGCTCGAGCGGAACTCTGGGAACTATACGGTAAAACCAGATACGGAATTCCCTTATCCGTGGTATGTGGCATCAACCCACACACCCAACAATTAGTAGTGTTAACCACTAACTGGTGCTGGTGAAGGAGCTGAATAAAGGAATTATTTTGGAATTCTGTACGTCTAGCCTGCTCGTGTTCGGGCAAGATATGGAAAGAATGAGGAGATGCAGTGGAGGTAAGTTTAGGGTCAGAAGTAGGAGTAGGTATGGCAGAAGGTAAGAAGGAAGACATCGTGTAATACACCCCACCCACCAATAGTGCAGAAACAGTCAAAAGCAGTTCGCATATTTGAAACATAAAACATTTGGTACGACTAAGTTGTTGTAGCTTGAACCTTTGCGCCTGAGCTTCTTCCAAGTCCATCAGCTTTGAAAACGTCATCCCCTATGACCGTCCGCAACGTTTCTTGATGCACTTCGTTCTGTGTAGCAGTAGTCAATCCCCAGGAGTTCCCAGGAACCGACGGTCTTTAACCTAGCGTCAAGACCTACTAACCAGAAGGAAGTACACGCGCGGCCCTACGGCCTTTATTTACAATTGTATATGCAAAATGTCTCTTAGCTGTGGAAGCAAAAATACATGTGGAACGAAACTCAATATATACAGAAATAATTACAATGATACGGGTGTTCAGACTGATCGTGGAAAACGGGATAATGCAATTGTCAAAGGACAGAACGAAATCTTTTATTTGTCCTTAGTGTTGGATCGCAGAAAGTATCGAGTTTTCCCAGGACGTGTCTGTTCGTCAAACAAAGGATCCGTTGAAGGAACAGAGTTCTGTTGATCAGTCGAATGTTCTGGTCTTGAGTCTTTTGATGACAAATGTTCAACAGTGTCTTTCTGCTGCACTGAGGGTTCTCCGACAAGTTGTGCGTCGCTAAAAGGTACAAAAGCCGGCAATCCTTCGGATTCAGCTGAAGCAATGCCCCTCCTCACCCACGAGTCTGCTGGTAACGATATAGGAACTTTCTTCGTATGGGTGGCATGCACCCAATTTTTCCGGCCTTCTAAACGGACGGCAGTCCTCGTGGCAAGGAGGACCTGGTAGGGTCCAGTGAACCTGGGCTCCAAATTCTTCTTACGCGCAAAGTTACGCGTTACCACCCAGTCTCCGGGCTGGAGCTGGTGGCCTTGACCCTCCGTCTGCGTCGGCAGTGCTTCGTAAACCTGTTGGTGAATTAACCTCACTTTAGCAGTCAGATCATGAAGATAATCAATCAACATTGGATACTCAAGACTGGAGAACACACCCGGCCTAGGGACCCCCCAGACATTCGCAGGACGACCGAACACTATTTCATAGGGACTGAGCCCTACTCGGGAGTGTACGGTTGCCCTAGTTGACAGTAAAGCTAAGGGTAAAGCGTCAGACCACGAAAGACCAGTCGTAGCCTGAATCTTCGCTAGCTTTAGTTTAAGGGTGCCGTTATACCCTTCAACCAAACCAGCTGACTGGGGATGATTGGCGCTATGGAATTTTTGATTGATTCCAAGGCCCTTACACACACTCTTCATCACACTCCCCACAAACTCACTTCCGTTATCAGACCATACAATCCGAGGCATTCCATACCGAGGAAAGTATTCCTTCAGTAGGATTTTCGCAGTAGACAAGGCAGTATTGTCTTTGAGAGGGTAGGCTTCGATCCATCGGGAGAACGCGCAAACCACAACTAAAACGTATTTCAGGTTATTGCATCTCTCCATATGGATGAAGTCTAGCTGGATTACTTCAAAGGGATATGAAGGGGGAGCAAAACTACCAGGAGGAGTTGGAGTTCCCTTACCAGGATTGTACAACATACACACCATACAATTCTTAACCAATTGTTCAGCACATTTCATGATACCATCATTCTTCCACACAGGGGGTAGCAACTTACAAATACCTTTCACACTGATATGTGCTAACCCGTGTGCCATCGTCACAACAGCTAGCACATACGCATCCGGCAACATCCATCTCTTACGTTCCGACAAATCAACCCAACAACCATTCGCATCTAACTTTCCCGTCCTTTCTTTCCACTTCGTCTTTTCAGTCTCGTGGCCTCATTCTGAATTGCTTTCACACTCTCGATAGTGTCCTCACACATACTAGTCTCTGTAGGCCACCTAACCGAACTCGTCACGTACATTCGAGTGCTAAGGTTCCGTGCAGTCTCCTTAGCAGTCTCATCCGCAAATGTATTACCACGACCAACATCATCCGTCACCTTACGATGCGCACTACATTTAACAATCGCTACCTGCTTAGGCAATGTAAGTGCATCCAAAAGATCATTCACAAGTTGTCCATGCTGAATCTTCGTACCATGCGACGTCATAAAACCTCTCTCTCTCCACAATCGTCCAAAACTATGGGCGACGCCAAATGCATATTGGCTGTCGGTAAACACATTCACACGTTTCCCTTTCGCTAACACACACGCTCTAGTGAGAGCGATCAGTTCCGCAGCTTGGGCAGAATTCTGATTTAATCTTGCAGCTTCAACAACAGTATTCAACGTTACAACAGCATACGCAGTAGTCACATCACCATTCGACAATTTAAAACATGAACCATCCACATACAATGTTCCATCTGGATCTTCCAAAGGAGTGTTTTTAAGGTCCACTCGACCTTTCGTTTCCTCTTCGGTCCTCAAATAACAGTCATGTTCTGCTATTTCATCTGACTCTGTGTTAATTGGTAACAAGGTTGCTGGGTTCAGAACATTGCAACGTTTTATCTGAATGTGACTTGCCAACAGTGTCAACTCGTACCCAGACAACCTCGCACTCGTCAAGTGCTGAGTTTTCGTACGATTTAAAAGAGTGTCGACTGCATGCGGAACCATCACCGTAAGCATATTATCCATGACCAATCCTGCTGATTGTCGGATGGAGACCGCGGCTGCCGCCGTTGCTCTTAAACAACTCGGCAATGCTCTAGCTACCGGGTCCAAGGTCGAGGAAAAATATGCGCATGGACGCTGCTTATCACCGAAAGGTTGCGTTAAAACACTCAATGCACAACCTTCCCTCTCGTGAACGTATAGTGTAAACGGCTTTCTATAGTCAGGAGTACCTAACACGGGAGCCGAACACAAAGCGTCACGCAATTCAGAAAAACTTTTCTGACATTCGTCCGTCCATGGTAAAGGAGTTGAAACATCCTTGCACGTAAGAGCCACCAATGGTTTCGCTAACAATGAAAAATTCGGAATCCATTGTCTACAGTATGACGTGATACCTAGAAAGGCACGCAAATCTCTTTGGGTTTTTGGCACGGATATGCGCGCAATTGCTGCAATTCTTTCTGGGGTCAACCTTCTTCCCTCCTTTGACAATAAGTGACCTAGATAGGTTACTTCTTCACAACAATATTGAAGTTTAGAAGGAGACACCTTGTGATGCAAGTCACAGAGATGCTGCAACAACGATATAGTGGCAATTTTGCAAATGTCCTGAGTATCGGCAGCCACCAATAGGTCATCGACGTATTGGATTAAGGCCGCACCAGCCGGCAACGCAAACGCATCCAGTTGACCCTTCAAGGCTTGACTGTAAATAGATGGACTTTCACAGTAGCCCTGAGGAGCACGTTTAAACCAGAAGCTGCGACCACCAAGAGAGAAACCGAAAAGGTCTCTGCTTTCTTCGGCAATCGGAATGCTAAAGAAAGCATTCTTCAGATCGATCACCGAGAACCATGATGCAGAAGCTGGAATCAGAGTCAGTAGCGCCGTGATGTCAGGCACAACAGGAAACTGAGGAATCACAATTTTATTTACCTCCCGTAAATCGATAACAAAACGATAAACAGGTGGTTTCGAAGGATCAGTACGTTTCAAAATAGGCAGTACAGGGCTATTGCACACGTTTCCCCGAGTCTCTTCAATGACATCTTTCTCGATCAAATCATAGATGATCAACAACAATGCTCGTTCACCATCAAGGGAGATACGATACTGGGGAATACGTGGCAATCACACATTAGATTTCACGTGAACAACATAAGGGGAGATATCAAGCAGGCCCACGTCATTGGGACCTGTTGCCCACAAAGATGCAGGAAGAGAACTCAATTCCGGTGGAAGCTTATCGAGAGACAAGTACATAGGAGAGACAACCCTCTCACCTAATGTAAGCTCTACTCCCGCAGGAGAACAATACAAAGTCGCATACAGACGTTTAAGCAAATCCAGGCCCAAAAGATTTTCACCACAACCAGTAGTCAAAATCAGCGGAGCTTCAAGCTCACGCGGCCCAATTGTAAGGGGCAAAGGGCGCGAAACTGGATTGCTAACGGGGGCGCCAGAGAATCCAACGGAAACATTTGTTAAGCCAGACAAAGGTGCGCCAGGGAGTTTCGAATACATTATAGAACTTTTCGCTGCACCAGTGTCCAACAGAAAAGGCTCGACGACGCCCGATGTAGCGACTGCGACGTAAGGCCCTCTCTGATCAACCGGAACTGATACCACTCCCTCTCCTTGTCTATGGCTGTCCTAGTAATTACTGTCGTCAGTTCCCTGATCGACGTAATAATCGTCTACATTGTACTGCGCAGATCGTCCTTGCGATGATCCACGTTGATCGAAACAGTTATTGGAATTTGATGGGTTATCTGAACGGTCATTTTGTGCACCACGACCCCTACCGCGTGATGTCTGCTGAGAACCACCACGACCTCCTCTAGATAAGGTACCACTATTACGATCGTTTAGAACAGGACAATTGAATTTTAAATGACCCTCCTGTCTACAATAGGCACACTGATTGTACCCTAACGAAGATCTTTGGGAAGAGGAGTCATTTCGCGATTGCGACCTATTAGATTGCGACTGCGATCGATTACGTTGTTGCGAATCATTCTGATTCGAACGCGGAGGATACGCTTGCTGCAACAACACTTTAGTTTTAAGTTCTTTCGTCTTTTTATCAGCACGGTCATTCTCTTCTTTCTCCCTATTCTCATAATATTGTGCCGTAGCCAATATTTGAGCAGATGTAGAGACAGCCCACGCACTCTCAGAATTCTTTAGTTTATTGCTCAAGTCGGGCAATAAGTTAGAGACAAATTTATCCACAAACAACCGTTGACCACCCTCAGTACCCATATCCTGACCACTGTGGTCAATGAATGCCTCCTCAAATCTCGTAAAGAAATCGGAGACACTCTCGTCTTTCTTCTGTCTACAAGCTGACAGTTTGTCCCAGTTCACCCTCATAGCTGGCATAAGAGTTTTCATTAGTGTAATTATTCTCTGAGGGAGAGCAGCGATCAACTGTTCGGGTTTAGCACCACCAATTTGCAACCCATCCGCTGCTACAAGGGCAGCCCAATCACCACCTAATTCGTTTGGATGATTTTCCTGACGAATCTTAGCCCATACCGGCTGCGGTACGACATTGTCAAACAGCATATCGATATCGGCAAGATTCATTATCGTAGCGTGTGCGAGCTGCGACAATTCCTTATAGTACCCTGCAGGATTCTTGCGAGGGTCAGGCAAAGATTGCTTCACCTGCAACACTTCTGATCGTTTCCATGGGAGATGTATCCATACTCTCTGGAAATGTGGCAAGATCGGTGGAGCTCGGGTGGCATCACCTGGCATGTACACTGGTGGAACTTCACGCATGGGAAACTGACCGGACGCATCGAACTGGCTCTCAACGTCCTCAACAAACAAGGCTTGAGGTATAGGAGTGGGACGGAAAGATAGCAACCGCTCAACAGCACGTCGAACATTGGTATCCACTATCAGTCCGTTCGAGAACTGAAGTTGTAGATCAGACAAAGCGGTCAACACATCGTCAGGTGCATCGGCTGATATCTGATCGCGCAGAACCTTGCACATTTCTTCGAACACGTATCTTTGTGTTGGTACATTGAATTGACAGAACGTATTAAGTACAGCACGTGGAGGATTTCTAAGAGGGTGTGCCATCCAACCCATCGCCATGTTATATAGCGCAGCACGTTCCCTATTACCGGGAAGCTGACTACGTCTCTGAGGACCGTCTGAACCAGCGGACCCAAGAACAGGTCCAAGAGAATGAAAGAAACTAGCCGCAACCGGAGGGGTACGACTTCGAATAGATGGAGAAGTATAGCACAAAGGACTAACAAGAGAAGGGGTAGAAACAGAAGAAGCAACAGGAGTAAGTAGAGCAGAAGCAGTAGCGGGAGCAGGAGTATGTGGAAGCGGAGGAGCAGTAGGAATAGCAGTAGGCAAGGGAGCAGGAACAGCCGGAAGAACGGGTGCAGGTTGAGGAACAGGTTGAGGGACAGGTACAGGGGGAACCACAGGAGGTGCGGTACCCTGTACATACGGAGGTGGCGACTTCATAAGATAGGACATTAAGGGATCCTCAACTGATTCTTCCTTCTTAGCCGACTCCGTAGGCAAAGCGGGATAACATTTATCTATGGACATACGCTGTAGCCTATCAAACACTTCCTTTTCCTTATCCTCCTTATCACGCTGAAACTGCTCTGCTTTCTTTACAATGGTAGCAACACCATCTCTCTGATTACGTTTAGTCTGTCTGATCTCTTTCTGTCGGGCTTCTTTACGCCACAACCGAAAGGCATCAAACATGGCCGGCCTTGACTTTTTCTTAAACAATTTAGCCTCGAGGTTATCTAAAATGGGGGTCTCAAAACTACCATGAGGTGGCCAACTAAGGACACCCTCTTTTTTAGTATAACGAATCCAATATTCATTTAAAGTAATCGGGCCTAGCCCGTGCTTACTGTAGAGCTCATAAGTTGGAGTTCCAACCGGAGGTATCGGACACGAGTCCTCCAGCCGGGAATCCCCACCACAACGTCTGAAACAACTGAACAAAGTACTACGACCAGGCATCGTGCACACTAGCCGAGTTTCACAAACGTCAAAGGTTACGGGATTTACCAAGTCCCAGCAAAGAGCGAAAACCCTCGGTTTTTGGCAACTGCAGGTGTCAAATAATACAACAAAGAACCAAGTACCAAGAACCACAAATGCAATGGAACCATGCGACAACTAAGAACCACAACTAAGGACTCTGGGAGCGACCCACAAATACTTAACTCAAAGATCGATGGCGTCACCAGGAAGGCCCGTCAATCGTCTCGCTGTACCAAGGTCTACGCCAGGCGCCAAAACAGGTCTACAGTCAGGGCAGCAGTCCGTCGCAGCCGTCAGGAGGTGGGAATCTTCGCGGGAAAAGTCTTCGGGCCACTTGTTTCGACAACGGGATCGATAAAGCGGAGTGCACCTTCCCTCGGAGATTTCACACGAAGTTCCTCACGATCGTCGGGCTTGGACCGGTACCACTGATGCAGCCCCACGTTGGGCGCCAACTGAAGGACTGGGCTATTTAAGACCCAGCGGTGCCAGGGGACAACACCTGAAACCTTCGTGGGTTACCTGCTCCGGCGTACAAATGACAGAGACACGGGACACTTCCTTCGGCGTCAAAGATTCGAGGTTTATTTACTGCAGGGAACACAGAAGTCACGACAAGTACAACACGTGCAACTTGGGGAGACTGCTTCAACTTGCTACAAGTGGATCGCTCCTTTTATACAGATTTCTCTCATAAGCTAACATGGTACACAAGGGTTTACAACTTGGTTCCCATGATTATCCCCGAGAGGGGTCGCTTTGATACATTCAAGGACCGGAACATAAGTGCGGAAACATTTGGCGGTTCCCAACTGTAAAAACCCATCTTCCCACCATTAGTACATTCCAATCGGCAGTAAAACAGATCGAAGAAGGAACAAGAACAGGTGTAGAGGAAGGCAGATACAGTGGGGAGATCGGAAAGGGTGTAAAAGGGGAGGTATCAGGAAACACGAGCTACAGGCATCAAAGGGACGTGCCTAATGAGATGCACGGCTGAGACAAGAGACCGGCACGGCAAGATGAGCCTCGAGCGGGGCCATCTGCCTTACAGTATCATCCCCCTCATCATAAAGACAATTTCAAAAGGACATGTGTTTTCCGCGGATGTCTTGGGAATCCCAGGGTCGCGAAGCGGACAGCGTCCGTTCGCTGGCTACTTGAGGGCAAGAAACAAAATGGATGCTATATCTAAGATGGAACCCGTGGGTACAGATGAAAAACCCACGTAACAAACGAACGGTTTAGGCTAGCACAGCGAAACTGCGCACACCCACTAAACTCGTCATTTGCGGTTCATAGATACCAGACTCGACCATATTCGTGCGAGTCAAAAACACCACTTACAATCGTCACGGAACCTCAACAGTGGCAATGCTGCAGGTGTAACAATGCTGATGCCATATATGTTACAGATATAATATTTCTAACCAGTCTTTTCATCAGGTGATTCATAAAACTCATACTCCTGTGCTGCACGAAAATAGTTTGTATGAGCTTATGTATATACTATAGCCTTACAGCCCGTGGTAGTGGGCTATACCGGCTATTAAAGGCCCGCTCCAGCGTTAAAGGGAGCAGCACTTTAATAGCTGGTATAGACCAGCTACGAAGGGCAATAAGGCTATTAGAAACATTCTGTTCTAATAAACATTATGTCTTGCCTCAAGTGTGTCCTAAATATATCTGACATGGAAACCATCCCTTGACAATAGTTACAGGTTGTTCCTTGGCAAGTGTATGCTCACACTATTGTTAATAGATGGAAAGCTGGCCTATTAATAGACATACAGTAACTTTTATTATTAAAATGTACCCCATATGGTCATACAAGTGTGAGGTCATCTATGTAGAAATGTAAGTGCTGGGAAGTGCCAACATGTACTCACCATTTGCACCAGGTCAGGTCTGGAGGCTTTATAGACTAATGTGTCCAGTGTAGTGGCCTGTTTAAAACCTCATGGTTACAGGTGCAAATCCCAGCAGGTCCACTCAGCCTTCCATTTTTCTCAGGTCTATAAAATGATGTCCATTGAGTTAAGTAACCATAAACATCTGTGATTCAGTGCTAAGATACCATTGGTTGAACTTGCGGTTTACAAATGCACATGTTATGTGCAGAATCTTAGTGTTTCAAAAGAAAAAATCAAGAATATGTGCCTGAGTTCTCGTTTGACATACAGGATAGTCTTTTAATAAGATGACAGAACAGATATACAACATTTTACAAGAGGGCAAAATCATATATAACTTGTAATCTGTTGGCCAAAAAGTATCTCAGATGTATGACTTAGGCCGTGTTTTAGAGTTTGTCATACAGATTACTCTGTGACAAACATGATTGATATCCTGCTCGCCTTATTACAAGTGCTACAGACTATAATGCACGTGTAAGAAGGCAGACCAAATATCGTTGACATTTTTGAAGGAGCAACCAGTCTTCCTAACATACTATCAGGTCCTTCATGGCATCCTATTGTGTGCCCTTTATTGAAAAGACTATGGTAAAATGTTTTAAGTTTGGCCATCTTTGATGTGTGTATATTTTGCTATTGTTCTCTGTAGCATGTAACTGATATGTAACTTAGTTGTGCATATGTGGGTTTTTGTTACATAAACCATAGATCCCAGCTCAACCTGGTGAGATTATTCAGATCTGAGCCCATCTTTTAGATTGGTGACCTCTCTAATGCTCCATAGTGTTTCTTGCAATGTTTAAATGCCACTTGGAACCTATGGGATTCCTCCCTCTAAGAAACCATATTCAACCAGTATGCAGATGACACCAAGGTCTATAATTATCAAATTGGAAAATGACATAACATGGCTGAAATATTGCCTTGCAAGAATCCAGGCCAGAATGTCAAAGATGTACTACAGTTCAACATTTTGAAGACTGGGCATCTGTTTATTGCTAACGATAGCCAACATGAATGGGTGAAGGACTGACTCTCACCAACTAGCCTCATCAGATTTCCCAAATGAATAGTCAACATGTGAAATGTTTGATTTAGTTTCAACCACTGTTAATCACTCTGTACTACACTACAGTCCATCAGTTTTAGTTAGTCTGTACCATTACAGAATACATGAAACTAACCCCAAAAGGGTTGGTCCAGTAAGAACTGTCAAACCATATCACCCGAAAACAGGAACACAAGCAAATGAGGAACAATTTCAGCCCTTTATGGCCTCATCAGTGAGGTGCAGCTTCAGTCCTGTTGCTGTTGCCCCACCGAATCTACATCAAAGGACTTCTACCATTCAGCGAAGCGCTTACTCCCATACTCAAAGACTCCATCTACTCAGCTGCATTTCCAGACACATAGAATTTGCGACACTTTCAAACATGCTAGCATTTAGCTCATGCTCAAGAAACCATCTGGTGACCCAGCCACGCTCCCCAAATACAGACCCATCTCACTACTCCCTTAACCTGCAAAGCTCATAGAGAAACTAATCAACTGATGCCTTTTCAATCACCCCAGCGGCTACTAACTCCTCGACTCCATGCAGTACGGAGTCAGTACCAACTATAGTACAGAAACAGCTCTCATCAGTGCCACAGATGAGATCTGCATTATCATTGACAGAGTAGACATTGCACGTTCTCCTGGGCCTCCCTGCATCATAATACACGATCTCATGCCCCATCCTTATCGGGCGACAGCATTATACTGTCATCCAAGAACCTGCACTCTGCTTTCTCCACTGGATCTTCTCCTTCTTTTCGACATGACTGCACATGTCAACACTGTTACTGCATTCTGCTTCCACACACTGAAGGTGATGAGGGAGATCTTGAAATGGCAATCAAGCAACACTAGAAAAACTGTCACTCACACCTTAGTCACTAGTTGGAATACTGGAACAACCTCAATGCTGGGATCACCAAGCAACTCACTAGAAAACTACAAACCATCTAGTACTTGGTAGCCAGATCATCCTTAACTTACCACACAAAACTCACAGAACACAAAAACTTGGGGAACTCCACAGGCTGCTGAGTCACAAGCACTGTCATTTAAAAATCCTTGCACACACATTTCAGGCACCGCAAAACTTCGGTACCACCTACCTGAATAGTGCATCTCTTTCCACCAACCACCCAGACACCTTCGCTCCGCAGGACTCCTACTCGCACACATCCCACGCATATACAGAACAAGATCAGGTGGATGAGCATTCCCTTAAATCACTCCTAAAGAGTGGAACGGACTTCTACTCCACATCAGAGTCTCCACCTCCCCTTCTTGAATTGCACAAGAATCTGAAGATCTGGATTTTCAATGCACCAACCTACCATAGGTAGGGCTAGAAACCCACGCCTGCTCAGCGCTAGGATACCTTTGTGGGTGATAATGCACTTTACAAATACAGAACTGATAAGATAAGATAGCATAACATAACATAACAGAGAATTCTGCATCTGAGTATTTATGAATCCAGGGAAAATGCCAACACACATTTCCCAATTTCTTGCTATCTTCGAACAATTGCCCTTGATTGCGACGCTCCCCCACCCACATGGAGGAGCCGCCCCTAAGCCTTAATCTGAAATAGATGACCCTTCAGACGATGCCCAAGAAGCATCCATTCCTCATTTAGCGCACATATGAATTATTACTTGGAAGTGCCAGACCAGCTTCAGAGTATGCTATAGAGATACCAATCTTATCCATTGGCCAAGCATAGACTGCAATGATTTGCAACCTTTCTGGGCAATACCAAAGTTATGGAAAGCGCCTGGTTATTTAGTTAAGGAAGGTCGAGGCCCACCTCGGGAGAAGTGTGGCTCACTGGTTAGAGGAGGCAGACCTGGAAGCAGAGGTCAGCCCGGGACCAGGGTTCAATTCCCGGCTCGGCGGGGTCTTGAGTCCTAAAATGTCCATAGACTCGACAATTCTCGCTCCAGTGCCTACTCGATTCATGGGCTCACACTCTGCAACTCTGGGCAATAGCTTGCTTAATCTCCACAATGGCCCCTCGCGGCGGGATGCCTGGCTTTCACCTTGCGGATACCCTGCCGGGGTTATCTCACAGGGGAATACCAGGACGGGTTCCCTGCAAGCGCTTAGAAACCGCTCGGTGATTTGCGCTATATAAATTCCTGTACATTTACATTTACATTTACCTCTACAACTCAAGCCTTGCTTCATCACCAACTAAAATTTAAAAAAGGGAAAGGAGTGGGAGCCTAAGCATCACTGCCGCTCTTAAAAAAAATAATAAAGTACAGCAAATAAAATCAAAATAAAAAGGCTCTAAGGCTGTCAGAGCAGAAGTATCCTGTCTGAGGATAGGTAACCCGAAAAAATACGAAACATATTTCCTGCAATACCTATTTAAGGCCCGTGCTAAAGATGGTGCAGGTTCAGGATGATATGAGATTCCTCTTTTAAAGGAGTTCTCTTAAAGAAAACAGATTTTTGGGATGCCTGTGTAAGAGTGGTTGGTCTTAATGTGGAAGTGTGCTGTTCTTTTAAATCAAAGACAAAAGTTTAGAATATTGTCAAATAAGTTCTTAAAGATTAAGCCTTATAAAACAATATTTACACATTAAAACACATTTATTTTTGTTTCTAATTTATGGTAGTACACTTGTAACACAGTAAAGTGAAACTGTACTGAGAGATCTTTCTTTGAACAAAGATGGCTCAAGCCATATTCTGAGCCTCATTTACCTTTGATATTTCAGACAGGTGAGACAAGTGGGAACAAAGATTACCACATTGGAGTGTACCTCATCTCCTGGACATAATTTAAAGGTGGAAAATTAATACAACAGGCCCTATACAGATTGGTAGCAATCAACTTGCTATAATAGCCCTGTGTAACAGTCGCTAGGAAATTTAGGAGACTGAATGTAAGTGCATATTTCAGGTACGACAGCTCAATTAATACCATGTATCACTACATAGATCAGTTCGCAGAATTCTATTCCATTGGTAAAAGAAATGTGCTGCACAATTTATGACCACTTTTTGCCGCAGTGATTTTTGAAAACCTTGTGATAGCGGTGTTGTGCACTCTATAAATATGTACAATGATTCTGTTTTTACTTTATAGACTGGTTAGCAGATGTGAAAATGGACATGAAAATAGAATTATATGTTTAGAGCATTTCCGAATTAATAAGGTATCCGTCTATATATACATCCATTGTAGGCTTGTACATTTTCAAGCAGCAGCTTGTTGTGAAAAAAAAGATCATTGGAAAATGAGACAAATACATACTCAAATAAACAATTACGCGCTGCATGCCCAGAGTTAAAAAAATTATGGCTAAATGTATGTCCCTTTGAGATGACCGAGTATGACGTGTGTAATCTGAATTAATATATGACTGGTGAAATACAAATCGAATGGGTTTATAAGTAAACACTTTTGTCAGATGGTCGTTCTGCTGGTCTGTTTGTTTAGTGCCTGCGAGTCACTGAATTTAAAGTGCCATTGAAGTCTGAGGGGCTGCAGAGATGATGAAGCGCTTATGTTTTCCATTGACTTCGGCGGGACGCAAAGCTTTCCATCAGAATGTAAAGTGCTCCCTAATCCGATTGGTTTGAATGGCACTGAATTCCAAAGGAGGATGGAGTATGCGCCAGGGCTATTATAGAGGAGTTGATAAATCTCGTGGAATTCTAAGGAGGGAAGGGAGAGCAGCCCACCAACCAATAAAACAATCGAGTGGATTTAGGGGTTCTCTTCTTACTTACTGGCTGAGTGTGTGTGTGGCCATTTTCTTTCTATGTTTCAGAGAAACTTGTTACTTCTTAAAATGTTCACAGATTTTTTCCATAGACCCTTTCCCAAATGAATACTCCTCACTAGAATTAAAAAAAGAGATTGCTACAGGGGCAGCAGTAGTGAAATGGTTTCGTATGAACTGTGCACGTCTATTCTGGCTAGACAATTTCCAGAACACAAAAAGGTGGTTTTAGATCAAATACTATGACCAAACCAGTCATGCACACTCTCCGTTTTCTCCATGGACCCATGTGCGGTTGGAGTCTCAGCCAATCACAATGCTGCCACTGCAGAGTTGTGATTGGCTTAGGGGAGGGGAGGGAGGCTGACTGCGGCTGCTTCCTGCAAGGACGATGCAACGCAACCTTTTATTAACCCCTCCCCCGTGCAACCCCCATCCCCCACACGCGTGTCATGCCGGCAGCGATTATTAATGCTTCAACTCACTTAATACTCAATATTGGACTGATACTAAAAATTCTTAAAGAGACCTGCAGCAGCACCCCACGATCAACAGCGTTAAATTCTACTGGTGCATTAAATGGAAATGCAAACTACCCTAATCCATAAATAGGAGAGGTCCACATACCAAACGGATGAAGCGAGAATTTGAGTTATGCCAGATCCTGAGCAGAGTTGGTGGGATCGTTTTTGACAGTAGGGATACACCTCTTTCCATATTGATTTTGGCCATGTGTGAATTTTTAAGCAAAGGTTTTCCCACATAGTTCACATTACTACACACATTCCTTTTGGTGAAAAAGTATCTAAATCTTAAGAAGATATTTTTAACTAGTGATCTAATGGGCTCTAAAGACCACCATAAATGAGGAACAAATTAATGTGTCTTTTTTTCTTGGATACCTGCATTTTTCATTCTTCTGTGTTTTGATTATGGTTTGTTGTGTTGGTTTAAAATCATTTAACTGAGCACAAATGTAGAAAGAAACCAAAATATTCTATCATAGTTAAAACTCCATTATGGATGATTCTTACATATCCATAGAAACATCAAATGCCCAAACATGGGTTTCCCACTGAGTCACAGGATCTTACCTAGGCCTCAGTTTTTGATGCCCAAATATGGCTGCATAGTTTCTATTAGCGGTACAAAAGGGGGTGGTGATGGACGGAGCATCTGAATCAATCAAATACTCACACCCAGTCAAAAGATCTGGGTTTAATCCATCACCGTTCTTTAGCCCACTCTGCCACCCCAGTTCAGACATGGCTAAATGCAAATCAGTCTGATTTTTTTTACCGCTTTTGGCCGCCATAAGTGTGGCAGGGTATGCTCAGACGTGAGTCCCTTGCTCACTTTGCCACTGGATTCAAGCAAGCCGGGCTGAAGACGGCTGGAATGCCAGAAACCGGTCCTCGGAAGCTTGTTTCCGGTCCAGGGAAGACATGGCTTGGCAGTTCGGGCTGGACTGTTCCTATGAGGCACAGGGTCAGACTGATTTGCAACCCTAGCAATTCCCTTTGACCTATTATTTTGAACGTTTTTCAACAATCACCTTTTATTGTTTTTTGCCAATACCAATCTTATGGTACAGTACAATACCTGTTGTTGTTGATCATCATCCTATGCCTGCACAGGAACCAAGAAAAGATAAGGCACTTCTAGACCTGCCCTGGTCAGAGCGGCTGACAGAATAGGGCTGCAGACAGCAACTTCTTGAAACAGGCAGCGGCAAAGCCAATGGGTCTCACTTTTTCAACCTACTGGCTTTGCCAATGCTTTTTAGTGATTCTATATAGCATCGGGAAAAATAAATAATTTTGCCGATGCTGTCTAAAATCTGCAAAATAAGTAAACAGTGTAGGTGTGTCATTACTCTACAGGTGGCAATGTCATTTTGAATGCGTGTGCATGCATGATGACATATGCACGTGTCTGTGTGATGACGTAAGTGCATATGTGTATTACCATGCATGTGCCTACCTACAGTATGTCTCAAGCCTTTTTTTTATTTAATGTTTATACTCACTATTCTAAAATGACAGGCACCAATTGGTGGGGGAACATTTTTTTATTTGAATTTTCACGTACGCAAATGTGTTTTTCTTTTTAAACAGAGCAGACCCGCAGCAAATTCCAGCTTCTGCGCCCTCCTAAACAATTGTAAAAAAAATTGTATATTTTAAGGACAGTGAGCAGTGGGAAAACAATGGAGAAGAGGGTAGCAGAGCAGTGTATGAGTTTTAGTGTGAAGGAAGGAGAATAAATAAAAAAAATAAGTATTTAGAATAGCAAGAGAGGGGAAGGCTATGGATGGGTGAAAGAAGGAGGGAGCAACAAGGAGCATGAGTTGTGGGAAAGTGGGTATTTGAGTGGAGATATGCACTGCCAAAACAAAACACGCAGTGCACACAGGGAAAAAACACATGCTCTCACATAAAATGCTAATAGCAACAGAAAACAAGCATTGGTATATGCATTTGGTTTTACATGTGTGATTCATAAGCTGTTTTTTCAGTAATTTGTAGTTTGCTGAGTAGTTGTACAATATAAGTTACATAAAGTCTGTTAAAGTGTCTTGACTTGCACAGATGAGCGAGGTGCGTAAATTACTAGAGGAGCCCATTTCCATAATAGAAGTGGCGGCTGTAGTCTCTGATTTACGACCAGGGAAGGGTCCAGGGCCAAATAGGTTCCCATGTGAACTTTACAAGGAATACGTGTCTCATTTGAGCTTGTCTTACCGTACACAGATCAGGAGGCACAGCAGGCAGTTCGGCTGCA
This sequence comes from Lissotriton vulgaris, assembly GCF_964263255.1. Lineage (NCBI taxonomy): Eukaryota > Metazoa > Chordata > Amphibia > Caudata > Salamandridae > Lissotriton > Lissotriton vulgaris. The sequence continues at coordinate 173,845,086 of NC_141688.1, forward strand.
CGCAGATTGGAGACACACCGAGATTGTAGTGTTTCTGAAACCAGGATTCCCCCCAGAACAACATGTGTCTTACAGCACGGTATTCCTCCTAAATCTGGAGGTGAAACTGTTAGCAAATATCCTAGCTAACTGCTAATGACCCCAATGTCGTATCTGATACGCCCAGATCAGGTGGGCTCTATGACCCATAGATAACCTGCCACAATATTCAACGGGCCCAAAATGCAATAGCAGCAGTAGATCGGCTAGACAGACCAGCGGCACTGCTTTTCGAGTCGGTTAGCTGCCCATATCTTTTTTTCATACTTGAAACAATTAAACGTTGGTGAGCGCTTTCTGGCAACCACCTACTCATTACCATAACTCTTAGCGCCGTGACCTCCTCTGGGATAAATGTTGCGCTCTATAAATAAATAAATAAATAAATAAATAAATAAATGAACAAATAAATAAAAGCACATGATTACTGTATACGGACGTGACGGCCTCCATTTGAGTAGCAAGTAGCGTCTAGCCATCCTTCCCCATAGAGCAAGGTAGCAGAGAGGGCTGCCCTGTCACCATTATTTTTTGCCCTTACCACTGAACCATTGGCGGCCTGGAGTCTTAAAGATGCCCTGGTCTGCATATTCGAATGGTACATACATACATACATACATATATCTGATTGCATTGCACTATGTGCAGATGAGGTTTTATTCTACTTACCCGCATAAATCGGGTCTCAGACTGCTCCAAACAATGTGAATATGGCCACTACAGGAGACACTGGGCAATAGCAGGTGGTTGACAGAATTGGCACATGCTCCAGATGGCAAGAAATACCTATGGGTCTTTTTTTCCAAATGCCAATGTACCGCTTGGGAACGTAATCTGAGATCCATAACCAAAACGGTTAAAGGAGACATTAGGGCCTGGGCAGGACGACCGGTATCCCTGCATGGTAGATATGCAATATTCAGAATGACTTCCCTCCCATGAATACTATATTGGGGCAATTTCTATGGGGGAGAAAGATCTTAGGTTGCGCTACACACATGCTTCCAATTCAACTACTGCGGAGGCATTGCTGCGGCAGACCTACAGTCATATCATGCAGCAGCACATTTTCAAGTACTCAATGATTGCTGGAATGGCTCAGGAGAAGACACAGCTTATGCTGTAGAATGCTGGATGACCCCACGCTACATACATTTTTATATAGTAGATCAGACATTCGGGATTTACCCATGCCACAAGAGTTCTGATACGTGTATGGCGTCAATCTTCCCGCCGCATGAGTTGGTGGGGTAGCCTCACATGCAAGACTCCGTTATGGCGCAATCGACTACTACCCCAGCTGGGGTCCCTGCAGGGATTTAATGGATGGGACCAGATAGGGATCTCCTCTTTAGGAGATATTATGCATGGCCACACCCTTAAATCATTTCAAGACATAAACAAAGCATATTCCATGCCGGATACCTTTAGCTTCGCCACACACTGACACCTTATAGAGCTGATCTAAAGGCATTGCCAGACTTTAACCCACTTATTTTATTTATTTTCATTTTTTTTATTTTAAAAGTTTTGTATAGCGCTAGCTAGACCCGTAGGTATCAGAGCGCTTCACATACACATTGTGAAAAACAGAAGGGCCTTACATTATGTAGAAGGCTGACAGTAAGTAAGCAAACCACAGATAAAGAATACAGCATGGACAATAAATAACTGTGCAATGGAGGGGGAGAGAAAAAAAGAAAACAATGTGATTAGCATAGTCCGTTCAACAACAATCCTTGAACAGGAGTCAACGCGGAATATTGAGGTCTGGGTTAGTTGACATTTTCAGGAAAGTATTTGTTAAGGCGATGGAGTTTGAGGTTCCTTTTGAAACAGGAGAAGGAGGGGTTGCTTCTGAGGACTCCAGGGAGAGCGTTCCATATCCTGGGAGCATTGCCAGAAAACGATTGGTATTGGGTAGTTTTCTTTTTCATTTTTGGCGGAATGAGAAGGAGTAAGATCCGCGTAAAGGTGGTAACTCACTCCAGCTTTTTTCAAGATGATTGTGAGGCGCTCCTTACAGAGATTGTAGAGGGACGGGAAGAGGATCGAGCCTTGTGGTACCCCAAGTGTGTCTTTTGTTGGCTACGAGAGACAGGAGTTGATTTTAATTTGTTGTGAGCGAAGTTGGAAGAAAGAGGTGAACGATTTTAGTACAGTACCATTTATGCCGGAGAGCTTCGACAAGGTCTCCAGAAGAGCTGGATGATTTACTGTCGAATGCCGCAGATAGGTCAAGAAGGATGAGTAGGCAGGCATCACCATCATCTAAGGCTTTGCGAATGTCGTCTGAGACGTTGAGTATGGCTGTTTCCGTGCTATAGTTTTTCCTGAATCCCGAGTGAAAGGTGTTGAGGAGGTTGAACTCATCAATGTGTTTATTGAGTTGGTGGACAACACATGACTCCAATGTTTTTGCAAGGAAGGTTTGAGATAGGTCTGAGGTTGTTAAGATCATTAGAGTCGGCCCCTAGATTCTTGAGAATGGGCGTGATTTGTCCTAGTTGAAGGGAGTCTGGGACACAGCCTGAGGTGAGAGAGGCGTTGATGATTTTTGTCCAGAAAGGGGAAATGGTGTGATTGAGTTATTTTATGATTGTGGAAGGGAGTGGATCCATGGTGTGGGAGGAAGGTTTTAGATTAGAAATTATCTTGAAGACCTTGTTTTCCGCCATTAGCTCAAAGTCGGACCAGTGCGCATTGTTTTTTAGCTTGAGGCCGGTCTGATTGTCCTGATTTGCCGCTGTTGTTTGAGTTTGAGGGGAGCTACTTGGTCTAAAACCTCTGTCATTTTTGAGTTAAAGCGTGTAGTGAGGTCATCAGCCATCCATGATGAGGAATGGAGTTGCAGATGGGTATAAATCATGGATTCATGTTCGGATAAAGGGACTTTTTTGATGTTTCTGGTTAAGAGTTTAGGTGTGACGTCACAAATAGTTTGGTGGCTAACAGATGTGTCAATCCCGAACAGAATGAGTTGGTAGTCGGACCAGTCAATAGGAAAAATCGCTCTCAGAGAGATTAGTTTGTAGTTGGTATTGATCGCATCTAGTGTTGCACCTTTGATGTGAGTTGGCTTATTGCAGAGTTGTTTGAGGTTATGTATTTCCAGAAGGTTGGATATGTTCAGGACAGTGGAGTCTTTGGGGTCGTAGAAGGAAAGTGCTGATGGGAGATCTAGGTGACCATAACATTTCTAAGATCTATCAAACACTTATCACAAACAGCTGAACCACACTTGACATACTTAGAACAGCATGGCATACAGACCTGGGCCCACTGGATAATGATGACTGAACAGATGCCCTAGAATCCCCTAAAATAGTGGCTATCTCATCGTGTAATTGCCTAAATCAATTTGAATTCCTTCACCGGACATAATACACCAGATATAAGCTGTGAAAGGTGGGACTAAGTATCTCCGGAATATCTTTGTCGTGGGCGACCCATGGTCACATTCCTCCATACCGTATAGATCACAGCTTTCAAAACTTTTTATGTTGGTAACACACTTTTTGGAGATGCATCATTTTGTGACACAGTGAGGCAGTGTGGCGAGCGAGTGAGCCCAAACCACCTGAAGGTGGTTCGGGTGGGGTGGGGGGGGGGCGGGGTTCTCGCACGGAATACATTTTTGAAATAAAAGTGGGCAAAGGGTCTCCCTCCCTCTGTCTCCATCCCTCTGTCACCATCCCTCTGTCACCCTCCTCCCTCTGTCTGTCTCCTTCTGTCTCCCTTCCTCTGTCTGTCTCCCTCTCCTTCCCTGTCTCCCCCTGACTCCCTCCCTCTGTCTCACTCTAACTCCCTCCTTCTGTCTCTCTCTCTCTCTCTGTCTCCCTCTCTCTCTGTCTCCTACCGCTCCCTTCCTCTGTCACCCTCTGTCTCCCTCTCTCTCTCTCTCTCCCTTTCCCTCTCCCTCTCTTTCTCTCTGCCTCTCTGTCTCCTCCGGTCTCGGTCTCTGCCTCTATCTGTCTGTCCCTGTCTCTGCCTCTGTCTGTCTTTCCCTGTCTCTGCCTCTATCTGTCTGTTTGTTCCTGTCTCTGTCCGTCCCTGTCTCCCTCCCTCTGTCTCCCTCACGATCTCTCTGTCTCTGTCTGTCTCAGCCTCTATCTGTCTGTCCCTGTCTCTGCCTCTATCTGTCTCTGTCCGTCCCTGTTTCTGTCTGTCTCTATCTCTGTCTGTCTCTCTGTCTCCCTCCCTGTCTCTCTCGGTCTCCCTCCCTGTCTCTCTCTATCTCTCTCTCTCTGTCTAACTCACTCTGTCTCACTCACTCTGTCTCCCTCTCTCTGTCTCCCTCTGTCTCCCTCCCTCTCTCTCCCTCTGTCTCCCTCCCTCTTGTCTCCCTCCCTCGTGTCTCCCTGCCTCTTGCCTGTCTCCCTCTTGCCTCGCTTCCTCTTGCCTCTTTCCCTCTTGCCTCTCTCCCTCTTGCCCCTCTCTCTCTGTCTCCCTCCCTCTGTCTGTCTCTCTCCCTCTGTCTCCCTCCCTGTGTCTGTCTCCCTCCCTCTGTCGCCCTCCTCCCTCTGTCTGTCTCACTCTGTCTGTCGTCCTCTGCCTCCCTCTCTGTCTCCCTCTGTCTCTATCCCTCTGTCACCCTCCCTCTGTCTGTGTCTGTTTCCCTCTGTCTGTCTCCCTCCCTCTCTCTCCCTGTCTCCCTCCCTCTAGCCTGTCTACCTCTTGCCTGTCTCCCTCTTGCCTGCCTCCCTCTTGTCTCTCTCCCTCTTGTCTCTCTCCCTCCCTCTGTGTGTCTCCCTCCCTCTATCTGTCTGTCTCCCTCCCTTCGTCTGTCTCCGTCCCTCTGTCTCCGTCCCTCTATCTCCGTCCCTCTGTCTTCCTCTCTCTGTCTCCCTCTCTCTCTGTCTCCCTCCCTCTGTCTCCCATCTCTATCTCCCTCTGCCTATCCCGGACTCCCTCCCTCTTTCTCCCTCTCTCTCTGTCTCCCAGGGTTTTCCTCTCTCTCTGCCTGCCTCCCTCTGTCTGTCTCCCTCTGTCTGTCTCCCTCTGTCTCCCTCCCTCTGTCTGTCTCCCTCCCTCTGTCGCCCTCCTCCCTCTGTCTGTCTCACTCTGTCTGTTGCCCTCTGCCTCCCTTTTTAGGTTTTGCCTCGCCAAAAAGATGCGCTCTGCGCATCTTTTTTGCGCAGCAAAACCTAATGAGAACTGTAGTGTGGCTTTGGTTCGGCCCTCGTCATTGATTGGCTGGCTCCGTAAACGGAGCCTTGCCATTGGACGAGGGGCCTGTCCGTCAATGCCGGACCAGACACGGGGGCGTTCCCGACATTCTTTGGCTTTTGCCGACGTCACGGGACGCCGGGAACGCCCCCGTGTCTGGTCCGGCATTGCCGGCACTACTGCGTCTCTTCTCCCCCGTTTCCCGCCCCGTGACTGGCCGGCCGGCCAATCCTAGCGCGGCCGGCGGGAAGTGCCCGCCCCCCGCAGCCCGGGGGAAGAAGGAAGACGGCAAGCAGTATGGCGGCGCCCGCGGGGCTCCCGTGGCCTGGAGGGAACCGCCGCCGTCGACGTTGCCGGTCTCCCAAGCCGAAGAAGGAGACCGGAGAAGTGCCGCCGTCGCAAGGTGGCAAGCAGTATGGCGGCGCCCGCGGGGCTCCCGTGGCCTGGAGGGAACCGCCGCCGTCGACGTTGCCGGTCTCCCAAGCCGAAGAGGGAGACCGGAGAAGTGCCGCCGTCGCAAGGTGCAGGTGAGTCGATTTGTTTTTTTTTTTTTTCCCCTCCTCTCTTCCCCTGCCTTCCTGCCCCAACCTCTCTCCCCCTGTCTCCTACCTTCACTCCGCTGTGCCTCTCTCCCTATGCTGTTGTCTGCTGCCGCGTCTTGTTAACACTGCAGTCTCTTGTCAATAACCCCTTTAACAATAAGTTTTATATGAACGAATAGGGCACAGTGAACAAGCGGAAGGAACTTGGACTATTATTGCCATTGCAGCTGAGCCAAAGAAAATTCATTAATCAGAATAACAATAACAATAAAAATAAAACAGTACATCCCAGCTTGGATTTGTGAGGACATACATGGGCCGGGACGAGCCTCCCTGGGGGTGGGAGATGGGGGGTACTTTCCAGGGGTTACATAGGTGAACACAGCATTCGCCTTTTAAGAAATGCAGCGCTGCCCTGTTGTGAATAGGGGGACAGATGGTCAAAGAGAGGTGCTTTACTTTAGCACCCAGTGGTTTAGGCGCCCAGTGCTGAGCATGGGCAGAAGCTGCAGCGTGAATGGCTGAATGTAGTCAGTAGGGTTGTCATTAGTGCAATTTACCAGTGCTGGGGGGAAGGGGGCAGCACTGCCCCAGGAGACAGAACGGTCGCGTAGCTAAAGTAGAAAGACTCAGACAGAGAACAGTCGGCATCCGAGGGCATGCCCATCCAGGGCAGAGACTGTGAAAGTAGCTCTGAGAGGTGGGCTCCAATGCTTTAGGCGCTAAATGACCTTGGGACGCAGCAGCCCGGCCTGTGAATTCCCACCCAAGACTTGCGTTGTCTTAAATGCTCGCGGCAGAGCTATGTGTAACCAGCCGGACACAGCCTCCGATCCGTTCAACATTCAGTGCACCAAGTCCTAAAATGGTGGCGTTTGGTTTCAGTCTCAGCCCCACCGGGGTGAACAGCGCTGCTGTCCCCTCCACTACCCCTGTGACCTCCGTCCCTCGTGCATTTCACACGGTGCTGGGTAAGGCTACTTACCCCACTTACTGTTTGCACCTTTCGACCCAGGATCAGATGCGCTGACACCTCCCCCCCACCCAGTCACTGAATGCTTACTGTGTCTTAATGCCACTGCACGTTTGCACCCATAATGAGGCCTAATTTGTTTGTGTGGTTTTTTTAAATACAAATCGAATGCTTTGTCATTTCAATTTGTTTTGACTAATTTTTATCCTTACAGTCCATTATGGTTCCTTCTCATTCCTCAAAAATATGAGCTCAAATCATTTTCAGCCTGCATTAGATTCATATTTTACATATAGTCCTTCTACTGAATCTGCATACAAACTCCCGTAGATCCAAGTGTATCAACATGTCGTGCTGCTATCGGACTCAACCCAAACAATAAATCATGTACATCAGTGTGCGTTAGGTCGGCTTCATAGCACCCACTGCGGCTCCTCCCAAAATTCTTTTCTATTGAAGAGTGTGTTCAGAAGAATACATTGGTTTATGTGCGTATCATGCATCCGCAGGAGCTTCTGCTGCATTACCTATCAAGAACTCCCAGCTCTGACACCTCCTCAAAAGGGCCCCCTCCCATAGCCCCAAACCCCACCCTGGCCCTTGGTTTATGGCCTCTAGTAGGTTCGTGCCCTGGAGTCCTCTAAACCCAGCCTTGAATCAGCGACTCCCGCTCCTCCTCTATTGTTTTCCCGTCCTCTTTCCTGCCTGCATCCCCTCCCTTCTCTTTCTCAGTACAGACCTGCTGCGTTTCAGCCCCCCCTCTTCATATTCTCTGTCAGGCACCCCTTTGTTCTTCATTTTAGAAAGTTCTAGAAGTTAGAATGAATTAACATTTTACAAGACAAGGAGTGATGTCACACAACCTTTAACCTCAATGGCAAGGAATTGACATCATTTAAATGATAACATTTAAATGTCGAATTATTAGAATAACAAGGTAGTCAAGGCTGGCAGCGTTTGTGGAGCAGCATCCCGATGCATCAAAGCAGCTCTCCCCGTTTAATGGAGGACTTCAGAGGGGCTCCCTTAGAGGTGCTGTTGCCCCCAGTAACTTCTGGAGCTCCGGGGGTTCACCCTGCACACAGCAGAGCTTGTGCTCGAGTACTTATCAGCAAGAATGACATCTAGCCTTCTGCCACCAGTTCTACCTTCTATTAGCTGCTTTTCTGTGCTTGGCAGTGGTGTATGGATGGGGGTTCCTGTAACTTGATGAAAGCCTAAATAGCTTTGTGTGTTTAGAACTCTTGTTGTGTCCTTCTGCCCTGTCTGCCTCGTGATTTGTGCCATTCTGGCCTCCGTTACAATCATCCCGCCCCCCCCCCTCGTTTTTGTGTCCTTCTTCCCTCTGTCTGCCTGTTTTTTTGTGCCAATCTGCCCTCAGTTATAATTGTTTCCCCTCGTTTATGTGTCCTTCTGCCCTCTGTCTGCCTGGTGTTTTGTGCCGTTCCTCCACCTGAACTGAGCCCTTTAAAATAAGGCCATGCTCCAAAAAGTACCGCAGCCCCCTGCCCTGAACAATAAAAAACTGCCCCCTACCTCCGTGAAGTACTCTGACTCTGCTCCCTACCCTCCCTTGGCGCCTAAAACTGTCCCCTGCCATGCACCCTACAAAGCCTCGACTTCGTAAACTGTCCCTTCTCTGTGTGCTTCGAGGCTGTAAAATGTAAGCCTAGGCACAAATGTCTCACTGGGAAAGGCCCGGCCTATTTGGCCAACAAATTCATCCCGTATGTTCCCACACGATCTCTCAGGTCTAGCGAACAGGCTCTGTTATGCGTACCTATGGCTAGGAAGGCAAGACGGGGTCTAGAGCTTTATCTGTGGCAGGTCCAACATTGTGGAATGGCCTTCCCTTATCTATCAGATAGTGCAGGGAACACCTTCCTTTTAGGAAAAAATTGAAAACCTTTCTCTTTCAGAAATAGAATTCCACTCCGAGGTTAGGACAATACACAGCTAGTGTCTCTTTTGTTCGCTGAAGGTGCTAAAAGGCGCGGAGATACTCCTTCGGGAGTCGATTCGTAGCGCGGTACAAACTTGTTAATAAATAAATAAATGGTTGGATTTGTGGGGTAAAGTTTTATTTAATGTGATTTTATGTAGCGCGAACTTTACCCAAAGGTGTCAGAGCGGTTTACATAAGAACCAGTTGCCAAACCTAAGGACTTTGATTTACATGCGTTAAGTAAAAGATACAAACAGGAAAACAATTGAAATGTAGTCACACAAAGAAGAGACTGTTGATTCTTGTTATATTTCTATATACATATGGAAGGGATATGAATAGATGTACTGCAAGAGTCACATAGGAATGTTAGAGTAGAAAGGTCTACTGCATATACTAGTGAATACAGTCATCTCTATATACAGAAAAAATCAGTTATATTTAGAGGGGTCGGAGTGGGACACAGTGGGTGGATGGATGGATGCATGATGGATGGATGTATGCATGATGTATGGGTGGATGCATGGATGGGTTGTTGGTTGGATGGGTTGGTGGATTGCATAAATTGTTGAGGGATTAGCTGTATATATGCATCTATCCATCCACCCATCCACCCATCCATGCATCTATCCATACACCCATCTATGCATGCACCCATGCATGCATCCACCAACTCATCCATGCAAGCATTACAACAAGAGCCCGCAGCTCTCCTGCGTCTCGCCCCCCCCTTCCCTGAGCCCGCAGCTCTCCTTCGTCTCTCCTCGCCCCCCTTCCCTGTGCCCTGCCCTGCTATTGTAAATGACAATGCCATTTATTTATGTTAAAAAAACATAAATAAAAAAAATGTCAAGAGCAATGCCAATAGCTCTAACTTTAACAAAGGCAAAACCATTGCATTGTAAATGCTTGTTGTCTTCATCTGTCTCCGTCCCTCTGTCTCCCTCACTCTGTCTGTCTCTGTTTCCCTCCCTCTGTCTCCCTCCCTCTGTCGCCCTCCTCCTTCTGTCTGTCTTTCTCCCTCTGTTGCCCTCCTCCCTCTGTCTGTCTCCCTCTGTCTGTTGCCCTCTGCCTTCCTCCCTGCCTGTCTCTCTCTCACTCTCTCTGTTTCCCTCTCTCTGTCTACCTCCCCCTGTCTCCCTCCCTCTGTCTTCCTCACTCTGTCTGTCACCTCACCCCAGCCCCCTGGCACACACACAGCCACATCCAAGCACTTCACAGGTCTTTAAAAGACCATAGAGCAGAGTGTCTAGGAATGCCTCTTAATTAGCAGCAGTTATGTGCTAAGTGCCTGCGACACACCCACCATTTGCAGGGCACACAGTACTGTGTCAGGACACAGTTTGGAAAGCTCTGGTATAGACCATCATAGCCCTAGACAGGTTCTATGGATGTGTGTGGACATGTCTGATGAAAATTCTGGGACGGGAACTACCTAGATCTCCTGAATTGGCTCTATTACATACCACTGACAGGATATGAGGCAACCAATATAAACGACAACTTTTATTTTTGGGAATTACAATCGCTAAACCGTAATTATGGAGAGTCAACACATCACCACTGGTGGGGAATGGAAGAGGGGGATGGATTTTTGTATGGGACTGGAAATGACAGTTTTCCAGACATTGGGTTTTCCCAGAAACGCAAGAAGATCTGGAATCATTAATTACTGATTCCAGATGTGAAATTACTGCACCGGAAATCCCCATAATGTTCAATATGATTGCTCAGTATTCTGTTCATCTGCAATGACATCATGCAGTGAAATGACAAACCCCTCCCTCATGTTTGTAAGGGGCCCCTTCCAAAGTTCACACAGGAGGTCCCCCCCCCCACTCCAGACGTACGGAGCTTTCAGGCCAGGAGCACACTGGTGGAGGGGGCCTCCCTGTAGGTCGTCCCACGCACCGCGTGGACTATTTTTACGCCACTGATGTCATGCACAGAAAAGCGCTCCAAAATGTAAGTGAAACATGCTTCCACATGACGCAATTATGCACGTAGCGTAAGTAGCGCTCCGCGAGCATTACAGGCCCAAGCTGGATTGGACTGGCAGTGGTTAATTTGTAAAGAAAAAAATTCCGGAGCACTCGTCAGGAGGCAGCTTCTGGAATCCTCCCGCCTGGCTGCACCAGGGAGCTGCTTTCAGGAAAGGTTGTGGCGCCACGACACATACGTGCTCCCCCTATGGTTCCATTCTAGGGGCGGGGCGTATTCTGATTTCAACTCTGGTACTGGGGGTCAAGCTGATTTCTGTTTATTTGAAAATAACTATTAATAAAAATGGAATGTGAGGAGAGATATCGCGGCAAGGCCAAAATAAAAACAAGAAACTTAACTTCGCAAATTTTTTATACAGCGAAAATCGTGATTTTTTGCAAGAGTTTATCAGCGAAAACAATCCTTCACAATCCCTACGGTGTTTGTTATTTTACTATAGATGTATTTACCCTGTGGAGCGCACGGTGCAATAAGTGAAACAGTCCTTATGTGACGGGTATTATTACTGAGTTTGCATCACGTCATGCTGTGCGCGCCGTAGGACACTGTTTTCTTACTTTCAGGCAGTTGTCAAACTTCATTTTGGGCAGGGCAGGGCAGGGCGAGTGAAAGGCGGCTGTCACAGCCAGCATTTTGTGATGCACAACCATATTTTTTTCAAACAGCATCAATCTCGCGCGCTAGTCAGACGAACAATTCCGCGCGGCGGACGCGTAAAAACACCCGCTCGCATCCATCACGCCGATAACGAGTTGGCAAATTGCTGTTTTACTGCAAGCTAAAGAGGCAACCACTTGAGGGGGTGTCACCGCAAGTGTGAAGGAAGTGCCCCGGGGGCAGTTCACAAGGACCCTTTTTTGTACAGCATGAATGGGGGGCGCTTTATTGATCTTTAGAAAGATCGCACCTTCCTGCAACTCCCAGTCCATGTTGTGAAGAGATTTAACTCTCACGGTGGATTTTTTTTAACTCTAGTGATTTCTCAGCAGCGGTCACTGTTATGTGGCTTGTGGAGGGGAGCAACGAAAAGTGAATGTGGGAGGGCTTATAGTGCAACGAAAAGCACAGCAGCTGGTATGTTAACCTTACTACCTGACTACATTGGTTGACTATTAAACTAAATGTGTCGCAACGGCCAGAGCAGTCGATCAAATCTAGGCAACCGTGTTCAAGTCTCAGCGTCGGCTCATTATCCTGTGATTCTGGGCACATCACTATCAGCCAGATTCATCAATGTCCCGATTTGCGAGTCCTTAATAGCGATTATTAAGGAATCGCTATTAATGACTCGCAAAACGGGATTCATGTAGAAATCGCAATATTATTTGCGATTTCTACAGCTTCCTTATTTGCGATTAGCAAATTGCTAATCGCAAATAAGGAATGACTCCCCATGCATTCCTATGGGCCTAGGGCCCATAGGAATGCATGGGGAGTCATTCCTTATTTTCGATTAGCAATTTGCTAATCGCAAATAAGGATGCGATTTCAAGGGTGCCAGGGGTGTCCAAAGGACACCCTGTAGCACCCCTGAAATGTCAATGTAGACTGATGTTGCACACACACATGTCCTAAGTGTTGTGTAACATACAACTAAGAAAAATGCACTAAAGTGCATTTTTCAAAGTTTTCGCTATTTACCACAAAGCCAGACTTCGCAGTAAATAGCGACCAAAAATAGTGATTTCGCAATTCAAAAATGGTTCATGAATTGCATTTAAGGAATCTCAAATAGAGATTCCTTAAATGCAATTCCTCGCAATTTAGCGATTTCGCAATTTGCGATTTTTGCATTTGGGATGATGAATCCCAAATGCAAAAATTGCGCTTGCAAAGGGCCAGATTCTCAGAATCTAGCCCTTTGCGAGCCGATTTTACAATCATGAATCTGGACGTTAATCTCCAAATGAATGTGTCCTTGTGTAATGTAACAGGTGCTCTATTCCCTTCAAGTAGAGTTCGCGCTATATAAAACTGCAAAAAGAAAGAGAAAGATGAACAGACAAAAACTTTGTTTGAAATAGGCCTACCTGCAGGGGGCAGCGGATAGAAAGTGTAGTAGGGAATGGAAATGAGAAAGAAGGAGAAGGAGAGTAGAGAAAGAGGGAAAGGAGAGATACAAAAAGAGGGTAAGAGAGGAGAAAGTGTGTGAAGGAGAGAGCAAAAATAGAGATTGAGATAAAAAGAGAATGGAATGTAAAGAGAGAGAGAGAAAAAGAGCAAGAAAGGGCAAAATGGAGTGATGGATCGAGAGAAAGGTTCTGAATCCTGATAGCAGAAATGTCTGACCATTCAGTGGACTAATTCGTCCACTGCAGTGTTCTGTGTCTTTGACCTCATGGTCACTGGTTTGAATCGTGGTGGCTCCACTCAGCCTTTCATTACCCTACAGTCGTGTCGATGACCTCAGTATTATTGAGGTGGTAACACTATGCATGTGCTATTTACTGCCAAGTAAGCCTGACAGGTTAACTCGGCTCCGCTCGTGGAGTATGCAGAGCATTTCCTCTCTCACCGCTCACCAACATTAAGTTGGCGAGTGAGGAAAATCCAACGCTAGACCAACTTCCGGCGAGATTTCTCAATGCGGGTTGTTGCGGCAGGTCACAACCGCTCGCGCTGAGAAACCTTCCGCTCGCGTTGAGGAAGCTGCCACTCGAGTAGAACTACTACTTTAGATTAACCAACTACATCCACCTTGGGGACCTCATGTTTCACCTATCAGACACCATAGACCCTTAATCAAGGGCCCTCCCCAACAGCACCAGCTACCTTCGACACATCCAGCTCCTCCAAGGGCCAACCCACACTGCAGGCCACACCCTCAACCTTATTTTCACATCCAACAACAGGATCCCCACCACCCACACAACCCTACTCACATGGTACGACCACTACATCATACATTTCAAGATACCCGCTCACCAAGCCACCCCATTAAAAAAAAAAACACGAGCACCACAAAGATACAGGGGAAAAATAGCCAGAGAAAACTGGACCAAGAATCTGCAGGAACACACAACCAGACAATCCCAGAAACCTCAACATTGACACTAAGCTCTTCAATAAATGGCACACTGACTGCGCCAACCTCTCCCACTGCTCACTCTAAAAACAATCAATCAATCAATCAAGGCATTTGTATAGCGCGCTACTCACCCGGAGGGTCTCAAGGCGCTTGGGGTAGGGGGGTCCGCTACTTCTCGAACAGCCAGGTCTTGAGTTGCTTCCTGAAGGCGAGGTGGTCTTGGGTCAGGTGGAGGTGGGTGGGGAGGGAGTTCCACGCCTTGGCGGCCACGTAGGAGAAGGATCTTCCTCCCGTTGTGGCTCTTCGGATGCGGGGGACGGCGGCGAGGGCGTGGCTGGTCGATAGAAGCTGGCGGGTGGGAGTGTAGAAGTTCAGGCGGTCGTTGAGGTATCTTGGGCCTTGGTTGTGGAGAGCTTTGTGTGCGTGGGTGAGGAGTCGGAACGTGATTATTTTGTTGACGGGGAGCCAGTGCAGGTTTCTCAGGTGTGCGGAGATGTGGCTGTGTCAGAGGATGTCCAGGATGAGTCGTGCTGATGCGTTCTGGATGCGCTGGAGTCTTTTCTGGAGTTTTGCGGTGGTTCCGGCGTAGAGGGAGTTGCCGTAGTCCAGTCTGCTGGTGACGAGGGCCTGGGTGACCGTCTTCCTGGTTTCGGTGGGGATCCAACGGAAGATCTTACGTAGCATGCGTAGGATGTTGAAGCATGACGAGGAAACGGCGCTGATTTGTCTGGTCATGGAGACGGAGGAGTCCAGGATGAAGCCCAGGTTGCGTGCGTGGTCTGTTGGTTTGGGTGCGCTGCCCAGGTCAGGGGGCCACCAGGAGTCGTCCCTGGCGGAGGGCGACGATCCCAGGATGAGTACTTCCGTCTTATCTGAGTTCAGTTCCAGGCGGCTGTTCATCATCCACGCGGCTACGTCTCTCATCCCTTCATGTAGGTTGGTTCTGGCGGTGGTAGGGTCGTTGGTGAGGGAGAGGATTAGCTGGGTGTCGTCGGCGTAGGAGATGTTGTTGAGGTTGTGTTGGCATGCGATGGCCGTGAGGGGGCTCATGTAGATGTTGAACAGCGTGGGGCTGAGTGAAGATCCTTGTGGTACGCCGCAGATGACTTCGGTGGCCTCTGATCTGAACGGGGGGAGGCAGACTCTCTGTGTCCTTCCGGCAAGGAAGGAGACGATCCATTCCAGTGCCTCCTCCTGGACCTACAAAAACAACCAACGACCCAGCTTGAACACAAATGAACACAGAGAGTCCAAGCACCACTGAAAGCAACTTGTACTTTGTCCATTTTCAAGCTAGAGTGGAAGCAAACAGCTCCCGTAACTAGTTTGAACTGGACTATGCACAGGAACACAAAATGTGCCCCTAATTCAGACTTTCAGGCACTGGCAAGCGCACCCACCTGGTCCCAATACACTAAATACTGTATGGGATGAGGTCACACCTCACTGTTACAGGATGCCTATTGTTCCACCTTCCCCTACTCGAGCTTGGCTCAGCAGCAGGAGGACAGAAATGTGTCTCTGGTCAGCAGCAACCATTTTGTGCTGTCCAGGACTAGAATGTTGGCACTGGGAACAATGAAAGCCTAACGGAGGGCTCTTCCAGTGCTTAGAATCATACCTTCCACACCGATACCGAACATGTCATTCGTTGCAGCCCTTTTCAAGATGTGCCACTCTATATAGTATATTGCTGCTTCACTAGCAACCCGGGTGAATGTACTCTGTAGGCTGCAGGGGTGTCCTTCTCATGCAGGGGCACCCTCTCACTTAGAATGAAGCACCCTGCCTTCAGGATTGCAAAGGACTGCTATAGGGCTGACTTATAGGTTTTAAGTGCAGTGATCCTTATATATAGTACACCCCTATCTTTAGTAAGTGGTGCATGCACCAGCTTACACAGGCTGCAATGGCAGGCCTGTAGTTCCAGTTTGAATGGTCTCTCATGGGTAGCAATAAATGCTACAGCCCACGGGAGACCTCTGGGGTACCTATGCCCTGGGTACCCATACTAGGGACTGACAAGGGTACCCCTGTGTACAATCTGGGATGTACCTAAGTACTGAACACAACAATTTAGGGAGAATACAGATAGACGGGTCCTGATGAGAAAGATCCCAGTCAGACTAGTCAAAAACAGTATCACATCAAGTAAAACGTGGGGGTAACCAATAGTAGCAGATCCTATTTTCCTACATGTGGCATAGGCAATATACCTTTGTCTGCTCTTTATTGCCACTCCTCCCAAGGTCTCACCCCGTCTCAGCCTCCCCATGCGAAGCCATGACTTGCCAAAAATCCTGACTTCACAAGAACTTAACGCCCACGCACTATCTTCTGAGCTCCCCATGCCCTCATCTAACCTCACCACTCCTACATTACAGCCAGTCACCCCATCTTCTCAGCCACCTACATCCTCCAACATCCCACCGGTCTCGGCACCACTACCCTATATTGATTCTCATCATACGGATTCTCCCCTCAACATCCGCCCCCTCCGAAGTCTTAGTTTGGCACGGGTCTTGTCCTCACCCTACCGCGATGAGAATATGCTACCGGACGATCATCCCCTGCACCCTACCTCCCCCTCCCCACCCACCTCTCAACCACCCACCCCCTCAACTCAGACTGCTACAGCCCCCTCTCACCCACCCTCTCTCACAATATTACCTCCAACATTATCCTTACTCGCACCGTTGCTGCCATCCACATGCAGTACACAGCCTCCTACCCCAGCCATAACTGACCCCGACCTAAGATCTGAGGAAATAATGTTGGCGCTACTCCATATTAAAAAGGAACTCCAATCTTTCAAGTATCTGATAGCCAACCAACCTTGGCGTAACTTTTTCTCAAGAGCCTCAAACGGAACTACCGATCACAACACATAACTCACACTCCAAAACTCATTCCACCCAATCGGAATTCAGTTCCCCTCCTCAATACGCGTTTTTGTCCTAAGCGAAGCGTCAATCCGTTCTCCGAGAGTGATATACTATCTCTTCATCAATCCTATGAACCCGCTCCCACTAATTGCATTGCCGCAACTCAGTCGACCATCCCTACTCTGCACCCTAATCCACTCAGAGTAGCCAGACACAACAGTAAAAGGATTGTCGAGAGCAACCTTAGAAACGTACCTCTCACCCAAGACACCTCTTGTTCCCTCCTTACTCCCCGTCTTAAATGCACATTCCTAAACTGTAGATCTGCTTCCAGACATGCTGCGTACATAGCTGAGCTCATCATCTCACAAGAAGTAGACCTGCTATTGTTAACAGAAACCTGGCCATCTGATTCCTCCACCCCACTGATGGACATTCTAGTTCTCCCATACTACTACATCATCAGATTACTCAGAATCAGTAAGATAGGTGGAGGTGTAGCCTGTATTCATCGTAGTAACATCACTGTAAATAGAGCCACGTCCCCGGTCTTCACGTCTTGCGAATACTTCTGCCTAGACCTTAGCAGCAACAGCAAACAAGCTTGCTCTCTGCACATTATCTATCATCCACCAGGTGACAATCTCATTTTTAACCTGCATTGGCCCTACACATAAGAAAGGTGCAACCCTGGATCTAATAATCTCCAAAACGGATGTCATTCATCTGGAATCGATACAACCTTGTGACTGGTCTGATCACCACATCATCACCTTCTTTATTAAGGAAACAGTAAAATTTAACTCAGCTCAGGCTAGGAAACCTAAGATCTGTAAAAGAGACATAAAACAACTCAACACAAGCACTCTACCTTTCTCAAGCTACAACCTTCTATTGCCTCCTGCTTGCACCACAGACATGCATGATCTCACCAACCACTACCACAACTTGATGACTGCAATAATCAATGTGATAGCCCCTCTTCAACTTAAGAGAGTCTCCACTAAAGACGCAAAACCTTGGTACAATAGCCTACTCAACGAAGACAGACGCTCTCATAGAGTTGCTAAACGCAACTGGAGATCAGTCCGTCGACTATTCACCTCAAATTACTAAGGAAAAAGAAAAAATGCCTATTACAAGAAGATTAAGCGCACTAGAGCAGACTTTTTCAAACACCAACTAGACCAAGCTAGAAATCACCCTAAAAAACTATTTGAGCTAATCAAAACTCAATCTAGGGACGCCCCTCAACGGTTTCAAGACGCCGCCCAATCACAACCCAACTGTGAACAATTCTCCGCCTTCTGTACTCAGGAGACCCTCAACATCGAGAACGATCTCTTAAAGGACCAATTACTTTATTCTGTGCCACATTCACAAACCCCCCGTCACCACCTACCACAACACACCAAAACCCTTCAAAGTGTGTCCCAAAGAACAAAGCCGCCTGTCCAACCTATGACACTTACTCGGAAGAGGCATTGGGTAAGATTCTAAATGCCTTGAAACCTTCCAAACACCTCATCGATCAGTTCCCCGCTAACGCTGTTAAAGACCTAACCCCATGGCTGCTTCCGCTTTGGACCAAAATCATCAACAGTTCACTCCAAGAAGGTTGCATTCCAGATACCTTCAAAATCGGTCAAGTCTCTTCTATCCTCAAGAAACCAACAGATGACCCCACAGATCGTAACAACTATCGTCCTATATCCAGTATCCCTAACCTGGCCAAACTGTTTGAAAAATGCGTGCACCACCAACTAACGAAACACATTGTGCGCTTTGACCTCCTTGACAACCACCACTCTGGCTACAGAGCAGGGCACAGCACGGAATCAGCCATGACTCACATTATTTATGATGCGCTTCAAATCCTGGACCAGAACGGCTCATGCTTACTCATCCTGCTGGACTTATCCTCAGCTTTTGATATGGTCAAACATGGGAGTCTGCTGGATCTGCTCAGGCTGAGGATGGGTCTTTCAGGACCAGTGCTAAACTGTTTCACCTCCTTTCTACATAACCGAACACAATTCTAGATTAACAACACTCTTTCCAACCCCGTTCCAGTAAGGCTGGGCATACCTCAAGGATCTTCACTCTCCCGGACATTGTTCAACTTGTTCATGGGACCGCTCACTGAAAATCTACAAGTGTCTAACGTGCAATATCATATGTACGCTAATGATACACAACTGTATCTAAAGATTAACACCTTGAAAGACATTAAACAGCTTAACTCCACACTCAAGAACACCGAAACATGGTTGGCAGAAAATCATCTCAAACTGAACGCTCTAAAGAGCAAATTCTTCCTTATAGCCCCCCCCCCCACTAAAATCCGTTTGATGCAAAACTTAATCCAACATCTCACTGCACTCAACATGCTACAAACTATTGTGGACTCAGCAAAATCACTGGGTATAACTCTGGACAGCAATCTCACCAAGCAGAAACACGTTAGCAACGCTACAAAGGGAGCTAACTTCCAGTTAAACATTCTAAGGGAGGTGAAGCCATTCTTGCCAGTCAACGACTTCAAGACCACCTATCTTCAAGTAGAAAATAACATATGAGAGGACGTTTTCAGGAGTGGCTTCCAGAATTTGGAACTCCCTTCCCACAAACATCAGAAAAATTACAAACTCTGTAACATTTAAGAGGGAAACTAAGATCTTTCTTATGAATAAGTTCCTCCAATAGGTATGACAAATCTGTAGGGAAGTTGAATCCGTTAAATAAAACACATTGACAACTGTGTTCATAGAGAAGAGATTTAATGCAGCTTCTCATATCATAGGTTATCAGTTAATGCCCAACATTCTCTCCGTGATCCCACTCGCCATGCAAACCATAACAATTCTTAAAGAGAACACTATCTTCCACGAGCACAGAGTGCACGTGGAAGATAAAAACATAACAATATATATGCAACACACCTTCCCCCTTTTTTTCTTTTTCTTTACCCCTTAATAGCCATAACCAAATCTTTGAACCTACCCGGCACATGATGTTCCCTTTTCTCCCTTTGTTTTTCCACATTTTTATTTGAACAACCTGGATTAGATCTAGGAGGAGCACAAGATCGTACAGTTTCCCCCAACTCTAATTCTCTTGCAGTTTTTAAAGAACGATCAAGTCCTTTATATAATGAAATCCTATTGAAATTCCACACACCTCCCCCTTCTATCCTGACCGCATTGTTAAAGACCTCAATAACTTCCTTAGGATCTGACCAACATTGAGATCCCTTAGAGACATTGGTGTTTCTTTTAACTCGAATAAAATCACCAGTGACCACCTTTTGCTTGCTCGGATGACCTCTTTTGTTGTCCATGTCCACTTTCATTTTACTTTTGTACTTCTCAACTCTTTCCTTTACTACATCATAATCAACGTTGTTCCATTTACCACTTGAAACTTTCCCTTTTAACCACCAAGGAACCAAAGTAGTACTAGGCTTCCTCCCCCTCAAAAGTTCAAATGGGCTGACTAAAGTAACCGAATTAGGAGAGGTCCTGTAAGACAGGAGCATGGAACCTAAAGCATTCTTCCAATTCAGACCACTCTTAGTAGAAAGCTGAATGGCCTCTGTCACCACCCGATTAAAGCGCTCCACCTGTCCATTTGCTTCAGGATGGAAAACAGCAATCCTCTTGTGAGTTATTCCACACTTATTGAAAAAAAACTCCATGTCCTTACTAATAAATTGCGGACAATTGTCTGTGACGATTACTTGCGGAATACCCTCTCTGCAAAAAACACTGTCTAAAAACTCAATAATTCTCTGAGACTTGACCTCTCTGACCATTTTTATTTCGGGCCATTTAGAAAAGTAATCGATCAAAACAATACCAAAACTCTCTTCCCTAGGCAACACATGAAATGGCCCGACAATATCAATGCCCAACTTCCTCCACGGCACGTCTGGGAATTCCACAGGGATACATTCAGCACGCAGAGGAAAAGCAGACTTGTCACTATTCGCACAACTACCACAAAGTCGTAAAAATTGTTCAATAGAGGAGTCAATCCCCGGCCACCAAAACATATCCCTAATACGTCTCCGCGTTAAGGAGATATCCAAATGTCCCTCGTAGCCAATCTCCATGATGGTGTGCCTAAGATTAAAAGGAGGAATTATTTTATCTTCCCTTAGAACAATACCATTTTCAATAGCTAACTCACCATTAACCTTAGCGAAACTCATTAATTCCCCAGACAATTTCCTCGTTTCAGGCCAACCTTGAACAATAAACTTCTTTACTTCACTTATCACCACATCTTTCTCCATCTTAGAAATCCAAATTTCTTCCTTCAAAACATGCTTATCACTACCAATCAAGTTCACATCATGAACAGTAAACGCTACCTCACAATCATCTTCCTGAAAAACACCTTCTTCAACAATGGGCAACCTGGACATGCAATCAGCGTGGAAATTGGCCTTCCCTGGGACATACTCAATAGAGAAACGAAAGGATTGTAATCTTGAGGAAAGTCTTGCCAACTGCACCTACATAGACCTACCTCCACCCGGGGACATCAGAAATACAAGAGGCTTATGGTCCGTTTTAATTACAAACTCAGTTCCCCAAAGGAAACTTCTAAAATGCTCGGCCCCCCACACACAAGCTAGTAATTCTCTTTCGATCACAGAATAATTTTTTTCAGCTTCCCTCAACGCCCTAGATGCATAAGCTACTATCCATTCATTGTGATCGTCCCTCCGTAAAAGAACTCCACCCAGTCCTAAACAACTTGCATCCACCATCACAATGCATTTCTTCCCAGGGATGAAAGGTTTTAAGCACGGAGCATTAACAATGAACTCCTTCAGCACATTAAATGCAACAGACATCTCTTCAGACCATTTAAAAACAGCATTCTTCTTAAGTAAACATCTAAAAGGATCAACCTTGACTGAGTAGTTAGCAATGAATTTAGCATAAAACTCAGTTAACCCCAAAAATGCCACTAATTGTTCCTTAGAAGATGGAAAAGGTGCATTCACAATGCTTTTAACATGCTTTACCTTAAGCCTAATACCGTCCCCACTAATAGTATGAGCAAGGTACTCAACTTCCTTCGCCTTGATGTTGCATTTTTCTAAGCTGAGCGTGAGACCCTTCTTGGCTAATGCAGCAATAACACAGTACAAATTGCGATCATGATCCTCATCACATTTCCCATATACCAAGATGCCATCTTGGAAAGCGACAGCCCCGTCCAATCTGTCCAAGGTATCCTTCATTAACCTCCGAAAGACAGTAGCTGCACTCGCAAGACCAAAAGGCATTCGGCAATACCTGTAGAGACCCTCAGGAGTGATAAAAGCAGTCATATTTTTAGATTCTTCCGACAATACCACTTGGTGGTATGCACTAGTCAAGTCAATGCAAGAAAAGACTTTCGCATCCGCTAAAGTGGAAACCATCTCATGTAAATTAGGTAAGGGATGAGCATCCACCCAAATAGAGCGTTTCAAACTGCGTAGATCGACACGCAATCTGAGCTCACCAGAAGGTTTGACCGATATCACAATCGGAGAAACCCACGGTGAGGATTCAATAGGCTCTATTATACCATCATGACATACATTTTTCAACATATCCTTTAATTTACCAGGATAAGAAATTGGAACATTTCTTACCCTATGTCATATATGAACAGAATTTTCGTGTAGCTTGATAGTGTGCTCAAACCCAAGATACTTGCCTAATTTCCCACTAAACACTTGAGGAAATTCCCTTCTTAGCTTCTCAACCAAGGCATTACTATTTTGCGTTGGTAGTTCAATAGCAAACACAGGAGGGTTTGCCCTAGGGTCAAGCTTAATTCCTAAATCAAATTGTTGTGGCCATCCAAGTAATGACTTCCCACTTTTTGTCACATACACTGTGCCTGATGCATGGTTTTTGCCAAATACTAACTCATCTGAAAAATATCTCACTAAATCAATTTTATGGCCCGTATATCCACCAGGAGATACATCTGGTGATGTTAAACACCTCCTATGCCAATTGTCCTCAAAGATCTTGCGGGAAATAATAGTAAACCAAGCACAAGAGTCAACATAGAAGTCTAACTCGATACCATCTACTTTGACGATGCAAGATGGAAATTTGGAAACACCTTCAACACAACAAACGTTACATGTCACAGTGTTGATGTCATTCTCATCATTACCCGTACTGAGATCATCATCACTTGATTAATGCATGTAATTAACTTTTTATTGTGATGACTTACAGAATTTAGTGAAATGCCCTTTTCTATTACATTTAGCACAAACTTTATCAAAGCCCGGACAATTCTTGTAAATGGCTAAGTGCGAATTACTACCACATCTAAAACACAACAGTGTATGACTGCGTTTCTCACTATATTGATTCATACTCTTTTGATTAGTATCAAATTTGTTGGAAGTGTTACTCCTTTGACTGTAAGACATCTTTTGTTTATTCTGTTCTTTCAGTTCCTTATTTACATTAAAAACATAACTTTTATCCTTACCCCTAATTTCCTTAACAAACTTTTCTGAATGTTCAATTGACTTAGCAATAACAATCGCTGCATTCAAGGACAAATCAGGGGCAGACCATAATTTCTCTTGAACTTTTTTACTATTCGTACGCATCAAAATCTGGTCTCTTAATGCCTGGTCATAAGAGATATGTTCAAATGCGCAAGTAGCTGCGAGTGATCTTATAGAAGATACATAATCTTCAATGGATTCCTTGTCGCGCTGTATACGAGAGTAGAAAATAAACCTTTCCATCACAACATTTTTCTTTTTCCCAAAACGAATGTTAAGTTGGTTAGAGGCATATTGATACACATTAATTCTACCCGGGTTAATTAACACAGGAAGAGTTTTAAATTCTTTAAGTCCAAAACCGCCTAAACAGTGTTTTAAAAGAGAAAGTTTCCTCTCTGCTTTACAATCTTCACCTTCCATGACCTCCACATAGGCTAAAAACATTGCCTCCCAAACTTCCTAAGAAATAGGAGGTTCGCCAGAAGCTGTTAGAAATGAAGGAGGAGGTAATATACCAGACATTTTATCAAGAGAAATAGTTAAAAAAAATATTAATAATAATCATGATAAATTACAAGAATTGAAATTACAAGCTAATAAGAAAGTTCATGAAGCTTACTTATAAAGTATAAAAGAAACAACTTAATATTCCCAAAACAGTGTGTAAAGTCAAATCAACCATATTGCTGTTGTAGAAGTGGCAATAACAATGCCAAAACCCATTTTCATGTGTATCATAGAGCGAGCATTGCTGTAACTTCCCAGATGAAAATATGACACGTAACCATGGAAACCTTCAAACAAAAATGGTCGCCGACGTGCAAACGTGATGAGGTTTGACTCTCAATGCAACCCCTTCCAACAATCCCTAGTGTTTCAATCCGGACTACAGTAAGAAGACACAGCTAGGCAACAACATGGAAATTCGTGGAGAAGATTCTCTAAGTTGCCGTTGATACGTGTCTTTAATGCTCCAACAAAGTAAGTTCAATAATAAACAAACAGGATACACAAGATGTCGGGAACAAATAAAATAAATAATAGATTATGAAAACACAGAGACAGCCGCAGGTGCTATCAAATGCACACATGTAAAGCGTTACAGCAGACTGCCGCAGGAACAATCAAGGTAAAAAAAAAAAAATAGATGTAATTCCAACTCCGGAAAAGTTGAAGAAACACGGTTGAAATAATGGATACACCACCGCTCGGTTAACGCGGTCGAATAAGTTTCCAAATGAAACGCCACCGCTCGATAACTGCGGTCGAGAGCAAAATAAATTAAATAATCTCACGTGATTATTCTCCTTGTGCAGGATCGTACCCCTCGTTGCCAGTGTAGGGAAGTTGAATCCGTTAAATAAAACACATTGACAACTGTGTTTATAGAGAAGAGATTTAATGCAGCTTCTCATGTCATAGGTTATCAGTTAATGCCCTACATTCTCCCCGTGATCCCACTCGCCATGCAAACCATAACAATTCTTAAAGAGAACACTATCTTCCATGAGCACAGAGTGCACGTGGAAGATAAAAACATAACAATATATATGCAACAAAATCGCCACCTAAGACTTATCACAGAAGTGATCACTTGATGCTACTTATAGACTAGGTCGAAAGTAATACTAATTACGTTTTTTGTTTTTAAGATCTTATTGCTTTCTATACATTGTTGTTTTAACCCATGCCATGTGATGTTAAGCTCTCTTATACCCATGGGTCATGTTCGCACTATAGAAAACTGTTAATAAATAAAACAGTCTGTACAAGCGCTAGTTATCCCCGTGTGGATTATGGTATTGTCTCTTTATGCGGCCTCCCAAAAGCGACTACAGACCCCCTTAGAGCATCAATCAACTCTGCAGCAAGACTCATCACCGGCTCGAAAAGAAGTTCCCAATTCTCCCCTGACCTAAAATCCCTGAATTGGCTCCCGCTTTAAGCAAGAATCCAACTAAAAATTGTTTTCAAGACATAATAAGACCTTACACCACAAGGCACCCATTTAACTCGCACAAAAATTGACAATCCCTGGTGGCTCAAGGTCCTTTAGGGGTGCAGATAACCTTCTACTGAAACCTCAAAGATTCAATAAAAAATAAAAAAACATATAAACAATCCTTCTCTGGGATGGGACCTAGTATTTGGAATAGTTTTCCCCCTGAAACCAGATTGAATTCTTCTTTCGTATCTTTCAAAAAGGAAGTAAAAGCGATTCTCATGGCAAAATTTACCTGCCCACTCTAACCGCTCCTAAACCTTTTTCATCCCAGACTCGCTGCTTTTGTTCTAGGAACAACTATGATACCAGGCTTCAGTACTTTACGACTTTTTCTGCGTTTTATTTTATTTATCCAATGCTTGTACGCTATATTGTGTCTTGCTATTCTTTATGGATATTCAACTCTGTTCATTGTAAAGCGCTCTGCTATCCGCAAGGATCTTGTTCGCGCTCTATAAAACCTTCTAAATAAAATAAATAAATAAAATAAAGAGGGTAAAAAAACTGTCGAAAACTGTGTTGCAGGCAAGAATATGGAGAAACTTCTCCATTAACAAGTACAGATGGATGTGGAGACAGATATTAAAGAGAGATTAAGGCAATGATTTTAGAGCTAAAAGCATGGCAAGCTAAAGTTTTTAACATAAAATCCCAATTGATCCTATCAAATTATTTTTCTGCATCTAGGGTAATCGCAGCATGTGGGGTTTTGAGGGAAGAAGATTTGCTAAGTACATTTAGAAATAATCTTGTATTATCTGATGCTAATCTACCTTTCATGAATCAGTCTGGTACCACAGAAAAGTTCCTAATTGTATTGCTAAGAGTTTTGCGAAAATCTTGTAATCGACATTTAGAAATGAAATAAGCTTCAATTTGTACAAAGAGTGGGGTTCTTGCCGTCTTTATGTATCAGATATATAGTAGCTTCTTGAAAAGTACCAGAGGTAGAACCAGAATCAATTAGATGTCTAAACAAGCGTGACAGATGAGGTAGGATAATATTAGTGAAATGTTGAAAATAATTCTACAGTAAAGCCGTTCGTACGTATTTTTTTGTTTGTTAAAGAATGTAATGCTCAGGAAATCTCCTGCAAGGTAAGGTCCAAGTCTAAAGATGCAAAATCTAAATTACAACGAACAGAGTTTGGTGTTCATTGGAAATAGTCTTCTATGTGAGAATGTTGTACTGTATTTTTGGAAGTATATAAAGTATTATAGAAATTGACAAACTCATTTAGGATATCCTTTTGCATAGTTAGTGAACCCCTTGAGGGTCAAGTGATTAATCTATCTGAAGTCTCTGTTGTTATTAGATAATAATTTACCCACTTTATTTCTACCCCAATAATAATGCAAAATGAAGAAGGCATTATTAGTGTATATTAAATTTTAATCTGGCGTTAAGTGAATTTTGAAGATCGGTATGTGATTTATAAAATAAATACTTTGGGCCCGATTTACAGAACTAACTTAAGACAAAATCGTAAACTTACTACCATTTTTATATTCACAGAAGGCGCTTACTCATTTTGGTATTCATAGATGACACTTACTCTTTTCGGTATTCACAGAAGTTAGGAGTCCTAACTTTAGGACTCCTAAATTCCTTCTGTGAATATCAAAAGTCCTAAAGTTAGGATTTTTCTCAGTTTAGGAGTAGTAAAGTTAGGACTCCTAACTTTAGGACTCCTAAATACCTTCTATGAATACCGAAAGTCTTAAAATTAGAATTTTTCTCTGTTTAGTAGTAGTACCAGATGCAGAGCAAGGAGAAATGTAATGCTCCATTTCAATGCAAGGCACTAGATTATCCTTCAAAGAGCACATAGAGGAGAATTGTGCATGTGTTTTGGGAGTAGACTGAACCCTAGAGCTGGTATCGAAAAGTGGTTTCTTTAATCGGCATACAACAGCTGTATAAAGAATACTTAGTATTGTCAGAGAAAAGCAATAGATAGTTTACAACTTTATAGAGAGAGTGTTCCAAAATAATTATGCTTAACTTGGAAATAAAACCATTGATATAATGCTTATGATGGGAGCTGCACACTTGAAAGATTATAAGGATGCCTGGTGTTCCTTGGATGAGGTATCATTCACAATCTGTATATAGAATATGTCATTATTGGCACACAATAGTAATATATAGGCAACCAAATCCTTTTGAAAATTGGCAAAACAGTCATGCACATATGGGAAGCAGTGCCATTAATAGTATTAATATGAAGGGAACAACACTTTTGAAAAAAAGCAGTATTTATATGTTGCTCCTTGGGTGAGGTATGATACAGATAGGCATTCTATATGAAGGGGAATGCAGGCTAGGCAGAAATTTCAGCAAAAGCATGGGAGAAAAACAAAAGTAAGAAGTGCTAGTGAAACATGTAACAACATGTCACAAAGAGAGGAGAGCGTATAACACTCTTAAAAAGAGAAAAAGATGCGCTCTACAGTATTGGCATGTACCGTTGTCAGTGAGGAAGGGTGTTTCGAAAATGGCGATGAAATATGGAGCATAAAAGGCTTCTACTGGCTTGTAAAATAAGAAATGGCAATCTCCTGATGGCCCGACGATAGGGGAATTTTAGTATCCCAGTACACAGAAAGGGTACGTAGGAGCGCCCAGTTCAGCCCGCCATCGTAGGTGGCGTCTAAGCCACGCTCCCTAGCATTGTCTTTTTGTATAGCAGTCAGAGTTCAACAGAAGAAATATGAGGAAGTTATAGAGTGAGTACCACGTGAGAGATCCATTTAATACTCAGCAAGAGTGGAGTCAAGCAGGCCCGAGCACAACTTGCACCATCAATGAGATATCCTGTAAGGTATGAGGCAATAGCAATGTCACTTCCACAACCTCTGAGACAAATAAGACAGCAAATAGCTGGCAGTGCAGTGCCTGAAAGTGGGGAAGCATGGGGCATGTTGGCATCATCTAGGGAATTGCAACCTCTGAACAATTCTGTCCTACAAGGGCAGACAAGCAGCTGAAGTATTGCGAGTAATGGAGAAGTAAGTTTGAGGCACAGAAAAACAAAAAATGTTATTCCCATGGGGAGCAAGGTCAAGAGTGATTTGTATATGGCCGGGAACACACTGGAATGGCATGGTGAGCAAAAAACATGATGGATTTAGGCCCAGATCTCTGTATTTGGGGTGAATGTGCGACATTGTTCAGCATTCTGTACTTTAATTGTTCTTTTTACATTTGTCACCCCAAGTGGGATGGGGAATGCCCAGACGTGGGTCTCCTGCTCTGCATGCCACTGGAGTCAAGCTAGCATGGCTGATGAAGGGTGATACCCCGAAAGAAGTCCCTGGTTGCTTGTTTCCGGTCCAGGGAGGCCCTGGCCTGGCAGTTCGGGATGAACTGTTCCGATCAGCAGCAGGGTCAAGACTGATTTATCTATGGCTGGGGACAAATTGGAATGGCATGGTGAGCACGAAAATGATGGATCTCTGTTCTGGGGGTGAATGTTTGACATTGTTCAGTATTCTGTCCATCAATTGTTCTTTTTGCATGTGTCATCCTGAGTGGGACGAGTATGCCCAGATATGGGTCCCATGCTCTCCATGTAACTAGAGTCCAGCTAGCCTGGCTGATGAGGGCTGATACCCCAAACCAGTACCAGGATGCTTGTTTCTGGTTCAGGGAGGACCTCAACTGGCCATTCAGGCTGTACTGTTCTAATGGGGAGCAGGGTCCAGACTGATTTCTATATGGCTGGGAACAAACTGAAATGGCAAGGTGAGCAACAAAATGATGGATTTAAGACCATATCTCTGTACTGGGGGTGAATGTTTAGCATTGTTCAACAATCCGTCCTTCAATAGTACTTTTTGCATTTGTTACCCCAAGTAGGACGGGTATGCACAGGAGTGGGCCCCGTGCTCTCCATGCCACTGAAGTCAAGCTAGCCTGGTTGATGAAGGGTGATACCCTGAAACCGATCATAGAATGCTTGTTTTTGGTCCAGGGAGGACCTTGCCTGACAGTGCAGGCTGGACTATTTCCATGGGGAATAGGATCAAGATTGATTTGTCAAGGCTGATTGGTAAACTGGAATCACATGGTGAGCAAAACAAACAATGGATTTAGGCCCAGATATCTGTACTGGTGATAAATGTTAACATTGTTAAAAATTCCATCCATGTATTGTTCTTTTTGCACTAGTGGGTTTGTAGCACTAGTTGTGTGGTTCTGTGAGAACGGGTCTCGTTATGTAAGATTATGGTTCCGTCACGATTTTGGTGATGTCGGACCGTATTTAGCGAATGCGGCTAATGTGGAGTGAATTTGTCACGTTAGCTAGCGAATTCACCACGTATTTGGAGATTTTGCCTCGAACATGGGTTCTATTTTGTTTTTGAGTCTCCATTTTGTCTTGCCATCACGCAGGCCGACGAGTATGGTTGAATGTACGAAGCGGCCTAGCCATCATGTATTGGTATACATTAACAGGGTCTTTCTTGACTCCGGGGTGAATTGCAAGGATCTGATTCCTTCGCCCGAAGCCGACCCTGCCGAGGTAATTACCCTGGTTTGATCGTTGTCTGAGATACCCAATCATTGTTCAGGACATCGTTAAATTATAGCCTCCTTACACATGTCTTATCTTGCTCACTATCAGACATTGTTTCCTTTTCTATGCTCTTTACTACATGCATTGTGCTTTTCAATTATGGGTTTGTCCTGCTTGTGGAGATTGGATTTGGGACATTCCCAATGATTAACTATGGGTTGGGATGTTGCAAACTGAGCTTTTCATCATGTGATACTTTGTTTGAGAATGTACCTTATTGGTTAACTTTTTGCGCAGTGGGAGTGTATGCTTGTACATGTGAATATTGTGTATAAAAGGAGATGTTTTGCTCTACGAATTTGAGCAGTCTCCTGAAATACTACCATGCTGTATTTCTTGGATCACTGTTACTGGCTGCAGCTAATAAACTTGGTCTCTGACGCCACCCAGAAGTATTCCGTGTCTCTGTAAACCAAGACAGGTGAATCCGAAGACTTTGGGCGCACCCCTGGCGCCGCTGGGTACTAAAAACCCGGTTCTTCAGTTGGCGCCCAACGTGGGGTGACTTCAGCGGAACCGGTCCAAGCCCGAAGATCGTGAGGAGCTTCGTGAGGAAATTCTGGAAGAGGGCCCCCACTTCCTCGACCCCGGTATGTCGAATGTGGACTGAAAGTTTTTGCTGCGAGGCTTCTCCTTTCCGACGGCTACGAAGGACTGCTGCCCTGACTGTCGCCCTGTCTTGGACCCTTTTGTGATGATTTGTAAAGCGAGACGATAGACGGTATTCTGGTGGCGTGACAAGACATTTTGGTTAAGTATAAGTGGGTCGCTCCCACGACTTGGTTTTGTTTCTTGGGTTCTTTGATTTGGTTTTTGCAAATACCAAAGCCGAGGGGCTCGTACATTTGCGAGTATATCGTGTTAGATAGCCCCTTGAAGTTTGAAGCTAGATTAGTGAGTGAAGATGCCTGGTCTTAGCAAATTTAGGAATTTCTTTTGTTGTAGTTGCAGCAGGGATTCCCGATTGGTGGACACGTGTCCGATACCTCCGGTTGAAACTCCGACTTATGAGCTCTATTCAAAGCATGGAGTGGGTCCCATTACATATTATGAAGTATGGGTCCGCTATACACGTAAAGATGGTTTCTTAAAATGGCCACAACATGGTAGTTTCGAATCAGATATTCTAGATAATTTGGAAGTTGCGCTATTTAGGAAGAAAGCCCGGCCGGCGATGTTTGACTCTTTCCGCCTCTGGCGTAAGGAAGCCAAACAGCGAGAAATGAAGCAAGCAAAAAGAGATGGGAAAGATAAGAATATGTCGATAATGCAAGCTGCTAGGCAGTTTAAAGAAGATGAAGAAGATCGTGCGATTGAGGTGTCAGATAGACAACATTGCATGGCCATTGATAAGTGTTATCCGGCTTTGCCACCTCTCGTCTCGAATGTGACTAAGGACCCTGAAAAGGATCATTTGATGTCGCATTTGTTGAGTTCACCACCCCCTTATGTGCAGAGTGCTACGGCACTACGCAATCCCCAGTTGTGCTACCTCCAGTTGTTCAACCTCCTGCTGTTGTTCAGGCACCGGTTCTTCCACAGTTGGTTCTCCCGCCTCCTGCACAGCCTTCTCTAGGGCCGCCAGCTTCGCTTACAACTTTGCCTTCTACTCCTTTGCCTTCTTCTCCTTTGCCTTTAACTTCTTTTTCTACTGACCCTATGTCTTTGTCTTCTCAGAACACTTTGTTTCCTATCCTCATGTCGATTTCTTCTCCTTCTACTCGACAACGAATGGCTGAAACTGTCACTAGCCTTTTGTCTCCTCTTTTTGGGTCGTTTAATATGACCCCAGTTTCTGTATGGAAACATACGCGTAGTCAGCTCCCTAGTTCCGAGGAGCGGACTGTGTTAGATCTCCTTGCTCGTAGATGGATTTTGAATGCCTCCAGGTATGATTTGCGAGCGGTGATGGATATTTTCCTACAGTGGGAAGCGCCAAAACAAAGGTATGTTTTTGATGTTATGTGTACTTTCCTTCGTGAAGAGTGGGACGATGCTAAATTGGGTCCGATTCCATCGGAGTTACTTGATGTTCAGTCCGATTTTGCTAAAGGGACGATAGTGGGTCCCGATGTTGAGGAAGCGGTAGAGACGCTTCTTGCGTTTAGGTGTAGACTTCCTTCTCAGCCGTTGTTTGAACCTGATCCTTCGGTTCGGAGAAAAGTGAAGCAATATCCGATGAGAGAAGTTCCTCCGGTATGGAGAGAGGAAGTTTTGGCTGATGCCTTTAATAGTATTGCTGCAGGACAGACTCATTTTCAGCGTGTTTGGGTACATGTTCCTTGGATGAGAGCTGAAGTTCTGGCTCTTAAGCAGACTCTACCTGACCCCCGTAAAAATCCTGCAGTTTATTATAAAGAGTTGTCCCAGACAGTTGATGCGTGTGTGATGAATTTAGCTGACATAGATATGTTGTTGGGGAATGTAGTCCCTTAACCTTTGTGGGCGAAGATCCGTCAAAAGGATCATGCAGTAGAGTTGGGAGATACGTTGGCTAATATTGTTGCTGCAGATGGTCATCAAGGTGGAGTGGCTAAACCTGAGCCTTTAGTTACAGACCTCCCTGGTAAGATTATTAATTTAATGAAGACTTTGATGCCTCCTATGCGAGTGAATTGGGATAAGTTAGCAGCATGTAAGCAGAAGAAAGACGAAAGTGTGTCTGATTTCTTCACTAGGTTTGAAGAGACATTCATCGACCATAGTGGTCAAGATATGAGTACGGAAGGTGGCCAAAGGTTGTTTGTGAATAAGTTTGTCTATAATTTTCTTCCCGAGCTTTGTAAGAAGTTGAAGGACTCTGAGAGTTCATGAGCTGTTTCTTCTTCGGCCCAGATATTGGCTACTGCACAATAATACGAGAATAGAGATAAAGATGAGAAAGATAAAGCAGAGAAAAAGACTAAAGAATTGAAGACGAAGGTTCTTCTGCAACAGGCGTATCCGCCTCGTTTTAATCAGCGTGAGTTTCAGCAACCCCCACAGTTTCAGAGAGTGTCGCAGAAGCCCGCGTCTTTTCCGCAGCGAACTCCGGTAGGCCCTAATCAGTGCGCTTATTGTAAGGAGGAGTTGGTTGCTGCTGATGAGGAGATTTGTAAAGAAGCTACGCTTTCTTTGTTACGGCATTTGTCTGACCTCCATCATAAAGTGTTGCTTTCGTAGTTGCAATATTGTTGCCAAGAAGTGACCTACTTAGGTCATCTCTTGTCGAAGGAGGGAAGACGATTGACCCCAGAGCGTATACAAGCGATTGCGCAAATGACTGTACCATCCACACAGAGAGAAGTGCATGCTTTCCTGGGTATCACCTCGTACTGTAGACAGTGGATTCAGAATTTTTCTCTATTGGCGAAACCTCTGTTGACACTTACTCTTAAGGATACACCGAATCCTCTTCCTTGGTCTGACGAATGTCAGAAGAGTTTTTCTGAATTGCGTGATGCGTTGTGTTCGGCTCCGGTGTTGGGTACCCCGACTACAGTAAGCCTGTTACGCTGTACGTGCACGAGAGAGCAGGATGTGCGTTGTCAGTGTTGACACAAAAGTTTGGAGACAAGCAACACCCATGTGCGTATTTCTCGGCTACTTTAGATCCAGTAGCTAAGACGTTGCTGAGTTGTTTGAGAGCTACAGCGGCAGCGGCTGTTTCGATCCGACAGTCTGCTGGTCTGGTATTGGATAATACGTTGATTGTGATGGTCCCAGTTGCAGTGGATACTTTTTTGAATAAGACAAAGACACAGCACCTTACTAGTGCACGTCTGTCAGGTTATGAGTTGACGCTTTTGGCGAGTCATGTGCATATAAATTGATGCAACACGTTGAATCCAGCTACGTTGTTGCCGATTTCTGTGGAGACAGATGTTCAGGAACAGCATGATTGCTTTCTTCGGACAGAGGAAGAAACAAAGGGTAGAATTGATTTGAAAGATACTCCTCTTTCGAATTCTGATGGTACCTTATGGGTAGACGGTTCATGCTTTAAGCTCCCGAATGGTGATACGACTGCAGCGTATGCGGTTACGACTTTGCACACGATTGTTGAAGCTGCACGTATTTCACAGAATTCAGCTCAAGCAGCAGAGTCGATTGCACTGACGAGAGCGTGTATGTTGTCGAAAGGAAAGAGAGTGACTGTGTATACCGACAGCGAATATGCGTTTGGTGTTGCTCATAGCTTTGGACATTTGTGGAGGGAGAGAGGATTCCTTACTTCCCATGGTACGAAGATTCAGCATGGACAGTTGGTGAATGAACTTCTTGAGTCACTTACTTTGCCGACACAAGTTGCGATTGTGAAATGCAGTGCACATAAGAAGATTACGGATGATGTTGGCCGTGGTAATGCGTTTGCGGATGAAGTAGCGAGAGAAACGGTGAAAGATGTGACAAGTCGAATGTATGATGCAGGGCCTGCTAGATGGGTTCTGGAAAGAGGAATGTGTGAGGATACAATAAAGAGTGTGAAATCGATTCAGGCTGAAGCTACTGAGAAAGAATTGAATGTGTGGAGAGAGAGTATGGAAATGTTGGATTCGACTGGTTGTTGGATTGAGTTGTCAGAACACCAGCGATGGTTGTTGCCTGATGTGTATGTGCTTCCAGTGGTTACGATGGCACATGGAATGGCTCACATTAGTGTGAAAAGGATATGTAAGTTGTTGGCTCCAGTATGGCAGAATGCTGGAATTCCTAAATGTGCTAAGAATCTGGTGAGAAACTGTATGGTTTGTTCGATGCACCATCCTGGTAAGGGAACTGCAACTCCAGCAGGTCATTTTGTTCCTCCCAAGTATCCGTTTGAGGTTCTACAGTTGGACTTTATTCATATGGGGAGATGCAACAACCTAAAGAATGTGCTTGTGGTTGTTTGCGCCTTTTCAAGATGGATAGAGACTTACCCTCTCAAGGCTAATACTGCCTTATCTACAGCTAAAGTTCTACTGAAGGAGTTTTTCCCTAGATTTGGAATTCTGAGAATGGTATGGAGTGACAACGGAAGTGAGTTTGTGGGTCAGATTATGAAGAAAGTGTGTGCAGGTTTGGGAATCAGGCAGAAATTTCATGCTGCGAATCACTCCAGTCAGCTGGTTTGGTTGAATGCTACAATGGCACCCTTAAGCTGAAGTTGGCCAAGATACAAGCGAGCTCTGGCCTAGCATGGCCCGATGCTTTGCTGTTGGCACTTTTGTCAACGAGGACGACAGTGCATTCTCGTATGGGACTTAGTCCATATGAAGTTGTGTTTGGTCGCCCGGTGAATGTTTGGGGTGTGCCGCAGCCAAAGAAGTACAGTGACATCGAGTACCCTATGTTGGTTGACTATTTACATGATTTGACTGCTAAATTGCGTGTTCTTCACCAACAAGTGCACGATACCTTGCTTTCAGCTTCTGTGGATGCAGGTCACGCGATCCAACCTGGAAATTGGGTCCTGGTCCGGAATTTTCAGAGGACGAATAATCTCGAGCCCATAAGGATCGGCCCATTCTAAGCCCTATTAGTAACTCGAACGGCCGTCAAAGTTTCCGGGAAGAAAAATTGGGTGCATGCCACCCACACCAAAAAGATTCCACTTTCTTTGCCGTATGACCGACGTATTGTTGATAGTGTTGCCGATTCAGAAAGTGAGAGAGCTGTGGAGTTTGTCCCCTTTAGTGATGCGCATTTGACATGGACACAGTCGGAACGTGAGGATGATGAAGTTTTGCAAGAAGCTGTGCCTCCGTCATTGAGACTCGACACTACAAATCCAGAGACATTGTTCCAGGATCAGACAGTGTCTGGTAAAGAGCGCTATAATCTGCGAAGCAAAAAGGACAAATAAAAGATTGCGAGTTTTTGGTGCTTCTGGTGAACTATACTCTATCAGACAAGAAACTTTTTAGGTCTCGCCTCTCAATGCACATGCGCATTGAGCAGAGCGAGACTATTATTTATTTATTTTTTTAAATATATTTTTATTGCAGAGTTATAAACCACAGGATACAATTAGTCAGCCAGTTCACTCGTGACATCCCCCCATTCAGTAGTAAAACACAGATCGTACACAGCCATTCAGCCCGCATCCCGGAGGCCGGGCGGCATAATACTCCACTCAAGAGGAAAACATCACGGTGCACGTCCCATAGGGACCATGGTTGATATGTCGTTTCACGTATCTGCTTTTACCCCCCCACCCTCAACATTGCTCCCGTCAGCCATCCCAGTGGTAATCAGTGGTACCGCCCCTGTCGGGACCCGCCCCAGGTGCTGTATATCTATCCTGCCTGGCCGCTCCCCCCAGCCATTCCTCATTCCACGCAGTACCCCACCAACCTATTAATTCCAAGGTGCCCTGGCGGGCCACCATCCATGCAGCTTCTGACCCACCCCAAACTCCCATTACCCAACCCCCCCAAACCCCCCCCCCCCTGGCAACTGCTAAGGTGTATGCCTCGTCCCAACAAGTTGGATGGATCCACTACAGTGCGGGTTATGATACTGTTTGTGTTCGCCCCGCGGTGTCCACCGGCTTAAGTCTCACCGTCCTCATCTTCCACCATAGAATCACGCAAGGCCTGCACCACTAACTCCCATGCACGTGCCGCATCCAATGCCTTCTCATTCCCCATCTTGACGGCCTGCTTCATCCGGAGCACACTCTCGCAGTCAGACCACCGCAGCAATTCATTCTTCCATCTACGCAGTGAGGGTCCCCCCCTGGACTTCCAATGCCACGATATTTCCCTTTGCGCCAATATCAGGCCCAGATCAATGAATTTGCTCGTCACCTTGGTGTGTTTGGTGTGCGGGAACCAGAGCAGCAGGCATGCCGCCATATCGAATTCCACCTCCCTATCAGTCACTTCGTTCAGGAGGTCCCCTACCTCCGCCCAGTAGGCCTCCAAGTGCGAGCACCCCCAGAACAAATGGTCCATGTCCGCTCCCAGAGACGAACACCGTGGGCATCGGGCATCCGGTACCTGAAAGTACCGCTGTAATTTCTCAGGGGTTAAATAGGCCCTATAAAGCACATAGAAATGTACTTGCTGAAAGCGCGCATTTCTCGTGCCCTTCCACGTGCGCCGCAGGATATGGCCCCACGCCGTGTCCGGTATGGGCCGGCCCACACTCTCCTCCCATTTAGACTTGAGCCCCTGGAGCGCTTCCAGTCCCTCGTTCAGCATCCTACCATGGAGGCATGTCACAGCTTTGAACGTGCCTGCCGCCATTACCACGTACTGGCACGCCATAGTCGTCGTCGGTTCCATGAGTCCCCCTTTCCAGTGCTTCTGTATGGCAGCCACCACCGCCGCGTGCAGGAGGAACCCCCCGTCGGGCAGCCCAAACTGGTCCCGGAGCGCTTCGAACGGTGCCAAAGCCCCATCTATGTATAGGTCGCCTATTACCTGTAGTCCCGCCTCTTCCCAATCCAGCAATGGGGACCAATCTCCCCCGTGCGGCAAGGCCGTCAGCATGCCGATCGGGATCTCCGGAGCATAAGGCCGCGAGGCCTTCGCTCTCCGAAGGCTTCTCTGCCAGCACAGCCGGAGTGTCCGTTCCTCCATAGTGAGGCCCCGCAACTCAAGCCTCTGTTGCATGATAATGTAGGACAGTACGTGGCGTTGTATCCCCCGATCCCGGTCCACCTCCGGACCCCGAAACACCCTAGCCACGTTCTGCGTAAGGACCTGCAACTGCGCCGCTAGATAGTACAGCTCGAAATTGGGCACAGCCATGCCCCCTTCTATCTTGGGGCGAAGTAGCGTGCTCAGGGCCACTCTTCGGCGGCCTTGCCCCCATAGGAAGCCAATAATCATTGACCTCAGGTCTCTGAAGACCCCCTGAGGAATCCAGACAGGCAGCGTCCGGAAATAGTAGAGGAAGCGGGGGAGCGCCACCATTTTTAGAAGTGCGATCCTACCCAGCACCATCAGCGGGAGGGTCGACCAGAAGGACAAGCTGCCCCTCAGTGCCCGGACACATCGACCAATGTTGCCCTCCAATAGGTCCGCAGTCGCGTGGTAGATGCGGACTCCCAGATAGGTGAAACAAGATGGCTCCCAGACCACGCCTAAATCGCCGCCGGGGTCGGGCGATCCCGCTCTCAGTGGAAACACACAGGTCTTCGCCCAATTGACCTTAAGGCCCGATAGCCGGCCAAACTCCGACAACAGGTCCATCGCCCCGTCCAGTGCCTGCGCCGTGTCAGCGAGGTACAGGAGCAGGTCATCCGCATATAGCGATATATAGTGCCACTGCCCGCCGCTGGCTATCCCCGCGTACCTGTCACCCGACCTCGCATGGACCGCCAAAGGTTCCATCGCCAGAGCAAACAATAGGGGGGATAGGGAACACCCCTGTCGCGTGCCCCTGCCCACCGGGTACGCCGCAGACACCAGACCGCCCAAACGCACCCTCGCCATCGCCGAGGTATATAAGACCCTCTTCCACCTGCGGAACCCCTCGCCCATGCCAAACCTCTCCAACACTCCATCCAGGAAAGGCCACTCTAAACTATCAAAGGCCTTCTCAATGTCCACGGACAGGGCCGCCGGAGCTCCCTCCTCGTCCAAGATGGCGTCCATTATTCCCACCAGGCGGCGAATATTCAGCGCCGTGCTCCTCGTGGGTATAAACCCGGCCTGGTCCCTGTGTACCAAACCCGTCATGTGTGGGGCCAGCCTGGTGGCTAGAATTCGGCTCAGAATCTTGTAATCCACCGTCAACATGGATAGCGGGCGATAGGACCTTACATCCGTTGCATCCCGGCCAGGATTTAGGAGCGGTACAATCAAGGCCTCTCGCATGGACCCAGGCAATTCCCCAGCCTCAAAAGCTTCCGTATACACCACACCGGGGAGGGAATCTCGCCCAGCCGGGTGGATGTCGCCGGGTCCCCCTCAGCACGTTCCTCGGCCATCGACCCTCCGATCGCCGCCATTCCAGGGTGCTGCGTCACAGGCCCAGGAGGCCGTTTGGCGTCCGCTCTCTTAATTCAGTGCCAGCCCCCTGGCACCGGGCAGTGTTCAATGTCGCCACCGATGTCCCCGGGAGCAGTGACCCGCTCGACGAACTCCGTTCAGCTGACCCCCTCGGTAGCCTGAGGGGGGAAGGATGGGTCCCGGGACGGCGGCCAGCGAGGGACCCCAAGATCCGGGCGAGGCAGGTCAGCGTCCCCTGGTCTCTGGACACAGCACCACTGATCCCAGTGCTTCGAACAGCCGATTGCAGGAGCTCTTGCCAGTCGGCGACAACTCGGCTCAAAGCGAAAGTACGGGGCCGCCCAGCCTCCTCGCCGCCATTTTCTTCGCACCCTCGGCAACACCTCGGTCGTCTCTTCGGCTCGATCTCCTCGGGGCCAGTAGTCCCCCAGCGACTCTCCGATCGTGCCCGGCTGTCCCTTTACACTTCAGGGGGCAGGAGCGTCGTCTCCGGGTCGCCCAGGGTACCGAAAACAGGAGAATTAGCGGGATTCCGCGCGGAGCTGCGAGCTCACGCCGCCATCCCGATCGGCGTCCAAGCCACGCCCCCGAGCAGAGCGAGACTATAGGGCTTTAAACAGACTTTACCCAACTGGCGATTTGGTGCTGTGACCGTGCGCTTTTAGGTCAATGCGCAAGCGCATTGACCTAAAATGCGCGTGCATAGCATCAAATCGCCAGCCATCTGTTGCCCAGCTTGGTGCCGCTCCACCCCCTGCCGGATCAAAGGCTTTCACGGCCCACCGGCCGTGCTTTCAGTTTCACGGCCGCTCAGCCGGCCGTGTCTCCTTACTTGACTTGTTTTGCTTGTTTGCAATTCAGAACTTGAAAAAGTGAACTGTCTTCAATCCAACCAACTACCCGATACTGACGGCTTAACCCTCGCGTCCAGATGGAAAGCTTAGTCTCAGTTGACTTATCTGAGGGACATTGAATTCGCAATAGTAAATCCAATATCCCCATGTGACTTGTATCCCATGCCCAAAGTTGATGACTTCTTCGAACAATTAGAAAAATGCCTGTTTCAGGTATGTATCGATCTGAATCTAGAAGATGCCCATGTAGCCTCCTCTGCCACAGAAAGAGATTGTTTCAAGTGTGTGTTCTTCAGTTTGGGCTGCGTGGGATGCTGATCTACCAGACTCCTTTCCTAGGTTACTAGATTATCATTTAGGAATACGTTTTCTTCTTTGTAATGTTCTCCCACTCTCATCAAAGGCTTTCACGGCCGGCCGGCCGTGCTTTCACTTTCACGGCCTGCCGGCCGTGTAAAGTGCACTTCAAAGGCTTCTCTCCCTGCTCCGCCCCTTGCTGCAGCCGTGTCGCATTTCTCCTCCCCCCTCCCCACAGCAATGCCCTCCGTCTTGTTTCTTTCAAGGGAAGTGTTACAGACTGCACCCTTTATTTACAAAGCTTTACCTCGATAACTTTGTTTCTGCCATGTGTACGCTTGTTGTGTTTCCCAATTAATTCGAAAAATATATATATTTTTTTTGGGAGGGTCGTTTGAGAACTGCTCTGATGGCTTCTTCATACCAGGTTTCTAATGCAATTCGCAACTGTAGTCGGGCGTTTTTGCTATACAATTAACACCTTTACAGACAGACTCTGGGCTAGAAAACGTCATTTTTTTCTGCCACCCGGCTTTCTTCCTATTTCCAATTGCGGAGACATATAAAATGTACAGGAAGTGAATTTTAATGAGTGGCTGATTTCTTAGCTTAAAAAAAGAACTTTAGATTTTAGAATGATTATACCGTTCCATGGTATTATAGATGGATGAATTTCCCAACCGGTCTATTAAAAAATATTAAGCCTCAAAATTATCTTAACACTAGTGCGATGGACCTACTTATCAACCATGTTTTCTGAGGCAATTGAAAATGCTATCTTCTCTGCCTGCAAAGTGCCTCTTATTATAAATTGTATCTGAAATTATCCAGTTTCTATGAATCCATCCATACACACTTTCATCCATCTCCATGTGTTGCCACTCCTACCCATCCACCCTCGCATGCAGGCAGGCCCATCCAACCATATATTCATCCAAGTATACACCTATCAACTATATATCCATGCATCCATTCACCCACCCATTCACATTTGCATCCATCCACCATCACCTCCAAATCCACCTCCACATGCACCACCACATCCACCACCACATCCACCACCACATCCACCACCACATCCACCATCACATCCACCACCACATCCACCACCACATCCACCATCACATCCACCATCACATCCACCACCACAGCCACATCCACCACCACATCCACCACACCCACCATCACCACATCCACCACACCCACCACCACTACATCCACCACCCCATCCACCACCACCCCATCCACCACCACCCCATCCACCACCACCACTGCATCCACCACCACCACCGCATCCACCACCACCGCATCCACCATCACCACATCCACCACCACATCCACCACCACCACATCCACCATCAACTCCAAATCCACCTCCACATGCACCACCAGATCCACCATCACATCTACTGCCACATCCACAGCCACATCCACCACCACATCCACCACACCCACCACCACCAGATCCACCACACCCACCACCACTACATCCACCACCCCATCCACCACCACCACCACCCCATCCACCACCACCACTGCATCCACCACCACCACCGCATCCACCACATCCACCGCATCCACCACCACCACATCTACCGCATCCACCACCACATCCACCATCACCACCACATCCACCACCACATCCACCACCACATCCAACACCACATCCACCACCACATCCACCATCAAATCCACCATCACCTCCATATCCACCGTGACATCCACCGCCACATCCACCACCACATCCACCACATCCGCATCCACCACCACCACATCCACCACATCCACCACATCCACATCCACCACATCCACCACCACCACATCCACCACCACCACCACATCCACCACAACATCCACCACCACACCCACCACCACCACATCCACCACCACATCCAACACATCCACCACCACTTCCACCACCACCGCATCCACCACCACCACCACATCCACCACCGCATTCACCACCACTACATCCACCACCACCAACACATCCACCACCGCATCCACCACCACCACATCCACCACCACATCCACCACCACTTTCACCACACCCACCACCACCACATCCACCACACCGACCACCACTACATCCACCACCCCATCCACCACCACCACCACCCCATCCACCAACACCACTGCATCCACCACCACCACCGCATCCACCACCACCACATCCACCGCATCCACCATCACCACCACATCCACCACCACATCCACCACCACATCGACCACCACATCCTCCATCACCTCCACATCCACCATGACATACACCACCACATCCACCACCATATCCACCACATCCACATCCACCACCACCACATCCACATCCAACACCACATCCACCACCACTTTCACCACATCCACCACCACCACATCCACCACCACATCTAACACGTCCACCACCACTTCCACCACCATCTTATCCACCACCACCACATCCACCACCACATCCACCACCACACCCACCACCACCATATCCACCACCACATCCACCACCACATCCAACACATCTACCACCACTTCCACCACCACCACATCCACCACATCCACCACCACCACTGCATCCACCAACACTACATCCACCACCACTACCACATCCACCACCGCATCCACCACCGCTTCCACCACCACATCCACCACCACATCCACCACCACATCCACCACCACATCCACCACCACCATATCCCCCAGATCAACCACCACCACATCTATATGTGTGTGTGTGTTTGTGGCTCTGTGTGTGTGTAGGTGCAAATGCAATGTTCTTGGATTTTCGTCACAATAAAATACACTGAACATAATCTTCACAAAAGTTATTTACAAACGTTTAAGCTATTGCCATTATAAATTACAATAACTTTTATTTAAGTATTAATTATTTACAAAATTAAAAGCTATTGTTATTTGTAATATCAATACATCTAAGTCACGTAAATACAACACACATTGCATTACAAATGCTATAGGTGTCACATTTGCGAAAGTTAAAACTATTGACAGTGTAACTGACAAAGCTAGTAATTTTACTATTTTCAAAACCAACACATAAATAAAAAAAGGGTCATTTACAATACCAATCGCTCAAACTTTCCTAATGCGAGACCTATTGCATTTCCAATGCTTGTTTTTTGTATGTGTTCTTTTTCTTTTCGAACCACCATCCGGGTTCAGCTGTAGGGTCGCGGTATAAAGACTTAAGGTTGTGAGCCGTGTGGACGCAAGGTCAGCGGTTCTGGTTTGTTCTTGGGCGTTCCCTGGACTTCCAGACGCACACTTGAGCGAAAAAAAAACAACTGCCGCGAACAGCACGGTTAGAGGATGGAGTCTTTTGTGATGGATAAAGTTGTTGAGAAAATTAATTTTAAGATGAGATTATGTACATTAGTTCGTAACAAATGTTTTATTATACTGTGTTCTTTTGTGCTTTTAAGTATCACATTGGCTTGTGTGGGTTGGAATATATATGCTACACCATTGATTTCTGCACCCACTACTCAACCTATGCTTTTTTCTACTACTGTTTCTTTGCACAAATTATATACGTTGCCTGAACATCAACAGACACGAAGATCGGAATTCGTAAAAAACTCATTTATACAGCTATTGCAACAGCATCAGTTGGTTGTCAATACTACAAATTGCTGGGTATGTGGCCTTATGACACATACGACGGATAGAGGTATGCCATATCTAGTTTTACCTTTTTTTTTT
The DNA here is from genome assembly GCF_964263255.1 of Lissotriton vulgaris. Taxonomy (NCBI): domain Eukaryota; kingdom Metazoa; phylum Chordata; class Amphibia; order Caudata; family Salamandridae; genus Lissotriton; species Lissotriton vulgaris. The sequence goes on from NC_141688.1 coordinate 173,888,592, forward strand.
TTTGCAGACTATGTTCATCTATGAGAATGAGGTATACCCTATGCGTTCCTTGAGAGACAACCCGAGCAATAGTGCTTTGATAAAGAGAATAGTAGATATGATCAGAGATATCGATGCATGCAATGCTATCCCTAAGGATGAGGCGCAGGCATATTGGTTGGAATGTCACTGGGTATAGCACTAGTTTAAAGTCTACTACAAAGCTACCCCGTGTTGGGGTAGAACACCTCTGTGCACCGCACAAATGACTGCAATAGTCTAATTCACTTGAGTATTGTTTAATCACTGTTAGTGCCTCAAAAGTTCATCACGTTTTCAACAATCCATTAATTTCATGGCTTTTGCTTTTGTTTTCACATTAAATAATTTGTGAGTTAATGCGTCCAATGCAATTTCAATTAAATTCTCATATGTCCCAATGCATTTCGGGCTCTCTTGTGGCCCTTCATCAGGGGGTACTCTACAAAAAGAAAAAGGGGGCATGGCTGTCAGCCTTAGGTAAAAAATCACCAGTATTCAACAATATATAAGGGGTGACTGACCATAGGTGACGGTGTAATCGAAAGCATGCATGAACCAACTTGTGCTTACCAGGTGACATGCTGATAACTCAATCGTCAATTTATATAAACAGTGTGCTCTGTGTGATATGATTAATTGTGAAGCTGCCGTGTTAAAAAATGGGTGCACTACAATCGAAAACGATTTACTAACAAACGTGCTAGAAACGCGCATGCTGTGTGTGAAACTCGGTCTGTGAAAAAACGCCCAAATAAACAAATGCAACCATGTCGGACACTCACATGAACTTGGATTGAATCGCTTAAACCTGTAATACATAAAGTGACGCGCCACCGGTTAGTGCCCGGTTTTGCATCAATTACACGATCGTGAAAGGGGGGTCCTCAGAGGAGGTACTTACTCGTGAAACGATAGTGCCGAAAGATCGGTGTACCAGTGTGCCATGTTCCCTCCGTTTGGTCGGCGTGTGACGTCTGTGAGGGTGTTCTGATAAGAATGTGCTAATAGTGAACATAAACGACGGACTACATACATTGTGACCAGCGCCATCTTAAAGTAGTGTGTTGGGATCCCAATAGTATTGGGATGTGAAACTCTTGTATGTAGGTGCCAACAATAAAAAGGTGCAATCCCTAATGTTATGATTATCCCTCAAAGAGAACCAGACATAATTGTAAACCTAGAACATTTAAAGAAAATCAAAATAAAGCATAAACATGAACATGAATATTTGCAGATGTTAAACTGTCAACTGGTCGTCATAACTCATAAGTAACAAAGGAATTCCATTCTGTCATTCAACCCATACGGTTGCATTGTCGCCATATAGCGTATCCAAAAGTTATCTCGCTTAAGTAGTGTGTTCTTATTCTGTCTTGTGGTTTGAACTTGCTCCAAAATCAGAAATTTCAGTTGGGCCACTGTATGGTTTTTCTCCATGAAGTGCGCTGCCACTCTAGATCTTGCGTTCTTTGTGCGGATGTTACTCCTATGTTCTAGAATTCGAGTTCGTATTTTCCTCTCTGTGTGGCCGATGTAGCTAAGGCCACAAGGGCACTTCAGCATGTAAATAACGTTTGCGGAATTACATGTGGCCTTGACCTTCAATTTTACTTCGTATCCTTTCATCGGATGGTTGGTGAAGTTCCCTGGAATGGTGTTGTGGCAATTACTGCAGTTAAAACAAGGCAATAGTCCCTTATAAATCGAGGTTTCTGTGTTGTCTTTAGGTCTCGTGAGCATATCTTTCAAATTCCGTCCTCTAGTATAGGCAAAGATAGGTTGTTGTGCAAAGATGTTGTTGAAATCTGGTTCCGTGCTGAGAAGAGGCCAGTGTTTTAAAATGATTTTGCGAAATTGATTGGTGGTGGTGGTGTATTTGGACACCACTACCATTCTGGTATTTTCTGTCTTCGTTTTGGTCAATAGCAGATCTTCTCGCTTTGGCTTTTTTCTTCTGGAGTAAGCCTTGTCTAATACTTCCTGTGGGTTACCTCGTGCTTTGAATTTTTGTAACATTCGTTTTTGTTGTTCTTCGCTTTCTGAAGTTGAAGATACTATTCGTTTGACTCTCAAAAGTTGAGAGTAAGATAGGTTGTGTTTAAGACCAGGACGGTGAAAGCTTTCAAAATGCAGTATGGAATTGCGGTCTGTGGGTTTCCTGAAGAGGTTCGTTAGGATCTTGTTCCCTTCTTTGCTCACTTCTATATCCAAAAAGTGAATCTTGTTGTCATCCAGGTTCCATGTGAATTGTATGCGATCGTTTATTTGATTCCAGTTTTCAACAAAATTGAGGTTTGTCTGGTTGCCTGCCCAGAGTATGAAAATATCATCAATGAACCTGAGATATAACTTGAACGAACCTCTTCAGGAAACCCACAGACCGCAATTCCATACTGCATTTTGAAAACTACACAACCTACCTTACTCTCAACTTTTGAGAGTCAAACGAATAGTATCTTCAACTTCAGAAAGCGAAGAACAACAAAATGAATGTTACAAAAATTCAAAGCACAAGGATACCCACAGGAAGTATTAGACAAGGCTAGTGGAGAAGTGTGGCTCGCTGGTTAGAGGAGTCAGACCTGGAAGCAGAGCTCAGCCCGGGATCAGGGTTCAATTCCCGGCTCGGCGGGGTCTTGAATCCTAAAATGTCCATGGACTCGACAATTCTCGCTTCGGTGCCTACTCGATTCACGGGTTCACACTCTGCGTCTCTGGGCAATAGCTTGCTTAATCTCCACAAAGGCCCCTCGCGGCGGGATGCCTGGCTTTCACCTTGCGGATACCCTGCCGGGGTTTTCTCACAGGGGAATACCAGGACGGGTTCCCTAAGCAAGCGCTTAGAAACCGCTTGGTGATTTGCGCTATATAAATTCCTGTACATTTACATTTCTTCAAGGGTTTCCTACCCTTCTGGGGTCCTATGTGGAATTTTAGTTTGCGATCTGAACATCATCTGCGCCAGCTTGTCACCTATGTACTACGTGCACGGCAGCCATTCTAGGTCACCTTTGTACTACGTGCACGGCAGCCATTTTAGATATCATGGTCTCCCTGTCCACGATCGATCGCCAGCGCGCCCATCTGACCCAGCAAGCATCCTCCGCGCACCCTGGCTCCCCCTCCCTCCTCCTTATGAGCATGACCCTTCTGCATGACCCTGTCCTCGGGAGTCACGCCAGCGCCTGACCAACACCTCCTCTCCTCCCATGAATGCCCCTCTGTTGATAAACCTCCCCTCTGCGCTGGATTGTCCACGCAGCATGAATACCACTCCATTGATGACCCCTCACCCCGTGTCCGACTGTCCACACAGGTCCGAGGCCACTGCCTAAGCCGGGAGATATCATTTACTGCCCCTTATTGTATGAGGTCGCTCTCCTTCAAAGGACCCTCTATTGATCCAGGCCTCCCCACCCCCTGTGATATGATCAGGCGCACACATCCTAAGACTCGACGGAACACTCAGCTGCGTGATGACCCCCTCCTCTTATCAGCAGGTTGAGGACCTCTATTGTGAAGGTATATGGGGGTGGGATTAACACGAGGATTACGGGGATGTCTTTTCCTTGCTTTACAAAGTTCTGATTGTAATAAAGAAAGGTCACATGCCATAAACCAATGTAGAAGAGGCCAGGCCTCCGAGAGGCTGTTAGAGCACCTCGAGACGATACCTTGTTGTCTGATCTGATGTGTTCTGCTCCGTCGGAATAAACTTCTGTTTCCTGCCTTCTGGTCTCCGGCGCCTGCCTCATTGCTTGGTAAACTTGAATGGTACAAGGGCGGTTAGCGCCGGGCAAATCTTGAGAAAGGTCCTAGCCCTACCTTTTTCCACAATTGGCGTCCCAAAGCGTGGGGCCCATCAGCGACACGTGGATCCAGTGGGAGAGGTCCCGACGACAGAGTGAACGACTGCAACGATCGGGAAGAGCTCGTGTCCGATAGACCCTCGTCTGACAGCCGATCATCCGACCTTCACTAGTTCTGAACAGACCTCTCTCGAGTGATCTACGGTCCTGACTGGGAACCATCAGGAGTGCCACGAACATCACGAAGGAGAGAGGACGATCGGGCGCTGGATCCAGAGGACAGGAAACCGTCCATGCGGTCCGGGTAAGGTCGTGTAAACACGACGAATTGAGGAAAATTGTTTTTGTTTGGATAATACTAGTATTACGCTTTGTTGAAACCTCTGGAGATTCGCTGTCTGCAAACGGAGAAAAACAACAGGCTCTCTCTTTGCAAACAGTGAAGGATAGGTAACGCAGACTTTTGTCCCCGTTGTAATCCGTCGTGCCTATTTTCCTCCCCCACTGTTTCCCGAACTGTCGTTCGTGGATTATTGTCTGGAGATATTTTGTCTGCAAACAGGGAAGAACAAGGTCTCTCTTTGCAGGTAGAGAAAGAGTGGGTAACGATAACTTTTCGTGCCCACTTATTCTCCCCACTGAATTGTTTTGATTGACCGATTGTTCGGTATTGGTTCGTTTGAGGTATTCACCGCCGGCAAACAACGGAGAATAGAAATATTCTGTCTAGTCTTTGCCCGCCGTGATAAGATAGGTAGTGCAGACTCTTTTGTCCCCGGTGTAAACCGTCATGCCTATCTTCTCCCCACTGGTTGGTAGCCTGTTTAGCCCGGACCGCTTATTAGAGATGAACCATCCAGCTCCACTGGAGGGCACCCCTAATAAGGACATGTTCACTAAGTATGGACTAGTCGCTATAGCTTACACTAGACTATGGCATAAATATACGAAAAAGAACCCTGAAAGTCAGTGGCCACTGATAGGTTCCTTTAGTGAAAATAAAATAAAAACATTAGAAATAGCGCTCCAGAAGAATAAGACCACGCCCACTATGCTCGACAGTATCGGCATGTGGCGCAAGGAAACGGAACAACGAAAGAAAAGAGAAGAAGCAAAAATAGGGAAAGAATTACGAAAGGCAGCCCACCTAGCCGCAAAACAACTAGAAGAAGAAATAAAAGAAAGAAAAGAAGCTACACAAAACCAAGAATCAGGGTCAACAGGCCAATGTCCTGTTAGGACCCCCTCTGCGCTCTACCCTGAATTGCCCTCCAAACAACGGGCAAACGATGAGTTACTGCTAGGTCCCCCAATCATCTACATGCCCCCTCCATATGCTCCCAGCCAACAAAACCTGCAAGCCCCGAGTGTGAGTGAAAGTGACCCTAGCGCTAGTGCACCGGCCCTCACGGCCTCCGCACCAGCCACATTAACAACTTCGTTAGACGACCCCGAGGCTAGCAAACAATCATCAGCCAGGTTAAGTAGGTTAAGCAAAGATGAGCGGGATGGGATCAACGAAATAGCAAAGACATTGGTAGAACGAAGGGAGAGCGAAGAATACACAATGAGCGTATATAATTCACATGCCGACAGCCACAGACGGCATTTCATTTTGCGATTCAGCTACCACACCCTGAACGCGTATGAAGATAGGTATCAGAGTAAGGGTCCCGCTAAACTAACAACACTGTATAGGAAGATTGATGTTGGAGATGGGACTGAACGTGAGGCGACGGAGCTCTTCATGCAAATGCTTGAGGTCTTCCGCCACCTCGCGGAACAGAAACCAGAAGCCAAGGTTACGGTCCCTGAAACAACCTCGGCAGAAGTAGCCAATACTATGATGCCTATCAGAGAAGCGGCTCCTTACTGGATCCCGCCACGGGGCCAGGGAACGAGCGATGATATTAATAATGAAAATGCAAAGGGGAGGGTTGTGTACAATTGGGTTTACCAACCATGGGACCGACAAGACATCCTAACCTTTAAGCAAACCCTGCCCGACTTAAGAAAGAACCCGACGGCATTTTATACCGAATTAGGCACAGCCTTGGGTTCGACAATAATGACTTTAGCGGACATTGACTTGTTCTTTGGGTTATGCCTGCCAGCTGACGTGTGGAAGCAAATCCGGAAGGCTGACCACACGGATCTGTTTGGACATACCTGGGACCAACTCGGTAAACTAGATAGACAGCGAGAGCCGGGGAGTAAACCAGTGAAGGACATACTGGAACTCCCAGACAAACTGGTCCAGAAGTTAAAAACCCTGGTCCCGGAAAGAAAAGTAGACTGGTCGATAGTCACGGCCTGTCGACAGAAACCCCAGGAAGATGTGTCAGAATACTTCTCCCGATTTGAGACAGTGTTCTCCGACTACAGTGGCCAAGACATGACCACCGCAACCGGACAGCACCTGTTTGTGCAAAATTATGTAAAGGGACTAACACAAGAAGTCTCCCAAAAACTGCAGACGAGTGAGAGTAGTTGGGGGGCCTCCAAACCCGCAGCTATCCTTCAGATGGCTCAGTATTACGAGCACCAAAAGAATGAGAATGATAGGGCGTCCGAGAAAAAGAAGAAAGATTTAAAGGAAAGGGTAATGATAGCCCAGATACAGGGTATAGCGCTAGGACGGGAACACCAAAGGGGGAACTACCAATCAACCACCCCCAGAGATCTACCTCCTAAAGATCACACCCCAACATCCCACACTGGACGGAGAGACATTAGCACTGACCAATGCGCCTTCTGCAAAGGGCTCGGCCATTGGAAATTCCAGTGTCCGGTTCTGCTAGAAATGAATAGAAATAGGGATTCCAGGGATGTGGCAGGTGGCCCGAGAAATAGAGTACAAGGACGAGGGAGCACCAACGACACCAGCAATGACAGATCAGGGAGACTGAACACGTTTGACCGTCCCCGACAGAACCAATATCAGCTGTCCGAAGGTGAACATGCCCCCGACTTTGCATAGGACTGCCAGGGGCAAGGGAGGGATCCAGTCGAGCTCTGTGTTGACCAGCAAGGTCCTTATGTCACCGCTAAGGTCTTGGGTACAGAGTCTCCATTCTTGGTAGACACTGGGGCGACACGTAGTGTGTTATCAAAACGACTGATTCCAAGGGCACCCTTGTCTGGCTCACACATAACGTCGATAGGTTTCGATGGGACGCCCTCCACTAACCCCCTGTCCGTACCTATTTCCTTTGACCTAGAAAACAACACTACTGACGCGACATTTCTACTCTCCTCCAACTCCCCTGACGCCATTATGGGTATTGACTTACTGAAACATTTTCGAGCTACCATTAGGTGTTCCCCAGATGGAATACGAGTCATCCTGTACGACAACCCAGACATGCCCAGATCCCCTCCCCCACGACACATGTGCTCCATAACTGACGCTGACCTGTCCCTGCTTGACACCCTGCCTCCGTACCTGTGGGCCAAAAATGACTCTGATGTGGGGCGAATGATGATTGATCCTATTCACATAACTGTACGACAGGACGCTATGCTCCCGAAACTCCCGCAATATCGGATATCGCCGGAGGGTGAGAAGGCACTGGTTGCGATCATTCAGTCTCTGGTAGATGCAGGAGTGGTTGAAGAGGTGGTTAGCAACGTCTGCAACAGCCCAATCCTACCTATTGTTAAGAAGCAAGGTGAAGGAGATGAGAAAGCGTACCGCTTCATCATCGACTTGCGAGAGATTAACAAAGTGGTTGTACCCCAATATCCTGTGGTCTCTGATATCACCACCATTCTGACCCTCATCCCGTCCACTGCCACCACCTTCTCTGTTATCGACCTTAAAAACGCGTTTTTCGCTATCCCCATTCATCCAGACAGCCGTTATCTCTTCGGCTTCACCTTAAAATCCCGCTCGTACCGATTCTGTAGAGCTCCCCAGGGATACACTGAAAGTCCCAGCATTTACAGCCAGGCCCTCAAAAGACAGCTGGATGCCTTCCAGCTACCAGAGGGAGTGGTGTTGATCCAATCTGTCGATGATATCCTTTTGGCGGCCGACACCACCCCGCTTGCAACGACAGCCACCGTCCAACTCCTACACTTTCTTGCAGAGAATGGCCATAAAGTCTCCAAAAAGAAGTTACAGTTCTGTCAGCCACAGGTGACTTACCTAGGCCATCTTCTGTCCAAAGAAGGGAGGAAACTTACACCCGACCGAATCCAAACCATCCTAGATACCCCCATCCCGAAAACACAAAAGCAGGTCCGCTCTTTGGTTGGCCTAACCTCTTTTTGCAGACAGTGGTTGCCTAATTACAGTCTCATTGTGAAACCATTACTTGCCCTACTGACCAAAGATGTCCCCTCCCCGCTTCCTTGGACCACTGAGTGTCAAGCCTCCTTTAAGGAATTACGGGATGCACTCTGCTCAGCACCCGTCCTCGGAACCCCGGATTACTCCAAACCCTTCTCCCTCTTCACCCACGAAAGGGAGGGATGCGCATTGTCTGTCCTAACTCAATCAATTGGTCCTAAGCAGCGCCCTTGTGCCTACTTCTCCGCCACTCTTGATCCTGTAGCCAGAGCTTTGCCTGCCTGCCTTCGAGCAGTAGCCGCCGCTGCTGTCTCTATCCGTCAGAGCGAGGGAATCGTACTTTCCAACTCCCTCACAGTGCTAGTACCCCATGCAGTCGACACCCTCTTGAATCAGACAAAGACCCAACACCTGACTAGCGCACGACTGACAGGGTATGAACTGACGCTACTTGCACCCCACATCACACTAAAGAGATGCACGACTTTGAATCCTGCCACATTGTTACCCCTGCCTGAGAATGACCCCGACGTTCCTCCCATCCACGACTGTGTGACCCTCACGGACGAACAAACTAGGAGTAGGGTTGACCTCCGAGACACTGCTTTTCCTGACCCCGATGGAGAGCTATGGGTAGACGGCTCATGCATCAAACTCCCAGATGGCACCACCTCAGCTGCCTATGCAGTAACGACAGCCCGAACAGTAGTTGAGACAGCCTGCATCACACAACGATCTGCCCAGGCAGCAGAGCTGATAGCCCTCACCCGAGCATGCGTCATAGCCGCAGGGACCACCACGAACGTATATACGGACAGCCAGTATGCCTTCGGAGTGGTCCACCATTTTGGGCTCCTGTGGAGGGAGAGGGGATTCCTGACATCCCACGGCACCCCGATCCTCCACGGAGATCTAGTCACCGCTCTGATTGAAGCAGTTCTCCTCCCCAAACGATTAGCGGTAATCAAATGTCAGGCACACAAAAAGGTGACAGACTTAGTCGGACAAGGGAATGCGTTGGCCGACATCACTGCATGAACCACAGCTGAGAATAGGACGGTGACACGCATGTACATGACCAGGTCACAAGCAGAAACATGGAGTGACACAAGGATAATGATCAGAGACATACAATCGGCCAGCACCCCTCACGAGCTGACTAAGTGGGCAAGGGTGGGTTTGAAGGATGAGGAGGGCTGTTGGCGAACGAAGGATGCCAGCAAATGGTTGCTGCCCGACTCATATCTGATTCCCATACTGACAATGGCTCACTCCCCCGCACACATAGGATCTGCACCCATGATCGAACTCATTTCCAAAGTCTGGCATAACGACAAAATCCCTGACTCAGCCAGACGCCTAGTTCAGCAGTGCCTTATCTGCCTGCAACACAACCCCGGGAAAGGAACTGTAGTGCCCCGGGGAGGGTTTGGGACCCCCAATCACCCCTTTGAGGTCCTTCAGATGGATTACATCCAACTAGAGAGATGCCAAAACCTGAAGTATGTACTAGTCATTGTATGTGCCTTCAGTAAATGGGTAGAAGCCTATCCAACCCGTGACAACACTGCCATGACTACTGCCAAAGTGTTACTAAAGGAATTCTTCCCTCGCTATGGCCTTTGTCGAATTTTATGGAGCGACAATGGCCCCCACTTCATAGCTGAGGTTATCCAATTAATCCTAAAGGGGTTGGGGGTGAAGCAACGATTTCATGCAGTCTTCCACCCCCAATCCCCCGGTCTAGTGGAACGCCGTAATGCCACACTGAAGCTGAAACTGGCAAAAATAGTGGCCACCACGGGACTTAACTGGCCGGATGCCCTCCCACTGGCCTTGTTATCGATGCGCTCCACTCCCACCAAGCACCATTTGACCCCCTACGAGGTCGTGTTTGGGCGACCGATGAATCTCTGGACTGCTCCCAAACCGACCTCCATTCATGACGTCCCGGACGTCCTACTGTCTGATTATTTGTGCAAGTTAACTAAAACGTTGTCTGTCATTCATCAACAAGTGCAGCAGGCCATCCCCGATGCTTCCAGGGGCCCCGGCCATGACATCCAACCGGGAGATTTCGTATTGATACGAAATTTCCAGCGAACCAAGAGTCTGGAACCTCGGTGGACGGGCCCCTGGCAAGTGCTGATCACCACCCGAACGGCACTCCGAGTGGAGGGGAAGAAGCACTGGCTGCACGCGCATCATTGCCGGAAGGTCTCTGCAAACCTGACCACGACAGAAAACGTCAGCACCCAAGAAGAGCTCCTGAGCAAAGACCGACCGATATTGGACTGTTATCCCGATACTGAGGCACTCGAACTTGCAAAATTCTCTGATCCCACTGTGCCATCCAGAGAAGGGTATTTCCTGCGTCGAAAGGAGGGAGCTTCGGCTAAGTAGGCCACGGACTAAGTTAAATCTCAGAACGGTGACCTACACGCAATCAAGGGTCGCCGGGAGAGAAGCTAAACGAAGTCTGTGGTTCTGCCCACTACCGAGCCCCTTGAAGGTGATGGAAGCGCCAAATAAGAAGATGATGGAAGCGCCAGATAAGAAGATGATGGAAGCAACGGGAAATACCCAGTATAGAAATCCAAAGACTGACAACCTGCACAAATCAAAGACAATTGCACTCTTCATTGTCTTCCTCTTCTGCCTCCTCCTCATGACCTCCTTCTGGATTCTGGAGGAAAGCACACCGGCTCATGAGGCATTGCTACCTACTGCACAGCCAACACCCCTGAAAGAGCATCACCTAATCTCTCTGTCGCCTCAGCTCCGAGAAAGGCGCAGGGAATTCTGGAACAATTCCTTCGTGCAACTGTTGCACCAACACAACCTTGCTGCAAATGCTACGAACTGTTGGATCTGCGGGTTGCTCCCGCATGCCACTGGACACTCCATCCCCTTCATCCCTTCATCCTTCTCAGTTCACGGCTCTTGCCTCGCCTGGTTGATCCTCATGCAAGAGAGCCACAGGGACAACGCCACCTCCAGCCGGACAGTGTCACACTTCTACTCTGGATTCTGGCTGAATAGAACCGTAAAGACCCCTGCTGCTCTGTGTCCTGCGCTCGCAGGCGCCACCTTCCTCAAAGACATCCCAGCCAGAGAACGAGTCGAAGTACAGGTGCTCCACAATCCAGCCAGAACCACCTTCTCTCATCTGCAAAAACAAACTACCGCCACCCTGACTGTGGCTCTGTCCGTAATCAATGTCACTGGCCTTGTGTGCCTAGAGGGCCAGGGAACGCAACTGGTGGGCCACAGCTCCTGCCGAATCACCAGAACATTGGACTCAGTTGACCCCCCTTCCTTTGTTGCTTCTCCGAACATGTACTTTGTGTGTGGCACCAAAGCTTACACCTGGCTCCCGAGAGGCTGGAAAGGCGTCTGTTACATTGCCTTCGTTCTTCCACCCACATATGTAGCCCCTGCCAACCACCACCGGCAGAGGCGTGCAGACGACCTTGGACAAGCCGACTCCACCGGAGCACAGTTCCTGGATGCAGCAAAGGGACTTGTTCCTCTGTGGGGCCCAATGGCAAACAGCCGTGCTATCCGACACCTGACCCAGGCAGTAGAAACAACGATTAACATCACGGCTGGCATCCTCGCCAACAACACTGCGGAGCTTCAGGCGGTCCGCCTCGTGACCCTTCAAAATCGTCTTGTCTTAGACGTGGTCCTAGCCGACCGAGGAGGAGCATGCCGCATCATCGGATCCAGCTGCTGCACCTACGTGCCAGACAACTCGCCTTCAGTCTACAAAGCCATTGAACACCTCCACAGACTGTCCTCAGAGGTTCACCAAGAACAGGAAGGATGGTCGCTTGGGAGCTGGTTTTGGAACACTTTGAAGAATTGGGGTTGGAAGTTGTTTTCCTTCGTGCTGGTACCTGTTGTGATATTATGTGGGTGTTGCCTAGGTATCCAATGTCTGCCACCTTTGTTCGGCCTTGTTTCTAACTGTATGTGCCCAAAGACTTTGGACTTCCGAAATGAGCACATGAGCCCCCTCTATGAAGTAGAAATACGTGGCCTTATGGGGATAAATCCGAACTGACAAGTTGGCGAGACATGTTAAAAGGGAGGACTGTGGAATTTTAGTTTACGATCTGAACATCATCTGCGCCAGCTTGTCACCTATGTACTACGTGCACGGCAGCCATTCTAGGTCACCTTTGTACTACGTGCACGGCAGCCATTTTAGATATCATGGTCTCCCTGTCCACGATCGATCGCCAGCGCGCCCCTCTGACCCAGCAAGCATCCTCCGCGCACCCTGGCTCCCCCTCCCTCCTCCTTATGAGCATGACCCTTCTGCATGACCCTGTCCTCGGGAGTCACGCCAGCGCCTGACCAACACCTCCTCTCCTCCCATGAATGCCCCTCTGTTGATAAACCTCCCCTCTGCGCTGGATTGTCCACGCAGCATGAATACCACTCCATTGATGACCCCTCACCCCGTGTCCGACTGTCCACACAGGTCCGAGGCCACTGCCTAAGCCGGGAGATATCATTTACTGCCCCTTATTGTATGAGGTCGCTCTCCTTCAAAGGACCCTCTATTGATCCAGGCCTCCCCACCCCCTGTGATATGATCAGGCGCACACATCCTAAGACTCGACGGAACACTCAGCTGCGTGATGACCCCCTCCTCTTATCAGCAGGTTGAGGACCTCTATTGTGAAGGTATATGGGGGTGGGATTAACACGAGGATTACGGGGATGTCTTTTCCTTGCTTTACAAAGTTCTGATTGTAATAAAGAAAGGTCACATGCCATAAACCAATGTATAAGAGGCCAGGCCTCCGAGAGGCTGTTAGAGCACCTCGAGACGATACCTTGTTGTCTGATCTGATGTGTTCTGCTCCGTCGGAATAAACTTCTGTTTCCTGCCTTCTGGTCTCCGGCGCCTGCCTCATTGCTTGGTAAACTTGAATGGTACAAGGGCGGTTAGCGCCGGGCAAATCTTGAGAAAGGTCCTAGCCCTACCTTTTTCCACACCTATGGCCAATAGCAGCCACGAACGACAGCTTACGAGAGTGGTTGAGGCCACCATAAATGAAACTGCAGGTGCTCTCAGCAATATTACAGTGGAGCTACAGGCTGATCGTGTAATGACATTGCAGAATCGTGTTGCGTTAGATGTCATACTTGCAGATAGAGGAGGGGTATGCAAATTGATCCAATCTAGTTGTGTTTACATACCAGATAATGCCCCGACAGTGTACCAAGCCATTTCCAGATTGCATAAGGTTTCTGAGTCTATTCATGTAGATGAAGAAAACTGGTCGTTGATTGGATGGTTTTAGAAATTGTTGTCTAAATGGGGATTTAAAGTTCTGATTTTCCTTGGTATGGCTCTAGCTATTCTCTTCTCTTGCTGTCTTTGCATCCAGTCTGCTCCCACCGTTTGGGGTCTTTGTGCTACGAAGTGTGTGCGGAGACCTGTCTCGAGAGAAGTAGAGAGTAATAGGATGATGCTTCAGCAACACTTAGATGGTCTGATGATGATCGACCTAGATTCAGATTAACGTGAGTTTAGGTTATTGCCTACGTAATGGCAAAAGGAAGGTCTGTGGTTCTGTGAAAACGGGCCTCGTTACGTAAGGTTATGATTCTGTCAAGATTTTGGTTATACCGGACCGTATTTAACAAATGAGGCTAATGTGGAGTTAATTCGTCACGTTAGCTAGCGAATTCACCACATATTTGGAGATTTCGCCTCGAAAATGGGTTCTTTTTTGTTTTTGAGTCTCCATTTTGTCTTGCCATCACGCAGGCTGATGAGTATGGTCGAACGAACGATGCATCCTGGCCTTCATGTATTGGTATACATTAACTGGGTCTTTCTTGACTCCGGGGTGAATTGCAAGGATCTGATTCCTTCGCCTGAAGCCGACCCTGCCTGAGTTAATTTCCCTGGTTTGATCGTTGTCTGAGATTGCCAATCATTGTTCAGGACATCGTTAACTTTTATTCTCCTTACACATGCCTTATCTTGCTCACTTTCAGACATTGTTTCCTTTTCTATGCTCTTTACTACATGCATTGTGCTTTTCAATTATGGGTTTGTCCTGTTTGTGGAGATTGGATTTGGGACATTCCCAATGATTAACTTTGGGTTGGGGTGTTGCAAACTGAGCTTTTCGTCATGTGATACTTTGTTTGAGAATGTACCTTATTGGTTAACTTTTTGCGCAGTGGGAGTGTATGCTTGTACATCTGAAAATTGTGTATAAAAGGAGATGTCTTGCTCTACGAATTTGAGCAGTCTCCTGAAATACTTCCATGCTGTTTTTCTTGGATCACTGTTACTGGCTGCAGCTAATAAACTTGGTCTCTGATGCCACCCAGAAGTATTCCGTGTCTCAGTAAACCAAGACAGGTGAATCTGAAGACTTTGGGCGTGCCCCTGGCGCCGCTGGGTTCTAAAAACCCGGTTCTTCAATTGGGCCACCCGCTCAAGTGCCCTTTCAAACATGTCCCAGGCCTGCCATTGCAGCCTGTATGTGCAGATTTAAACATCCATTTATTGCTTGCAAAAAACATTTTGTCAGGCCTAAACCTAACTTTTTAATACATATAAGTCACCCATAGGGCAGGCCTTTTATAGCATACAGTCCAGCATCCAGTGTAAAAAATTGTACATGTACTTTTAACTTGTACATGTCCTGGTCATGAAAAACTCTGAAATATGTTTTCCACTACTGCCATGCCTGCCTCGTCCATAGGATAACAATACGTTATCTAATTACATTTATTACGTAAAGACCTTCATTTTGGAGAAGGTAGGAAAGTCGAGTTAGGTCTCTGAAGGATGTTATTTAAAACATTCTTTAGTAGTGAAGTCAGATTTTAAGCTACAAATCTGAAAAAATTGCCAACTTCTTGTCCTAATCATTTGGTGTCTGTATCGTGGGTCACATGACTAGGTATAGCTGACAGTTGGTGTATGTGTATTACTCCCAGACAGTGAGACAAAGGGTAATAGGTGTGTCAAGATGGGCCATCTTTGTGAGGATGAGGGGGAGGAGCTGTCACCTACCACAGTTGCACATCATAAAGATTCTTCCTCAGCACACTCACAAAGGATTACACATTAGCCTTTTGTGCCCTCAGATAAACTAGGGCCAGGGCAGGGAGGAAGGTAATTCCAGACACAGCTGGAGAAGGAGTACTCTTGATGCTTCTCCCACTACAAAGTGGGCGCCAGCTATAAGTACTAGACCCTCAGACCCAACTCTTCACATCACATTTGAAGTTACAACCCAGTGGTCACATTCATCATGTGCTCTTTGCACAATGGGGTAGGCAAATAGAACACACCTTAAGTCACCCTTATGGAAGCATTAACACTGCACAACTAAGGAGAATGCTCCTCAAAATCTATATGGGAATGTTCCCCAAGAACTATAACTTTGTTAAGTATTGCTATCATGCCTAAACTTTGTGTTTCTTATTGTAGTGCAACATTTGACTATTGACTAGAACTTACTTTTACAATGCTTGTGCACTAGCGGCTTGAGACACGTGTATTTTCAGAATCTGGCAGTTACAAGAAACTCATGCTGCTTTCCCGGAGGTTCCAACCATTCATTTACATGTGTTATCCCCCGAGAATAATCCGACTATCAGGCAGCGTGCAAGATGTGCACTCGCACCATCATGGGAATCTAGCTGCCAATGCAGTCAATTATCCAGACTCAGATGTGGTATATATACAGTGCACGTACTGGGGTCAGTAGTTGGCCTTGAACCTGCTTTAGAGAAATTCCCCACCTGAAGATTTGCCATGAATTGTGTTTCAATTTAGGTGTCTTACCTTCAGTTCGGGATACTAAGCGACAGCGCATACCTCATCTCCGCTTCCGACGTGGCTGTTCCTACTCGGCTTCAACACCCCATACGGCAGCACAATTCCTGGTTCCCCACAGATCCTGTTCACATTTCCTCGCCGGACACCTGCAAAGAGAACATATATGGTGCAGTACCATATCAAAGGTTTGTGTCCTCTAATGAGACTAATCAGTACAACAAAAGAACTTCTGTGAATTACTAAAAACTGCTTAGTAAGACTGGTTACCATGCTGCGGCATTTCAATGACATTTGCTAAAACAAGTGTATTTCTCTGCTATCCTACAAAGCTTACTATGCTCCGAACTCTGCTTACTTCGAAACTGTGGCAATTCAAAGAATGCACCATATCCCAAGGTGGTAGCATTTAAATTTCTCTGAAATAACTCAAGGCGACAAGAGAAATGAGACCAGCACATGAACGCCTGATATGGTCATTGATCTGTATTTCGAATTGTGGAACATTGCTGAAGATGGTTCCTTGGAAGTGCCGTAACTCCAAGCTATACTCCTGAATTGTTGATAATCTCTAAAGCTATATTGTTGGCCAATTATGTAAGTGTATATTTTCAGTACATTGTGATTTCTGATATATACTGTAAGCAGTCATACACTGACTATGTAATACTCTCTGTTGTTTTCCCAGTAATATTGCCTCTAGTAGCCACTCAGAAGAGCCAGGAAGCACAGAGTCCCTATATGGAGTTGCAGAGGAGCGATATCCAGAATTGCAAGTTTCTCTTTTCTTATTTTCTCTCTAACCCCCTTCCTTTCTGGGGCAGTGTATGATCCAAGGTACAGCTGTGAGAAAGTGCGATCTTTCTTGCATGGTATGCTCCCACTTATTGCTGAATTGCTGATGTGCTTTGACTGAGTGTGCCCTTGGCTCCTGCTAATCAGGTGCCGACGGCCTGTGTTCCTACCCTAAGACTGTGGTGAACTAAAACCCCATTGCCAACTTTGCCCACCTTTTAGCCCCTGGTAAATGGTACCCTAGGTACCCAGGGCATTCTGACCAGAGAAGAACTCAAAGAGCTGTATTACTTATTGTGCCACCCTTAGGGGCCCTGTACCCTGATACTCACACTGCCTTTGCAGGTTAAGTGTCCTGGTGCAGAACTAAACAAAGCGTCGCCATGGCACACATCCCTTTGTGCCATGCCCACAAACACACTACCCTGACATACATCAGTCATCCCTCTAGCTGGGTGCAGTATGCCAGTGGTAAGTGCACTGGTTCATGAGCCCTGTGCCCTTACAGTACCCAGGGCCATTCCTGGGCACTGTAAGTGCAGTGATACCATTAAGAGTATATGGTGCAGGGAGGTTGTCTTTACAAACTCCACAGCACTATGATGGCTACACTAAAGAATGAGTAGTTTGATATCAAAATTCTCAGCATATTAAACCCACACTGATGCCAGTGTGGGATTTAATGTAAAATGCACTACAGAGGGCATCTTAGAGATGCCCCCTTAAACCTAACCTACAATCCACGGCTTGTCTGAGAAGCTGTCAAGGTTGCCACACAGCAGATATGTTGCTGGAGCCCTGGGTAGAGAGCCCTCCGCTCTCGTGGGCCTGCAACAATGCATATCCTGGGCGAGGTGCTCGGTCTACTCCCTCAGGATGGGCAGTGGTAGCTACAAAGGCATGCCATCTTTGTGAGCTTCTCAAGGCCACTTGCTGTACTCAGCAACTGCCCCCCACCGGTTCTGTCCCTCACTCTTGCAGGAAGACTGGCGGGAAACCCTATGTAAGGAAAGCAGTGTGCCAGCCTGTGCCAACTCCACCCCTCAGGTGGGAGAGGCGAGGTGTAGCACAACTCCGGCCTCCGGCCATCTTGAGGATGGGGAACCCTGCCCAATCAGAAATAGGCTCATGCCCCCCTCCCACAGGAGAGGAGCAGGATAGGGGTGTACTCACCCCAGGACAGAGACCCATTGGTCCCTGCCCTTACCCTACCTGTAACGCCCCTAAATTTAGTATTTAGGGGCACCCTGAACCTTCCTACCTCAGATCCCGACTTGAAAACAAGCAAAAAAGATCAAGAAGAAGAAGACCTGTCGTGCAGCTGTTAACAAGAGAACGACACTAACTGACTTGGCCCCAGCCCTATAGACCAGTTGATCCTTGAACCTGCTCCTGCTAAATCCCAGCGTCTCCTGTGGACAGGAACCTTGGAAACCCCGGGGGACTTTCCTGCCTTGAACCTCTTAAAGACTCTGGACTACCATGAGCAGTGGTTCTGCTCAAACAGCAATACCCCTGATGCCAGCCAGGAACCGTGAATCCAACACACTCTGCACCCGCCGAGCTCGGCCTGTACCTGAGTGGACAAAAACCCTGAGGACATCCACCAGGCGATTGTGACCTAGACTCCAGAGCCCAAGGACCATCCTTAACGATCAGACGATGCCTGCAGCCTCACAGTAAGGGACCCCTCCAACCGCGACCAGCAGAGGGTAAGATTTCCCGACATCAAAAGACACACCTGGTGCCCCACGGACCCCTGTGCCCAACTCCTGGGTGCCTACCTATCCTCCACGATCCCAACTTACCTGTTGAAGTGTTGGTCGCTCCTGAAGAATCTCCGTCCCCGAGCCTGCAGCCTTTGTTGATATCCCAAGATCTCTATTGAATAACATTGAGCGCCCGACGGCTCAAAAGCACCCTGCACCCAGCCGCCCTAGTGCCCCTGACAGTGCAACCTTTGTCCTAACCTGCTCCCCCATTTGCCCTGGGCAAGCGACCAGGAGTCATAAAATATAGTCCCCTTTGGAACAATAATAAACAGTCAGACACACTTACATACAGCGCCTTACTAATTGGTTCATTTTTCTAAATAAGAGCAATACTAAGAGATGATGCAAAAATTAGTCAGAAATCATAAAAAGTGCACAGTTTAATAGTTTTTTAAAACAAAATTTGCATTAAAAAAGGATAAACCATATATCCTAATACAATATATGCAGAAAATGATAACACAGTGGGAACAAAAAACAACACAGTGGTTAAAAAATAAAACAGGGATACAATAGTATAATCTCAGTAAATCATATTCTAATTTTGTAAT
Source organism: Lissotriton vulgaris (assembly GCF_964263255.1). Classification (NCBI taxonomy): domain Eukaryota; kingdom Metazoa; phylum Chordata; class Amphibia; order Caudata; family Salamandridae; genus Lissotriton; species Lissotriton vulgaris. The sequence continues at coordinate 173,907,662 of NC_141688.1, forward strand.
TCATATCTATCCAATTGGAATAGTTGTACAATCCAATGATTTAGTGTATCCCAATACACAAGGGCATCGACGCGTTTCGGTTTTGGCAAATTACATTTTCAAGCCAACACCTTCATCAGGATAAAAAATTTATAAAAAGTTCCCACAATATAAGACACATCTCATTCAGTAGGTAGCCACAGGCCAAGATTTTGGTCCTTCCAATATTAAGTCACAATGTAGGAGGTGATTGAATACACAGCAAAATACTGTCACCCGTGAGGACTAGGTGATATATTTTGTCTCTCGGTGCTTACCAGGTAGAATATTAGTGAGGTAGAAGACAGCTTGCCGTCTGTCTTAAGGTTTATTGCGCAAAAGTCGAGTGGGTAGATGCGGCTTCTCTATTACGACGTAGCTCACGCCTAAAGGTACGCGAGACCGCCAGCAGTCTGCGAACACGGAAAGATCCTTCCTACTTGTGGGGTTCTGTCTAATGGAAAGCGACCAGGAGCCCAGCACCCACAGCCATGTGGCCTGCTTGCTAGCAGCCACCAACTGTAGTCCCCTTGCCACTCATTGGATAACAATGGGCCTAACTACCTCTGCACCCGGCTCCCCCTGTGCCGCTGAGGGTGTACCAACTGTACCTACCTGACACTGGGAGACCCTTGAGTCTATGCCCCGAACCTTAACTCTATCAGTCGACTACTTACCCCAAAGCCGATAACTCACTTTTCTTCCATGGGGTAACATTGACTGGTTTCACTTGGAAATTCTTTGTGGAGTATTGAAATTTTAAAATATTCAACTAAAATCAGCCAAACAACGAATTCTGATTTACTCACCTGGTATCAGGAGAGAACCCAGTGCTGCATCTTTCATCCCAGCACTGACCCTGAAAAGTAATTTTAACCGTACTTACCAGTAACGTGAATTTCCTTCCATAGGAATCCTTTGTATGGTTTTCACCAGAAAAGTTTCTGTCGATTTTCAAAAACTACGAAATGCACCGGGGCTGGATCTAGGATCCAACCCTGAGTAAGAAAAAGTAACGATAACACTACTTACCTGCTAAGTGAATTTCCTCCAATAGGATTACATTGGTAATTCTATGTGAAAACGTTTTGCAGTGTCAACTTTTAAAATACAATAATATTCCTTAAAAATCACTACTGAAACCAAAACGCTTTTACTTAACTGCTTATAGGAGATGTGCCAGGACTGAATCTAGGATCCAGTCCTATGGGTAAAAAAGTAATCCCTAAAGTAACTAATTGCATTTATCTAGAAATTCCCATTGAGCTCAATGAAGCATGGTGTTTGATATTGTGTTGCCTATTGCAACACCTGCAGCTATTGTAACCAAAAAGTGTATTGCCTATTTGAAAAGTATTTCACTGAAGTAACTCATTCGAAGAGAGTATATTTTGATACCTTGTTGGTTCTAAAAGAAAACAACTATATATTTTGATACAAAATAATTTGCCTAGAGTTCAGTACTTGAGTGGGTGAGACCATTTGCTACCTGAGTGTGTCCAACAAATGCTTTACACTGTCCGCGGATACTTCCTTTCTGCTCGACCAATCTACCACATGAGAGAGTAAGGTTATCTCTAAGTTTAGCCTCTGCCAAACCTCTGGGGACTGTGGACTCGATACACACTGTTCCTTACTTTGGTCCAGTGCATATAGGGCCACTTTCTTACAAAAGCACCATGATCATTGACCACCACAGGGGAGTTCAGAGGTCCAGCAGTGTCTCCGCAGTTAGAACCAGGTGAGTGCATAATAGCCAGGAAGAAGGACTGCTCAGGTGTGGTCTGCTCAGCTGACCCTCTTGCTGACCAAGGACGGCATCGCTGCCCAAAACCTGTTTTTGCTGCAGCATGGTTCTTCTGCTGCTGTAAGCTGCCCTGATAAATCCAGCTTGCCAGAGTGGGTTCAGGGCTCCAATGGAATCTCAATTGGACAGACGTATGGCCCCCTGTACAAGCCCCAGGTACATAACAAGCTTCAACAACCTCAATGCAACTCCAAGCATCTCAATGCACAGAGAAGCAGCCAGTCATTGACTCCAGCCCAGAGCAATGCAGCTCGATCTCGAAGCATCTCAGCTGAAGTCCTCGCAGCCTCCTCCTACTTCTTCAATGCCAACACTGACAGACAGTGACACCAGACCAGCGTGATGGATATCATCCCCTGCACCAACGTATTGAAGCGCAAGTCTCCACAATTCCCGCCGACTTTCTCATCCACAGCTCTGCCACTGCGCAACGTATCTCAATGCCGGACCTCGCATCGCAGCTCTTTGATGCCAGCCTGCACAACTTGACGCAATAACTTTGCAACGCAGTGCCCAGGGTACAAGATAGTTTTCTGCAGACGGAATTCAGTCCTGTATCCAGCCTGCTCTCCATTGCATATGCCCTGTAGTTATTACTTGGAACTGGTTTACAGTGAACAGATAAACACATATGGCACTTTTTGCTTCTTTAACACACACAGAGAGGAGTAGTGTGTAGGGTCTGAGAGGGGTGGCAAATGCTCTGTGAAAAAACACTGCCCTCACCCACAGAATTGTGACATGCTTCATCATTGTTTTTGTTTCAAAACACACCTGCGCAGACTCACATATGTACTCGCCAGTTTCAGCATGAGCACATATGAACTCAGTATTAGGTGCTCCTAATACTTTGCTCTCACCACCATCCTTCATGCTTTTAATCCTAGTTAGTGGATCTAGGAATAAATTGTTGCACAAAGATGCCACTGAACTAGTTTTTACCTTCACTGCGCTTTTTTTATTGGTATCCCAGGTTCTTACCTATATTATTTTCATGTTTGTATTGTCTCCCCCCCCCCTTTTGCTCCACCCTAGATGTTGGTCTATGCAGGTGTTTTTTAAAGCAAGGCCACTGATGAAGTATGTCACAATTTTGTGAGTGAGAGCACGTGGTACCTCTCACAAACCCTACACACTACTCCTCTCTATGTGCGTTACAGTTGTGATTAGAGAGCCTGGAGTAGTGTGGTTTTCTTGCCTCTCCCTCCTTCTTTTGTGAGAAAAAACATTTTGCTTCTTTGCATTTGATTTCTTCAAAACCTGTAAAATTGTATATCTCTAGTTCTACTGATTGAATTTTAGTTTTTTTGTTGTTTAAATTTTTTATTTACTTTGATTCTTCTTCCCTATATTGGTGAGAGATTTTTGTTTTGCTTTGTTTTCACTTTATTGCTGTTTGGAGTGCTGCATTAAGTATTTTACACCAGAGTGCTTTGTGCCAAGCTACCAGAGGATTAAGCAAATGTTGATTTGGGGTTTACTTGTGTTTCACCCTAAGAATAATTGTGGTTGCTGCTTGAGTAGGGTTTTATCCACCATTACCCGAATTTCCTAAACATATCACTTGCATGACTTTTAAGGATTCTTTATAGGAATTATGAAGCTAATGGGCAAAATAGTAAAACATTAATCCCATCCACTTGTGGGAATTGTTATGGGTAAAATTTCAAATAGTGCCCTGCAACTCCTGTTGGGTATTTGCTTTAAATCTTTGTATTGCTTTTCGCAAGTATAATAACAATGACATTGATAAATGCTTTGAGGCCAGCGCGATGCTAAGGCATTTTCAGAAATACATACAGTTGTCCTTTCTGGCCTTGTGCTCTCACATGCATTGGGTGATAGGGCAACAGGATTAAACCGTAACATGGAAAACAATGTGGAGGGCATCAGGGTTATGAGGTGTCGTTTGCTGTTGTAGTGCTTGAGGAATTTGGGTGGTCATATGGATTAGAATGTGTCCCTCTGGCTGTGAGCGAGATCACAGTTATTGCTGACTGTTGCGGATTCGTAAAGTGATATTCATGGGTGCTTTTCAAACTGCTAACTAACTTCTGCACTGATTGTGGTGGCCCACATTGTCCCTTTTCTGTGCCTAGGTGGGGCATCTCAAGTAGCAGAGCAGTTCGCTTTTAACAGAGTTAGTGAAAGAAGTGTAAGGAGTAGAGTCATTGAGGAGTGAAGCAGCGAAATTACAACCCCGATTCATAGGGCCTCATTTAAGAGAAATGACGCATCGCTGCGTGAAAGCAGCGATGTGTCACTTCTCAGTGCGCACTCCTTGCGACATTCCTGATGCGTCATATTTAATGTATGACGCATCATGTCGCAAGGAGTTACAGATACGTCAGTATTTCTGATGTATCTGTAAGCACAAAAGTGACGCATTGCTGGAGTGTGTCACAAAAGTGACGCAACTCCAGCAATGCGTCCTTTCACATGGGGAAAGCCCCATGTGAAAGGGCTTGCGTCAGTCTTACGCCTGCTGTGAGGCAGGCGCAAGATTTTGACGCAACGGCGTCCTAAAAGTGATGCAGTGAAATCTCATAGATTTCACTGCGTCACTTCTACGACCCTTCCTTGCGTCAATACACCCCCCTTGCATACATTATACCTGGCGCAGGTATAATGTGGCTCAGGGGTTTACAAAGTGACGCATCTACCTAGATGCGTCACTTTGTAAATATGGCACAACTAACCGCATTTTTTACGCCACTGGTTAGTCACAAAAAGTGACGCACCGGCGCGTAAAAGTGACGCACAGCCTCATAAATGAGGCCCATAGTGTATTACCGGTTGCCATGGGTGTTAGAATTTATGGTCTGAGTATGTTAATGTGTAGGTGAACTTTTCTATGGCAAGCACTTGCCCCATTTTGTATTTGAAAAGGCAGTATACACATGCAGTCTAGATGTTTATTTATTAAAAACTTTTATAGCGCGCTCTATTACCACGGGGTATCCTGGCGCGGTGAGTGATTTGACAGCAGGAGTGATGGATCAAACCAGAACGATCTGTTAGAGTGGAGCATTAAACAGATGAGTCTTAAGTTCCTTCTTAAAAACAGCAATGGTCGGCGAGGCTCTAAGGAACAAGGGGAGGGCATTCCAAGCAGAAGCTGCCTCAACTGAAATTGATTGGCCTCCCAATCGGGCATATTTGTATTTAGGAATGGCCAATTGGCATTGATTGGCCGATCGTAGGGCACGATTGGGAGTATAGAATGAAAACCGTTTCTGCAAATATGTCGGTCCCTGGCCATGAGCTGCTCTGAATGCCAACACAAGAATTTTAAACAAGATTCGGTGTGGCACTGGGAGCCAATGCAGACTTCGTAAGTGGCTCCGCACGCTCGACCTCCTGGGGAGAGAGAAAAGCAGACGTACTGCAGCGTTTTGTATCACCTGAAGGCGATGAACCATGTACGCAGGTAGGCCACTAAATAAGGCATTAGCGTAATCGACCCGAGATAAAATCAGGGCTCGAAGAACAGTCTCCTTGGCTGCCCTGGGAAGAAGAGGGAAAAATCTTCTCAAGGCTCGCAAGGTACCAAAGCAGATGCCGGTCCATTTTTTTATATGATAACTGCTTCTAGGATTGATCTGGGCCCAAGAGAGTGCACTTTGAGAAATTCCAGCTGCCACTGCAACTATACCTTGTCAACATCAACAGCTATAATTAGCACATGACCAATATGTGATTGACCTGGATGCGCTACATGTTCTGATCAAACTTCCGGTGCCTCATTCCTCCTTTTCACCATGTGTCATGGTCTAAAATTCTATATGGTGTGCTGTTATCTGATTCCCAGACTCTGTGTAGGCTCGGTCCTTGGTTTAGAGGTCGCCATTATGGATTATTTACTAACAGTTTTGGTTTTATCACTCTTGTAGATTATATGCATTGTGGTCTTCTTCTGGTCTCAGTAATTGTTTGCTATGGCATTCTGATGCCGTTGTATTTTGACATCGACTGAGAGTGGCAATCTCTTCTGCGTTTTGTGTTGCTACTCGACTCTACACTACCATATTCAACACTATGCCACTCCACTCCACTCTACTCTTTGCCACTTTACTCTATGCCACTACCCGCCACCTACCTCTTCGCTACTTTACTCTACACCAAGCCACAGCATTCCACTCTACACCACTCAAATCTATGCCAATCCACTCTATACTAATCCACTCTACGCCATTCTATTCTACGCAACTCTACTCTATTCTACTCCTTTCCACTCCAGTCTGTGCCACTCTATACCACTACACTCAATGACACTCCACCCCACCTTATGCCACTCCACACAATGCCACTCTACTCTGTGCCACTCCACTCTACTCTATGGTGCCACTCTACATCACTGTACACACTCTACTCTTTGCCACTCTATTCTACGCCACACAACTTAACTCTATGCCACTCTAGTCTACTCTACGCCACTCTACTCTATGCCATTCTACCCTATTCCATGTCACTCTGCACTACTCTACTCCATTCTATGCCAATCTTCTCTCTGCCATTCTACTGTATGCCACCCCATTCACACCATTCCACTCTATGGTACATCACTTCACGCCACTCCACTCTAATTTACACCATTCTTCTCTAAACCACTCTGCTTTGTGCCACTGTACTCTATGCCACTCAACTGTACATCGCGCCACTCTCCTTCAATCCACACCACTTTATGCTTCTGTACTCTACGCCACTACACGGCATTCCACTCTATACCAATCCACTCTATGCCATTCTATTCTATGCTGCTCTCCTATAAGCCACTTCATTCCACTCCATTCTATGCCACTCTATGAAACTCCACTCAATGACACTGCACTCCACTCTATGCCACTCCACACAATGCCACTCTACTCTGTGCCACTCCACTCTATGCCACTCCACACAATGCAACTCTACTCTGTGCCATGTCACTACACTCCTCTCCATGCTACACTATCCCACGCCATGCCACCGTATACCACTCTACTTTATGCCGCACTCATCTATACCAATCTACTCTATGTGACTTTACTCTACACCACTCTTTGCCACTCCCGTCCACCTGACTCGGTACCACTCTATGACACTCTGCTGCACTCTATTCTACTCTACTCCATGTCACTCCTCACAATGCCAATCTATGGTACTCTGCTCCACCCCACTTTATGCCACTCTACTCTACAACACTCTAGATCACTCAACTCTACTGTCTGCCACTCTGCCCTACACCACTACATGCTACTCAATTCCATTCTATGTTACTCTATGCCATGCTATGTAACTCGATGCAACCCTGCTCTATGCCACTCTACTCTATTCTGCACCACTTTACTCTACTCTACGCCACACTACTCTATGCCACTTTACCCTGTGCCACTCCACTCTCTGCCACTCCACTCTACACCACTCTACTCTACGTCTTTCTGCACAAATACAGTCTATGCTGCTCAACGCCAGTCCACTCCACACTAATCTATGCCATTCCACTTTATGCCACTCTACTCCACTCTCCTCTATGCCACTCTCCTATGCCGCTCTACTCTAAGTAAGGCCACAAACAATTAGCCATGACAAACAGTAGACACACGGAGGTACAACATTCATCATAGAAGATACCTATTGGCTTTGGCAATGCCAATAGGTATCCAAAGGTAGCCAAACCTTATTTGTTCTTTATGAAAACGGATCGAAAAACATGTTTTGAACTTACAAATACATGGAGTAAAAATCCACCCTTAAAAGACTCTAATAAATGGCGTTAAACTCTTATCTGTTTTGTAACCTTTGCAGTACTTCTCGAGGAGACACGTCAACCCTTCTTTTATGCATTCAGATACCCTGGAGGAGACTGACACCAGAACAACAAACACACAAAACCACCCCGGGTGCAGGCCAAAGAACCCCCGGGATTTATAATATACCTCTGAGTAGGTCCTCATTCTGCAATGACAGTGATGAGGCAGAGTGATGACAGGCTACAGTTAGCTGCCAGTAACCCACATTAGTCTACTTATAGCACGGTGTCCTCTTTTTCTTACTTCCTGCACCGATTGAGTAATAGAAATGCAACTTATGGCAAAAGGGCAGCCAAATGCTACCTCATGAAAGGAAACGGGCAACATTTCCATAAAATTAAAGGCCTTGTGCAGTGCTTGTTTCCTGAACATGACTCGTCCTCAGTCGGTCAGGACTGGGATGACGTCTGCCGCTAAGCAATCAGAGCATTAACAGGTCCAGATAGACAAACGCAGGTTTAAATACACGTGTATGTTTGAATAATGATATGAATTATATAGTTTGCAATCTAGTCATGGTTTTCATAGCCTCCTTATATCAGCATGCAACAAAGAAACCAGTGAATCAAGTTAAAAAACTCCCCCATTTTCTAACTGAATCTTGCAACTGAATTAAAAAGTCCTTACCTCTATCAACATAGAATGCATCGTATTGAGTTATAGGTCTGCTTCTATGGCAGCTTTAGCCCTCTAACAAGACTACTGTTTTCCTAAAAAATCATAAATAGTACACATACATAGAGGTACCTTTGGTCAGCAGACTTCATCAATTGGTCTGTAAATTGTAATTCACATGTTGCTCCCCCTAAGCACAGGATATTGCATGGGGCAGTATGCTAGCCCTCTTTAACCGTCTGCTTCCTTCAGTTTGAGTGACTGGGTAAAGCCTGTGCGCATTGTCCATGTCCATCTGAAAGTAGTTCTATTTTCTTCAGGGACAAACCTAGTTCATAATCTGCTTTATTTTATTTATTCATATTTTGTTTGAATTTATTTCTATTAACTCTAAATATCAGCTACTGATTTTGCCTACACTTTAGGTGTTGAAGTTCGATGGTGATTTACTTTCTATCTTTTTTTAAAGCTACTCTTCTAGTAGTTTAGTGATAATTTAACTTCGTTAGCTTTTCGCAATTTGAATGGTTGGGTATTGATCTATTCTAGTCTATTCACAAATAATAACAATCAATTGCATGACACAACTAACAGACTTGTTACTGAGAAAGCACCAATAGTAACACAGCCATTTCAGTGAATATTTTTACATTTACATTTTTGCATTGGAAACATTTGGCAGTCATCTTTAGCTGGCTGCATATTTTTCCCTATTTATTTAGTTGTGTGTGTTTGCACTTTTTTTTTTCAATTTAACCCTTCACCAAACTGCCAAGGGCAGACTTGCAGGCTTTATCAATACAGTAATTCCTGCGAACCCTAAACCGCTTTATGTGGGCAAAAATGTGTTGATTCCAGGTCACCAGTGATATTTTAAGAAACGATTAATTCCAACATTTGTGCAACTTGATCTTTAATACAAAGCAGACAGTTTGCTTCCAAGAAACAAACAAAAACACATGAGAGCGGTTAAAATACCTAACTTAATTGAGGATAATAAGGGGGGAAACTGCTTTCCCTGGTGCTGCCGAGGACTTGGCGGTAGAGCTCCCAAACACCTCTTTCAACTTTTCCAGTGTGGCCTGCTGGAATCAAAGATACCGCGCTGTTTTGATGCACCGGAAGCTGAACTGCCTCCCACGGGCCCTGCACGCGGTACTTCCGTCAGTAATGATTTGAAGCCTGGATGTCCTGGAGAATTACGGTTGCTTAATTACCCCTGCCCGGCGCCATTTCCTAAACTCAGAAGTACTTAGCGACCCATCTCTTCAAAGACCACATGCGTTATTATTCTTAAACATTTGGGCTGAATGAGGTAGACAATCCATAGATGTTTACAGCCAGAAGCATAAAACATGTATGCGTTTAGAGTTAAACAAAATACAAATTACAAAAAGATTGCGGACCGTTGAGTACTTTGGGACATATTATCAAGAAATGGCGTTAACATTATCACCGCTTTAGCGGCAGAAAATTGCCGCCATAGCGGCGATAATGGGCTTGATAATACGCCCTTGTGAATTCCCATAGAAGCCCATGTTCTGGTGTGAACATGGGCTTCTATGGGAATTCTCTACGGCGTATTATCAAGCCCATTGTCGCCGCTTTAGCAGCAGTTTTCTGCTGCTAAGACAGCGACAATGTTAACGCCCTGTCTGATAATATGGCCCGCTGTTCGTTACATTTCCGACTGCTACATGGTATGTGAGTATGGCACAGAATTGTTGTGTAGACTGACATGACATGACCCCTCGTGAATGTGCAACACTGCAAGCTTTGCTGCTTCCCCTGCTGGGAAGAGCAGAATACTTCCAATCAATAGACGCAGAAGTTAGGAACATGCTGTGGGATGGCAGGCTACCCGTATTGCAACCCAAAAACCTACTAGAGGATGATATGATGGGGGAATCCCTGTACCTAACATCAGAGCATACTATTGGGCAGGCCAGTTAGCAGTCATGTACAAGTGAGAATACGTTCGTAAGTTCCCCTATGCAGAACTCCGCAATGTGACAATCAAACTTCTCCAAGTAACGCAGAGTTTCGCCAGCGGCGGAGTGCATTATCTCACGCCATTTACACTGATTTTTAACCAGGTGTTTGTCTTGCCCGGTAAAATCAGAGCGAACAGCATCATATGCAGCGCGAGAGGAGGCTGCTTCTTTCTGCCGCTAGAGTAGATGTTACACTCGAGCAGCAGCTTCATCAATGTGAACAAAATATTCCTCAACGCAAGCGGAAGCGAACATCCACATTGAGAAATCCCACTGAGAAGCAGTATAGTGTTGCACAGTAAGGGATGGCGCAAACTGGGCAAAGTACTACCCCTTCTTCACTAGACCTTGGGATAGCGTGGGTGTGCAGTCAAAGGGGCCCATTAGGATAGCTGGCGGATTGCCCCCGCCAGGCTAGCGGTAGCCACCGCCTGCCTGGCGGGGGCAATCCGCACCTAAATTCCCCCCGCCATATTAGGATGGCGGGGGGACCCGGTCACCTTGTGGCCGGGGCGGAAAAGGTTTAATATGGTGGCGTGTCTATGAGACACAGCCAGCCATATTAGCATGGGCATGTCCAAATGCCTTTCCGTGGTGGCAAAGCCGCCACGGAAAGGCATGCAAAGACACCCTGCGGGGCACTTTGCGGGCCCCCACGGAGATTCTGGGGGGTGAGGGGGTGCACATGGGGGGTACCTATGGTACCCTCTAGCATTACAAAGTACAACGTGGCAGTCACTGCGCAGTTTCTGTCACGTTGTGCTTTGTAATGCATTGCATGTATCTTTAGCGTTGCGGCGGGCGGTGCACCGCCCGCCGCAATGCTGAAGATAGAGGATTCGCCCACCACTATGGGGGGCGCATACTAATGCCCCCAATGGGACCCCCGCCCTTATGGCGGGCGGTCGCTAGACACGACATAGGACTTTGTCCGCCCGTCATTCTAATAGACCCCAAAGGCTTATCAGTGAGGTAGTGTGGTGTGCAATCAATCAACAAATGCTGTATATTCAATGTACAGCCCTGTACTTATCGTTTGAGAAAATATGTATTTTTAATGACACAGTTATAATACTACACAATACAATTTGATATACTAGTTAGTGTCCCTAAGAGTAATTCTTCCTCGAGGGTTTACTCTCCTCTGGTTATTTCTGAGTGGCCCTCTAGCTGCTGGTTCCCCACCTCTACTAAGAAATCAGGTGACAGTGTGAATCAATCACAGGTACAGACTTTTCTCACTCACTGTCAAATGTTCACTTAGTTTTTTGTCTTACCTCCTCAGTGTACTGGTGAGTATAAAGGGCTGCGTTAGAAGCCCGGTATGGGTCACATACGTCTGCGTACCGCCCATGCTACATGTCTCAAGTCCACAGCGCCAGCTGAGGTGCAGACAGACAGTGTCAGTCTCAAATGTTTCCAGTGATTCGGCCATGCACAGGCCAAAGACAGTCCCAGCCTTACCTAGACCAATGTCAATTGACTCTGAGTTGTCCATGTCCAGCCAGGTCACCACGGTGGTTGGAACCTGTATAGGGTTGATGAGGCAGTTACGGAAACTTGACCCTCTTCTGTCAACGGCTTCACTACAGGCAATTGTATCCGCCACTGTTATCAGTAGGATAGATTATGGAAATGCCCTTTATATTAGCATTCCCTAGAAACTTATTAAGACACTGCAGGTAGTGCAGAATGATGCAGCCAGGTCATTTTTAGACCTCCTAGAAGGACCCGTGCTACCCCTCTTCTAAATACATTGCATTGGCTTCCCATCAAACAGAGAGCTCAATTTAAAGGCCTCTGTATTGCCCACAAAGCAATCTATGGCCAAGCACCAGTGGATATAAAAGAACGCCTGGTGAAATATGGTCCTGTCCAGACACTGCGATCATCTGAGGCTTGCCGTCCAGTTCTTACCCGATATATCACCAAATCCAAATTCGTAGGGAACCTGTCCTCCTCCTCACATTTAGGAAACAACTTAAAAAGCTCCTATTTAGGGAGACGTTAGTCACGGTGTAATTTGTGTTGCCCTGTGCTACCAGTTGCTGACAGTGATTCAGGTCAGTCTCTCTAAAAGCACTTAGAGGCCTGCAGGTGATTTTGCGCTGTATAAAACACATTTAACATAACATTACCTAATGTTGGTTACAGCGACAGTGGGCCTAATTGGATTGGTGGTAGTTGCAGCCTCCTCCTGGCCAGTGAAGACCATAGCAGCTGCAGGCCTCACCCAAGCCTTAAATGATCACAGTAGTTGCCGCTTTCATCCTGGTCTACGTAGATCACTGTAATAGCAACCCTCAGCTAGACCTATGACAATCATCGTAGTTACGGTTTCCAACAGGAATTGGATGGAGAGAACAGGTGTTCCCTTAACAAAGGTCACTCAGCCACCGAGGACACTGATCCTCATTCTTCCTAGACAGTCGACCCTCCTGCAAGACCAGGCAGACTACTAGGTGCTATTGGCAGAAGCGTTCTCCATCAAATAGTGCAGACTTCACTTGATGTCCCCATACCTCTGTGAGAATGGCTATCAGGCAAACACATGCTTTGGTTGCATAGCAGTCATTTGAGTACTCTGTAAAACACTCATTTTCCCTGGTTATAAAGGAGGTATAGCTGGGACAAAATGTGGTGGATTGGATCCCACTTTCCTATGCAACATCTAGACCGGGTATACGGATTCAATATCTCAAACTGCTGAACCAGTTTGGGGTGGTCCTTCTTTCAATTATCCTTCTCAGGCTACTTTCCAGACACAGCTCTGTGTAGATAGATGCTTATTACAGCAGGTACTACTGGGATTGTCTCCAACTAGAAGAACGCACAGCATAGGCACAATGAGGTGTGAGGTTTCTGCACCTGGCCACCAACAGCCCGCCTGAAAGAGTAACCATGGAGATGCAAATGAGCATGCCTCACGTATAAACAGACTCACCTTGCACAAGAGAGACTGCATTCTAACCCCTACATCCACTATATAGCAGAGCTTAAGAAGACTAATCAGCAACTCCGTGCTAACAATAGGCCTCATGAAATGTCTGGTTTTACTCTATAGCTGCAGAAATGCTGGCATTACACGTCCACTGTCTTGGAGAATAGTCCTCACTCTCCCTTTTGTGCAATGCTAACTCAGAGGCATCCAAAATGGATCCCACTGGCCTTCATTACTCAGGCTCCCTCACACACTCAGGGAAAGAGGTCATGCTTATATACGGTTCACTGATAGAATATCGATGGTAAAAATATCGAAAAAAATATATACATATTAAAAATACCAACTCCCTATACTTAAATAAGTAAGAACAAAAATATTGATCAAAAATATTAAAGTTAAAAATATAGATGTAAAAATATTGATTAAAAGGTATAACGAAAATCATATATATTAATTATAAAACATCATATTTTCTTTAACACAATTAATTACATTTAATATACATTTTAACTAAATATAAAAATTAAACTTAATTAAAAAATATAAACACGCAAACATGATAATTTATACGTATATTTACTTTAAAATAATGTATTAACTATTATCTTTATTTAATTTTTAAATGTTTCAATTATATACTAATAAAATATATATATATATGTCAATAATTTAAATTAAACAATATATATATAATTAATTAAAACAAGCTGTTAAAATATACATTTTGCATTACAATAAATCCAACAGTAGGGAAAATGTTAGACAGCAAAACAATTAATTGTACTATTCCAACTGCGATGAGTGCAACAGTAGCGAAAATTTTGGATAGCGGAGTGTAAAAATTACTATTACCATTCCAGTGAGAACCACAATAGGGAGAGTATTGGATAGCAGAGGGGTAAAAATTGCTATTCCCACTCCAATGAGTGCACCAGTAGGGAACATTTTGGATAGCTAAGGGGTAAAAATTACTATTCCCACTCCAGTGATTACAACTGTAGGGAATGTGCTGCATAGCGGAGGGGTAAAATTATTATTCCCACTCCAGTGAGTGCAACAGTAGGGAAAGTATTAGAAAGTGGAGGGGTCAAAATTACTATTCCCACTCAAATGAGTGCAACAGTAGGGAAACTACTGAATAGCAGAGAAACAAAAATTACTAATAACATTTCAACAATTAATTTTTTTAAATAATCTTGAAAATAAATAAACAATATTTTAAAAATATGCAATAAAATATATAATAAACATAAAAATAACACATTATAATATTAATGACATATAACAAAAAGCTACAAATAATATTTAAACAAAAATTATAAATACTTTTAAAAACAACATTTATTTAAAAGGAGAAACTATTCCCAAACAAACAAATTATTTAAAACATAAATGTATTTATTATATTTCCAACCCTATAACACCACACCAATAAAAAACAGACATCAACTTTTTTTATTTAACATAATTTCCATTTCCATACTTAATTATGAATTAAAAATAAATTATTAATTCAAAGATAACATTCACTGAGTACACATTCTTTAACACTATAATATCCACAACACATGCCTAAAATAAATTATAAAATTACCATAATATATTACTAATAATTAATTTAAATTAATTAACAAATAATTAATAATTCATCAATTAAAAAATTAATTACTTTCCATCCTTTAATCAATCAATCAATCAAAGCATTTATATAGCGCACTACTCACCCGGAGGGTCTCAAGGCGCTAGGGAAGGGGGGGGGGGGGGTCCGCTACTGCTCGAACAGCCAGGTCTTGAGCTGCTTCCTGAAGGCGAGGTGGTCCTGGGTCAGGCGGAGGTGGGTCGGGAGGGAGTTCCAAGTCTTGGCACCATTTACATCTATAAACACCACAAACCCCATCTAAAAATAATTACGCAATTACCACAATTAATTACTAATTAATTAATTTAAATTAATCAACAAATAATTAATATTTCATCAATAAAAAATAAATTACTTCCCATCCATCACACTATTTACACCTATAAACACCACAACACACACCTAAAATAAATTACACAATTACCAGAATGTATTGCTAATGAATTAATTTAAAATAATCAAGAAATTAGGAATCTCATCAATAAAAAAAAGTTACTTCCCACCCTTCACACTATTTACACCTATAAATACCACAACACACAACTAAAATTAAAAACACAATTACAAGAATGTATTGCTAATTAATTAATATAAAATAATCAAGAAATAATTAATATCTTATCAATAAAAAATAAATGACTTCCCACCCTTCACACCATTTACACCTATAAATACCACAACACACACCTAAACTGAATTACACAATCACCGTAATTAATTAATTTAAATTAATTAAAAAATAATTAATAATTCATCAATTAAAAAATTAATTACTTTCCACCCTTAACACCATTTACACCTGTAAACACTAGAACACTAACCTAAAATTAATTAAATAACTACCATAATTAATTACTAATGAATTAGTTTCAAATAATTAACAACTAATTATTAAACAATTTTTAATAAGTTAATTTACACATTTAACACTATACCATTAAAATTAAACAAATATTCATAGATAAAATTATTCAATACATGTTATATAATTAAATTACTTCCCACCCTATTCCCCTATAAACCCACTATGGAACTTAAACCGCAAATTTCAATTTTTTTTTTTTAATAACTGCTATAAATAATCAATACATTTTATATAATTAAATCACCTCACACCCTATTCCCCTATAAACCCACAACCCACTATGGAAATAAAAACGCAAAATTCAATAAAAAAATGTAATACCTATTTATTTATTTATTTATTTTTGGAATTTTTATTGCGCAAACAAATACCCAAAGGTGTCTCGGCGCATGTGAGGGCTAGCGGGACCAAAACAACAGAATTCACTGATTAAACAGCCATGTCTTTAAAAGCCTGCGGAAACTCATCAAGTTAGGGGCGTTTTTGATAGTAGGTGGCAAAAGATTCCAGAGTTTTGGCGCAGCAACTAGAAAGCGTCTGTCTCCCCAAGTTGCCGTTCTTGTACGGGGTACCGGTAGGAGGCAAGTGTTAGCGGATCTCAGCGACCTTTTAGGGGTGTACAGCTGAAAAGCCTCAGTCAGAAACTTGGGTCCGGCGCCATGCACTGCCTTATAGGCAATGCAGAGGGTCTTGAATTTAATTCGGCTCTCTACTCTAAGCCAATGAAGCTGGCGAATGGCGAGAGTAGTAGGCTGGCGGCGAGGAATGTCTAAGAGAATTCTAGCAGCCGCGTTCTGTATAGACTGTAGTTTAGATAGCACACGTTTCTGGGAATTGAGAAATAGGGCATTTCCATAATCTATTTTGGAAAACACCAAGGTGGTTACTAGGGTCTTCCCAGCTGAAATAGGGAGGTAAGGCAGCAATTTCTTGATTTTTTTTAGAATAAAAAAGGCGGATGACACAACCTTGTTGACATGAAGGTTGAATGTTAACTTGCTGTCAAAAATAACTCCCAGGTTCCTTGCCTTTTCCACTGGGACCGGTGGAAGGCCCAACTGGTTAGGCCACCAAGTGGAGGACCATTCTGGGGAGAGATTTTCAAAGGTCATAACCTCGGTTTTGTCCGAGTTGAGCCTCAGGCAATTGGAGGACATCCATGTACTAACAGCAAGCATAGCCTCCTGGAAATTGGCTGCCACCGCTGTGCCATCCTTATGGATTGCCAGCACCAGTTGGGTGTCGTCTGCATAAGATGTTAGTCGCACCCCGTGGGCCTTTATTACCCTCGCTAAGTCCGCTACGTAGATGTTAAATAGCGTGGGACTTAGCGAGGAGCCCTGTGGAACTCCACAAGGTAGTGCAGAGACGGGGGAATAGAAATTACCCAACTTAACTGTCTGGGTGCGGTCGGCCAGAAAAGATTAAATGAGGTCTCTGGCCGTGCCGTTTATCCCCAGAGCTGTGACACGGTCGACCAAAATGGCATGGTCGACCGTGTCAAATGCTGCGGACAGGTCCAAAAGAATCAGAATGGCTGCACCTCCCTGGTCCATAATGGCTCTAATCTCATCTGAATCTTTTATTAGAGCAGTCTCGGTTCCATGTCCTTTCCTAAAGCCAAACTGCGATTCGTCTAGAAGTTGGTGAGTATCGACGAACTCTGAGAGTTGTTTATTCATCAGTGCTTCGCATATTTTGGCAGGAAAGGGGAAACAAGTAATGGGTCTGTAACTGGCCACAGCGGTGGGATCCAAGGAGGGTTTTTTTAAAAGAGGCTTAATTACTGCCTTCTTCCACGGGGCAGGATAGTAGCCAGTTTGAAAGGCGATGTTACAGATTTCCATAAGTGGGCGAGAAATCACCTCACTTAGATTAGCCATCACTGAAGGAGGACAGGGATCCAAGGGGGAGCCAGACTTGGTAGTGGAGATAAGTCTGCTAATTTGATCTTGTGTGGTGGGAGCAAATGAAGAAAAGGGGGTCATGGTCTGTCGCAGGTATTTCCTTGCTGCTGACAGTGGATCTTGTCCCTACATCCCCGGCAAAGGATGAGTAAATATCTGCCACTTTGGTGATAAAAAAGGTGGATAGCGTATTACAGAAAGGCTGGGAAGGTTCAACTCCAGGACCCGAGGGAGGAGTAGATAGGGAGGTGATCACCGAAAACAATTCTCTAGCAAAGTTCCTGGCGTTATCTATCTGGGTCGAGAAAAAGGTCGGTTTTTTGAGCAGTGATAGCCTTTTTATATATTGTCAAGGCATCTTTGTAGGATTGCTTAGCTATGGGGCAATAGGATTTCCTCCAACGTCTTTCTAGGTTCCTACAATGTTGTCGGTGGAGTCTAAGCTCTTCTGTATACCATACCGCCGACGGAGATCTTCTGTTAGGTCGAATAGACTTTTCCGGGGCTACCTGATCAGCAGCGTTCCTGATCCAGTCTTGGAAGTCGGAAGCTGAAGGGACAAGGTTGGATCCTCTTGTAGAGGAGGATAGTGTCAAGATATCTAGCATCTGAGGGATATCAGCAGTCTTCCAGGCGCGAGTTCCTACCCTGCTGGGTGGCCTGGAGAGGGGAAGATTAACCGGCCAAATATGAATACCGAAAATAATGGCCTTGTGATCAGTCCACGTAAGGGGCAGAATGTCTTGTACAGAGATGAGAGGGTTATTGGTGAACAAACCATCTAGTGTGTGTCCTGCCTGGTGGGTGGTTCCCTTTACCAATTGCTGAAGTCCTAGGGCTAGGAGATCAGCAGTGAGTTGAATGGTGTCGTGATTTCCCTGTTCCTCCAAAGGGAAGTTAAAATCTCCCATTATCGTGTAATCAGTCGAGCCTATAATGTAATCATTTATCTCTGGGAGGGAGCCAAGAAAAGAGTTTCGAGGTCCAGGAGGTCGGTATAGCAGAATACCTTTGAAAGTTTGTTTACAATTGATGTTAATAACAAAGGATGCCGCTTCACACTTAATGGATTGAATGGAGTCAAGCGTAGTGCGGTACTGATTTTTATAAATGATAGCGAGTCCTCCCCCTCTTCCTATTTGTCTATCATGTCTCACAACACTGTATCCATCAGGAGTAGCCTGGCAAAAGTCTGGTCCTAAGCCCGCGTCTCCCCAGGTTTCGGTGGCAAAGAGAAAATCAAGATCGTGAGCAATGATGAACTCACTGATATCCAGACTGTGGCATGGGAGGGAGCGCGTGTTGATAAGCGCTGCTCGGCAGCCATGGAAAGAGGTGATGTTCACGTCCTGAGCGCATGTGTTAGAAAGGGGATCAAAAACTAACGAATCTGACAAACAAGAGGGCGGCAGTCGATAATGGCATTCAGAACATGGGGCGGGGGTAATACCCACAGCGGTAGAAAGAGGCAAGGGGGTACAAAGTTGAGAACCATATCCAGGGTTAAGCAGTCTAAGTTGTTTCGAGGAATAACGTACTGAGGGGCCAGGGGTCATGGCCCTGGGCCGTGTCCGGTCGCGGACGGGCGCAGACGGGCTTGGCTTAGGCGCGGCTTCGGCGCGCGTCCGGCGCGCCCGCTGCGCCTGCCCGCTGCGCCGTCTGGTCATGATACTAGTTATGTGGAGTGTGAGGAGGGTGGGAGGCCGGCGTGACTAGAGCGCAGCCCCAGCCACACCAAAGATGGCGCCCACCGTCGCTTGCAGCCGGCTGAATAAACGGCTGGGCGAGGCAGGGAGTAGGAAACAGTGGCGTGTGAAGGGGTGTCAGTGTGCCTCACAAAATTCCCCTTTTAACTGAATGATTTAAAGCCCCCCAGCAGCAAAATAGTTACACGATTTAAAAGAGTATAAAAACGATTTCAGACAACGTGGTAAAAACAGCAGACAAGATGCTTGGTCCAAACTAGCTCGCAGCCCCAGTGTTCTCGCCAGGGAGAGCTCTAAAAGGGAACCTACTGAAAGTTTAACACATACAATAAAAATACAAACAATTCTTATACAAAAAAACAAACATCACACATATAAAATATATACTAAATGACATAACATTAATAAAATATCTATATTTTTAACAACTATCTTTTTACAAACTATATTAAACACCGCAATAATTTTTACATCGATATTACTTACCGAAAATCAATATTCTTTACCACAATAGCTTGCCCGACGATATTTCTGACCCAAAATATTTTGCCCTTGATATTTGTGTAAATCGATATTTTTGCGTCAATATTCTTACTCTGCACCGTTATATACCATGTAGGGGAATTTCCCGCCCCAACTATTGTATACCTGTCAGTTAGGTGTAGTAAGGGATTTTGTCTAATGTTTTTAGTTAGAATTTTTTGTGAGTCCTTTAAGATTAGTACTGTTCTGAGCCAAGCTACTGAGATGGACATTTCCTTTGTATAGTTTGGTACAGGGTGCACCTTTCCCTGAGTTTACCTGCATGTCTCCATGAGTTTTGTTTTGGTTTTGCCCAGGCAGAGGTTCTCGTTTCAGTGTAATTAGCATAGTTTTGGAAATTTCATATTACTCTTATGCAAAATTTCTGAAATGACACGGTTACGAGACATCATGTACACACCATTCACAGTAAGCACTTAATGATGATGCGACGTTCTTGTTAAAAATTTACAGAGAACACACAGAAACAACGCAAACGAGAGAGTGTACATCTGTTGTTCAAAGTGCTTTTGTTTTTTAGGCTATTTTTTTGCACAAACTGCATCCTCACATCCAAAATGTAGAGAGAAAGTCGAAACGCTTTATGCTGCAATACTTGTTGGAAGTAAAGAACTATTCAAAGAAGCACGTCTGGTGGATCTGTGTGCATGTGACTGGTAAAGTACACGTTTTCATATGGAATGTATATGGGGTAGATGCACCCACTCACAGAGCCAATCAGACACTCACGCACCCACTCCCACTCTCACTCCCAGTGAGACATTTATGCAGCCACTCCCAAACCCTCTCAGACACTCACACAATTACTCACAAACCCAGTGAGTCTTGTTAGGCCCTGCATCACTGCGGGCAGGAAAACAGATCAGAAGTATGCTCCCAGCGCACTGGAGCTTTTTTTAATCTTCTGTCTGCGGGGAGCGGACTTAGGGCCCCATTAGGATGTCGGGCGGATCGCCACCGCCATGGTGGTGGTGGCGATCCGCCCGACAGAAATGCCCGCCCGCCACCCTTTCCCCCCCGCCACATTACAATGGCGGGGGGAACCGCTGCGGAGGGAAGCACCGCCCGCCACTTTTCCGCCCCGGTCGCCTTGCGGCCGGGGCGGAAAAGGAATAATATGCTGGCGGTGTCTAATAGACACCGCCAGACATATTATGATGCATGGTGTTCAGTGCCTTTCCGCGGCGGCGATGCCGCCACGGAAAGGCATGCGGTCTTCCCTCTGGGGGCCCCCTGTGGGCCCCCAGAATGAAGTACAGGTGGGGGTGCACGTGGGGGGTACCTGGGGTACCCCCTTTCATTGTCATTTGCAAAGCGGCAGGCACCGCGCGGTGCCTGCCGCTTTGCAAATGACAATGTGCAATTCAATTTTCAGCATTGTGGCGGGCGGTGCTGAGAGCATTAGTTGCCATTCCGCCCGCTTTTGCTACACTGTGCCTCTTCCGCCATTCAGCTGTTTACCACCCGCTCTTGCGACTACAGCGTCTCGCTCACCATGTAGTTGAGTTGCTCCCGCTCTTGCGATGCAACGATAGGCGACTGCCACAGGACTCTCAAAATGGCGGCCGGCTCTTCAGATTTGGGCGTGGTCCACTAAAATGGCCCTGGGACACCTTGGAACTCGGACGCTTCCCTGATAGGGCTTGGGTCCCATTCTCGAAAGCGTCCCCTCAGCCGTGAAGATTCTACAAAAGTCTTGGGGGCCCCCGACTCCCGCAGGCTTCTGGTGGGGAGCGGCTGCCATGTCTGCTCGTGGAATGGCCACGACGGAGCTACGAGATGGTAGTGCTCTCATGCTGGCGCCAGCTTTAGTCTGAAACATCCAGAAACACTGTAGACTACCAATTCGATCAGTTCCGGTAGCGCCCCAACATGACCCGGTAGAGAAGAACTTGCCCTCCCCTCTTTGACTGATGGTTCTTGTTGCCTGTCCCCTCTGTTGTCATTTTACAGAACTTTTTGGACTGCTGAAAGGGGTTGTGTTCCGAACGCTGGTTGGTGGAGACATTTTGACTATATTCTTGACCTACGTTGTCGCGTAATGCGTTATATGACACGCCGCGTTAGCGCACCCGGAAGTGATCCGGGGCGCGGCGCTCAGCACGTAACGTAAGCATAACAGGTCATGTGACTTGTTAATAAAACTTTTTATTGGTTCATTTTACTTTTGTTATTTTAATAATGAAAAGCTTGGTCATATGACCTAAAAAATACGCTTTTTATTGATTTCGAACTTTTTTTTAAATAAAATATATGTTATAATATTCCAGGCTAATGTACTTTCCCGGAAAATTTTCAACTGTCCTGCAAGGAAAATATATTCCTTTTTCGAGAAAAAGGGCGTTTCTTCGTTCCATGACGGAGCCGTTGAGTAAAAGAGACTCGGCCTGCTGTCTTAGTCGCCGATACGCCTGATTATCAGATTCTTATCGATCACTTTATGTTGCAGGAGTGGAAAACACAACTGCCCTTGACCATTTATCTTTACTGCGTTCCTACATATTATACCTTTTATCCGTCATGTAATTGGACTGCTTTATTTCACTTGCCTTTTACTGATTCGAAAACAGTGACTAAAAGTAAAAACTTTACCAATGTAAATACTACTACCATGTTTTGTTTTAAAAACCTTTATTGTGAAAATGTCAGTATACAAATACGGGCCTATAACCACGTGGGCCGGCCACGGAGCAAACTGAAATCGTATATGATGAGGAGACATTTACATTATAGAGGAACGTAACGAATTAGGTTGCAAGAACTAAGGTGTCTAACAGTTGCGGAATCGGTGGACGTACATTTTGTAATTAAAATACGACAGGGCCACTTATAAAAAAGTTATCTAGATATACATTTGCGTGCAAGTACCATGGGTGACGTTAATTCGAACTTTCAATAGTACAGTAATCAATAACACATCAGAACTTAATATCAATAGGGATGTCGAAATATTCAATCAATTCTCGTCCCCGCCCGCCATGAGCATCAAAACTGCATTCATATCTCGTGATATCAAGGTTGTTCAACCAGTACACAACAAGGAGTTACGAGTCCCATTTATACCGGCGCCATTTTAGGCGAGGCCGGGCAGGTCCAAGATATAGTCAAAATGTCTCCACCAACCATCGGCCAGACCAGAACCCCTTTCGGCCCTTTATGCTACAAGATGGTGTCTTCCATTCAGAAAATATTGTTGGCAGCATTTTGAAAGGAAAGATAAACAGCCGTTCTCCTAGTGAGTCTCACATTGTTACATTTAGGAAGAATGTTGAAGAGTAGTATGTTGAAAATCTGAAGCCATTTTTCTACAAACTCTCAATCAGCCTTGGAGGAAAAAAAAATCCTGAAGAATGTACAAACTGAAAACCAATTTTTGTCTGTATAGCATCAACAGCAACGCTTGAGTCAGCTTTGTGTGAAGCCGCCATTTTGATTCAATCAATAACGTCCCCCTGCACACATTCAGGGACCTGGTCGTGTCTTCAGGTCAAACGGATTGTGGGACAAGATGCAGAAAGGAAAAGGAAAAAAGTTCCGCCGGACCTCGGGAGCCGGCCGCCTATGTCATGGGCGATCTTTGGCCACACCAGGGCTACTATCAGTGATGTCATTTGCGCAGACACCAATGCTATTAAGAAACACAAGGAAATCCCTAACGCATCAGCATTCTCGGAAGAGATTGACACAGATAACATCTTAAGGAACAAAGAAAGACAAAATAAGGATGAGGAAATTATCACTTTAGTTTTTTCATCAGCTAGCGACAGCAAGAAACATATTGTAATGGAGATTAGAGAGGCTACGGATGGATAAATAAATTATCAAAAGAAATAGCGACTCCCCCCTTTAGCAAATTAGCTAAATCTTTGCGTGCCATCCGGATCTCGGCGCGTTCGAGTCACTGTACCGCAAGAGTGACCGGAACTCAGCTGAACACGCCGTCTTTCGGCGCAGCATTGTAGGATGGCCACACCAGTGCGGCAATTTGCTGGACACCACCTCGGGCAATAGTGAAGCTGCAGCAGGTGCAAATAAGCTTCAGATAGTCTTACAAGCACTGCTCAGAACTCTCAACTATGGCACTCAACATCCAGGACTTGCCATTCGGATCTTGGCGCCTTGTGCTGGTTCCGACCTATTCACACATCGGTCCACTACTGACATCACCTCATAAGCCAACGGGGCACCCCACGCCGACTTTCGGCGCAGCATTGTAGGATGGCCACACCAGTGCGGCAACTTGCTGGACACAACCTCGGTGCCATCCGGATCTCGGCGCGTTCGAGTCACTGTACCGCAAGAGTGACCGAAACTCAGCTGGACACGCCGTCTTTCGCCGCAGCATTGTAGGATGGCCACACCAGTACGGCAATTTGCTGGACACCACCTCGGTGCCATCCGGATCTCGGCGCGTTGTGCTGCCTTCGGCCTATTCGCACATCGGACCGCTACTGACGCCGCCTCACGTGCCAACGGATTTTCTACGCTTTTTGTAGCCCTATGCCGCATAACAGGTCATGTGACTTGTTTATAAAACTTTTCATTGGTTCATTTTACTTTTGGTTTCCTAAAGATGGAAGGCTTGGTCATATGACCTAAAAATAACACTTTTCATTGGTTTAGAAAAAATTTTTTTCCCAAACGATGAAAGCCCCACCTTGTTTCTGGATGATTCAGACTGAAGCTGGCGTCAGCATGAGAGCACCACCATCTCGTGGCTCCGTCGTGGTCATTCCGCGAGCAATCATGGCAGCCGCTCCCCACCGGAAGCCTGCAGGAGTCAAGGGCCCCCAAGACTTTTGTAGAATCTTCACGGCTGAGGGGACGCTTTCGAGAATGGAGCCCAAGCCCTAGCAGGCAAGTGTCCGAGTTCCAAGGTGTCCCAGGGCCATTTTAGTGGACCAGGCCCAAAACCGAAGAGCCGGCCGCCATTTTAAGAGTCCTGTGGCAGCCGCCTATCGCTGCACTGCAAGAGTGGGAGCAACTCAACTACATGGTGAGCGAGACGCTGTAGCCGCAAGAGCGGGCGCAACTCAGCTGGATGGCCGCCACCTGGGGAGGCCCGTTCACGCCGCCTCCCCCACGCCCCCCCCCCCGGGCCGCCCCACGCCAATTTTCGGAGCAGCATTGTAGGATACCAAAACCAGTGCGGCAGTTTACTGGACATCACCTGGGTGCCATCCACATCTCAGCGCGTTCTGCTGCCTTGGGACTATTCGCACAACAGACCGCTACTGACGAGGCCTCCCCCCGCACCACCCGGGACGCCCCACGCTGTTTTTCTGAGCTGCATTGTAGGATCCCAAAAACCAGTGCGGCACCCAGGTGACATCACCTGGGTGCCGTCCAGAACTCAGCACGTTGTGCTGCCTTGGGACTATTCGCACAAAAGACAGCTTCTGACCATTGTTGCTTTTTTTTGTCAGAAATGTTTAAATGTTTGTTACAGTTTTTGTTCCGTTCGTTATATTTAAAAGTTAATAAAGTTTTATAATCCTACTTTGTTGGAGTGCTATATATTTTTAAAAAATCGGGTGAATGGGGCCTTGAATCGGGTTATTGTCATGTGTGGGCTTTGCAAGTGTACTGCTACAGGATCGGACATTTCAAACTCAAATGCACGTTCTTTTTCTTACCTTTCTGAAGCATGGAGCGCAATAGCAGGCAGAGAAAGGGTGATGCAAGTGTTGAACACTGCCTGGCCTGGCAAGTTGCTGGCAGTGCCCCCCCCCCCCCGCCCGCTCCTGAAAGAGGACACACACACACCGCCGCCCCGAGTACTTCACAGATCTTTAAAAGACCATGCGCTTGTTCATGAGGCTTAAATGGTTTATCACCCCTTCTAGAACCCCTGCATCGACCCTCTGACGTTTCCTGAAAGAATTACCACGTAACACAATACCAAGCCTTGTCAGCTGAAACCCCCGAGAAATCGTGGGGCATATTATCAAGGGGGTTTAAAAGCCAAGAAAGCGGAGATAAAATTATCTCCCTATTACCAAGCTGTCGCTAACACCAGTTAGTGACAGCTAAAAGGAGATAGCGACCATCTTGGGCCCCGCTTTGCATGTCAGTGATATTTATCACTAATGACACGCAAAGTGGGCGTGCCAAGATGTTAGCGACTGGAAACAGTCCCTAACATCGCTATCTCCTATTACCAACTTTTGGAGATATTCGCGCTAAGCGCGAATATCTCAAAAAGCTAACACCTGCCCTGAGCAGTTCTTAGCCATGTTATCCAATGGGAGGTGGATAACATGGCTAAGAGCATTTGCTCGATAATGCATGAATATCGCTGACTTTTCAGCGATATTCATGCATTGCGGCCGTTTTTTTATCGCATTTGCGATAAACCTTGCTAATAGCAAGGTTTATCTGCGATAAAAATCGCCGATGTGCGGCGATAATTTTTGTCTCTAAACAAGTTAGAGACAAAAATTATCGCTAGTTGTTGGTAATATGCCCCCGGGTTTTTGCTTGCAGGAATCGGGAGGCGGGAGACTAGCACTGAAATCAGTAGTCTCACGCCTGAATCGGGAGGGTTGGCATGTCTGGATTCTCTACAGCTGGGGCCATAAACTACATCCGCAGGGCTAGGTGATAGCCTGGGTCCGGCCTGGACAATCGGACACAGAGGAAGAGGAGTGTCAGAGGGTGCGGTAGTGAATAGGGTGAAAGGGAGGTGTCGGGCGGGCACAGGGTGTGATTCTCAGGGAAGAGCAGCGCAGATGGGGGGAAGTATATGGCCCATGCATGAGAGAGAGAGCGGGGGTGACCAGTGCGTGGGGGAGATGCTTGCGAGGGTGGGGAGCCGTGCTGAGAATCGACGGCGTGCAGAGAGTGGGTCTGGTCAAGGCATCTAAAATGGCTGCCGTGCACGACAAAATTGTGGCATTGGACAAAAAGGCAAGATGGCGCAGACAATGTTTATCAATAAGGATTCATTTATAACAAAATATTTACTCGCAGTGACAAAATGGTGGTCAACACTTCCTGATTTCCATCGAATCGAACGTTAACAGACGTCACGCAGCAAAAAAAAAAAAAAAAAGCTCACGCACAGCCGCTGGAAGACATGTATCAACACTTCAGAAAACATAAGGGGTCAGGATACGTCTCCCGCACCCCCTTATACCTAGTAATTTAATTAAAACGAAACACAAAATGGCGAATTCCCGTTTCGCTACCAGTTTGCGGCCCAGTTCGCGGCTCGGGAAGCGCTTCTACCGTGAAAAATATATTTTTTTTTATTTTCCCCACGAGACCCTTTAATAACCCCAACATCATTCCTAGGGGGTCAAGAGAGGTATACCTTGCCCCCTTTCATTAAATTCCCCCTTCGTTTTTCACCTCTTCTTCTCTCTCGATCCTACCGAGAGATAAGATGGCGGCCGCTCCGGACTGTTTAGAATGTTGACAGACACCGGAGGGCCAATCAGCTTCGCATCGCAAAGTTCCGATACGCGAAAAGTTCGCTAACCGGATCGCTGCCCGGAGCGCTGTTACAGATATATATCTTGATTTAAACGTTAATTTCTCAAAATCCACTGAAGCACATATATTGAGACCTAGCAAAGGCACATCGGGCTAACAGTCCCTACAATTTTGCCAAGTTTCGTGGAAATCCATTCAGCCGTTCGAGCTAAAAGTGAGGCCAACCGCCCTATGGAAATTAACATGGGAAAAACGTGTTTTGGGACCCCCCTTTTTTCTCGGCCCCCCCTTGCCGAACCCCCCCCCAAATTTTCAAGGGCTGCTCAGAAACAAAATGTGCCATTTTCCTGAAAATTTCAGCCGATTCCGTCCACAAACGCCAAAGTTATTAGACATAGAATTTTCAAAAGTTCCATAGAGAAAAAATCCTAACTATATATACCTACTGGCGACCGCCAGTAGGTAATATGTATGTATGTATGTATGTATGTATGTATATATATATATATATATGTATGTATATATATATATATATATATATATATATATATATACATATATATATATATATATATATATATATATATATATATTGAACGATGTAGGTTTACCTTGGGAATGCCAGTTGTTGTTTCTGTCCCAGGAAGAAGAACCAACGAATCCCATATTGCTGGCAAGAGGTACTTTATTCAAGTGAAGGTCACAGCAGCGCTGACAGATGACGCGTTTCGGGCGGGTGCCCTTGCTCACATAAAAAATATTTCCCACAATGCCTCTTTTTAAACCCCTTCATATACACCATGTGATGCACAAATAATAAATATAAAGAAAATACTTATAGGATACATGTCGATACAATGTAAAGTGCCTATGATTACGTATGTAAATAGTTGGATAACATTGTCATTATTTTAATCAGTTATTAACTTTTCATTTGATATCAGCATAAGTGCTTGTTTTCATTCAATTTATCAAAACCGCAATAAAGTGCAATGTGCATATATCCTTTTCGTATGTGCAAAGAAATGCCAATAAATATTTTTTGCCATATCCAAAAAACATATGATTCATCCTATTTATAATATGAATAGATATAAAATCAACTTTCTTAAAACATGCAGGAAATCCAATGCCTTTGTCTACCAGAACCAGTTTAAAAACATATTAAAAACTGTTAAGTAGAAAAATATATATGTAATTTCATTTATAATTTACATTTATCAAAGTGCAATGGCCAACTAGTTACACATTCGGGGACATCAAGTGTCCATGGCAACCCCAACTAGTTACACATTTGGGGACATCAAGTGTCGATGGCAACCCCTATGTGACCTATTTTCAAAAAATTTATTTTTCATAAAGTGACTGTAATGTTACAGGGAGAACCCAAATTCTATGGCAGGACCGGAGGCTCGGATTATGCTTTTCTTTCTCCGCCATTTATTAAAATACAAAACGCACAGCAGCCCAAGAAAAGCTCTTATTGGAACATCATCATCGGTTTCAAGAAAACTCGAGAAAAACCATCAAATAATATCAATATAGTGCAAATGTCTCAGACTTTAACTACAAGTCCCAGCACTCCAACTTGTAATGATCCGAGGGTAGTCCTTTCACAGTGTCCATTATCCTTAGATAGGCAGTCCCCTCTCTCTGTCCTTCCTCTTTCTTCGCTGCTCCGCAGCCAGTTAAGTGTTTTTTCTTTGCTCTTGGGTTTATAGTGGTATTTACCTCACATTTGGGGTTTCTTGGTTATTCTTTCGGGGTCTGTGTCAGCGCTGTGGTGGTTTTTCTTCACAGAGCCCCGAGAGCGTCGCGGGAGCGGTTCTCCGCTCCTTTCGCGACCTTTATTCCCGTTGTTGTTATGCGGCATGTATCGGCCGCTAGAGGGCACTGCGGCGTCTCGTTGGTCTTCAGCGCGGTTTTCTCCTCAGAGGAGCCGCGCTGAGGAATCCAACGAACGCGGAGCCTTGCCCTCGTGCCCCCTCAGTGACGCTCGGTTTTACCCGGGTCTGTAACCCTATTTCAGTGATTTCTTCATTCTTACGCCCTGTTGAGGGTCTGTATTGCGGTCTTACCGCGTTTCTGCCGGTGGTGCCGGTTCGGGCACTCCTTAGCCCCTGGTGTGGTAGCGCGCTGTGGGGGGGCAGACCTGGTCCCTTGTGGTGGGTCAGTGCGCTGTGTGGGGTCTGAGTGCGCCCTAATTGTGGTCAGTTCCTGACGCCCAAAAGCTGTGCAGTCCTCTGGGCTGTTCGAATACCTTTGGACCCCCACGTTACTGGGGCAGTGTTGGGGAGGCCATTAGGTGTCTCTAGATCAAGTGGTGGTTGTCTGTCAGAGTAGCTTTCATTATGGAGGATGAATACTATGAGGAATCCCATTCCTACCTGAATGACGATGAGTTCTATCAGGCAGTTGATAGTTCTATTTACGGTTGTGTGACTGAGGTAGTTCGCCCTATGGAAGACCGCCTTTCGGCGCGCATTGTAGAAGAATGCGCCAAGTTGGCGCGCGCTGACCTTCCAGGTCCTTCGGGGGAGGGTCCTCCAGCCCCAAAGAAACCGTGCAGGGAAGGGCCGTCGGAGTGTTGCCAAGGGGTGGACAAGTGCGCCTTTGAGCGTCTTCGGGACGCATTCTTAGCGAAGGCGACCACGCCCCCCGCGGAGCAGCCCGCTGCCCCTGTCCCCGTGGCGCCTTCGGAGGTTGCACCTTCTTCCCCTGACAGGGATTCCCCAGATTCCGATGAGGACGATGAGTCGGAGCATTCCTGGCGTCCTTCGGGCTCGGTTGCGGAGTTGCCTCGGGATAGCTCAGGCATGCTGGACCCGGATGAAATTATTCATACGCGGTCAGCAGCGTGGGCCCCGGGCGACAAGGTGGCCAAGTTCGTGGCGAGCAGGCTTCGCAAACAACTGGAAAAGGAGGCCAGAGGTTGTCTACGGGGGGAATGCCCTAGGCCATCGTTAGAAGGCAAGGTGGCCATGACTCCAGACCTGGATGCCAAGATGGCGACCTTTTTAGCTAAATTCATGAAGGATCCGCGCAAGGGCATAGACCATTCTTGGCGGTCCTGCCAAGATAAATTGTTGGACGCGGTGGGTCCGATCACTAAAATATTAGATATGGCGGAGGAAGCGAAGGTCACGGGTGTGACCATTTCCCCTGAAGTGCTGTCTAATTGGGCACAAAGGGTGATTATTTTCTTGGGTAACGCCAACTGCGCCCTTTCCACAGAGCGCCGACGGTCCTTTTTAATTAAACTGGACCCGAAGCTAGGAGACCTAGCCTCTTCGGAGGCGGGGGCTGTGGCCCAAGGAGGTCTCTTTGGCGAGCCCTTCATTAAAGAATTGGGCAAATTCGTATCTACTTTTACCTCGCTGGACAAAGCTCAATCCAGCATTAAACGTGTTTTCCAACAGCGTTTTTCCTCCGGGGCTGGTCGCAGCAGGGGCCGTACGACCGACCGTACAGGGCAGAATGCCGGCAACAGAGGGCAAGGCTCCGGACGAGGGCAGTATAATACATCTGCCAACTATACGAACTTCTATCCCACCAGAGGACAGCGCTTTGGAGGTCGCGGCTTCAGAAAAGGTGCCGGAAACAACTCCGCTGCCGGTGAGTGTAATTCCTGCAGACCAGGTTCGTGTTGGTGGCCGTTTGGCGGCCTTCTGGGGAGAGTGGGCACTTCTCACAGCGGATGCGTGGGTGTTACAAACCGTCCGCGGTTTCCATATAGAATTCTACGACCAGCCTTTTCAGGTGAGTGCCCCCCCTCCGATGGTGTTCTCAGAGGCCGATGCGTTGTTGATAGTCGAGGAGGTCGCGGACTTGCTTCGCAAAGGGGCCGTTCGTCGTTCAACACGTCATCCCTCAGGGTTCATCAGCAACCTCTTTCTAGTGGACAAGCCCGGCGGCGGACGTCGCCCAGTCATCAATCTCAGAGAGTTCAATGGGTGGCTGGTGTATCGCCACTTCAAGATGGAGGGGATCCATCTTTTGCGCGACATTCTTCTCTCACAGGACTGGTTGGTGCGGTTGGATTTAAAGGACGCCTATCTGGTGGTTCCCATTCATCCCCCGCACCGTTGTTTCCTGCAGTTTGTCTGGAAGGATCAAGTGTTCTAATTCATTGTCCTTCCTTTCGGTCTGTCTTCCGCTCCGTGGTGCTTCACGAAAGTGCTGCACCCGGTGATAGAGTTTTTGCGCGGTCAAGGCATTCGGCTAATCGTCTACTTGCACGACATTTTGCTTTTGGACCAATGTCCCCAGAGACTGCGAATACAACTGCAACTGGCAGTGTCGCTTTTGCAGAAGCTGGGGTTCGTTATCAACGAGACCAAGTCGGTTCTGGTTCCCTCTCAACGGATAGAGTTCCTGGGTTTCATCATAGACTCTGTCGAGTCCAACCTCAGTCTTCCAACCCGCAAATTGTCGAAGATCCGGCATGTGTTGCGGCAGACTGTGGGGAGGTCCACACTTCTTTGAGGCAGATTGCCGGAGTGGTGGGCCTATTGTCCTCTTCCATCCAGGCGATTTTCCCAGGGCCGTTGCATTAGAGGGCCCTCCAACGCCTCAAAGCCTTTCACTTGCGCAGAGGTTTGTCTTACGATCAAATGGTTCCTCTCTCAGAAGAGGTGAAGGAGGAGATGATGTGGTGGCTTTCACACATGGAAGCCTGGAATGGTCGGGCGATTTTTGGGTCAGTCCCGGATTTGGTTATCGAGTCCGATGCCAGCAGGGCCGGTTGAGGTGCATGCTGCCGAGAATTTTCCACAGGCGGCGGCCTGGTCGCCAGAGGAGCAGAAGTTGCACAACAACTGTCTGGAGCTTTTGGCGGGGTCCTTTGCTCTTGATTGCTGGACCAAGGATACGGTTCAGTCGTGCGTACGGTATGTGAACCATTTGGGAGGTTCTCGGTCCCATGCGCTAGCAAACCTAGCGAAGGAGTTTTGGACCTATTGCCTGGACAATCATGTGTCAGTACAGGCAGAGTATTTACCGGGCCAGTCCAATCAGGTGGCGGACTGGCATTCCAGATATCTGCGAGATTTCAGTCAGTGGAAGCTGGATGTTCCGGTTTTTCAATGGTTGAACGATCTCTGGGGTCCTTTCTCGATCGACCTCTTTGCCTCGCGGTTGGACCACCAACTTCCAAGGTTCTTCAGTTGGAGGCCGGATCCGGTGGCGGAAGCCACGGACGCGTTTCTTCAAGACTGGAGCCGGGAGTCTCCTTACGCGTTCCCTCCCTTCTCCATGATAACGAGAACGGCGGCTCAGCTTCGCCGTCAGAAAGGGGAGCTGGTCCTAGTGACACCATTCTGGAGGTCTCAAGTGTGGTTTCCGGTTCTACTGGAACTTTCTTGGGATTTTCCAATCCTACTCCCCCAGTTTCCCCACCAGCTTCTCAGTCCCATCACCTCCTCGTGCAGGGTTCTCTCCACCTCATGGTATGGAGGCTTTCAGGGGACGCTGGTCGCTCCCAGGGCTTTCGCGACCGGCTGAGGGACTTTTGTCCAAGGCCTGGGCTCCCAGTACGTCGAAACGCTACAAATCCGCTTGGACTAAGTGGGTACGTTGGTGTCTTCGACACGATCTGGATCCCTCACTCAACATCTTGTTATGGTTGTAACAGTGCACTGGTCGGGTACTTAAGAAATAGTCCAGTGCTTCCAGCCCTCTCCCATGATCTATGCTGTTATAGAGGGCTTCGATGTCCAATGTTACCAATATACAGTCTTCTGACCAGGCAATGTTTTTCAGTTTTTGTAAAAAGTGTCCCGTATCTCTTATATATGTAGGCAGACTGCTCACCAGGGACTGTAAAAAGTAGTCCGTATACTGTGCCAGATGTTCTGTTGCACTGTCAATGGCAGAGATGATAGGTCTGCCCGGCACTGGACACCTGCCTTTATGTATTTTGGGAATCAAATAGAATTTTGGCAAAACTGGATGTTCAACATGAAGGAATTTGAACTCTTCATTTGAAATAAGTCCTTCCCTTTTAAATTTATAGAGAAGTTTTTTTAAATGATCTCTGGACAAATTGTATTCTTGCATATTTGTTCTGGCGTAGCACAACGTGTCTGAAAGCTGTCTGTGGGCTTCCTCCACATATTGAACCTGGGGCCAGATGACTATATTGCCTCCTTTATCTGCGGTGCATACGATAATTTGATGATCATTTTTCAGTTTGTTAACTAATGCCCAATATTCTTTTTCTTTTCCTGTTTTGATTCTCTTGCAGTGTTTCACTTGATGGTACAGTCTCTTGAGATCTGCCGTAACTACTTCGTGAAAAGAATCAATGGCGTCTCTTGGCATGGTTGGCATGAAATTAGAAGCTGGTTTGAATGGGCTAGCACCGGCTCCAACTTGGTATATGGATGCTTCTCTTAATTCTTGTTGTGTGGACTGCTCCATATTGACATCACTGTTTGTTTGTGAGTTACCCAGTTGTTGCAAAGTTAGAAGCCCTCTTGCAACTCTGGCCTCTAAAGTTGTTGGTGGCACACTCACTATATTTTCTACCTCACTGAGGCCGTCTTTAATGTTGAAGAATTTTCGCAATTTAAGTTTTCTTATATACCTGAAAACATCAACTCTGGTGGATGTATAATTGAAGTCTGTTATAGGGCAATAGGTGAGACCTAAACTTAGTAGTTGTTCCTCGGCTTTGGTAAGCACCACATTTGATAGGTTCACAATGCTGTTATTATTAGCTCCTATTGATTTTTGTTTTTCCGCCAAAACTTTTTCTTTTTGTTGCTGTTTGGCAATGTGGTTTTTCCGCCTTTGTTTTCGGTTTCTGTTGATCCTTGCCCTTTTTGAAATTGCCCCTGTCGATTGTGTGATATATATATATCCCAAACACGAGTTGCTCACAACAGATGAAGCCACAACGCAGCGTGTTGAAACATTTAATCCAAGGAGTACATCAGACTGGTTTCAGCACACAAATATTGCCAAACGCGTTTCGGGCGTCACTGCGCCCTTGATCACTGGCATAGGAGACCCCACAACTCGAGCAGGCCACCTGAGCACAATTGAATGTCCCACCCATGTGGGCGTGTGCTGTGAAGGTTTCTGGTAGATGTGGTCTGTTCTTCAATACAACCCCAGTGGGCGATGTGGGTCCCCTGAAAAATAAAAAACAGTCTTACCCCAGTGGGTATGTGTTGCAGCAAGGCTTGATATTATTTACATCCTCCTCAGAACGAACACACTGTTCCATGTAGTGCCTCTTAGTATCCTGCACTGCCGGACCTGTATTTTGCGCAGTGGGGCCTCACCACGGCCGAGCCTGCCGTTATAAATCCCGAACACGAGTTGCTCACAACAGATGAAGCCACAACGCAGCGTGTTGAATCATTTAATCCAAGAAGTACATCAGCCTGGTTTCAGCACACAAATATTGCCAAACGCGTTTCGGGCGTCACTGCGCCCTTGATCACTGGCATAGGAGACCCCACAACTCGAGCAGGCCGCCTGAGCACAATTGAATGTCCCGCCCATGTGGGCGTGTGCTGTGAAGGTTT
The DNA here is from genome assembly GCF_964263255.1 of Lissotriton vulgaris. Classification (NCBI taxonomy): domain Eukaryota; kingdom Metazoa; phylum Chordata; class Amphibia; order Caudata; family Salamandridae; genus Lissotriton; species Lissotriton vulgaris. The sequence goes on from NC_141688.1 coordinate 173,942,461, forward strand.
CTGGTAGATGTGGTCTGTTATTCAATATAACCCCAGTGGGCGATGTGGGTCCCCTGAAAAATAAAAAACAGGCCTTGCTGCAACACATACCCACTGGGGTAAGACTGTTTTTTGGCCCATAGGATTGAATGGGGAGTTATTCCTTATTTGCGATTAGCAATTTGCTAATCGCAAATAAGGATTGTGTAGGAATTGCAATTCTTTTTGCGATTCCTACATGAATTCCGTTTTGCGAGTCTGTAATAGCGATTCCTTATGAATCGCTATTATAGACTCGCAAAACGGGTCTTTGATGAATCAGGCTGTATCTCTCTCACGAGGGGTTCCAGCATGGCATCTGACACAGATTTGGCTGTACAAGCAGCACCAATTTTAGATCTTGGAGAAGAATTGGATGTTTTAGTCAAAGAAAGACTGGATACATTAAGGCCACGACTAAAGAGTCGAACAGGAACCGTCGTAATAAAAGGAGACGTGAAAGGAGACGGGCATGCCGTCGCTCAACCGCAGCAAAAAAAGAAAACACAGGCGAAGTGGCAGAAAAGAAAAAAGTAAGTGACAATTCTGTCATTAATTTGTCGGATGTTACGCTAACTTTGGCAGAACAACAGCTTCTTTCACTCGGCCTTAATTATTGCCCCAAACAGCCTTTTAACACCTTGAATGCTACAGCAATTCCCGCTTGGTGCTGAAGTCTTCAGATTCCCATTGTTCATGACGAGCTCAGCTCGTCATAAGCACACGACCAGTGAACTGCATGACGAGCTGAGCTCGTAATGATCAGGGAAGGGGTTAAATATGCGGCCACTAGAATCGATGTTTTCCGCTTTATTCGAAAACTAAAATTAAAAAAATTCTTTGCAATCCAATAATTAAAGGTTACACCCGAGCATGATATTGTACCATCTATAGCTGTAGGTAATGCTGCTAAAACTACTGCGGGGGATGTGCCTCTCCTTTTAGCATTTCATGACTTGCAGGGTGCTACAGATTCCCAGACTTGTGGCCCAGACACCAATTTGAGGACACAATTAAGACTTGGAAATATTGACAAACCACAAAAGGGAGCTGGGTTGACTCCATTCAGAAGCAAATCCAACTTTGTACCTTTGGCTGTTAAAGATGCAATAGACACTTTTCATGACTGTGTAACAAATGAGATCAAACAATTACAGAGGACTGTTGCTAGCAGGGGAATAAAATACAACCATCTACAAAAGAACTATGCCACCCTAATGAAAAAATTGACTAAAAATATTGACATTGTCATCAAAACATCTGACAAGGGTGAGGTATTGTCCTGTGGCCCACCAAGGAGTACAACGCGGAAACTTACCGACAGCTAAATGACAATGCCTGCTATGAAAAAACCACCCATAAAGAATATGATAAAGCCAAGGAAACTCTTCTTAAGCTACTATACACATGGCGGAGGGAGAGTCTTATCTCTTTGGAGGAATTTAAATTTAATCACACTGAATTTCCAGTCCTTCCTGTATTTTATCTTTTTCCTAAAGTTCACAAATGTTTATACCCTACTCCTGGCAGACCCATTATTTCTGCCATCAAAAGTGCTAGTGAACAGGTGGGAAGATACATAGACTTTTTCCTACAGGACCTAGTATAGGAGTTTCCTAGTTATGTCAGAGACACTAGCGATTTTTTGTTGAAACTCAGGGATCTTGAGTGGAATAACGACATGTTACTAATTGCTATGGATGTAGAGTCTCTCTACACCAGTATTTCCCACGATGTAGATCTGAAGGCCATTGAGTACTTTCTGAACAAGCGCCCGGTAGAGTACTACCAACACAACAAGACTGGTGTCTCCACAACAATTTTTTCTTATATGGTAGGGATATTTGGAGACAACTCAGGGGAGTGGCTATGGGATCCTGTTTCTCCTCCAGCTACTCGTGTTTACACGTTGGCTGGTGGGAGGAACAGGTCCTGCTTACTCAACATCGTCCATGGGTCAATGAAAAGATAGTGAAATACCTACGCTATATAGATGATATTTTCATCCTGTGGCAAGGTGAGGCACATGAAGCAAGTCTTTTTGTTCAGGAAATCAATGACAATTCTTTTAATTTACACTTCACGTCGAAGTTAAGCCAACAAGAAATTGAGTTTTTGGACGTGAAAGTGTTTATTAAAAATGCTAGAATGGAGACCACCCTTTTCAGGAAGCCCGCAGCGGGAAATACCACTCTACATGCTACTAGTTTGCACCCCAAGCATACCATCGCTAGCATCCCGCTGGGTGAAATACTGCGTTTAAAACTTCCACAGAATTTGATCCTTGTCTTGCTCAACTTAATGCCAGACTGAAAGCACGTGGCTATTCTGACACCATTCTAAAACAGGCACTCTCGAAGGCAGAAATACGCTCGAGGGATAGTTTGCTTGTGTCTAATGAGTCTAATCCTGATACCACAGACAGTATAGAATCCATCTCTGAGGGCAATGATTGTCCTCGATTGATCACGGCCTTTAGTAATGAGGAAAACAAAATCAGAAGCATTGTTACTAAAAACTGGCCCATTTTCTCACTGACCCGGTATTAGGTGCCCTGCTTCCTGATAGACCATTGGTCACCTGCTGTAGGGCTAGAAATATGGGGTCGGTACTTGATGTCAGCAGTCCTGAAACTAGACAAAAAAACCACGTGGTTGAAAGCCAGTGGTTTACGCAAATGTTCTTCTTGCAGGGCCTGCAAAGTTGGGACTAATAAAAGTTACTATCAAACTGCTTTTAGTAGTCACATGTTTCCCATTTCCGGCAACTACAACTGTAAGACTGATTTCGCTGTGTATGTCCTGACGTGAACCTGTGGCCTTAAATAGTTAAGTAGGCTAAATTACAGGTGCACGTCAGAATACTCCAACACCTGAGGGCTATTTTACACAACGATCCCGCCTACCCAGTGGCGCGGCACTTCAAGATCAAACACAACAATGCCTTTCTTACTATGTGGTAGGTGCCGTCCCCATATTACGCTGAGGAGGCAACAGGGAACATCTCCTCAGGCAGCTGGAGACTACTATGATTTTACAGTTTGATAGTAGATGGCCTAATGGGCTTAATAATTCTGAAGATATGTATACTCATTTATAAAGTAGCTGTGGGTACGTGATTTCATCATTAACATCATATGCAGCACTATGATTACAATATAACTAGATCTATTGGTGTCTGCTAAATAAATGAAATAACATTTTGTTCGTAGGCTATCAGGTTTCCTGAGGCCTATGGTGATGAACATGCTTTTGCTATGTCTACTGGTTCAGCTGTCAGACTCTCTTTATTTTGGCAATTATACTTATATTCATATTTCGCATAAGGGTAGTCAGGTTCTCTGTTACCCCTACTTGTGTCTCTCCCTCCTTTTGTAATCTTTTTAAAGCCTCTTATATCTGCTCACTGGTTTTATTGGGTCTTCACTGTATATAATACATGATGTAGGGATATGTTTTAACTTTTGTAATTGTATGTGATGCTTGTCATGAAATTTTGGCTAACACCATAAAAATATTTTATGGTATGCACAGATTTATACTTATAGTTGTTTACTACCCTTTTACATCAGTCATGTGGCACTTTTTTGCACTTTAATCTTTGCACTATTAAAGATAGCTATGCTTGCACAAAATTAGATAAGTTGTTACCTGGTACTTTACCAAGTTCTTTGAATTTCCCTATTTATATTTCATGCTTTTATCACCCAAGAGCATTTTCTTTTTTGCCAGTTTTGGTATCAGCTCCCTTTATAAGAAATCGTTTTTATGATGTATTACAGGAGGAATACAAATCAATAGGGATTTATCCCGGAAGATTACGATATCCTGTACAGGGGAACCATCCACAGTTTGACTCATGTTTTTTCTGTTATGTTGGTACCTTGAAATCAAGCATTCAAGCGGTGATATGGAATTTTGTTTAAATAATTAACCCAATTCCCTATGTATTTATTTTTTGTTTATAAAAAGCTAATTATTTGCATTATATGAAATGAAAATGTTTTTACTGATCAAATGTAAGAAAAAAGAATTTTACAACATAGTATTCTTTCTATGTCTATCATCAGGAGATCGCTGTAACCAATACACTAAGTGGGCGTGGTGTTTTGCACAAGCATTTAAAAAAAGAAAAAAATTGTGACAACTTTACATGTGACCAAGGGCCCACGGGTCCAAAACGCGTCGTGCTGTTGTTGCCTCACCTCCACATTAAAATCTGCTGAAGCTAGATCCTGTGGTCCGTTTCTCCTTTTGCTTCGCCGATCTGGAATGATTGGAAGTGGCGTGTGGAGTCTTCGTTTGTATATATATATATATATATATATATATATATATATATATATATATATATATATATATATATATATATATATATATATATATATACATATACATATACATATACATATATATATAAAATTCACTGAAAAAACCATTGGTTATAGACCATATATAGTTAGGGATTAGCATTTTCAAAACCTTAATTTACTCGCACAAAACCATAGAAATTCGCATATATAGTTAGTTGCAATAACTATATATAGCGCACCCGCAATCCACTGCCGATGATGTCACATATTACATCATTCATGACATGGTCAGTGACATCACTGATGACATCACTGATGACATCTCAAATGACATCACTGATGACATCTCAAATGACATCACTGATGACATCACTGATGACAACATCCAGTGACTGTATGTTTCTGTAAAGTTAAAATATGTCTTACATATTGAAGAATGAGTGGATGTATAAGTGTCTGGATGAAGGATTTAGTAGGTGCATGACTGACTGTATGAGAGAATGATTAAATGTGTCTCACTGAGTGCATGGGTTAGTGACTAAACTGTCTTAATTTGTGCATCATTATATCTGTTGTTCTGTAAACTGCTGCATGTGTTGATCAGTAGCTATATGAGTAACTATATGGGTTATTGATTGGTTGCCTAAGTATTTGTATGGGAGAGTGAGTGTGTGTGGGGGGGTGGCTGGGAGGTGTGTGACTCTGTGCATAGATGTGTGAGCAGTTGATTCACTAGATGTATGGGTTCAAAAGTGCATGTGGAAACAGCTGTATGGGCGGTTGACTGTCTGCATGAGTGTATTGGTGAGTGATTGGATTTCTCAGTGCTACATGTCAAAGTAAGTACATATGTAAAACACAGTACATGTAAGATATGACATATATAAATAAGTGTGCATAAGAGACAGTGAATGTGTGAGTGGCTGTATGGATCATTGTGAACTTGTATCAGTGATTGTATAAGAGAGTAAATATGTGTTAGATTAAGTAAGGTGTGTATAACTGTATAGTTGAGGAAATGGAGGTGTGATTGATTCTTTGCATGACTGACTAGGTGTGTGAGTAACTTCATGGATGAGTGACAGTCTGTGAGTGTCTGTTTACACTGATTGTATCTAAGGTTATATTAGAGTCTGAAGAGGTTCATCGTATTATCATTAGTGATGTGATCAGTAATGTCAAATGAGATGTTATCAGTGATTTCATCAGTGATGTCATTTGAGATGTCATCAGTGATGTCATTTGAGATGTCATCAGTGATGTCATTTGAGATGTCATCAGTGATGTCATCAGTGATGTCACTGACCATGTCATGAATGATGTAATATGTGACATCATCAGCAGTGGAATGCGGGTGTGCGATATATAGTTATTGCAACTAACTATATATGCGAATTTATATGGTTTTGTGCGAGTAAATTAAGGTTTTGAAAATGCTAATCCCTAACTATATATGGTCTATAACCAAGGGTTTTTTCAGTGAATTTTCAAGGTTTTGTAAATGCAAATTCCTAACTATATATGGTCTATAACCTATGGTTTTTTCAGTGAATTTCATTGGTTTTTTAAAAGCTAATATCTATAGCTGTAAAATATATTCTTTATTACGTGACGTATCACGTAGCCACGTGAGACGCCTGATGACGCGTCACATAAACGTGATGTATCGTCTCTGCAGCGCAAACAAAACCCGTAACGTAAGCGCGCCAGAGCACACTTACAGATATATATATATTTTTTTTAACCTTAATTAGACAAAATCCACACGTGCACATATCTTAAGGCCTTGCAAAGGCACATCAAACAAACAGTCCCTACAATTTTGCCAAGTTTGGTGGAAATCTATTCCTTTAAATTTTATTTTACTGTTTCTCTTGGTTTTCCCCTTGTTACGCTTACCGGAACGCTACCCGGTACGCAAACCGGACGCTCCAAAAACACAAGATGTCGGACTCCCGTTACGCTACCGTTTAGGTGCCCGGTTGGCGTACCGGGAAGCGCCTCTACCGCGAAAAATCGCAATTTTTTTTTCTTTTTTCCTTTTGCCCTGCGGGGCACTTTAATATCCCCCTCATCAATCCTAGGGGGTCAGGAGGGGTCTACCTTGCCCCCTTTCCTTCATTTCCCCCTTCGTTTTTCACCACCTCTTGTCTCTCGATCCTACCGAGAGACAAGATGGCGGCCGCTCCGGACTGTTTACAAAGTTGACAGCCAATCAGCTTCTCCTCAGACTCCCGTTACGCTGCCGGTTAGCTGCCCAGTTAGCTGCCCGGTTCGCGTACCGGGACGCGCCTCTACGGCGAAAAATCGCTATTTTTTTTTTTTGCCCCGCGGGGCACTTTAATATCCCCCTCATCAATCCTAGGGGGTCAGGAGGGGTCTACCTTGCCCCCTTTCCTTCATTTCCCCCTTCGTTTTTCTCCACCTCTTGTCTCTCAATCCTACCGAGAGACAAGATGGCGGCCGCTCCGGACTGTTTACAATGTTGACAGCCAATCAGCTTCTCCTCAGACTCCCGTTACGCTGCCGGTTAGCTGCCCAGTTAGCTGCCCGGTTCACGTACCGATTTGCGCCTCTACGACAAAAAATCGCAATTTTCTTTTTTTTTTTTACCCCGCGGGGCACTTTAATATCCCCCTCATCAATCCTAGGGGGTCAGAAGGGGTCTACCTTGCCCCCTTTCCTTCATTTCCCCCTTCGTTTTGGCCTCCTCTTGTCTCTCGATCCTACCGAGAGACAAGATGGCGGCCGCTCCGGACTGTTTAGAATGTTGACAGACACCGGAGAGCCAATCAGCTTCGCTTCGCAAAGCTCCGTTACGTGAAAAGTACGCGAACCGGTGCGCTATCCGGGACGCTGTCACAGATATATCTGTTTTTTTAAATGTTAATTTCTCAAAATCCACTGGAGCACATATATTGAGACCCAGCAAAGGCACATCGGGCCAACAGTCCCTACAATTTTGCCAAGTTTCGTGCAAATCCATTCAGCCGTTTGAGCTAAAAGTGAGGCCAAACGCCCTATGGAAAAATGAATGGGAAAAACGCGTTTTGGGACCCCCCTTTTTTCTCGGCCCCCCCTTGACGGAACCCCCCCAAATTTTCAGGGGCTACTCAGAATGTGCCATTTTCCTGAAAATCTCAGCCGATTCCGTCCACAAACGCCAAAGTTATTAGACATAGAATTTTCAAAAGTTCCATAGAGAAAAAATTCTAACTATATATACCTACTGGCGTCCGCCAGTAGGTAATATATATATATATAATTTTATCTATCTATCTATCTATCTATAACATCAAGCACTGGGCTTCCCATTTCACCCAAGTTCTAAACATAATGTCCTTAAAGGGGATGTCGCCCTCTTGGTCTACCGCTATAATTATCCCAATCGATAAGAACAACCCATCTCACACACAGCGCCTCGAGGCTCAGCCAAGCCTTTCACGGACAGGTAACTGTGACATCCTGCCTCCTTGTTTGCACTTTGGTCTGCCCTGTTTTCATGCCCTCACGCAGGCTTCGGGGAGACTGATTTTTAATGGCAGCTGATCCTCATCTGGGTGCTGGAGTTGGACCCTGGGAGAAAAGTACACAGACATCCTCAGTACTTTTCTGCAGTCCCCCTTCCTATTTCATGGGTGATGCTATTGACCAAATGTGAGCAGTGTGAATGCTCATTGGTGATGTCCTGCTGCAGGATTATGGCTATTCAGGGCTCCCTTGTTTCCTGCGCTTTGACACCCCATTGGAGTGCAACCTGGCGCCTGTTATCTGCTTACAGTGTACATTCAGCCCAGTGACCTGCCCTAAAAGCTAACATGTCTCACCGAGGCAAGATCTATTGGCTTTGTCGATGTTTTTTTAGCCATGTTTTTCAGCAGAGATGGAAAAAAAGAATAATTTTAAATTATTTTTAATGCGCCAGACAAGCTGCTATACAGCATGAAAAAAATGCAATAGGTCTTGTCTTTTATTAAGTGAAACCCATTTCCTTTGCGGTGTTGATTGCCCGTACAGCCTGGGGCCTGCATATTTTAATAGATGGTTTATATCCTTTATGAACAAGTTGGAACTGGAGGTCAATTTAACTACGTCATATGCACTAGCTGTTGGTCGGTGGGGGTCTCGCACAAAATGTTTCGAAATGGGCCATCAAATTCTGGCTAAGGTCTCGGCTTGTCCCTACCTAGGAGTGTTATTCGACGACAGCTTATAGTGGAGAGCCCACTTAGATAGGAAGAGCAGCAAGTTGATTAAATCCATGGGGGCCATTACCAGCTTTGCCAGCAGACTGGGCTCATGGGCACTGGATGTTATTCTGAAACTGTATAATTCTAGGCCATTGCAAACGTTTTATATGGCAGTGAGGTGTGGAGGTACATTCTTTCTTATAGTTTACAGGTGGTGGAAAATAAGTTTTTACAGCGGATCCTGAGAGTCCCTCAAGGCTCGCTTGCCTGATCTGTGCACGAAGAACTAGGGGTTGATTACATGATAGACTTAGTGGTAATTTAACCTTTACTTTGCTGGATAAAGATCTGGTCGTGCGAAGACAAGGGTTTAAACCGCTTGATTTGAGCAGATTGTCGGGCCCTGGAAGAGGGCGTCAAAACTCCCTGGATACGTTATATTAAGGAATCTGCACATGCCCCAGTAAGGCGAAATCTTTTTTTTTGCACATGACACTTTATACCCTGGGGATCTCAAAATCACAAAAAAGTTATATCTCAAATTTGTTACTGCACAGCGGGAAAATAAAGAGCTCAGTAAACCTACAGTGAGGGCTTTTGTAATGTTAAAATCTTAGCCGGGTAGTGAACTATTACTTTTTGCACTCTCTAGCGCCCTTGATAGATTTGTAATCCTGCACTTTAGATTTAATCAAATTCACCACCTTTTAGCTTACCAGCCGGATTTCTTTCCTCAACTCTAGGACGCTGCTGTGATTGCGAACTTAGATTTCCACAGGACATGTTGCCTTTTGTTTTATTGTGTAAATTATTTTTAATGTCACGTAAACGATTTCTTTGGCCTTTACTACAGAGTTTGAAGTTTTGGCAGGCAAAAGAGGCACTCTTGCACCTCCAGTTGTAATCATACCCCTATTCCCACCATGCTGTGATCAATTTTTTGTGGCCAGTTTACAGATCCAAGTAATCCAGAATTGATTGATCTCTCATTGCTCTGTCTGCATGAGGTTACTATTTGTGTGACAGGGTATATAGTTAAAGACCCGTGCGGTTTTAGTTTCCCGTCTTGTTTTAATTAGCTGTGTAGTTTTATCTCTTTGTACTGACTTTTATATTGCATGATTGTTTTATTGCATTTTTGTATGGATGTGTCATCATCCAAATACAAAAAGAAATACTCTTTTTAGAAACACAAAATACACTTTTTCCTATGGAAAAGCAATCCTAACTATATATATATCAATCTATACTACTATTATAAAGAGAGATTGCACCTTTGAGCCAGGTACACTCGAAAACTACACCACCAATCTGAACACCCAAGACATCTTAGAAAACCTCAGGGCAAGCAGAAGGACATAGGCTACATAAAAATAAAAATAAAACGTTGTTTAAAATATTTAGAAATAAAAATAAAGTAGTCCCTTGCAAGTAGCGCCGGCCGCGACGTATGCGTGAGGGGAGTAGCGTCGTTCACGAGCAACAGGAAGAGTGAGGACATGAGCGCCGGCAGGAGCGTCTGCGTGAGTGGAGGAGCGGAGTTCACCAGCAACAGAAAGAGGGGAGAACATGAGCGCCGGGAGGAGCTGCGGAGCGGCGAGAAGCGGAGGAGCAGTGGCTGCGCGGGGAGGAGCAGCGGATGAGGTAGCTGACAAGCGGTCAAGAAGTGGAGAGGTAAACACTCCAGCGTAGGGAGGAGCGGCGGATGAGCTTAGTCGGGACCTGGGGAGGGGTTACAAAGCCGGGGCGGGAGGCGGGAGGCGGATGGGAGGCTCAAGGCGCAAGGCGCGAGGCGGGAGGCGGTAGGCGTATGCCCAATGTCGGGGCGGGGGGCGGAGGGCGGGAGGCTCAAGGGACAAGGCTCAAGGCGGGAGGCGGGAGGCGGTATGGCCAATGTCGGGGAGGGAGGCGGGAGGGATGCGGACTGGGCAATGTCGGGGGTACACAGAGGCTGAAAATGCTGACCCCAGCCCCCTTCTGCCCCGGGCACAGCCGGGGCGGGATGCTAGTACTAATATAATAAAGAGAGAGCCCAAACCTTTGAGGCGGGTAATCTCAGGAACCACAGCACCAATCACAACACCCAATACAGCGTTGGAAAGGGCAGTTGCAGCAGAAGGACATAGGCTATGCAGACGCCCACATATATACATTTAAAAGGTAAGAGAACCGTGCCAGCAAAGTAGTTCCTTGTGGGCATGTCTGCGTTGTGCTGTGGGCGTGTGCTGGGGGCGTGCCAAACGCTGGGGGCGTGTGGTACGTTCCGCCCTTCATGCCATGTCTCATATTGTGTGCTGTGGGCATGTGCTGAGGGCGTGGGCGAGTGCGGGGCGCGGGATTACAGAAAAAAAGCGAGCGTTGTGCCCAACATTTTATTTTTTTTCTTCCCAGGTTCTGTACATTCCAGCTCCGGGTGTCTACCCTGCTCCCTTTAAATACCCCTGCACCCAAGAATCATAACCCACCCTTACTCCTTAAAATACCCCAACATCCTTACACACTAACCCATCTTAACCCTATAAATATACCCTGTACCCCAAAACCCAAACCTATCCCTAAACCCTAAAAATACCCCAGCACCCCAAAACCCAAACCTAGCCCTGAACCCCTATAAATACCCCTTTACCTCAAAACCCAAACCTTGCCCTGAACCCTAAAAATACCCCTGTACCCCAAAACCCAAACCTAGCCCGGAACCATAAAAATGCCCCTGTACCCCAAAACCCAAACCTACCCCTGAACCCTAAAATACCCCTGTACCCCAAACCTAGCCCTGAACCCTTAAAATACCCCTGTACCCCAAAACCCAAACCTACCACTGAGCCCTAAAAATACCCCTGTACCCCAAAACCCACACCTAGCCCTGAACCATAAAAATTACCTGAACCCCAAAACCCAAACCTAACCCTGAACCCTAAAATACCCATGTACCCCAAAACCCATACCTAGACCTGAACCATAAAAATACCCCTGTACCCCAAGACCCAAACCTAGCCCTGAACCCTAAAAATACCACTGTACCCAAAAACCCAAACCTAGCCCTGGACCCTAAAATACCCCTTTACCCTAAAACCGAAACCTAGCCCTGAACCCTAAAATATCCCTGTACCCCAAAACCCAAACCTAGCCCTGAACCCTAAAAATACCCCTGTACCCCAAAACCCATACCTATCCCTAATCCCTAAAGCTACCCCTGTACTCCAAAACCCAAAACTATATCTGAACCCTTAAAATACCCAAACACCCCAAAACATATACCTCAGTACCCCAAAACATATACCCCTATATCCATACTTACCATATCCAAACATTTAAAAAAAAACATGCTTTTACCATTCATGCATTTACAACGAATTTCGTTATAAATGTATGCGTGGTAAAAGCATATAAAATGTAGTGCCAAGCGTTATAATGGCATTGCAGAGTCATGGTGCTTTCGTAATGAAAGTATGCGGAGTGATGGTATGCGGAAAGAAAGTTGCGGAATAATGGGTGTTTACCCTCCCCCGGTAAGTACATTGGTGGCACGGCGGCCCACATCTCCAGCAACATACTCATATTTTTTCACCACCGGTTTGAAAAATGCACAGGTCTCTCTCATTGATGGCCAGCAGCGACATACACTTTTAGACACACCTCCCGCCACAAGTTCTAGAATTGCGAACTTTAGAGCTGAGGAGCTACGTTCGAATCTTGGCATCAGCTCAACATCCTGTAATTCCAGGCAAATCGCTTTGTCTCCCCGTGGCTACCACAAATAAATGTGTTCTTCTGTAATGTAAATTGTGCTCATGCCATGTTGTCGAGTTCGCGCTATATAATATTGCAAGGAAAAATAAAGTAGGAAAACTCGAGTTCACACACTACTGAACGCGCACTCTTAAGTGCATCAGCAGTGCACTGTGAATCGGAGCGTTTTACAGGCCTGTCACAGATAAGAAATGCTATCAAAACGAAATCCTACAAAACAATATACTACTGTCCGTCAGCAATTCATACCCAGATAACGTTGGGACGGGCTGCTAGTATACGCCACCCACCCGCACTGAGCCGCTACAGTGCATTCTGGGACTTGTGGTTCTTCATTATAGAGAACAGCGGTCCTTAGCTTATTTACAAATCAACATAATACAGTATAGGAACACAATGGAACACTATACGAATTAAGATTTCCAAACCCAGCCGGGAAAGGAGGTTATTTTCTGGAGACAATGTCCAATCTTACAATATATACGAAATAGTTTGACACAAGCCTGTGCCGTACATAAAAAGGAAAAGAAGGATAGAGTTAGAGTGAAAGGGGTGTCTTTCAGGCAAAGGAAGAGAGCTAGGACAGGGTACTGTGAGAAAATCAAAAATTATTAACAGTATCGCCTGGAGTGAAGTATACACAATCACATTTACCAATATTATGAGTGTAACCCCACTTATAAGTGTCGACGTTTCGATCCCTAAAGCTCAACTAGATACGTGGGATCATCATCAGGACTTTTTAATATAACATGCCTGAATGAAAAAAGCCTCAGTATATCGAGGTGGAAGACCTCAAAAAGGAGGGGGAAAATGGTCCTTCTCTTCAGATTGCAGCGTAGGTGCACGTAGATTTTACGTCAAGGAGGTCTTTATGGGGGTCCAGAAGAAATTTAATGGATGAATTTCAGGGTCCGTTTCCAACTGCATAGAATGGCAGCTCTTACTCCACTGTTAATGGGATCGGGGAGTAGCTTAGACAATGCAGGCAAAGGTGGCCGTGCATGAGGATTACCAACAGTGTGGCGTTACAGACGCGGGTCTCAGTGAAGACGCGTCTCTCCAGGGGCTGCTCGGACAATGCCGGATGCAGTCTTGTGGTTCTTCATGTCACACGAACTACAATGGGTGTGTCAACTACATCAGGGGGAGGAGATCCAGGTGCTGGGAGGTATTTTACGCAGGAAGGAGTCATTTGGGGGTGGACATGCCACAGTGATTGGGCGCTGAGGAAGGCCTTTTGAGCCGAAATGCATTCGCCGCCACTGGGAACCCATGATTACAGCGAGCTGTTTGCCCTGAACTCGCCTTGGCCTCCGAGTTCTTCTTTTGAGGAAACTTCTCTGTGATGTATTCTGCGCCTGCCTGCGACGCAGTACGGATGGCCCTGCCACACCAAAGTGTCCCGGTGCAAAGCTGGCACCACGCTGCTTGCTGCACTTCTTTTGTATCGAGGGATGATAGCTCCGGTGACCGCCTTGATTCGCACAGCACCATTGGGGAGACTTTGGTAATTTACCTCTTTGGGAGCACGGTCCGTATTGACTGCCCGTGCCCAGCGGATTGACTGTGTGTTATTGCAGGCTGTAGCAGTGCGAGGGGACGAAGGGAAACGGCCGTGGACAGTCTCCGGTTCCATGACTGCGCGCCTACCACCACCTACCTGTTTCCAGCACAAACCTACCGTTTGACTCACTCCCCCACGCCACCCACCCGGACTGAGCCGCTACAGTGCATTCTGGGACTTGTGGTTCTTCATGTCACACAAATTACAATGGGTGTGTCAACTACATCAGGGGGAGGTGATCCAGGTGCTGGGAGGTATTTTACGCAGGAAGTAGTCATTTGGGGGAGGACATGCCACAGTGATTGGGCGCTGAGGTAGTCCTTTTGAGCCGAAATGCATTTGCCGCCACTGGGAACCCATGATTAAAGCGAGCTGTTTGCCCTGAACTCCCCTTGGCCTCCGAGTTCTTCTTTTGAGGAAACTTCTCTGTGATGTATTCTGCGCCTGCCTGCGACGCAGTACGGATGGCCCTGCCACACCAAAGTGTCCCGGAGCAAGCTTGCAGCACTTATTTTGTATCGAGGGATCGATAGCTCCGGTGACCGCCTGGATTCGCACAGCACCATTGGGGAGACTTTGGTAATTTACCTCTTTGGGAGCCCAGTCCGCATTGACTGCCCCTGCCCAGCGGATTGACTGTGTGTTATTGCAGGCTGTAGCAGTGCGAGGGGACCAAGGGAAACGGCCGTGGACAGTCACCGGTTCCATGACTGCGCGCCTACCACCACCTACCTGTTTCCAGCACGAACCTACCGTTTGACTCACTCTCCCACGCCACCCACCCGGACTGAGCCGCTACAGTGCATTATGGGACTTGTGTTTCTTTATGTCACACAAACTACAATGGGTGTGTCAACTACATCAGGGGGAGGAGATCCAGGTGCTGGGAGGTATTTTACGCAGGAAGGAGTCATTTGGGGGAGGACATGCCACAGTGATTGGGCGCTGAGGAAGGCCTTTTAGGCCGAAATGCATTCGCCGCCACTGGGAAACCATGATTAAAGTGAGCTGTTTGCCCTGAACTCCCCTTGGCCTCCGAGTTCTTCTTTTGAGGAAACTTCTCTGTGATGTATTCTGCGCCTGCCTGCGACGCAGTACGAATGGCCCTGCCACACCAAAGTGTCCCGGAGCAAGCCTAGCACCACGCTGCTTGCAGCACTTCTTTTGTATCGAGGGATCGATAGCTCCGGTGACCGCCTGGATTCGCACAGCACCATTGGGGAGACTTTGGTAATTTACCTTTATGGGAGCCCAGTCCGCATTGACTGCCCATGCCCAGCGGATTGACTGTGTGTTATTGCGGGCTGTAGCAGTGCGAGGGGACCAAGGGAAACGGCCGTGGACAGTCTCCGGTTCCAAGACTGCGCGCCTACCACCACCTACCTGTTTCCAGCACGAACCTACCGTTTGACACACTCCCCCACGCCACTCACCCGGACTGAGCCGCTACAGTGCATTCTGGGACTTGTGGTTCTTCATGTTACACGAACTACAATGGGTGTGTCAACTACATCAGGGGGCGGAGATCCAGGTGCTGGGAGATATTTTACACAGGAAGGAGTCATTTGAGGGAGGACATGCCACAGTAATTGGGCGCTGAGGAAGGCCTTTTGAGCCGAAATGCATTCGCCGCCACTGGGAACCCATGATTAAAGCGAGCTGTTTGCCCTGAACTCCCCTTGGCCTCCGAGTTCTTCTTTTGAGGAAACTTCTCTGTGATATATATATATATATATATATATATATATATATATATATATATATATGTATATATATATATATATATATTGATTACCAGTCCAACTCCACACCAATTACGGAAGGCCCTGACACCGTGAATCTTCAACTCAAGAAAAAGAGTTTATTCCATGAAACTGCAAAAAAGACGCGTTCGGCGGAAGCCTCCGCCTTGCTCACTTCATCTGCACAAGGTAATGCTAACATGTTTTATGCATTCCAACACATCTGAACAAACCTATGGTGTTACTGGTTGTTCATCACCATAGTAACCATGAGTCACTCCACTAAACATAATGGACATGGAAGAGTTTAAAAGCACTTCTACCTGTGCATGTCATCTTCATAGTTCTGGCAGTGTAAAATACTCTTTACATTTTTCACAATTATCTCGAGGGTAATATTATTGTTACACTGTATCAGCAGCCTAACCAAAATTAAACAAGCCGATTTTTACAATTCTAATACATTGAAGAGGCCACATTCAAGCGCTTGTGTACAAACGTGAGTGAAATAATATCGAACTCATTAATCAAACTTAATTATAATTATAAGAAATCTAGCACAGAGTTAAATTATCCATTGCAATTGATGACATTCTATTGATAGACTATGGATTTTAGGGCTATTTCTAAATACGAGCTGCTTCTATGTAAAGAGCACTCATACACAAAGTTACATGTGCCAAAGTAAATACATAGCACTGTCAAAAGTTAAGTGTGGCTAAATTAATCGTATCAATTGAGTCCAAATATGAAACGATCCTCATCTCCAAGTGGAGTAAGGGAATTATCTTGTGTAAAGACAATATCAGCATAAATGCCTCGCTGACAACCCATTTACATGTCTATTTGTATCAATAACTGGTCTTAAATGTATCTTACTGTGCTTCTAGATGGTATAATCTGTACTGTCTCTTAAATAATTATGTGTTAGATAACGTGTGCATAAAGGACATTTTTAAGCTAAAACATAGTATTTACATAAATGAAGTTGCAGATGTATTTAAAGAGTGGGTTTCAGTTAAGGAAATGGACTGCGCTGGACTATAGATGTACTGTTTACGCTTCATCCGAATTTAGTCCATTCGGGATCTTGGAATCTAACAAGATAATGTACCTAGATTCCAGGCGTCTCAGGGCTAACCTGCGGTTTCCTCCTCTAGGGTTCTTAGGGACACTGTCAATTACAAAATAGGAGAGATGTTTTGTGTTGCCTTCATGTACCTTGTTTATATGTCTGGCCACTGGGTACGTTTGATCATCATTGTTTATGGCTCGCAAGTGTTGTAGGATTCTGACATGTGCCTGATGGATGGTACTCCCTACATAGCGCTTTCCACAGCTGCAAACAAGTACATAGACAGCATACTCTGTCTTACAAGAGTACCCGCCTCTGATCGTATAAGGTCTATTTCTAAAGGGTACTATCACCTGTTTAGTATTGATACCTTGTTTACACGCTTTACATTTAGCGCATTTTTTGAAACCTTTCTGGGTTGGGGGCCATGTATCATTTTTGACCACCGCCGGTGCATTACAGACCAATTGGCTTCGTATCGACTTTGCCTTTCTGAATGTTATTGAAGGTGTGTTACCATTCAATTGGCCTATTACGGGGTCATTACATATAAGTGGCCAGTGCCTTTGCAAAATTCTCCTAACATGATTGTGATATGTGTTGTATCCAGTTATCATTCTAGGAAGGTTACCAGTGGACTTAGATTGACTAGCTTTATTTGCCTCTTTAGTTGCAAATAAAAGATCTTTCCTGTTCTTATCTTTGCATTTCTGTTCTGCCTTAGCCAAAGTAGATGTCGTGTATCCTCTTTTGCCAAGTCTCTCAAAAAGATTGGCTTTTGCCAGTTCCGTACCTGCTACTGTACTGCAGTTGCGGGTCATACGCAGACATTCCGCGTAGGGGATCGACTCCTTGAGTTTGACCGGGTGAAAACTTTGTGCATGAAGCACCGCATTTCCTGCCGTAGGTTTTCTGTATGTTCTGGTTTGTATCATATTCTGCTCTACATACAGTTCTAAATCAAGGAATTGGATGGTCTCTGTGCTCGTGGAACATGTAAACTTCAAATTCAGTGCATTGTCATTTATTTCTGTGACGAATGCTACAGCACTCTCAACAGACCCCTTCCATAAGATGAAAATATCATCTATATATCGTTTATAGAGTATCACGTGTTCTCTCATGTTGGTTTACTGCGTGGTTGCCAGTACTTGCTCCTCCCACCAGCCCATATGCAGATTAGCATAACTGGGGGAGAAGCAAGTACCCATAGCCGAACCTTGTAGCTGTTTATAATGCAGTTTGTCAAAAAGGAAAGTATTGTTATTCAAACACCACTCCACCATGTGTAATAACATTAAAGAGTGTTGGTACAATGCAATCGGTCTCTTGTCGAGGTAATGTTGTAAAGCTCTCAAGCCATCAGCATGGCGAATACTTGTATATAAAGACTGCACATCCAAAGTTATGAATACATATTCCTCATTCCAGTCAAAATCATACACTTTTCTAAGGAAATCTCCACTATCCTGTACATAGGCCGGTAAGTCTTTGACATAAGGTTGTAGGAAATGGTCCACATAAGTACTAGTATTTTCAAATAATCCGCCAATGGCCGAGATTATTGGTCTCCCAGGAGGTCGTGTAGGGTCTTTATGCACCTTAGGTATCAAATATAATTGGGGCATGGTAGGGTAGTCATTTTTTAAAAAGTCAAATTCTTGCTTATTGTATATATATATTTATTTATTTATTTATTTTAGCAATTTTTAAAGCGCGCAAATACCCATACGGGTGTCTCGGCACTATTGTTACAGAACTCACTTATGATATGACGGAGGAGAACAGCCATGTTTTGAGGCTCTTTCTGAATTTGAGAAGCGTGGGGGCAGTTTTGATGTGGAGTGGAAGAGTGTTCCACAATTTGGCCGTGGCGGTAGTGAAACATCTATCTCCCCAGCTGGCCTTTCTTGTCCGAGGGACATTCAACAAGTAGGCTGAGGAAGATCGTAGGGTCCTGCGTTGTTCCAATGGGCGGAGGGCTTCTTTTAGAAACTGTGGTCCTGCGTTGTTCAGGGTCTTGTAGGCTATGCACAGAGCCTTAAATTTGATTCGGCTCCTAATAGGGAGCCAGTGTAGTTCTTTAATTTAAGGGGAGGTTGAGGTAAATTTAGGGATGGATAGTAGGGTTCTGGCCGCAGCGTTTTGCACTGACTGGCTGTAGCAGTGCGAGGGGACCAAGGGAAACGGCCGTGGACAGTCACCGGTTCCATGACTGCGCGCCTACCACCACCTACCTGTTTCCAGCACGAACCTACCGTTTGACTCACTCTCCCACGCCACCCACCCGGACTGAGCCGCTACAGTGCATTATGGGACTTGTGTTTCTTTATGTCACACAAACTACAATGGGTGTGTCAACTACATCAGGGGGAGGAGATCCAGGTGCTGGGAGGTATTTTACGCAGGAAGGAGTCATTTGGGGGAGGACATGCCACAGTGATTGGGCGCTGAGGAAGGCCTTTTAGGCCGAAATGCATTCGCCGCCACTGGGAAACCATGATTAAAGTGAGCTGTTTGCCCTGAACTCCCCTTGGCCTCCGAGTTCTTCTTTTGAGGAAACTTCTCTGTGATGTATTCTGCGCCTGCCTGCGACGCAGTACGAATGGCCCTGCCACACCAAAGTGTCCCGGAGCAAGCCTAGCACCACGCTGCTTGCAGCACTTCTTTTGTATCGAGGGATCGATAGCTCCGGTGACCGCCTGGATTCGCACAGCACCATTGGGGAGACTTTGGTAATTTACCTTTATGGGAGCCCAGTCCGCATTGACTGCCCATGCCCAGCGGATTGACTGTGTGTTATTGCGGGCTGTAGCAGTGCGAGGGGACCAAGGGAAACGGCCGTGGACAGTCTCCGGTTCCAAGACTGCGCGCCTACCACCACCTACCTGTTTCCAGCACGAACCTACCGTTTGACACACTCCCCCACGCCACTCACCCGGACTGAGCCGCTACAGTGCATTCTGGGACTTGTGGTTCTTCATGTTACACGAACTACAATGGGTGTGTCAACTACATCAGGGGGCGGAGATCCAGGTGCTGGGAGATATTTTACACAGGAAGGAGTCATTTGAGGGAGGACATGCCACAGTAATTGGGCGCTGAGGAAGGCCTTTTGAGCCGAAATGCATTCGCCGCCACTGGGAACCCATGATTAAAGCGAGCTGTTTGCCCTGAACTCCCCTTGGCCTCCGAGTTCTTCTTTTGAGGAAACTTCTCTGTGATATATATATATATATATATATATATATATATATATATATATATATATATATATATATGTATATATATATATATATATATTGATTACCAGTCCAACTCCACACCAATTACGGAAGGCCCTGACACCGTGAATCTTCAACTCAAGAAAAAGAGTTTATTCCATGAAACTGCAAAAAAGACGCGTTCGGCGGAAGCCTCCGCCTTGCTCACTTCATCTGCACAAGGTAATGCTAACATGTTTTATGCATTCCAACACATCTGAACAAACCTATGGTGTTACTGGTTGTTCATCACCATAGTAACCATGAGTCACTCCACTAAACATAATGGACATGGAAGAGTTTAAAAGCACTTCTACCTGTGCATGTCATCTTCATAGTTCTGGCAGTGTAAAATACTCTTTACATTTTTCACAATTATCTCGAGGGTAATATTATTGTTACACTGTATCAGCAGCCTAACCAAAATTAAACAAGCCGATTTTTACAATTCTAATACATTGAAGAGGCCACATTCAAGCGCTTGTGTACAAACGTGAGTGAAATAATATCGAACTCATTAATCAAACTTAATTATAATTATAAGAAATCTAGCACAGAGTTAAATTATCCATTGCAATTGATGACATTCTATTGATAGACTATGGATTTTAGGGCTATTTCTAAATACGAGCTGCTTCTATGTAAAGAGCACTCATACACAAAGTTACATGTGCCAAAGTAAATACATAGCACTGTCAAAAGTTAAGTGTGGCTAAATTAATCGTATCAATTGAGTCCAAATATGAAACGATCCTCATCTCCAAGTGGAGTAAGGGAATTATCTTGTGTAAAGACAATATCAGCATAAATGCCTCGCTGACAACCCATTTACATGTCTATTTGTATCAATAACTGGTCTTAAATGTATCTTACTGTGCTTCTAGATGGTATAATCTGTACTGTCTCTTAAATAATTATGTGTTAGATAACGTGTGCATAAAGGACATTTTTAAGCTAAAACATAGTATTTACATAAATGAAGTTGCAGATGTATTTAAAGAGTGGGTTTCAGTTAAGGAAATGGACTGCGCTGGACTATAGATGTACTGTTTACGCTTCATCCGAATTTAGTCCATTCGGGATCTTGGAATCTAACAAGATAATGTACCTAGATTCCAGGCGTCTCAGGGCTAACCTGCGGTTTCCTCCTCTAGGGTTCTTAGGGACACTGTCAATTACAAAATAGGAGAGATGTTTTGTGTTGCCTTCATGTACCTTGTTTATATGTCTGGCCACTGGGTACGTTTGATCATCATTGTTTATGGCTCGCAAGTGTTGTAGGATTCTGACATGTGCCTGATGGATGGTACTCCCTACATAGCGCTTTCCACAGCTGCAAACAAGTACATAGACAGCATACTCTGTCTTACAAGAGTACCCGCCTCTGATCGTATAAGGTCTATTTCTAAAGGGTACTATCACCTGTTTAGTATTGATACCTTGTTTACACGCTTTACATTTAGCGCATTTTTTGAAACCTTTCTGGGTTGGGGGCCATGTATCATTTTTGACCACCGCCGGTGCATTACAGACCAATTGGCTTCGTATCGACTTTGCCTTTCTGAATGTTATTGAAGGTGTGTTACCATTCAATTGGCCTATTACGGGGTCATTACATATAAGTGGCCAGTGCCTTTGCAAAATTCTCCTAACATGATTGTGATATGTGTTGTATCCAGTTATCATTCTAGGAAGGTTACCAGTGGACTTAGATTGACTAGCTTTATTTGCCTCTTTAGTTGCAAATAAAAGATCTTTCCTGTTCTTATCTTTGCATTTCTGTTCTGCCTTAGCCAAAGTAGATGTCGTGTATCCTCTTTTGCCAAGTCTCTCAAAAAGATTGGCTTTTGCCAGTTCCGTACCTGCTACTGTACTGCAGTTGCGGGTCATACGCAGACATTCCGCGTAGGGGATCGACTCCTTGAGTTTGACCGGGTGAAAACTTTGTGCATGAAGCACCGCATTTCCTGCCGTAGGTTTTCTGTATGTTCTGGTTTGTATCATATTCTGCTCTACATACAGTTCTAAATCAAGGAATTGGATGGTCTCTGTGCTCGTGGAACATGTAAACTTCAAATTCAGTGCATTGTCATTTATTTCTGTGACGAATGCTACAGCACTCTCAACAGACCCCTTCCATAAGATGAAAATATCATCTATATATCGTTTATAGAGTATCACGTGTTCTCTCATGTTGGTTTACTGCGTGGTTGCCAGTACTTGCTCCTCCCACCAGCCCATATGCAGATTAGCATAACTGGGGGAGAAGCAAGTACCCATAGCCGAACCTTGTAGCTGTTTATAATGCAGTTTGTCAAAAAGGAAAGTATTGTTATTCAAACACCACTCCACCATGTGTAATAACATTAAAGAGTGTTGGTACAATGCAATCGGTCTCTTGTCGAGGTAATGTTGTAAAGCTCTCAAGCCATCAGCATGGCGAATACTTGTATATAAAGACTGCACATCCAAAGTTATGAATACATATTCCTCATTCCAGTCAAAATCATACACTTTTCTAAGGAAATCTCCACTATCCTGTACATAGGCCGGTAAGTCTTTGACATAAGGTTGTAGGAAATGGTCCACATAAGTACTAGTATTTTCAAATAATCCGCCAATGGCCGAGATTATTGGTCTCCCAGGAGGTCGTGTAGGGTCTTTATGCACCTTAGGTATCAAATATAATTGGGGCATGGTAGGGTAGTCATTTTTTAAAAAGTCAAATTCTTGCTTATTGTATATATATATTTATTTATTTATTTATTTTAGCAATTTTTAAAGCGCGCAAATACCCATACGGGTGTCTCGGCACTATTGTTACAGAACTCACTTATGATATGACGGAGGAGAACAGCCATGTTTTGAGGCTCTTTCTGAATTTGAGAAGCGTGGGGGCAGTTTTGATGTGGAGTGGAAGAGTGTTCCACAATTTGGCCGTGGCGGTAGTGAAACATCTATCTCCCCAGCTGGCCTTTCTTGTCCGAGGGACATTCAACAAGTAGGCTGAGGAAGATCGTAGGGTCCTGCGTTGTTCCAATGGGCGGAGGGCTTCTTTTAGAAACTGTGGTCCTGCGTTGTTCAGGGTCTTGTAGGCTATGCACAGAGCCTTAAATTTGATTCGGCTCCTAATAGGGAGCCAGTGTAGTTCTTTAATTTAAGGGGAGGTTGAGGTAAATTTAGGGATGGATAGTAGGGTTCTGGCCGCAGCGTTTTGCACTGACTGGAGTTTATTGAAAACCTTTTCCTGAGCATTCAGGAGAAGGGAGTTGCAATAGTCGGTTCTTGAAAACACTAAGGTGCTAATAATTGTTTTGCCCGCCGACTGTGGTAGGTAAGGAAGTAGTTTTTTATTTTTTTTAGGGTGTAGAAGGCAGATGATACAACAGTGTTGGCGTGATGGAGGAAAGTCAGCTTATTGTCAAAAGTGACTCCCAGGTTGCGGACCTTGACCACCGGTTGGGGGTAGGGGTCCCAACTGAGGTGGCCACCACTGAGGGGACCATGCTGGCTACAAGCTCCCGAATGTCATCACCTCCGTTTTATCGGAGTTGAGTTTGAGGCAGTTTGATGACATCCAGGAGCTTATCGCCTTCATTCCCTCTTGAAAGTTGGCTGCGACGGATGCTCCATTGTTGTGCACCGATAACACTAGTTGGGTATCATCGGCGTACGTTGTAAGGGCAATTCCATAAGATTTTATCACCCGCGCTAAGTCTGATACGTAGATATTAAAAAGCGTCAGACTTAGCGAGGAGCCCTGTGGAACACCGCATGGGAGGGAGAAGGTCTGGGAGGTGAAGTTGCCCATCTTGACAGTCTGAGGGCGATTGTCTAGGAATGAGGCAATCAGATCTTTAGCCTTGCCTCTTATTCCTAGAGCTGAGACACGGTCGATCAGAGTGACATGATCGACCGTGTCAAATGCAGCGGAAAGGTCCAGGAGTATTAGGACCGCCGCTCCTCCCATATCCATTGTTGCTCTAATTTCATCTGCGGCCTTTAGCAGTGCTGTCTCCGTCCCATGCCCCTGTCTGAAGCCAAACTGAGTGTCATCAAGTAGATTGTTGTTGTTGATAAATTTCGAAAGTTGGATGTTCATAGTTTTTTCGAAAATGTTGGCTGGGAAAGGGAGACAGGCGATAGGTCTGTAACTGGCGGGGAGGAGAGGGTCCAGAGTTGGCTTTTTTAGAAGTGGCTTAATGATAGCCTCCTTCCAGACTGAAGGGTATATGCCTGTTGAAAACATGGCATTGCAGATGGTAGACAATGCGGGAGAGATTGCTTCTGGGATGAGGTTCAGGATGGCAGGGGGACATGGGTCAAGGGGGGATCCGGATTTAATGCTGCTTACCAGGCGTTGAATATGGTCCTGATCAATGGTGTCGAAAGATGAGAAGACGGGCGAGGTATTAATGGGAAGTGCCGCAGGAGAGGGTGAAGGGGAGGAATGCGAGAAGGTAAGGAAAATGGAACTAACCTTTTCCTCAAAGAAACTGGCCAGAGCGTCCGCTAAAGACTGAGAGCCTTCTAGGCGCGGGGCAGGGGGGTTGGACAACGTAGTGACCACCCGAAATAGTTCTCCTGCCGAGTATTTCGCCTGATCGATTTGGGAAGTATAGTAGAGACTTTTTTCGGCAACTATCAGTCTTTTGTAGATGGAAAGGGCATTTTTGTAGGTCGTTTTGTCTGCAGGGCTGTAATTGTGACGCCACTGCCTTTCAAGGTTCCTACAGTATTGTCTCTGAGTCCGAAGGGCTTCAGTAAACCATGGGGCTGATGGTATTTTCCTGTTCCGATGGGATGTTTTGATCGGGGCTAGTATGTTACAAGCCGTGTCAAAGTTCATCAGATAATTGGAAGACGCTATACTGGGATCTTGTTCATTGGGAATATGATTTTCCTGCATCATCTCTGCCAACTGAGCTAAATTGATGTTTTTCCAATCTCTGTAGGAAGATTGAGAGGGGGCAGTGAGAGTAGGTTTGGTAGGGTTAGTTTAAACAGTAAAACAAATCGCTGCATGGTCTGTCCAGATGAGGGGAATAATTTGGGTAACAGTTACGAGGGGACTGTTGGTGAATAGACCGTCTAATGTGTGGCCTGCCTGGTGCGTTGGAGAAGTTATCAATTGCAGCAGGCCAGCAGCTGCTAGGTCTGTGATTAGCTGCGTTGTGTCGTGGTTGTTGAGGGCTTCTAGGTGAAAGTTAAAGTCACCTAGTATAGTAAAGTGTGGGGAGTCTGCAGCTGCTTCAATTAAGATGCCTATGTTGGCTAGAAACTTGGCTCTGGACCCAGGAGGGTGATAAATTAGCATGCCCTTAAAGGATGAATTGAGCGAAAGGCCTAGTGTAAAAATGAGAGACTCGTATTCAGGGCAAATAAATTGTTTCGTCGTGAGTTTGAAGTGGTCTTTGTAGATTATAGCAATGCCACCACCTTTTGTTTTTTGGCCTGTCTAATCTACATACATTGTAGTTAGTGGGGGTTGCTGCTCTAAAGTCTGGTCCGGAGGCTTCATCACCCCATGTCTCTGTGATGAATAAGAGATCCAGTTTATGCGTGTCAATCAAGTTGGCGATTTCTAGTTTGTGTTTGGGGAGGGATCTGGCATTTAATAGCGCTGCTTGAACCATTAGAGGGTCAACTGTAGAGGGTTTTGCGGTTTCTTTTACGCAAGTAGGACATAGGACTGGGCCTAGGATGGGGTTGGAGTACCCTAGATGTGGAGGAACATGGGGTAGAACTGCTATATGCCTGAGTTCTAGTAATTCGGCAGTGGTATATTTAAGTCTCACCGTATTGGTAGGTGGTCGTGGGACTGGAGCAGCAGGGGGGATGGCCCTTGGCCTGTCCTCAGCGCGGACGAGCACAGACGAGCTTGCCTTATGCGCGCCTTTGGCGCGCATTCGTCGCGCCCGCTGCACTCGTCCGCTGCGCTTCCGGTTGCAGCACATTATTTATCGAGCCGAGATTGACATGGGGAGGGGGTGTGGTCAGCACGTGTGGGCGTGTCCGCAGCTTGAGGAAGGCGGCGTTGCCCTGGCAGCAGTGTCAGCCCTAAATCGGCTGGGCGGTCTGCTGCTTGCTCGAGTAGTATTGTGGGAATTAGCAGTAAAAACAGATTATACACAATTAAAAAGTAAGTGCTAACTCCCGGCTTTCCGCCTCAGGAGTGAAGTTCTGTGAACGCTCGCTCTAGATCAGCGCGCGCTCATATAGCAAGAGGGGGCGTGGTCAGCGCGTGTGGACGTGTCCGCAGCTTGAGGAAGGCGGCGTTGCCCTGGCAGCAGTGTGCCGCGTCAGCCCTAAATCGGCTGGGCGGTCTGCTGCTTGCTCGAGTAGTATATATATATATATATATATATATATATTTCGAGCGCCGCAACTCTGCTACCGGGGACCGGCAGCAGAAAGCAACAAGACGGCACTCGCAGCAGGTATAAACCAAGTCCGGTTTATTTAGCGCAAAAAGAATAGGATCAGACGCGTTTCAGCACTTGCCTTCGTCAGTGTCAGCTGGCGTCGGCAGTGCAGCAATAGATAAGGCAAAATTCATTGAAACAAAGAAAGGTTCAAAAAGTCAAATGAAAGCGCCATCTTGTAACGATAAAATCGCGCTATTTACAATATACATTTCACATTTTCATTTACAAGCAATGAGAGTAAATAAACTGAACATTCATAGATATACTATTATCGTGTTGGTAACTGATTGCGCCCTGGATGGGCTGTTAAACACAAATTACTACTACAGTGAAAATCTCCATTGCTTTCCTCATCATATCGTATTGTCGGTCTACAGTAGAAATAACACAATCCCCAAGTTCTTAGTTTATGGTAATAATTGAGGCCTGGATGGCCATACACACAAATACCAGTATTAACAGAACCACACAACATAGACCCTAACTAAAAGAGAAGGGGTGTGGAGTGGGGGGGTGCTGTTCTTCTGAGACCAAATAATAACTACGCCTTATTTAAAGTGTACGAAGAATATTACTACAGACAGTGACGTGGTTCAAAAACAAGTAGAAGTGTTCATAGGTGTGATAGTAGCTCCTCCCCTGCATTAAGTCCTCCTGGTGACTTCGTTTGGAGGTCGATAATATATCGAGACTCCAAACGTCTGAGTCGCCTTTTCAAGTCTCCACCCCTAACATCTTGAGGGATGCAGTCTAAGCTGAAAAAGCTGAGTTTAGTCCTGTCGCTGTCGTGGTGGCTAGCAAAATGCCGGGCCATTGGATAATTTTCATCCTTATTTGCAATGGCTCGTTGGTGCTCAAGGATTCTCAACTTAACTGCTTTCGTGGTGCTTCCTACGTACATCCGTTCGCAGGGGCACTTGAGACAGTATACCACAAATGTGGTTGAACAAGTAATAAACTTGTTAATTTTAACTTTTGAGTCCCTGTGTGGCACTTGATAGCTCAGTACCCTCTGACTGTTGCTGCAGGCTTTGCATTTCCCGCATGGGTACGAGCCATGCATCGACTGCAGTTCTCCTTTGGATCTGCCCTTCGGTAGATGGCTAGTGACTAGTGTGTCTTTTAAAGATCTTAATCTCCTAAAGGTAATCATGGGGTGTTGTTGTAGATCTTTTCCGATTACATTATCGGATTTTAAGATCCCCCAATTCTTAGCCATGATGGCTCTAACCTTATTAGCTGCCACTGAATAATTAGTGATCAGTCTGATGATGCCACTTCCTTCTTTAGGGCTACCTAGCTTCTTATCTTGTAGGAGGGTATCTCTGTTGACTTTCTCTGCCTTTTTCTCAGCTTGAAGGAGGGTAGATACGGAGTAGCCGCGAGATTTAAAGCATTTCACACTTTGTTGAGCGGCCTCTGTATAATCTCTCTCCAGAGAACTGTTGCGCTTGATCCTCAACAGTTCCCCGTAGGGGATACTCTTAATCAGGGAGGTCGGGTGGCTGCTGCGTCCGTGGAGGACAGAGTTACCCGCCGTCTCTTTTCTAAAGAGGGCGGTCTGGATCTTGCCTGCATCAACGAAAACTTTGAGATCTAAATAGTTAACCTCACTCTTGCTTATTGTACAGGTGAAATGCTGGTTAAGGTCATTCTGGTTCAGAATCCTAATGTAATCCAAAGCTGAGTATTCCGACCCCCTCCAAATAAGGAAGAGGTCGTCGATATACCTCCTCCAGCATATCACCTTCTCCACCCAGGGGGTTTTATCGTCTGCCCAGGCCACCTGCTTCTCCCACCAGCCCACGAAAAGATTCGCGTAACTGGGGGCGAAGCAGGTTCCCATCGCAGTCCCCCTTACTTGCCTGTATCGTTGATTCTGAAAAACAAAAATATTGTTATTCAAACAAAACGATATAAAGTCCAGAATCATCTGACTATGTTGCAAGTATCGGGCGGGTCGTAGATTCAGGAATGTCTTAACAGCTGCAATACCATCATGATGACTGATGCTCGTGTAGAGGCTCGAGATATCCATAGTAATCATCAGGAAATCCTCCTCCCACTCCACGTCTTGAATCTGCCTCAAGAAATCCTTGGAGTCCTTGGTATAGGAGCTCAGTTCGGTAACCCAAGGTGCCAAAAATGAGTCGATGAACTTCGACATATTCTCAGTTAGCCCACCTATGGATGACACGATGGGCCTCCCTGGTGGTAGCGTGGGGTGTTTATGAATCTTGGGGAGGTGATAAAAACTCGGTAGTCTCTGTTGTTTATTCTGTAGGAATGAGTATTCCTCCCTGTTTAGTATGCCCTTTCCATACCATTGATCAACCAGGGAGTGGTAATTCCAGATACTCTCCTGATACTCACGTTCCGTTGCCGGCATGTAGTTATTACAGTCTTGCAATTGAGATAGGGCTTCCTTGCAATACTGTTCACGATTTAGGATAACAACGTTCCCGCCCTTATCTGAGGGCTTTATTACTATAGAGTCATCTTGTTGTAGACTTATAATTGCTTTACGTTGTTGGAATGACAAATTCCAATGTATATCCTTCTTCCGTGCTTCTTCAGTTTGCGAAAGCTTTTGTAGGTCCTGGTTAACAGCGTCTGAAAAGATATCCAAAGCATCCATTGGTGTCTGTGGGAGAAAGCGGGAGGTTGGCTTGAAGTGGCTTGGTTCTCCAATCTGGGTTATACCCATGGACATGCCTCTCCCAACGGTGTCTGTTGGAGGAGCGATTTGACTTAGTCCTTCTTCCAAAAGGTCTTCAAGCACCGCTAGGCCCTCCAAGTCATTGATACTCATTTCCGTTGGATCGACTTGAGTTGTAACGGACTCCCTTGGTGGACCTTGTGCCTTCTCCTTGAGTGCTTTCTGTTTGAAATACTTCCAAAGTTTAAGTTTGCGGATGAACAGGAATAGGTCTATTCGTGTCTGTATATATATATATATATTACCTACTGGCGGTCGCCAGTAGGTAGTTATAGTTACGATTATTTTCAATGCAAAATCTCAACATTCTATTGTGAATAACTTTGGCGCCGGTTGAGGAATCTGCCTGAAAATTTCCTCAAATTTGCCTCGCAAATGAAATTTGCCTTCCATGAAAGTTTGGGGGGGATTCGTCAAGCGGGGGCCGAGATAAAAGGGGGGTCCCAAAACGTGTTTTCCCCGTGTTAATTTCCATAGGGCGGTCAACCTCACTTTTAGCCCGAACGGCTGAATGGATTTCCACCAAACTTGGCAAAATTGTAGGGACTGGTAGCCCGATGTGCCTTTGCTATGTCTCAAGATATGTGCTCCAGTGGATTATGAGTAATTTAGGTTCAAAAAAATATATATATCTATGGCAGCGCCCCGGTACGCGCACCGGGGAGCACTCTGGGTGCGCCACGCGAGGTGCGCACGGAAAGCTGATTGGCTCTCGGGTGTCTGTAAACATTCGAAACATTTTGGAGTGGCCGCCATCTTGTGTCTCGGTAGGATCGAGACACAAATGGTGGGAAAAACAAGGGGGGAAATGACCATAAGGGGGCAGAGTAGACCCCCCTTGACCCCCTAGGTTTGATGTGGGGGCTATAAAGTGCCCCGCGGGTGAAAAAAAAAATTTGGGGGGATTTGCGTGGGGGGAGCGCCCGGTAAGCGCACCGGGGAGCGGACCGGGGAGCTTGCCAAGGGAAAAATGAATGATAGAGTTTTAAAAAAAAATTAGCCTTTTTTTTTAGAATTTGGAGGTAGTTCTAAAAAGAACTGTTTTTTTTCTTCTTTTTGTTTTTTTATATTTTTTTTAATGTTTTTTTAACATTTTGTACCTTTTTTGGCTTTTATGAACTATTTTGTATTTTTTGGGGTTATTTTTATGGGGAGAAAGAAAAAACAGGGAATTGAAAATGGCTGAACAGGAGCAAAAAAAATCAGGAAAAAATTAGGGTTTTTTTGGGGCAATTCGGGATTTCACCAGCAAGCAGGATGTGCTTTAGGCTCTGCTCACCATAGGAGATGGTCTTACCACAAAAAATACAGGTGACCATAAATTCTCCAAATCGTGGTTGAATGCAAAGGATTGTCTCCCTTTTCTCTGGTCCCGATTGAGTGGGTTGTTTTCGTTTGGAGGTGCTGGGTGTAGATTGGGGAGGGTTGCTGGCCAGTTCTCTCATCTCTGCGGCAGCATAGTTGTTAGGATGCTTGCGCTGCATGTGCCTTATCATGGTATTGTTCCCAAATAAATATTTTTTAATTGGGTTACCCCTTGAGAGTTCCATGTCACAGATAAGGCAAGTCACCTTTGCTGCATTCACTTTCTTTTTTCCCTCAGGGATGGAAAAAAACTCCCATACAGTGTGTGGCTTGGGTTGGTATGGGGTATTGTGTTCTTCCAGCCACCTCCTCCTCGTCCCCTCCTCCTCTTCCTCCTCCTCCTCTTCTTCTCGGGTCTCGTCGCGTAAGCGCATCGGATGTTTATGTTGCGCGATCGTATTCGCTCGAGTGCTTCCGGGTGCGCTTACGCTGTGCGTATCACGTGGATGCGGCTACGCGATACGTCACGATGATGTTTTCGTTCGCGGCAATAGCGCTAACGGGACGCTCTACGGAGCGCGCCCTGGGGCGCTTCAAAAGACTACGCTTTCCGGGGCGCGCCCCGGGAGCGCTCGAGGGCAAAAAAATATATACATTAAAGAAATTGTTTTAAATACAAATATAATATAGGATTCATTCACTTTCAAAAATATTACATTTCATAGCTATAGACATTTGCTATTAACAAAAATTTGAAATTTACTGAAAAAAACATAGGTTTGGAGCCTTATATATAGTTAGGAATTAGTATTTAAAAAACCTATGAAATTCACTGAAAAAAACATAGGCTTCAGACCAGTTATAGTTAGGAATTAGCATTTAAAAAACCTATTAAATTTACTGAAAAAAACATAGGTTTCACACCAGTGTAGTTAGCTGGAAATTTTACTGACATGAAACCATTGAAATTCCCACGTTATAGTTAGTTAGACTCACTATAACTTGCGCGCCTGCAATGCACTGCTGATGATGTCACATATTACATCACTCATGACATGGTCAGTGACATCACTGATGACACCATCCAGTGAATGTGTGTCTTTCTGAAATATCAATATGTTTTATATATGTATTTGTAAAGGTCGATGGACGAATAAATGTTTAAATAAGTGTGTAAATGGATGTATATTTTTAATAAAATATTGATTGGTTAACTGGCTTATAAAGTGTATCTTAGTGAATACATATATTAGCGAGCAATTTTTAAATATTTTAAATATATGTATTAGTGTTTCACTTTGTGTATAAGTGGCTGCATGGGTTGGTGACTGACTCACTGTTTGTATGTGTTTTTATGACAGCGTATGTGCAGGACTGTATGGGTGGATGAGTGTGAATATGTGTGTGTTAGTGAGTGAATGCCTGCCTCACTAGTGTTTTTATGAGTAACTACATATGTTTTCATCTAGTATATGTTAGTATTGATGTATATAAGTGAGTATATGTGAGAGTGAGAGATTGAAAGAGTTCCTGTTTAAATAAGTATGTGTTTCTATAAGTGATTGTTTAAGAGAGTAAGTATGTGTAAGTTTCCTTAGAAGTAATGTACTAGTGTGTGTATAGCTGTATATGCAAATAAATGGATGTTCAATAGTCTATTTGCATGTGTGTGTATGTGTGTGAGTGACTTTTGGATGACTGTCGGTGTGTAACAGGATGTATATGTGTATCACTACATATGATGAGTGAGTATATGTATGAGTGACTATATAGAACTGTTGCTGAATGAGAGGATGTGTATATAGATGCACAATTGGTTGTTGTAACTGGTATGGGTATCTCAATTTTTTTGAAAATGTTAGTTTCTATTTTTGAATATGTGTTTCAAGGGTTACATCACACCCAAAGGAGGTCTGTCAGTCTGTCACAAGGATGGTGTTATCAGTGATGTCATCAGTGATGTCACTGACCATGTCATGAGTGATGTAATATGTGACGTCATCAGCAGTGCATTGCAGGCGTGCAAGTTTTAGTGAGTCCAACTCACTATAACGTGGGAATTTCAATGGTTTTATGTCAGTAAGATTTCCAGCTGACTATAACTGGTGTGAAACCTATGGTTTTTTCAGTGAATTTAATAGGTTTTTTAAATGCTAATTCCTAACTTTAACTGGTGTGAAACCTATGGTTTTTTCAGTGAAAATATATATATATATATATATATATATATATATATATATATATATATATATATATATATATATATATATATATATATATATATATATATATATATATATATATATTGCAGAAAATATCTTCCCATTTATGAAAGGATGGAAAGGACACAGCGGAGCAAGGTAGGCAGCTTTATTTTCTTTCTGTGGCATGACGCGTTTCGGAATTACATCTTCCTTTCTCAAATGCCAGAATTTAAAAATTGCTTTTCATACTTTTTACCAGGCTTTTAAATAGTCCAGCCCCTCCTACAATTGGAGTGCACACACCTGCTTTCTGCGTGCTCCGGCATCTCCCCTGCAGTAACGGTTGAAAGCACTGCATATCCCACAATGCAGCACGAAGAAGCACTGCCGGGTGAGTTTCGCAGCAACTTGTTCAGATTAACATTCACAATCTTTCACATTATTCTTTCTTTGCCCCGACCTCCGGATATTTTACAACCTTTCTTTTACCGTTTCTCAGCAAGGGTGCTTGTACTTATGTGATATTTGTAGGTTTCTCCTTTGGCTCAGTGATCACTTATTGCCGGACTGCAAGTCCCATCATTCCACACGTTTGTTGATTAATTACCCTGAAAAGTCACTCTTCTCCATGTTTTTCTGTTAGTGTTAGTGATTTGGCTTTGTTTCTTCCTTTTCTTTCCTTGCGCACTTTATTCTCCCAAGTGCCCACTGTCACGATAAACAATGGGCGCCCTGCTCATTATCTGTCCCCCGGGGTCCGACTGTGCAGGAATCCAGTCTCCAGCAAACCTTGGCTATACACATGAAAGGCCAAATGACACTGGCCCGCAGACCTCCTAGGATCCGTGGCTGCGCTTCCCGCATACCTCAGTGGTGCTCACTAGGCTCAATCCATCCTTCCATTAACGTGTACACCCGGTGGACATCCCTGTTAAATGTGTCCATAACCTCCAACAAAGTTCGACGAAAGGAAAACCCAGCCTGCCACGTCGGGGCTTGTTGGCGACGTCACCGCCTGTATACAAGAAAATATTTCCAGCCACCACCGACGCAGAAATCAAGCCCACCAGTCGGACCTCAGAGGAAACGCGTTTTATTCAGCAGGTACAGCGTTACCGGTTTCGTCCTCCTCAGGTCTTAATCATACGCAACCTTGGGAGGGCAGGTGAGCAAGGTTCATATGCATGTCCCTCCCAGCTGGGAGTTCAGATGTTAATTATATATATATATATATATATATATATATATATATATATATATATATATATATATATATATATATATATATTCACTGATAAAGCCATAGGTTTCACATCAGTTATAGTTAGGTGGAAATTTTACTCGCATAAAACCATTGAAATTCCCACGTTATATTAAGTTGGACTCACTATAACTTGCGCGTGCAATGCACTGCTGATGACGTCACATATTACATCACTCATGACATGGTCAGTGACATCACTCATGACATCACTGACGACATCTCAAATGACATCACTGATGACAACATCCTTGTGACAAAGTGGCAGACCTCCTATCAGCATAAAATAACCTTTGACACACACATTCAACAAGGAGAAACCGATACCAATTACAACAACTTATTAGGCAATTCCAACATCTACATACACATCCACTCATTCAACAACAGTTCTATATAGTCACTCATGCATGTACTTACTCATCATATGTACTCATACACCTATACATCCTATTACACACTAATACTCATCCATATAGTTACTTACACACAAATTCACACATGCAAATAAACTATCAAAAAACCATTTACTTGATTATACTGCTATATACACACCACTACACATACTTCTACAGAAACGGAAACATATTTACTCTCTTAAACAATCAATTATAAAAACACATACTCACTAACCCACCCATACACACAATCATCCACCCATACAGTCTTGCACACATGCTGTCTTCAAAATACATACAAATAGTGAGTCACTCATTCATGCTTCTGTGCTCTAAGTAATATCCCCCACCGAACCATACAGACACTGATACTGATACTCAAAAAACTAATAACCCATATACACACTCATGTAGCTACTCACCAACCCATGCAGCCACTTATACACAAAGTGAGACACAGATACAGATATTTAAATATTTAAACATTACTCGCTAATATGTGTATTCACTAAGATACATTTAATAAGTCAGTTAACCAATCAAGTTTACACAAAAAAACATCCATTTATTCTTCCATCAACATTTAGATATACATATTTAAAAAATATTTATTTTTCAGAAAGATACACATTCACTGGATGATGTCATCAGTGATGTCATTTGAGATGTCATCAGTGATGTCATGAGTGATGTCACTGACCATGGCATGAGTGATGTAATATGCGACGTCATCAGCAGTGATTTGCACTCGCAAGTTATAGTGAGTCCAACTAACTATGACGTGGGAATTTCAATTGTTTGTTGCGAGTAAAATTTCCACCTAACAATAACTGGTGTGAAACCTATGGTTTTTTCAGTGAATTGAATAGGTTTTTTAAATGCTAATTCCTAACTATAACTGGTGTGAAACCTATTCTTTTTTCAGTGAATATATATATATATATATATATATATATATATATATATATATATATATATAACATTTCTATGGCAAAATGAAACTCTTCATTTTGTTCCTTTTCAAATTAAATGTATTAAGTGTTACCACTTTATTCCAATCAAGATGACTTCAGGTTTGCCATACTTTTGTCATAAGTAAGACTGTTAGCGTTCTAGTTGTTCTTTAGAACACTCTGGGACATTCTGTCATTGGGCGATAGTTGGGCTACATCTGGCTGATATTTGGGCTACATTTGGGCTCTTTTGTCTCTGGTGGCCATCTTGGGAGACTGCATATCAGAATTTTTTTAATGAAATATAAGAGGATTTGAGAAGTCACTCAAAATGTGCCCTAATTTTTCTTTATTTAGTACTAATCATAATTTCCCTGGCAAAATGAACCCCCTCATTTTGTTCCTTTGCAAATTAAATGTTTTAAGTGTTAACACTTTATTCCAATCAAGATGACTTCAGGTGTGCCCTACTTTTGTCATAAGTAAGAGTGTTAGCGCTATAGTTGATCTTTAGAACACTCTGGGACATTCTCTCATTGGGCTATAGTTGGGCTACATCTGGCTGATATTTGGGCTACATTTGTTTTTTTTGTCTCTGGTGGCCATCTTTGGGCTACATTGGGCTACATTGGGCTACATTTGGCCTCTAACATATATATAGTCCAATGTAGCCCAATATATATTTTTTCAAAGTTAATTTTCGTAAAAACCACTGGAGCACATATCTTGAGACATAGCAAAGGCACATCGGGCTACCAGTCCCTACAATTTTGCCAAGTTTGGTGCAAATCCATTCAGCCGTTCGGGCTAAAAGTGAGTTTGACCGCCCTATGAAAATTAACATGGGGAAAACACGTTTTGGGACCCCCTTTTATCTCAGCCCCCGCTTGACGAATCCCCCCAAACTTTCAGGGAAGGACCGGAGCTCCGTGAGGCAAATTTGAGGAAATTTTCAGGCAGATTCGTCAACCGACGCCAAAGTTATTCATAATAGAATTTTGAGATTTTGCATTGAAAAAAATCCTAACTATAACTACCTATTGGCGACCGCCAGTAGGTAATATATATATATATATATATATATATATATATATATATATATATATATATATATATATATATATATATATATTCACTGAAAAAACCATAGGTTATAGACCATATATAGTTAGGAATTCGCATTTACAAAACCTTATTTTACTCACACAAAACCATTGAAATTCCATATATAGTTAGTTGCACTAACTATATATCGCGCACCCGCAATCCACTGCTGATGATGTCACATATTACATCATTCATGACATGGTCAGTGACATCACTGATGACATCACTGATGACATCTCAAATGACATCACTGATGACATCTCAAATGACATCACTGATGACATCACTGATGACATCTCATTTGACATTACTGATCACATCACTGATGATATCATTCATGTGATAATACGATGAACCTCTTCAGACTCTAATATAACCTTAGATACAATCAGTGTAAACAGACACTCACAGACTGTCACTCATCCATGGAGTTACTCACACACCTAGTCAGTCATGCAAAGAATCAATCACACCTCCATTTCCTCAACTATACAGTTATACAAACTTTACTTATTCAAACATATACTAACACATATTTACTCTCTTATACAATCCCTGATACAAGTTCACAATGATCCATACAGCCAGGCACACATTCACTGGCTCTTATGCACAGTTATTTATATATGTCAACTCTCACATGTACTGTGTTTTACATATGCACTTACTTTGACATGTAGCACTGAGATATCCATTCACTCACCAATACACTCATGCACACAGTCAACCGCCCATACAGCTGTTTCCACATGCACTTTTGAAACCATACATCTAGTGAATCAACTGCTCACACATCTATGCACAGAGTCATACACCTCCCAGCCACCCACACACACACTCAGTCTCCCATACAAATACTTGGGCAACCAATCAATAACCCATATAGTTACTCATATAGCTACTTAGCAACACATGCAACAGTTTACAGAACAACAGACATAATGATGCACAAATTAAGACAGTTTAGTCACTAACCCATGCACTCAGTGAGACACATTTAATCACTCACTCATACAGTCAGTCATGCACCTACTAAATCCTTCATCCAGACACTTATACATCCACTCATTCTTCAATATGTAAGACATATTTTAACTTTACAGAAACATACAGTCACTGGATGTTGTCATCAGTGATGTCATCAGTGATGTCATTTGAGATGTCATCAGTGATGTCATCAGTGATGTCACTGACCATGTCATGAATGATGTAATATGTGACATCATCAGCAGTGGATTGCGGGTGCGCGATATATAGTTAGTGCAACTAACTATATATGGAATTTCAATGGTTTTGTGTGAGTAAAATAAGGTTTTGTAAATGCGAATTCCTAACTATATATGGTCTATAACCTATGGTTTTTTCAGTGAATTTTCAAGGTTTTGTAAATGCTAATTCCTAACTATATATGGTCTATAGCCTATGGTTTTTTCAGTGAATATATATATATACATACATATATAAACATATATCATCTGTATATCTATATAAATACAAACATAAATGCATGCATACATATACTTATATGCATTTTAGGGTTGTTAGGGCGTTTTCGTGTGTATTATGTTGCTTTTTTAGGGCTTTTGGGTCAATTAAGTAGGGTTCCCGGAGCCTAGGGCTGAGGGGCCGGTTCAGTTTCGTGCGTATTGGTGTTGGCAAGGTTTTGAGGGATTTTGGCGGTTTTTGGTCGAGATTTGGCCGTTTTATGGCTTTTTTTTGTGTTTGCGGGGGGCGCGTATTCGGGTTGAAATTCGTCCCCGTTCCAGTGGATAGATCGGGCTGATTTTTGGTGAGATGTTAGGGAATCGCTGGAACTAGTGTCCAGCCAAGTTTGAAGCGGATCGGAGCAGTGGAAGTGCTTTAAAGAGCAATTTTTGTGCGGAGTAGCAAATTGCCATGTTATTCAATGGGAGTTTTTGGTGCGCATGGAGAAGGTGAATTTGGGGTGTTCCAGTTGCGCTAGAGGGACGGGGCTTGGGTGAGCTGTAGGGAGAGTGGATCGGCAGGTGTGCCAAATTTTTGGGATTTGTTGGCCGAAGGGAAGGGTGTGCTTGGGCAAAGTCGATTTGGTGAAAACGGTGCGTTATTTACATGAAAGTTGAAAAAACACTAATAAAAGCAAGGCTAAAAAGCCACCTCATTACAAACAGAATGGCTTTAACTTAAACGAGGGCGAGATCTATTGCATTTTCAATGCTTGTTTACTTTGGTTCCATCAAGAAGGCATTCAGATGTGTCACACATTTGCCATAAATTCTGAATGTTAGCACTCTAGTTGCACATTAGATCACTGTAGTAAAGCTACTGCTCACCAGGGACGTCTGCTGCTGGTATTCAAAGTGCATGTTTCAGTCTGCATGTCAGAATTCTTTTAATGAAATAGAAGAGGATTTGAGAAGTCACTCAAAATGATCCCTAATTTTTCTTTCTGAAGCACTAATCATACTTTCTATGGCAAAATTAACCCCCTCATGTTGTTCCTTTTTAAATTGAGTGTTTTCAGACTTACCACTTCATTCCAATCAAGATGGCTTCTGGTGTGCCATACTTTTGTCATAAGTAAGACTGTTAGCGCTCTAGTTGTTCTTTAGAACACTCTGGGACATTCTGTCATTGGGCTATACTTGGGGTACATCTGGGTGATATTTGGGCTACATTTAGGCTCTTTTGTCTCTGGTGGCCATCTTGGGAGACTATGTCAGAATTTTTTAATGAAATTGAAGAGGGTTTGAGAAGTCACTCAAAATGTGCCCTAATTTTTCTTTCTGCAGCACTAATCATAATTCATATGGCAAAATATACCCCCTCATTTTATGTTTTAAGAGTTACCACTTTATTCCAATCAAGATGGCTTCAGGTGTGCCATACCTTTGTAATAAGTAGGACTGTTAGCGCTCTAGTTGTTCTTTAGAACACTCTGGGACATTCTGTCATTGGGCTATACTTGGGCTACATCTGGGTGATATTTGGGCTACATTTGGGCTCTTTTGTCTCTGGTGGCCATTTTGGGAGACTGCATGTCAGAATTTTTTAATGAAATAGAAGAGGATTTGAAAAGTCACTCAAAATGTGCCCTAATTTTTCTTTCTGCAGCACTAATAATACCTTCTATTGCATAATATACCCCCTCATTGTGTTCCTTTTTAAATTAAATGTCTTAAGAGTTACCACTTTATTCCCATCACGATGGCTCCAGGTGTGCTATACCTTTGTAATAAGTAGGACTGTTAGCGCTCTAGTTGTTCTTTAGAACACTCTGGGACATTCTGTCATTGGGCTATACTTGGGCTACATCTGGGTGATATTTGGGCTACATTTGGGCTCTTTTGTCTCTGGTGGCCATTTTGGGAGACGAGACTGCATGTCAGAATGTTTTAATGAAATAGAAAAGGATTTGAGAAGTCACTCAAAATGTGCCCTAATTTTTCATTCTGCAGCACTAATCATACTTTCTATGGCAAAATATACCCCCTCATGTTGTTTCTTTTTAAATTAAATGTTTTAAGAGTTACCACTTTATTCCAATCAAGATGGCTTCAGGTGTGCCATACCTTTGTAATAAGTAGGACTGTTAGCGCTCTAGTTGTTCTTTAGAACACTCTGGGACATTCTGTCATTGGGCTATACTTGGGCTACATCTGGGTGATATTTGGGCTACATTTGGGCTCTTTTGTCTCTGGTGGCCATTTTGGGAGACTGCATGTCAGAATGTTTTAATGAAATAGAAAAGGATTTGAGAAGTCACTCAAAATGTGCCCTAATTTTTCATTCTGCAGCACTAATCATACTTTCTATGGCAAAATATACCCCCTCATGTTGTTTCTTTTTAAATTAAATGTTTTAAGAGTTACCACTTTATTCCAATCAAGATGGCTTCAGGTGTGCCATACCTTTGTAATAAGTAGGACTGTTAGCGCTCTAGTTGTTCTTTAGAACACTCTAGGAGGCTGCAGTAGAACACAAAGGAATCAACTGACAGTCTCTGTCCTTGTTGGATGTACATGTTTTACTGAGAATTTCAGACTTCATTTTCACATGACTGAGAAAGATAATGTGAATTTACAGAAAATATGCTTTCAGTTTAGCTTATAGATCCCCTTCCAAACCACTGTGGGAAAATCATGAGATATTAGTTTTCTTTCAAACAATATTCATGGTATCACAGCAGAAGGTTTTTTCACATGGTAAAATCACCTTAGAACCCACCACAATTCCTAAAACGAGTATGGTACCATCAACAAATGATTTATAATGTAACTAAAGTCCTAAAACCCTCTATTAACTACAATGCTTTTTAATGAGGTGCTATCATGTATATTGGTCCCAAGATGGCTGCCAACACTTCTTGGATGAAGTGCTGACAGCCAATCAGATCAGATGTGTGGTTAGGCTCCGCCCAGATATATATCTTGTTTTGAACCTAAATTACTCAATATCCACTGGAGCACATATATTGAGACCTAGCAAAGGCACATCGGGCTAACAGTCCCTACAATTTTGCCAAGTTTCGTGCAAATCCATTCAGCCGTTCGAGCTAAAAGTGAGGCCAACCGCCCTATGGAAATTAACATGGGAAAAACACGTTTTGGGACCCCCCTTTTTTCTCGGCCCCCCCTTGATGAAACCCCCCCAAATTGTCAGGGGCTGCTCAGAAACAAAATGTTCCATTTTCCTGAAAATGTCAGCCAATTCCGTCCAAAAAAGCCAAAGTTATTAGACATAGAATTTTCAAAAATCCCATAGAGAAAAAATCCTAACTATATATACCTACTGGCGACCGCCAGTAGGTAATATATATATATATATATATATATATATATATATATATATATATATATATATATATATATATTAACATCTGAACTCCCAGCTGGCATACAAAACACATACACAACGTCACCGATGAAGCAGATATACTGCACTAGGCAGGGATACATCAAATTGAATTTTTTTTTCAATTTTATTCAACGGTGACCCGGACAGACTGGCATCGCTCTGCTTTGCAGTGCTTGGAAGGCTCGAGGGATTGAGAGGACTGGTGTCCGCCACGACGTCCAGGAGGCACAAGCAGTGTGAGGTATTTTACCTCCGTTAGGGCGTTATGTGGTTACATAGCTGCCCCCGCAAATCGGCTTCCTGAACCGAAAGGCTGCAGCAGTACGAGGGGACCCAAGGAGGCGCTTTAGGTCCTTGGTGCGATATTATGAGTCATGTTACCTGAGCCTGCATAAACATTGAAGCCGGTACTATCATGGCATTACCCCCCACACTGCCGACCCAGATGCATGAACAGGTTGAATTCTGGGAGAAGGAGTTTGCCTAAAGGTCCGCGAACTCCAACAGGTGAGCGGATTTCGCTTGGGGAGGAGCTCAATGTCGTAAGCAACACTTAACGAGAAGCAGTACTATTGGATTGACCAGTAGGACTCCAGTCAGTGCAGGGCACTGAGGAAGGCACTATCCACGCCAAAATACATTTGCTGCCACTGATCATTGTACCATTGCAATAAAGTGCTCTCTAAGGAGTCCCCTCTAGCCTCTGCTTTTTCTTTTTGGAGGAGGAGTCTTGGTGTATATATATATATAACTGACATTACCTTAGCACCTCTAATCCCAATGGAACCATCCATTATTTATAGGAGGGCTCCCTCTATAAGAGATTCTCTGGTCAGTAGTAGTCCGGAGGTTAAGAACAGTAAAATATGGGTCTCCAACAAGAAAGGCTTTCATAAGTGCATCTCGTGCAGAGCGTGCAAGTTCGGGGTTAACACCTCTGAATTTAGATCGCCATTCAACCCCATTCCAACACCTATAAGGGAGCTATATACATGGCGCACTGACTTCGCGGTATATATCTTAGAATGCTCCTGCGGGCTGCAATATGTGGGCAGCACCAAATTGCAGGTTTTCAATCGAATACTGCAACATTTGAGAGCCATTGTTAATTCGGATGTCACTTATACAGTTGCCCGCCACTTTGAACTAGTACATGCCAAAAATTTGAACCATCTGAAATATTTTGTAATCGATTCTATACCCAGGAACATACGAGGCGGGGATCGAGAAAAACTTTTAAGGCAGCTAGAGAGTAAATATATTGTACTCCTAGATACTAGAATCCCCAATGGGTTAAACAGAGGGGACGATTTACAGGTCTTCCTCTAAGATATCACCTGTAACCAACATCATTGTTTACATTTTTTCAACATAGTGGCATTGGTGTACTACTGGGGGGTGAACATCCGTCAATTCTCTGTAAAGAGGTCAAGTTCTGTACTATCATAGTAATGTCCCGAATTCATCGAAAGAGTACTCTGTTATGTTAGCCTCAGGAAATCAGTCTCTTCCAACTTTGATAAAACCCTTTTCTATTGATAAGGTTATATATATTGTAATCGTTTCTCACATACCGGATTGTGGTAATCTTTGAAATTAATTTAGCGTACCACAGGATAAATTGTCACTATGGCTTTAGTCGGTTCCTAGCAACAGCAGTTATGCTTTGTGTTTATAACTGTGTACAAATATAAAATATTTGCGCATGTATAGTCATTTTGAACAATTATTTTTGATTGACCACATTCAATGAAAGATTATCAATTTGTACATATTGCGCTAAAATTATGCACTTTTCTTATTATTTTTGAGCACTTTTGCACTTCACGGTAACATCATAATTCTTGTGGTTGCGAATATTTTAAGACATAGGGTGACAGAATGGTCTATGTAATCTTAAATTTAAAGTGTACATGATTGGAAAGTAAACAACATGTGAAATCACTCGAGAGATGAATAGATTAGCAGTATAAGAACAATCGTAGGCACTTGCACTTTATTGCATTTTCGTACAGTAATGTTGGCATTTGTCGCTAAATGTTATTATTACAAATGCGATTCGGGGAAAATGAGTTTTTGTAATTTGGGGCATTAACTTTCATCCCGGTAGTGAATACACTGTTCTAACCGCTGTATATATCGTTAATTTGCACAAAGTATTTTCTCTATGTCTATTACCCACATGCTTGATGTTATCTTTAATGAACACAGCAGTTAAACACTCCCATTGG
This sequence comes from Lissotriton vulgaris, assembly GCF_964263255.1. Taxonomy (NCBI): domain Eukaryota; kingdom Metazoa; phylum Chordata; class Amphibia; order Caudata; family Salamandridae; genus Lissotriton; species Lissotriton vulgaris. The sequence goes on from NC_141688.1 coordinate 173,985,820, forward strand.
TAATTTGAGGCCATGTGATCAAGGCTGTTGTGACACAGCCGAAACGCGTCATGCTGATGGTGAGGAGAGAATAAAGACACGTTAATACACAATTTTTGGTGTTTGAGAGATCTGTACCTGGAGGAGGAGTACGGCGTTGTGAGCCAAACTCACAGGACTTCGCTTGTATATATATATATATATATATATATATATATATATATATATATATATATACTATTATAAAGAGAGAACTTGCACCTTTGAGCCAGGTAAACTCGAAAACTACACCACCAATCTGAACATCCAAGACATCTTAGAAAACCTCAGGGCAAGCAGAAGGACATAGGCTACATAAAAATAAAAATAAAACGTTGTTTAAAATATGTAGAAATAAAAATATAGTAGTCCCTTGCAAGTAGCGCCGGCCACGACGTATGCGTGAGGGGAGTAGCGTCGTTCACGAGCAACAGGAAGAGCGAGGACATGAGCGCCGGGAGGAGCCTCTGCGTGAGGTTAGGAGCGGAGTTCACCAGCAACAGGAAGAGGGGAGAACATGAGCGCCGGTAGGAGCTGCGGAGCGGCGAGAAGCGGAGGAGCAGTGGCAGCGCGGGGAGGAGCAGCGGATGAGGTAGCTGACAAGCGGTCAAGCAGTGGAGAGGTAAACACTCCAGCGTAGGGAGGAGCGGCGGATGAGGTAAGTCGGGACCTGGGGGGGGTTACAAAGCCGGGGCAGGAGGGGGGAGGCAAGCGGGAGGCTCAAGGCGCAAGGCGCGAGGCGGGAGACGGGAGGCAGTAGGCGCTATGCCCAATGTCGGTGCGGGGGGCGGAGGGCGGGCGGCTCAAGGCGGGAGGCGGGAGGCGGTATGGCCAATGTCGGGGCGGGAGGCGGGAGGGATGCGGACTGGGCAATGTTTGGGGTGCACAGAGGCTTAAAATGCTGCCCCCAGCCCCCTTCTGCCGCGGGCAAAGCCGGGGCGGGCTGCTAGTATATATATATATATAAATAAGTATATTAACATCTGAACTCCCAGCTGGCCCCCAGCTGGCATACACAACGCATACACAACGTCACCGACACAGCAGATATTCCGCACTAGGCAGGGATACATCAAATTGAATTTTTTTTCAATTTTATTCAAGGGTGAGGATTTTTATAACATTGAGGCCTATTTTAGAAATCGATTTCAAAAAAACCTTTTTAATGAATAACTATTTATATATTTCTTTTGTATTTATTTATTTATATACAGCTACTATCATTATCATTATGATTTTCATCATTCATGTTTACCAACAATTGTTGTTTTCCATGTATTCAATTAGGTAGAGGAACATTATTTGTGATAGATCTGAAAAGTACGTACACATACGGTGTATGGAACAATGACATTGGTTCCAGGCTATATGCTTGATGAAGAAGTAGTATGTTTTCCACGTCTATTTCCACGTAACTATTACAAATTGCACTTTATCACTTTAAAAGGGTTGTGTAACAAATCAGCGTTGTCATGTGTTCAAGGTTCGGCTGGACCGAAACGCGTTATGGCCGACATGAAATAATAAAGGAAATTGATGCACTTATCTGTTGTTCGCGTCTGCTTCAATTGATAGGAAAGGTTGCACGAAGAGCGGTGAAAAACGATATATATATATATATATATATATATATATATATATACACATATATATATAGAGAGAGAAAGAGATTATGCATATAGATAAACACATATATATGTGTATCTATCTATATATACATATCTAAATCTCTCTCTATCTCCCCCCCCTTAGTCACATACTTTCTCATGGGAAAATCACACTTTCATTGCACAAAAGAACCCATTACTCCAGCCGGGTCGCCCGTTTGATGTAGACGAGTTATCTGTTCGTGCCACAGACATGACTGCAGAGGGCGTTCCTCTTGCTTTCAAAGTGCCTAAACGTCTTCCACTAATTGCTACATCAAATGACAGAGATGCCCGTCAGTGGAGGTCCGAGAAAGGATGTGACAAATACACAACAAGGCCCCACTGAAAGCCGAACACTTTTTGTGACTTTTCCCATCTCGGATTGGGTTACTTGGGCGGGTGCAGAGGAGGGCTCTTATCACACAGGATGGCCTCTCACGCCAGATTAGTTCTGCATCACTACCAGGCCGCCATGCTGGTCTCATCCTGGTCTGTTACGTGTGTTTTTTTTGTATTTTTCAGCCATAAGGGAGCAGGCTGCCCTCTTCGGTGGGGGTCAGCGGGAGATACAATGGTCGGGCCGTGTTACCCGAGTGTCGCTTCGTGGTTTCTGTTCACGCGCCAGTGACGTGGGCACGTTGCCTCGGACCCATGGAGCACAGAAGGAGCTGTCAATCTCGGAGTCTTCGAAGAGTTACCTTTCATGTAGAGGACATGCCTCAAAATCCCATGAGCCATATAAACCCGCCGTGCCACTGATCTCCATTCTTTCTGTGTGTTTTCTCGGGCCTATCAGTCAATGGCGGTTGTGCTCTCGTTCAGGGCTGGGGAGTCTCAACGCAATCAGCGGAGTCTCTGACTGCGGGGTCACGGCCCGGCGTAGGAGCCTCTGCAAATACTAGTAGCAGTTTCCTTATCAGTGTCGGGGCCACTTCAACACGTAAGAAATCAGATAGATAAGCAGAACTGGCAGGTTGCAGGCCGGCTCTCCCTCAGCCCTCCCAGTCTCCAGTGACCCATGGCGCGTAAAGCTCATAGGTAAACTAGTTGCTCCAGCCGCACTGCTTCTGCTAGGCATACCGCGGTAAGTCCTAGCGGGCAGGGTCGGCCTGCCTATAATTCCACCGGGCATTTTCCCAGTGGGCTGCAGCCATTGGAGGCAGCGGCTGCTGAACTTTCCCCAGCTACGGGAGTATTATAGCTGGAAGACGAGGCTTCAAGAGAGAGAGATGGGGTGGGCAGAGGGATGGAGAGATAGCCAGTGATCAGAGAGGGAGTAGAAAGCGGAGAGAAGCAGAGAGAGAGAATGGATGGATGAGAGAGAGAGATAGAGTGAGGGGAGGAACGGGACAGGGCTGGTTTGAGCATTTTTGTCCGGACTGATTATTATTATTCTCTGGGAGTGACAAGCAGGCAGGTGAGAGGGATCATCTGAAATAATAATACCCGACTCAGTCATTTTCATTTAGAGAATAAAACAATCAAGTCTGCCCAGTGGTATTTACCACTCAAATCATACACTGTTTTACAGTTGCAAAATGATAGGCTTTGTGAGGACAAAAGTTCTAGGGGTATATTCACGAGAATGTGTGTGTAGCATAATACAACTTTCATTATCGCAGCCTATCGCAGGAAAATAACCCAGTGTCAACATGGAATTCACAACACGGCGGTAGCCTGCGATAGTCTGCTGAAACCGAAGACAATGTCCCCAAAATAACCACCACGATGGAGACAAAAAACAAACCACAACACCAAAAACCCTGCAATGGGACATAGCGCGATGAGGATACCAGCAATAAGCAGTGCCAGGCCTGCACCACACACATAGCAGGTGGGAAAAATCAACATAAAAGTAGTAAAAACACCCAAACACAAACTGACCAACACCCAGGCACCATGTAGGCAGCCGCAGCTGGCGCAGAGGACGAGCGCAACCCCACAAGCACCCCGGACAAGCAACCCGGGACATCGAGGATAGGGAAGGGGACGGAGAAGTAGAAGAGGAAGACAAAGTTAAGTCTGCTGGCGAACAGGATCATAGTCATGGAGGTGATAGCACACCATCAACAACTGTTTGTCACCTCCGACGTGTGATTGGGCACCAAAAATGAAATATGGCGGGACATCGTGGACAAGGTGAATGCCGTCAGGGAGCACTAGAGGACAATAGATGAGGATAAGAGGCGATGGAATGACATCAAGCGGCAGACCAAGGAGTAACTCTCTGTCAACCAGAAGGCAATAACGCATACTGGAAGTGGGGGCCCAGCGCCACAGCTTGAGCCGATGACATGGAGGAGCTGGTGTTGACAGTCATCAGTGTGAAGACTGTGGCTGGAGTCGGTGGATCGGACACTGCTCGACAGGACACAACACAACCGCAACAGGGTGAGTGACCACTATGTACTGGGGGTACAGGTATAGATGGGCACAATGGTACACATGCACAATCAAGCAGAGCACAGTGCACACCCACTATGGCTCTGGGTCCTCGCCCAGATCTACAGACTCTCACAATGTACAATGCCATGCTTTCTGTATGTCAACATGTACCATGCGGATACATACTTGTGGACACATTGTAATACACCATCTCCTCTTCACATCGCAGGGGCACCGTCAACACCTCCTGTGAGCAGTCCCAGCCACTCTTCACTGATGACGAGGAGTACAACACCAGCATCGACACCCAAGCCATCCAAGACATCATTGACCTCATCCGCCACTCACCTCCAGGATCAGGGCAGCCCATCTACAACAAGGAGTCCCCACTCACTACCCACAGCCCTGGCATGACCCCAAGACCCCCAGGAACAACACATTGCCTTTCAACACCGTGTGCTGGAGTACCAGAGGGAGTCCGCAGAGCAGGTGCAGTTGGCCTACAGCAACATGGCAACCAAACATGACGCCATCCTTGGGTATGGAGTCCCGCTCCATGGTCTCCCACGAGCCCTGACTGACATCGCTGGAGTCATGACGTGGAGAGAAGAATACCTATCCGCTCAGAGTGGCTCCAGCAATACCAGCCGTGAGCTGCCACACATTTGGAGGCTTATGAGGGACATGGTGCAGACGGAGGAGGAAGGGATGGCAGCCACCACTGCACATCAGCAGAACGTAGCTGGGATCTACCTTGCCCTACAGATCCTCATCATGTCATTGCTGCCACAAGGCGTGGCGGTGTTGAATGCTGCTGCCCCCACACCATTCACATCTCTACCCCCTGGTGTGTCTATGCCTCCCTATGCGACAGGCTTAACCACTCCGTCTCCTGATGTGTCAGTGGCACACAGTGCGGCCGACACTCAACCTCCGGCACCTGAGGTGTCAGTGACACACAGTACGGCCGTCAATCCACCTCTGGCACCTGAGGTGTCGGTGGCACACAGTGCCGCAGCCGGTACAGCAACACCCACAGGTGGGGCAGGGCACACATTCGGGGACGAGGGTGTGGATGGGATTGTGATCAGAAGGACTCAGTAGCATTTCTCATAGGAAAAGTCTGGTGTTTTAAATCTTCAGAAATTTTTCATTTCTGAACTATTGTTTTATTATAATGTTTGTATTGTGTTTTATTGTACGCTTTTGTGATTGTTTTTAATAGTCGAATAAAGCTTGAAATTGAAATTGAAATTGACTCAGTAGCATTCATTTCCACCAACTGGCCTGTTCCTGGTTAATCCTGCACATGTCCTCATGACCTACTGACCCCCGAGTCACTCAGATGCACTCACCTGAGACAGAGACATGGACTGCCACATCCTGTTTAATGACGAATGACATTGCAACCAGACTGCGGACTGCACCCCTTCTCTTCCGCAGTACTTGTCTTCCAAGGCTGGACTCTGGTGTAGAGTGTGCGGCATTGCCCTGTACTGCTCCAGCTGCGGCACTGCACTGGATGTGCAATAAACATTCAGTGATGCACTGCTGTGTCATGTCTTTCATCTTACTAGGAGTAGACATCCTTTTTAAATAACGAGAGGACACTAATAAAATAAGGATACCCCTGTGTGGCAATAAGCAATATTATGAGGTATGTTTCTTAGAAATATAGATGGCATTGAGGGCAATCAAAAAATAGAACTTTTGAGACCTTTTGCTCGTATATTTCTTAGGAATTAATATTCCTCGATGTATACTGAGACCATTGAAAAGATGAATATCACCTACTGAATTTTAAAGAAGGGTGTAAGGCGGATGCCTTGTGAAAGAATAGTAAGTTCAGAGGTTTTTTGATTTTAGGATATAGGCATGCCACAGTAGTGATTATTCTTTTGGTATTATCCATTCTACTAGTTCATAATATTCCCTTTTTGCTAAAGTGCTTTTGAGTGGTAGGAAGTCACTTAGAAAGGATAACTTTGGATAACTTTAGGATACTTATAGGGCCCCATTAGGATGACGGGCGGACTTTGTCCGCCCGCCACCCTATCGGTATTCTGGACCGCCCGCCATAAGGGCGGGGGTCCCGTTTCGGGAATTAGGATGTGCCCGCCACAGTGACGGGCACATCCTTCATTTTTAGCATTGTGGTGGGCGGTGCACTCTGCACCGCCCGCCACAATGCTAAAAATGCCTTTTTGCATTTGCATATACAAAGCGTCAGGCACCGCTCGGTGCCTGCCGCTTTGTATATGCAAATGAAGGGGGGTACCATAGGTACCCTCCCTGTGCACCCCCACCTCGGCCTTCACCATGGGGGCCGCAGCAACGACCGCATCCCTTTCCGTGGCGGGATCGCCGCCGCGGAAGGGCACCTATACACACGCATGCTAATATGGCTGGCGGTGTCTGATAGACATCGCCACCATATGTACCCTTTTCCGCCCCGGCCGCAAGGCGACCGGGCGGAAAAGTGGCGGGCGGTGTTTGCCTCCGCTGCGGTCCTCCCCCGCCATTGTAATGTGGCGGGGGGGAAAGGGTGGAGGGCGGGCATTTCTGTCGGGGGGATCGCCACCGCCACCATGGCGGTGGCGATCCGCCCGACATCATAATGGAGCCCATAGTGTTTTATCCTCTTCTTTTCACGGTTTGAACCTAATCTATCTGGTGTTGGTCTTTGCTGAAATTCTGTTACTCTAATCTATCTTGAATCACTGTGATTATTGAATAACTCATTCTACTCTGTTAACTCTACTCAATTGGAGACCATTGCAGAGCTGTGTGGCCATTAGTGAACTCAAAACGCAAAAGTGTACTAGATGTCCTTTTGAAGAGTTATGTTTTTAATATTTGCACAACAATTTTTATGTTTTTTTGATTTCGGATTCCCTGGCCTTTGTTGTGATAAGAAATGTTTGTATCTGCATAGGTCCTGAAGAAGGTGGTACAGAACCCACCGAAACGCGCGTCGACTTTGCGTGGAATCCAGTTTTTACATCTTATGGTTATTAACCCAGGCAGAAAAAATTCTCATTCTGCCTGTTTATGCCAAGATTTGTTCTGATACTGCATTTTATGTGGAATGTGTGGATGGCAATAGAGTTTAAATGAATGTGAGTGTATGATTAGTATTGCAATTTGTGTGTTTGTATAATCCAGGGTTGGTTTCTTACTATTTTGTGTATTTGTTGTAATGTGTATTTTTCACAAAATAATATATACCAAAAAAAGATGAATATATTTTTAAGAAATGGAAATGAATAAATAAAAAACTATGAATTTATAAGAAGCACAAATGACAAACAAAACAATGTTGAAATAAAATACTAAAATGAAAATGAAACTCATTAGTTCTATTGGTATTGTTGTGCATGAACAAAGTAAATGTATGTAAACTATGTTTATAATGAAAAGTATATAGGTCTTGAGGGAATTTCTCTAGTATCACGTCTTTCATCATTCATGTATGTATGTGTAGATGAACATGGGACAGTGATTTCCCTTGCGTCAATGAAGCTTATCCTGTGGGATGCCAGTCAGAGGGTGCTACATAGAAAATTGTGTAATGGGGCCTGTGGACACCACAAAAGGGATACACGCATCGGCTACTTCCTTGTCCTGACATGTACTGAACCACGCTCAGTGCCCACAAGTAATGTTTGCAAGACCTGCGCTGTTCCGGCGTTCGGCAGGCCAGACCACTCCGCTAACACTACGAGGAGGGGGCCTCATTGCAACCTATTGCAGGCGGATTTGCTGGTGGTGTGCAGGTCACTGGTCTAGTTGTCAGCATGTCACAGCCACTTCCTGACAGCAGGTTTGCACGCACACCACACATATCCGGCAGAGGTGTCACAGGCCATGTGACCCCACCAAAATTATGGGAAGATAACGTCACATACCCCTCTACCAGTAGTGACTGGATGACGGTCCCGAGGCGTTGAGGCCGGCACACGCCTACCACCACGTGGAGCTGACAAGGGTTGAACAGGGTTTGTGGCACACGCTGCATTGTGACCTGCATGGGCCTAACAACTCGCCATGTGGCGCAGACTGGGGTTGAACAGGGTTTGTGGTATACGCTGCGTTGCAGCCTGCATGGGCCTACCACCCCGCCACGTGGTGCTCACAGCGGTTGGACAAGGTTTTTGGCATATGCTGCATTGTGGCCTGCACGAGCCTAACACTCCGCCACGTGGCGCTCACTGATGTTGAACAGGGTTTGTGGTACATGCTGCATTGCAGCTGGCACAGGCAACCCGCCACAGGACGGTGGCTTTGGGTGCACTGAGTCATTGGCACCTTAAGATGCTGAGTTGGTGTGCAGCCTGCGATGATGCCCCGTCCCAGCGGTCTGGACAGCTCAGGAATTCTGTGCCTTGCTGGAACCGCAGTGTAGGCCGCGCTAGCAGGCAGAGCGGGCCTACCATCAAGTGGACTCACTTCAGGGTACACATCGTTAGCAGCACCCATTGGGCTGAGCGGCTGTGCAGGCTGAGCTGTTGCCGGGTACCCTGGGTTGTCCTATGCCATGGTGTAATCAAGTCCCAGCACCAGACGTGTGACCTGGTGACCTGCGCAGCGTGGATGCATGGTATGGAGGGTTACATATCCGTGGACCTCGAGCTTTTGGCTTGCACCGGCATGTGGTGGAACCTGCAGTCTACACGCCAGTGGCAGAAGGTAAGCAGTGAGGCTCGGGTGTGCATGTTTGGGCATGCTCCGATGGGCGGCAAGAGGGGCTGGGAAGCTTCTGCCTGGATGTGCATGTTCAGGCATGCTCCGATGGCCGGCAAGAGGGACTGGGATGCACCTGCCTGGGTGTGCATGGACAGGCCGGCGGGCGTTGTTGTCTTGTGCAAGTGTGTGTACTGTGCCAGTCATGTCTCTGGACTCTGTTTCAGATGAGGGCTCTGTCTCAGATGTGTGACCTGGTGTACTGCTATACGTACCGGCAAGTGATTGGAGACACACCGGTGGCAGCTGGTGAGCTGTGTGGCCTGGAAGCCTAGGGTCGGCTCCCTCTCTCTCTCTCCCCCTCTCTTCTCTTTCTATCTCTATCTCCCCCTCTCTTCTTCTCTCTCTCTCTCCCCCTCTCTTATTCTCTCTCTCCCTCTCTTTCCATCTCTTTCTCTCTCTCTCTCCCCCTCTCTTCTGCTCCCTCTCTCTCCCTCTCTCTCCTGTGGTAAATAAAATATTACCCCGTCTGAATTTCTATACTTAAACAATGGGTCATGCATATAATGAGAGGCAGAGTCCGTGGTGTCCGATTCAAAAGGGCTTTATTTCAGTAACTCGAGTTAAGGGAGAATCGGGTTCCATCACCACTAAGGTTCAGGAAGGGTCTTCTGAACTTTATTCACAGAGTACAATATTTATACATGGGATATACATTACATTACATAGAGAAGGAGGAGCGCTCCAGGCAGAGCAAGAGAAAGAGAGAGATAAGAGCATGTGGGCGTGCAAGAGGGCGTACATATAGGCGTTCACTTGAGGAGTCATAGGTGAGTCACAGATGGGGTGGATACATGGAGGGGGTCTGCATGGCCAGCTGGAACCTTTACCCTACTTGTGTGCGTAACTTGGTCATGACGTGCAATTGACGTGTAACTGTGGAAAGCTGGGGGGAGCTGACTTTCGATCTAGTAGGGAGACCTTCAGTGTCAGGACGACCTGCTCGTCTGGTATTATCTGATATCTTGGATCTGGGGATGTATTATCTGAAGTGAAGGTCGCTCAAGCAAAGGTTGCTCATCACCAAGAGCCGGTGTGTGCATATATTTCTTCGTGCATTGCGTGGGGGCCATGGGCTTTCTATGGATGCAAGTTCTGTAAATCACTTAAACGGAGACGGAAAGGCTGGGCCCTATCTCTGCAGACGGGTTCTGTTTACCTTCTTTACTAGGCAGGAATGTGTTTCTGTGGAGCAAGCAGATAACTGTGTGCAAAATACTGTCTTGGCACCCCGGGCTGGGCCCCTCTCGGCGGAGCCAGAAGTATGTGAGAGGTTAGGGATGCGTAGCTGAGCTGCAGCTTTCAGAGTGTCTGGAGGCATGGAGCCTGAATTCGGGTCCTTGCTCAGGCTGAGCCACAAAAACGGGTTCATCTCGACTTTTAAACGTGCACAATGAAAATACATTGGCAACATAGGCCTCAGTGCAGAATTAACGTTTCTTTCATGGAAGGCTTAGTAACTGACATTCTAATGAGGGACGGAAATGCAGAGGCATTATTATTGCAGGCCTAGAGGAAGAAATGCATGGGTGACATGCACATACACTGAACGTGGGGTACAAGCTGGGGACACATTGGCCATGTAAAATTTCTATTTCCTCATTCCCTCCTTGTCCCCTACTGTGCCCTTCAGGACACATCTATATTCATGAGACCGTATATCTGATCATACAGCATCATTTTTTCATCTTTTTTCTTTTGTATACGTGGATGGGGAATACAGGCGGTGGCACACAGGCCGCAAATCGCCGGGCCACATTGCAGACAGAGACAGCAGCCGAATATCATAAGCAGTATCATTCCTAGGAACGACAACACTTTCCATCCCCATGCTGATATTACACCCCAGAGCCAACCGGACCAAGTCCATGTGCCTGGGTCTTGATGTATCTCGTGAGCTATCCTGTGGAGCCTTGTTATTGCTGCGTACACGGATGGCGCGTTATTTGGAATAAAAACGCAACAACTGGAGCCGATCACTCTACAAGCTCCGCCCCTATCTGCCAAGATGACGTCAAGAACAAGGAGATTCTGAAGAACAACAAGTCTCATGGCAGACTGCTCCTGGGTCAGGTTAGCCAGAGCAGATGCAGTCTCGTTCACTACTGCTTCTAGAGTTCTTGTTAACCTGCGTATAAGTTTACTGTTTTGGACGGGACCTATGAAGAAAAAGACACCTCTATTGAAATCTGTATATTGCTCCCAAGCTGTCTCGGTCTGATCAATCACGGAGGAATCGATCTCTCTCCGGTGTCTAACATGTTCTAGTCGTGAATCTCGATGATAATGGGATGGGGCTAGAAAGACGGGTGGCAGCAGGAACGATATATAGCATGTTCCACCCCAGTCTAAGGGCAGATGTGTATAGGCTGTCTGACCGCAAATAAAATAGGAATGGCGGTAAGTTTTGAAAGAGGACTTTCCTTTATCATTAAACTCGACTATAGTATTACATTAATACACAAAAAGAGAAGACCAGGTCTGTGGTGGTGTGTTGCCCTGAGTGGTGAACGAGGATCGCAGGTACATGTGTGGAGGGGTGTGTTGAGTCACACTGGGCTGAAAATTCCCATCAGACCACCCATGTGGCGGAATATCATCATATGGGGATAGGCGGTCGCTCCGAGCACCGCCCATATCTTAACGTGACGATGCGGCAGTGGAGAGCGGCACGCTGAGCCACAGTCATGCTCAAGGAGAGGGAATTGTAAAGTGAGTGCAGTGCTCTAGGAAAAGTGCTTACTAAAATTGACTACCCAAGCTAAGGGGAGTACCTGTAAAGGTTAGCGTGGGTGTCAAGGTTAAAAACACGCCTAGTAGTAGATGAATGAGACTACATTATGGCGCTGTGCAGAGTGGTCAACTAGTTTCAGCTTGGCGGAGTATTGCTCCAGCTTTCATCAGGACCTAATAGGTAATAAGCTACTGCAACAGAGTATGTGAAGTGTAGAAATACAAAAGAAATTATAGAAAAAATGGAAAAAATACATGTAGTTTACTGAAGGAAGTCATGTATCTCCCCACAACTTGGAACCTCTATGTCCACAGGAGACAGAAAGGAAATCTTCTTCCTGTCAGAAAAGTACAAAATATACCATGTCACCCATTACACACATGAAACCAACTAACCCTACAAACACCATCAAAACAAAACACACCTGCGGAAACAATTTGCGTTCCGCATAATACTCAAGCATACTAGCTTCATCACACGGAGGCATTTCCTCTTAGTGATACTCACCCAGCTTTGTGTGGGTGACGGCCCCACCTCGCCCGGCAACCGCTCGGGAGAATGAGGCCCCGCTCTGATGTATAGAAAAAAGGAACACAATTAGCACACAATACTTATGTGTCCAACCTAATAGTTTTACACATACAACCCAATAGACGTGTGGTAGACTACCATCTGACCTGCCAATAACCAACCCCGTCCCTGAACTGATTACTTAAGGTGGGTACCTGGCCCTGGGAAACAGCAAGGATAAAATTAGAATAATATCCATGTCGCTATATATAATATAATATAATACTACGACCTGCCCTGCGAGTCACATGATGTATTGCAGCAAACAGGTTGCAGCAAACCAATTGCTGCAGCTAGCCAAAACAAAGTCAGGTCTAAGAGCATTACCCTGAGTAAAGTAACGGTTGTTAACTACCTAATACAGGGCAGAAATACCATCGCATCTTCACCTGACTTACCTATCCGTCGGTACCTTGTGCTCTGAGTCGAGCGGAAGGGGAGGCACCGCCGGAACCGCCTCCTTCGTTTAAGTACCGGGGCTCTATGACTGTGGAGCCAATAGTCGTGTCGATTGTAGCCTTGCCCTAGAGAGTCAGCAGATCTCCTTTGGATTGGGGTACAAGTGTGCCCACCTGCGTGAGCTGGAGAGCGCGCAACAGACACCACAAAAACGCCAGTCTCCGCATGTCCGGCACTACTCTTGCCGCGCATGCGCAAACAGTCAACTTGCCGGGAGACAGAGAGATACTATACTCTCGCGCGTGCGCCTAGCTGAAGTGGAGCGCCTGACACTATGAAAAATCTATCAACACAGGTTAGCCCGCATGAACACGTCCCTGGAAAAGTTGGAGACCAAGAGTGCTTACCTGCGTTAGCAGAGAACGGACAACAACAAGCACGGGAGCGACAGGCTTCATAAGCACAGCATTAATCCTGCCGCGCATGCGCAACAAGTAGACACTATACCCTCGCGCTAGCGGCCAACTTTTTAGGTGTGTCTTACACCATAGTAATTAATGTTATATGAATTAGCTAATCTAGATGGCATAATGGAGCTCGTAATCTTGAGCTACAACTGTGCTGAACCAAATCGGTCACCTCACAGTGGTCAAACAATAGTGGACCCCCACAACTAGCCAAAAGGTATTGTAAAAGGGGTTTACAGAATGGAATGATCCCTATACAATACTGCAGTGTCAGATCGATGTACTGCTAATGGCAATGCTTAAGTAGTGTAAGTGGTTAAGGCCAAATGCTGAAGATAATAATCCTTATACAAAATGTATGGTTGAGGCAAAGTGCTCAGAGAGTAGGCACTCGAAGCTAGAAGCACGCGGACAACCCGGGGAGGTTGCATAAATGCAATGGGCTAACATGGTAGGGAATTGTGGCACAGACAAATGCTCGTAATGCCAGGCCAGAAGAAATCAAAAGAAGGGAGGGATGATGGGGTCAGGCAGGCAGAGCGAGTCACACACAATTCAATTGGGTGAGCTCATGATGTAAACAATGAGTTCACATCTTGGATATATAGACCCGCAACAAGAAGTTGCTCTAAATACTGAAAAACCAAATATGAGGAGGGTCAAAGGGGAAATAATTTAACGACCTGTCAACTCATGCCCCTAAAATCAAGATTAATACACAAAAAGAGAAGACCAGGTCTGTGGTGGTGTGTTGCCCTGAGTGGTGAACGAGGATCGCAGGGACATGTGTGGAGGGGTGTGTTGAGTCACACTGGGCTGAAAATTCCCATCAGACCACCCATGTGGCGGAATATCATCATATGGGGATAGGCGGTCGCTCCGAGCACCGCCCATATCTTAACGTGACGATGCGGCAGTGGAGAGCGGCACGCTGAGCCACAGTCATGCTCAAGGAGAGGGAATTGTAAAGTGAGTGCAGTGCTCTAGGAAAAGTGCTTACTAAAATTGACTACCCAAGCTAAGGGACTCCCCTTAGCTTGGGTAGTCAATTTTAGTAAGCACTTTTCCTAGAGCACTGCAAGGTAAAGGTTAGCGTGGGTGTCAAGGTTAAAAACACGCCTAGTAGTAGATGAATGAGACTACATTATGGCGCTGTGCAGAATGGTCAACTAGTTTCAGCTTGGCGGAGTATTGCTCCAGCTTTCATCAGGACCTAATAAATAAAGCTACTGCAACAGAGTATGTGAAGTAAAGAAATACAAAAGAAATTATAGAAAAAATGGAAAAAATACATGCAGTTTACTGAAGGAAGTCATGTATCTCCCCACAACTTGGAACCTCTATGTCCACAGGAGACAGAAAGGAAATCTTCTTCCTGTCAGAAAAGTACAAAATATACCATGTCACCCATTACACACATGAAACCAACTAACCCTACAAACACCATCAAAACAAAACACACCTGCGGAAACAATTTGCGTTCCGCATAATACTCAAGCATACTAGCTTCATCACACGGAGGCATTTCCTCTTAGTGATACTCACCCAGCTTTGTGTGGGTGACGGCCCCACCTCGCCCGGCAACCGCTCGGGAGAATGAGGCCCCGCTCTGATGTATAGAAAAAAGGAACACAGTTAGCACACAATACTTATGTGTCCAACCTAATAGTTTTACACATACAACCCAATAGACGTGTGGTAGACTACCATCTGACCTGCCAATAACCAACCCCGTCCCTGAACTGATTACTTAAGGTGGGTACCTGGCCCTGGGAAACAGCAAGGATAAAATTAGAATAATATCCATGTTGCTATATATAATATAATATAATACTACGACCTGCCCTGCGAGTCACATGATGTATTGCAGCAAACAGGTTGCAGCAAACCAATTGCTGCAGCTAGCCAAAACAAAGTCAGGTCTAAGAGAATTACCCTGAGTAAAGTAACGGTTGTTAACTACCTAATACAGGGCAGAAATACCATCGCATCTTCACCTGACTTACCTATCCGTCGGTACCTTGTGCTCTGAGTCGAGCGGAAGGGGAGGCACCGAAGGAGGCGGTTCCGGCGGTGGTGGGTTGCGGTGGTGGTTTGGTTATTGGCAGGTCAGATGGTAGTCTACCACACGTCTATTGGGTTGTATGTGTAAAACTATTAGGTTGGACACATAAGTATTGTGTGCTAATTATGTTCCTTTTTTCTATACATCAGAGCGGGGCCTCATTCTACCGAGCGGTTGCCGGGCGAGGTGGGGCCGTCACCCACACAAAGCTGGGTGAGTATCACTAAGAGGAAATGCCTCCATGTGATGAAGCTAGTATGCTTGAGTATTATGCGGAACGCAAATTGTTTCCGCAGGTGTGTTTTGTTTTGATGGTGTTTGTAGGGTTAGTTGGTTTCATGTGTGTAATGGGTGACATGGTATATTTTGTACTTTTCTGACAGGAAGAAGATTTCCTTTCTGTCTCCTGTGGACATAGAGGTTCCAAGTTGTGGGGAGATACATGACTTCCTTCAGTAAACTGCATGTATTTTTTCCATTTTTTCTATAATTTCTTTTGTATTTCTACACTTCACATACTCTGTTGCAGTAGCTTATTACCTATTAGGTCCTGATGAAAGCTGGAGCAATACTCCGCCAAGCTGAAACTAGTTGACCATTCTGCACAGCGCCATAATGTAGTCTCATTCATCTACTACTAGGCGTGTTTTTAACCTTGACACCCACGCTAACCTTTACAGGTACTCCCCTTAGCTTGGGTAGTCAATTTTAGTAAGCACTTTTCCTAGAGCACTGCACTCACTTTACAATTCCCTCTCCTTGAGCATGACTGTGGCTCAGCGTGCCGCTCTCCACTGCCGCATCGTCACGTTAAGATATGGGCGGTGCTCGGAGCGACCGCCTATCCCCATATGATGATATTCCGCCACATGGGTGGTCTGATGGGAATTTTCAGCCCAGTGTGACTCAACACACCCCTCCACACATGTACCTGCGATCCTCGTTCACCACTCAGGGCAACACACCACCACAGACCTGGTCTTCTCTTTTTGTGTATTAATCTTGACTTTAGGGGCATGAGTTGACAGGTCATTAAATTATTTCCCCTTTGACCCTCCTCATATTTGTTTTTTCAGTATAGTATTACATTCACTGTGTCCCAAATGTACTGATCCTTTCTTTCTAACGCACAGATCACCTTTTACTGGTAGGACTGATATAAACGGTGGACTTGCATTTTGCTTGGGCAGAACATTCAATATCATGAAGTTAAGGGAAGCATTTCCTTGCTCGTACTCTTCATTTTCTAGAGCAGTCCCCTTCCTTTGGGGAAGACCGTCATTGTCTGGGAAACATGCCTCATTCATTACTTTATTCAAATCTCCCCATATCCAATCGCCCTGGGAGACTGCAGACTTTCTGTCTAGTGATGACATTAAAGCAAACCATGCTCCGCACGAACCATTGTGCGAGAACGGAAAAGGGAAAAAGGGCAGTACTCCCTTCGTCTTTTGAAAAGGTGGAAGTTGGCCACATACCCAGCAATCTGTTGCATTGCTGGTCTGATGAGAATGGTGCAACATTCGAATAAAAGTATTGTTGCGCAAGGCTAGTTGATATGACAGTTCATGGGGAGACAGATCACTGAATGTATGCTCTACAGTGTCATTGAAGAAAGAGTGTATACGTGAAGAAAGAGGAGGAAAGAAAACATGTAGTGTCAAGCTGATACATATTATAGTGATGCACAGAAGAGACATAAAAATCAGAGTTACTATACATCTACTGCGTAATATCTTGCAGTATTTCTCTTTCATTCTGCTCTTTTTGCTATTCTGGTCTACGATCTTATACATGTCAGGAACCTGTCTAACCGATTCACCACCTAGTGGACTTAAACAATTAAACACTGTCTGACTTACTAGACCGTAATTTGGACCTATATTCTTGTTGCGGAGTCTTTTCTAGCAAAGGGGGCTTAGAATCTGTAATGTCTTTAGTCTTTATCAAAGTTCCAGAATCTCCAAAGAATTTCTTGCAGTGTTGGGCGTGAAGCCATCCTTTTCGTCCTTCGACCTTGACGGCAGTCCTCGTGGTGAGCAAAACTAATTTTGGCTCCTTCCAGCGTGGCTCGAGGGGGCTTGATCGATCAAAGTTCCGAATATAGACGTGGTCCCCAGGGACGATGGCATGTTCCTTGACTTGGGTGTTGTCAGGGAAGGCGGCGGCAACCTGTGAACGACAAGAGAGTAGTGCAGACATCAAGGAAGCCAGGTAATCTGTCAGCATGTTACTGTCAACATCAGTTATTTTCTTAGGCATAGGCGTACCCCACATATTCGGTGGTCTTCCGAAAACCACTTCACAAGGAGATAGGCCTGTTCTGGAATGAGCTACCATACGCATGTAAAAGAGGGCAACTGGCAAGGCTACCATCCAATCCACGCCTTTTTCTGCACAAACTTTTGCTAATTTCGTCTTAAGTGTCTGATTATGGCGCTCGACAAGTCCAGCT
Organism: Lissotriton vulgaris; assembly: GCF_964263255.1. NCBI lineage: Eukaryota > Metazoa > Chordata > Amphibia > Caudata > Salamandridae > Lissotriton > Lissotriton vulgaris. The sequence goes on from NC_141688.1 coordinate 174,003,305, forward strand.
GCTTCAGGGTGTCGTACACAATGAAACTTCCACTGGTATCCTAACAGAAGGGACACTTGTTTTATTAATTCAGAGGAAAATGGCTGACCGTTATCTGAATACACGACACGGGGCAATCCATACCGTGGGAAAAACTCACGCACCAATTGCCTGGCGGTGGTCACAGCAGTATAATCTGGGACTGGATACGCTTCTGTCCATCTAGATAGTGCACATACAACTACCAGGACATACTTGTAACCTCTACATCTGTCCATTTGGATATAATCCATCTGGAGAACTTCAAAAGGATGGTCAGGAGGATGAAATCCGCCTTGTTCCACCGGAATGCCTTTGCCTGGATTGAACTGGCAACAGTTCATACATGTACGTACTTTCTGTTTCGCTGCTGCACGTAGGTGCTTGTTAAACCAGATATTCTGTAAGCTGTCTAACATTGCCTTCTCTCCCAAGTGTGCTGGACTATGTGCTGTGTTTATGATCACTTGTACCTTAGAGTCTGGGAGAAACCATGTAGCTTTGCCTTTTGTCATCCAACCTTGATCAGTCTGCACCCCTCCTTGTTCAGTCCATTTCTTTATTTCGTCTGAAGTGGCATGTGTCTGTATGTCGAGTACATCTTGTGAAGGATCCCTGACGGTCATACTTTTTGTCGGTAATGGTACCTCTGTCTTTGTCGTGTCTGTTGGTGTCTGAGCTGTCAATTTAGCTGTTCGGTCTGCCAGGTCATTACCCTGGGAAATGGTGTCTGTAACTTTGGTGTGTGCTTTGCATTTCATGATAGCTATGGCTGTAGGCAAATGTATTGCTTCTAACAGAGCCTGAATAAGCGGACCGTGCTGAATTTTAGCCCCATGAGAGGTCAGGATACCTCTCTCTCTCCATAACACTCCGAAATCATGAACAACACCAAATGCGTATTGTGAGTCTGTATATATGTTTACTTTCAAGTTCTTAGCTCTTATGCAGGCTTGTGTCAGAGCGATGAGCTCTGCTGCTTGTGCTGATAGTATGTCTATTCTTTGTGTCTTTATGACTTCAGTAGCAGTGGTCACGGCATATGCGGCCACTAACTCTCCCGTGCTTGTTCTCATGCATGAACCATCTACATAAAGTGTCAGGTCAGGGTCTGTCAGTGCAATATCTGTCAGGTCTTGTCTTGGTTTCGTTACTGTATTCATTATTTCCACACAGTCATGTGGTGCAGTGTCTACTGTACTTGAGGGAAAAAGTGTAGCAGGGTTGAGAATGTTGCATCTTCTGATTTCTATGTGTGGCTGAAATAACGTCAGTTCATATCCTGTCAGTCTCGCTACAGTCAAGTGTTGTGTCTGTGTCCTGTTCAAGAGAACTTCCACTGCATGTGGTACCTGGACTGTCAGGGGGTGTCCCAGCACAATGGAGTCACTCTGTCTTATGGCTAGGGCTGTTGCTGCAACTGATTTCAGGCACACAGGCAGAGCTTGGGCCTCTGGGTCGAGTGTACTAGAAAAATAAGCACAAGGCTTGTGTTTTCCTGCTTGATCTTGTGTGAGAACAGATAGTGCTGTTCCATCTCGTTCAGTGACGAAAAGCATAAAAGGTTTGCTGTAACAAGGAGTCGCTAAAACTGGTGCTTGACATAAGGCTCTTTTTAATTCTTTAAATGCCAAGGTATGTTCTTGTGTCCAAGGGAGGACAGTCGAAGACGCTGCCTCCTGTGATGTAAACTGTATGAGTCGCTTGGCTAGATAAGCATACTGTGGAATCCATTGTCTGCAGTATGAAGTGAGGCCAATGAAGGCCCGTACTTCCTTTTGTGTCTTGGGCTGTGAAAGGTTAGCAATTAACTGAATACGTGCTTGTGTCAGCTGTCTACCCCTCTTGGACAGCAAGTGTCCAAGGTACACCACTTGCTGTGCACTGAATTGCAACTTCGAAGGGGACACTTTGTGCCCCTTGTCTGCCAGAAAGTGTAAAACCGTCAGTGATGCATTCTCGCAGTCTGGTTCTGATCGTGCAGTGATTAGGATATCGTCTACATACTGGAGCAGTGCAGTGTTGGCAGGCATATGAATACTGTCCAGCTGTCTTTTTAATGCTTGGCTGTAAATGCTAGGACTCTCTGTAAAACCTTGGGGAGCTCTCGTAAATTTAAAGCTGCGTCCATTTAAACTGAATCCGAAAAGATACTGACTATCTGGATGAATTGGAACACTAAAGAAAGCATTTTTTAAGTCAATAACAGTAAAGAATGTTGCCTCAGAATCAATAGCAGTCAGTAATGAAGAAATGTCTGGGACCACTGGGTATTGAGGGACTACACATTTGTTCAATTTTCGAAGGTCAACAACTAGTCTGTAAACTGGTGGTGCATTAGGGTCTGTTCGTTTAAGAATAGGGATGACAGGTGAATTACATACATTCGAGTCAGTCTCCACTACCACACCTTGTGCAATGAGTTTGTCAATAATTTTCAGTAAGGCCACTACGGCATCAGGTGGTAACTTATATTGTCGGATACGTGGTAGTACTACTCCTGTTTTGAGAGTGACACGGTATGGTGTAATGTGCATGTAACCTACGTCAGTCGGACCTTGTGCCCATAGGTGCTCTGGTACATTCTGGAGTCTGTTGTCAAAATCCTTGAACACATAGTGTCCCTTAAAATCGTACTCCTTCCGGAGAACAACATATAACTGCTCCCAGTTCTTTCAATGTCTTTATACCAAGCAAGTTTTCTGGACATGACTTTGTAAGTAGCAAGTCTGTGGTACGTGACAATGGACCTACTCCTAAGGAAACTGGTTTCGATACTTCGTTAACAATAGGCTTTCCTGAAAATCCCAGGGAAACATTCTGTGAGCCTGAAAGGGGTGCCCCTGGAACCTCATCATGGCTGATGGTAGTTCTGCTCGCCCCTGTGTCAATCAGAAATTTTCTGTCCTTTCCCAATACACAACTATGTACATAGGGACCCTCTTGATCTACAGGAACCTCAATAAGGGCCAAGCCAACTTCCCTCTCTAGGCTGTTTCATGAGAACTGTTGGTATTCTGGATAGTCTGCCTGCGTGTACTGATACATTTGTGTCGGGGCAGTAACAGGTGGCGGTGGAGGAAAATTCGCTACTGTCTGTTGCGTGTTCTGTGGGGTGCTATTCTGCCTAGGAGGATGCGGTCGTTCTTTTGTGTTGCCTGTAGCTATATTGTGTTTCAGGACAGCACATTCATTTACATAGTGACCTGGTTGCTTGCAATAATTACAGTTCCCTTTGACAGGGGTCGTGGTATTTTTGCCATTTTTGTTCGCGTTTGCTGGTACCGATTGGGCAACCAGCACTTTCATTTTCGTCTCTTTCATGCGTCTCTTTTCGTGATCCTGCTCATCTCTAATTCTGTTCTGGTGATATTGTAACATTTGCAACATTTGGGAAGGGCTATTTGCTTGCCAGGTACTCTCAACCTTCAGTACTCTATTCTTGATCTGGGGTAAGGATTTCTCTACTAATTTGCTCACGAAAAGATGAGGGTATGACTCACTACTGGGCTTAAGGCCACTATTAATTGAAAAGCATTTCCCGAATCTAGAATAGGAATCACTTGTGTCCTCGTCTTGTTTCTGTTTACAGGCTGAAATAGCATCCCAATCTTCCTTTTTAGTAATCAATAATCTCGGCAAAACTTGTATCAGGAGTTCAGGTAGTGCTTTAGCTTTGTCCCCAAGACCAACACCCGGGAGTCTGGCTTTATCCTCTGTTTCCAATTCTGTCCAACTTATCTTTTTCTCTCCCACCTCCCAATCTTTTTCCTTAAGCTTTTCATAAATACCAGCAGGTAACAGTACTTTCAATAATTTTATAATGCCAGCGTACGTGTAATCTCCGATGCGGAGAATGTCTTTTAACTCTCTGTGAAACCCCCCGGATCTTTATCATGGCAGGGCAACATCTTTTTCATTTCCAATATTTCTAATTTCGTCAAGGGTGTGTAAACATATACTCGCTGAAGCTGACCCGCTTCAATTTTGACGGGATGTACCTCTCGTAGGGGGTTCTGTCTATCTATGTATAAGTTCTTTCTGTCGTGGTGTGGGGCAGGAAGCATGCATGTGGTCAGAGAAGTTAAGTACTTATGTCGTTGGTCCAGAATGACATTAATTAAATCAGTACCCAGGCCTGTCCATCTTTCTAGAAGTATATCGTCCAGTAATTTATACAAGTGACTGGGATCAGAATATTGACTTTCATACAACGTTATCAAATGTTGAACCATGTAAATGCCAGCCAAACGCTGTTCGTTCGGCGAAAGGCTCAAGAAAGTCTGGGCCACTATGTCATTGCTGTATATGTTAGAATTGGACACCCATTGGACGGCTGACCGGACCAATTCCAGTTCGTGTGGGGTGTGCGGTCTCTCGCTCTCTACCCGATGTTTCAGTGCTTTTTCAGTAGCTTGGAATAGATTCTCAAGGGAATATCTTTCTTTTATAGAATGTCCCTGTTTACGGTAGTCAAGACATTTGGGCCTGTCAAACTGTCGTGCTTTGCCTACATAATTCATTTTGTCCTTTGCCTCGTTTTCTGGCTCAAGATATTCCGATGATGACTCATACTTCCCGTCAGACTCTTCACGGTGTATTTCTATGATCTCCTTTCGTATTTTCTTGTACATACTTTCTGTCTGTCCTAGTCTATCATGTCGACCGGCAGATATGTTGTCACTCCAATCCATCAGCCCTTTCTTTACATCTTTGTCTGGTTGGTCTTGTTCCCTGATCAGACAGTTAATCATAAAACGTAAAATGAAATTCTTAACCTCTACCTATCTGCGGTCCATGGCCTTTTCTATACTCTCGGGTCCCTCCTCCGTTCTAATGAAATGGTATATTTTATCTAGGTGTTCCTTCATGTCTGGTAATGTGATCAAATAGTCGACGGCATGTCTTAATCTTAGTGAAAACACGAGCATTGCACCTTCTCCTGGTACTGGATCGTATATACAACGTGGAACTGTTACACCTACAGAATGCTTGAATGGTGTTGACGGCATTTGGAGCGTTCGTGATGGCACTAGCCCTAGCGGGGTTCGTGTCGCTGGCGGGGTACGTGGCGTTGTCGGTGGCCCCCCTCCCACTGCCCCGGGACCTACGTCGTCTTTCACGACCTGCTGGAGCTGTTGGAGCTGAGCCTGAGCCTCTGATGGGGGCGGAGGGAATTCTGCATTTACATAGTCCGGTGCGGGCTCTTCTAGATAGGAGGAAATAAAAGCTTCTGAGGCTGTCGGCTTCGTTCTACGTACTCTAAAGGGTACTGGTGGTGGCGTATGCGACCTACGGGTTATTTCTGAGGGGGTCCCTTTAGCTAGTTCCTCTGAGAGGACGGGATAAATACCAGCAACAAGGGCATTTCTTACTCTATCGGCCTGTTCTGCTTTGACCCGTTCTCCCTCTTCCCGCAGTTCTTTTTCTTTGGCTTTTTCCGCTGCTTGTTTACTTTTCTCTGCTTGATGGAATTCTTTCTCTGCTCTCCTATGCGCTTCTTTACGCCATAACTCAATGGCATCTTTCTGGGACGGTCTTACTTTCCTTTTCCATAGCGCTTCCTCTACTTTCATAATGCATTAAGAATCCCATGTTCCCATGAGGCAGGCCATCTGTACTTCTCCTCTAAATCCTTTATGGCATCTAGCCCATGTTTATTGTACATAAAATGGCTAGGTGTGTCTCTAGGCGGGACGGGAACTGACTCTTCAAATATCCCTTTCCTGGTCCCTATCTGACGTAATTTCGAAAACAGTGTCATGTTGAAACTAACTTAACGAAAACACAATATACACCAAAATAGACTGACTGAAACAACCATTCACACTACAACACTAAAACATTAAAACAGATACAGTTTAACTGATACATGTACTTGAAGACAGTTACCTTTATGCACTGGAATACAGTACAGCCATACCGGTCTCATAAAGAGACACGTCTTTACCGTGCCCACGTTTACCGTGGACCCGTCTTTACCGTGCCCGTATGAACGAGACACGTCTCTACCGTGCCTGTAGGAACAGACACGTCTCTACCGAGCTCAAATAAATGAACCCGTCTTGAACTTTATGCGTTCCCTGTAACGGTACTCACCGGGAAGCAGAACTTGAAGGCCTCGGAACAGGTGGGCCTCTGGAAACCTCGGACCTTGCTCTCTCACGGCTTAGGCTCTGGTTGGGATGATCCGCGATCCTCACCGCCTCGTGTGGATGCCTGGTCGCAGTCCGTCTCCTCCGTGGGCCTGAGGGAGTAAGCAGGAAGTCCCGCTGGCGTGTACACTGTGAAGTCCGTCACGGCTGTAGAAGGGGGCAAGGGCTGGACCTACATCACCGGCGCATGGGGAGGGGGACTAGTCCCTATTCGGGCGCCAGAATTATGTGGTAAATAAAATATTACCCCGTCGGAATTTCTATACTTAAACAATGGGTCATGCATATAATGAGAGGCAGAGTCCGTGGTGTTCGATTCAAAAGGGCTTTATTTCAGTAACTCGAGTTAAGGGAGAATCGGGTTCCATCACCACTAAGGTTCAGGAAGGGTCTTCTGAACTTTATTCACAGAGTTCAATATTTATACATGGGATATACATTACATTACATAGAGAAGGAGGAGCGCTCCAGGCAGAGCAAGAGAAAGAGAGAGATAAGAGCATGTGGGCGTGCAAGAGGGCGTACATATGGGCGTTCACTTGAGGAGTCATAGGTGAGTCACAGATGGGGTGGATACATGGAGGGGGTCTGCATGGCCAGCTGGAACCTTTACCCTGCTTGTGTGCGTAACTTGGTCATGACGTGCAATTGACGTGTAACTGGGGAAAGCTGGGGGAGCTGAGTTTCGATCTAGTAGGGAGACCTTCAGTGTCAGGACGACCTGCTCGTCTGGTATTATCTGATATCTTGGATCCGGGGATGTATTATCTGAAGTAAAGGTTGCTCAAGCAAAGGTTGCTCATCACCAAGAGCTGGTTTGTGCATATATTTCTTCGTGCATTGCGTGGGGGCCATGGGCTTTCTATGGATGCAAGTTCTGTAAATAACTTAAACGGAGACAGAAAGGCTGGGCCATATCTCTGCAGACGGGTTCTGTTTACCTTCTTCACTTGGCAGGAATGTGTTTCTGTGGAGCAAGCAGATAACTGTGTGCAAAATACTGTCTTGGCACCCCGGGCTGGGCCCCTCTCGGCGGAGCCAGATGTATGTGAGAGGTCAGGGATGCGTAGCTGAGCTGCAGCTTTCAGAGTGTCTGGAGGCATGGAGCCTGAATTTGGGTCCTGGCTCAGGCTGAGCCACAAAAACGGGTTCATCTCGACTTTTAAACGTGCACAATGAAAATACACTGGCAACATAGGCCTCAGTGCAGAATTAATGTTTCTTTCATGGAAGGCTTAGTAACTGACATTGTAATGAGGGACGGAAATGCAGAGGCATTATTATTGCAGGCCTAGAGAAAGAAATGCATGGGTGACATGCACATACACTAAACGTGGGGTACAAGCTGGGGACACATTGGCCATGTAAAATTTCTATTTCCTCACTCCCTCTCTCTCTTTCTCTCTCTCCCCGTTTCTTCTTCTCTCTCTCTCTCTTTCTCTACCCTCTCTTCTTTTCTCTCTCGCCCTCCTTCGCTCTCTCTCTCTGTCCTTTGATGTGCGCGGGAAACTCATCATGTTTTTTGTCTTGCAGGCTGTGACTGACGGATCGTGTCGAGGGGAGCGGCCATGTGTCTTCATTTAATTACTCTGTTAATTTCAATAACGTTTCATTATTTGCTTCGAAAGTGAATGTGTGATGCTCATTTCTGTGATGACACATGCATGTCATGTAGTTCCGTGAGTTTGTGGGTCTGATTCGGGTGTTCCGAACACGTTCAATAAAGGTCGTCGGAAATAGACGATTTTGGTGTCAGAAGACCGCAAATCACGAGTGTAGCGTGTATGAGTGTTTTCACATGAATCGATCAATGAGAACACTCCGTATTCAAGGATTTAGTTTGAACCTTTAGGTTTCATTTTGTGTACGATGACTACGGCCGAACGAGTCCTTGAGACACGTATGCCTTAGCTGACTTCTGAGTGACCTGGCCGAACTGACTCCTTGCCCGAGGCTGACCTCGTTGAGCCAGTTCCTTGTTAAGCAGCTGGTCAGATAAAGATCAAAGAGTAGGGCATGCCAGAGTTTACGGTACACTGATCCCACCTTCCTATCTCACTTCCAATCTGTTTCTGTTCCTTCCTTTACGACATAATCACTGATTTGAGTTAGGGTTTTATGATGTGTTTGTCCGGCCTGAGCGAACAAGAAATTTGGAATGTGCTTGGTCATTTCTGGTGGGCCGGACAACGGAAAGTGGGATTGTCGTCATACGCTACTTTTGAAATGTCACACTGTCATTGGTCAGTTTCTATGAACCCAATGCTAATTTGAAACGTTGCTAGAGGCTTGATTTTTGGCATAAAAGACCATGCTCCGCTCATTGAATTTGTGCAGTCTCTAGCGAACTACCCGTGTGTGCTTCGTAGACCTCTGTTCCTGGTTGCAGCCAATAAACTTTGGTCTTTGACGTCATCAAGAAGTATCCCATGTCTCTGTTTGCCAAGGCAAGGTAACTCGAAGGCATCGGGCGTTTTCCCTGACGCCGCTGGGTTCTAAAACCTGGTCCTTCAGTTGGTGCCCAATGTGGGGCGACTTCAGCGGTACCGGTCCAAGCCCGAAGATCGTGGAGAGCTTTGTGTGGAAATTCTGGAGGAAGGCCAACTACTTCATCGACCCCTGTATGTCATCGTGGTCCGAAAGTCTTTGCTGCGAGGTTCCCCGCCTACCGACGGCTACGAAGAACTGCTGCCCTGACTGTCGCCTTGTCTTGGAGCCTTAGACATTTGTAGAGCGAGACGATTGACGGGTCTTCTGGTGACGCCATCGACATTTCAGTTAAGTATGAGTGGAGCGTCTCCTAGTCCTTAGTTTGTTTTTGGTATCCTTTAGTGGATCGCTTTGATTTGGTACCTGCAGGCCCCAAAGCCAAGGGACTCGTGTATTCGCGAGACTATCGTTTTGAGATTTCCCTTGTTGTTTGAAGCTAGACTAGTGAGCAAGATGCCTGGTCTTAGCAGACTTGGAAAGTTATTTAGTTTTGGTTGTTCTAGGGATTCCCGGTTAGAGGATTCGTGTCCGGATCCTCCAGTTGGAACTCCTACATATGAATTGTACGTGAAACATGGTGTGGGCCCCATTAGCTATAATGAGATCTGGGTAAGGTATACGAGAAAAGACGGTGTCCTACAGTGGCCCCGTTACGGTAGTTTTGAAGCTGAGATTTTAGATAATATCGGAGTGATGTTGTTAAAGAAGACAGCCCGGCCGGCGATGTTTGACTCTTTCCGCATATGGCGCAAAGAAGCCAAACAGAAAGAAATTAAATTAGCGAAGAAGAATAAACGAGAACGAGGTATGTCAATGGTGCAAGCTGCTATTGCGTATAGAGATAATGAGGAAGAGCAAGAGAGCGAACAGATGCTTAGAGTGAAGAAGTTAGCGGTAGATAGATGCTTCCCAGTTTTGCCACCTAAAGAGCAGGAAGAGAAGAAAGATCTTGTGAAAGATCCTTTAATGTTGCATCTATTGAGTTCGCCACCCCCTTATGCACAGAGTGCTATGGCACCACCGCCACCAGTTGTGGCCGTGCAACATCCAGTTGTTGTGCCACCCGTAATTCCTCCACAGCCAGCTCCTCTTCCGTTGGCTACTGTTCCTTTGGCGCAGCCTCCTCAGGGGCCGCCAACTTTGCCTTCCACTTTGTCTGTTACTCCTACGCCTGTCTATAATACTCCTCCTGTTCTGACTTTGGATTCCTCTACTATTGTTCCGTCTTCCCTTATTCTTCCATCTTCTCCTTCTACTAGACAGCGAATGACTGCTGCTGTTTCTGGTTTCTTTTCTCCTTTGTAGGGACAATTGGGTATGTCTCCAGCGAATGAGCATAGACAGTCACGTAGTCAATTGCCTGATGCAGATGAACGTGCAGTTTTGGATCACATGGCACGTAGATGGGTTACGTATACCTCCCTGTTTGATCTTGAGGGTATTATGGATGTTTTCCGGCAATGGAAAGCACCAAAGCAACGGTACGTCTTTGAGATGATGTGTGTGTTCCTTCATGAACAATGGATTGACGAAGTGGGTAAAGCCCCCGAAGAATTGTATCGAGTGCATTCCGAGTTTGCGAAAGGGACCACTGCGAGTCTTCTCGACATTGAAAGAGCAGTTGCGACGTTGTTGTCGTTCCGTAATAATGCTCCTTCTGAGCGATTGTTTGAGCCTGATTCATCAGTTAGGAGAAAAGCACGTCAGTATCCGATGCGTGAGGTACCTCCGGTGTGGAAGGAAGCAGTACAGGCTAATGCTGCGCAGAATATTGTAGCTGCGCCTGCGCATTTTCAGCGAGTATGGGTGCATGTTCCTTGGAAACGTGTTGAAGTTTTAGCGATTAAGCAGACTTTACCTGATCCGCGCAAAAATCCGGCGGGAAATTATAAAGAGCTCACTCAAACTGTGGGTTCGTGCATCATGAATTTAGCAGATATAGACATGTTGTTTGGCAACGTTGTTCCACAGCCTATCTGGAATGTGATTCGACATACGGATCATGATAATGAATTGGGTGATACATGGGTTAATATTGTTGATGCGAATGATAGACAAGTTGGAGGTGCTAAACCTGAAGATTTGATTGCTCAACTTCCTGGTAGAATTATTAATTTCATGAAGACTTTGATGCCCGAAGTGCGTGTTAATTGGGACAAGTTGTCTGCATGTAAGCAGAAGAAAGACGAGACTGTGTCTGACTTTTTCACGCGGTTTGAGGAGACCTTTGTACACCATAGTGGTCAGGATATGGCTACCGAGGGTGGCCAGAGATTGTTTGTTGATAAGTTCGTACATAATTTGCTTCCCGAGTTGTGCACTAAGTGGAAGGATTCCGAGAGTGCTTGGGCAGTTTCTACGTCGGCACAGATTTTAGCTACGGCTCAGTACTATGAAAATAGGCGCAAAGACGAGTTAGAGAAAGCGGATAAGAAGACTAAGGAATTGAAGACTAAAGTTCTTCTACAACAAGCTTATCCACCTCGTACTAATAGTCAGCGCGATTATCAGCAACCTCAGAAATATTCGAGAAACTCGCAAAGGAACGAGTCTTCTCAAAAGCGTTTTCCGTATGGGCCTAATCAGTGTGCGTATTGCAAAGAAGAGGGCCATTACAAGAATAGTTGTCCGGTTTTGTTGCAGCGTACGAATGGTGCTTCTGGTGTTAGAGGTCGAGGTGCTCAACAAGTGCCTAGAGGTAGAGGTTGCGGTCAGAACGTACGTCCTTTGCCTCCACAGAATTCGATGAATAGTTTTGATCAACAGCAAGGTGCGTCTGGTATTTTATTTATTTATTTATTTATTTATTTATTTATTTTATATTCTTATAGAGCGCCAGACTAGACCCCCGAAGGGGTATCTCTGCGCTATAACTGCAGGTATAGAGAGAGTAAGAGAAAGTGTCCAAAGGTGGAAGGACAGTTAATAGCTGGGAAACAAATGGGTTTTTAGGTTTTTTCTAAACGCCATGTGATTAGTGATTGACCTCAGTCCGAGCGGCAATGAGTTCCATAAAACAGGTCCGGTGTGGGCCAGTGCACGTCCACCTTGCCTAGTTTTCTTAATTCTTGGTACTTTGAGTAGTAGCTGGTCGCTGGAACGCAAGGAGCGTCCTGGGGTGTAAGGCTTAAAAATGTCTATAAAATACTTAGGGCCCATCCCTATTAGACTCTTGTGTATGGTGCACAGAGTCTTAAAATGAATACGCTTCTTCACAGGAAGCCAATGAAGCTGAGACAGTAGGGGGCAGGATGGAGTCCTAGGAGGAGCATTCATGATGATCCTTGCGGCTGTATTTTGAATGACCTGCAATTTCTTGATTTGCTCCTCATTGGCTCCTTGGAGCAATCCATTGCAGTAATCGATCCTACTAATAACAAGCGCCTGCACCAGAGTTTTCCTGTGGTGATCCGGGAGATAGGGAAAAACACGTCTGAGCATCCCTATAGCCCGGAAGCAGGTGCCGGCTACTTGATTAACATGGTCCTTAAAAGTAAGTTGTTGGTCAAACAAAACTCCTAGGTTCTTGACCTTAACCTTGGGGGTGGGAACAGGACCAAGTTCCAGAGGCCACCAGTCAGATGACCAGTGTGTCGTCGCTTGCCCGAACAGCACAACTTCAGTTTTCCCGACATTGCACTGCAGACAGTTCGATGACATCCAGTCTGCAATGGCTCTCATCCCCTCTGCAAAAGATCTTTTTATTGCAGGTGTGAGAGTTTTGAAGGGAAAAAGAAGTTGGGTGTCGTCAGCGTAGGATACAGGGGTGAACCCGAAGGATCTTGCTAGGTTGGCAAGGGGGGCCACATATATGTTGAAAAGTGTCGGGCTCAGACAGGAGCCCTGTGGCACCCCCTTATTGAGCTCCCGATAGGTGGACTTGTGGGAGCCCAGCCTAACTTCTTGGGAACGCCCGGACAGAAAACTCTCCAACCATGCCAGAGCCTCTCCCTCTATTCCTACCTCCTTCAGGCGATGGAGAAGCACCTTGTGAGACACCGTATCAAAAGCGGCGGAAAGGTCCAACAGCACCAGAATCATAGAGCAACCATCATCCAGTGCCATTTTGATGTTATTGGTCACTGTTTGAAGTGCCGATTCTGTGCTGTGGTTAGGCCTGAACCCAGATTGGGAGTGGTCCAGGCCTATACGGATGATTATTATGTTGAAGGCGATGAAGCAAATGGTAATGATTGTTAGGACAGCCATGGACAAAGAGAGGGAGTTGTTTCAGTTCCAGTAGATCAGAGTGGACCCTATGTTGAAGTGATTGCATCAGGTGTGTCAGAACCTTTTCTGCTAGATACTGGTGCTACAAAGAGTTCTATTATGCATTCTAAACTCCCTGGCACACCTTTGTCTGGCTTTGATAATGTTTCTGTAGGTTTTTCTGGCGCCCCCGTTACAAATCCGATTTCTGCTCCATTGTCTCTTTCTCTTGGTCCTCGTAAGTTCGAAGCACCCCTTCTTTTGACTACAGGTTGTAATGAGAATCTGTTGGGATTGGATTTGTTGAAGAGGTTGTATGCGACACTGTATTGTTCTCCGTCAGGAGTACATCTTACTTTAGGTGAGAGAGTGATCTACCTGTCGAAAGATAGTCTTCCATCTGAGTTGTCTTCTTTACCAGATTCATTGTGGGCCACTGGTCCGAATGATGTGGGCCTATTAGAAATTCCCCCATATGTTGTGACGCTGAAGTCGAATGCTAAGTTACCGCGCATTCCACAGTATCGTATCTCGAGTGATGGTGAGCGTGCACTTTTAGCGATCATTTATGATCTGATCAACAAGGGTGTCAATGAGGAAACGAGAGGTAATGTGTGCAATAGTCCTGTTTTGCCTGTTCTGAAGAGAACTGATTCTTCACAGCCTCCTGTATATAGGTTTGTCACCGATCTTCGCGAAGTGAACAAGATTGTTGTTCCACAATTTCCTGTTGTGCCTGATATCACCGCTTTGTTGACTCTGATTCCGGCTACTGCCACATGGTTTTCGGTGATCGACTTGAAGAATGCTTTCTTCAGCATCCCGATTGCCATAGAAAGTAGGGACATCTTTGCATTCTCTTTAGGAGGACGAAGTTTCCGCTTTAAGCGTGCTCTTCAAGGCTATTGCGAGAGTCCATCGATCTATAGTCAAGCTTTGAAGACACAACTTGATCTGTTGGTTTTACCTGATGGTGCAGCCCTTATCCAATATGTTGATGATTTGCTAGTTGCCGCTGATACTGAGGAGATTTGTAGGGAAGCCACTTTTTCGTTGTTACGCCACTTGTCTGATTTTCATCACAAAGTTTCTCTCTCCAAGTTGCAATATTGTCGACAAGAAGTAACCTACTTAGGTCACCTTTTATCGAAGGAGGGAAGGAAACTAACCCCAGAGAGAATTCAAGCTATTGCGAAAATGAGTGTGCCTACGACACAGAGAGAAGTACGTGCATTTTTGGGTATTACGTCGTACTGTAGACAGTGGATTCCTAATTTTTCTTTGTTAGCCAAGCCTTTGATAGCACTCACTGTTAAGGATACTCCAAATCCTATTCCCTGGACTGATGAATGTCAAAACAGCTTTTCTGAATTACGCAATGCGTTGTGTTCGGCTCCTGTGTTGGGTACTCCCGACTACAGTTAGCCTTTCACATTGTATGTCCATGAGAGAGAGGGATGTGCATTGTGAGTGTTGACTCAGCAGTCTGGCGATAAGCAACGTCCGTGTGCTTACTTTTTGTCGACTTTAGATCCTGTAGCTAGAGCGTTGCCGAGTTGCTTGAGAGCTACGGCGGCAGCAGCTGTTTCAATTCAACAATCTGCTGGTTTAGTTATGGACAACACGTTAGTGGTCATGGTTCCACATGCAGTAGATACCTTGTTGAACCGTACGAAGACACAGCATTTAACTAGTGCTCGGTTGTCGGGTTACGAGTTGACGTTTTTAGCGAGTCATGTTCACATTAAGCGATGCAACACGTTGAATCCAGCTACGTTGTTGCCAATTTCAGTTGAGACAGATAATGAAGAACAGCACGACTGTTTTCTGAGAACTGAAGAAGAGACGAAAGGGAGAGTAGACCTTAGGGACACTACACTTCCTGAGTGTGATGGTACTTTGTGGGTTGATGGTTCGTGCTTTAAGTTGACGAATGGTGATACGACTGCAGCATATGCTGTTACGACTTTGCATACGATTGTTGAAGCTTCATGTATTCCACATAATTCAGCACAAGCAGCGGAGTTGATTGCATTAACGAGAGCATGTTTTTGGGAAAAGGAAAATGAGTGAATGTGTATACTGATAGCCAGTATGTATTCGGTGTGGCTCATAGTTTTGGGCGTTTGTGGCGTGAACGTGGGTTTTTGACTAAGCATGGAACGAAGATCCAGCATGGACAGTTGGTGAATGAACTTCTTGAATCTCTTATCTTGCCATTGCAAGTAGCGATTGTCAAATGCAGTGCCCATAAGAAAGTCACGGATGATGTTGGTCGCGGAAATGCGTTTGCGGATGAAGTTGCGAAAGAAACTGCGAGGAATGTAATGAGTCGAATGTATGTTGCGGGACCGGCAAGATGGGTTCCAGAGAAGAGTATGTGTGAAGATACGATTGAGAGTGTGAAATCCATTCAAGCTGAAGCTACAGAGAAAGAGTTGAATGAATGGAGAGAAAGCAAGGGTAGATTGGATTCGCATGGTTGTTGGACTGATTTGTCCAAGCATCAGAGATGGTTGTTGCCTGATGCGTATGTGCTTCCAGTTGTTACAATGGCTCATGGCATGGCACATATTAGCGTGAAAGGGATTCGTAAGTTATTGGCTCCGGTTTGGCAAAATGCGGTGTAGGAAGGTGGCTACCTGACTATGGTTACCCCAGATTTTTTGCCCTGTGTTTAGCTGGTTTTCGACTTAGTTGGCCTGGTTCCCTGCTAATCAGGGCCCCAGGCTATCTGCTCTCTCTGTAAAATGGATTCCATGTACCCTAGGTGCATAACTAGATTGGCTTGGGTCACCTTATCAGCCCCTGTACAGAGCACTATAGGTGCCCAGGGCATAGGTGCATCCAAGGCCTACCAGGGGCTGCAGCATATCTTTTGCCACCCCTGGCTGGCTATCTAAATTGACACAACTGGCTGATCACTCAGCTGGGGCAAGTGGGTGTAATCACCCCTTGCTTAGATATAGTATACCTATATCTAAACCTATATCTGGACACATATATAGCCTGTAAGCCACTCCTATGGAAGGCCTCATCAATCCTGGAGGCAGAGTGCGTGGTTTTATGTGAGATGGTGCTCTGGCATGAGCTGAGCCTGTCTGCAGCTGTCGGGAACAACTCCCTAAGCTGATCCGGGATAATGCCAAACCATATACTATTAAGTGCATTATAATCCTCGCGGTTATATGTTAACTTTGGTTTGGCTTTATCAAAACATGTCGTGTAAGGTGTCATACGAATTGGAATACTACCCCCTCGCCAGTCCTGGCGACGGGGGTAGCATTCCACCCCTCTAGAGGGGACGACATGTTACTTTTGCTAAAATGCGGTTGATTTTTAAAAGAGCCTCAGATCCACAAAATGGATGCTTCTGCCACAGACACATGTCTGACCTCCTGCTGCTGACCGAAACTCAGCAGAGGAGGCCTGGACAAAGGATTTCCTGTCACAGGGAGGTGTGACACCACCCCAGACAGGAGATAGTGGATTGTAGCAGGGAGGTTTGAATGAAACCAGACAGTGCCTGGGGAGCACAAGGCTTCCCCTTGCATAATCCTGTCAAACCGGTTCTGGGGCAGCCCAGCCCCAGCTCCAGTGAGACCTGGACAAAGGAAAGGGGGTGTAACCACCCCCCTTCCTGGTCCCACCCATAGGGGAGGGACCTAGCAGGAGATCCACCCCTCAGATTGGAATAAGAGGGGGAGCAGTGCCAATGCAACTCAGATCATCCTGAAATCAACTTTAAACTAAGAAGACGACTGGACTTCGACATTCTGATGACAGAAGACTGAAGAGCATCTCCCTTGTGGCCTAGGAGGGGCCACCCTGTGAACACAGGCATCACCCAGCACCTCGACGTCTGCTTTGCCGCCGCCTCCCGCCGGAGCCCGAGTGCAGAGCCTGACAAGACCCAGCTTCCTAGACTTCTCCCAGCCCGATCCACAGTCCCTGCAAAGAAGGGACCCGTGGAGGCACCGAGAGACGTGGGAGCGGCCATCTTGAAAGACCCCCGAGACGCTGACTGCGCAGCACCCGAGGCACCCTCGACTCTGTGCTTTGGGGTTTGAGAAGCCCCATAACCGAGCAGCATTTGCACCAAAGATCAGCCCTCCAGCATCTCCACGATCTGCGTAGGGCCCTTTTGTTTTGTGCCACTCGACTCGCCATCCCACCGCTGCCACCAATGTGAGAAGTTGGCCTGATATGTAGTGTTTCCAATTCTGGAACCACTGGGTATCAGTCCAAACAAACCCCAAAGATGTCTGGTTGTAAGTCAACCTTGTTAGACAAGCTATCCTAGTGGTAGCATGGACTAAGCAGCCTTAAAGGCTTAACTTAAGAGGTCGTGTTAAGCGAGCTGTTTTACCACATACAATCCTGTAATCAAATGAAAGGACACCACACAAGTATATATTATAAAAATATATGTATTTATTTCTAAATTACTCCCCAGTACTCTTTATGAGGAAAGGGGCACAAGCGTTAAATCAAAAGCACTGTTAAACATATAAAGTTGCACAATTATGGATGAGGGCGGGTGGCCACTCAGACCATATACTAAAAAAGTGGTATAAATAACACTTATCGAACAATGGTTAGGCCTAGGCCCTAGAGATTCGCTGGGAGCAGTCAGGACTAGCAATGATGAAGTCGGGAGTAGCCCACAGGAGACGGGTGCAGCACGGAAAGTGCGGCGCGCACCAATGCACTGTCAATGGTGCGTAAAAGTCAGTTAAAGTGAATTAAAAGATACTTCCGCTGAACCTAGGAACACAAAACTTTAGACACAGACCCTAGAGGTGTGTACCAGTGTATAGACACCGGCGTTGCAATGTTACCTCACCCACAGGCCGTGGGTGCACAGGGTCGAAGTGGCGTCGAGTTTTGACACGCAGGCTCTTGGTGCTTGAAGCTGTTGCAGCTGTAGGCGAGGTGAAGCAGAAGTGTCCGGTGGATCCAAGGGTGGATCTGAAGTGGTGAAGACCTGAAAGCAGAGGGGACAATGTTCAAAGTCACTGACCAGTGACCACCGTGGAACCAGATTGGAACCAGGCAAAGTCGGGTGCAAACAGGTGATCAGGGGTTGCTTCTCTCTGCAGCCACGTGGACACGAAGAGGTCAAGGACGTCCAGGAGTCGATCACGAGCTGTCCCTCGAAGGTTCTAGCTGATGGCGGTGTCAGCAACTCGATTGAAGCAAACAAGCCTTGGCTAATGCAAGCCACGGGGAAAGTGAAAAAGGCTTATTACTCGGACCAGCAAGGTCAGAGCGGGTACTCCTTTCTACAGGAGCGAGGGCAGGTCTGGAGCAACCAGACCCACAGTGTAAATTGTAGGTTTCGTCGCCAAGATGGCCGCTGACCACGTGACAAGCGGACGGGATGGCGAGTCGAGTGGCACAAAACAAAAGGGCCCTACGCAGATTGTGGAGATGCTGGAGGGCTGATCTTTGGTGCAAATGCTGCTCGGTTATGGGGCTTCTCAAACCCCAAAGCACAGAGTCGAGGGTGCCTCGGGTGCTGCGCAGTCAGCGTCTCGGGGGTCTTTCAAGATGGCCGCTCCCACGTCTCTCGGTGCCTCCACGGGTCCCTTCTTTGCAGGGACTGTGGATCGGGCTGGGAGAAGTCTAGGAAGCTGGGTCTTGTCAGGCTCTGCACTCGGGCTCCGGCGGGAGGCGGCGGCAAAGCAGACGTCGAGGTGCTGGGTGATGCCTGTGTTCACAGGGTGGCCCCTCCTAGGCCACAAGGGAGATGCTCTTCAGTCTTCTGTCATCAGAATGTCGAAGTCCAGTCGTCTTCTTAGTTTAAAGTTGATTTCAGGATGATCTGAGTTGCATTGGCACTGCTCCCCCTCTTATTCCAATCTGAGGGGTGGATCTCCTGCTAGGTCCCTCCCCTATGGGTGGGACCAGGAAGGGGGGTGGTTACACCCCCTTTCCTTTGTCCAGGTCTCACTGGAGCTGGGGCTGGGCTGCCCCAGAACCGGTTTGACAGGATTATGCAAGGGGAAGCCTTGTGCTCCCCAGGCACTGTCTGGTTTCATTCAAACCTCCCTGCTACAATCCACTATCTCCTGTCTGGGGTGGTGTCACACCTCCCTGTGACAGGAAATCCTTTGTCCAGGCCTCCTCTGCTGAGTTTCGGTCAGCAGCAGGAGGTCAGACATGTGTCTGTGGCAGAAGCATCCATTTTGTGGATCTGAGGCTCTTTTAAAAATCAACCGCATTTTAGCAAAAGTAACATGTCGTCCCCTCTAGAGGGGTGGAATGCTACCCCCGTCGCCAGGACTGGCGAGGGGGTAGTATTCCAATTCGTATGACACCTTACACGACATGTTTTGATAAAGCCAAACCAAAGTTAACATATAACCGCGAGGATTATAATGCACTTAATAGTATATGGTTTGGCATTATCCCGGATCAGCTTAGGGAGTTGTTCCCGACAGCTGCAGACAGGCTCAGCTCATGCCAGAGCACCATCTCACATAAAACCACGCACTCTGCCTCCAGGATTGATGAGGCCTTCCATAGGAGTGGCTTACAGGCTATATATGTGTCCAGATATAGGTTTAGATATAGGTATACTATATCTAAGCAAGGGGTGATTACACCCACTTGCCCCAGCTGAGTGATCAGCCAGTTGTGTCAATTTAGATAGCCAGCCAGGGGTGGCAAAAGATATGCTGCAGCCCCTGGTAGGCCTTGGATGCACCTATGCCCTGGGCACCTATAGTGCTCTGTACAGGGGCTGATAAGGTGACCCAAGCCAATCTAGTTATGCACCTAGGGTACATGGAATCCATTTTACAGAGAGAGCAGATAGCCTGGGGCCCTGATTAGCAGGGAACCAGGCCAACTAAGTCGAAAACCAGCTAAACACAGGGACCCAGCCTCCAGCTTTAGGTAGCCAGAGGTTGACCCTGAGAGCTCAGTGCAACTCAGTTGAAGAAAGAAAGGCACACATGGTGGAAGATAATTGGAGGAAGTTGAGCCCAAAAATAGTGGAGCCTCACTTCAATACTCCATATCCAAACCAGCCTTTAACTTTGCATAAACACACCCAAGGTAGTGATTCCCTATGGTGGAGACCCTCTAATACCCCTAGGGTGAGGGACTGCTTAGTGGACCATGAGACAGGGGGTACCCATGCTAGTGCAGGTACTTCCTTATATGGCCACTCAGGCAATATAGGCTTACCTGGCCAAGGATAGCCTTATCTCCTTTCGTTTGGGGGGGGTTATGTAGGAAGGTGGCTACCTGACTATGGTTACCCCAGATTTTTTGCCCTGTGTTTAGCTGGTTTTCGACTTAGTTGGCCTGGTTCCCTGCTAATCAGGGCCCCAGGCTATCTGCTCTCTCTGTAAAATGGATTCCATGTACCCTAGGTGCATAACTAGATTGGCTTGGGTCACCTTATCAGCCCCTGTACAGAGCACTATAGGTGCCCAGGGCATAGGTGCATCCAAGGCCTACCAGGGGCTGCAGCATATCTTTTGCCACCCCTGGCTGGCTATCTAAATTGACACAACTGGCTGATCACTCAGCTGGGGCAAGTGGGTGTAATCACCCCTTGCTTAGATATAGTATACCTATATCTAAACCTATATCTGGACACATATATAGCCTGTAAGCCACTCCTATGGAAGGCCTCATCAATCCTGGAGGCAGAGTGCGTGGTTTTATGTGAGATGGTGCTCTGGCATGAGCTGAGCCTGTCTGCAGCTGTCGGGAACAACTCCCTAAGCTGATCCGGGATAATGCCAAACCATATACTATTAAGTGCATTATAATCCTCGCGGTTATATGTTAACTTTGGTTTGGCTTTATCAAAACATGTCGTGTAAGGTGTCATACGAATTGGAATACTACCCCCTCGCCAGTCCTGGCGACGGGGGTAGCATTCCACCCCTCTAGAGGGGACGACATGTTACTTTTGCTAAAATGCGGTTGATTTTTAAAAGAGCCTCAGATCCACAAAATGGATGCTTCTGCCACAGACACATGTCTGACCTCCTGCTGCTGACCGAAACTCAGCAGAGGAGGCCTGGACAAAGGATTTCCTGTCACAGGGAGGTGTGACACCACCCCAAACAGGAGATAGTGGATTGTAGCAGGGAGGTTTGAATGAAACCAGACAGTGCCTGGGGAGCACAAGGCTTCCCCTTGCATAATCCTGTCAAACCGGTTCTGGGGCAGCCCAGCCCCAGCTCCAGTGAGACCTGGACAAAGGAAAGGGGGTGTAACCACCCCCCTTCCTGGTCCCACCCATAGGGGAGGGACCTAGCAGGAGATCCACCCCTCAGATTGGAATAAGAGGGGGAGCAGTGCCAATGCAACTCAGATCATCCTGAAATCAACTTTAAACTAAGAAGACGACTGGACTTCGACATTCTGATGACAGAAGACTGAAGAGCATCTCCCTTGTGGCCTAGGAGGGGCCACCCTGTGAACACAGGCATCACCCAGCACCTCGACGTCTGCTTTGCCGCCGCCTCCCGCCGGAGCCCGAGTGCAGAGCCTGACAAGACCCAGCTTCCTAGACTTCTCCCAGCCCGATCCACAGTCCCTGCAAAGAAGGGACCCGTGGAGGCACCGAGAGACGTGGGAGCGGCCATCTTGAAAGACCCCCGAGACGCTGACTGCGCAGCACCCGAGGCACCCTCGACTCTGTGCTTTGGGGTTTGAGAAGCCCCATAATCGAGCAGCATTTGCACCAAAGATCAGCCCTCCAGCATCTCCACGATCTGCGTAGGGCCCTTTTGTTTTGTGCCACTCGACTCGCCATCCCGTCGGCTTGTCACGTGGTCAGCGGCCATCTTGGCGACGAAACCTACAATTTACACTGTGGGTCTGGTTGCTCCAGACCTGCCCTCGCTCCTGTAGAAAGGAGTACCCGCTCTGACCTTGCTGGTCCGAGTAATAAGCCTTTTTCACTTTCCCCGTGGCTTGCATTAGCCAAGGCTTGTTTGCTTCAATCGAGTTGCTGACACCGCCATCAGCTAGAGCCTTCGAGGGACAGCTCGTGATCGACTCCTGGACGTCCTTGACCTCTTCGTGTCCACGTGGCTGCAGAGAGAAGCAACCCCTGATCACCTGTTTGCACCCGACTTTGCCTGGTTCCAATCTGGTTCCACGGTGGTCACTGGTCAGTGACTTTGAACATTGTCCCCTCTGCTTTCAGGTCTTCACCACTTCAGATCCACCCTTGGATCCACCGGACACTTCTGCTTCACCTCGCCTACAGCTGCAACAGCTTCAAGCACCAAGAGCCTGCGTGTCAAAACTCGACGCCACTTCGACCCTGTGCACCCACGGCCTGTGGGTGAGGTAACATTGCAACGCCGGTGTCTATACACTGGTACACACCTCTAGGGTCTGTGTCTAAAGTTTTGTGTTCCTAGGTTCAGCGGAAGTATCTTTTAATTCACTTTAACTGACTTTTACGCACCATTGACAGTGCATTGGTGCGCGCCGCACTTTCCGTGCTGCACCCGTCTCCTGTGGGCTACTCCCGACTTCATCATTGCTAGTCCTGACTGCTCCCAGCGAATCTCTAGGCCCTAGGCCTAACCATTGTTCGATAAGTGTTATTTATACCACTTTTTTAGTATATGGTCTGAGTGGCCACCCGCCCTCATCCATAATTGTGCAACTTTATATGTTTAACAGTGCTTTTGATTTAACGCTTGTGCCCCTTTCCTCATAAAGAGTACTGGGGAGTAATTTAGAAATAAATACATATATTTTTATAATATATACTTGTGTGGTGTCCTTTCATTTGATTACAGGATTGTATGTGGTAAAACAGCTCGCTTAACACGACCTCTTAAGTTAAGCCTTTAAGGCTGCTTAGTCCATGCTACCACTAGGATAGCTTGTCTAACAAGGTTGACTTACAACCAGACATCTTTGGGGTTTGTTTGGACTGATACCCAGTGGTTCCGGAATTGGAAACACTACATATCAGGCCAACTTCTCACATGCGGGAATTCCAAAATGTGCAGAGAACTTGGTTAAGAACTGTATGGTGTGTTTGATGTACAATCCTGGTGAAGGAACTCCAACACCAGCTGGTCATTTTGCTCCTCCTACGTATCCGTTCGAGGCTTTGCAGCTAGATTTTATCCACATGGAGAGATGCAACAACTTGAAATATGTTTTAGTAGTTGTTTGCTCCTTTTCTAGTTGGGTAGAAGCTTATCCCCTTAAGGACAATACTGCCTTGTCCACAGAGAAAGTTCTGATAAAAGAATTTTTCCCGAGGTTTGGAATGCCGAGAATTATCTGGAGTGACAATGGGAGTGAATTTGTGGGTCAAGTCATGAAGAGAGTGTGTGGGACTAGGAATCCGGCAGAAGTTCCACGCTGCAAATCACCCCCAATCAGCTGGTTTAGTCGAGTGCTATAATGGCACCTTGAAATTAAAGTTAGCTAAAATCCAAGCGAGCACTGGTCTACAGTGGCCAGATGCTTTGCCTTTAGCGCTTTTGTCCACAAGAATGACTGTGCATTCGAGAATGGGTCTGAGTCCATATGAAGTCGTTTTTGGCCGCCCAGCGAATATTTGGGGGGTGCCAAGACCAACCAGATTTAGTGAGATTG
This sequence comes from Lissotriton vulgaris, assembly GCF_964263255.1. Taxonomy (NCBI): domain Eukaryota; kingdom Metazoa; phylum Chordata; class Amphibia; order Caudata; family Salamandridae; genus Lissotriton; species Lissotriton vulgaris. The sequence goes on from NC_141688.1 coordinate 174,026,779, forward strand.
AGTACCCTGTGTTGCTTGACTACTTGCGCGAACTGATGACTAAATTGCGTGTTTTACACCAACAGGTGCATGAAAGCCTACCACAAGCTTCAGAAGATCCAGGCCACGCTATTGAACCTGGAACCTGGGTCCTTATCAAGAATTTTCAGCGGAGCAAGAACGATCAGCCCCGCTGCACAGGACCCTTTCAAGTGTTACTATCGACACGTTCTGCAGTTTGAGTGCAAGGCAAGAAAAACTGGATCTACGGTGTACACTGTAAGCGAGCACCACTGCCCTTACCGTACGATAAGTGGGTCCAGGAGGGACTTCCAGACTCTGAAACAGACACTGTTCCACGATTTTCGCCATTCAGCGATGCTCGTCTGATTGGTACGAACTCTGAGAGAGAAAGTGACGATCTATTACAGGAAGCAGTGCCTCCCTTGAAACGATTGAACACTACCGAGCCTGAACTCCTGTTTAAAGATCAAGAATTGCCTGGAAGAAGCCGCTATAATTTGCGACCGAGAGTCATGGACAAATAAAATAAATAAAGTTTTTATGATTTTTCTGTTTGCAGGTTAAGTCTCCATCGAGGATCTACTCATTTTTGTTTTTCGAACCGCCATCTGGGTTCAGCTGTAGGGTCGCGGTTGCCGAAAGTCTTTGGAGTGCAAGCCTGAGACTCTAGGTCGAAGGTTCTGGTTGGCCTAAGGGAGTTGCCCTGGGTTGACAGAGGCATTCCTTAGCATAGAACACCCTACCATCGCGAGCAGCATCTTTAGTTTAGGATGGATTTCTTCGAGTTGGAGAGACCTGCACGGACAATGATTTTTAGAAAGAAGATATGCAAATTGATCTCAAAGAAACGTTTTATAATACTGTGTGTATTTTTGCTATTGAGTTTGATGATATTCATTATTGGTTATGTGACATTTTCTTTTAAAGTGACGTTTGTTCCCACTGTGCAACCTACACCTACACCTACTATTTCTTCTCATTCTTTTCATCCTTTGCCTGAACATGAGGTAGTTAGACGACTTTGCCAATAATTCCTTTATTCAACTTTTGCACCAACACCAGTTAGTGATGAACACGACAAACTGTTGGATCTGTGGTCTAATGCCCCATACGACTGATAAGGGTATTCCGTACTTAGTTTTGCCTTTTAGTTTAAATGGTTCAATTTGGGCTTACAGAACGATGTTTATTTATGCCCATAGTGTCTACCCCCAACGTTCACCGAAAGACAATCCGAAGAATAGTGCAGTTGCTAGAGGCATAGTCAACATGGTTAAAGGGACTAATGCCATTGAAACTATTCCGATAGATGAGAAGCAACCCTATAGTGGTTGGGATATTACTGGATATGGAGTTAGTCTGAGTGTTAACCAGCGAGCGATGAGTTCTCCACCGATTTGGATAGTACCCCATCAGGGTCGCTATTGTCTGCAGGGTAATGGCAAGAATCCGAGAGCTCAGTTAGGGAAGAACGTTTGTACTGATACTTATGTATTTACGTTTCAGTCTTCCCCAGCATTTTTAGCTGCCAAGGGTACCTACTTTGTTTGCTATGACAAAGCGTATACATGGTTGCCCCCTGATTTTTCGGGCACATGTTTTGTTTCTTTTCTGTTGCCTCCCACTTTTACAGCTGCGGCAGATTACCATAAGACGAGAGTTGCAAGAGGTGTCTTCAGTCAGGAAGACAATACAGGGCAAGAGTTGGGAGATTTCTTTAAGGGTTTTCTGCCGTTCTGGGGACCGATGGCTAACAGCAGGAATATTCGCCAGTTGACGAGAGTGGTTGAGTCCACCATAGTCAAAACTGCTGGCGCCCTTAGTAACTTGACTGCTGAGCTCCAGTCAGATAGACTTCTGACACTCCAAAATAGAGTTGACCTTGATGTCATACTAGCAGATCGAGGTGGAGTATGTAAACTGATTCAATCAAGCTGCTGCGTTTTCATTCCAGACAACGCTCCGTCAGTTTTCTAGGCCATTTCCAAGCTACATAAGATCTCCGATTCTGTCCATTTGGACAAAGGAGACTGGTCGTTGATGGGATGGTTATGGGGATTGATATCCACTTGGGGTTGGAAGATTTTTATGGTCATTGAGATGGTCTTAGCTATCCTATTCCTGTTCTGTCTCTGTGTACAGTGTGCTCCTGCTATTTGTGGCCACTGTGCTACTTCGTTTGCAAGGAGACCTGGCCAGAGAGCGGTACTAAGTAATAGGATGATGCTACAGCAACATATCGATGATCTGATGAATATAGATCCGGATTCAGATTGACATGGGTTTGGGTCTGTTGCCTATGTAAGGGCAAAAGGAGGGTCTGTAGTTCCGTGAGTTTGTGGGTCTGGTTCAGGTGTTCCGAACCCGTTCAATAAAGGTCGTCGGAAATAGACGATTTTGGTGTCAGAAGACCGCAAATCACGAGTGTAGCGTGTATGAGTGTTTTCGCATGAATCGATCAATGAGAACACTCTGTATTCAAAGATTTAGTTTGAACCTTTAGGTTCCATTATGTGTACGGCAGCCATTTTGTGTGGTTGCCCTCACATAGGCCGATGACCAAGGCCGAACGAGTCCTTGAGACACGTATGCCTTAGCTGACTTCTAAGTGACCTGGCCGAACTGACTCCTTGCCCGAGGCTGACCTCGTTGAGCCAGTTCCTTGTTAAGCAGCTGGTCAGATAAAGATCAAAGAGTAGGGCATGCAAGAGTTTATGGTACACTGATCCCACCTTCCTATCTTACTTCCAATCTGTTTCTGTTCCTTCCTTTACAACATAATCACTGATTTGAGTTAGGGTTTTATGATGGGTTTGTCCGGCCTGAGCGAACAAGAAATTTGGAATGTGCTTGGTCATTTCTGGTGGGCTGGACAACGGAAAGTGGGATTGTCGTCATACGCTACTTTTGAAATGTCACACTGTCATTGGTCAGTTTGTATGAACCCAATGCTAATTTGTAACGTTGCCTGAGGCTTTATTTTTGGCATAAAAGACCATGCTCCGCTCATTGAATTTGTGCAGTCTCTAGCGAACCACCCGTGTGTGCTTCGTATACCTCTGTTCCTGGTTGCAGCCAATAAACTTTGGTCTTTGACGTCATCAAGAAGTATCCCGTGTCTGTGTTTGCCAAGGCAAGGGTACTCGAAGGCATCGGGCGTTTTCCCTGATGCCGCTGGGTTCTAAAACCCGGTCCTTCTGTCACCAGTTTTGATTGAGCGACCTCAGGCGGATTATTTCATACATGTTTCAGTGTTGCTGATGTGGCATATCTTTGGTAAGGGGGGTGCCAGGAAGAGGTGCTCTTGGGGATGGTGTCCGTGGGTGTTGTGGCCCTCTTGGGTGGACGTGCTACATGTTCAATTGCTACATGGCACCTGAAGGGTGCAAGGCAGAGAGGAGAAGGGTGCAAGGCGGAGGGGAGAAGGGTGCAAGGCAGAGGGGAGAAGTGTGCAAGGCAGAGGGCAGAAGGGTGCAAGGCAGAGGGGAGAAGGGTGCAAGGCAGATGGGAGAAGGATGCCAAGCAGAGGGGAGAAGTGTGCAAGGCAGAGGGGAAAAGGGTACAAGGTAGAGAGGGGAAGGGTGCAAGGTAGAGGAGAGAAAGGTGCAAGGCCGAGTGGAGAAGGGTGCAAGGCGGAGTGGAGAAGGGTGCAGGGCAGAGTGGAGAAGGGTGCAAGGGGGTGTGGAGAAGGGTGCAAGGGAGAGGCGAGAAGGGTGCAAGGCGGAGGGGAGAAGGGTGCAAGGCGGAGGGGGGATGGGTGCAAGGTAGTAAAGGGTGCAAGAGGGCGGGGGAGAAGGGTGCAAGGGGGAGGGGGAGAATAGTGCAAGGGGGAGGGGGAGAAGGGTGCAAGGTGGAGGTGAGAAGGGTGCAAGGGGAGGGTGAGAAGAGTGCAAGGGGGATGGTGATGAAGTTAAAAATGTGCCCCCCCTGGAAAAAATGTCTGCGGACGCCCATGGCAACACACACTACTTTGTGAGAGATAAGGGAGAGAGAGTGGAGTGAGAGAGAGAGAGTGGAGAGAGAGTGGAGAGAGAGTGGAGAGAGAGAGAGTGAAGAGAGTGGAGAGAGAGACAGTGGAGAGAGAGACAGCGGAGAGAGACAGTGGAGGAAGAGACAGTGGAGGGAGAGACAGTGGAGAGAGAGTGGAGAGAGAGACAGTGGAGATAGAGTAGACAGAGTTGAGAGAGAGAATGGAGAGAGAGAGATAAAGTGGAGAGAGAGTAGAGACTGACTGACTCAGAGACTGAATACTGACTGACGGAGAGACTGACTGGCCGAGAAACTGACAGAGAGAGAGACACTGACTGACTGAGAGAGACTGACTGACTGACTGACAGAAAGAGAGATAGAGAGACTGACAGAGAGAGAGAGACTGACTGACAGACTGACTGACTGACTGACAGACTGACTGACTGACAGACTGACAGAGAGACTGAATGACAGAGAGAGAGAGAGAGAGAGAGAGAGAGAGAGAGAGAGATACTGACTGACTGAGAGAGAGAGACTGACTCACTGAGAGAGAGAGAGACTGTGATGGAATTAAGGTCAAAGTGTGTTTGAAGCTATGCAATGCCTCTTAAGATTGCTATTGTCTACTAATAAAAATGTCTTATCAAAATGTGCTCTTTGAAGTTACATCTGCTTTTGAAACACTGCATTGTCGCTTTGTCTAATGTTTTAAAACGGAAACGAGAAGGAGCAGTGGAGGCACTTTTGTCAAAACTGAACGATGAGTGGGCCGGATATTGTATATCAAGGCAGGAGTCTGCATCAGGAAACCCACCTAAAATTGGGCAAACTTCCCTGGCCTACTGATGGCAGGGACCCTGTAATGAATGGACCACCACCTTTGATAGCCTGCGGGCAGACTAAGCCCAACCTTTACCTTCACCATTCAGTGTTACTTATAACGGCTGGATTGGTGACAGTGGAGTAACGATCGACCTGCATCTCCTGCAGTATGGCGGGTCGCTGGCCTGAGAGCTCTAGACTGTCACTGAGAATGGGGGGGCCCCCTCCATGTAGTTTGCAGGGGGGCCCCCTCAAGCTTCGTTACGCCACTGACGTATAGAACAGAGTCCAGTACTGGGGCACTGCGTCCTTAGGGACATCGAGTCATCTTGTAGCCTAACATCAGTGAATCCTGGATGTGTATGCAGACCTCTAGGTATAAACAGTAGCTGGCCATCAGGGTTTTCACGGGTCAGCTTCACTTCATGTTGATAGGAGACCACTTTTCTAGGCGTTCACTTTACTCATTAGCACACTCTGGGAGATGCTGCCTTTATTAATTTTAATTGAACCAATCATTTTACCCTCAATCCACTGTGCACATGCAGACGTCGGGCTTAAAGCAGCTCACTTTACACTATTACATTCTATGCAGAAATCGTACAGTGGGCAGTCAGTCCATGGGCTGAAACATCTGTCCAATTCTTAGCGGTGCCAATGGCCAAAATATAATCGCTGTACTAATTTGCACAAGCTGGGGCTCCTAATTCTCAGCACACAGGAGGATTGAGCAGTAGCAGTTTGTAGGGAACGGTTGTGGGAGGTGGTGGGGGCAGGGTAAAAAAATAGAAAAAAAGTAAAGTATCTTACCTGCTCGTCACGCTGGTCGCTAGCTACCGCCCTTTCTCCACACAAAAACCAGGAAGCACGCACCCAGGCTCCCATCCAATCACAACACTGTAATGCAGCATTGTGACAGGTCTGACCACCATGGTTCTGTGCTCAGACAGGGACTGGGATCCTGGGCATGTTCTCCACTGACTGTAATGCAACCTGGGTGGGGAACATGCATAGTGCGTAGGTAGGTTTGGCCAGCCCGTCCTCCCTGAGACGTGGAGAGCCCAGTCCCACCCACTGCTTCAACTTCAAGCTCAATATAAAAAAGAAAAGGAGAATAACGAGTGTTATTATCATTTTATTTTTGTATTGAACTTATAGTTAAAACAGTGGGGCAACGCTCCTCCGCCTTAGCGTAGGAGCTGCCACTGTTATTGAAACAGCTGGGTGTTGAACATGATTTCATAACCTTGTATGGCTTAATATAGAGAAGCAAACATTGAAGAAAGAATGTTATGCTGTCCAAGTAGAAATGCATACACTTATAGGATGCACACATCTTTATCTGTGCCCCCTTGAAAAAAAGAAACCCTACACAATGCATAGGAGACACATGCAGAGAAGAACCCCCTCTCCCTTAAACTATTCAAAGAAACTTGTCATTGATATTTTTTGTATATCTCAAAGTATATTAATGTGTTTCAAATTCCTTTGGCCAAACATATCCACATACAGGCAATCACGCACATTTATCTCTTGAACACAAGTGTAATTCTATTTTACAACACCACTGCATCCACTCTGTATATGTTCCAGAAACTGATTAAATGCAGTCAGAAAATGCCCTTCTTATCACCAAGCAATGACTCCAATGCATCTTGTATTTCATTTAAATTTGTAGAAATGTATGTTGAATGCTGGCTGCAGAAGCCTGTGTGAAATAAGCAGTAGCAAGTTCACTTCCTCGACTTAAAATCACGCTGCTGATGTCCATAAAATAGATACCAGTGTATTGGTGGAATCGACGCACCTGTCCTTTTAATGTATAGAGAATGCTACAGACATATCTAACTTATCTATTATATGTAAAACCAAACAATTACAATTATCAAAATATTTCAGATCTATAACAAAAGCTACACAATTCAGTGATTCAATTCATTATGTTGCCAGAAAATACACCGTTTTCTGAACACTCACTCTGTAGTTAGGGGTGGCACACTGACACATTTTTGTGGTCTGTGTACAGATGATTTTTAAACTGGAAATCTCCACACAGGTGCCACCCAAGCAATACTCTAGGACATGATGGTGCTTTTTAGGTTTTGACTAGCGATGCATGCGTACGAAGTACGCATGCGCTAGGAAAAAATCTTATGAGCTGTGTTTGGAGTCGGGTCTACGCCCCCTCCTCTCATTGGCTAGCTCCATAAATGGAGACTAGCCATTGGGAGGAGGGGGCGTCCGTCAATCTCGGACCAGATTCGGGGGCGTTCCCGAGAATTTTTGGCTTTTGGCTACGTCACGCGACATCAGCCAAAAGCCGGGAACGCCCCCGAATCTGGTCCGGGATTGAGGGCACCCGCCTTCCACTGTGCCCCTTCCTGATTGCCTTGCGAGCGCACGTAGTGCATATGCGAAATAGTGAAATGAAGGGCATGTTTGATACACCACTATGCCTCTGTTCTCCAAATTGTAAATCCGTCCCGCGACCAGGAAGCAAGGCAGGCCGGGGGCGGAACTGCGGGACACTCCCTCGACGTCATTCCCGGGCCGCGCTGTGATTGGCGGCCGGCCCGGGACCTGACGGGGAAGACGAGCTGCCCGCGTCTCCTCCTTCGTTCGGCAAGCTTATTGACTGGCTAACAGTGCTTTGCTATATTTGCAGAGTGCGATGCCCTAACTTGTTTATCTTATCGTCATGGTCTGACATTCCCAACACATTCACTCATTCTCATTCACTGCAGACCTATGAAGTCATGCATCATATCGCTACTCCGGAGACTTAGATATCTCCCAGCGCTATTATTATTATTCAGCCCCGGAAACTCTGCCTTCAACCTGTCTTTTTCTTTATATTTTACATCGTTCTCTTGTATAAATACACAGCTGTACATTATACCGACATTTTTGTAAACTAGATGGTCTGACATATATAAACACACTGCCTATTATAAGTATTTGGCTGTGTATTCTATCACCTTTTTTGTATATGAGTTGGTGAAACATGCACGCTCACAATGTCCGGAATACATCATTAACATGTTCCAAGATGTCGGACTTAAAACAAACAACAACCCGGCACTTCGGACTTTGCCCTTTCTTTGCACCCGCCTTCCTGCTCGCGTGGGCGTGCTCGCCTTTCCCGCCCGCTCTTAATGCCACCGGACACAGAGGGGACTTGCAGTGTCTGTTTCACATTCAGACAGCAGTGGGTGTTTCATTCAGTACAGAGCGCGGTCACAGCATGAGCCTTCCTAACAAAAACGCCTATTAAATCCTTGGTCTTTGGCTGCTCCTAATCAAAAGATACCCAATCTATAATAAATGTGGATGTACTTTGTGAATATCAGCACACCAATAAGCGCCCTTTAATTTCTTGCAAACACTCTATTAAGCAGTCTTATTTAAAGTCTGTGTCATAGATTCATGGTATCTGAGGTTGAAGCTGATTAGGGCAATAACGAAAGAAATGGTCGCCTAGTCAGCCAATGCATGTGTTTTCAGGTTAGAAAATTGAGAAGGGCTCGAGCTGGACAGCTGGGTGTCCCTTTAACTGTTTGAGGTACCGTAAAGTTTCTGGTTAGGGGGGTTGCCTTTATCGGTGTCAGTTGACCCTGGCAGAGGCATAACTCATTTGTAATAAACTATTCACCGGCACGCTTGTTTTTCAGTTTAGGAAAGACAAATGGCTATGTGGACCTAGTGGCAGCAGGTGCTTTAACCCACGGAGCTATCTCCTGGCCTTAATCTCATCGAGGCCTAACCCTGAGACGAGCACGGGTCTCGGTACTGCGCCGCATCGCTATCAGAGGTGTCACCTGGGCAGGGCGCAGTCTGAGGCTGACACCTCGCACCACAGGCCTCTATCAGCCCGATAAGGACCTGAAAGGGATCAAAGGCAGACCCGCTTATCCCACACAGCTCCTTATCTGGCCGTCAGGGGCCGTGGTATCGAGGCGCAGATGAGCATTTTAAAACCGCATAATTTGTTGAATGATTTGATAAAGCGCTTAGCCTAGGTATACACAAACCCTGTCTGGCCAGTTGGCATACTCGGGCGTTGTCGCTTTTACACCATGGTCCACCATTTGGCTGCTTTCAGCGGAGTAACCCAAATCCAGACAGGCTGGTGTTTCTCAACGGCTGGGATGGTTGGGAAAGAGTCAGTCACACGCCATCTGCTCATCAGGCGCCCCCTAGCAGTCTGCTAGAAGCAACCCGACCTAGTCACAGCCCTGCCAGGCGCTTTTCAAGGACGCGACCCTGATATGTGACTAACGAGTTCCCAGCCCCACTGGCCTTTTAGTGGCCGCCGGCGATCATGGCATGTAAAGGGCGGCTCTGGCCCAGCTCTACTCTCTCTCCGAAGCAGAGTGGATCAGTGTTTACAGCGCATCAATCGAATGAACACTAAGTAAGGCATCCTCAGACACCACAACATACAGCAGCATGGAAACATATGGCGCCTACCATTTCCCCTTCTTTCCCGTTTTTCTGTAGTGCTGCACACCTACGTTTCTTACTACTATTAGCTCTGGTGAATGTTGGCTCCGGGCTCTGTAGATTGCTTCGTGGTGACAGTTGTTAAATGCCAACGTGTGCCATTAAATGACAAATACCATACGTTTTAAATTGGCATTTTTTCATTTATTTTTTTAGTACCTGCCAAACACCTCTGCTGTTCCTTAACTCGAGAGACCCTCCCTGAGGTGATCATTATACGTCTGACGCTGACACAGGCCTCATATCTCCCAGAAAGGGAATGAATGGATCTAAACTGATTCAAAATGTGTCTCTTCAAATCCAGCCCAACGAGCTTAAATGGATGCTAACATGAATGAATAACACCATTAAACTGTAAAGCACTTTGAATTCTAGTTAATGCCACAACTGTGTGCATGAGAGATGGCATCTAATGCAGTCTATCTCAGCGCACTTCACAACTCATTCTCTTATTTTTAGGTCTCATCTGAGACAAGGCATGTGCTGTCTCTTGCTAGACATTTTGTAAGTGTACAATGGTCTTTGATAGTACCACATTGCTTACCATTAGTTGCCTTCATTGTCACTCATTTGCAAGATCCACATTTGTGAGTGCATACGGACTTCACTTAAGCTTCCTGTGTTTCTCCCTCCCCTGGAGCAAAGACGCATTACTTGTGTCCTTCCAATGCTCCCTTTTAGGGCGTTACTTTTGATTTTTATTTAAGGACTCGACTAGAGTGCATGCCTTTTCTAAAAGTTTCCCTCGTGTGCCACACGTGTGTTGCTGTTTCTCTGCCCGTGTCCTTCTCTTCTACATTCTCGTACTTATTATTCTGCCCACAAAACGTGTGAGTGTGGTTCTTCCTCCAGTTCCATGTTGTGCACTCTTATCTGTTTTGACCCACCCACGCCCTCTGTCTTCCTTCCCATGTAGTCTCCATGTTACTTAACCCCACCTGCACCCTCAGTGTTGATTCCCCTACCCGTGGTTCCTGTGTTGCTGCCCCACCCCAGTGTTGCTTCTTCCACTCCATACCTCCCCTCTCCTAGGTGTTTGTGTTTCCATCCTCTGTGTTCCTTCTCTTCCGACCCGCCTTTTGTATTGATTTCCCTCCGTGTTGTTGTCCCCCCCCCCCCCCGACCTCTCCCTTTTTAGGTTTTGACTAGCGATGTCCATGTGTGTTTGTTGTGACTGCTCTGACTATCTTCGTTGATGGAAACAGGAAGCGTAAGGGATTTATCCCCTCCCCCCCTAGATTTTGGAGTGGAGGGGACACGCGGTAGAAGTTTAGGTCGACAGAAAAACTGTGCACTTCCACTGTTGACATCCGCATGGGATGACTACCCTGCTGCTTTCGACCTGCTGACCGGCCTAAGGCTTCAGGCAGGGTCGGATTTATTCTCTGGGGCCCGAGGACAAATTCCCGAGGTCAGATGTAGGTGTTGTTTGTCAGGTCTGGGGCAGGGTCCCCATTTAGCACATTGTCATTCTCCATATAATGCGTCTCCTTCTATCCTGGGCCAAGGGCCCAGCATGGAGGACTCTGCCCTGCTTCTGTGTAGGAGTTCACGTCCTCCTGGCAAAGGGAGGTGCTGGGGGCTATTGGAGTTCCTCTTTGATAAGGTGATGCATCTTTTTCATGCAACTCACCTCAAATACAGACATACATGGGAAAGCAAACCTGCTCCATACCTGTTTGACACTTAATGGAACTGCTTTGCTTTGTCAACAAATGCCCCGAGCAACGTGTTTGTGACAGTGAGTGCAGAGTGACAGTGAGTGCAGAGTGACAGTGAGTGCAGAGTGACAGTGAGTGCGAGAGCGACAGTGAGTGCGAGAGCGACAGTGAGTGCGAGAGCGACAGTGTGTGCAGAGTGAGTGCAAGAGTGACAGTGTGTGCAAGAGTGAGTGAGTGCAATGACAGTGAGTGCAGAGTGAGTGCAGAGTGAGTGCAGAGTGAGTGCAGAGTGAGTGCAGAGGGAGTGCGAGTGCCTGTGAGTGCGAGAGCGACAGTGAGTGCAGCGTGAGTGCGACAGTGAGTGCAGAGTGAGTGCGAGAGCGACAGTGAGTGCAGAGTGAGTGCGAGAGCGACAGTGAGTGCAGAGTGAGTGCGAGAGCGACAGTGAGTGCAGAGTGAGTGCGAGAGCGACAGTGAGTGCAGAGTGAGTGCGAGAGTGAGAGTGCAGAGTGACAGTGAGTGCAGAGTGACAGTGAGTGCAGAGTGAGTGCGAGAGTGAGAGTGCAGAGTGACAGTGAGTGCAGAGTGAGTGCAGAGTGACAGTGAGTGCAGACTGACTGCAGAGTGACAGTGAGTGCAGACTGACTGCAGAGTGACAGTGACTGCAGAGTGACTGCAGAGTGACAGTGACTGCAGAGTGACAGTGACTGCAGAGTGACAGTGACTGCAGAGTGACAGTGACTGCAGTGTGTGAGTGTGCAGGGTGCACATTGTGTGAGTTTGCAGGGTGAGCAGTGTATGAATGTGTAGGGGAAGTGTGTGAGTGTGCAGGAAACAAACACTCAAACTAAGTCCACCACACACTACTGCATATACTAGTGAATACAGTCATCTCTTTATACAGAAAAAATGAGTTATATTTAGAGGGGTCGGAGTGGGACACAGTGGGTGGATGGATGCATGATGGATGGATGTATGCATGATGCATGGATGTATGGGTGGATGCATGGATGGGTTGGTGGTTGGATGGGTTGGTGGATTGCATAAATTGTTGAGGGATTGGCTGTATATATGCATCTATCCATCCACCCATCCATCTATCCATACACCCATCCATACACCCATCCATGCATGCACCCATGCATGCATCCACCAACTCATCTATGCAAGCATTACAACAAGAGCCCGCAGCTCTCCTTCGTCTCTCCTCGCCCCCCCTTCCCTGAGCCCGCAGCTCTCCTTCGTCTCTCCTCTCCCCCCTTCCCTGTGCCCTGCCCTGCTATTGTAAATGACAATGCCATTTATTTATGTTAAAAAAACATAAATAAAAAAAATGTCAAGAGCAATGCCAATAGCTCTAACTTTAACAAAGGCAAAACCATTGCATTGTAAATGCTTGTTTATGATTGTGCCTGAGCATGATAGCTGTAATGCTGGCCTGAGAGAGAGGAGCTCTTGATTATCCTGATGTCCCTATCTGTATATGATGATTGCACAGATGATTTTTTATAGCTATACTGCACCACACATTGAGACCAACAATATGTCAGAGTACTTTAGCAGTTACGTCATTGGCTTTGACCAGGCCCACACACTGTGTCGTTACAGGGACCAACAGGGTGCGTGAGTCCTTCTGCCTCTGGACCTGCAGTACTGTGTATGCTCTGTACACTATTGTAGGTTATAAGAAAAGAAATTATCACAGACGTCCTGTAAAATATAAAAACAGTTCCATATGCAAACAATTCAATATGCCGTGCACTTGCACTTTAATAGTTGTACCAGATAATCTGTGGGACACCGAAACGTGTTGTTTGCTGCACGTCTTCAGGTAAACGGCACTAGTTCTCCACATGATAGGAAAGTTATAATCTTTTGAAAAAGGACAGTATAGAGTGAGCTTAAAAGCAATTGAATGGTCTGCACTTTTACAATTCATCAAGAATCAAGCAATTATGTCCACTGTTTCGAAAAGATATGTTGCTGATGGGTGCTTTTGTAATAGCTTATAATAAATGCGGAATGGCGGTCTAGTGGCTCACTCCTGCATTTAATTATTGCATACAACAATGGCCGCTGCGTTTACCACCATGAATAACATGAACTTGACAGATCCCCACTTATATATGTGTGCAGTTCAATCCTTTTTGGGCGCAAAGTAATCAGCGATCTTAGAAGGTGAATATATTATTGCCAGTGAAGACTTGTCCTATTGGCTACTGAACCAGAAGAATCCATGCTTCAAAACTAGCATCCCAGCAATAGCCAGCTTCCACACTGTAAGTTTACTAACATACACTACATAGAAATCTCACACCAGTTCTATGTGCAACACTTGTCACAGTATCTGAGTGGACCTTCCTATTCTTCACTCTGCAATACCCTAACATTTACGGAAATGGAGACAGTGATAAACCTTTACAGGTGGGCAGTGAGGGCAATTTCCCTCGCGCTGGTGAATCTGAGTTTTTTGCTGAACTCCGTGCTCCCAGCCGTGGTCTGAGTTGGAAAAACCCTGCCAACTACTCTGGCGGAGCAGAGTGCACCGTCCACCCCCTAATCTGAAGGTGGATAGGAAATGTATCGAAAGCTCTTGCCTCAAAAAAAGATCAAGGCTCTATGATTTTGCAGCTTAGCACTTGCTTACCAAGGCTCTCGGCTTTTGCTATTTTATTGATTGAATTGTTGTCTGCTAGAAGACAAGCTATCTCCAATATTGTGGAGATCCATAATTGCACGCCTGGATAAGCTTTCTAATGCAAACAAGTATATGACCTGGCATCTGGAGCTAGATTTTAATATTCCGGTGCTTCATCGACCGATGTTCATGCTCAAGGATAAATGATTGCTAAGCGGAAAGGCTTTTTAAATGAGCAGAATGGTACAATAAACAATATTTGCCAAGTAAAACGCAGTGCAATTTGCATACAGACACATCTTGTTTAATGATAACCAATGTATTAATTAAAAGCATTTATAATAATATTTATGCTTTAAAATTATGAGAAAGTCCTCAGCAGGGGCATTGTATATCCAGTTCTTAGCAGCTACAGCTGGCATGGGTTTCTTTATGGGCCTCTTCTCTGTGCAAACCTGCAGATAAGAGCTAATAATTGATGTTACATACCAGCAGTGAAGTGAACGAGAAGGATACATTTCAGAATAGGGGGAGAAAGACCAGAAATGATAAAATAAGAGATCGAGCAGGAGCAAAGAAGCAAAAACGGTGGGTAGATAGAAAAGTGAAAGGATGAAGGAAGGTTAGAAGGAAGACTGTAAGAAAGGTAAGAAGGTAGGACGAGCAGGTGGATGAAAGGTAAATGGAGAGATGATAATTGGATGAGTGGAATATGAGAATGTGAATAGTTGGATGGGCAAAAGGATATATGGACGGATGAATGGATGCATGGCTGGATGGATGGATCGGTGGATGGATGTTTGAATTGAATCATGCAGAGATGATGGATGTGTATATGAATTTTTGGGATGGAATGGTGAGCTATTGAATGATGGTGAAAAAAAGAATGGATAAAAAATAGAAAGGTAGAATGGTGTCTATCAGTGGGTGGAGAAAAGGGTGAAAGGATGAATGAATAGACACTTGGATGTATGGTCAAAAGAGATTGTCTATAAAGGGCCAGGCTTACTTGTATAACACCATTACTACTTTGGTTCAAAGTGGAGGATATTTATTTTGCGAGGGAGTTGCAGGGGGGTGTCGTGAGGGGAATAAAAATATACAAATCAACTTACCTTGAAGCCGGGTCCTGCATTTCTGCTGCTTCTCTTCTGTTTACGACTCCAGGAACAGGAAGCAGGCAGCCAGGCTCCCCCCCGGGCCAATCCCAGCTCTGCAATGCAGCGTCATGGCGCTCAGCAGGGGCGGTAGAGGTGGGCACACGGGGAAAGTGTGCATGACTTGTATGGGCTCTCCGCGGGAGACCAAACTGTTGTTGCACACTCAGTAGTGGGCAAACCACTCCTCTGCTTCTCCAAATGCAGAGCAGCCCATCCCACCTGCCTGCCAGCAAAGAAGCAAGACCTGAAGCATAAAATGATGATAACTCTTAGTAATTATCATTTATGTTTCTACTTGGTTCTGCTCAGTGAGACGACGCTCCTCCGCCATAGCGGAGGAACCACCACTTTTTATCCAGACCACTGATTTGCTATGTATTATATTTATATACTTATTTTAATTTTTATGATCCAATTTATTTGAGTATGTTTCTCTGAAATTATTAAATAAACATGCTTCAGAGATTGAAAATGCATGTTGAGTACAACCACCTATGTAAAGCACGCCCATGTTTGCTGTTGTTGCCCCTGCTTAGTCCACACATATGTGCTAGATAGAGGCAATCAAAAAACCAGATGGCAATATTGTCAGTTTTTACCACGCACCTACTGCTTGTAGAAGGCTAGGGAGAGTCAACGTGCAGGCCAAGATCATGCTAGTAAGGTGCCAGAGGATGTGTAACCATCCCCATCCTTTTGTCGCACCAACATCTAAGGCAATGTAGCAATGTACTAAGTTGACCAAATTTCTACCTACTGTACTTATTGTACTGTCAGCGGGACTCAAGTGGTAGCTACTGATTACACATACCTCATTTTTGGGTTTTTCCTGACAGTATCCATGTTGCCATCCATATTCCAAAGCTGCGCTGCCGTCACAAACGCGCCACCACTAACCCCCCAAACACCCACAGATGAAAGCAGTAAAGTGTAGCGGTCTCCTGGTGCTGGGAAATGACCCTGGTTCTCTTTTAAACCCTTCCCTGCGGGGTATTTTTTCCTGCTGTGCAGAGGGGAGGAGGGCCGCGCGCGGCGCCGCCGTGCTCATGAAGAGCTCACCACGTCATGGGGCGCAGAGGAGCTGCACTCATGACGAGCTGAGCTCGTTACGGCCACACCCGTTTTGGAACATTCAGCACAGTGGGGAAATTATCCCCACATGCGTACGTACCAACGTCCGTGATGAGCTCAGCTCATCATGAGTGCAGCACAACCGTGCCTCATGATGAGCTGAGCTCGTCATTAGGACTCAACGGGTTAAACGCTTAAAGGCTGATAGTAGATGAGGTTTGACACTTGTCTTGTCTTCAGCCACGCTACGTTGTCTTTGCAAAAGTGCTTACAGTTCTCCGGTTCAGCCGGGCTAAGTTGAATGGCTACCGTTTTTAAGTGCGTAGTAGCCACCGGTATTACCAGTAGCAAAACATTGAGGTAGACCTTATGTGTCAAAACAGTCAAGGAGTGAAAGTAAGAAGTAGCGTCTAAGACAAAATCCTCTGCTTTCCACGTTGTGTCAGCATGCCCGACATGTGGGCAATCACACCATCAGTTTAATAGATTTTCCAATTTTAAGGAGTTAAAAAAAAATTCTTCAGAGACAAGAATGAACATTGGTTGGTGCAAATTTGAAAATTCCATGCGCGCTCTTCCGCTAGCACACTGATTTATGCCCGTTGCTTGACAGTAGGGCATTCTGCAAGAAGTAGATAAGGGCAAGGCTGAGCGCGACCTCGTGCGAGCCGCCATCATGGCGGTTGCTCCGTTCCCCTGGGCTCGGAGGAGGTGGTGGGGTCGCCGTGCCAATTGATGACGCGGCGCCTCACTTCCCCTGAGCAACCAATGGCGGTACCCGGTGGGGGCACGTACAGGGCAGATGGAGTGGTTAAACATAATTTTACAATACAGGGTGGAGGAGAATCTAGCTAATTGGATACCAGATTTTACAATAAATGGCAATCATCCTTGAGCGTTTTCCAGAGGTAGGGTCACAGATGGCGTGCTACCAGAACAGGATCACTACCGCTCCTGCTACAGGGGGAAAGAATACGATAAGGAATTTAGAAGGGCAAAGGCACAGGATCCTTTATTAGGATGGAGTCAGAGAGACATGTTTATTTATCTGAAACATTTGGGTCAAAAGCCATCTGACAACCTCCGGGGGCAGACGCAGGACAATGTTAGAGTCCACCCCTTTCGTGAAGGCCCCGCAGGGAACATGGGGGGCACTTTGGAAAAGACAGGGGACACAGGAAAAAAGGGGGTGTTTTTTGATTTCAATAGACAAACCTGTAATAGAGCTACAGGTACATGTAGGTTCAAACACAACTGTTGTTTCTGTGGAAACACATCACACCCGTGTCCAAGTACTACAAAAAATCCAGAGAAAGAGGAGTCAAGAAGCAGGAATAAGAGAGCGCCCCAGACAAAGGTAAGATGCCCCATAAATATCAGTGCCATGATCCCTTTGTTAAACATGTATTACTACCCGGACGCTGCAAGGACTATCAGGAAGGGGTTTTTAGAAGGCTTTAGGATCCCGGTGCCAGGTTACACTGGAGTGGCACACTGCAGTAACCAATTCTTAGCCAGGTGCAATGAGGGCATAGCAGCAGCAAAAATTGAGTACGAAGTGAGACTGGGCAGAGTGGCAGGCACATTTCACAAGGTCCCAATGAAAGATTTTGTTTGCTCACCACAGAGCGTGGTTCCCAAGAAGGTGTAGGGCGAGTTCCCCTTAACCCATAACCTTTCGGCACCCAAGGGGAGTTCTTTGAATGAGGCGATTTAAGACACATTGTGTAGTGTAACATATGCATCCTTTGGTCAGCAAGTAGACATACTTAGAAGTTTGGGTAAAGGGACAATGCTGTCGAAGTCTGACATTGAGTCAGCTTTCCACTTACTGCCAGTGCACCCACAAGATTTTCACCTGTTGGGTTTCCAATTTTAGAGGAAGTATTACGTGGACAAGTGTATGCCAATAGGTTGTTCAGTCTCCTGTGCTTACTTTGAGAAGTTTAGCTCTTTCTTGGAGTGGGTTTTCAGGCAGGACACGGGCCACCAATGGGTTTTACATTACCTCGATGACTACCTTTTCTTGGGGGCGCCAGGATCAGGGATTAGGCTCTGCACCCTCATGCATGAGTTCGGAGTGCCAATGCCACCAGGTAGGACAGTGGGCCCTAGCACAAAGATTGAATTCCAGGAATAGAGCTGGATTCAATGCAGGGGTGTCTGGGCTACCGGTGGAGAAAGTGACTGATTTCAGGATGGCATTACAGCACTGCCTTGCTAAGGGAAAGGTGACTTTGCATCAGTTGCAGCAAGTGGTGGGACAGTTGAATTTTGCACTGCGCATAATCCAAATGGCACACCCTTTCTCCCGCTCCCTTGCACAGGCTATGTCAGGACTTAAGGGGTAGCACCATTGTACCAGACCATCCAGCGAGGTCAAGCAGGACATGCTCATCTGGAAGACATTTCTGCACCATTTCAATGGTAGGGTGGTGTAGTCTAGCCTGCCCAGGTCCAGTCCCAAGTTGGGGTTGATGACCGACGTGGCGGATAGTGAGGGTTTCGGTGCAATTCTGGGGTATGACTGGATAGTGCAGCGCTGGCCAGGCTGGTAGATAGTATCAGTGCTCACAAGTAACATAAGCTTCCTGAGCTCTTTCCCATCCTGGTGGCACTGTTCGTGTGGCTTTAACAGTTGGGAGATCAGTCTGTAAAATTCTGGTCAGATAACATGGTGGTTGTAGAATGCATTAACAATCAAGCGGCCAAGTGCAAAATTATTCTGCGAATATTAAAACAGATAGCATTACAGTGTATGAAATTGAATTAACTGTGCAGAGTCAAGTACGTGCCAGGTATATTAAATCATGTTGCTGACTCATTATATTGTTTTTAGGCCTGGGCAGTAAATTCTGTTCCGCTCGCGGAATTTGCGAAATTTGGGTAATTTTAGGTTCCATGGAGAACGCGGAATTGCCAAAATTCCGTGAGTCACAGCTTCGCGGAATTTGTTGCTTGTTTGCACTTTCAAAATGTGTGTTCCCAATATATTTCCACCCGTAAATGCAGACAGCTTTCGCGAAGAGGAAAAAAGCAATGTGAACGGGCGGACCAAACAATTGCGCATGTTCGTGGAACTATTGTGTGCTCGCAGAGAATGTTTACTGTTTCGTGTGACTACGCAAATTCCAAACACCCCTAAAACCCAGGGTCTAGAGATTTGCTCCGCCCTATTGTGATGCGGCGACGATCGCCTTGAAACTCATTGTCTACGGATAGGTGTTCCTCCCTATTCTGATGCAGTAGTGATCGCCTTGAAACCTATAGTCTAGGGTTATGTGTTCCTCCCTATTGTGATGCGGTGGCGATCGCCTTGAAATCCAAGATCTAGGATTATGTGTTCTGCCCTATTATGATGCGGCGGCGATCGCCTTGACACCCAGGGTCTAGGGATATGCGTTCGGCACTATTGTGATGGGACGACGACAGCCTAGAAACCCAGGGTCTAGGTATATGTGTTCCGCCTTATTGTGATGTGGCGGCAATCACCTTGAAACCCAGGGTCTAGGGTAATGTGTTCTGCCCTATTGTGATGCAGCGGTGATCGCCTTGAAACCCAGGGTCTAGAGATATATGTTCCGCTCTTTTGTGATGCGGCGGTGATGTCCTTTAAACCCAGGGTCTAGGGATATGTGTACCACCCTATTGTGATGCGGCAGCGATCGCCTTCAGACCCAGGGTCTAGAGATATGTATTCCGCATTATTGTGATGCGGCGGCAATCGCTTTGACACCCAGGGTCTAGGGTTATGTGTTCTGCCCTATAGTGATGCGGCGGTGATCACCTTGAAACCCAGGGTCTAGAGATATATGTTCCGCCCTATTGTGATGCGGCGGCAATGTCCTTTAAACCCAGGGTCAAGGGATATGTTTTCCGCCCTATTGTGATGCGGCGGCGATGGTCTTCAGACCCAGGGTCTAGGGATATGTATTCCGCCTTATTGTGATGCGGCGGCAATCGCCTTGACACCCAGGGTCTAGGGATATGTGTTCCGCACTATTGTGATGCGACAGCGACAGCTTTGATAACCAGGTTCTAGGGAAAGGTGTTCTGTGCTTATTGTGATGCGGCGGCAATCGCCTTCAAACCCAGGGTCGAGGGTTATGTGTTCGGCCCTATTGTGATGCGGCGGCGATCGCCTTGAAACCCAGGGTCTAGAGCTATATGTTCCGCCCTATTGTGATGCAGCGGCGATGGCCTTTACACTCAGGGTCTAGGGATATGTGTTCCGCACTATTGTGATGCGACGGCGACAGTCTTAAAACCCATGGTCTAGGGAAAGGTGTTTCGCCCTATTGTGGTGCAGCAGCAATCGCCTTGAAACTTATGGTCTAGGGATATGTGTGTCGCCCTATTGTGATGCGCTGGCAATCACCTTAAAACCCATAGTGTAGGGTTGTGTTCCACCATATTGTGATTCGGCGACGATTGCCTTGAAACCCAGGGTCTAGCGTTATGTAGCACAAAGATTAAATTCCTAGGAATTGAGCTGGATTCAATGCAGGGGTGTCTGGGCTACCGGTGGAGAAAGTGAATGATTTCAGGATGGCATTACAGCACTGCCTTGCTAAGGGGAGGGTGACTTTGCATCAGTTGCAGCAAGTGGTGGGACAGTTGTATTTTGCACTGCGCATAATCCAAATAGCACACCCTTTCTCCCTTGCACAGGCTATGTCAGGACTTAAGGGGTAGCACCATTGTACCAGACCATCCAGCGAGGTCAAGCAGGACATGCTCATCTGGAAGACATTTCTGCACTATTTCAATGGTAGGGTAGTGTGGTCTTGTTGTAAACGTATCTAGGACCCTAATTTAATATTCCCGATTTATGCCCATATGTGGTTATAACAAATCATATCCTTATAATGACATAAGAATCATATCCATATTTAGTCATAGCCAATGCAGTCCAAATACAGCATGGCTACTTCCTTAGACTCCTAGAAACTACAACGCGTTTTTTAAACAAAGCAAACCTCCAGCAACCCGGGAATTCCCCCTGCTTTTGTTTTGATTTGTCCTAGTACTCCTACACGTCCTGAAAGAACTGCCAGTTCTTAGTGACAGTTCTTATTGACGTCTTATGTCCAACCTTACGTCAAACACGGCACCTTCCAGGTATAAATATACCAGCATTTGCCCTAAGCAACACACGGTGGTTTGGAGCAGAGTGGCTATCTACTTACCCAAAGCCCAGCTGATGCCAGTGCCGAAGGAAGCCGTCCCTCCCATTTGACGCACTGAGAAAGAGGCTGTCTTTTCTCCTGCCGAGAAAATCCAGCTCCAGTGTTTCCAGTCACCCTTGCGGGTACTTGGAGATCGAGTCCTGAGAACGAGATACAAGACCTCCTTCATTCTAAAACCAAGGTACGGAGTTGATTAGACTCTTAGAGAATTCTTGATTCAGATTCTTGGCAAAACTAACTTAAACTTTAGCTGCAACCCCCTTACTCCTTCCCATGTACTAGGCTTAGGTTAGGTACACTGGGGTAGGCGTAATTTAGAAGCACCAGCTGAGTACGCTTAGTCAAACTTTTATCTTTGTATGTATTGTATATATTTTATCCGTTTTAAGTATCATATGGCTCAGAAACCATATCAGTGCTTTTACAGTATTATTTCATAATACTCCTTTTACTGTACACACTTTACTTTATGATAAGTATTGCAATTGTGGCAATTCACTACTCTTGCATGAGAAAGAAGACTGCTCAATAAATAACATATTTTCTTGAAAACGCCTGTCTCTCTATTTCTCTGCACTCTGGTGAAACTAAGTATGCATGATTGACTGAGTGAAATAGCTATCTATTGTTTTCACACGACTCTGGAGATATACTCCTTATTCTGGAGTGTGCAAAGTTGTCATGTTTATGCGGTTGTCAGAAGCTAAACCCTTCTTGTCTAATCAGGGACGTTAACTCCTCCCTGTTCTTTTGAGAAAGTTTCTAGTGACTTCTGAGCTAGCTGGCATACCTAATTAAGTCTAATATATTCAGTAGAGACCTAGTCGACCACAGTCCTACGTTTAAACTGCTGTTTATGTTATTCCAATGTGCAGAGCCTATTGGGAATATAGGAACTACACTACATAGCGCCCAACGTTTGGTAAAGGCGATAATCTAATGCAAGATACTAGAGTAACTCAGTCGTGCTCTTTCACACAGACCCCTTTTTCCCATAAAAACTCCAATAGACGTCTGGAGTGGGTGAAAGGTTAATATCCACCGAAACTTAGTAGGAAGAGTTTCCTATGTATTAGTTTTTGGTTTAGTCAACGTTGAAGGATACAGTGTTCCAAAATATTGTGCACCTAATCTTTGTTTCCTCAAAACTTGCTCTGCAAACTTTCTATAAGTAAAAATGTTAGACTGTGGAGAAGTGTGGCTCAATGGTTAGAGCGGCAGACCCTGATGCAGAGGTCTTGCTCGGGACCAGGGTTCAATTCCCTGCCTCGGCGGGTCTTGGGCTCAAAAATATTACGGACCTGATAATTCTCGCCTCGGTGCCTATTCCAATCATGGAGTCCCACTCTGCAACTCTGGGCAATAGCTTGCTTAATCTCCACAACTGCCCCCACAACGCTAAGGATGCCTGGCCTCCACCTTGGGGGTGCCCAGGAGTGGATGCCTCACAGGGAAAGCCAGGATGGCTTCCACAGCGGTATTCGTTCTAGCGCCTTGAGACCCTTGCGGGTGAGTAGTGCGCTATACAAGTATCAATTTACAGATGGTGAGGACGAAAGCAGCTCAACTCCTAGCAGACGACACAACTGTCCAAAATAAGGACCCGGATGTAATAATCATCCCGGTCAATATAAGAAAAACTATAGGTGGTACAGTGGTATTTGTGGTAGAGGCACATGTATTTCTGCAGACAGAGGTATTCTATTCCTGGATACATTTTCCAGCAGCACATGCTGTTACACATGAATTCCACTATTACAAAATAGCGGAATCTCCAGAGGAATACTCTCCTTTCGAGGAAGTTGAAATTCCACTGACATACCAAGAGCACCTGCTCTGGTTTAATGGCGCCATAAAATATCAAAATTACATTACCAGGCTCAGTCCACTAGGTAGACCAGGAGCCACATGGCCGGTTCTAGCCAGCTACACACCACACCCCGACATTGAAACAATGTCAATGTCAATGTCAGACAGAGAACTTTTAGATGAGTTAAAACAACTAATTAAAATACCTAGACAATTGGTCCAATATGTCATGCGGACTTCAACAGTCCAACCTGCAATTAAAGTTCCACAAAACACCCCGCAACAGGGGAACACAAATAAAATTATACCACAGAATATACAATCATGTCTTGGTAAAACACCCGCAAAACGGGAACAAATTCCATTCTGGTTAGCTCAAAAAATCACTCAAATAGAGGCAGTATTTCCTGATACTACCCCTCACGAAAAACACAGAATCCTGACTATCTGTCTCCCAATGGGGCTCGCACCACATGTGGAGGACTGTGACACTTAGGGCACAGTCTTTGCTTCTATCTACACAAAAACACATGGTGTTCCGTCAATGGCGGTTATACCAGATGTACTAAGACAGATTCAAAATGAATACGGTCCAGAACCTGCTTTAACTCTGGGTATGAAATTACTGAAAGACTGTAAGCAGGTCTCGGCAATATTATTAGCCAACATAAAAGGAGAAGCAGCATCTGTGTAGCTCTGCCAAAACTTGAAAGAGACGGATATAGCAGAACAACCTTTTGAACTTGGTAGAATAATTGAAAAATCCTATGAAGAATTAGGTAGAGATAGCTTGGGTGGTAGACCAGTAAAACCCCAACTAATTGAAAATACTGAAAAGACTTTCATTAAAATTAATCTCAACTCTCAAAAGAAGAAGTGGGAGGGTAATAAACAAACCTCTCCCAGAGAAAAACAGTTTCAGTCCAGAGGAAGGTCTCCCCAAAGAAGAAATTGATCTCTAGAAGGGGGAGGCAAGTCTCCACAACGGGTGCCCTCTGAAAAAAGATACAACCATAGAAATAGGGAAAATTTGAAAAAAATTGACAGATATCAAGAAATTGATACACGTCCCTCTCGATCTTTTCAGACTTCCTCAAAGAAATCGGAAAGAAGAGGACGGTCAGAACATAAAGAAGAGCACGTCAAGTCCAAAGACAAGGAACCTGCTCTTCAAAGTAAAAAATTACAATTTTCCAGAAAGAAGGTAGCCAGTAATAAAATAAAACATGCCGAGAATCCTAGGGACACAACTGAAAAACGGAGAGTGGGCCCAGACAATGCTAGACAGCGCAGCAGAAGTGACAATAGCTCGCAAGATCCTGATGAATTCTCTGGAGACAGTGGATACGAATGAATACATTCAAGTCGGAACTGCAGACACCCGTGTTAGCGTGCCCCATAAGCTATATGAAATAACATTACGTATAGAGGGAGATAAAACTAGGAAAATAAAAGGTCTCTTTTGGGAGAATCTATCTAAAGGCTATGATATCCTTCTAGCAGAGAAAGACTGGCCACCAGAGTTTGTCAGGGAGTGCCCAGATGGCAAAGAAATGATTATTTTATCACAAACACTTGAGGGAGGTAGAGCAAATCGTTGGATTCGTGCTCCACGAGGATAATTAAATAAACAAAGTGAATCCAACAGGGAAAGGGGATGGAGTGATCAATTAATGTTGAAGCACTCAGTGTTGTGTAAAATACCCCTCACACACCAAAAGGCCCCTTGGTGTCATGCTTCATCATCGGGGTCTTCGCACCCCTCTATCGGGATGCGGCGTGCTGCGACCTACGGCTACGCGGGAGCACTTATGGTGTTGACTATGTGTGGTGTCCAGTGTGTGGGGTATATTTTAGAGTGAGTGGGGGGTGTGTAGTGAAAAATTAAAAAGTACCTGGCACTAGAGTATAAAAGAAAAAAACTTTTTATTCTGAACTCTGGCTGGTACTGTTAAACTTTTTATTCTGGTGTGACACACCAGCGGAGCAGCGTGCGGGGTAAGACGGTGATCAGAGAGTCCTGTTCTTATAGCCACTGAAGCAACACCCCGACGTCCCGATTTTGCTCATGAAGCCTTCAAAGAAGCTTCACAAGTCATTGAGCTTGTAGCAGACCGCTGTAGGCACACTTAGCCTATAATTTCAGTTTCACTTTTCTGTAAATACACAATTTTTAGTAATAAAGACGTGAGTAGGGAGGGGAGGTTGTGCCCCCGTCCTGAGGAAGGAGCTTGTCTCCGAAACATGTCGACAACAACGCACACCAGAGGTCAAGTTCATTATACAACTCAGACCTCGTCCTGCACTTCTTTTAACAGTACCAGCCAGAGTTCAGAATAAAAAGTTTTTTTCTTTTATACTCTAGTGCCAGGTACTTTTTAATTTTTCACTACACACCCCCCACTCACTCTAAAATATACCCCACACACTGGACACCACACATAGTCAACACCATAAGTGCTCCCGCGTAGCCGTAGGTCGCAGCACGCCGCATCCCAATAGAGGGGTGCGAAGACCCCGATGATGAAGCATGACACCAAGGGGCCTTTTGGTGTGTGAGGGGTATTTTACACAACACTGAGTGCTTCAACATTAATTGATCACTCCTTCCCCTTTCCCTGTTGGATTCACTTTGTTTATTTAAAGAAATGATTATGCCTGCCTTCTCACATCACAGTCCAATTCATAAAAAATACACATTTGCAAGAAAATGGGCAGTGGCCCAAGCACCTGCAATATATAAAATCATGTAAGATGGGATAAGGATTCGTCAAACCATAAAATCCAGTTAAAAAACTTACCTACTGCACAGAGGCAGTATCCTGTTAAGCAGGAAGCTAAAAAACAAGTAAGAGAAATTTTAGATCAACTTGAATATCAGGGGGTGATTGAAAGATGCACCTCACAAATGAACAATCCTTTGTTTCCTGTCTCCAAGCCAGATGATTCATATTGTCTAGTTTTGGACTACAGACACCTAAACTCCTGCTGTAAAACTTTTGCAGTACAAAACTCACACAGTGCAGCACTAATGAATAACATCATTCGCAAGAAATATAAAATGACATTAGATATTTCAAATGGTTTCTTCTGTCAAAACATAGCACCTGAAAGCAGATATTTGACCGCTTTCTCCAGCATGGGGACCCATAAACAATTTTGTTGTCTCCCACAGGGATTCAAGAACAGCCCAGGATTATTTTCAGCCAGGGTAACAGAGTTACTACAAATATATGATGATGAGGTATTATCTTATGTCGATGACCTGGAGACTCACTTGAAAAGAGTGAACACCATAATACTTGGGTTCGCATCTGAAGGGTACGAATTCAACTTTAAAAAATCACGAATTGATCATCTAACTGTCCTATTTTTAGGATATGAATTATCAAGTGAAGGCAAAAGCCTAGCAGACAACTTCTTAGAGAAGTGTGCTGTACTCCAAGCTCAAAAACGCGGAAAAACTTACAATCAATACTAGGTTTCCTGAATTTCGGTAGAACATACATTCTAAATTATGAAGTGAGGGTTAAACCTCTCTACGAACTAATAAAACCTGACCGTAAACCAATTTATTGCACTCAAAAACACACAGAAATTTTAAGATCATTACAGACAGATATGTTAACTAAAACAAAACTGCAAACACACGCAAACAAACTCAACCTTGTAATCCGAGTCATCCCAGGAAGATGCGGATTCACATACCTGACCTCTAATGAGGGAGAAACGGTACCAATAGCTTACAAATCACACTTGTACACACAAGCTAAGATGAAATTCAGTTCTGCTGAAAAAAATCTAACTGCGGTACAAAGTGCTGTAGCAAAAGAAAGAGCCCTAGCGCAAGGGAAAAGGATACCTGTTTTAACAGCAGTATCAGCCCTTGAGGCAGTAACAAGACCAGGCATTCCAAATGCTATAACTCTAGATCTAAAATGGATACAATGGGAAAATTCTCTTGTGACAGAAGACGTGAAACGCGCTCTTGATCCGAAAATGAAAAAACTAGAAAATCTGGAATATGAACATGATTGCCCCCTGTCAATCGAAATTCTGCCTCTCGAACAGTACATCTGTGTAATCTACATGGACAGATTTCCACAACACTACGTTGTGGAAGAACACATTTACAATGTTGCCTGCTCGATTGTGAAAGGTCGCTGGCGCTTAGGTAAATTCAGACCGATGGTCACTAAAACTGAATCACTCAGAAACTCTACAGCTCAGCGAGCTGAAATAAGATCTCTAAAGATGGCGCTTGAAAATGCCGATCGCGAATTCCTGACACTAATAGTGTGCGATTCACATTACTGCGTCCGGTCTTACAATAATTCCATGCTGACCTGGATAAAAAACGGTTACAAAGATTAGACAGGTGCCACAATAAAGCATAAAAAACTATGGGAACAAGTAGTTCTTTTACAGAAAGAACTACAAAAGACTCACGTGACACATACGCAAAGTCTTCAACGTGATGGCGTTCACGTTGCAGGGAATTCATTGGCTGACAGAGCCATAGCGGCAGCTGATCACTCGGCTTCCGTAGCTACAAAAAAGCGTACGAAAAAACAAATAGATGGCGAACGCTCCTTGCAGTAAAAGCCTCAGTGGAAGGCAATTATGCGGCGTTACCTCAAAATTATCTACTCGGCAATAAATACATAATTGATGAGAACTCCATTCCTTTTTGCTCAAATCCCTGGAGTGGGGGATAGCGTAATTCCAAACACGAAGCGGAGAGTCTTCTTGATTATAAAAAGCACACATGGGATTTGGTCTGAGGTACCAAGAGATCCTGAAATCTCTAATAGAATTACAATCAACATACTAGTGGCCGGGGATGAGCGTGCAAATCTATAACTTTGCAATGAATTGTCAGGACTGCAACAGAGATGGCAGTTGTGAACCGGACCAGACACCTGCCCAGACACCTGCTATTAAACAGCATAAGGCTATCTATAGGCAGACATCCAGATGGAAGATTGCGATCCCATAATTATTAAGACGAGATTCATTTGGATGTGGCCCCAGCGCTCAGCTGACGCCAGAACTGTTATAAAAAATTTGCGAGTCTTTATCGGCACATACAGAATTGGCATGCTACATTCTGACCAGGGTCCTGCGTTTAGCTTTTGGGCTTACAAGGGGGCCATGGCCAGCATGGGCATTGCATTGCGGTATTCTAGTCCATACCATCCCGAGGGAAATGCGGTAGTGGAGAGAAAAAAACGTGACATAAAGCAATCTATAACAGCGAGGGTATTAGGTTCGGGTGACGGGTGGGTCAAACATCTAATAAGTATCCAACGTAGTCTAAATAACATGCCAAGAAATTCTCTAGGAGGTATCAGTCAGTACAAACTTTTATTTGGTACTAGAATGATCATCCAGGATTTGGATTGTCAGACTTTAGTGGTGAAACAAAAAACCTTTGATATCAAAGATCGTTTGGCTGGCTGGAAGATCGCAGTGAAGAAGGAATTTGGACCTTTTTACAGAAAAGCAGTACCTGTCTTAGCTGTCAGCGGCACAAGATCAGTAGTAATACTGCCCCTTGCTGGTAAAAAGGAGAACCGAGTTGTATCAATCGACCTGGTGAAACCACAACCATGTGGCCAATAATAAGTAGTAGGCCCAGTGGACTCCCAAGAAATAGCAGAAGACCAAATCTTGCTACAATCCAAGAGGTACAAGCTGAGAGACTAATTACATTTGATAAACCTTCAGTGAATAAAATAGGACTATGCAACAAAGTCATGGAACTTGTGCCTCTTGAAAGCCAAATTGCAACAGTACGTCAAGAAACACCTGTCTACAACGATGTAGCTTCTGACGATACAAATGTAACAAAATAAAATCCAAAGATCAATGGAAATCCGGAAGCAATTCCCCCAATTGACAGAACTGCATCTGGTTACTTTATCAACTTTGATGACTTTTCCGATGATCCAAGTGTACATGGAGACAAGCCAGCAACAAAAACATTCAAAAAGAAAATCACAGAACTCTTTCATCAACTCAGAGAAACATATCTAACTTCACCATTGATTACATTATGGATTGTGTTAGGTTTGCTTTTCCTCCTTCTATGGCTCATCTTGGTTTTAAGCTTGGGTAGATTTATTGATGGAATATATAGTACAATGGACACAGCATGTCAGAACATCAACTTGGTCCTGAAACCACACAGATCCTCTCACATCGAAAAAAGAGAACTATCATCCGTGAACATCACAGCCATCCCTATACCTGGTGGTATAGCATGGGACAAAACTGACTATGAAATCTATGGCCCGGTTGAGCTCTTGAAATATCCACACCAATTTTAGATCTCCTTAAGTAACTTTGTATCACCTAGTACTTTCTCTGATGATTGGGACTGTGAAAATAATAATAATATGATGTCAGATTTAGAAATGTCAGCAAAATTTACAGACCATGATTTGCTTACACGGTTCGTCGAATTATGAGGAAATGTATTGTTTCAATCACTTTGGGCATCATTACCTGCATAAATCTGCTAATCCTAGAAAAATTTTCAGTTATAATCAGTGGGAACATTGTCCAACTCCGCCAAAAGGCAATTCAAAAACATTTTATGAGAAATTTCCATACTTCTCAGGGTTTAATTACACTAATCCAGAAACGTTTTATTTCAAAATGTTAAATAAGACAGGAGTGAAAACCATGTTGAAAAATACTAAACTGATTTATTCTGAAAATGTTATGAAAAAATGTCTACATTTGGTTTCGAATTCTGGAAAAATAACATTGAGACAAAAACCATCTGGGGTACAAAAGAGTGGCAGGTACAAGGTCTAGAATCATTGTTTAGAGCCTGCATGATCCCAGAACAAATAATGTTCCTGAATGAAACCATCCAACAAACAACCTGTCTTGGTCCAGCCAAGATAAAAGATTTAAACAACCAGTCTATACCAAAGCCTATGCCTGATAGAAACACCACTACAGATGAGGGGTTAGACTTGTCCTATATTTTAAAACAAAACAGAACAATTCCTGATTGGAACAAATGGTTGATCTGGCCCACAGACACAAATAACTGTCAAGATAGATTCCTGAACAAAATACAGGTGTTCAAACAGAACAGGCCAGACTCAAGATATTCCCAGAGACAACATCCAGGGATAGATACAACATATAGTGTAGGAAAACTATGCCTCGAATAGCTACAGAGATCCACACTTCTCGAAATTGAGCAACACTTAACTTTACTTAAAGAAGGTGCTCACTTGCGAGATTTCATAATGGGACCTCGTAAACAGCGTCAAAAACGTTTCATATACGCCGGTATATACGCAGCTTACAATGAAGCTTAGAGAGTAACACAAATTGAAACCGCAGAAAAAATACGAGAAATTGATCGTATTAATTTGGAAAAATCACTTTCTGTAGTGGACAATGGGTTAACGACTCTCTCCTCCAGAATTTATTCACTGTACAGCATTGTATCATCTGCTATTGATATAATAGAACAGGATATGGTAATGTTACAACATGGTCAATCCCAATTGAGTTCTATTGTACAGCTAGGCTGAACGTTACAAAACCTCTGTTCAGGCCACGTGCCATGGCGTCTAATCAACACAACGTCATTATTTTCTATCTTTAACCTTACTGATAGATAAATCTCGTTGGCACAAAAAGGAGCAGACTATACGGTGCTGAGCATTGAAAAACTAGAAAGATTACCATTGTGTTAGACCTGTCAGCCCTATAGGTGGTCCTCTCTAATTTTTCTCCCCTTTTTGCCTTCTCATTCTTTGTATTTTTGTGTTAACTGTATTTTTTTTGGTGCCGTCTGTAGAGCTCTGGGTGCCTCATTCATTCTTTTTTACATGAAGGGGCACAGGTGCTCTTCTAAAATGGAGGTGATTTTTCACAAAATGGTGGCTGCCAACTGACAAGGAATTTTATCTCAGGGACTGGTCCATAGACTAGTGTAGAGGTTCTGGAACCTTCTGGTCCACTCTGGAACCTTGGGGCACAACCTATATATAGGAGGACTGTGGGGCGGCCATTTTGAGAAGACAGTGGACACTGAAGGGGACTGGAGTCCAGGCTGCTGATTGGGGAGGATGTTGCACTGAAGAGGTTGACTGTTTCCAGGGGCAGATGCTTCCTCGGCTGATGCTGCCTCCCGTCTGTTGACCTGACCCGGTTCTGACTAAAGCAGCTGCCCCCCCCTTTCCATTCCACAGTAGGGAGTTTACACTGACCAGAACGTGTGATAGAAGCCAGGACAATTACCGAGGTGGTGAGTGCGGTTGCCCCCGCTGGGAGGATAGCCTGGGGGAAGTTGTCCCTTGATGCCCTACTGTGGCTTGGAGCGACGGAGAGACTGACTGTCCCATGCACAGCCTTTAAGAACTCAGGGCTCTGCTCAGGACTCCGGAGCCCCTCTGTGTAATCACGCAGACAGTTCAGGATATTAATCTTTTTTTTCCCCCCCTCACAACAAGCCTGTAACATTCACCGCAGTTACACCCGGGAGTCTTTCTAGTGAGCGGGATTCCGGGGGAGGGTTCTGAAGTGTGGCAGCTGGAAGGCCTGTAACCGGTGCGAGTCAGCTGGCGCCGCGGTCCGTCCTGAGAGAGAAAGCCGGCCCACGCTGACAGGAAACTGAGGCAGCGTTGGGAGAGACGCGGGGCGGGGTCGCCTGGAGACCGAGGCTTCCGCCCTTGCGTGTCGAGCTTCCGCAACTCCACTGCCGGCTAAGAATACCCCAGGGACCAGAGGGGGGTCAGCGGGTGAGGTGACAGCGCAGGTGTGAATTTGTTTCTCTTGTGAGTGCCAGCCACGGGTTAGTGAGTAAAGGAACCCACAGGTGAGGCACTTGGAACCCCGCGCTGGAACGGAGGTGCGGAGTTAGCGCATTAGCGATAGTTGTTGGTAAAACAAGGGAGCGGTTCTTTCATCTATCATTGTGTGAGCCAATCCTGCCGACCCTAGGCAGAAAGAATCCACCGATGGTATAAGGGAACAAATTGAATGAACCTGTCAACCAAGGGGTGGTGTTAACCAGAAATCTTCTCCTGACAGTTGTGAGATTCGAGAGTCATTATTGAGGAACAACTATGTCATATAGTTACTGCTTACCTATACACTGTGTTAAGTTAGCATGAGCTTATTAAATGTTTAAACGCCATTTTACCTTTCGCTGCTTCTGCACACGACACATAATTGTTGCTTTAGCTTTCAGCCTAGAAGAGCGTTGTGAATTATACGAGAATAATATGTTATTGATCTGATAACATTGCTTAGCATAACGGTGTCTGTACAGTGAGTGCTGAAGCCTTGAAGGAGAAGTAAACACGGTGTTATTGTAAGGTCTGATCTTCGCACTTCCCTAGACATTACATAAATGCAGCTTCTGCCAAATCTGTATTTAGGCGCGTTTTATATGGCTTTGCTAAGAACACACAAACACACTTGATGGTGCTTCGCATGCAGAGAGCGGGTGGAAGCTGATGTGATCCTCTGCCACTGAGAGATTGAGGTATGGGGTCGCCCTGCTAAAGCCCAAAGAGGCATTCTTAGATATGATATGATATGCTAGTTATGGAGGGTGAGAATTAGGTGTTGTTAACTCCTATTCATTTCAACATTTTAGCATGCTGTCACCTATTGCATTTTATAGACTAGTAACTATGCTGATAACTTTGCTTCTTATAATATGTTTGCTTGTATTATCTAAGATACTGCGTTTGAGAACCCGGCATTAGTAAATAAATATTTCAAATATGCACGAGTCCTCATTTACTCCACGTTCTGGTTTGAAATTATTATATAACGAAAGAGTGTCTATGTGTTCCACGTGACCTGAGGTATTCTAAGATCATGTTCTGGTTTGTCTAAACTTTGGGAGTTTGTTATGACCAATGAGACACTGTAGCTAGCTCGGTAAGGGGATTTTGGGTACTAAGGTGAGTTTTGGGCCATCCTAATTCACTGAGGTTCCAAATCTCTATGCACAGTCCTGTAGGAGAATGGAACCCTGCTACAACTACTTTGGTGAATGACTGCAGCATAGGAATGTGCTAATGCGCATACACTTGACGGCCCTTGTGGAATTGTGAGTTGGGTCCGTTCTCAGGCATGAGGAGGAGTTACTCTATTTTTTCTCTTCATCTGAATAGTTAAAACGATATGATAACAGGAACTGTTCACTAGGAGATATCATCCCATGAAACTGTATGATCTGGTAATGAGTAGGAGAGTAAGAAGTTATATCGCTCTATAACCTGCATGTCTACTAAGTGATTAGTCAACCATAAGGACGTGTTGGTATTCTTATGCAAATTATCTCCTTGAGACTATTCAGGAATCCATGTATTTATGAAATGAAAGAGGTAGTTAACCATTTTAGGTGTAACCCATACTATTAATCTCTCACCTGGTTATAGTAACCCATACTATTAATCTCTCACCTGGTTATAGAGTTCTATCTAGGGCACATTGACCTGTTTAATGAATACTATTTGATGAGGTGTCAAGCCCAGGGAGACCAAGTAGTCTTTTCTTTATTTAAAGGTTATGCAGAGAGTTGACTACCTTGCTGGGAACCTGACCAGTTGTTATTTGCTTTACTGAAATCTGTAGAATTACCATGTGTGTCAAAGGACTAGGAATTCCCACGGAGTTCCTTTCAACTGAGGGAAAAATGTGCCATTAATGCTAATTATAACTGAGAATGTGCAAACCAACAAATGCAAAGTTGTTTTATGTATGGAATCTAAACACGGTTAAGGAATCACAGAGAGACTTTTATAAAACAGCCCATATTTTTCTAAACTGGTGTGGTGTCATTTATTTTCAGTGGTGGAACGCTGGGTTACTGTGAGTGAGTAATGTAAGCCCAACATGTTGGCCTTTGGAGTTTAGCTGTCCCCGCTCTGTGCCAGGCTACCCTATGTGGACTGGTCGCCCCAGGTCATAAAGACCTGTCATTGATTGGATAATACATGGCACCATTACAATCCTGATAACAACTTTTCAGTTTCAATACTGCCAGCAGGCCGGTATGAAAGGTTGGGTAAAGGATACATCAAATCAACCTGGAATTTACCTTATACACATAGATGTTATAGTGTAGGGAAAAAAGAGGTATTTCTTAGTGGTAACAATTGTAAAAAATCACTAAGCGGTACACTTCTGTGTCCAGGTATTAACTTGCATGGAGCCTGCAAAGGTTCATCAAACAACCTTTCATGTCATCTGCACAGCACCCCTGCTGCACAGATAGAGCCCTTTTTCAGACAACTATCCAACGGTAGCTACGTTATATTAAGTGACCACAGCTGTTGTGGCATGTTGCCAGGAAAAGCCTATCTCATGAGCGTTACTTCCAGGGTCATTTGTTGTATGCAAGTATTGTAACCAAACAGCAATCCAGACAAGGAGGCAGCAATATGGCCTTCTGTGAATATCTCTTCTATTCGAATTAATACTTTAAGCAGAATGAAGTCTATTCTTTTACAGACAACTGTGCCATTAACCTCGTCCAAGGAGACGTATGAACTGCAAGTTGCAAGGACAGCGGCAGAGATACATACCCAATTATCGACAAATTGCCCCATGCATTTCGTAGACATGTTAAGCCAAATCTTAAACATGTCAGATACCAGTGGCATCGCATGTGTATTTAAGACAATTTTTTCGGGACTATTAGCACCCTTTGAAACAGCTCTGGGCATCTTCCTGAATTTTGTGCATTCTTTTCATTGGCCTGCCTCTCATTTTGGGACTCGTAGCAGGAATTTTATTTTTGTTCCTTCTGCTCCGATATGGCATGCCAAGTCACAGACAAAACTCAGGCTACGATGGAAGAAACGATCCTAGCAATACGATACCGAGATCCTAAGGTTCTCGAATTGGCCAGGCTAAGAGATCTGAATACTACCTGGTTTCTTTCATTCAGACCAATCTGGCAAAATTGCATCTTACCTGTGCTTTGATGTCTGCTATGCGGAGAAGAATGCTTGTTGGACGTCTGTCTTACACTACTATCAGCGGTACCAATGGATATCGTTGCTTTGCTTTGTCAAGTAACGACTCATGCAACGTGATGTCCCAAGCGGCTACCTATTCTGGTGACGCCATTCGTATCGACTTCACCTTTACGATTAGGTGGCGGTGAAGTACGAGATGAAAGCGGCACCACACAGGTACAACCTTCTGTGAATATTGCTAATCTGAACACCGATGATGGCAATGCATCGCATATATGCACTATTTCTGATTTTTCAGCGTTGGCCCAACTTTCACCTACTGTTGTAGACAAATTTTTTGCTGGTCTAGCTGAGGTAATGTTCTCTCCTAACAACGAGAATAATATTTGAAAAAGCGAGCACACAGCGTTGCCTGAACTCTGAATTCGGCCTTCAGTGTTTATAAACAACACTGCTAAAAGCATTTGGAACTATTTTTTCCAATGAAAGCGAAATTATTTTTTTCCCAATTTTAAAAATATTAACTTTTTTGGGCACAAAGTACTCTGCTTAAAGTAGAACTATTCTTAGAGAACAGTACTTCTAATTTGGGAAAGTTCACGTTCCATGGAGAACGCTGAATTGCCAAAAATTCTGTGAGTCACAGCTTTGCGGAATTTTATTTTTGTTTGCACTTTCAAAATGTGTGTTCACAATATATATTTCCTCCCGTACATGCAAACAGCTTTCACGAACAGGAAAAAAGCATTGTGAACGAGCAGACCAAGCAATTGCGCAAGATAGTGGAACTTTTGCGTGTTTACTGTTTCACGTGACTACGCAAATTTCACCCACCCCTAAAACCCAGGGTCTAGAGATATGTTCCTCCCTTTTGTGATGCGGCGACGATCTCGTTGAAACTCAGGGTCTAGGGATACGTGTTCCGCCCTATTATGATGCATTAGCGATCGCCTTGTAACCTATTGTCTAGGGTTATGTGTTCCTCCCTATTGTGATGCGGTGGCGATCGCCTTGAAATCCAGGGTCTAGGATGATGTGTTCTGCCCTATTATGATGTGGCGGTGTCCGCCATGATACCCAGGGTCTAGAGACAATATTTTGAGATCAGCCTCTAGCACATGTACAATCTTGTATGAATATGTGATGAAATGGTCTCGACCTATTTTTCTGTACTAAGCCATTTCATGAATGTAATTTACGTGATTCATTCAGTCAACATTCTAAATGTACAAAAGTTTATCTGAATGATACCACTGCTTGAAAGTGTACAGTATAATACTCATTTTCATGTATCAATACCATTTCAAATGCATTTGATGTATTTTGGGGTAGGCTGAAAAAACACATGCATACCTATATGTTTATATATTGCTTAGTATTTAGTAATGATGGACATTATACGTGGAGTGGGTGTTGTAAATGTATCTAGGACCCTAATTAAATATTCTTGATTTATGCCCTTATGTGGTTATAACAAATCATATCCTTATAAAGGCATAAGAATCATATCCATATTTAGTCATAGCCAATGAGGTCCAAATACGGCAAGGCCTTAGACTCCAAGAAAGTACAACGCGTTCTTTATACACACCAAACCTCAAGCAACCCAGGAATTCCCCCTGCTTTTGTTTTGATTTGTCCTAGAACTCCTGCGAGCCCTGAAAGTACTGCCAGTTCTTAGTGACAGTTCTTATTGGCGTCTTATGTCCAACCTTACGTCAAACACGGCACCTTCCAGGTATAAATATACCAGCATTTGCCCTGAGCAACACATGGTTGTTTGGAGCAGAGCGGCTATCTACTTACCTAAAGCCCAGCTGATGCGAGTGCCGAGGGTAGCCGTCCCTCCCATTTGACGCACTGAGAAAGACGCTGTCTTTTCTCCTGCCGAGAAAATCCAGCTCCAGTGTTTCGAGTCACCCTTGCGGGTTACTGGGAGTACGAGTCCTGAGAACGAGATACAAGACCTCCTTCATTCTAAAACCAAGGTACGGAGCTGATTAGATCCTTAGAGAATTCTTGATTCAGATTCTTGGCAAAACTAACTTAAACTTAAACTGCAACTCCCTTACTCTTTCCCACATACTAGGCTTAGGTTAGGTACACTGGGGTAGGCGTAATTTAGAAGCACCAGTTGAGTAAGTTTAGTCAAACTTTTCTCTTTGTATGCATTGTATATATTTTATCCGTTTTAAGTATCATATGGCTCAGTAACCAAATCAATGCTTTTACAGTATTATTTCATAATACTCCTTTTACTGTACGCACTTTACTTTATGATAAGTATTGCAATAGTGGCAATTCACTTCTCTTGCATGAGAAAGAAGACTGCTCAATAAATAACACCTATTATTGAAAACGCCCGTCTCTCTATTTCTCTGCACTCTAGTGAAACTAAGTATGTACGATTGACTGAGTGAAATAGCTATCTATTGTTTTCACACGACTCTGGAGATATACTCCTTATTCTGGGGGGAGCAAAGTTGTCATGTTTATGCGGATGTCAGAAGCTAATCCCTTCTTGTCTAATCAGGGCAGTTAACTCCTCCCTGTTCATTCAAGAAAGTTCCTAGTGACCTCTGAAATAGCTGGCATACCTAATTAAGTCTAACATATTCAGTAGAGACCTAGTCGACCTCAGTCCTACGTCAAAACTGCCGTTTATGTTATTCCAATGCGCAGAGCCTATTGGGAATATGGGAACTACACTACAGTCTAGCCTGCCCAGATCCAGTCCCAAGTTGGGGTTGATGACCGACGTGGCGGGTAGTGAGGGTTTCGGTGCAATTCTGGGGTCTGACTGGATAGTGCAGCGCTGGCCAGGCTGGTAGGTAGAATCAGTGCTCACACGTAACAGAAGCTTCCCGAGCTCTCTCCCATCCTGGTGGCACTGTTCGTGTGGCTTTAAAAGTTGGGAGATCAGTCTGTAAAATTCTGGTCAGATAACATGGTGGTGGTGGAATGCATTAACAATCAAGCTGCCAGGTGTAAAATTATTCTGCGAATATTAAAACAGATTGTATTACAGTGTATGAAATTGAATGAACTCTTCAGAGTCAAGTACGTGCCGGGTATATTAAATCATGCTGCTGACTCATTATCTCGTTTTTAGGCCTGGGCAGTAAATTCTGTTCCGCTCGCGGAATTTGCGAAATTTGGGAAAGTTCACGTTCCATGGAGAACGCTGAATTGCCAAAAATTCTGTGAGTCACAGCTTTGCGGAATTTTATTTTTGTTTGCACTTTCAAAATGTGTGTTCACAATATATATTTCCTCCCGTACATGCAAACAGCTTTCACGAACAGGAAAAAAGCATTGTGAACGAGCAGACCAAGCAATTGCGCAAGATAGTGGAACTTTTGCGTGTTTACTGTTTCACGTGACTACGCAAATTTCACCCACCCCTAAAACCCAGGGTCTAGAGATATGTTCCTCCCTTTTGTGATGCGGCGACGATCTCGTTGAAACTCAGGGTCTAGGGATACGTGTTCCGCCCTATTATGATGCATTAGCGATCGCCTTGTAACCTATTGTCTAGGGTTATGTGTTCCTCCCTATTGTGATGCGGTGGCGATCGCCTTGAAATCCAGGGTCTAGGATGATGTGTTCTGCCCTATTATGATGTGGCGGTGTCCGCCATGATACCCAGGGTCTAGAGACAATATTTTGAGATCAGCCTCTAGCACATGTACAATCTTGTATGAATATGTGATGAAATGGTCTCAACCTATTTTTCTGTACTAAGCCATTTCATGAATGTAATTTACGTGATTCATTCAGTCAACATTCTAAATGTACAAAAGTTTATCTGAATGATACCACTGCTTGAAAGTGTACAGTATAATACTCATTTTCATGTATCAATACCATTTCAAATGCATTTGATGTATTTTGGGGTAGGCTGAAAAAACACATGCATACCTATATGTTTATATATTGCTTAGTATTTAGTAATGATGGACATTATACGTGGAGTGGGTGTTGTAAATGTATCTAGGACCCTAATTAAATATTCTTGATTTATGCCCTTATGTGGTTATAACAAATCATATCCTTATAAAGGCATAAGAATCATATCCATATTTAGTCATAGCCAATGCAGTCCAAATACGGCAAGGCCTTAGACTCCAAGAAAGTACAACGCGTTCTTTATACACACCAAACCTCAAGCAACTCAGGAATTCCCCCTGCTTTTGTTTTGATTTGTCCTAGAACTCCTGCGAGCCCTGAAAGTACTGCCAGTTCTTAGTGACAGTTCTTATTGGCGTCTTATGTCCAACCTTACGTCAAACACGGCACCTTCCAGGTATAAATATACCAGCATTTGCCCTGAGCAACACATGGTTGTTTGGAGCAGAGCGGCTATCTACTTACCTAAAGCCCAGCTGATGCGAGTGCCGAGGGTAGCCGTCCCTCCCATTTGACGCACTGAGAAAGACGCTGTCTTTTCTCCTGCCGAGAAAATCCAGCTCCAGTGTTTCGAGTCACCCTTGCGGGTTACTGGGAGTACGAGTCCTGAGAACGAGATACAAGACCTCCTTCATTCTAAAACCAAGGTACGGAGCTGATTAGATCCTTAGAGAATTCTTGATTCAGATTCTTGGCAAAACTAACTTAAACTTAAACTGCAACTCCCTTACTCTTTCCCACATACTAGGCTTAGGTTAGGTACACTGGGGTAGGCGTAATTTAGAAGCACCAGTTGAGTAAGTTTAGTCAAACTTTTCTCTTTGTATGCATTGTATATATTTTATCCGTTTTAAGTATCATATGGCTCAGTAACCAAATCAATGCTTTTACAGTATTATTTCATAATACTCCTTTTACTGTACGCACTTTACTTTATGATAAGTATTGCAATTGTGGCAATTCACTTCTCTTGCATGAGAAAGAAGACTGCTCAATAAATAACACCTATTATTGAAAACGCCCGTCTCTCTATTTCTCTGCACTCTAGTGAAACTAAGTATGTACGATTGACTGAGTGAAATAGCTATCTATTGTTTTCACACGACTCTGGAGATATACTCCTTATTCTGGGGGGAGCAAAGTTGTCATGTTTATGCGGATGTCAGAAGCTAATCCCTTCTTGTCTAATCAGGGCAGTTAACTCCTCCCTGTTCATTCAAGAAAGTTCCTAGTGACCTCTGAAATAGCTGGCATACCTAATTAAGTCTAACATATTCAGTAGAGACCTAGTCGACCTCAGTCCTACGTCAAAACTGCCGTTTATGTTATTCCAATGCGCAGAGCCTATTGGGAATATGGGAACTACACTACAGTCTAGCCTGCCCAGATCCAGTCCCAAGTTGGGGTTGATGACCGACGTGGCGGGTAGTGAGGGTTTCGGTGCAATTCTGGGGTCTGACTGGATAGTGCAGCGCTGGCCAGGCTGGTAGGTAGAATCAGTGCTCACACGTAACAGAAGCTTCCCGAGCTCTCTCCCATCCTGGTGGCACTGTTCGTGTGGCTTTAAAAGT
This sequence comes from Lissotriton vulgaris, assembly GCF_964263255.1. NCBI lineage: Eukaryota > Metazoa > Chordata > Amphibia > Caudata > Salamandridae > Lissotriton > Lissotriton vulgaris. Next base: position 174,067,059 of record NC_141688.1, read on the forward strand.
TGGGAGATCAGTCTGTAAAATTCTGGTCAGATAACATGGTGGTGGTGGAATGCATTAACAATCAAGCTGCCAGGTGTAAAATTATTCTGCGAATATTAAAACAGATTGTATTACAGTGTATGAAATTGAATGAACTCTTCAGAGTCAAGTACGTGCCGGGTATATTAAATCATGCTGCTGACTCATTATCTCGTTTTTAGGCCTGGGCAGTAAATTCTGTTCCGCTCGCGGAATTTGCGAAATTTGGGAAAGTTCACGTTCCATGGAGAACGCTGAATTGCCAAAAATTCTGTGAGTCACAGCTTTGCGGAATTTTATTTTTGTTTGCACTTTCAAAATGTGTGTTCACAATATATATTTCCTCCCGTACATGCAAACAGCTTTCACGAACAGGAAAAAAGCATTGTGAACGAGCAGACCAAGCAATTGCGCAAGATAGTGGAACTTTTGCGTGTTTACTGTTTCACGTGACTACGCAAATTTCACCCACCCCTAAAACCCAGGGTCTAGAGATATGTTCCTCCCTTTTGTGATGCGGCGACGATCTCGTTGAAACTCAGGGTCTAGGGATACGTGTTCCGCCCTATTATGATGCATTAGCGATCGCCTTGTAACCTATTGTCTAGGGTTATGTGTTCCTCCCTATTGTGATGCGGTGGCGATCGCATTGAAATCCAGGGTCTAGGATGATGTGTTCTGCCCTATTATGATGTGGCGGTGTCCGCCATGATACCCAGGGTCTAGAGACAATATTTTGAGATCAGCCTCTAGCACATGTACAATCTTGTATGAATATGTGATGAAATGGTCTCGACCTATTTTTCTGTACTAAGCCATTTCATGAATGTAATTTACGTGATTCATTCAGTCAACATTCTAAATGTACAAAAGTTTATCTGAATGATACCACTGCTTGAAAGTGTACAGTATAATACTCATTTTCATGTATCAATACCATTTCAAATGCATTTGATGTATTTTGGGGTAGGCTGAAAAAACACATGCATACCTATATGTTTATATATTGCTTAGTATTTAGTAATGATGGACATTATACGTGGAGTGGGTGTTGTAAATGTATCTAGGACCCTAATTAAATATTCTTGATTTATGCCCTTATGTGGTTATAACAAATCATATCCTTATAAAGGCATAAGAATCATATCCATATTTAGTCATAGCCAATGCAGTCCAAATACGGCAAGGCCTTAGACTCCAAGAAAGTACAACGCGTTCTTTATACACACCAAACCTCAAGCAACCCAGGAATTCCCCCTGCTTTTGTTTTGATTTGTCCTAGAACTTCTGCGAGCCCTGAAAGTACTGCCAGTTCTTAGTGACAGTTCTTATTGGCGTCTTATGTCCAACCTTACGTCAAACACGGCACCTTCCAGGTATAAATATACCAGCATTTGCCCTGAGCAACACATGGTTGTTTGGAGCAGAGCGGCTATCTACTTACCTAAAGCCCAGCTGATGCGAGTGCCGAGGGTAGCCGTCCCTCCCATTTGACGCACTGAGAAAGACGCTGTCTTTTCTCCTGCCGAGAAAATCCAGCTCCAGTGTTTCGAGTCACCCTTGCGGGTTACTGGGAGTACGAGTCCTGAGAACGAGATACAAGACCTCCTTCATTCTAAAACCAAGGTACGGAGCTGATTAGATCCTTAGAGAATTCTTGATTCAGATTCTTGGCAAAACTAACTTAAACTTAAACTGCAACTCCCTTACTCTTTCCCACATACTAGGCTTAGGTTAGGTACACTGGGGTAGGCGTAATTTAGAAGCACCAGTTGAGTAAGTTTAGTCAAACTTTTCTCTTTGTATGCATTGTATATATTTTATCCGTTTTAAGTATCATATGGCTCAGTAACCAAATCAATGCTTTTACAGTATTATTTCATAATACTCCTTTTACTGTACGCACTTTACTTTATGATAAGTATTGCAATTGTGGCAATTCACTTCTCTTGCATGAGAAAGAAGACTGCTCAATAAATAACACCTATTATTGAAAACGCCCGTCTCTCTATTTCTCTGCACTCTAGTGAAACTAAGTATGTACGATTGACTGAGTGAAATAGCTATCTATTGTTTTCACACGACTCTGGAGATATACTCCTTATTCTGGGGGGAGCAAAGTTGTCATGTTTATGCGGATGTCAGAAGCTAATCCCTTCTTGTCTAATCAGGGCAGTTAACTCCTCCCTGTTCATTCAAGAAAGTTCCTAGTGACCTCTGAAATAGCTGGCATACCTAATTAAGTCTAACATATTCAGTAGAGACCTAGTCGACCTCAGTCCTACGTCAAAACTGCCGTTTATGTTATTCCAATGCGCAGAGCCTATTGGGAATATGGGAACTACACTACAGTCTAGCCTGCCCAGATCCAGTCCCAAGTTGGGGTTGATGACCGACGTGGCGGGTAGTGAGGGTTTCGGTGCAATTCTGGGGTCTGACTGGATAGTGCAGCGCTGGCCAGGCTGGTAGGTAGAATCAGTGCTCACACGTAACAGAAGCTTCCCGAGCTCTCTCCCATCCTGGTGGCACTGTTCGTGTGGCTTTAAAAGTTGGGAGATCAGTCTGTAAAATTCTGGTCAGATAACATGGTGGTGGTGGAATGCATTAACAATCAAGCTGCCAGGTGTAAAATTATTCTGCGAATATTAAAACAGATTGTATTACAGTGTATGAAATTGAATGAACTCTTCAGAGTCAAGTACGTGCCGGGTATATTAAATCATGCTGCTGACTCATTATCTTGTTTTTAGGCCTGGGCAGTAAATTCTGTTCCGCTCGCGGAATTTGCGAAATTTGGGAAAGTTCACGTTCCATGGAGAACGCTGAATTGCCAAAAATTCTGTGAGTCACAGCTTTGCGGAATTTTATTTTTGTTTGCACTTTCAAAATGTGTGTTCACAATATATATTTCCTCCCGTACATGCAAACAGCTTTCACGAACAGGAAAAAAGCATTGTGAACGAGCAGACCAAGCAATTGCGCAAGATAGTGGAACTTTTGCGTGTTTACTGTTTCACGTGACTACGCAAATTTCACCCACCCCTAAAACCCAGGGTCTAGAGATATGTTCCTCCCTTTTGTGATGCGGCGACGATCTCGTTGAAACTCAGGGTCTAGGGATACGTGTTCCGCCCTATTATGATGCATTAGCGATCGCCTTGTAACCTATTGTCTAGGGTTATGTGTTCCTCCCTATTGTGATGCGGTGGCGATCGCCTTGAAATCCAGGGTCTAGGATGATGTGTTCTGCCCTATTATGATGTGGCGGTGTCCGCCATGATACCCAGGGTCTAGGGATGTGCGTTACGTCCTATTGTGAAGCAGCGGCGATCGCCAAGAAACCCAGGGTCTAGGTATATGTGTTCCGCCCTATTGTGATACGGCGGGGATCGCCTTGAAACCCAGGGTCTAGGGAATTGCGTCCCGCACTATTGTGATGCGACGGCGACAGCCTTGAAACCTAGGGTCTAGGGATATGTGTTCCACCTTATTGTGATGTGGTGGCAATCGCCTTGAAACCCAGGGTCTAGGGTAATGTGTTCTGCCCTATTGTGATGCGGCGGCGATCACCGAGAAACCCAGGTTTTAGAGATATATGTTCCGCCCTATTGTGATGCGGCGGTGATGTTCATTAAACCCAGGGTCTAGGGATATGTGTTCCACCCTATTGTGATGCGGCGGCGATCGCCTTCAGACCCAGTGTCTAGGGATATGCATTCCGCCTTATTGTGATGCGGCGGCAATCGCCTTGACACCAAGGGTCTAGGGTTATGTGCTCTGCCCTATTGTGATGCGGCGGCGATCACCGAGAAACCCAGGTTTTAGAGATATATGTTCCGCCCTATTGTGATGCGGCGGTGATGTTCATTAAACCCAGGGTCTAGGGATATGTGTTCCACCCTATTGTGATGTGGCGGCGATCGTCTTCAGACCCAAGGTGTAGGGATATGTATTCCGCCTTATTGTGATGCGGCGGCAATCGTCTTGACACCCAGGGTCTAGGGATATGTGCTCTGCACTATTGTGATGCGACAGCGACAGCCTAGATACCCAGGGTCTAGGGAAAGGTGTTCTGTGATTATTGTGATGTGGCGGCAAACGCCTTGAATACCAGGGCCTAGGGTTATGTGTTCTGCCCTATTGTGATGTGGCGGCGATCGCCTGGAAACCCATTGTCTATAGCTATATGTTCCGCCCTATTGTGATGCGGAGGCGATGACCTTTACACCCAGGGTCTAGGGATATATGTTCCACACTATTGTGATGCGACGGTGACAGCCTTGAAACCTAGGGTCTAGGGAAAGGTGTTCCGCCCTATTGTGGTGCAGCGGCAATTGCCTTGAAAATTATGGTCTAGGGATAGGTGTGTCACCTTATTGTGATGCGGCGGCAATCGCCTTGACACCCAGGGTCTAGGGTTATGTGTTCTGGCCTATTGTGATGCGGCGGCGATCACCTTGAAACCCAGGGTCTAGAGATATATGTTCCGCCCTATTGTGATGCGGCGGCGATGTCCTTTAAACCCAGTTTCTAGGGATATGTATTCCGCCTTATTGTGATGCGGTGGCAATCGCCTTCACACCCAGGGTCTAGGCATATGTGTACCGCACTATTGTGATGCAACAGCGACAGCCTTGATACCCAGGGTCTAGGGAAAGGTGTTCTGTGCTTATTGTGATGCGGAGGCAATCCCCTTGAAACCCAGGGTCTAGGGTTATGTGTTCTGCCCTATTGTGATGCAGCGGCCATCGCCGTGAAACCCAGGGTTTAGAGCTATATGTTCCTCCCTGTTGTGATGCGGCGGCAATCGCCTTGAAACCCAGGGTCTAGGGTAATGTATTCTGCCCTATTGTGATGCGGCGGCGATCACCGAGAAACCCAGGTTTTAGAGATATATGTTCCGCCCTATTGTGATGCGGCGGTGATGTTCATTAAACCCAGGGTCTAGGGATATGTGTTCCACCCTATTGTGATGCGGCGGCGATCACCTTCAGACCCAGGGTCTCGGGATATGTATTCCGCCTTATTGTGATGCGGCGGCAATCGCCTTGACACCAAGGGTCTAGGGATATGTGCTCTGCACTATTGTGATGCGACAGCGACAGCCTAGATACCCAGGGTCTAGGGAAAGGTGTTCTGTGATTATTGTGATGTGGCGGCAAACGCCTTGAATACCAGGGCCTAGGGTTATGTGTTCTGCCCTATTGTGATGTGGCGGCGATCGCCTGGAAACCCATTGTCTATAGCTATATGTTCCACCCTATTGTGATGCGGAGGCGATGACCTTTACACCCAGGGTCTAGGGATATATGTTCCGCACTATTGTGATGCGACGGTGACAGTCTTGAAACCTAGGGTCTAGGGAAAGGTGTTCCGCCCTATTGTGGTGCAGCGGCAATTGCCTTGAAAATTATGGTCTAGGGATAGGTGTGTCACCTTATTGTGATGCGGCGGCAATCGCCTTGACACCCAGGGTCTAGGGTTATGTGTTCTGGTCTATTGTGATGCGGCGGCGATCACCTTGAAACCCAGGGTCTGGAGATATATGTTCCGCGCTATTGTGATGCGGCGGCGATGTCCTTTAAACCCAGTTTCTAGGGATATGTGTTCCGCCCTATTGTGATGCGGCGGCGATCGTCTTCAGACCCCGGGTCTAGGGATATGTATTCCGCCTTATTGTGATGCGGCGGCAATCGCCTTGACACCCAGGGTCTAGGCATATGTGTACCGCACTATTGTGATGCGACAGCCTTGATACCCAGGGTCTAGGGAAAGATGTTCTGTGCTTATTGTGATGCGGAGGCAATCCTCTTGAAATCCAGGGTCTAGGGTTATGCGTTCTGCCCTATTGTGATGCGGCGGCCATCGCCTTGAAACCCAGGGTTTAGAGCTATATGTTCCTCCCTATTGTGATGCGGCGGTGATGTTCATTAAACCCAGGGTCTAGGGATATGTGTTCCACCCTATTGTGATGCGGCGGCGATCGCCTTCAGACCCAGGGTCTAGGGATATGCATTCCGCCTTATTGTGATGCGGCGGCAATCGCCTTGACACCAAGGGTCTAGGGTTATGTGCTCTGCCCTATTGTGATGCAGCGGCGATCGCCTTGAAACCCAAGGTCTAGAGATATATGTTCCGCCCTATTGTGATGTGGCGGCGATGTCCTTTACACCCAGGGTCTAGAGATATGTGTTCCACCCTATTGTGATGCGGCGGCGATCGTCTTCAGACCCAGGGTGTAGGGATATGTATTCCGCCTTATTGTGATGCGGCGGCAATCCTCTTGACACCCAGGGTCTAGGGATATGTGCTCTGCACTATTGTGATGCGACAGCGACAGCCTAGATACCCAGGGTCTAGGGAAAGGTGTTCTGTGATTATTGTGATGTGGCGGCAAACGCCTTGAATACCAGGGCCTAGGGTTATGTGTTCTGCCCTATTGTGATGTGGCGGTGATCGCCTGGAAACCCATTGTCTATAGCTATATGTTCCGCCCTATTGTGATGCGGAGGCGATGACCTTTACACCCAGGGTCTAGGGATATATGTTCCGCACTATTGTGATGCGACGGTGACAGTCTTGAAACCTGGGGTCTAGGGAAAGGTGTTCCGCGCTATTGTGGTGCAGCGGCAATTGCCTTGAAAATTATGGTCTAGGGATAGGTGTGCCACCTTATTGTGATGCGGCGGCACTCGCCTTGACACCCAGGGTCTAGGGTTATGTGTTCTGGCCTATTGTGATGCGGCGGCGATCACCTTGAAACCCAGGGTCTAGAGATATATGTTCCGCCCTATTGTGATGCGGCGGCGATGTCCTTTAAACCCAGTTTCTAGGGATATGTATTCCGCCTTATTGTGATGCGGCGGCAATCGCCTTGACACCCAGGGTCTAGGCATATGTGTACCGCACTATTGTGATGCGACAGCGACAGCCTTGATACCCAGGGTCTAGGGAAAGGTGTTCTGTGCTTATTGTGATGCGGAGGCAATCCCCTTGAAACCCAGGGTCTAGGGTTATGTGTTCTGCCCTATTGTGATGCAGCGGCCATCGCCGTGAAACCCAGGTTTTAGAGATATATGTTCCTCCCTGTTGTGATGCGGCGGCAATCGCCTTGAAACCCAGGGTCTAGGGTAATGTGTTCTGCCCTATTGTGATGCGGCAGCCTTGATACCCAGGGTCTAGGGAAAGGTGTTCTGTGCTTATTGTGATGCGGTGGCAATCCCCTTGAAATCCAGGGTCTAGGGTTATGCGTTCTGCCCTATTGTGATGCGGCGGCCATCGCCTTGAAACCCAGGGTTTAGAGCTATATGTTCCTCCCTATTGTGATGCGGCGGTGATGTTCATTAAACCCAGGGTCTAGGGATATGTGTTCCACCCTATTGTGATGCGGCGGCAATCGCCTTCAGACCCAGGGTCTAGGGATATGCATTCCGCCTTATTGTGATGCGGCGGCAATCGCCTTGACACCAAGGGTCTAGGGTTATGTGCTCTGCCCTATTGTGATGCAGCGGCGATCGCCTTGAAACCCAAGGTCTAGAGATATATGTTCCGCCCTATTGTGATGTGGCGGCGATGTCCTTTACACCCAGGGTCTAGAGATATGTGTTCCACCCTATTGTGATGCGGCGGCGATCGTCTTCAGACCCAGGGTGTAGGGATATGTATTCCGCCTTATTGTGATGCGGCGGCAATCCTCTTGACACCCAGGGTCTAGGGATATGTGCTCTGCACTATTGTGATGCGACAGCGACAGCCTAGATACCCAGGGTCTAGGGAAAAGTGTTCTGTGATTATTGTGATGTGGCGGCAAACGCCTTGAATACCAGGGCCTAGGGTTATGTGTTCTGCCCTATTGTGATGTGGCGGTGATCGCCTGGAAACCCATTGTCTATAGCTATATGTTCCGCCCTATTGTGATGCGGAGGCGATGACCTTTACACCCAGGGTCTAGGGATATATGTTCCGCACTATTGTGATGCGACGGTGACAGTCTTGAAACCTAGGGTCTAGGGAAAGGTGTTCCGCCCTATTGTGGTGCAGCGGCAATTGCCTTGAAAATTATGGTCTAGGGATAGGTGTGTCACCTTATTGTGATGCGGCGGCAATCGCCTTGACACCCAGGGTCTAGGGTTATGTGTTCTGGCCTATTGTGATGCGGCGGCGATCACCTTGAAACCCAGGGTCTAGAGATATATGTTCCGCCCTATTGTGATGCGGCGGCGATGTCCTTTAAACCCAGTTTCTAGGGATATGTATTCCGCCTTATTGTGATGCGGCGGCAATCGCCTTGACACCCAGGGTCTAGGCATATGTGTACCGCACTATTGTGATGCGACAGCGACAGCCTTGATACCCAGGGTCTAGGGAAAGGTGTTCTGTGCTTATTGTGATGCGGAGGCAATCCCCTTGAAACCCAGGGTCTAGGGTTATGTGTTCTGCCCTATTGTGATGCAGCGGCCATCGCCGTGAAACCCAGGGTTTAGAGCTATATGTTCCTCCCTGTTGTGATGCGGCGGCAATCGCCTTGAAACCCAGGGTCTAGGGTAATGTGTTCTGCCCTATTGTGATGCGGCGGCGATCACCGAGAAACCCAGGTTTTAGAGATATATGTTCCGCCCTATTGTGATGCGGTGGTGATGTTCATTAAACCCAGGGTCTAGGGATATGTGTTCCACCCTATTGTGATGCGGCGGCGATCGCCTTCAGACCCAGGGTCTAGGGATATGTATTCCGCCTTATTGTGATGCGGCGGCAATCGCCTTGACACCAAGGGTCTAGGGATATGTGCTCTGCACTATTGTGATGCGACAGCGACAGCCTAGATACCCAGGGTCTAGGGAAAGGTGTTCTGTGATTATTGTGATGTGGCGGCAAACGCCTTGAATACCAGGGCCTAGGGTTATGTGTTCTGCCCTATTGTGATGTGGCGGCGATCGCCTGGAAACCCATTGTCTATAGCTATATGTTCCGCCCTATTGTGATGCGGAGGCGATGACCTTTACACCCAGGGTCTAGGGATATATGTTCCGCACTATTGTGATGCGACGGTGACAGTCTTGAAACCTAGGGTCTAGGGAAAGGTGTTCCGCCCTATTGTGGTGCAGCGGCAATTGCCTTGAAAATTATGGTCTAGGGATAGGTGTGTCACCTTATTGTGTTGCGGCGGCAATCGCCTTGACACCCATTGTCTAGGGTTATGTGTTCTGGCCTATTGTGATGCGGCGGCGATCACCTTGAAACCCAGGGTCTAGAGATATATGTTCCGCGCTATTGTGATGCGGCGGTGATGTCCTTTAAACCCAGTTTCTAGGGATATGTGTTCCGCCCTATTGTGATGCTGCGCCGATCGTCTTCAGACCCAGGGTCTAGGGATATGTATTCCGCCTTATTGTGATGCGGCGGCAATCGCCTTGACACCCAAGGTCTAGGCATATGTGTACCGCACTATTGTGATGCGACAGCGACAGCCTTGATACCCAGGGTCTAGGGAAAGGTATTCTGTGCTTATTGTGATGCGGAGGCAATCCCCTTGAAACCCAGGGTCTAGGGTTATGTGTTCTGCCCTATTGTGATGCGGCGGCCATCGCCTTGAAACCCAGGGTTTAGAGCTATATGTTCCTCCCTGTTGTGATGCGGCGGCGATGGCCTTTAAACCCAGGGTCTAGGGATATGTGTTCCGCACTATTGTGATGCGACGGCGACAGTCTTGAATCCCAGGGTCTAGGGAAAGGTGTTCCGCCCTATTGTGATGCAGCGGCAATCGCCTTGAAACTTATGGTCCAGGGATATGTGTTTTGCCTTATTGTGATGCGGTGACAATCACCTTGAAACCCGTAGTGTAGGGTTATGTGTTACACCCTATTGTGATTCGGCGGCGATTGCCTTAAAACACAGGGTCTAGGGTTATGTAGGACATAGATTGAATACCTAAGAATTGAGCTGGATTCAATGCAGGGTTGTCTGGGCTACCGGCGGAGAAAGTGAATGATTTCAGGCTGACATTACAGCACTGCCTTGCTAAGGGAAAGGTGACTTTGCATCAGTTGCAGTAAGTGGTGGGACAGTTGAATTTTGCACTGCGCATAATCCAAATGACACACCCTTTCTCCCGCTCCCTTGCATAGGCTATGTCAGGACTTAAGGGGTAGCACCATTGTACCAGACCATAAGTTTCAAGGCGATTGCCGCTGCACCACAATAGGGCGGTACACCTTTACCTAGACCCTGGGTTTCAAGACTGTCGCTGTCGCATCACACTAGTGCGGAACACTTATCCCTAGACCCTGGGTTTAAAGGCCATTGCCGCCGCATCACAATAGGGCAGAACATATAGCCCTAGACCCTAGGTTTCAAAGCGATCGCCGCCGCATCACAATAGGGCAGAACACATAACCCTAGACACAGGGTTTAAAGGCGATTGCCGCTGCATCACAATAAGCACAGAACACCTTTCCCTAGACCCTGGGTATCAAGGCTGTCGCTGGTACATCACAATAGTGCAGAACACATATCCCTAGACCCTGGGTGTCAAGGCGATTGCTGCAGCATCACAATAAGGTGGAATACATATCCCTAGACCCTGGGTCTGTAGGCGATCGCCGCCGCATCACAATAGGGTGGAACACATATCCCTAGACCCTGGGTTTAAAGGACATCGCCGCCACATCACAATAGGGCGGAACATATATCTCTAGACACTGGGTTACAAGGCGATCGCCGCCACCACACATTAGGGCAGAACACATTACCCTAGACCCTGGGTGTAAAGGCGATTGCCGCCACATCACAATAAGGCGGAACACATATCCCTAGACCCTGGTCTAGGGATATGACCAGGAACAGGAAAAAAGCATTGTGACTGGGCGGACCAAGCAATTGTGCATGTTCGTGGAACTTTTGCGTGCTCGCAGGAATGTTTACTGTTTCGCGTGTCTACGCAAATTTCACCCAACCCTAACACCCAGGGTCTAGAGATCTGTTCCGCCCTATTGTGATGTGGCGACGATCGCCTTGAAAGTCATGGTCTAGGGATATGTGTTCCGCCATATTGTGATGCAGTAGCGATTACCTTGAAACCTATAGTCTAGGGTTATGTGTTCCTCCCTATTGTGATACGGTGGTGATCGCCTTGAAATGCAGGGTCTAGGATTATGTGTTCTGCCCTATTATGATGCGGCGGTGTCTGCCTTGACACCTAGGGTCTAGGGATGTGTGTTCCGTCCTATTGTGGTGCAGCAGCGATCGCCATGAAACCCAGGGTGTAGGTATATGTGTTCCGCCCTATTGTGATACGGCGGCGATCGCCTTGAAACCCAGGTTCTAGGGATATGCTTTCCGCACCATTGTGATGCAATGGCGACAGCCTTGAAACCCAGGTTCTAGGGATATGTGTTCCGCCTTGTTGTGATGTGGTGGCAATCGCCTTGAAACCCAGGGTCTAGGGTAATGTGTTCTGCCCTATTGTGATGCAGCGGCTATCACCTTGAAACCCAGGGTCTAGAGATATATGTTCAACCCCATTGTGATGCGGCGACAATCGCCTTCAGACCCAGGGTCTAGGGATATGTAGTCCGCCTTATTGTGATGCGGCGGCAATCGCTTTAACACCCATGGTCTAGTCATATGTGTTCCTCACTATTGTGATGCGACAGCGACAGACTTGATACCCAGGGTCTAGGGAAAGGTGTTCTGTGCTTATTGTGATGCGGCGGCAATCGCCTTGAAACCCATTGTCTAGAGATATATGTTCCGCCCTATAGTGATGCAGCGGCGATGTCCTCTAAACCCAGGGTCTAGGGATATGTGCTCTGCACTATTGTGATGCGACAGCGACAGCCTAGATACCCAGGGTCTAGGGAAAGGTGTTCTGTGAATATTGTGATGTGGCGGCAAACGCCTTGAATACCAGGGCCTAGGGTTATGTGTTCTGCCCTATTGTGATGTGGCGGTGATCGCCTGGAAACCCATTGTCTATAGCTACATGTTCCGCCCTATTGTGATGCGGAGGCGATGACCTTTACACCCAGGGTCTAGGGATATATGTTCCGCACTATTGTGATGCGACGGTGACAGTCTTGAAACCTAGGGTCTAGGGAAAGGTGTTCCGCCCTATTGTGGTGCAGCGGCAATTGCCTTGAAAATTATGGTCTAGGGATAGGTGTGTCACCTTATTGTGATGCGGCGGCACTCGCCTTGACACCCAGGGTCTAGGGTTATGTGTTCTGGCCTATTGTGATGCGGCGGCGATCACCTTGAAACCCAGGGTCTAGATATATATGTTCCGCCCTATTGTGATGTGGCGGCGATGTCCTTTAAACCCAGTTTCTAGGGATATGTATTCCGCCTTATTGTGATGCGGCGGCAATCGCCTTGACACCCAGGGTCTAGGCATATGTGTACCGCACTATTGTGATGCGACAGCGACAGCCTTGATACCCAGGGTCTAGGGAAAGGTGTTCTGTGCTTATTGTGATGCGGAGGCAATCCCCTTGAAACCCAGGGTCTAGGGTTATGTGTTCTGCCCTATTGTGATGCAGCGGCCATCGCCGTGAAACCCAGGGTTTAGAGCTATATGTTCCTCCCTGTTGTGATGCGGCGGCAATCGCCTTGAAACCCAGGGTCTAGGGTAATGTGTTCTGCCCTATTGTGATGCGGCGGCGATCACTGAGAAACCCAGGGTCTAGGCATATGTGTACCGCACTATTGTGATGCGACAGCCTTGATACCCAGGGTCTAGGGAAAGGTGTTCTGTGCTTATTGTGATGCGGAGGCAATCCCCTTAAAATCCAGGGTCTAGGGTTATGCGTTCTGCCCTATTGTGATGCGGCGGCCATCGCCTTGAAACCCAGGGTTTAGAGCTATATGTTCCTCCCTATTGTGATGCGGCGGTGATGTTCATTAAACCCAGGGTCTAGGGATATGTGTTCCACCCTATTGTGATGCGGCGGCGATCGCCTTCAGACCCAGGGTCTAGGGATATGCATTCCGCCTTATTGTGATGCGGCGGCAATCGCCTTGACACCAAGGGTCTAGGGTTATGTGCTCTGCCCTATTGTGATGCAGCGGCGATCGCCTTGAAACCCAAGGTCTAGAGATATATGTTCCGCCCTATTGTGATGTGGCTGCGATGTCCTTTACACCCAGGGTCTAGAGATATGTGTTCCACCCTATTGTGATGCGGCGGCGATCGTCTTCAGACCCAGGGTGTAGGGATATGTATTCCGCCTTATTGTGATGCGGCGGCAATCCTCTTGACACCCAGGGTCTAGGGATATGTGCTCTGCACTATTGTGATGCGACAGCGACAGCCTAGATACCCAGGGTCTAGGGAAAGGTGTTCTGTGATTATTGTGATGTGGCGGCAAACGCCTTGAATACCAGGGCCTAGGGTTATGTGTTCTGCCCTATTGTGATGTGGCGGTGATCGCCTGGAAACCCATTGTCTATAGCTATATGTTCCACCCTATTGTGATGCGGAGGCGATGACCTTTACACCCAGGGTCTAGGGATATATGTTCCGCACTATTGTGATGCGACGGTGACAGTCTTGAAACCTAGGGTCTAGGGAAAGGTGTTCCGCCCTATTGTGGTGCAGCGGCAATTGCCTTGAAAATTATGGTCTAGGGATAGGTGTGTCACCTTATTGTGATGCGGCGGCAATCGCCTTGACACCCAGGGTCTAGGGTTATGTGTTCTGGTCTATTGTGATGCGGCGGCGATCACCTTGAAACCCAGGGTCTGGAGATATATGTTCCGCGCTATTGTGATGCGGCGGCGATGTCCTTTAAACCCAGTTTCTAGGGATATGTGTTCCGCCCTATTGTGATGCGGCGGCGATCGTCTTCAGACCCAGGGTCTAGGGATATGTATTCCGCCTTATTGTGATGCGGCGGCAATCGCCTTGACACCCAGGGTCTAGGCATATGTGTACCGCACTATTGTGATGCGACAGCCTTGATACCCAGGGTCTAGGGAAAGATGTTCTGTGCTTATTGTGATGCGGAGGCAATCCTCTTGAAATCCAGGGTCTAGGGTTATGCGTTCTGCCCTATTGTGATGCGGCGGCCATCGCCTTGAAACCCAGGGTTTAGAGCTATATGTTCCTCCCTATTGTGATGCGGCGGTGATGTTCATTAAACCCAGGGTCTAGGGATATGTGTTCCACCCTATTGTGATGCGGCGGCGATCGCCTTCAGACCCAGGGTCTAGGGATATGCATTCCGCCTTATTGTGATGCGGCGGCAATCGCCTTGACACCCATTGTCTAGGGTTATGTGTTCTGGCCTATTGTGATGCGGCGGCGATCACCTTGAAACCCAGGGTCTAGAGATATATGTTCCGCGCTATTGTGATGCGGCGGTGATGTCCTTTAAACCCAGTTTCTAGGGATATGTGTTCCGCCCTATTGTGATGCTGCGCCGATCGTCTTCAGACCCAGGGTCTAGGGATATGTATTCCGCCTTATTGTGATGCGGCGGCAATCGCCTTGACACCCAAGGTCTAGGCATATGTGTACCGCACTATTGTGATGCGACAGCGACAGCCTTGATACCCAGGGTCTAGGGAAAGGTATTCTGTGCTTATTGTGATGCGGAGGCAATCCCCTTGAAACCCAGGGTCTAGGGTTATGTGTTCTGCCCTATTGTGATGCGGCGGCCATCGCCTTGAAACCCAGGATTTAGAGCTATATGTTCCTCCCTGTTGTGATGCGGCGGCGATGGCCTTTAAACCCAGGGTCTAGGGATATGTGTTCCGCACTATTGTGATGCGACGGCGACAGTCTTGAATCCCAGGGTCTAGGGAAAGGTGTTCCGCCCTATTGTGATGCAGCGGCAATCACCTTGAAACTTATGGTCCAGGGATATGTGTTTTGCCTTATTGTGATGCGGTGACAATCACCTTGAAACCCGTAGTGTAGGGTTATGTGTTACACCCTATTGTGATTCGGCGGCGATTGCCTTAAAACACAGGGTCTAGGGTTATGTAGGACATAGATTGAATACCTAAGAATTGAGCTGGATTCAATGCAGGGTTGTCTGGGCTACCGGCGGAGAAAGTGAATGATTTCAGGCTGACATTACAGCACTGCCTTGCTAAGGGAAAGGTGACTTTGCATCAGTTGCAGTAAGTGGTGGGACAGTTGAATTTTGCACTGCGCATAATCCAAATGACACACCCTTTCTCCCGCTCCCTTGCATAGGCTATGTCAGGACTTAAGGGGTAGCACCATTGTACCAGACCATAAGTTTCAAGGCGATTGCCGCTGCACCACAATAGGGCGGTACACCTTTACCTAGACCCTGGGTTTCAAGACTGTCGCTGTCGCATCACACTAGTGCGGAACACTTATCCCTAGACCCTGGGTTTAAAGGCCATTGCCGCCGCATCACAATAGGGCAGAACATATAGCCCTAGACCCTAGGTTTCAAAGCGATCGCCGCCGCATCACAATAGGGCAGAACACATAACCCTAGACACAGGGTTTAAAGGCGATTGCTGCTGCATCACAATAAGCACAGAACACCTTTCCCTAGACCCTGGGTATCAAGGCTGTCGCTGGTACATCACAATAGTGCAGAACACATATCCCTAGACCCTGGGTGTCAAGGCGATTGCTGCAGCATCACAATAAGGTGGAATACATATCCCTAGACCCTGGGTCTGTAGGCGATCGCCGCCGCATCACAATAGGGTGGAACACATATCCCTAGACCCTGGGTTTAAAGGACATCGCCGCCACATCACAATAGGGCGGAACATATATCTCTAGACACTGGGTTACAAGGCGATCGCCGCCACCACACATTAGGGCAGAACACATTACCCTAGACCCTGGGTGTAAAGGCGATTGCCGCCACATCACAATAAGGCGGAACACATATCCCTAGACCCTGGTCTAGGGATATGACCAGGAACAGGAAAAAAGCATTGTGACTGGGCGGACCAAGCAATTGTGCATGTTCGTGGAACTTTTGCGTGCTCGCAGGAATGTTTACTGTTTCGCGTGTCTACGCAAATTTCACCCAACCCTAACACCCAGGGTCTAGAGATCTGTTCCGCCCTATTGTGATGTGGCGACGATCGCCTTGAAAGTCATGGTCTAGGGATATGTGTTCCGCCATATTGTGATGCAGTAGCGATTACCTTGAAACCTATAGTCTAGGGTTATGTGTTCCTCCCTATTGTGATACGGTGGTGATCGCCTTGAAATGCAGGGTCTAGGATTATGTGTTCTGCCCTATTATGATGCGGCGGTGTCTGCCTTGACACCTAGGGTCTAGGGATGTGTGTTCCGTCCTATTGTGGTGCAGCAGCGATCGCCATGAAACCCAGGGTGTAGGTATATGTGTTCCGCCCTATTGTGATACGGCGGCGATCGCCGTGAAACCCAGGTTCTAGGGATATGCTTTCCGCACCATTGTGATGCAATGGCGACAGCCTTGAAACCCAGGTTCTAGGGATATGTGTTCCGCCTTGTTGTGATGTGGTGGCAATTGCCTTGAAACCCACGGTCTAGGGTAATGTGTTCTGCCCTATTGTGATGCAGCGGCTATCACCTTGAAACCCAGGGTCTAGAGATATATGTTCCACCCCATTGTGATGCGGCGGCAATCGCCTTCAGACCCAGGGTCTAGGGATATGTAGTCCGCCTTATTGTGATGCGGCGGCAATCGCTTTAACACCCATGGTCTAGTCATATGTGTTCCTCACTATTGTGATGCGACAGCGACAGACTTGATACCCAGGGTCTAGGGAAAGGTGTTCTGTGCTTATTGTGATGCGGCGGCAATCGCCTTGAAACCCATTGTCTAGAGATATATGTTCCGCCCTATAGTGATGTAGCGGCGATGTCCTCTAAACCCAGGGTCTAGGGATATGTGTTCCGCCCTATTGTGATGCGGCGGCGATCTTCTTCAGACCTAGGGTCTAGGGATATGTATTCCACCTTATTGTAATGCGGCGGCAATCGCCTTGACACCCAGGGTCTAGGGATATGTGTTCCACACTATTGTGATGCGACAGCATTGATACCCAGGGTCTAGGGAAAGGTGTTCTCTGCTTATTGTGATGCGGCGGCAATCGCCTTGAAACCCTGGGTCTAGGGTAATGTGTGCTGCCCTATTGTGATGCGGCGTCAATCGCTTTGAAACCCAGGGTCTAGAGCTATATGTTCCGCCCTATTATGATGCGGCGGCGATGGCCTTAAAACCCAGAGTCTAGGGATATGTGTACCGCACTATTTGTGATGCGACGGCAATCGCCTTAACACCCAGGGTCTAGGGATATGTGTTCCACACTATTGTGATGCGACAGCGACAGCCTTGATACCCAGGGTCTAGGGAGAGGTGTTCTGTGCTTATTGTGATGCGGCGGTAATCGCCTTGAAACCCTGGGTCTAGGGTTATATGTTCTGCCCTATTGTGATGCGGCGGCAATCGCTTTGAAACCCAGGGTCTGGAGCTATATTCTCCGCCCTATTTTGATGCGGCGGCGATGGCCTTTAAACCCAGGGTCTAGGTATATGTGTTCCGCCCTATTGTGATGCGGCGGCGAGGTCCTTTAAACCCAGGGTCTAGGGATATGTATCCCGCCTTATTGTGATGCGGCAGCAATCCCCTTGACACCCAGGGTCTAGAGATATGTGTTCCGCACTATTGTGATGCGACAGCGACATCCTTGATAGCCAGGGTCTAGGGAAAGGTGATCTGTGCTTATTGTGATTCGGCGGCAATCGCCTTGAAACCCTGGGTCTAGGGTTATGTGTTCTGCCCTATTGTGATGCGGCGGCGATCGTTTTGAAACCCAGGGTCTAGAGCTGTATGTTCCGCCCTATTATGATGCGGCGGCAATGGCCTTTAAACCCAGGGTCTAGGGATATGTGTTCGGCACTATTGTGATGCGAAGGCAATCGCCTTGACACCCAGGATCTAGGGATATGTTTTTCACACTATTGTGATGCGACAGCGACAGCCTTGATACCCAGGGTCTAGGGAAAGGTGTTCTGTGCTTATTGTGATGAGGCGGCAATCGCCTTGAAGCCCTGGGTCTAGGGTTATGTGTTCTGCCCTATTGTGATGCGGCGGCGATTGCTTTGAAACCCAGGGTCTAGAGCTATTTGTTCCGCCCTATTGTGATGCGGCGGCGATGGCCTTTAGACCCAGGGTCTAGGGATAAGTGTTCCGCCCTATTGTGATGCGGCGGTGATGTCCTTTAAACCCAGGGTCTAGGGCAGAGGTCTTCAAACTTTTTGATGCCGAGACCCCCTTGTAAAACCTTTTTAATCTTAAGGACCCCCTTCCAACAAACGTTTCTAGAAACTGGTACTCCTCAACATCAACAACTATCGACAACCATAAATGCACCTGTTAGACCTCATCACATCCATCCATCCATCCATCATTCATCCACCCACACTTTCACACATCCATCCATCCATCCTTCATCCAATCATCCATCCATCCACCCTTTCAACCATACATCCATCCTTCATCCATCCACCCTTTCATCCTTACATCCATCCTTTACCAATCCACCCTTCCTTCCATCCATCCATCCATCATTCATCCACCCACCTTTTCACACATCTATCCATCATTCATCCATGCAACATTTTATCCATCCATACATCTATCCTTCATCCACCCACCCTTTCATCCTTCCATCCATACATCCATCCTTTCATCCATACATCCACCCTTTCATCCTTCCATCCATAGATCCACCCTTCATCCATCCACCCTTTAATCCATACATCCATCCCTCATTCACACACCGTTTCATCCATCCATCCACCCATCATTCATCCACCCACACTTCCACACATCGGTCCATCCATCCATCCTTCATCCATCCACCCTTTCATCCTTACATCCATCCTTTACCCATCCACCCTTCCTTCCATCCATCATTCATCCACCCACATTTTCACACATCCATCCATCATTCAACCATGCAACCTTCTATCCATCCATACATCCATCCTTCCTCCATCTACCATTTCATCCTTCCTTCCATCCATACATCCGTCATCTAGCCACCCTTTCATCCATCCATTCACCCATCATTCATCCACCCACTTTTTTCACACATCCATCATTCATCCATGCAACCTTTTATCCATCCATACATCCATCATTCATCCATCTACCGTTTCATCCTTCCTTCCATCCATCAATCCTTCATCCATCCACCCTTTCATCCATCCATCCATCCTTCATCCATCCACCCTTCCATCCATCCATCCATCCATCCATCATTCATCCACCCACTTTTTCCACACATCCATACATCCATCCTTCATCCATCTACCGTTTCATCCTTCCTTCCATCCATCTATCCTTCATCCATACACCTTTTCATCCATTCATCCTTCGTCCATTCACCCTTTCATCCATCCATCCATCCATTCACCCTTCATTCATCCACCCACCTTTTCACCCATCCATCCATCCATCATGATCCATGCAACCTTTTATCCATCCATACATCCATCCTTTATCCATCCACCCTTTCATCCATTCATCCACCCACCTTTTCTGTGCCTCTCTCATGGGGGAAGGGCGTGGGGGGTGGGGGGGTCAGTATCTCTCCGTGTCTTCTTCCCTCATTCTCTCTCATGGGAGGGCATCTCTGTTCCTCCTTGCTGGGGGCGGGGTTGGGCGGACAGGCTGTAACAACATCTCACCTAAAGAACAGACTCTCAGGCACATTTCTCCCGCACAGGCGCCAAGTATGAGGGTTTGTGCTTTGTGCTTTGTGCTTTACAGCCTCCTCCCCCAGCCACCCTCCCCTGCCCCCCATCCCTTCCCGTCCTCGGCTTAAACACCTTCAGGGACACACACAAAGCCGCACCCTTACTTCACAGGTCTTTAAAAGACCTTTTACTTTTAATGAGGTTTTGTTGTTTTTCACAGCTGGGTGTGAATTAGGGTGAGCACCCTCAATCAGCCCGCCGCCACTAAGGCAAACTGACAATCTGCGACCCCCTTCCCGGGACACCACGACCCCCCTGGGGGTCGCGCCCCACAGATTGAAGACCCCTGGTCTAGGGATATGTGTTCCACCCTATTGTGATGCGGCGGCGATCGTCTTCATACCCAGGGTCTAGGGATATGTATTCTGCCTTATTGTGATGCAGCAGCAAACGCCTTGACACCCAGGGTCTAGGGAGATGTGTTCCACACTATTGTGATGCGACAGCGACACCCTTGATACCCAGGGTCTAGGGAAAGTTGTTCTGTGCTTATTGTGATGCGGCGGCAATCGCCTTGAAACCCTGGGTCTAGGGTTATGTGTTCTGCCCTATTGTGATGCTGCGGCGATCGCTTTGAAACCTAGGGTCTAGGGATATGTGTTCCGCCCTATTGTGATGCGACGGCGATGGCCTTTAAACCCAGGGTCTAGGGATATGTGTTCCGCACTATTGTAATGTGACGGCCACAGTCTTAAAACCCAGGGTCTAGGGAAAGGTGTTTCGTCCTATTGTGGTGCAGCGGCAACCGCCTTGAAACTTATGGTCTAGGGAATTGTGTGTCGCCCTATTGTGATGCGGTGGCAATCACCTTGAAACCCATAGTGTAGGGTTATGTGTTCCACCCTATTGTGATTCGGCGGCGATTGCCTTGGTAGCACCATTGTACCAGACCATCCAGCGAGGTCTAGCAGGACATGCTCATCTGGAAGAAATTTCTGCACGATTTCAATGGTAGGGTGGTGTGGTCTATCCTGCCCAGATCCAGTCCCAAGTAGGGGTTGATGACCGACGTGGCGGATAATGAGGGTTTCGGTGCAATTCTGGGGTCTGAATGGATAGTGCAGCGCTGACCAGTCTGGTAGATAGAATCAGTGCTCACAAGTAACATAAGCTTCCTGAGCTCTTTCCAATCTTTGTGGCACTGTTCGTGTGGCTTTAACAGTTGGGAGATCAGTCTGTAAAATTCTGGTCAGATAACAATGTGGTGGTGGAATGCATTAACAATCAAGCGGCAAGGTGCAAAAATATTCTGCGAATATTAAAGCAGATTGTATTACAGTGTATGAAATTGAATGAACTCTACAGAGGCAGGTACGTGCCGGGTATATTAAATCATGCTGCTGACTCATTATCTCGTTTCTAGGCCGGGGCAGTAAATCCTGTTCCGCTCGCGGAATTTGCAAAATGTGGGTAATTTCACGTTCCATGGAGAATGCGGAATTGCCAAAAATTCCGTGACTCACAGCTTCGCGGAAGTTTTTTGCTTGTTTGTGCTTTCAAAATGTGTGTTCACAATATATTTCCACCAGTACATGCAAACAGCTTTCGCGAACAGGAAAAAGCATTGTGAACGGGCGGACCAAGCAATTGCGCATGTTCGTGGAACTTTTGCGTGCTCGCAGAGAATGTTTACTGTTTCGCGTGACTACGCAAATTCCACCCACCCCTAAAACCCAGGGTCTAGAGAAATGTTCCGCCCTATTGTGATGCGGCGACGATCGCCTTGAAACTCATGGTCTAGGGATACGTTTTCCGCCCTATTGTGATGCAGAAGCGATCGCCTTAAACCCTATAGTCTAGGGTTATGTGTTCCTCCCTATTGTGATGCGGTGGCGATATCCTTGAATTCCAGGATCCAGGATTATGTGTTCTGCCCTATTGTGATGCGGAGGTGTCCGCCTTGACACCCAGGGTCTATGATGTGTGTTTCGTCCTATTGTGGTGCAGCCGCGATCGCCATGAAACCCAGAGTCTAGGTATATGTGTTCCGCCATATTGTGATACGGCGGCGATCGCCTTGAAATCCAGGGACTAGGGATATGCGTTCCGCACTATTGTGATGCGACGGCGACTGCCTTGAAACCCAGGATCTAGGGATATCTGTTGCGCCTTATTGTGATGTGGCGGCAATCGCCTTGAAACCCAGGGTCTAGGGTAATGTGTTCTGCCCTATTGTGATGCGGCAGCGATCGCCTTGAAACCCAGGGTCTAGAGATATATGTTCCGCCCTATTGTGATGCGGCGGCAATGTACTTTAAACCCAGGGTCTAGGGCTATGTGTTCCACCCTATTGTGATGCGGCGGCAATCGTCTTCAGACCCAGGGTCTAGGGATATGTATTCCGCCTTATTGTGATGCAGCGGCAATCGCCTTGACACCTAGGGTCTAGGAATATGTGTTCTGCACTATTGTGATGCGACAGCCTTGATACCCAGGGTCTAAGGAAAGGTGTTCTGTGCTTATTGTGATGCTGCGGCAATCGCCTTGAAGCCCAGGGTCTAGGGTTATGTGTTCCGCCGTATTGTGATGCGTTGGCGATCGCCTTGAAACCCAGGGTCAAGAGCTATATGTTCCGCCCTATTGTGATGCGGCAGCGATGGCCTTCAAACCCAGGGTCTAGGGATATGTGTTTCTCACTTTGTGATGCGACGGCTACAGTCTTGATACCCAGGGTCTATCGAAAAGGTGTTCTGCCCTATTGTGGTGCAGCGACACTCTCCTTGAAAATTATGGTCTAGGGATATGTGTGGGTCGCCCTATTGTGATTCGGCGGCGGTTACCTTGAAACCCAGGGTCTAGGGTTATGCAGCACAAAGATTGAATTCCTAGGAATTGAGCTGGATTTAATGCAGGGGTGTCTGGTCTATCGGCGTAGAAAGTGAATGATTTTAGGATGGCATTACAGCACTGCCTTGCTAAGGGAAAGGTGACTTTGCATCAGTTGCAGCAAGTGGTGGGACAGTTGAATTATGCACTGCGCATAATTCAAATGACACACGCTTTCTCCCGCTCCCTTGCACAGGCTATGACAGGACTTAAGGGGTAGCACCATTGTACAAGACCATCCAGCGAGGTCAAGCAGAACATGCTCATCTGGAAGACATTTCTGCACGATTTCAATGGTAGGGTGGTGTGGTCTAGCCTGCCCAGGTCCAGTCCCAAGTTGGGGTTGATGACCGTCGTGGCGGGTAGTGAGGGTTTCGGTGCAATTCTGGGGTCTGACTGGATAGTGCAGCGCTGGCCAGGCTGGTAGATAGAATCAGTGCTCACAAGTAACATAAGCTTCCTGAGATCTTTCCCATCCTGGTGGGACTGTTCCTGAGGCTTTAACAGTTGGGAGATCAGTCTGTAAAATTCTGGTCAGATATCATGGCAGTGGTGGAATGCATTACCAATCAAGCGACCAGATGCAAAATTATTCTGCGAATATTAAAACAGATTGTATTACGGTGTATGAAATTGAATGAACTCTTCAGAGTCAAGTACGTGCCGGGTATATTAAATCATGCTACTGACTCATTATCTCCTTTTTAGGCCTGGGCAGTAAATTCTGTTCCGCTCGCGGAATTTGCGAAATTTGGGTAATTTCACGTCCATGGAGAACGCGGAATTGCCAAAAATTCCGTGAGTCACAGCTTCGCGGAATTTTTTGCTTTTTTGCACATTCAAAATTTGTGTACACAATATATTTCCACCCGTACATGCAAACAGCTTTCGCGTAGAGGAAAAAAGCATTGTGAACGGGCGGACCTAGCAATTGCGCATGTACATGGAACTTTTGCCTGCTCGCAGAGAATGTTTACTGTTTCGCGTGACTACGCAAATATCACCCACCCCTAAAACCCAGTGTCTAGAGATATGTTCCGCCCTATTCTGATGCGGCGACGATCGCTCTGAAACTCATGGTCTATGGATACGTGTTCCGCCATATTGTGATGCAGTAGCGATCGCCTTGAAATCTATAGTCTAGGGTTATGTGTTCCTTTCTATTGTGATGCGGCGGTGTCTGCCTTGACACCCAGGGTCTAGGGATGTGTGTTCCGTCCTATTGTGGTGCAGCGGTGATTGCCATGAAACCCAGGGTCTAGGGATATGCGTTCCGCACTATTGTGATGCGATGACGACAGCCCTGAAACCCAGGGTATAGGGATATGTGTTCCGTCTTATTGGAATGTGGGGGGAATCACCTTAAAACCCAGGGTCTAGGGTAATGTGTTCTACCCTTACGTGATGCCGCGGCGATCGCCTTGAAACCCAGGGTCTAGAGATATATGTTCCACCCTATTGTGATGCAGCAGCGATGTCCTTTAAACCCAGGGTCTAGGGATATGTGTTCCACCCTATTGTGATGCCGCAGCGATCGCCTTCATACCCAGGGTCTAGGGATATGTATTCCTCCTTATTGTGATGCGGCGGCAATCGCCATGACACCCAGGGTCTAGGGTTATGTGTTCTGCCCTATTGTGATGCGGCGGCGATCGCCTTGAAACCCAGGGTCTAGAGATATATGTTCTGCCCTATAGTGATGCGGCGGAGATGTCCTTTAAACCCAGGGTCTAGGGTTATGTGTTCTGCCCTATTGTGATGCGGCGGCGATTGCTTTGAAACCCAGGGTCTAGAGCTATATGTTCCGCCCTATTGTGATGCGGCGGCGATGGCCTTTAAACTCAGGGTTTTGGAATAAATGTTCCACACTATTGTGATGCGACAGCAACAGTCTTGAAACCCTGGATTTAGGTAAAGGTGTTCCACCCTATTGTGGTGCAGCGGCAATTGCCTTGAAACATATGGTTTAGGGATATGTGTGTCGCTATATTGTGATGCGGTGGCAAACACCTTGAAACCCATAGTGTAGGGTTATGTGTTCCATCCTATTGTGATTCAGCGGTGGCGATTGCCTTGAAACCCAGGGTCTAGGGTTATGTTGCACAAAGATTGAATTCCAGGAATAGAGCTGGATTCAATGCAGGGGTGTCTGGGCTACCGGCGTAGAAAGTGAGTGATATCAGGATGGGATTACAGCACTGCCTTTCTAAGGGAAAGGTGACTTTGCATCAGTTGCAGCAAGTGGTGGGACAGTTGAATTTTGCACTGCGCATAATCCAAATGGCACACCCTTTCTCCCACTCACTTGCACAGGCTAAGGGGTAGCACCATTGTACCAGACCATCCAGCGAGGTCAAGCAGGACATGCTCATCTGTTAGACATTTCTGCACGATTTCAATGGTAGGGTGGTGTGGTCTAGCCTGCCCAGGTCCAGTCCCAAGTTGGGGTTGATGAACGACGTGGCGGGTAGTGAGGGTTTCGGTGCAATTCTGGGGTCTGAATAGATAGTGCAGTGCTGGCCAGGCTGGTAGATAGAAATAGTGCTCACAAGTAACATAAGATTCCTGAGCTCTTTCTCATCTTTGTGGCACTGTTCGTGTGGCTTTAACAGTTGGGAGATCAGTCTGTAAAATTCTGGTCAGATAACATGGCGGTGGTGGAATGCATTAACAATCAGGCGGCCAGGTGCAAAATTATTCTGCAAATATTAAAACAGATTGTATTACAGTGTATGAAATTGAATGAACTCTTCAAAGTCAAGTACGTGCCTGGTATATTAATTCATGCTGCTGACTCATTATCTCGTTTTTAGGCCTGGGCAGGAAATTCTGTTCCGCTCGCGGAATTTGCGAAATGTGGGCATTTTCACGTTCCAAGGAGAACGCGGAATTGCCAAAAATTCTGTGAGTCACAGCTTCGCTGTATTTCTTGCTTGTTTGCACTTTCAAAATGTGTGTTCGCAATATATTTCCACCCGTACATGCAAACAGCTTTCGCAAATAGGAAAAAAGCATTGTGAGCGGGCGGACCAAGCAATTGCGCATGTTCGTGGAACTTTTGCGTGCTCGCAGAGAATGTTTACTGTTTCGCTTGACTACGCAAATTTCACCCACCCCTGAAACCCAGGGTCTAGAGATATGTTCTGCCCTATTGTGATGCAGCGACGATCGCCTTGAAACTCATGGTCTAGGGATACGTGTTCCGCCCTATTGTGATGCAATGGCGATTGTCTTGAAACCTATAGTCTAGGGTTATGTGTTCCTCCCTCTTGTGATGTGGTGTCGATCGCCTTGAAATCCAGGGTCTAGAATTATGTGTTCTGCCCTATTATGATGCGGCGGTGTCCGCCTTGACATCCAGGGTCTAGGGATGTGTGTTCCGTCTAATTGTGGTGCAGCGACGATCGCCATGAAACCCAGGGTCTAGGTATATGTGTTCTGCCCTATTGTGATACGGAGGCGTCACCTTGAAACCCAGGGTCTAGGGATATGCGTTCCGCACTATTGTGATGCGATGGTGACAGCCTTGAAACTCAGGGTCTAGGGATATGTGTTCCACCTTATTGTGATGCGGCGGCAATCGCCTTGACACCCAGGGTCTAGAGTTATGTTTTCTGCCTTATTGTGATGCGGCGGTGATGTTCTTTAAACCCAGGATCTAGGGATATGTGTTCCGCCCTATTGTGATCCAACGGCAATCGTCTTCAGACCCAGGGTCTAGGGATATGTATTCTGCCTTATTGTGATGCGGCAGAAATCGTCCTGACACCCAGGGTCTAGGGATATGTGTTCCGCACTATTGTGATGCGACAGCGACAGCCTTGATACCCAGGGTCTAGGGAAAGGTGTTCTGTGCTTATTGTGATCGCCTTGAAACCCAGGGTCTAGGGTTATGTCTTCTGCCCTATTGTGATGCGGCGGCAATCGCCTTGAAACTCAGAGTCTAGAGCTATATTTTCCGCCCTGTTGTGATGTGGCGGCGATGGCCTTTAAACCCAGGGTCTAGGGATATGTGTTCTGCACTATTGTGAGGCAATGGCGACAGCCTTGAAACCCAGGGTCTAGGGAAAGGTGTACCACTATATTGTGGTGCAGCGGCAATTGCCTTGATACTTATGGTCTAGGTATATGTGTGTCGCTCTATTGTGATGCAGTGGCAATCACCTTGAAGCCCATATTGTAGGGTTAAGTGTTCCACCCTTTTGTGATTTGGCGGCGATTGCCTTGAAACCCAGGGTCTAGTGTTATGTATTCCGCCCTATTGTGATGCAGCGGCGATCTCCTTCAGAACCAGGGTATAGGGATATATCTTCCACCCTATTGTGAAGCGGCGGCGTTCGCCTTGAAACCCAGTGTCTAAAGTCATGTGTACCGCCCTATTATGATGTGGCGGCGATTGCCTTCAAACCCAGGGTCAAGGGTTATATGTTCTGCCCTATTGTGATGTGGAGGCAATTGCCTTGAAAGCCTAGGTCTAGGGTTATATGTAGCCCTATTGTGATGCAGCTGCGATCACTTGAAACCCAGGGTCTAGCGTTATGTGTTCCACCCTATTGTGATGTGGTGGTGATCCCCTTGAAACCCAGGGTCTAGGGTAATGTTTTCCTACCATTTGTGATGCGGCGGTGATCGCCTTGAAACGCATGGAATAGGAATATGTGTTCCACCCTATTGTGATTCCGCCTCGATCTCTTTCAGACCCAGGATCTAGGTATATGTGTTCCGCCTTGTTGTGATGCGACAGCATTCACCTTGAAACCCAGGGTCTAGAGATATATTTTCTGCCCTATTTTGATGAAGCGGTGATCACCTTGAAACACAGGGTCTAGGGATATGAAAGTGACACAAACTCCATATTGAAATAACTGCACCTGCGTTGAAAATACCTGAAAATCATGTAGCCACTGCCAATGAACGGCTGCCCACACTCGTCTAAGCAAAAGAACTGTATCAAATACAATGTATTTAAATTATATATCAATAAACTGGGTGGAATAAAATCGTTAGAAAATAAATTATGGGCGGGAACTTGATCAATACAAGTCAATGAAGAATGATCTCATCTTAGTATGGTGTGATGACCTCTCCTCGTCTTTCTGACCAATCACTGTAGGGGAAACACATAGATTTGCAACAGTTAGGGGTGGTACATTGCCCTGGAAATGGTGTAACTATAGTAGGTTAGTTAGAGAATTTCTCCGACTAGTCCAAGTAGCTGACCTGTCACTGACCCAATGCATGCTATAAGAGATCGAGAGAAGAGGTGCTGGCGGAGCACTCTCTAAGAAGAATCGAGGTGTTTGTGGGAAAAATTATCGATTACCCTGTCTGGGTACCAAAATTGGCTAGAGAGGGATGTGACGCTGGCGTTGCACTTAGCGAAGGTCACCTGTCCTGATCTGCACCTGTATTATCCCGTGGGCACCTGATTAGTCTGGAGCCCTGTCTTTTGTCCCAGTACGTTGCCTGGATTGGTCCTTGCACCATTCTAGATAAAAATAATCCATGTGGTATGTCCTTGTGCTAATTCCCTTTCTCACCCTTCCCAGGTACCAGTGTCTACAGTTGTTACTGTGATTTCTTACAAACTTTTTATCTTATTTATCATATTCTTACTAATGAAATGTATGGTCTCCTTAATTTGGATGTAGACTCACCAACACTTTGATAGATAAAGCCTTTAAAACTTCTCCAATGTCTTTGGTTATTGCAGGAAAGGTAACATTGTTTAATACTACTTATTTATCCTAACATCCTTTTTGATCCCTAGGACTTATAGCCAAAGTGACAAGGATTGGTAAGTAATGGTTTACACATATCAGTCCTAAAAGGACTCAAGGTACAGATAGGCTATTAATAGTACAAAGCAGGACTACTAGTTGAAAGTGTGAATGTTTATAGGCCCAGGTGAGTATGGTAAATTGTGCTAGTGGTCCCACGCGCTATCAGTATACTTTTCTGGTAGCAGTATGATGGTTAGGGATTAGTTAAAAATAGGTTGTTAGTTGCGTATTGATTCTCTTGATTTTAATGTACTAACCAAAAACCCATTCGTATTGTTAATTGTTGTTTGGAAAATTGCGAGCTATTGAATAGAGCGTGGTAAATGAAAGCCACACTGCAGTGAGGTTACTTGCCTTGATGGAATAAGTGCGGAAAGTTAGGTAAAACTTGAATCACTGATTAGGGATTATTTTTCTGTTATAAAAGTGAAAGCGATTGTTAGCAAAGGATTTCGCTGATGAAACTTTGGTCTCATATCACCTAGAAAGGGTAATTCTAAAGGAGTACCAGGTTCTTTTTGCTTAAGTGAAGAGTAAACAGAAGGTTGTTTTTCATCACAGTGCATGAAGAGTAGATGGAATTCGGTTACTCGTTGTGAACGAAATTATCTTTTCTTTTGAATTTACTCAAATCAGGAACAGTAACAAATGTTTTCATGTTGTCAATTAAAGAAATGTGTAATTGAAAAGAAAAAAGAAATGAAGTTGTTGTGTTACCTTGCAAAGGAGGAATAGTCGCAGGTGCTGCACTAACGTTATAGTGGCCCACGCAGGGATTGGTAGAAACAGCGGGTGTGTAACCATGAGAAAATTGTAAAGAAGGGGTGAGTGCAGAGAGTGAGATTCACGTCAAAAAATGCTGCACAATCATTGGTAAACGCTGCTTGTAAGTCAAAATCACATTGGTCAGAAAAAATACGAGACGCACTGGTATTTGAGAAATATTTCTGCACAGTAGACAAAATAAAATAATTAAATTAATCAGAAATTCGTAGAAAATTAAACAGCGGTATATGTGGCATTTAGATTCAGCAATTGTAGGAAATTGTCCACATAGAATATATTTAGGTTTTGCCGTGAACAGTGTATTAGAGGAAGACCACATAACATGTATGGAGAAAAGAGAAAAATGTTGTTTATGCAGAAAATCAAGAATAACTTTAAAAAGCATAAACCAGTGAAAACGAGAGAAGGAATTATTATTCCACCACCAAAAACGCCTGCATAATACATGATAGTAGAAAGAGGCTATCACACTTGTGTGTGGTTAGAAAAATTGGATAGAATATGCCAAAGACGATATCATATTAGCATTTCCAGAACATGGTACATTTAATGGTAGAATATTGCACAATTTGAGAACTCGCAAGAACGAAATAGACCCCAGACCAAAATTAACGCAATATGAAGCTCTAGAAGAGTGGGAGACAGAAGCTTTTGAGCGAGACAGATCTCAAGGTGACAGAAGTTTTAGCAGATTTTATCCCAGATTTCCAAAAGATACTCGAGATAAACAAATAAAACAATGGAGACAGTCTATGCTAGTGGAAGGATTATATCCTGTCTTTGCCACAGAAGAACCGACTGGTAGTAATAGTACTGAGAAAACAAAACGTTTAATGACTAGTGGTGGTGATTCGGATGCTGATTATTTAGAGGATTTGTTAATGAAAAATCCGCCACCTTACCAAGAAGAACCCATAGAGTTACTCTTAGTGCTCCATTCCTACAACCACCGTTGGTTCCACAGATTATACAAGTCCTGAAGCCCTGATAATACCTGTAGCTATCGGTCCCGTAGTTCCTCTATATAAGCACTCTAGTCCTAAAACTCCCGTGCAGTAGGCCCAGAGGAATTAGATCAATGGACCCGAGACATAGAGAAGCCAAAATCACTACCAAAGATATTGTACATATTTAAATTAAGAGTAGAGTTGGAAGAAATGGTAGCAGGGAATGTAGAATTGGAAAGGTTAAATTCTTTTAACGAAGATTAATTGTTGTTTATATGCAGAAGTATTACTCGAAACCTGAAAATATATCATGAAAAATTATTGAATTTGACATCTGAAATGGGAATTGACATTGGCAAATCAAAGGTATTAGAGAAACCGTATAGTGCTAAATTTTCTGACAAGGATTTAGAAAACAGAAATGTGTCAGGACGTAAATTGCAGATAAAGGTTTTGATGTCGTTGTTGCAAATATGGGGAGATTTAGACAAATGGAATGCTAGATGAAC
Organism: Lissotriton vulgaris; assembly: GCF_964263255.1. Lineage (NCBI taxonomy): Eukaryota > Metazoa > Chordata > Amphibia > Caudata > Salamandridae > Lissotriton > Lissotriton vulgaris. The sequence goes on from NC_141688.1 coordinate 174,097,681, forward strand.
AAAGAAAAAGGAAGAGGCACAGGGAAATAAAACTACATCTGAGTATTTACTAAAAGAAGCAGAAAAAGTCGAAAGGTAGTGTCTAATGAGAGAAGTGCCATGAGGAGGTTATGTACATGTCCCATGGTCCCGACAAGGTATTTTTTATCATTTATTAATGACTTCCCAAAGTTTAGAGAAAAACCTGTTGAATGGTACCAGCAAGTTGTAAGGTTTGTGAAGGTTTTAAAGGTACTATTAAAAGATTTAAATGGGTTGTTTGACATTGTTGCTCCAGCTGATTTGTGGACCGAGTGTAAAATTACAGTAGTTTGGCCGAATGATGAATACCCAAGAGACTCAAAGACCGGAGCCCCATCAGAAGCGGTAATGAAAAAGTATAATCAGATGATAATTTACGTAAAGAAAAGATACCACCAAAAGAAACAGATTGTACTAAGATATACAGAACTACTCAAAATAATGATGAACATTAGGAACGCCTATTGCAGGTATTTAAACAGTACAGTGGTTTAGAAAAGATTGATAATAAGGACATTGTTGTAATTTACCTCTTGGTCCTTTCCTCCCCTTCCTGTTCCCCCCCCCCTTCCTCCTTCCCACTTGGTATGGCCCATGCTGTCACTGGAAGGCAGCAATAGAATGTTTGAGAGAGAGCTAACCTGTCAAGCTGGGGGCACCTATGTTGAATTGGACTGAATAAATGTACCTAAAGTCTACAACGTGTGGACATTCATTACTACACTTTTGGCGACGGAGGAAAAGGAGCTGAGCCAGGGTCAGTGTGGTGCCTCTTCCCTGGAATATTATGAGCTTGGACGAGGTAAAGGAGGAAAAGAAAGGGTAAATGAACGTATGACTTACCCGCAAGTGGAGCCGCTCAACATCAATTCGGAACGGGAAGAATCGTTGAATGAAGAAGAGGTTCCCTGGTTATATCCCGATGTGAAGGACGGCTGCTCGCAGCTTGAATGGGGAGAAGGACGGCACACTGGAGAGCCCACTAAGTGAGGAATATTTTACTTGATGAGTCAAGGTGTAGGACGGCATCGTGAAGCGTGGGTTTTCATACAAAAAAAAATAAATAACAAGATTACGGAAAGGAGGCAAAGGTGCAGCTTTCGTGTATTCCGGCAAGTTTTGATAAATGAGTGTGTTGATATAATTTCCCTTTGACTTGGAAGGAATTAAGTGTGCCGGTGAATTCTTGGGCGTTCTCGTGAAATTGATATATAACAGAAAAGTAAGACCCAAGTCGGAGAACACTGGAATCGGCGCAAGTCCATGAGGTGAGCCTTTGAAGAGGTGTGAGGAAATGTGAGCGGAGCAGGGAACAAAGTTAAATATCTGACACCATGTATGAAACTGATCTGAGGCAGCGCGTCAAGCGTTTGAAGAGGCAGTGTTTGACGGCTTGGTGAAGCGTGTATTCCCATACACGTTGTAGTACTGGACTGAGGTAAAAGAGCAGTCACTGTGAATTCCAGCAAATTTAGACATATGATTGAGTTGATATAATTTACCTGGGACTCAGAACGGATTAAAGGGGACTGGTGAATTCTTATTGAACCTTGGGCATTCTCGTTGGAATTGGAACATGAACAGAAATGTAAGACCCAAGTCGGAGAAAACTGGAATCTATGCAAGTTCATGAGGTGAGCCATTGAAGCTGTGTGAAGAGAGGTGAGCGGAGCAGGGTACGAAGCTAAACCGCTGACACTGCGCTTAAACTGATCTGTGATAGCACGTCAAGCTTGTAAGGGGTTAACCTCTCAGTAATTCAACTTAAGTTTAACAAAGCTCTTGATTAAATACTGGCGTCAATGGGCCGTTTGTGTGTATGATAGTCATCCTCTAGTGAAGCTATAGAAAAGTGAGCGTTAAGGAAATGCTTGAAATTGGTAATGAAGACCCGTAATTGGTTCACACGGGAATCTGTGTAAGGTTAATGATGTAAACTCTGGAAGCCGAAACGAGAAGTGATAAGCGGAGCAGGGAACGAGATCATTCCCCTTAAACCCGCGTTGGAAACGGATCGGAGGCGGCACGCAAAGCGTGTAATGCGTTATCTCCTCAGAACTTCGACGTACGTCAGGGGCGAACGTTATTACGCAAGAGCGTCATAAAGGGGCCATTTTGAGTAGGATTGGCACTATGTTATGAAGAAACTCTTTATGTGAATAATAGGGAAAGAAATATATAATCTCAGGTGTCAGTAGTGAAAAATATAAAGGTCATTTTTCAGAACTTTAACCGCGAGTTATTATCCGTACTGCACTTCAGGGCGACTTTAGCGCCAAGTTAATTTGGTATAGTGGAATATCAGAAATGGAGCATCACATATAGCGTGCCGCACGACAACACCCGGTGGAGTTCCGTTTGTTGGTAGAGCACTTAGACTGTATCCTTTTAAGTAAAAAAGTACAAGGAAAAGTGTAATTTTCTATGGTGTTTGGAACACATATACAGAAAGAAGTAACTGTACCGGTGAATTGAAGGGAAGTGAGTGCAAAATTAACATGGAAAAAAACATAAGGTATAATTTGACGCAAGCAGAGCCATTTATGAAAGAAGATGGTAAAAATATCGCAGAATGGGAAGAGTGGAAAGAATATTTTTACAATTATATATCATTTGTGACGAGGAGGAAGAACCACTAAAACCAGAGGAAAAGGTGGAAATATTGTTACAAAGTGTAGGTGCTGGAGGACGGAAAGTGTACGATAGCATAGAAAAGAAAATCAATAAAGGAACAGACAGGAACGTATTTGAGAATGTCATGCATGTTTTAGATGAACATTATAAACTAGTAAGGAGTGCCAATGCACAATGGAATAAGATATACAGAGAAGATGGAGATAACTAAATGGAGGTGAACAAAAGTGGAACTGAACAGGTGTATACCATCAAGATAGGTGGAAAAGTTATTGACTTTATCGCTAACTCAAGGTCACATGGTACAGTAATAGGCAAAAGTATATGGAGTAGTAAATTGTCAATAACACTAAGAAATGTATTTGAAGAAGAAGACACGTCCCTGGAAACTTAAGTGGGTGAAAACATTATCTTGAGTGGAGGTAGAGAGATGGAATTGAGTTACATGAAGGGAAGTACTTGGAGTAAAGTTTATATTTCAGAAGAAGAGTTTGCGGTACTGGGTGGGGATGAGCAAATGAAATTCAGAATAACGCAAAATCCTAAAAGTTCAAAACCCATGAGTTGGCTGGCAATAAACTACAGTAGGCAAATCACCAAGTTGGAGAAGTTGAGGGAGAAAATGTCACCATCTATGGGGAATGTTGAAGGGACAATGGAGGATTGGAGGAATGAGGGGTTAAAAGAAGCAGCTATTGACAAAATAAAAAAAAATCAAAATACATTCTTGGGAAAGGATGTTGAAGACAACATATGTAAAAATTTCAAGGAAAAATACAGAGTGTATGATGTTGTGGGAAAAAGGGTATTTGACTGTAGGGGAACGTGTGTGGTTACACAATCCACGAGGGTTGAAGAGGACCTTTGTAAGTTCACCCACCGCAAAGGTGAGAAAGCGTGGAGCTCTACGGCACTAGTCGAATCCAAACCTGTGACAAGGGAGAAATATGTTGATGACATTGACCTGGAAGGAGATAATGGTCAGTGTCTGATTGAGTCAAAGTATAATGAGCAGTACTTGGATTGGTTATATAGTGAAGTGTCTGAGAAGGAAAGTGAAGAGGCACACAAAAACGTACGATGTTCGCGTCCCAAAGTTCCGGGAGGAAAGAACAGAACGCGTATAGAAGGCTGGAGGGAATATGTGTTCAGAGACACAGAAGACTCAGCCACATTCCCTTGTGGAACTCATTTGATGGGATCGGAAGAAAGACTGGTCATTGAGGAGGCAAGTACTGAAGGATTTACAAGTGGCTCTGGTACAGAGTGCAACAAGAGAACTGACATTAGACCTAACGCAGATGATGACGATGAGAAGGAAACCGGTCGTAGGAGCAGGATTAGAAGCAGAATAATATGGTCCAGGAAATATCCCAAGAAAAAGGATCCTAAGGTTGTTGTCTCTCACCAGGGTGGAGGAATGGCACGAGTAATAGTGGATTTGAGCACAATAACTAAGCGGGGGTTGGGGCTGGAGGCACTTTAGGAGGTAGCGGAAGAGTATAAGAAGGCACCCGAACCCATACAAAACCCACACCATGATGTTTACTTTGTTAGTGACTTGCTGCATAAAGAAATTGTGGGGGAGCACAGTTTAAGTTTTTAGTAGACTCAATCTATTCCTCTTGTTAAGTCCTTCCATCCTCGTTTGGAAGGGGACAGAACGGGGTATTGGCCAATACGGCACAGACAAACTTGTGTACAGCAACACCACAGGTGAACTGGGAAGTGGTGAGAACCATTCTGTCTGTGTGTGAACTAAACTCAGACCATGGCAATAGGGAATGTAACCATTCACCCGTGACAACTTGGCCGCTGTAAGAACAGACTCATGTAGTACCAGAATCTCAGGTTACAACAGTTACTTGCGTTTTTATTTTTATTCCTTCTTCCCTACGGAAGGAGATGTGTGACGTTGGCACACAACCTATCCTGGCATAGACAGTATAACATGAATTTAGGGGCACTCAGCCCTCCATGGTAGAGGACATGCTTCTCCTATCAGGTCAACCCCGGTGTTGAACCTGGGTTAGAGTCTTCCGTTCAAGACTCATTGTTGTGTTTCTTTCGCATATGTTGTTTCCTCCCCCTCCTGTGTTCACCTGTTCTTTTCTCTCTCTCTTTCCATCTCTCTCTCTCTCTCTCCCCCGCTCTTTCCCTTTTCTCCACTCCGCTCCTACTCATCTTTGGTTTCCTGCCCCCCCTTCCGCAACCTACCGTGGTCTCCCTAGGGAGGATGATGTGTTGTAATTTACCTCTTGGTCCTTTCCTCCCCTTCCTGTTTCCCCCCACTTCCTCCTTCCCACTTGGTATGGCCCGTGCTGTCACTGGAAGGCAGCAATAGAATGTTTAGGAGAGAGCTAACCTGTCAAGCTGGGGGCACCTATGTTGAATTGGACTGAATAAATGTTCCTAAACTCTACAACGTGTGGACATTCATTACTACAGACATGACACATTTTATCTATCGTTTTGTGTCCGGACTAAAACCAGAAATCTTCCAAAGGATAACAGAACATAAATTATGTTGGTAAGCATAGCCTGTAGATGAGATTCTCAAGTATGCAAAACACTGTGAGGATGAAATTGATAATAAACGAAAGATCTCCTAAAAATGTCCCCAGTGTTATGCTGGATTAAAATCTGGACAAACGAGGAAATCAGTTTGAATCATTGCATCCTTAAAGATTGTATGTCTCTGGACAAAGCTCATAATATACCGTGGCTGGCGTATGTTAGAGCGGCATGCGCGAGGCTAGGGCGCCCAGAAATGTACTCTCTACCACAAAACCTTAAAAAAGAGGATGTAAAGTAGGTGAAGCAGCACTTTCGAACTTTGTTGGAATGTGAAAGGGAATCGGCTGAACTTTGTAAACCTACGGTGAGATCACTTTTCCAACTTCCCACATCTACAGCTATGGAACCCTATTTAAAATATGTCACAAAGCCTTACCATCGCTTCCTGCTCACAAGGTTCAGATTCAACCTGATCCACCTTGTCCTTGGCTCGCATACAGAATGGGGCACTCCAGAAAATTTTCCCCCTTGTACCTGTGATTGTTTTTCCACACAGGACACTCTGCACCTGGTCATGTTCTGTGAGCACTACCTGGTGCCTCGGAAAAAATGTCTTGTTCCCATCTTGAAACACTTGAATTTTGTCCTGGTATGGCCAGCCTTATTATATCTCCAGATGTTGAACTCGGTGCAGGTCACATACGGTGTAGCTTGTTTTTTGGTAGCAGCCGCCAGACAAAACAAACTAAGAGCTGCCGCATTACCTAACCACCAAATCTGACTCTTGTATTAACCTTGGTGAGAATGTTTTTAACATGTCGATATAGGTGTTCCTCACATCTATCGATTCCTTTTAAAGAAAGAACGCGTTTTTTGTGTTTTATGAAGGAGTAGCAATCAATTCTTTACACCTGTTTAATAGTATTTTTTAACCTGATTCTATGTATCATGTACTGCTTTTATGGTTTTAACTAACCGAAAAAAAGTTATTTGACTGACTGACTGAAAGAAATTATAATAAAAAGTAATGTGGGCCCAAGTAAAAATGGCAGATCAACAGAAACTTCAGTTACGTCAGCAAGCAAATAATGAGTAAAGAGGGGAAGGCCAAGGCGAAGGTAGTGGAGGTAAACCCAGAGGAAAGATGAGTAAAGAAGAGGCAAATAAAAAGTTGCCTTGTCATGGGTGCGGAAAATTGGGGCATTGGAGAAACAAGTGTAAATTAATACAGAATAATAATGTTCAAAATTAAAATTTAAATCCACAGATGCAGAATGAGGTGTGGCTTCCTATATCACTTGCAGTAATAGAACTGACCAGCACAGAAGCATTTCTGCTCATGCAGGAATGCCCTTACATGTTAAATTCAGAAACTTGCCTTAGGGCTCTCAGGCCTTCTGTAGGGGTGACCTACCAATATTACATGCAGTAGTACTCCCACTGGGACACAGGAATGTGTGACATGTTGCGTTTTATCTTTTGTCAGCCCCAAGATACTCATTATAGTCTTGCATGTGCTTCGTGGAGGATCCCTTAGGATGGCATGATTTGTGCTGCAGCCCTCTGTAATACCACAGGCCTTAGGTATCAGGGTACTATTTACTAGGGACTTAAAGAGGGTGCCAAAGGTTTTGCCAATTTGAGGAACAATTGTACAGATTTGGGAAAGAGCTTTGGCACCGGGTACCTGGTTAGCAGGAACCCAAGCACTTGATGTCGAAATCACATCATTTGCCAGGCAAATAGTGGGGTCAACCATGTTAAAATGGGGGCACTTTCCAACAAAAGGTATCATACAACCTACAATAAAATATGAAAGTGTGCACTAGCGTGAGAAGTACTAGTAGTAGTAGTAGTAGTGGACTGTTTCTACAAATTTTATTTATTGATAGAGAGTGATGTTTCTTTTCTCACATATTTTAATGTGCTTCTTTACAATTACTTTCGTCACAATGCTTAAACAACCAATAACCATTATGTATGTAGTGTAATATCCTATCTTAAACATGTGTGGACTATTCGTCAACCTGCTACATTAAACAGCACCTATCTGCTGTAAATTGCTCCAAACTTTGCACAGACACATTCACACACAGAGTTTGAAATGTGTGGAGTGATTGTATTTTATTGCTTATTATTGAGGAATCAGAGCACAATCAGTTAATTACAAAGCCATTAGTGATATTATGGCTGATCTTCATAGCCTGCCCTTCCCTGGATGACTCTAAAAAAAAATGTAAAAAGAGGAGCATTGAGTATGCCTTCAGGAGGTTGGAGTTGTGTTCTTTGTCTTTACTTAACTGATTTCTACTTCTGTCACTGATCCAACACATCCTATTTTAACTTTCTAAAGGTAAAGGTAACTATTCCGTGTATTGGGTAAAAAACATGGCACTGGCTGGTTAGGGGGCACTTAAAAGTTAGTCGGTCCAACACATGTACTTCCTGTAACTGTCTGCTTGTTATGGAGGCAATGAGGAATACAGTTATTGATCAACCCACATGCTGATGATTGGAGCATTCCAGTCTTCTGTATTTCAGTCATAACTTGCTATTGAACCATACTAAGGGCCAGATGTCGGTAAATATCATTTACCGATTCTAAAATACTGAATTTTACTGATTCTGTATTTTAGAATCTGTAAATGATATGTAGCAAATGATTCGGTAAATTTTACCGAATCTGTAAAATTCGGTAAATACCGATTCGGTATTTACCAAATCGGTATTCCCCATTCATTTCTATGGGCCTGGAGGCCCATAGGAATGAATGAGAATTACCAATTCGCTAAATACCGAATTGGTAAAAGGGGGTAGACTTACAAGGGTGGCAGGGTGGCACATTGACACCCTGTTGCACCCCTGTATAGTGCATGGGTGCATGTGGCACACACACATGCCCTAAAGGCATGTTTGTCTGCCACATGGCACAAATGAAAAAAAGCACAAAATTGCTTTTTTTAGGGTTTTCGATATTTATACCAACTTGTAGTTGGTGGTAAATAACGATTCCTTACAAGTGAAAAGCACTCACTTGAGTGCTTCCTACATTAAGGTTTCTGTAAGTTACCGAATCGGTATTTAAGACTTCGGTAATTTACCGATTCCTTAAATTATTAAAGTAGGCCCCTACATCTGGAATTCGGTTATTTCAGCCGTTACCGACCAGTATTAGGCTTCCTACATCTGGCCCTTAGTCTCCTGCTTGGCACTGTTTTCAAGTGAAAGTTAAGGGCTGCTCAATATGGTTCAGAGAAGAGTACATCATTTTTTAATATGCTTCTTGGAGAAAGTGGAAGGCACGTCACATACTCCAATAAGGAAGTGGATCTTATCCACGGTGAAGGTTCTGCAGTGTTGAGATGTAGTATATTACTGTGCCTTCAGGGTTTCCTACAAATCACTCATCACCCTCAGAGTTAAGGTAACCAGATGACTCAATGTCACCAAGAATGAAGTACTCCAGTCCTAGGCTACTGACAACCTCATGCATTCTTTTAGCTGTAGTCTCGGGTCCCATCACTGAAACCATATCTACTAAAGTACCAAACAACAAAGTGTAAAACAGAGTCCAGTACTGGGGCACTGCGTCCTTAGGGACATGTAGTCATCTTGTAGCCTAACATCAGTGAATCCTGCATATGTATGCAGACCTCTAGGTATAGACAGTAGCTGGCCATCAGGGTTTGCACGGGTCAGCTTCACTTACTGAAGATAGGAGACCACTGTTCTAGGCTTTCACTTTACTCATTAACACACTCTGGGAGTTACTGCCCTTACTCACTTTACTTGAACAAATCATTTTACCCTCAATCCACAGTGCACACTCAGAAGTCAGGCTAAAAGCAGCTCACTTTACACCATTACATTCTCTGCAGAAATCTATCAGTGGGCAGTCAGTCCATGGGGCTGAAACATCTGTCCAATTCTTAGCGGAACCAGGGCCAAAATATAATCGCTGTACTAATTTGCACAAGGAGGGGCTCCTAATTCTCAGCACTAAGTAGGATTGAGCAGTAGTGGTTAGTAGGGAACGGTTGTGGGAGGTGGTGGGGGCAGGGTAAAAAAATAGAAAAAAAGAAAAGAATCTTACCTGCTGGTCGCACTGGGCGATAGCTACCACCTTTTCTCCACACAGAAACCAGGAAGCAAGCACCCAGTCTCCCAGCCAATCACAACACTGTAATGCAGCATTGTGATAGATCTGACCACCATGGTTCTGTGCTCAGACACGGACTGGTATCCTGGGCATGTTCTCCACTGACTGTAATGCAGCTTGGGTGGGGAACATGCAAAGTGCGTAGGTAGGTTTGCCCAGCCCGTCTTCCCTGTGACATGGAGAGCCCAGTCCTACCCGCTGCTTCAACTGCAAGCTCAATATAAAACAGAAAATGAGAATAACAAGTGTTATTATCATTTTATTTTTGTATTGAACTTGTAAGTAAAACAGTGGGGCAACGCTCCTCCGCCTTAGCGTAAGAGCTGCCACTGTTATTGAAACAGCTCACAACCCTCTATGGCTTAATATAGAGCAGCAAACATTGAATAAAGATTTTTATGCTGTCAAAGTAGAAATGCATACACTTATAGGATGCACACATCTTTATCTGTGGCCCCCTGATAGAAATGAAACTCAACACCATGCATGGGAGACACATGTAGAGAACAACCCCCGCCCTCTTAAACTATTCAAAGAACTTGCTATTGCTATTCTTTGTATATCCCAAAGTGTATTAATGTGTTTCAAATTCCTATGGCCAAACATATCCACATACAGGCAATCACGCACATTTATCTCTTAAACACAAGTATAATTCTACTTTACCACACCACTGCATCCACTCTGTATATGTTCCAGAAACTGATTAAATGGAGTCAGAAAATGCCCTTCCTATCACCAAGCAATGACTCCCATGCATCTTGTACTTCATTTATATTTCTAGAAATGTATAGCCTGTACAATGGGTCAGCATGTTGAATGCTGGCTGCAGAAGCAGTTGCAAGTTCACTTCCTAGACTTAAAATCACGCTGCTGATGTCCATAAAATAGATACCAGTGTATTGGTGGAATCGACGCACCTGTCCTTTTAATGTATAGAGAATTCTACAGACATATCTAACTTATCTATTATATGTACAACCAAACAATTATAATTATCAAAATATTTCAGATCTATAACAAAAGCTACACAAATCAGTGATTCAATTAATTATGTTGCCAGAAAATACACCGTTTTCTGAACACAAGGGGCCCAATTCACAGAACTAACTTACTACTTTTGGGATTCACAGAAGTTAGGATTTTGTCTTAAGTTTGTCTTAAGACAGACTTAAGACAGACTTAAGACAAAATCCTAACTTAAGTCTTTCTTAAAACAAACTTAAGACAAAATCCTAACATCTGTGAATACCAAAAGTAGTAAGTTTAGGATTTTGTTTTAAGTTAGTTCTGTGAATCGGGCCTTCACTCTGTAGTTAGGGGTGGCACACTGACACATTTTTGTGGTCTGTGTACAGATGATCTCTGAACAGGAAATCTCCACACAGGTGCCACCCAAGCTAGTCTCTAAGACATGAAGATGCTCTTTTATGGTTGTGCCTGAGCATATGTCAGTTGCTCCAATGACATTTGAACATGCACTTGGGAATACAATGGATATTCCTGGTTGCATGATAGCTGTAATGCTGGCCTGAGAGAGAGGAGCTCGCGCCTATCCTGATGTCCTTATCTGTATATGATGATTGCACAGCTGACTTATTATAGCTATACTGCTCCACTCCTTGAGACCATCAACATGTCAGTGTCCTTCAGTTTTCCTGACTGTGACGTCATTGGCTTTAACCTGGCCCACACACTGTGCCTTTACAGGGACCAACAGGGTGCGTGAGGAGGTCGTCGCTACGCGGTTAGCCCTTCTGCCTCTGAACCTACAGTACGGTGTATGCTCTGTACACTATTGTAGGTTATGAGAAAAGAAATGACCACAGATGTCCTGTAAAATATAAATAACAGTTTAATATGCAAACAATTCAATATGCAGTTAATTTGCACTTCAACAGTTGTAAAAGATAATCTGTGGGACACCGAAACGTGTTGTTTGCTGCACGTCTTCAGGTAAACGGCGCTAGTTCTGCACATGATAGGAAACTTGAAATCTTTTGAAAAATGACGGTATTTTGAGCTTAAAAACAATTGAATGGTCTGATCGATTACAATTCATCAAGAATCAAGCAATTATATCCACTGTTTCGAAAAGATATGTTGCTTATGTGTGCTTTTGTAATATGCTTATAATAAATGCAGAATGGGGGTCTAGTGGCTCACTCCTGCATTTAATTATTGCATACATCATTGGCCGTTGCCATCGTATCAGCGAACCCTCGGGCATTAACTGGGACCAGTGCTTTATATCTGGGTCCAGCAGTGGTTTTGCGAGGACATCCTTAGTCCACTCTGGACACCCCAGTGATCCCAGATAGGAGCCAGAGCACTATAGTATCGGATATTCAGGAGTTTCCTTATTCTTGCCCAGGTGGAAGCCATATCTTTCAGCAGCTTTAAACGAACTTTTTTGAAAAAACGTGGATCTCCAAACTTGTACAGGAAGACTTGATTTCCCCCTTTAATCTCCCGTAACATTTCCTTAAACATTACACCCACCTCTGATCCATCAGGCTGGTCGAAAAGCATTTTACCTGCCTTTAGTAGCAGTGTCCAAGCATACAACTTCAAATCTGGGGCACACAAGCCTCTTTTGCTTTTTTTTCTCCGCAGCTTCCTCCACAAAATCCTTATGCCCTTTGAGGCCCATACAATGCGTAGTGCATGGTACGGACAAAGTGGACTCTGGGCATATCTTTGGCGTATGAGGACAAAAAAAAAATCAATGGCCGCTGCGTTTACCACCATGAATAACATAAACTTGACAGATCCCCACTTATATGTGCTCAGTTCAATCCTTTTTGGTTGCAAAGTAATCAGCGATCTTAGAAGGTGAATATATTATTGCCAGTGAAGACTTGTCCTATTGGCTACTGAACCAGAAGAATCTATGCTTCAAAACTAGCATCCCAGCAATAGCCAGCTTCCACACTGTAAGTGTACTAACCTACACTATATAGAAAACTCACACCAGTTCTATGTGCAACACTTGTCGCAGTATCTGAGGGGGCCTTCCTATTCTTCACTTTGCAATACCCTAACATGTACGGAAATGGAGATAGTGATAAACTTTTACAGGTGGGCAGTGAAGGCAATTTCTTCCAAGCCGCAGAATCTGAGTATTTTGCTGAACACTGCACTCCCAGGCGAGCGCTGAGTTGGAAAAACTCTGCAAACTTTGTTGGTGAACCAGAGTTCACCGCCCACCCCCTAATCTAAAGGTGGATAGGAAATGTATAGAAAGTGCTTGTCTCAAAAAAAGAACAAGGCACTAGGAGTAGGAGGTGATTTTGCAGCTTAGCACTTGCTTACCAACGCTCTCGCCTTATGCTTTTTTACTCATTAAATTGTTGTCGGATAGAAGTCAAGCTATCTCCAATAATGTGGAGATCCATTACTGCACGCTTGGATAGGCTTTCTATTGCAAAAAACTATATGACCTGGCATCTTGAGCTGGATTTAAATATTCCGGTGCTTCGTCAACTGTTGTTTCTACCCAAGATTAAATGATTACTAAGTGAAAAGGCATTTAAAATTAGTAGAATAGAAAAATAGACAATATTTGCCCTGTAAAACTCAGTGCAGTTTGCATACAGACACATCTTATTTACTGATTACCAATGTATTAATTAAAAGCATTTATAATAATACTCATGCTGTAAAATTATGAGAAAGTCCTCAGCAGGGGCATTGGGCATGCGGTCTTTAGCAGCTACAGTAGGCGTGGGTCTCTTTATGGGCCTCTTCTCTGTTCAACCCTGCAGAAAAGTGCTAATAATTGATGTTACAGTGCAATACCAGCAGTGAAGTGAACGAAAAAGATACATTTCAGAATATGGGGAGAAGGACCAGAAATGATAAAATAGGCGAGCGAGCAGGAGCAAAGAAGCAAAAAAGGGTGGGAAGATAGAAAAGTGAAAGGACGAAGGACGGTTAGAAGGAATAGTGTAAGAAAGGTAAGAAGGTGGGACGAATGGATGGATGGAAGGTGATTAGAGAGATGATAGATGGCTGATTGGAAGGTGAAAATGTGTATAGTTGGATGGGCAAAAGGATATATGGATGGATGGCGGATGGGTGGATGCATGGATGGATTGCTGCATGGATGGATGGATCGGTGGATGGGTGTTTTGAATTGAATCATGCATAGATGATGGATGTGTATATGAATTATTTTGGTGGCATCGTCCGTGGAATTGTGAACTATTGAATGATGGTGAAATAAAAAATGGATGAAAAATAGAAAGGTAGAATGGTGGCTATAAGTGGGTGGATGAAAGGGTGAAATGATGAATGTATAGACACTTGGATGTCTGGTCAAGAGAGATCGCTTATAAAGGGCCAAGCTTACTTGCATAACACCATTAGTGCTACGGTGCAAAGTGGAGGATATTTAATTTTCTGACTACTCCCCTGCTTGTCAGAATTTTGTTTTGGCTGGCTACAGTCTCTTTCTATTATATTTAGCTTTCTATAGTAGTATTTTAATTGTACGTCTTTCTGTGATATTGTTTTCCCCCTGCTTTCCCACAAGACTATCCTATTTGACCATATCTATAGAACATTATTATTTAAGGAGATTTATCCGCAGTGGTGGCTCCAGTTTCCTTCTATTATATTTAGCTTTCTATAGTAGCATTTTAATTGATTGTCTTTCTCACAAGACAATCTTATTTTCCCACTTTTATAGAACATAATTATTTGAGGAGATGTATCCGCTAGTGGGTGGCGGTGCAGGGGTTGCGAAGGAGTTACAGGGGGGTGTTGAGGGGGGAATGAAAAAATGCAAATATACTTACTTTGAAGCCGGGTACTGCGTCTCCGCTGTTGCTCTTCTGTCTCCAACTCCAGGAACCGGTAGCAGGGAGCCAGGCTCTCTCCCCCTTGGCCAATCACAACTCGGCAGTGCAGCGTCACAGTGCTCAGCCAGGGGCGGTATGGGTGGGCATGTTCTCCATACAAACTGTAATGGAGCCTTTATGGAGAATGGGGAAAGTGTGCATGACTGGTTTGGGCTTCCCTCGGGTGACCAAACTGTCATTGCACACTCAGGAGTGGACAAACCACTCCTCCCCTGCTCCAAAAGAAGAGCAGCCCATCCCACCTGCCCGCGAGCAAAGAAGCAGGGCATGAAGCATAATATGATAATAACTCTGAGTTATTATCATTTTGTGGTTCTACTTGGCACTGCTCAAAAGCAGTACGGAGACGCTCCTTCGCCATAGCAAAGGAACCACCACTGTTTATCTGGATCATTGATTTGCCATGTATTCTATTTATATTCCAATTTTTTTTTATTTAGTAATTTATTTGAATATGTTTCTCAGAAATTATTAAATAAGCATGCATCATAGAGTGAAGACGTTTTGAGTCCAACTGCCTTTGTAAAGCACTACCTTGTTTGCTGTTGTTGCCCCTGCCCCTGCTTAGTCCACACATATGTGCTAGATAGAGGCAAACGTAAAAAAAAGGTGGCAATATTGTCAGTTTTTACCACCCACCTACTGCAAGTAGAAGGCTAGGGAGAGTCAACGTGCAGGCCAAGATGGCGATCGTGCCAGAATGGTGCCAGAGGAAGTGTAACGATCCCCGTCCTTTTGTTGCAGCTACAGCCAAGGCAATGTGGCAATGCACCAAGTTGCACAAGTTTCTTCCTACTGTACTTGCTGTGTTTTCTTCAGGACTCAAGTGGGAGCTACTGGTTACACATACCTAGGCTGCGGGGTTTTAGGTGTAAACCTATAATAACTGATAAAACCCCACTGATAGAGAAAGTGCTCTCACCAGTGAAAACATATAAACACTGAAAAAACACCTGCACAATCACAAACTAAATGTCATTCATAGAAAGGAAAAAGAGAGTGAAAGAGTCATTTTTTTTCTTTCTGTAGGGTCCAGTACAATGTAACTTTGTTCAACAAGCTAGCAGTATGAAAGACTGGGATAACATTATTCTGCTTGAATTTTCTTGTTTAGGGATGCCATAAAAATATTGTTTCGTCTTCCTTTTGCTTTTTTCAGTTTTGTGGACTTTGGTCTAAATATGCAGGGTTTAGAAGTATGTTTTTTAGGTCTTGTTTAATTATTTTATAAACTGTATAGAATCAGGAAATATCAAAATCATATATGATATTTTGGCTGCGTCTGATTCTTTCACTGATAGGTAAAATGGCTGGTTTCATAAGAATCTTTCTTAATATGTGTCATCACATTTAACCACAGAGAATGAGTAAAAACCCTTAATACATCAACCCACAGTTTCTAGTGGGTCAGTATTGATAGTAGGTGAATTACCAACACCTCAGGCTTTAAACATTCAATGCAAGGTATAGTGACAAGTATATGTATAAAGAGTGTTATCACCAAGCATCTGGGATAGTGGTGAAAACATGACACTAGACTTTTGGAAAACATGGAAGGCAATGTCACTTGGAATGCTCTGCAAAAAAGGTTCTTTCCAAGTTCAACAAAGATTGGAGTGATATTGTTTGTATTTGCAGTGATTCAGCTACGTATATGAAAAAGTTGAGTGATGACCTGTCTAAATTGATACCCTAGCTGAAGTGATTCCCTGTAGGAGATCCTTGCCACTTGTTATCTGGTATGCTGAAAACATCTTTACAATCTTCAGAGTAAATGAGGGATGCTATTGACTTTTTAGTACATTCTGGGGCACTGTTTTCTTATGCACAGGAACTAAAACGCAAATATTTATAGTTTCGTGCTTTGTGTGGCATCAAAGAAAGAGTCATCCCAACTGTGTCCCTTAGCTGATGGTTGTCACTTCAATTGACTATGAATGCTATATAATCCATGTGGCAACGATTTACAGAATTTATGCTGAGTGATGAAGCCAAAGGCAAGCAATGTGAGGATTTTTGGTTGCATAAAGATAGTAATGTGAAAAAAGTGCACTCTACTGTATTCTTAGATTTTTTTTACAGGAAAACATAACTGCAGTAGTGGACATAATAAAAAACTGTAGTCTAAAAAAACCTTGTTTGCCAAGTGTTCAGCATAATTAGTGTAGATGTGAAACATCTCCTGGAGATTAGACCTTTAGTGACTTTGGCACTGCAACATGTTCCATGTTAGAGTGCTTGCCACTAGTTAAGCAATGCAATCTTGGAGAGCAATTCAGGAACATTTATTTTACAATGTATGAGAAATGGCTTGCAATGATGCATAGACATGTCCCTTTACCACCAATGGCATTTGAAGTAAATGAAACCTCACTGTGTTACTTTGTACAATTTCTAGATCCCTTTAGTAAAGGGTAATTTCCTCCATAGTTTCAAAAGTGCTGCTTGATTTCTGACCACTTCAATAACTCTGAGGGCATAAGCACCCAGCTCAAGGCCAATGTTGCAGAACATGCCCTGAGAATCGCAATCTTCAAGCGCACCAGGACTGGCACGGAAAGCTATGTCATTGGCCAGAGTTAAAAAATTGTGTACTGGCTGTTTTGGCATTGCCCGTCTCATATGTCATTGTTGAGACGGCCTTTTCACAGTAGTTTACATGGGAAGCAAAGAGCGAGCGCACATGACCAAAGACTCACTTAAGAAATATTGTATGGTGTACTACAATAAGATTAATTTGCTAAAATCTATTTGGACCTTATATACACTATACATGCACTGTCTATATATCATGTTATATGAGTACAGAAAGCATGCAATAATAAAAGCAAAATGTACCATAAACACTGGAAAAACACTTTTTCTGTTGTTTTTAGTGGCACGAAAATGTGTAAGCACTGATAACAACTGTTTTTAAGGTATTGAAATCACTTGAAAACAGTGGGAAAAAAAACACCGGAATTTACCAAAAATAGAAACTGAAAACTGGAAATCCTACACATACCTCATTTGCAGGGTTTTTCCTGACAGTATCCATTTTGTCATCCATATTGCAAAGCTGCGCTGCCATCACATATGCGCCACCCCTAACCCCCCAAACACACACAGATGAAGGCAGTAGAGTGCAAAGGTCTCCTGGTGCTGGCTGAGAGATGAGGATGGTTTCTCTTTCAAACACTTAAAGGCTGTTAGAAGACGATGTTTGATACTTGTCTTGTTTTCAGCCACGCTCCGTTGTCTTTGGAAATGTGGTGAAAGTTCTCCGATGCAGCTGGGCTAAGTTGGATGGCTACCGTCTTTCAGCGCGTAGTAGGCACAGGTATTACCAGTAGCAAAACATTGAGGGAGACCTCATGTGTCAAAACAGTGGAGGAGTGTAGGTAAGAAGTAGCGTCTAAGACAAAATCCTCTGCTTTCCACGTTGTGTCAGCATGCCCGACATGTAGGCTATCCCGCGAGATCAAGCAGGACATGCTCAACTGGTAGGCATTTCTGCACAATTTCAATGGTAGGGTGGTGTGGTCTAGCCTGTCCAGGTCCAGTCCCAAGTTGGGATTGATGACCGATGTGACGGGTAGTGAGGGTTTCGGTGCAATTCTGTGGTCTGACTGGATAGTGCAGCACTGGCCGGGCTGGTAGATAGAATCAGGGCTCACAAGTAACATCAGCTTCCCTGAGCTTTTCCCCATCCTGTTGGCACTGTCTATGTAGCTTGAACAGTTGAGTGATCAGTCTGTAATAGTCTGTCATATAACATGGCGGTGGTGGAATGTATTAACAATCAAGGTGCCAGGTGTAAAATGATTCTATGATTATTAATAGAGATTGTATTACAGTGTATGAAATTGAATGTACTGTTCAGAGCCACTTTCCTGCCGGATATATTAAATCATGCTGCTGACTCATTATTTCTTGTTTGTGATAACTTTATTTCGGTCAACGACCATAAAAGCACAAGCAAAGTATGTACATACAATAAAATACTTAAATAATTAAGAACCAGTAGTTAAAACATTATTAAACAATCAGTTATCAACTAAAAATGGCCATCATTAAAATTAGTCACAATTAATCAAAGTGGACCTTCTGCGCCACATACCGTACAAATAGCGGGAGACCGAGAACACAATGAGGGGGGATGTATCATATTTTAAAATTCTAACGGCTTGAGCACAATGTTTTAGTCCCAGATTTCTACATAGTGGTACCAGCGAAGCTCTCCGGATTGCGCTATAAGCAGGGCAAAAAAACAAAACAAGGGCAATGTATTCTTTGCTATTGTTGCAGACAGGGCAGATTCCCTCCTCTTGACCTGCCCATTTGCAGGTCAGTGTCCCAAGTGGCAGGCAACTGTGCCTTAATTGTGTATATAATTTTGTTGCAGGGTGAGGTTCTATTTGGTCCAGAAATTCCTCCCTACTGGGCACGAGTTTTACCTGCAAAAATTCCGAAGACAACCTGCCCATACTTGGCGAACGGTGCAGCAGACTTAGGTTGTAGTGCCTCAGAGAGGCCAGCAGCACAATTCTCCTCAGCACTGGACAACTCTCCGCCGGGGTCTCCCATATTTGGGGCATTCCTATTCGATAGGCAATAGTTTTAATATGGAGCAACCAGGGTATTTTCTTGCTCTTCAACGACCCCCAGACAGCAGAGAACTCAGCTCTATAATCCGCAAGCTCCGGTACTGTCCAGAGCCTTCTCCAGTACAGGATGGGCTCCACACCTAGGTCAAATCTCAAGGGTATGAGCGGAGTACTTTGGGGTAGACCAATCAAATTCCTCATAAAGGCCCGTTCAACCCTGAGAAGGCTTGCTGTACCCGAATGTCCCCAAAGTACTGCACCATAAGTTACAGCAGGTCTAACTTGAACACTGTAGATTTCAAGCGCTGGGGAGACTGGCTTAAATTGCGTTGTCCGCTGGAACTTACCTATGCCCCCTAAAACCTTTGAGAGCTTTAGGGTAGATTTGGATACCTGAGGGCCCCAACCAAAGTCCTCAGTCAAAGTGACCCCCAGGTATACAAAAGTTCTTACCCTTTCGAGCGGGATGCCGTTTAATGTAGGGCTAGGGCGAGTGCGTTTCGGGGGACCGAAGATCATAAATTTCGTTTTCTCTAAATTGATCTCGAGTCCCCGCGAGGCGCAGAATGAGACAAAACCGTCCAGAACCCGCTGGATGCCTGTTGATGTTCGCGACAACAATAGGGTGTCGTCTGTGAACATCAGAGCAGGCACCCGACCTGACGCCAGCCAAGGGGCATCGCCAACCCTGACTCTCTCAAGTTCCCCCACCAGGCCATTTATATAGAGACTAAAGAGCGTGGGAGCCAGGGTGCAGCCCTGGCGTACGCCTCTAGTTACAGGGAAAAACGTGCAGATAGTTCCCCGTTCTTCCCCCACCTCACCCGGGCATAGTTCCCTACATGAAACCGCTTCAAGGCCTCCAATAGATAGGGAGGAAGGCCAAGAACTTTTAAGACCCTCCATAAACTCTCCCTCGGCACAAGGTCGAAAGCGTCCCGCAGGTCTACGAAGACCAGGTAGAGGCTGCCACCCTCGACACTTATGGTCTTCCAAAAAAGGACCTGCAGCCTAAAGAGTTGGTCCGTGGTCGAGTTCCCTGATCTAAAGCCGGCATGGAGGGTAGTCATTACTTCATGCTCCTCCGCCCATCCCAGTATTCTATCCAGGAGTATCCGGCCCATCAGTTTCTGGGTAGTGTCCAAGAGACTGATTGGTCTATAATTTGATGGCTCCAAAGGGCACCCCTTCTTGAAAATGGGGACGATCTCGGCCCCCGCCCAGGTGTCAGGTATCTTTGCCCCCAGTTGGACCGCATTAAACAATACGGTTAGGTACGGAGCCCAAATCTTTGGCTGAGAACGAAAAAGGTCACCCGGTACCCTATCCAGGCCAGGTGCTTTGTTAGGGAGTTGTCTGACGATTGCAGTCTCCACCTCCTTTGCTGAAATACTCTCACCACTTCTCGGGGCCATCCTCACTTCGGTGTCCCTATGGTCTATCTGGTGTTCCATGCCCGAGGCCCCCCGCAGTCGACACTCGTGCGGGGAGTTTTGGGCAGGAGAGACTCAGGAGGGACCTTCTAACTCTAGCATCCCAGACCTATCTAAATGGTAACTGTAGCTGGTCACAGGGCTAGTATAGAGTGCAGAGAAATGCGCCTCCCACACTCAGGGGGGATATTTGGTAGAGGGGTCCCCCCACCATCATTTGCACCGGAATTTACTAATGCCCAGAATAGTTTGGCATCTTTTGTAACAAGGGCACCTCTGAGTTCCTCCCACCTGGCTTCTTCCCACTCTCTTTTGCCCCTGGTCAGCTCCTTTTTGTAAATCAGTCTAGCTGCCCTGATGTTCTCTCTATCTTTTGCCTTAATTGCCGCAAGGAGCTACTTTTTTCAGTTCCTGCATGCATCATTAAACCAGGGGTGAGTTTTTGGAACATGCTTCTTAATTCTACTTATGGGGTAGAACACATCCCCTAGTA
Source organism: Lissotriton vulgaris (assembly GCF_964263255.1). NCBI lineage: Eukaryota > Metazoa > Chordata > Amphibia > Caudata > Salamandridae > Lissotriton > Lissotriton vulgaris. The sequence goes on from NC_141688.1 coordinate 174,118,389, forward strand.
CCTCAACTAGCTGTTTATGCGTATCTAATGCCTGCTGCCAGCCAGGCGAGTCACCCATCTGCGCTATAAAAGGGATAGCGAGTAGGTAGATTTTGGCAAGCTTCGGGGTTGAATCTACAAGGTGGGGCCACTTAACCCTCCTTCTGTTATTAGTCAGCGTGAGGGGAAGTGTCATTGTGGCAGGTATGTGGTCAGGGGTGGGTAGTCCAAATGACCCTGGTTTGAAAGTTACTACCAGGGCATTGTAATCACTGTCCTGTCTTTGAATGACCCTAAATTCTTTCAGCTTATCCCAGTTTTTAGCATCCACCATTAGGTAGTCAATGATGGTTGTTTTGTTTGCCCGATTAAAGGTTGCCATTGCTGGGCGGTCAAGGTCCAATCTCCCATTGCACACCCGCAGGGATGTCACAAGGGAGAAACATTTTATTTGGAGCACAAGGGGTGTCCATGCCCTGACGGGGGCAATATTCGGGTTCGGGATATGCCATAGTGCATCTACCTCGTCTTGGTCACCCAGTTCTAGACTACCCAGAGGTACAAATTGGCAGTTAAAATCCCCTCCGAGGATTATTGAGATAGAGGGGTGTAACGACCGGGTTCTCAGACCAGATGGGATCAGCTCCTTGGAGCACCTCCAACCCAGCCGGAACGTAACCACCTCCCTCCTCAGGACCCATCTATCCAGGCACCTGGGTACCTACCTGAGGATGGGGAACTCGCAATATACATGCATAGGTCTTCTACAATATCCTATTCATACCAACTAGTCTCACGGCCACCTAGGCCCAGACTAATCTACCCTGGGGCAGGTCTGATTATATACTCTCACACACACACTGATCACCCTCAGTGCTCACTCGACACGCAATCCGGCGTGCCATACACACTGATCACCCTCAGTGCTCACTCGACACGCAATCCGGCATGCCATACACACACTGGGCTGCAGCCCCCAGTGCTCTCTTTTTATCCGGTCCACAATCCGGCGGACCTAAACACTGGTCTCCCTCCCAGTGCTCGCTCACTTACAACCCGATCCGCAATCCAGCGAATCTACACCCCAGTCTCCTACCTGGAGTTCTCTCTAACGCCACTTACCAATGACGACCACTTTCCTATGAATACCTTCAGCTCTCTCTCTATGTTGGGAAGTCTCTCTCACTATTCACTAAGGGTTCGCTACTACAATAATATTATGGGATGGCCGAATCACTTAGTGTCAATAATTCCCTAGCTCAAGGGCTCCTCTCTCTCCTTAATTATTCAGTGGCTACTTACCGGATCAGGGGCAGCATCTGTTCTGGCTGTAACACCTGACTAGAAGAAAAGGTTACCTGTGTTTTAAGAATAATAGACACACACTGTATGATTACCTGATTAGAACGCTCTCTATCATAAGAACAACACAAACACACTAGTTCACTAAGAACTGGAGTATCTTTATTACAACAACAATAGAATGCACATACACAAATCTGCGGGGTATCTACAACTAACAGGAACTTTAACACACCGCTGAAAGAAAAGGATTAGACATACAATATAACAGGGGCAATGTTATCTGCGGGGTCTCTGTGACTAACAGGAACTTTTAACACACCGCTGGAAGAAAAGGATTAGACATACAATAGCCTAAGGAATAAAGACAAGATTAAGGTGTAAGTGTAAAGCGGACTAGTTTAGACTACCTCACCTATTAGAAGGAAGATTTCTCTCTGTCTCTGGTGGGATCAGGGCTCTCTCTGTCTCTCCCTCCGTCACCACAGCGTCACGCCTCTGGCTCAATTACTTCAGCTGACAGCCTCAACTCCTCCATCTGCTTTAATGCATTCTGACAAACTGGCAGTCCCAGCTGATAGTTACTGCTCTCTTCAGCTTCAGCAATCATCTGCCTTTTTTCTCCATTCCAGAAAACCAATAGAACTGCACTGCACTCTGCAGCTCCAGCAGACGTCCTACTCTCCACTCTTCAAGAACCAAACTGACCACCCCTCCTCTCCTGCAATTCGCTAATATAGAATCCTCTCCCCTCATGGAAATTTCCAACAGAGGGCTGCCTCACACCGAATTCCTGTGCCAGCTCCAGGGCTCTCCACGCAACCGCAGTGCGCATCTGCATGTTACGTCTGGGCCCAAGAGACAAACACATTCCTCGGATAAGAACCAGTCCTGGCTGGTTTTCCTCTAGCACACAACAGGCTTAACTATAAACATTACCTTTCCCCTTCAAGCATCTCAGCTCTGCAGGGATAGAAAGCAAAATGGAGTCTCTCTAGTTCTGGGCCTTGTAGGCCTGAGAAGGATGAAATAACCCTTAGCTCTGTCGGAGTACCTACACAAACCATACCAATGTGTAATATAAAGTCAGGACCACAGGATCCACCCTCTACTATAGGCAAAATAATGAAAGAACACATAACTATGCTAAAGCCAATAGGCAATAGATGGATTAGAGTCAAGAATAAGGGATCTATCATCATATAAAGCAGCTATCCACTTCTAGGTCTGGAAGAAAGGGCTTAAAAGGGAAGAATACAGCCTATAGGTGTGAGCAAGCTTAAAGTCTTTATCACTCCGAAATAGAGCCAAAAAGCCTGTCAAGACAAGGGGTCTAGCCCTTGAATGAAGGAATTCAGGGCTCTAACTGTAGCTGATTCCTGACCATTCCTTGATGGTCTCGAGTAGGTGTTTATTATTGCTACTAGGGGTTGGTTTGGGGGTTCTATAAAGACACACTGGATGTCCGGGGAATTTGTTTGAATTTTGGTTGCTTGGATTCCCAGGTAAGTTCCTATCCAAATTGATAGCCCGCCCGACGGGCGCCCTCTACCTTGGATACTGCCAAGATATCAAACGTTGCAAAGGTCGCACTTGAGCTCTCTTCTAGTGCCCAGGTCTCTTGCATCAGGCAGATGTCATATGCTGCCATGAAGGTGGCCCACTCGGGAGTAAGCAGCTAGTTTTGTAGCCTGGCTATATTCAAGGAGACCAATTTCAGGCATTCTTCTTCTGAGCTTTCTGATCCTTCGACTTCCCTAATCCCCCTATTGCTAATCCTTTCCCTTACTATGTTGACAGCTTTTGGAACCTCCCTCAACGTTGGTGTCAGAATATTTTCCTCTGGTGCCCCTGAGCCTCTGTGTACTACATTTGTGGCTTCTGAGGGTGACATTCCTCCTTGACTAAGTCAATCTACATCTTCCAGAACACTGAACCTATTCCAATGTGGCTGTATTGGGGGTAGTGAACCGTAGGAAGACATGCCCTCCCTAAATACCCCCCATTTAAAGTTCTATGTGATGTGGGAAAACCCCCCCTGTTATTGTGTGTGAATCTAGGGCGACATGGTTCCAAGCTAGGAGTGGAGTAAAAATACCAGAGGTGCAGAGGACATATTTGCATGTCTGAACTATAGTGCGGGGAATTACAAATATACCCTACAGCAGAGACATCCCTAAAATTCAGAATTATCACATCACCAGCCACTGTCTTTGGGCTCCTCCCAATCCAACCCACTTTTCTGGCTGACAGGATTTCCCCTGAGACATTTCCCGGGGGGGGGGTCTATTTACACTAAGCCACTGGATGCACTTGTTTTTCAGCTCAGTCTCCCTTTCTCTTTTCCCCTCAGTTAACGGAGGAACTCCTGCGAGTGCCACCACATAGGATTGGGCTTCGGGGGGTAAGTTAATTGTTGGTGGTGGGTGTCGAGAAAAGGTTCTTGATGTTTGGCTTTGTTTCGGTGGCGAACTAGTTTTGTTAATTCCCTTATCGCCCTCTTTTGTCTTTGGCATATCTTTCGCTATGGCATTTGCCAAGTTTCCTGCTGCTTGGCAGATCTGCTTCTGAGTGTTGGTCCTTGGCAGGTGTTGTGGTGGATCGTGCGTGGGCTATTGGGAAGTTGGGGTAGCTACAACATTAGCGGTCTGTACTAGGGGTTTTTTGCTTTCCACTACTCTAGTTCTTGGGACACTTTGAGATGATGTATCAATAACATGAGGTACAGAGTTTCTCACTTGTTTGGCTAGCTCAATTTTCCCTCCCCCCTTTGTATTTGTAGCAGCAATGAGTTTATCAAGTTTTGAAACCAGAGGCTTAAGTTGGGCAACAATAGTCTGCTCCAAGGATGCTTGTAAATCGACAAACATGTTTGTGACCCTGCATGGTATTCCTAGCGTTGGGCCAGTTGTACTGGTAGTTGGTGTCACAAGGTCATGGTTTGCCAATTTATTATTACCCAGTTTATTTAGAATATTTCCTTTCTTTTTCCTCATGCATGGTATAAGTACTGCTGTCCTTTTCTTCGGGGAAGGGGAAGACAGGGTGATTGGGTGCTCCTGCACGTCTGTAGAAGTCTCAACGGGCTTCTGACTGCAGGGCAAGTCTACATATGATGGCGCCAAAAAGGAGCTAGTGTCCAAGACATCAGTCGTGGTAGCTGAGATGTCTCTTCCCGGGTTTTGCATACCTAGTGTTGAGGTATCGATAGCCTCCTCTCGGTGTTCTCAATAGCATTAACCACAACACTGATAGTCTGTTGCAGCATCTTATCGATAGCCGTCAAAGTTGGTAGGGGCTGTGATTCGGCTGCCAACAGCTAGGTGTGAGATCGCGTCGCGGGGGTTATGGTTTTATTTCCCCGTTTGTTCATTTTGGAAGTTGGATGTTTCAAGGCCAATAGCTGGTAGAATATATCTAACAGTCAGACGCCCCACCTCAGGGTCTCCCACTACGTTGCTAAGGCACTATATACATCAAAGAGCTTTTATCCAAATGGAAACAGTACCTTTGTACACTTCAATGGATGAAAGGGGGGTGGCCCAGCCCAGCCTCCTTCAGCCCATGACGGCCACAGACGGCCCAACCTCTGCCCGGGCTCAGCCCGGCGCCGCCCGCACGCGTCCCGCGGGGCGGTAGTCTTCTCTCCCTTTTCTGCGCCTCTGGGCGCGATTGCCGGTGGGCGTGTCACCGTCGACCCTCCTGGGGGCTGTAGTCTCCAGCCGCGTGGTGGACAAAGCGGCGCTCAGGCAGACAACAGCGGTAGATCAGCGGGAGCCCCCAAATGTCCGCCGTTTTGCCAGAAGCCCCTGCTTGTCAGAAGGCTCCTCTCCCTTTTCTGCGCCTCCGGGCGCGATTGCCGGTGGGTGTGTCACCGCCGAGCATCCTGGGTGCTGTAGTCTCCAGCCGCGTGGTGGACAAAGCGGCGCTCGGGGAGACAACAGCGGGAGACCAGCGAGAGCCCCCAAATGTCCACCGTTTTGCCAGAAGCCCCCGCTTGTCAGAAGGCTCCTCTCCCTTTTCTGTGCCTCCGGGCGCGATTGCCGGTGGGGGTGTCACCGCCGAGCCTCCTGGGGGCTGTAGTCTCCAGCCGCATGGTGGACAAAGCGGCGCTCGGGGAGACAACAGCAGGAGACCAGCGAGAGCCCCCAAATGTCCCCCGTTTCGCCAGAAACCCCTCATTATTTTGTTATTCGGCCTGGGCAGTAAATTCCGTTACGCTCGCGGAATTTACAAAAATTTGGATAATTTCGCCCTTGTAAACAGTACGCGGAATTGCCAAAAATTCTGTGATTTGCAGCTTTGGGAATGTTTTGCTTGTTTGCACTTTCAAAATGTGTGTTCACAAGATATTTCCACCCCAGCACGTAAACAGCGTTCACGAACAGGAAAAAAGCAGGCGGACCAAGCAATTCCGCATGTTCGCTGAACTTTTGCGAGCTGTCAAAGCAGGTTTACAGTTTCGCGTGACTAAACAAATTCCACCCACCCCTAAAACCCAGGGTCTAGGGATATGTTCCGCCCTATTGTGATGCGGTGACAATCGCATTGAAACTCATGGTCTAAGGATACGTGTACCGCCCTATTGTGATGCAGAAGCGATTGCCTTGAAACCTATGGTCTAGGGATATGTGTTTCGCCCTATTGTGATACGGCGGCGATCGCCTTGAAACCAAAACTCTAGGAATATGTGTTCTTCTCTATTGTGATGCGGTGGCAATCGCCTTCAGACCCAGGGTCTAGGGATATTTGTTCTGCCTTATTGTGCTGTGGTGGCGATCGCCTTAAAACCCCAGGTCTAGGGTTATGTGTTCCGCGGCTCCGCCCTATTGTAATGCGGCGGCGATCACTTTGAAACCCAGGGTCTAGGGATATATGTTCCGCCCTATTGTGATGTGGCGACGATGGCCATGAAACCCAGGGTCTAGGGAAATATGTTCCGCCCTGTTGAGATGCGGCAGCGACAGCCTTGACACCTACGGTCTAGGGATAGGTGTTCCGCCCTATTGTGATGCAGGGGCAATCGCCGTGAAATCCATGGTCTAGGGATATGTGTTCCGCCCTATTGTGATGCGGCGGCGATCGTCTTGAAACCCAGTTTCTAGGGTTATGTGTTTCTACCTATTGTGATGCGGTGGCGATCGCCTAGAAACCCAGGAAATAGGGATATGTATTCTACCCTATTGTGATGCCGCAGCGATTGCCTTCAGAACCAGGGTCTAGGGATATGTGTTCCGCCCTATTATGATGCAGCAGCTTTCGCCTTGTAACCAAGGGTCTAGAGTTATATGTTCCGCCCTTTTATGAAGCGGCAGCAATTGCCTTGAAACCCAGGGTCTAGGGTTATGTGTTCCACCCTATTGTGATGCGGCGGCGATCGCTTTGAAAGGGAGGGTCTAGGGTTATGTTTTCCCCCCTATTGTGAAGCAGAGGCGAGCCTTGAAACCCAGGGTCTAGGGTTATGTGTTCCGCGGGTCCGCCCTATTGTGATGTGGCGGCGATCACTTTGAAACCCAGGGTCTAGGGATATATGTTCCGCCCTATTGTAATGCGGCGACGATGGCCATGAAACCCAGGGTCTAGGGAAATATGTTCTGCCCTGTTGAGATGCGGCAGCAACAGCCTTGACACCCAGGGTCCAGAGATAGGTGTTCCGCCCTATTGTGGTGCAGCGGCAATCGCCTTGAAACCCATGGTCTAGGGATATGTGTTCCGTCCTATTGTGTTGCGTCAGCAGTCGCTTGAAATCCAGGGTCTAGGGTTATGTGTTCCATCCTATTGTGATGCGGCAGCGATCCCCTTGAAATCCAGGGTTTGGGGTTATGTGTTCCTTCCTATTGTGATGCAGCAGTGATAGCCTTGAAACCCAGGGTCTTGGGTTGTTGGGTTTTCCACTCTATTGTGATGCGGCGGCTATCGCCTTGAAACCCAGGGTCTAGAGTTATGGATTCCTCCCTACTAAGATGTGGCAGCGATCGCCTCAAAACCATGGTTCTAGAGTCACTTGTACCGCCCTATTATAATGCGGCAGTGATCGCTTGATGTCTAGGGTTATGTGTTCAACCCTATTGTGATGCGGCGGCAATCGCTTTGAAAGCGAGGGTCTAGGGTTAGGTGTTCCACCTTATTGTGAAGCAGAGGGGAGCCTTGAAACCCAAGGTCTAGGGTTATGTGTTCCGCCCTATTGTGATGCTGCTGCGATCGCTTGAAACCAAGGGTCTAGGGTTATGTGTTCCCTCCCTATTGTGATGCAGCGACAATCAATTAGAAACCCAGGATCTAGGGTTATGTGTTCCTCATATTGTGTGGCATCGGCAGTTGCTTGAAATCTAGGGTCTAGGGTTATGTGTTCCACCCTATTGTGGTGCGGCAGCGATCCCCTTGAAATCCAGGGTTTAGGGTAATGTGTTCCTCCCTATTGTGATGCAGCAGTGATAGCCGTGAAACCCAGGGTCTAGGGTTGTTGGGTTTCCCACTTTATTGTGATGCGGCGGCTATCGCCTTGAAACCCAGGTTCTAGAGTTATGGATTCCGCCCTACTAAGATGTGGCAGTGATCGCCTCTAATCCATGGTTCTAGAGTCATGTGTACCTCCCTATTATAATGCGGCAGTGATCTCTTGACACCCAGGGTCTAGGGTTATGTGTTCAACCCTATTGTGATGCGGGGGCGATTGCCTTGAAACCCGGTATTAGGGTTATGTGTTCCACCCTATTGTGACACGGCGACGATCGCCTTGAAACCCAGGGTCTAGGGATGTGTGTACCTCCCTTTTGTGATGATGCGGCAATGACCTTTATACCCAGGGTCTAGTGTTATTTGTACCTCCCTATTGTGATGCTGCGGCGATCGACTTATAAACCAAGGGTCTAGTGTTATGTGTTCGGCCCCATTGTGATGCGGTGGCAACCTCCTTGAAACCCAGATTCTAGTGTTATGTGTTCCGCCCAATTGTGATGCGGCGGTCATCGCCTTCAAACCCAGGGTCTAGGGATAGGTGCTCCGCCCTATTGTGATGCTGCAGTGATCGCCACCACCAGGGTCTAGGTATATGTTCCGCCCTTTTGTGATACGGCAGCGATCCCCTTGAAACTCATGGTCTAGGGACATGTGTTCCGCCCTATTGTTATGCAGCAGCGATCGCTTGAAACCCAGGCTCTAAGGTTATGTGTTCCTCCCTATTGTGATGCAGCGGCGATCACCATGAAACCGAGGATCTAGGGTTATGTGTTCCTGCCTTTTTGTGTTGCGGCGGCGATCGCCTTGAAACCCAGGGTCTAGGCTTATGTGTTCTACTCTTTTGTGATACGGTGGTGATCGCCTTGATACCCAGGGTCTAGGGTTATGTATTCCACCCTATTGTGATGCTGGGGAGATCGCCTTGAAACCCAGGGTCTAGGATGATGTGTTCTGCCCTATTGTGATGCGGCAGCGTTCGCTTGACACCCAGGGTCTAGGGTTATGTGTTCCGCCCTATTGTGATGCGGCGGCGATGGCCTTGAAACCCAGGGTCTGGGGTTATGTGTTCCTCCCTTTTGTTATGCGGCTGTGATCGCCTCGTAACCCAGAGTCTAGTGTAATTTGTTCCTCCCTATTGTGATACTGTGGCAATCGCCTTGAAACCCAGGGTCTAGTGTTATTTGTTCTGCCCTATTGTGAGGCGGCTGTGATCGCCTAGAAACCCAGTGTCTAGTGTTTTGTGTTCTACCCTATTGTGATGTGGGGCGATCAGCTGCAGTGGGAGGCTGGATGACTCCTCAGCTAAAATCGAAAGCAAACCAACTTACACGCTTAGGTTTTAGCAGAGGAGACCCTTGCCTCCCACTGCAGCGGAAGCATTTCAGCTCTTATGAATTAACCCCCTCCTGGGAGAGTTAGCTCTTCCCAGAGAGGAGACACATTTTCCAGGGACATTTCAAGGCATGGGCGAAGTGGGCTCTGGGCAAGGTGGGCTCTGGCTCAGGGTCCCAGGCTTTCAAAGGGGGAGGGGTGGGTTTGGGGGGATGACTGAAAGAGCCAGCTCTGTTCTTCAGAGTCTTGTCCTCATGACCTTGACATTTTTTAAACCCAATATTGTAAATAGTGTTTTTCTATCATTAATTTTTAATGTGTAGGAGTCTATTACAGACACCTTGCAGACAAAATGGGGCATTTACAATTACTGGTGCATCCCTGCATCGTGCAATTGGCCGACCAAGGCTGCCGGCGGAACCCCATATGAAGATGACGACCGACTTTGTGACGGAATGCGAGTAAGCCTTTTCCCGTCCCGAGTACGTCCTAGTTGGTGGAATTCCCGTGAAAAGCCTGACTTGATTCAACTAAGGAATGCGAGCGAGCAGTTTCCCATCCTGAATACGTCCCAGTTGGTGGAATCCCCGTGATAAAGCCCGACTTGATTCTTTTAAGCTACCGGAGCCTCTGACTCAAACGCTTTGACTTCACCAGCGGTACCGAAGCCACAACAGGACGGCTTTGAAGAGATGAGATAATATTCGACATTTTAACATCACAGAAGAGAATTCTACATTTCGGGTTACCTGACCTATGTTAACTATTTGGTGGAGCAACACGCCGCATAAGTCCGACCAAAGGAACCACAAGCCTAGATCAAATAGCTTGGTTACAATTGGAATCCATCTCCCTTTGCAGTCGTGAAAGTGGTCCTCAAATCGTACGCCATTTTAAACAAAACAAACAGATTTTACTTCTCTCCCCCTGCCCAGCATACTACCCTGGCCCTGATGAAGGTGTGGCCATATTGGCTTTTCACCGAAACGCGCGTCGGCACGTTTTCCCAGGAATACGGCATTCTGTCCTAATTACATCAGGACCCGTATTAATACCATCTACCTGGATGAACTTCCCGATTTAGGCAACTTATTGAATATCTATTGTTGCCTATGCCAGGATTATATGAATGGATGAATGGTAGTTGAATGCTTAAACTATAGTTAGAGACAATCCCTGTATGAATGAGTGTGTAAGTTTGTCTGAAGTGTGGTCAGTACTGGGCAGTTCTTAATCTAAAAAGAATTTTTGCTATGTATTTTGCGATATATCATTTTGACTATCTAATCTGTATATGTCTGTCCTCTAAAAATTACTAATAATATATTTAAAAAGAAGAAAAATAAAAAGTATGTATTTTTCTAATATATCTTGTTTAGTCTGTTTTGATTGACCTAGTGTTTGTCCTGTGCAGCGCCAGCCCTTGGGCTAATCACCCCCCTCTTATCACTTTTGGATCCTCTAACTAGGACCTCTATAAATATTAGGCAGGGTACATTCTTTCATTTTCTATACAGGCATCCCTGCAAATTAGCAGGGATGCACCAGAAATTGTGCGCCGCAGCTCCGCCACCCATGATGCGCCGCATTTACAATGCGGCGCACCATAGGCAAAAATGGCTCAGATGCGTCACGCATCTGTGCCGTAAAGGCGGCGCATTGCTGGAGTTGCGTCACAAGCGCGACGCAGACCCCAGCTGAATAGGCCCCCAGCTGGGGGCCTATTCTTCCAATGCTGCGTCAAGCCTTACGCCTGCTACAAGCAGGCGCAGGGTTTTGACGCAGCATTGGACTAGAAGGGACTGAGTGAAATCTTGTAGATTTCACTCAGCCACTTTTAGGAGGCGTTTCTGTGCCGGAACGCCCCCCCCCCGGCCCCGGTATGCCTCCTTATGGCGCAGGGCTCTACAACATGACGCATCTCGGAGATGCGTCATGTTGTAAATATCCCGCACCATGGCGCATCTTTTGCACCGCCGCTGCGTCACAAAAGTAACGCAGCAGCGGCGTAAAAGTGGAGCAAGGGGCTTGTAAATCTGCCCCAATGGGTTTATGCGTCATGCAACATCCATATAAAAAAAGTATTTTAGATCAATACAGGACCTCACATATGAGAAATGGAAGGTGTGACAGAATATTTGCAGTAATATCAGTGAACTGCTATTGTGTTACATACTGAAAACACACATCACTATCCATGAATATCAGATGTACACACATTTAGTATCTGACCAAAGAAGGCATGAAAGAGCTGAGATTGTATCATAATATCAAAGTTGGTCCGAACTGGGGCCCCAAAATACATTTGGCCCTGGGACCCCAAAATCCTTAAAACGTCCCTGAAAGTTTCTTTTAAAATTACACAGGCAGATTCGCAAAATGCCAACAAGCCATGTGTTGTTTAAACAGCCTGCAAATTGCCTGTCTTGACACTAAATAGTATGTATTCATGGCCGGCTTTAGCGCTGGTGGCGCCTGGTGCGTGAATCATTTTTGGTGCCCCCAAACCCCATGGATGCCTCCTCAGATTCTCTCACTACCACCAGGCATATGTGCCATTCATAAGTTATTGCTAAACACAGCACCTCCCCATGAGGTCGGCCCCCCCTCCATAGGTCAGCACCCAGTGTGGCCGCACCTGTTGCACTGCCCCAAAGCCGGCCCTGTACGTATTAATTTGTAATGTGACTTTTCTGTCTTTGTTCCCTATTATTATCAGTCATGGATTATTCAGGCAGCTCTAGAAAGCAATTAAAAGTTCTTTCTGTTTATATTTGCTATTCAAAGTATGCACAGACAAGTGCTGAAAATTCAGCTTTAGGTGACTGCTTATATTTATATCATCTGTGACATCTAAATAATAAGCTGGCAACCCTAATCATAAGATTGGAAGTTTGTTGAGGGATGAGCACATTATTTTCTTCCACCATCCTGATCCCTGGTTACTGCCATAATAGCAAGAGTTTAACACATTTGAAACCCTACACTGCCGTCAATAACATGCTTAGTTATTTCAAGTGTCTGGGATTGAACCTTGTATTCGGACAATTTGCTTCTCATTCTCGCCCTTCACTTTCACCCTCACCCTGCAATCACACTGATCCTGATACACTCACACCATTCACCCACTTACCCTCCACTAACAGTGATCACTCTGCACACACAGCGATCACAGTGCGCCCAAACTGATCACAATGCACTCACACCATTCACCCGCTCACCCTGTACTCACACTGATCACCCATGCACTCACACCATTCACCCACTTACTCTCCACTCACAGTGATCACTCTGCACTCACAATGCACTTGCGCTATTCACCCTGTACCTCACCCTGCAGTCACACGAGCACTCTACTCAACCTGCACTTGTGACACTTCACTCACCTGTCCCCCTCACTGCTTAATCTGCAATCTCACTCAAATAAGCCCACCACTAACCATACATTAATTCGTCCCACTCTGCACTAACATGTGCACCCAAATTCATATGGTCACCTCACTCACCCCTGTACACAAGTATGGGAATGTCCTGCCCCATCAAGGTTTTTTTCCTAAATAACAAAAGGAGACATCTAAATGCAATTCAATCCAGCCTTCCAGGGGCCCCTTGATAGAGACAGTTCTGTTTGCGCCCTGATGGCCTGGAATAATTCCTAAACAGATTCTTGCAAATACTGTTTTGTTTAGTTTTTTTTATGTGATTGATGTGAGGGAGTCTAGTACTATTTGCAGAGAAATGTGTTTGTTTCATGCAAAAACCATAAAAAAGTTAACTATTTAAAAGTTAGATCCAAGTGTGTGCTCACATATGAGAAATTGGAGGATATAACAGATATTATTCTTTGTAAAATTAGTGGGCAGCTTCTTTGTTACAACAGTGAAAACACATCACTATCTCTGAATAATAGATGTTAACGCTTTTAGAATTTCGACTACAGCGCCTGTGCACCGTTAGTAGCCTGGCTAAATAGGGTATGGCAGAGCTGAAAGTAAATCATTAAAACTCAAAGCTGTACTGAACAGGGGCCCCCAACATAGTTTTTGCCAAGGGCACCCAAAATCCCTAACATGTCCTTGACATCACAAAGTCTGTCAGACAACATTACTCTAAAGTAAAATAGACAACATTATTAATTTATTATTAGTTTTATTTTTTTTAAACATAAGCCTGATTTGTCCTAAACCCCCATTGCTTCAGGCAAGCAACTTATCGTACCACTAAGGACTTCTTAATTAGGTGTTCGTTCAGCTCCCTCTCTGCTGACTTTCAACTGTCTATTAAAAAGAATGTGCGCACTATTTTTCTTGGAAAGTGGTGTTTTGAGCTGTGTAATAAGCCTCGGTCATTTCACCACACCCACTCACAGACCTACAGTTTACTAAACACTCTCATTGTATTGAACATTATTTGCTGGATATGCCTGGAATATGCGCGTGGGGGTCGATTCCAGACATTTCCGTCAAGTGGTGGGGAGCCCAACATCTAAAAAAATTCAGCTGGGGGGGCTCAGCCTACAAAAGTTTGGAGACCTCTGGTCTCGGGTTATGTATTCCACCCTATTGTGATGCGGATGCAATTGCTTTGTAACCCAGGGTCTAGGCATATGTGTTCCGCCCAATTGTGTTGAGGCAGCGTTCGCTTGAAACCCAGGGTCTAGGGTTATGTGTTCTGCCCTATTGTGACGAGGCAGCGAGCACCTTGAAACCCAGGGTCTAGGGTTATGTGTTCCTCTCTATGTGGTAAATATTTGATTTACCGTCCTAATTTCTATGCAGGTAAGTACTTAATCAATAATAACTCAATCGGAAAGAAAAAGGCAGAGTCCATGGTGTTAGAGTTCTTTGGGGTTTTTATTCCTTAAAAAGGAATGGTTCTAGAACTGGATATCATATTCCTGCAACCACAGGGGTTCAGGAAGGGATAGAGCAATATTGTATTGACAATACATAGCTTATATACTTAATTAATATTATAGAAACCAATACAGTAGGCGTAACAGCTGAGAGAAACAAGATAACAGCATCCACGTGGTAGTGATACGTAATTAGAAGGCGTGAACTAGGCGTGAACTAGGCGTGAACATAGAGGTGTGTGCTAGAAACGTCACAGATAGGTGTCACAAGTGGGTGGCAACAAAGCAGAATCTTGTAATGTCAGCAGAAATCTGAGGCCTGGATGCGCGCGCAGCTGCATGACGTGTGATTGACGTGGAAACTGGAGGGTGCAGGGGACTTGACATTTACACTGGCGGAAAGAGACAGAAGTCTGGCATGTCAGATCAACTCGTACTTCTATCATATCTGATATCTGATGTTTGGGAACCATATTATCTAAACGGAAAAGGTCTCTGGGGCAGAAGCTATTCTATACTGACTGTGAGTGCGTGTATAAGCGCCTAAGTGTCTACATGAGAATGCGAGGGGCATGGGCCTACCATGGTAACAGAGGCTATGAATTACTTGCATGGAGACAGTGAGGCCGGGCCCTTTGCTCTGCAGCTGGGGGGATGTTTACTTAAACTAGTAGGCAGGAATGCATTTTCGAGGAGCGGAACAGATAATTCGAAGGTTGAAGTCAGTCTTGGCAGGCAGCAGGCTGAGCTAAGTGCCATGAGCCGCACAGGGAGTAAGGCAGAGGTCACGGGTACAGAGACAGCCTGGGCTGAGGCTTTCAGAGTCAGAAGCCAGGAAAAAGGCTCGATGGCAGAATTCAGGGCCTACTTCGCCAGAGCTGAAAAACGTGTAAAGTACACTACAAAAAGACGTTGGCATAGCATACTTAGAAACGGAATATTCAACCCATTCAGGGTGGATCTGAAAGAGGACATGTTAACGTTGGACCAAATGTATTTGCGTCTTCATAGCTGGCACAGGAGGGAAGTTACATGCACTTTAAGCTGGTACATGGAGACGGTGGGGTACACGCTAGGGAACATCACTTGACCATAAAATTTATATTTCCTCATTCCCTCCTTGTTCCCTACGGACCCTTCATGATATATCGATCCTCATAAATCGATCAGTCTGTTCTTGTAACATCATTTGTTCTTCTTTCTTTCTTTGACGTTTTGAGAGAAAACTGGAATGTTCAATGCACGATGTGGCACACAGTCCACAAATCGCTGGCCCACACTGTAGGCACAGGCAGCAACTGAATACTATGACAAGGGCAATGCCTAGGAAGGATAGGATCTTCCATCCCCAAGCGGTTAACGTTGTCCAGAACCAACCGGACCAAGTCCAGGTGCCTGGATTCTGATGTATCAAACTTGCAATCTTATGAAGACGTGTAATAGCTTTGTATACGGTTGGCGCGTTTTCTGGAATGAAAACACAGCAACTTGACCCGATGACCTTACAGGCTCCACCTCTATCTGCCAAGATGACGTCAATAACAAGACGATTTTGAAGGACAACAATCCGCATAGCAGACTGCTCCTCTGTTAAGTTACCTAAGGCGGAGGCAGTTTCATTCACTACTGCTTCAAGTGTTCTAGTTAATCTGCGTATTAGTTTACTATTTTGGACGGGGCCTGTGAAGAAAAAGAATCCTTTATTAAAATCTGTGTATTGCTCCCATGCCGTTTCTGTGTAGTCGACAATCGGGAGATCTCTTCGGAGTCTATTCTTTACTAGATTTGTATTTCTGTGATAATCAGGAGGAGCTAGGAAAACAGGGGGCAGAAGGAATGCTATGTAACAGGTACCATCCCAATCTGGAGGTAAGCATATGTATGCGGTATGACCACAAACAAAGTAGGAATGACGGGTAGCTCTAAAGGAAGATTTGCCTTGGTCACTGAATTCGACCACAGTAGTACATTTACTATGACCTAAGTGTACTGAACCTTTCTTACAAACACATAAATCACCAGTGACTGGTAATACTGACATAGCGGGGAGAACTGGTGCAGCTTCGGATTCGACAGTAAGAATCATAAGGTTAATTGTATAATTACCTAATCCATATACTTCATTTTCTAGATCAGTTCCTATTCTAGTGGGGAGTCCCTTCTTGTCAGGGTAACAGACATTAAGCAAAACTAAGTTCAAGTTTCCCCAAACCCAGCTCCCTTTGAAAACAGCGATATCAGGATCTAAGGAATTAATTATTCTAAACCATGCACCACAGGAGCCATTGTGAGTGAACGGGTACGGAAAGAGGGGCAGAACTCCCTTGTATTTCTGGTAGGGAGGGAGTCGGCCACATATCCAGCAGTTTGTAGCATTGTTAGTCTGATGGGAATGATGTAACATACAATAACATTGTAAGCAGATTGTTCACGCTTGAAAATAGGGTAGTATATGGGAAGCAATATACTAGCAACAATAATCAGAAGACTCAGAAAAAACATAATCAATAATGTCACTATACAGTGACTACGGAGTGATTTGCAATATGTACGTTTCTTGAGTTGTCTCTCTCTCTCTCTATCTCGATCTAGGGGATACATGTCAGAAACTATTTAACCGATTCACCTAGGGGAGGACTTAAACAATTAAACTGTCTGACTTGCTAGATCGGAGTTTCATGCGGTATTCTTCTTGGGGAGTTTTCTCTTGTTTCGGAACTTTAAAGTCACTAGGTTCGATACAGTCTTTGGAAGGGGTGGACGAGTCCTTTTCTGGCATCAGTTCGTTACACTTCTTTATATGGCTTGTATGGATCCACCCCTTTCTGCCTTCTATTTTGATAGCGGTCCTCGTTGTAAGAAGGACGGTCTTCGTCTCTTTCCAGCGGGGCTCCAGCGGACTTTTCCTGTCGAAGTTCCTAATTAGGACCAGATCTCCGGGACGGACATCATGCGGCTTTACATCAGTGTTGTCAGGGAAGGCTGCGGCAACCTGTGAACGACATGATTGGAGTGCAGACATCAAGGAGGCAAGGTAATCTGTCAGCATATTACAATCAACATCGGTAATTTTCTTAGGTATGGGCGTCCCCCACATATTCGGTGGTCTGCCAAAGACCACTTCATGCGGGGATAGTCCTGATCTCGAGTGGGCGACCATCCTCATATAGAACAATGCAACTGGCAGGGCGACTATCCAGTCGACCCCTTTCTCTTTACATATTTTAGCAAGGCGGGTCTTTAGTGTCTGATTATGCCTCTCTACAAGGCCAGCGGCTTCGGGATGTCGGACACAATGGAATTTCCACTGATATCCTAGCAGCAAGGAAACTTGTTTCATTAATTCGGATGAGAATGGCTGTCCGTTATCTGAGTACACGACACGAGGCAAGCCGTATCGTGGGAAGAATTCTCGAACCAGCTGTCTGGCAGTGTTCGGAGCAGTGTAATCTGGGACTGGATATGCTTCGGTCCAACGGGAAAGTGCACAAACAATTACGAGGACATATTTGAATCCTCGACAACGGTCCATCTGGATATAATCCATCTGGAGGACTTCAAAAGGGTGATCGGGAGGATGGAATCCACCTTGCTCTACAGGGACGCTTTTACCTGGATTGAACTGACAACAGATCATGCAAGTACGCACTTTCTGTTTTGCTGCTGCTCGTAAGTGTTTATTGCACCAGAGATTCTGTAAACTGTCTAACATCGCTTTCTCTCCTAGATGTGCTGGACTATGTGCTGTATTGATTATGACTTGAACCATAGAGTCAGGGAGAAACCATGTAGATTTTCCCTTCGTCATCCAACCTTGATCTGTCTGGATCCCTCCTAGTTCAGTCCATTTCTTTATTTCATCTGGAGTAGCATGTGTCTGAATATCGATTACATCTAGTGTGGGATCCCTGACTGTCATACAATGTGTCGGTACTATTGTCTTTGTCACGTCAGTTGTCTGGGTGTGAGTCAGTGCTGTATGTTTTGCTGTCTGGTCTGCCAGGTCGTTACCCTGGGAAACAGAATCTGTAACTTTAGTATGTGCTTTACACTTCATGACGGATATGCCTGAAGGCAGATGTATTGCTTCTAACAGTGCTTGAATGAGGGGACCGTGTTGGATCTTGGCACTGTGAGAGGTCAAGAAACCTCGTTCTTGCCATAACATTCCGAAGTCGTGTACAACTCCGAACGCATAACGGGAATCAGTGTATATGTTAACATTTCTGTTCTTGGCCAGTATACAGGCTCGGGTCAGAGCAATAAGCTCTGCCGCTTGAGCGGACAGTGTGTCAATACGATGTGTTTCTTTTAACTTCGGTTTCAGTGGTCACTGCATACGCGGCCACTAATTCTCCTGTACTTGTTCTCATACATGAACCATCCACGTAAAGTGTCAGGTCTGGATTTGTCAATGGAACATCGGTTAAGTCTCGTCGGGGCTTTGTTACTGCATTAATGATCTCTATACAATCATGCGGAGCTGGATCTGTCATAATTGAAGGTAACAATGTTGCGGGGTTTAGAATGCTGCAGCGTCTGATTTCTATGTGTGGCTGGAATAGTGTTAATTCATAACCTGTCAGTCGTGCTATAGTCAAGTGTTGAGTCTGAGTTCGGTTTAAAAGAACCTCTACAGAATGTGGAACTTGTACTGTTAATTGATGTCCTAATACAATTGAATCGCTCTGTCTGATTGCTAAGGCTGTTGCTGCTACTGACTTTAAGCACGCAGGGAGTGCCTGGGCTACAGAATCCAATGTACTTGAAAAATAAGCGCAAGGCTTATGTGAATCTGCTTGGTCTTGAGTGAGGACAGACAATGCTGTACCATCACGTTCTGTAACAAAAAGTGTAAAAGGTTTGCTGTAACATGGTGTCGCTAAAACTGGTGCTTGGCATAAGGCTTTCTTTAATTCTTCAAAGGCTTGTGTGTGTTCCTGAGTCCAAGGGAGGACAGTCGAAGTCGCTGCCTCCTGTGTTGTCAACTGAATGAGTGGTTTAGCTAGAAATGCATACTGAGGGATCCATTGTCTGCAGTACGAGGTGAGGCCTATAAAGGCCCGCACTTCCTTTTGTGTCTGGGGTTGTGACATATTTACAATTAACTGAATGCGATCAGGAGTGAGCTGTCTCCCCACTTTGGACAGCAAGTGACCCAAGTACACAACTTGCTGAACACAGAATTGTAGCTTCGAAGGAGACACCTTGTGTCCCTTGTCGGCCAGAAAATGTAACACTGTCAGTGATGCTTGTTCACATTCGGGCTCACTTCGTGCGGTGATCAACAGATCATCGACGTATTGCAGTAAAGCAGTGTTAACTGGCATTTGAATACAATCTAGTTGTCTTTTCAGTGCTTGACTATAGATGCTGGGGCTTTCTGTGAATCCTTGAGGTGCGCGGGAAAATTTGAAACTTCGTCCATTTAAACGGAATCCGAAGAGGTATTGGATCTCTGGATCAATGGGTACACTAAAGAAGGCGTTCTTGAGGTCAATTACGGTAAAGAACGTTGCTTCAGAATCAATAGCAGTCAATAGGGAAGAGATATCGGGGACCACAGGGTACTGTGGTACAATGCATTTATTCAGTTCTCGTAAGTCAATCACCAGCCGATATACTGGCTGATTCGGGGTAAAACAACTCCTGGCTTGAGTGTAACACGGTATGGTGTGATATGCATACATCCTACATCAGTTGGGCCTTGTGCCCACAAGTGATCTGGTACATTTTTCAATCTGACATCAAACTCTCGTAATACATAGTGACCCTTGAAATCTCGCAGAAAGAGTCTAACTCCCTCCGGAGAACAACATATTACGGCTCCTAGAGCCTTCAATGTCTTTATTCCTAACAGATTTTCTGGACATGATTTCGTCAGTAACAGGTCTGTAACTCGTGATAATAGACCCACAGCCAGGGGGACTGGTTCTGATACCTCATTTACAATAGGCTGTCCTGAAAAACCAAGGGAAACATTCTGTGAGCCTGAGAGGGGTGCCCCTGGGACTTCGTCATGGCTGATTGTTGTGCGGCTTGCCCCTGTGTCAATTAAAAACTTTCTGTCTTTTCCCAATACTTGACTGTGTACATAAGGACCCTCTTGATCTACAGGAATTTCAATAAGAGGCAAGCCCAACTCCCTCTCTAGGCTGTTTCATGTGTATCGTGGGTAATCGGGGTAAGCAGATTGGGCATACAGGTACATCTGTTGTGAAACTTGCTGAGTCGCGGCAATGGGCTGTGGCTGTGGTACCGCTACCGTCTGTGCTGTATGAGATGAAGCATGCATAGGCTGCGTATTCTGCATGGGCTGTACATTCTGTGAAGTCTGTTGCTGTGCCTGGTCTTGTCTTGGTGGATGCGGTCTTTCTCCAGTTTTACCTGTTGCTATGTTATGTTTCAGAACTGGACATTCATGTACGTAGTGACCTGGCTGCTTGCAATAGTTGCATGTCCCTTTAACGGGAGCTGCGGCGTGACCTGTCTGGGTCGTACCCTTTCTCTGGCTGTCGGCTGGAACTGATTGGGCCACTAACATTTTCATTTTCGTGTCTTTCATGCGTTTCTGTTCATGATCCTGTTCTTCTCTAATTCTGTTCTGATGGTATTGTAACATCTGTAACATCTGTGATGGCGTATTTGCTTGCCATGTACTCTCAACCTTGTATACACGGTTTTTAACTGCTAACAGGGAATTCTCCACCAACTTCGATACAAAAAGATGCGGGTACGACTCGCTACTTGGTTTAAGACCACTATTAATAATAAAACATTTCTCGAATCTTGAATAGAAGTCACTAGTATCTTCATCTTGCTTCTGTTTACAGGCCGAAATTGCGTCCCAATCTTCCTTTCTAGTTGTCAGTAATCTTGGCAGAACCTGTACTATCAAACCTGGTAATGCTTTAGTTTTCTCCCCAAGGCCTAGCCCTGGGGTACGTTTTTCCTCCTCGTCTTCTATTTCTGCCCATACAATCTTTTTGTCTCCCACCTCCCATTCTTTTTCTTTGAGTTTCTCGTAGATGCCCGTGGGCAGCAGTACCTTTAACATTTTCATGATATCTTCATATGTGTAATCCCCCATCAGTAACATGTCTTTAAGTTCTCTGTGAAAACCTGCAGGGTCTTTATCATGACACGGTACTAGTTTCTTCATTTCTAACAGTTCTAACTTGGTCAGAGGCGTGTGTACATACACACGTTTCAAGTTATGATCGGTACCCATAACTGGATGTACTTCTCGTAAGGGGTTCTGACTTTCAATGCCATGCAGACGCTCCATATGATACATTTTTCTTTCTGGGGGCGGAGCGGGTACATATTTGGCACTTAAGAAAGTGTTGTATCTATGTCGTTGTTCTAGAATTATTTGTATTAACTTGGTACTTAGACCTTTCCATCTATCCATGAGTAGTGCTTCTAATGTATCGTGTAAGGGACCTGGATCAGAATGTTGGTTTCTGTATAACGTGAGGAGGTGCTGAATCATGTATACACCTGCTAATTTCTGCTCGTCTGGGGAAAGGTTCAGAAATGTCTGCGCTACTGTGTCATCATTGTATATGTTCGGATTGTCAGCCCATAATACTGCTGACCGGGCTAGTTCTTGTTCATCCATAGAATTGAGTACATGGTACCCCATTCGTTCTCGAAGCCTTTTATCAGTCTCTTGGAACTGATGTTCAGGAGAATTCGGTTTTGTTATGCCAGAGAGAAAAACTCTCTTGCTTTCTGGACGAATGCCTTTCCTAAGGTAAGTTCCCTTACCTACATACGCTATCGTGTCTGTAGTCTTTTCTTGTTCTTCAGGTTCTTCCTCCTCCTCGGAGGAAGCTTTTTCTTTCTCTTTTTCGTGTATTTCTATCACTGGTTTTCTTATTCTCTTGTACATACTGGCTATGCAACCCCCTTTATCATGTTTGAATCACTGACAGATTATCGATTTCCAAAAAATCGACCTACTATAACATCGAGTCTCTAATATCGATAGCACTAATATCGACACCCTATACTTAACATGTAAACTACAAAAATATCGAGCAAACTATATCGATGCACAAAAATATCGTCTACAGAAATATCGTTAGCATTATTTTCGAATACCATAATATCGACACTCAATACTACATATACCACACTACAATAATATCGAATACAAAAATTTCGATAGCACTATTTTCGTCAATATCAAAATATCGATAGCTAAATTATACTCCTTTTTTTATATATAACACCAATAAATCTATTCTCTAAGTAATACACACATTTCTAATGACTTCACTAATGTATTTTCAAATTATTAAGTAACATTTAGTGTACAATATTGTGTTTTCGCTAACTGACGCAATTTGTATATAAACTCTTTGTAAACATACTTATTTAATACTTAGTACTCATTTTACATAAACTTTATTTATAACAAGACTTTTATTTTACATAAATATATCATTTTAATTCCTTAACATAAACTATATAAGAAGATATATCTTAAATGTTTTACTTAAAAAAAATTCAAACTAACCAATAGTAACTCGTCTTTACATATCTGACCAATCAGATGGCAAACTTAATTACACATAGACTATATAAACCAATCACAAACAGCCATACAAGTTGCAGGAAATATTCTTCGTGACCACATACTGCCAATTTTGGGAGCACCATCTATATTCTTCTCTTCAAGAAAATTCGTCCTAAAACTACAAGTAAGTAATCATATAGCTCTGTTAATAAATTCTAATTTTTTTGTCTATTAATTATAGACCAAGATTTGTAACCTAATTTGTTATTTCTTTATGTACTTTACCTTTAAACAGACTCTACAAACAAATCAAGTTATACTTCAACTTCAAGATATAGGACACTTTACATTTAAAAAAGGTATCTACATATGTTTAACATTTACTTAGCGTTCTTAGCCAATTATTGGCCTAATTTAAAACTCTATACTTTGTTTCTTAGCCTGTAAATCTTAATACATATTGTGCAGGCAGAATTTTTTGAGGAAAAAAAGTTACAAGGCTGTGTAAAAAATATTTTCTTCCTGTTCTTAAATATGTTTTAATGTGCTTTTACTCATAATACATGTGTCATCCTCGGTTCTTTTTAGCAATTAAGTAACAATGCTTTATAACAAATGTGTATTATTTATATAACATATAAACGCATTAGTAATTTTCATCAACTTTCTCTCTAAACAGAACACAAAGGTACAGAAAACAGATAATTCACATCAAAGAACAAACATTCTGCTACTACTATAATTCTCTTGGTAAGATCATAAATAAAACATAACTAGTCTTTATAAACTCTATGGAATGTACTAGAAAGAAAATGCCTCTTGTTATGCATCTGTTAGTATAATCTTCCTGTTCTTAAATATGTTTTTTTGTGCTTTTACTCATAATACATGTATCATCCCCGGTTCATTTTAGCAATTAAGTAACAATGCTTTATAACAAATGTGTATTATTTATATTACATATAAACGCATTAGTAATTTTCATCATCTTTCTCTCTAAACAGAACTCAAAGGTACAGAAAACAGATAATTCACATCAAAGAACAAACATTCTGCTACTACTATAATTCTCTTGGTAAGTTCATAAATAAAACATAACTAGTCTTTATAAACTCTATAGAATGTACTAGAAATAAAAATCACTCTTTTTATGCATCTGTTAGTATAATCTTGGAAATTTCTCTTTTTACATTCAATAAACAAAACTATTTTTAGAGACATTATAACGTAAAAAATAAGTTACCAAGCAAAAAATGGTAACTTTTCCTATAACATACTTAATTATTTCTCAACAGACCGTGGCAATACAAGAACAACATCTAACTGAACAAGCATCTACTTTCGATAAATAGAACATTACTGTTGGTAAGTAAATTACTAGAAGAATACTAGCTTTATTTAAAATCTTTTATACATTTCATATTGTATTAATATTTGTATATTAACTTTTCTAGATACCAGAAGTAAAGAATGACTGATGATGCAAGATTTATTACATCTCAGAAAGGGAAATTTTTGTTATGCTATATGGGCTACATTTATACTCAAGAGAAACAAAAAGACCTTAAAGTGAATTGGAAGTGTACAAAATATTACTCCAATAAATGCTATGGCCGTGCTACAACAAGGGAAACTAGTGTTATAAATACCACTGAACATAATCACCCACCAAACATCTCCGAAATAGAAGTGAGATCCACTCTTGAAAATATCAAGGAATTAAGTACCAGATCAGAATTACCTACCAACGTAATTCTGAAAGAATTACTACCTAAAGTTCCCAAAGAAGCAAGAGGTCAGCTGCCATCTATTGCTACCATTAAAAGAACAATAGCAAGAACCAAAAAAGCAAGTAGACCCAATATACCAACTCCAAAAACTTTTGAAGAAGTCATAATTCCGCCAGAGCTTGTAATTACTCATAATGAGGAGCCATTTATATTTTATGATAATCATAGCAAGGACAAAAGAATAATCATGTTTGCAACTAATAACAATATAAAAAAATTAACTGAAAGTACTACTTGGATGATGGATGGTACTTTTTCTATATGCCCAAAACCTTTCTAGCAGTTATACACAATTCATGGGCAATATCATAATACCTGTATCCCCTTCATATATTGTTTATTACCAAACAAACAAGCCACTACTTACTCTGAAATCTTACAAAAAATAAAGGAACAAAGTTCTGACTACTTCCCAATGAAAATCATCATAGACTTCGAGCAAGCTATGATTAATTCTATTTTGAAAACGTACCCACACACATCCATTCAAGGATGTTATTTTCATTTCAATCAATGTCTCTGGAGACATTTACAAAAATCTGCCCTTAGTGTTGAGTATGCAACAAATATAAATTTTGCATACCAGATCAAACATCTCATTGCTCTGGCATATGTACCAGTAACTGATGTGGCCGAACATTACAATTTGTTAATTGAAAGTCCTTTCTACACCCAAAATGAGCAAAGACTCGCCCCACGTTTAGATTACTTTGAGGACAACTGGGTAGGAAGACTACATAGGTCAGGCACAGACGCCAGCCAAAATTTGCAATTCCCTGGTGGAATGTCTATCTACCAACACTCAACCAAGAAGCAAAAACGAACAATGCTGTTGAAGGTTGGCACAATGCCTTCCTCTCTTCTACTGGACGTACAACACCCACATTACACAAGCTAATCTCAGCTATACAAAAAGAGCAAAGCTTTCAGGAACTACGTATGCAGCAATCAGTCATACAACTGAAACCAAAACTCTCTAGACAAACTGCTCAAATGTATTTATATCTACAACAGCAAGTCCAACTATATCCTACAACAAGAGGACTGGAATATTTAAAAATGATAGCCAAAACATTGAACTAATTGCTATAACTAAATTAATTGATAGAGATCAAACAATATCCTTAATTTAAAACAACACATATTTTAATATAATAAAAAAATATTTATTTAGTCTAATTTATTTTTTAACACTATTCTAAAAAGACTAAATAAATATATTATTATATCACAATATTTGTTTTTAAAAACTGCTTCCATCCAAATAAAAGAACATAAATTTATAACTTACCTTTAAATAGAACATCATAAAGATAATCCTTTATCCGACAATACAATGTGTAAATATCAAACACTTAATCCAACGATTCATTAATTATGTTTTCTTTAACTCTGCAAAAACTATCCATCATCCAAATTAAACGACTATTTAAATGCCATTTACAATAACGACTGTTATCTTAAAGTGTGATAAATATATCACAGAACTCAAAATATAAAGGCAGAATGTAAATCATCTCCGTTCTAACAACTGAAACACACTTCCTTTCCCTTAAAAAAAAATTATCGGAAACGGAAATAGCTGTTTCAAAATACAAGAAAAAAAAACAGCTAAACAATCCCACCGACATAACACTAACGAATATCCCAGAATATTTAAACATAATATTCCTATTTATTTATAATTTCATTAAATTATACCACATACTCATTAACTCCAACTATTTTAAATGGCTCAAAAATTTGTGACCGTAAATACGTATTGATTCCACTCCATTATATGTAAATAGTCATACTTTAATTCTCAACCCCAAAATACCAAAATATAACCTTTAATTATAATTTACAATACTTTAACAATATAAAAGTAGATTCGTACCTACTCAAAAGTGAACCTGCTTCCAACCGCGACTTTCCATTTACCAAAATAACGCAAAAAGACAAAGAGTGGTTACAAAAGAAACGATCCAAATTATATGTAACTGTGAAAAGAACTACTATAAATGTCGATTATTGTTATATATATGGCTCGAAATTATGTGTAATGTTAAAAAAATTGTATAGTATATTGTGAATAGAAAATGTTTTTGCCTGTATATTAATTATATATTACATACTTTTAATATTTATTACATTAAGTATAAAAAAATAAAAATATTTAATGTAATATTTATTAAAATTATTATATAACTAAATGTGTAATATTGTTTTTGTTTATCAGATTTAAATGTTTACAATATGACTAATATAACGTATTTATTAATAATAATAATCATACATAAGAATATTGTAATGTTAAAAGAATCATTGATGATGATGTCCATGTTCTAATTAGGATATTTATATTATATTATAATTTTAAAAGTGTTCATATATTAATATCATCATCAGTATATCACTATATGTATTAAAAATTAGTGACTTATGTTTTTCATTACACATGTTGATGTTTTATTAAGAAACAATAATAGTATTATGTATGTATAATATCATACATTACATTATGTGAACTAACCATTTTTTCTCTACAAATTAAAAGTACTTGTCAAGAAAATTACTATAAAATGTGATTATTAAAAAGACATTGTCCTCCATTTTTTTTTATATGTATACCAAAGATAGCTTAATAAAATGTATATATGTTCATATATTTCAAGTGTTGAATAAAAAAATTTACTGGAAAGAAAACTGGTGTCATTATTTTGTATTACCTATGACAAAATCATTTTTATGAATTTTTGCAAATGTATTATAACTGTAATGTTATATCTATTTCTATATACCACATGTAAATAAATAACATACTATACACTGAAGTTATAAAAATTATTATTCATACACCCATATACATATAATATCAATTTTTGAAATACACATAATTAAATGTTTAAATATTCCGACTCCAATAACCATTTACTTTCGGTAATTGCTTCTCAAAAACAGTAATTAATTTACAATTAGAAATGCAATCACCATTTAATTAGAGTAAGTGCAGAACACAGAACATATTAAATTTACTCTTCCAACACCAATTAACAATTAATTTAAGTAACTGCAGGACATTAAATATTAACTAATTACTATAAAAAATGAAATGTAAAAAAATTAATAATGTAATAGCATTAAAATTAATTTAATATAATAATTTTAATTTAAAAATAATCTTAATTTATGTTTTCCCTGTACCCCTATAATAAAAAACTGACCCTGAAACCTAAAAATACCCCTTCACCCACAAACTAAAAACTGACCCTGAAACCTCACAAAACCCCTTTACCCACAAACTAAAAACTGACCCTGAAACCTAAAAATACCCCTTTACCCACAAACTGAAAACTGACTCTGAAACCTCACAAAACCCCTTTACCCACAAACTAAAAACTGACGCTGAAACCTTACAAAACACCTTTACCCACAAACTAAAAACTGACCCTGAAACCTAAAAATACCCCTTTACCCACAAACTAAAAACTGGCCCTGAAACCTGACAAAACCCCTTCACCAACAAACTAAAAACTGACCCTGAAACCTAAAAATACCCCTTTACCCACAAACTAAAAACTGACCCTGAAACCAGACAAAACCCCTTCACCAACAAACTAAAAACTGACCCAGAAACCAAAAAATACCCCTTTAACCACAAACTGAAAACTGACTCTGAAGCCTCACAAAACTCCTTTACCCACAAACTAAAAACTGACCCAGAAACCTAAAAATACCCCTTTACCCACAAACTGAAAACTGACTCTGAAACCTCACAAAACTCCTTTACCCACAAACTAAAAACTGACCCAGAAACCTAAAAATACCCCTTTACCCACAAACTGAAAACTGACTCTGAAACCCCACAAAATTCCTTTACCAACAAACTAAAAACTGACCCTGAAACGTTACAAAACACCTTTACCCACAAACTAAAAACTGACCCTGAAACCTAAAAATACCCCTTTACCCACAAACTAAAAACTGACCCTGAAACCTTACAAAACACCTTTACCCACAAACTAAAAACTTACCCTGAAACCTCACAAAACCCCTTTACCCACAAACTAAAAACTGACCCTGAAACCTTACAAAACACCTTTACCCACAAACTAAAAACTGACCCCGAAACCTAAAAATACCCCTTTACCCACAAACTAAAAACTGACCCTGAAACCTGACAAAACACCTTAACCAACAAACTAAAAACTGACCCTGAAACCTAAAAATACCCCTTTACCCACAAACTAAAAACTTACCCTGAAACCTGACATAACCCCTTCACCAACAAACTAAAAACTGACCCAGAAACCTAAAAATACCCCTTTACCCACAAACTGAAAACTGACTCTGAAACCTCACAAAACCCCTTTACCCACAAACTAAAAACTGACCCTGAAACCTAACAAAACACCTTTACCCACAAACTAAAAACTGAGCCTGAAACCTAAAAATACCCCTTTACACACAAACCAAAAACTGACCCTGAACAGTAAAAATACCCCTTCGCACATACACAAAAACCAGACCCTAAACGCACAAAATGTACCTTTGATAAAACTAGCCACCCTGACCTACTATAAACTCTACATCCCACTCCTAAAAATATGATACATTTATTTATTTAATATCTACTACATTATATATGTTTGATTCTTTTTACTACATACACAAAATACCTCAAATTAGAACAACAACCTAATAGTGTTCATAATTTCGTATTTGAATAATATTTATATAAAATTTCGATTCGAAACTAATGAAATACAAGGCGAAATTTTTACTTCTATGATTAGAGTATACTTTGTTTATACACTACCCACCCTTATCCCCTTGAAAATATACATCCCACTCATAACATAATTAGTCAAAAATTCTCAGAAAATATATGAAAATAGTATAATTACAAATATATTTTAGTACATAAACAACAGCAAACTTAAAAAATAAATACTATATTCGAATAAAATCGATATCATTTCGCAAATATCGAAATATTAATTTCAATTTTTGAAATTTCGCAGATTTATATGAAATTGCGAAAATTAAATTTATATAATTACCCTATATATTTTTAAAACACTACCCACCCTTATCCCCTATAAACTCTACATCCCGCTCCTAAATTTATAGTAAAAATAATATAAATATGTAATGTAATATTTTATTATTTAAAAATATTTTTTGTACATACACAAAAATTATTCATAATGTTTAATGTACTCCCTAAATTTCGATCAAATTTCGACTACTCCCAAACAATTTTTATAAATATCAAAATTTTGAAATCTAAAGGAAATGCGAAATGTAAAATTTTACAATTTCACTATACTTTTTTAAAACACTACCCACCCTTATCCCCTATAAACTCTACATCCCGCTCCTTACATTAATATACAATTATTTAGTAAAAAAATAAATATTTAGATATATTTACACAATTTATTAATATATATCCAAAATCAAAGAACAAATAATTTAACAATACTCAATAATTTTATATAAAATTTCGCATTTATAAATATTTTGAATAAAATTTCGCAAATTTATAAATTTACTTCAAATGCGAAATTTATTATTCCATATTTACACTATACTTTTTTAATACACTACCCACCCTTATCCCCTATAAACTCTACATCCCGCTCCTAGACTTCTTACAAAAAATAATAAAATTATATATAAAAATGATCTTATGTATAAACAACATATAAATAAATCATTACTTAACATACTTTAAAACATCACTTTAACATATCGATATTTTTGACAATCGATATTTTCACCATCGATATTATTGATTTCGACATTCATGTCTTCGATATTTTTAACACACACATAAATCGATATTTTCTACGACGATATTTTTGTTTTCGACATTTCGTACCATCGATATTTTGGACTCGATATTATGGTACATCGACATTAACAACTCGATATTTTGACTGTCTACCATCATGTTTTCCTTCGGATATATTTTGGCCCCACTTGTTTAGTGCCTCCATTTCATCCTGTTCTGTCTCAGGCCTGTCTCGTTCTCTTATTAGGCAATTTATAAAAAAGCGTAGTATATATGCTTGAGTGTCAACTTTCTGATGCGCCATGGCATCCTTAATACTTTCAGGGTCTTCCCCAGTCTGGACAAAATGATATATTCTATCTAGGTGCTCTTTCATTCCTGAGAAAAACAGTAGATAATCTGTAGCATGTCGTAAGCGTAGTGATGCTATCATCATTCTATCGTCTTTGCCGGGTACTGGATCATATCTGCAAACTGAAAGCGGTTCTTTGAGTATGTCGAGGCGGGGTGATTGGAGCGTAAAAGGGTTCTGCATATCCCTAAGGTGTAATCTGTGTGTTGGTGGCGGGGTCCGGTAACCCCCGGTCGCACCTCCTGAGGCGGAAGCTTGGACATTATCTCTCTGTGGAGTCTGTATCTGTACTTGAACTTGTCTTTTAGTAGGATCAGGTAGAAGCGGTTTTGGTATATCAATTTTAGGTGCGGGAAGTGGTGGAGGTGGAGGAACGATGGGCTGTCGAACGGGGAAACCTGGTTGCGGTAATGGCGGGATATGGTCTGGAGGCGGGTTGCCACCCCCGTCACCGTCAGTAGGTGGGACGCGGACAGGCAGATTAGTGTAAGCGGGTGCTACATCCTCTAGATAGGAATTCAGAAATATGTCTTTAGTGGTCCTGTGAGTTACTTTAGTTGGAACCAATGGTGGCAGCAGATTTTTCGGTATTTCTGAAGTGGCCTCAGGCGAACCCTCGGCCACGAGATACATGCCATTTACGAGATTGTTTCGTGCGCGGTCTATTTGCTCTGATTTTACTCGGATCCCTTCAGTAACTAATTCGTTTTCTTGGGCTTTATCTGATTCTTTAAGTCTGTCTTCTCTACGGAGTGCTTTTTCAGCACGCTTATGTGATTCCTTACGCCAAAACTCTATGGCGTCTTTCTGAGATTGTCTGGCTTTCTTTTTCCATAGTGCTTCCTCTACCTTCATGATGCACTCGGCATCCCATGTTCCGGTGACAGGCCATCTATGTCTTTCGTCTAGATGCTTAGTATAATCGACCCATAAATCTAGATACAATATGGCATCTAAGCCATGCTTGTGGTACATAAAATTTCCAGGAGTGTCCCTAGGGGGGATAGGAATTTCTTCCTCTAGTATCCCTTTCCTAGTTCCTATCTGCTTTAACTTGTTGAAAAACGGCATCTTGTTTACTTAGTACTGAATGCTCAATCCTTGCTACTTAATACTGAATACAGCTAGTTACACAAGAACACAATAATGCACATTAAAAACAGTCACACTCATACCACGACATTAATCACATGAAAGACATTTGAGACATATATGACTACCACCCTATACTGGATGTACTGCTAAACAGCACAGATACACTGCTAAGAACAGTGCAAGAACTTGAAATAACTGATATACTGCTAAACAGTACAGATACACTGTCTAAAACAGTGCAGACCGAATTTGTGTACCCAAACCCGTCTTGATACGTCCCAGCAATGGTACTCACCGGGAAGCACGGAAACAGAAGGCCTCGGAAAAACTCGACTGGACCGGACTGGACTCGACTTCGACTCGACACGTGGATATTTCGGAAACTGGTGGGCCTCTTGACACCTCGGACCTTGCTTCTTTCGGCTAGGCTCTGGTCGGGATCCTCCGCACTCCTCACCGCCTCGTCTGGGTGCTGATCGCAGTCTTCGTCACCTCCGTGGGCCAGAGGGAGATACAGGAAATCCTGCCAGTACGCGTAGTTTCCGTCTAACTGATGGCAGGGGACAGAGCTTGCAACGCACCAACCGGCGCGTGGGGTGGGGGAGGGGTCCCTATTCGGGCGCCAAAATAATGTGGTAAATATTTGATTTACCGTCCTAATTTCTATGCAGGTAAGTACTTAATCAATAATAACTCAATCGGAAAGAAAAAGGCAGAGTCCGTGGTGTTAGAGTTCTTTGGGGTTTTTATTCCTTAAAAAGGAATGGTTCTAGAACTGGATATCATGTTCCTGCAACCACAGGGGTTCAGGAAGGGATAGAGCAATATTTTATTGACAATACATAGCTTATATACTTAATTCATATTATAGAAACCAATACAGTAGGCGTAACAGCTGAGAGAAACAAGATAACAGCATCCACGTGGTAGTGATACGTAATTAGAAGGCGTGAACTAGGCGTGAACTAGGCGTGAACATAGAGGTGTGTGCTAGAAACGTCACAGATAGGTGTCACAAGTGGGTGGCAACAAAGCAGAATCTTGTAATGTCAGCAGAAATCTGAGGCCTGGATGCGCGCGCAGCTGCATGACGTGTGATTGACGTGGAAACTGGAGGGTGCAGGGGACTTGACATTTACACTGGCGGAAAGAGACAGAAGTCTGGCATGTCAGATCAACTCGTACTTCTATCATATCTGATATCTGATGTTTGGGAACCATATTATCTAAACGGAAAAGGTCTCTGGGGCAGAAGCTATTCTATACTGACTGTGAGTGCGTGTATAAGCGCCTAAGTGTCTACATGAGAATGCGAGGGGCATGGGCCTACCATGGTAACAGAGGCTATGAATTACTTGCATGGAGACAGTGAGGCCGGGCCCTTTGCTCTGCAGCTGGGGGGATGTTTACTTAAACTAGTAGGCAGGAATGCATTTTCGAGGAGCGGAACAGATAATTTGAAGGTTGAAGTCAGTCTTGGCAGGCAGCAGGCTGAGCTAAGCGCCATGAGCCGCACAGGGAGTAAGGCAGAGGTCACGGGTACAGAGACAGCCTGGGCTGAGGCTTTCAGAGTCAGAAGCCAGGAAAAAGGCTCGATGGCAGAATTCAGGGCCTACTTCGCCAGAGCTGAAAAACGTGTAAAGTACACTACAAAAAGACGTTGGCATAGCATACTTAGAAACGGAATATTCAACCCATTCAGGGTGGATCTGAAAGAGGACATGTTAACGTTGGACGCAAATGTATTTGCGTCTTCATAGCTGGCACAGGAGGGAAGTTACATGCACTTTAAGCTGGTACATGGAGACGGTGGGGTACACGCTAGGGAACATCACTTGACCATAAAATTTATATTTCCTCATCTATTGTGGTGCGGAGGCGATCACCATGAAATCCAGGGTCTAAGGTTATGTGTACCTCTGTTTTGTGATGTGGCGGTGATCGCCTTGAAACCCAGGGTTTAGTGTTATTTGTACCTCCCTATTGTGATGATGCAGCGATCGCCTTGAAACCCAGGGCCTAGTGTTATGTGTTGTGCCCTATTGTGATGTGGTGGCGATCGCCTTGAAACCCAGGGTCTAGTGTTATGTGTTCCGCCTTATTGTGATGCGGCGGCGATCACCTTGTTACCCAGGGTCTAGGGTTATGTGTTCCACACTATTGTGACACGGTGGCGATCGCTTTGAAACCCAGGGTCTAGGAATATGTGTTACGCCCTATTGTGATGCGGCGGCAAGCGCCTTGAAACCCAGGGTCTAGGGTTATGTTTTCCGCCCTATTGTGATGTGGCAGCAATCGCCTGAAAACACATGTTCTAGGGATAGGTGTTCCGCCCTATTGTGATGCGGCGGTAACCTTCCAGGGTCTAGGGATATGTTCCGCCTAAGTATGGGTGGAAAATGTGCACATTTTTGGCAATTTCGCAATCCGCGAATTGCGCGAAATTGTCCAAAAATCCGCAATTCGTGAGTTGGTGTATTTTTTTTTCTTGTTCGCGCTTCAAAAATGCAATCTCCCTCGCGCGGCATTGACTTACCATGATTCTGCGTTTGCTGATGAGTTTGTCCTCCCTGTTGGCGTGCGCTGCGAGATTTTGGTAGCTGGCCGAGCGACGCCGCGATTGCGAGCACGTCATTGGGACCCGAAACAGGAAACTGCGAATGCAAACACGTCATTGCCACCCGAAACAGGAAAAAGGCATCGCGAGCAAGCTGGTTAAGTGGAAACAACATGTGCGCGACCATTGCAACTTCATGCGCAAGTTCTCGTTCTCGAACTGGTAAAAAAATCTCGCAAACTCGCAAAAAGAAAATTTGCAAGCTCGTGAAATTTGGTGGATTTTTGCGAAACGAGATTACGAATTCGCACGAATTCGCCAATTCCACCCATGCTTATTTCCGCCCTATTATGATGTGGCGGCGATGTCCTACAAATCCAGGGTCTAGGAATATGTGTTCCACTCTATTGTGATGTTGCGGCGTTCGCCTTCAAACCCTGGGTCTATTGTGATGCAGCTGCGATCCCCTTGAAACCCAGGGTCTTTGTATGTTCCACCCTAATGATACGACGGTGATTGCTTTGAAACCAAGGGTCTATGGTTATGTTTTTCCGCTCTATTATGATGCGGCGGCGATCGCCCTGAAACCCAGGGTTTTGGGTAATGTTTTCTGCCCTATTATGATGCAAGGGTGATCGCCTTGAAACCCAGGGTCTAGGGATAGGTGTTCCGCCCTATTGTGATGCAGCGGTGATCGCCTTGCCTGGTCTGGGCAATAAATTCCATTCCTCTCACGGAATTTGGGAAATTTGGGTATTTCGGGATCCGCAGAGAATGTGGAATTGCCAAAAATTCCGTGATCCACAGCTTCGCGGAATTTTGTGCTAGTTTGCACTATCAAAATGCGTGTTTACAAGATATTCCCCCCCCCCCCCCGAGCACGCAAACAGCATTCTCGCACAGTAAAAAAGCTTCGCAAATGGTCAGAACAAGCAATTACGCATGTTCACAGAATTTTTGCGTGCTCGCAGAGATTGTTTACCGTTTCGCAGAGCTTTCCAAAGTGCGACTGCGCAACTTCCACCCAGCCCTATGAGTTGTTTTAAGATGCAGGCATTCAGATCCCATCTCCCAAAAGCAGCGGAGAACCCAACACCTTTCCCAGAAGAGCTTGGTGCCCTCAGTTGTCGGACCTCGTAGCAGCTAGCCTAGCACCCAGGACCAGGAGAGCTTACAAAGGGGCGTTCTGGTCATTTTGTCAGTTCTTGGGGGTCACTTGGGAGAAAAAGTGGCACGACCCAGGGTTAGTAGTCGTTTAACTGAGAATCTCACTTCTTCATAGCAGATTTACTTGTGTTTCTAGATACCCAGTTCAGGAATGGAATGGCAAAGGGTTTGCAAACACCTAAAAACATGCAGGTTTGGTGGTATTCCATGTGTATAAATAATGTCCATAAAGGTATCACTGTCAACAAAATAATTGTACAACTTCATCAATATCAAACTGTGTAAATAAATCAATTAGTAGAAAGACACGACCGTTAGCTAACATATAACATGTTTTATATAAAAATTTCAAAATGACAGTAAAACAGCATGAACACGGACAATTCTGATTGCATCATAACAGAGAATAATACTTTGTGTCATATCACTTTATTGGTTTTAGTACTTTTCACTGCTAAGAAATCGTTAGTTTGTTCGCTGTTTCATTAACCGAGTATCACCACTCTGTGCCAATTCGCTTACTTTTCAGTACGGTGCGCTAGCCATATACACTGCTCTGGCCATAGTAAAACGTTACATACCTCACACTGATTTCGGATCTATTTAAATAAAGAATTCTGTATGTTTAAATATCAGTCATTGCTTTTTTCCAATTTAAATGCTTTAGACAGTTTGAGTTTGATGAAGTTGTAAATTAATTGTGTTTACAGTGATACCAATATGGATTTTTTTTTTTATAAACAATTTATATCCCTGTTCATTTGGGTCTACAGGTTTCTCCTGTAGTAGACACTAAGGGGCAGATTTACAAGCCTCATGCGCCGCCGATGCATCACGTTGATTGACACACCGGTGGCTCAGCCTGCTAAGGGAAATTTACAAGCACAAGTAAAGTCACCCTGCGTTACTTAACCTGTACTTGTAGATATGACCCCTGTTCACGCACACTTCGCGTGTTAGGGACGGGACATGGGTGTTGTTGTGGGTGTTTCCACGCAACACCCATGTCCACTGATGCATTTCCAGATTTACGAGAAATCGTAAACCTGGAAATGCGTCAGTTTGCTGCCCCACCATAGGGGTGGCATAACCAAGCGATACGAGGAGAAATGTTTTCATTTCTCCTAGTTATTTCCTCTTTCAATGCTCGCTGCATTCTACAGCACGCATTGAAAGTGGAAAATGTCAGCAGTGATTGATTTTGTGCAGGAAGAGCCCCCTTTCTTCACAGAAGCAATCTCCCCATGACGCAGGCATCCCTGCACCATGGTGAAAGGGTGCCTGCGCCGGCTCTTGGCAGCTGTTTGTGCGCCAGCGCAGGGGAAAGCACAGGAATGCGACATATCATTGTGGATATGTCGCATTCCTGTGCACTGAAAGTGCCGCAGGGTGGTGCAGCCAACGGGCTTGCGGTGCCGCACTGCGGCACTTTCTTGTAGATCTGCCCCTTAATGGTGTTTCAGGCATTTCGCAAGACAACCATCCATGGCACTCCCATAGCGCTAACCTTTTAATCCTCATTGTCTCCAAACGTAAGGCTGTGAAAACTCACCATGCTTCCATACCTTTTCCTGGCATAAGCAGTGAGAAAATATATTAATTCAAACTCTGTGAATCAGTATTTCCCTTTTCCAAAAACAAATTCAACTCTCGTATTCCCAAGAGAGTCTGAGATGAGCAAAATGTTTGGAAGACTGTGCAATTATCTAGGTATTTAATTACCGTGCATGCCCGTTTGCTTTGTATGGAGACCGCCCTGACACTGCACATATATATAAGTTAGTTGTAAAGTTAGTTGCACATAGAATGCAAACTTCAGGCTTGTTTTTCGCGTGGCTCATTACATGGTACTGGGACAGTCACCCTAGGCTTTTTGAAACATTTGTTTGAATTCACCTTTACAGAATATCAGTGGGAGTCAGATTTGCAAACTTGAAGCCTTCTGAAAAATATTTTACTCCCACACAAAGGTACCACAATGCAAGTTACAGTTACACCTACACTTACCTCCCAAGAAGTACATGTTGCTTTGTTCGAGTCATAAAATCATTTCTGGTTTTGTAGAGAGACTCAATTTTCCATGGCAGTCAGTTACTGAATGGAGAGAAAATATTCCCAATTTTCATTGGGTTTACTAGAATGTGTAATTCCTTGTGACTGCTCCAATACAATAGTCACCGAGAAGCCAGTGGGAGGGACCCTTGCTTTCCCCTCCCACCTCTCACAATCCCAAAAGTGGTGCTGGGCTCGGTGGAGTGGTCGGGGGTCACTTCTGCGCTTCTATTGATCACGCTACTACCGCGTGACTGTGCAGTACGATATGTGTTTGAGGATCAGCAATTCATCTTGCTGAAAGCAAGATACATCTGTATATCTGGAGACCCAATCTCCTCAAGGCCACATTCCTGTTTGGCCAACAGCTAGTCATGGAACCCCTCCTTTCCTTTCTCTGCTCCCATGTCTGCACCTGCAGTCACATCTGCAGCTCTCCCAGCAATTGCTTGCAGCTTCCAACCACAGAGCTGGCTTCCAAAGTGACAAGCCCTGTGCCCTACAGGCTCTCAAACATGTGGTTCAATGGCTGAAAATGCATGCACGGTTACTTCTCCAGAACCCAAATAAAAGCAAATGTAAGCATACATGTTAAGTTCAGGTTACTGTTTTGTTATACATTTCGATATTTGTGCTGTTTTTCCTTTTAATATTTTAACTGGTAGAACGGGTTTCTATTTTGTTTGTTTTATTTTTTGATGTAGTCAACATATTATTTATTGTAGACAAAGGTTTTAGGCCTCCCACCCTCTACACAACACCACGTAAGGGAATCCACTCACTTATACTCCCTCACAGTCACACACACACGGCCCCTCTGGCAAATGACTGTCCCTTGAGTGGTGAAGGTGAAATGTGAGTAGTTTCTTTTGCCCCCTGCTCAGTGAGGGCACAGTCATAAGCAGGGCAAAACTTTATCCCTAGTGGCTAAATAGACTTGCCAATGACATGTTATATCACGAGGGAGAACACACCGAGCAAATACGATTGCATCTCCATACACACTTTTTATTTTTTCTTAAAGTTGGTGACAAATTTGAGCAGAAACATGCCCAGATTGAGTGCCCCTCTGCAGAATAGGATGTAGTTATTCCAGGTGCCAAATACGAACCAGACTTCAGGCTCATTAACACATGATGGCTGATAATTGGAGAAGTGAAGGGGTTCGGCCGGTATTATTAATTCTGACGCCAACTTCTTTGTGCAGTTAGGAAAATGGGCAAGGGTAAAAAAAAAACTTCACTCCCGAAGTTGGCTAAAGCTAGGTGCCAACTACTAACAAGTTCTTAGAAGTTTTTTTACTAGCAGAATAGAAAAAGGTGACAAGAAAAGGGCCTCAGTTCCTTTTCCAACAATAATAGTATTTATATCTAAATGATGTTGTTGTGCCTTCATGACATGGTGAACTGAGAGACAACGAATGCATCTCATGCCACAATGGAGACACAATACTCAACGCTTCGATGTTTAAAAAGTCGAGATTTATTGTAATAAATGCCACATATTTCACCCAGACTCAACAACAAAAGAGACATGTGAAAATCACTTTGACAAGTCAAGGATCTTAACCTGTGCTAAAATGGAAGCACTGAATGGCATGCAAGCAAAGTTTTGATTTGCGATGAAGATGGTAGAAACCCTACCTATGCAAAAAGTGTCAAGTCATCTTCATCAGTGAGTCTGTTCTGAGAACAGATCAATTATGGAATGTGTCAATTTGTACCTTGATATCACAATGAATGATATTTATGATTTGGGGTATAAATTAGAGCTTGGTGGACATGGTACACTGCCCCAAAGGTGAGCAAGCACCATGTCTGACAATACCCCTACTTTATTTAGAGTTGGGGGTACCACAGTGAGTCTGACAGTGGAGTCTAGGCTGGCAGAAACCTTTGATCGACGGCCCAAATGACATAAGGCCATTGGTCAAATTACTTCTGACAATCCACCATATTTAGGGTAAACATTCCAACACAGGGCCTCATTACAATGTCGGTCGGAAAGCCTCCAACTGCTGATCATAATGGTAGGTTTAAAGTCCGACCAACGATTTACGATGGCAGCATCAGAGTTTAAACTGGGAGGAGACTCCGACGTGGTTGACCTCATTATACCTTACGGACGGTGTTTCCGCCATCGGCATTATGTTAGTTTCTGACAACCATTCCATGTCGGTCTTTCCGACATGGAAAGGCTGTCAGAATATGACATTTGGGGCATCTAGCAGTACCCCGTCCCTCCACGGCCTCTTATTGTGGGTCGGGTGGGCATCAATGATGTCCCCTTCAACATCCCGGCACTGTGGGGCGGGCACCATGTGGTGCCTACTACACAGTTGTGGAGTGGTGTGGCTCACTGGTTAGAAGCGGCAGACCCGAAAGCAGAGCGTCCTGTGACCAGGATTCAATTCCCAACGCGGCAGGGTGTTAGCCAAGGTCAGCGGACTCGATAATTCTCACCTCGGTGCCTACTCTAACCAGGGATCACACTCGGCAACTCTGGGCATTAGCTTGCCTCATCTCCACAACGGCCCCCCACAAACGCCGGGGATGCCTGGTTTCACCTTAGAGATACCCAGGAGGGAACATCTCACAGGGAAAGCCAGGACGGGTTCCCCAGCGGTCTATAGCGCCAGGAAGCCTCCGGGTAGTAGTGTGCTTTACAAGACACACACATTTACATTTACATTTACATGTTTACAAACTTCCATTTTTTAATAAAAGCTTGTACTGTGTGTGGTTTTCGCCCGCTGCACAAGCTCCAATTGAAAAATGGAAGTTTGTAACCCCACCATGTGTGGTCACATCCAAAGAAGGCAGTCGGAACCACCAATCTGAGAGCAGTCGGTTCTCAAACCGCAATGGTGTCGGTCAGAGGAAACTCTGACCGACATCATAATGAGGCCCAATATTGTTTTCTGTTTGTGTTTAACAGGAAAACCAGGTGGTTCTGCCCAGATAAAACAAATAAATGACTTCAAGACGCTGGGAGAAAACGCTCATCAAGTCAAACCTATTTGTGATTTTTTTCAAAATTAACTCTTGTTTTGAGAGTTTGTCTTTGGAAAATCACACCTTTGCTGTGCAGATCTACTACACATGGAACCTGCACAACAAAGCTTCAGTGCCTTCAATGGAGCAGAAGTGGCTGAAGCTTTGCTGAGGCACAGATGCCTGGAAGGCTGACTGACATCCCTATATGTGTCAGCCTGTACTCTACCAAAGAAGTGGAGTACATCCTTCTGATGCCTTGCCAGAAAGGTGTTCACTCCAACTCTAAATACACCCTTTAGTTGTGTCGCTAACTAAAATGGTTTTGAAATAAACATATAAAGAATACATAAACATCATAACCAGAAAAGTGAGGTATTTCAATTTTAATGGTATCCATGCTATCGATTTGTAGTCTCTGTCTTTTAATTCTTCAGGACCTTCCATCTGCGTTCAATACTGTAAACCATGAAAAACTGCTAGATCGACTCGGAAGCAGGAAAGGCTTGTCGGGAACTGTCCCCGAAGGGTTTAAATCTTTCTTGGAGAATAGATCACAAAGATTTTTTAGTTATCAAAAGCTATCATCGCCGTCCCCTAGTACGATTGGTGTACCCCAAGGTTCAACTCTTTCCCCAACTCTTTTTAACCTCTACATGGAACCGCAGGCTGAGAGTCTGCG
This sequence comes from Lissotriton vulgaris, assembly GCF_964263255.1. Lineage (NCBI taxonomy): Eukaryota > Metazoa > Chordata > Amphibia > Caudata > Salamandridae > Lissotriton > Lissotriton vulgaris. The sequence continues at coordinate 174,159,313 of NC_141688.1, forward strand.
ACACGCCAACATCTTGTTGCACATGTATGCTGGCGACACACAGATCTCTATTAAAGTCTTGTCACTTGAGGAGATCAAGCCATTGAGTGTAGTGTTAAAGATGACCATTCAATGGCTAACAAGTAATCAACTTAAACCTAACTAGAAAAAAACTGAATTCTTATTAATTCCCCCCTCAAAAATATCTTCTGAAAGAAAGGAATGGACCAGACTGATAACCAAGCTAAACTGCACCCCGACCTTAGTGGACTCAGCCAAATCACTAGGAATCACGTTGGACAAGCATCTGAATTTTCAAAGCCACATCAACTTGATGGCTTAAAAATACCTGGTACCACCTGAGTCGTCTTAGAAAACTGAAACCATTCCTAGAAACGTCAGCCCTCAAAATGGCGGTACAAGCATTGGTCAGTGCGAGGATCGAATACGGTTGTTAAACTTTATCAGGCCTGCCCAAGACCTCAACAGCTGCGCTAAAAGCTTGTCTCAACGCAGCTGCAAGATTCATAACTGGATCTAAAATATTTGAACACATATCTCCAAACTTAAAAGCTCTGAACCGCCAACCATACAAAGCTAGAGTACAACTCAAACTGGCCTGTATCACACATAAGGCGCTACATTCAAAAACACTGGCATACCTTGCCCAGAAAGTAATGATATCCAGAGGAGGCAGGTACTCCAGAGGCGTAAAAGATCTTCTTCTGAAACCGCTGTGCTTCCAGAAGAAGAAAACATACAACAGAGCTCTCTCAGGCGCCGCACCCAGAATCTGGAACTCACTACAGCCAAACATTAGAATAATACCATTCCATTCAAAATTCAAAAAGGTAGCTAAGATCTTCCTAATGGGGAATTGCCTACCAAAACTCTTTACAAAGAATCAACTAATTCATCTGTCGATCGAATAACCTTCCATTCGCTACAGATTTTTTATTCAGAGGGTCCCACAATGACTTTCTGCACCGATTCGTTTTGGGATCTACACAGTGCTTTCATGGGTCCCCTATCTCGTTAAGCTACTAAGACGAATCGCTCAGCTAAACTTTGAACACTGAGTCTTTTGATGATAAAGGATCATTTGTATTTTGATGTATTCGTTCAGTCTCAGATATTATTGTTAGTCCTGAGAACTTTTACTGTCCACTGTTTTTATACTGTTTTATTTTCATCTGCATGTGTAAGTCTATGTTGCTTGCTTTCGGCCGCATTCGGAACCGCTATATCTCTGTCAAGCTCTCTAACACCCTAACGAGTAACGTTTGAGCTATATAAAACACAAAAGAAAGAAAGTAAAATATATTTTCGTCCATTGGTGTATTTGAAGACTTTAGGAATTGAAATGTGAAAACATGAACAGCAAAATAAGTTACGTTTACAACTAGAAAACATCAGTCAAAAAGTTTAACAAGAACTATCGAGCAATGATCGAAAATAAAAAGCACTAGCACAGTGCACAACAAAGTAACAGCTATTACAAATACTAAACATATCTACAGACACATTCCATTAGTACAATACACAACAGCATTGACTTTCACAGAGCACAAGATATGTACGTTGGTGCGCCAGCAGGGCAACTGCCAGTACCAAATACACCACAACAAAGAATAAACTGCAAAGAGAAAATCCTAGAGCACAGGCACAAACAGCATAACCTTGTACATTCCAATCACAGAAATGAAAGTAAAGCTGTTAAGTTGTTCATGCATGGTAACGGATGACACAGAGTCAGTTGTCTTTTTTATACTTAGTATAATTTCTTGGTACAAGGGTTCTGTTTCTGTTGTAGCTTCTTTACCCAAATGTTACCAAGAACAAATATTCCAGCAGGTGTGGACCCCCTTTATTTGCGCTTCCTGAAATTCGAATTCTCTTTTCTTTCCCTCCCTATATATAGCTTTTTCCCTTCTCCTTTTTCCCTTTCCCTCCCTTTTTCCTCTTCCTTAACATATTACAGGTGTATATTTGTCACATACTGAATTATATTTACTATATTGTTTTGTAACCTATAAAATTGCCTATCTTTGAACTCCAATATAAAATTATGACACAAAAAGAATGAATAGTTAGCCATGAACTCTTTAATGTTACCTACCACTATGGCCACCAAGGAAAGATTCTCACCGGAAGGTTACGTACAAGTGCACTGCCACATCTGGGTAGAGGAAGTCGTTCTCACTTTGTAAAATTTCGTGCTGTGAGGAGACCGTTTATGCAGCTGGATCCAGACCAAGACGCTGCATATTAGTGACTTGCTAGTTGTCTTGCAATACAGTTTATTATCGAAGTGACTCTTATGAAGCAGCCTGAAAGCATTGGCACCAATTCAGTAATCTGGCAGGGTAAGAAAATTATCTCTAATTAATCACTTTTCCACTTGAATATCGGACACTCGACTTTAACAAGTTGCTTTTATCCATAAGTAACAGCTAACTGTTGTTTTGTAGTAAACATCTTCTTTCCAGCCTAAGGTAACATTAGATTTAAACCAAAAATTGTTACTGTCGATACTGGGCATCCAACTGTCACTGAGTTGTGTTTACGTAAAACAAATGTCGACAATGGGCATTTGATTTTCATTAAGTTGCCTTTATGTATGCAAATAGCGGCTGCTCACTATAAGTATTTAATACAAAGACGTATCCCTTTGTATGTCTGATTTCAACTAAGCTGTCTTTTGTATGTACGGAGACTCCATAAGCATAAAGATACTTCTAATAAAATACCTTTGTGAATTGCAAACAATCGAAAGTTTCAACACAAGTGTAAGTTAACCTTTGTGAATCAGGCCCACTGTCTAAAAAGCTGTTAGAAAGTGGCTGTTCCAACGGGGTAGTCAGGACTGACATGAAATGGGCCTGGTACAGCCCTAGAAAGTAAGTACTACAGATAAGGACTAAAAAAATCCTCATTCCAACTAGTATGTGTCACCCATTTTGTCCGACACTGAGTAAAACCAAATCAGACAACTATTGCCTTCTCAACCCCCTAACTGTGTATGTATTTTTTTTTCAACTAGGATGCAATTTCTTCTGGATTTCCTGTCCTTTATCTTTCAACTCCATTATGTTTCATTCTGAAAGCTGCCTGGCACCACATATCAATCATCTGTATAATACACTGTCTAAATTGTGATCTGAGTTTGAAAACTGTGACATGGGTGAGTTGTACTTAGCCACTCTGCCTTTGCCCAGACTGTGGTAAGTCTCTGTGACCACTAAAAGCACACTGTGCGCTCTGGGCCGGCAGCCCCTCACAGGAGCAGCTTTTAATCCTTTTCAATCCTCCAAATTGCATAAATGCATAAATGCTGGTTAGGTAAGGGAGATAAAAAGATAATTTATTTTAAGAAAACCAGATAACCTACTACTTACTTAGGAATCTGGTCCATTTTAGCAGAACTCGTCTTTATTTAGCCATTTAATAATTTATGGAGCCCAAGGCCTGTGTATTCCTCTTTCAGGAATTAACCACCCCAGGCCAACAGCTCATTCATGGATCAAATCTGGTGACAAGTACAGCAATTTACACATGATTAAAGAGGTAAAGGTCCATCCTGCCCACGTAAATATATGTCACAGAATAAAAAAAGTATAGGGCTGGAAGTTTATTCCGACGCTGAATGCAGTGTCGACAACCCTTTGTCTTGCTCATTGGCAGAATGTTTTCATTGCAAAGCCTTTAATAAAACCGTATGGTAGTATCTTTGGAACCCAGAAAGTATGCCATTTTGGTAATCTCAGCAAGCTACAAGCGTTACACCTTAGTCTAGGTACAATCCCCAATGTGCTACATATCTTAAGACCTTTGTCCAAAAAAATCTAGTATTTGATGCAGTAATCCATGACTCTCACCAAGGCCCTCATTATAAGAGGTAAACTTGCTTTCAACTCAAACATGTATTTGTGGCTGAAACATGATTATAATTTGCATGCAAATTCCGCACATGCATGCATTTAGTCCCCACAGAAATTTGTACCGGTTTAGATCAGGAACAACTTTGTCAGGTAAAATTTTGCGAATGAAGAACAAAACTGCAGTATTACCATGTTATCTCGAATCTGATGTACCAAAATCATACTGGGGATGTAATATCACAATGGAGAAGAATTGAAACCAGTGGCATAGGTATTGCTTGAAGCAGTAATACCCCACCGTTATTCCCCACTTATTGCATATTGTAACTTGCACAGTGTATTCATTTGATGATTATGTTATTTAATTTTGTTTGCTTTCTTTCTTAGGGTGGGGCCACGAGAGCCTGCAGTAGCGCTTCCGTCTCGCTTGCGAGACACTGTTAACAAAAAAGGCTTGAAGCCTGACAGTTGTTTAAAATTTGTTGGCCTGCTTGGCCCTCTTTTTTACCACCACATAAGGTAAACAGCCACTATTACGTGTTTTTACGAGTTTTTTACTATGGGATACCATTTCAACGAATTTCGTTGTAAAGGTATGTATAATAAATGACCAAGCATTTAAAAAGAAAATGTAGACCGTCCATGTCGTTGTAAGGAAACAAAGGCTATTCCGTTTCCTGAGAACGACTTGCACTGCCCCTCAGAGACGACGTGAAGCAGCCAGGCTGGAACAATGAGGAGAGAGGAACCATGAGGAAAGAGAAGCATGGGTGGGGGTTACTTTTGAAGGGTTTAGGGGGTAGGGGGGATTGTGTAGTGTAGGGGGTCGTTCTGGGGTAGTGGTTTAGGGAAGTCTAGTGGTGTTTGTGTAGTGTAGGGGGTCATGCTGCGGTAGTGTTTTAGGGTTTAGGGTAGTGTAGTGGCGTTGTATAGTGTAGGGGGTCGTGCTGGGTATAGTGTTTTAGGGTTTAGGGTAGTGTATTGGTGTTGTGTAGTGTAGGGGCTTATGCTGGGGTAGTGGTTTAGGGTTTAGAGTAGTGTAGTGGTGTTTGTGTAGTGTAAGGGGTCGTCCTGGGGGTAGTGTTTTAGGGTATTGTAGTGTAGGGAGTGGTGCTGGGCTAGTGTTTTAGGGTTTAGGGTAGTGTAGTGTAGTGGTGTTTGTGTAGTGTAGGTGGTCGTGCTGGGGTAGTGGTTTAGGGTTTAGGGTGGTGGTGTATGTGTAGTGTAGGGGGTCTTGCTGGGGGTAGTGTTTCAGGGTAGTGTAGTGGTGTTTGTGAAGTGTAGGGGGTCATGCTGGGTAGTGTAAATGTGGTGAGAGGACTGTCACTTACCTTAGAAACTTTTACCACGACTATACCTTTACTACGCATGTTTTTGCATTGTAATGGTATGCGTGGTGAAGGCAAAGTCATTGTAAAAGTTTGTGTTGTAATGGTATCTCGTTGTAATTGACAACGCGTACTAATCCGCGTTGTAACGGTATGCATTGTATTGGTACGCATTGTAACAAGTGCTATTCCCTCATAATTCGTCAAGGCAGGCTTACCATTGTTGTGTAGCATTTTAGAATCCGAGCAAAATTTACAGATTCATGCCCTTATATAGGTCAATTCACATTGCCCTTATAAAGGCATATAAATCATTACCATATTCAGACATAGCCCATGCAGTCCAAAGACAGGCATGACTACTTCCACTCGTTCCAAAAAGCAACAACGATTTCTTGGAAAACTCAGCTTCAGCATTCAGCAACATCCCCTTGCTTGAACATTGATTTGTTCTAGAAATCATGGAGTTTTCAAAGTTCTACCATTGCCTTGGGGTTCTTTGATTACGTTATTATGTCTGACTTAACATCAAACTAGGCACCTTCAAGGTATAAATATGCCTACACTTGCCCTAGTCAACACACTGTGGTTCAGAGCAGCTTGACTATCTAATTGCACAAAGCAGTTCGCTACAGCAAGTGCTGAAGGAAGCCGACCCTTCAGCTGATGCACTGATCGAGAAGCTGTCCTTTCTCTCGCTGAGAATCCAGCTCCAGTGCTTCCAAGCTCCCCACGCGGGTTGTTGGGAAACGGAGTTCCGAGACAGAGATACCAGAACTCTTCATTCTAAAACCAAGGAACGAAGCTGATTAGACCCTAAGAGAAATCTTGGTTAGTTTCTTGGCAAAGAAAAACTAAACCTATGCTACACCTCACTTCCTTCTTCACTCGTTCTAGACTTATGTTAGGTACATTAGGGTAGGCGTATTTTAGAAGCACCAGTTGAGTACTATAAGCCTTTGTTATTTATGTATGTATTTATCTATGATCTAAGAAACCATAAAATGCTTTTACAGTATTATTTTATAATACTCTTCTGACTGTACGCATTATACTTTGCAACCAGTATTACGATTGTAGCAGTTCACTTTACTTGCATGAGAAAGAAGACTGTTCAATAAAACTCTTTTATTAAAAACGCCCGTCTCTCTATTTCTCTGCACCTCTGATGAAACAGAGCATGCACGATTGACTGAGTAAAATATATATCTATTGTTTCCACGACTCTGAAGATCAGTTTTAATCTTTGGGAACCAAAGTTGTCATGTTTATGCGGTTGTCAGAAACGAATCCCTTCTTGTAAATTCAAGAAAGTTTCTAGTGACCTCTGAGCTAGCTGGCACTCATAATTATGTCTAATATATTTGATAGAGACCTAGTAGACATAAGTCCTACGTCAAATCTATAGGATATATTATTCCTATTCCAATGCGCAGAGCCTATTGGTAATATAGGAACTACAGTACATGGCGCCCAATGTTTGGTAAGGCACTAATTTAACGCTAGATACTAGAGTAACTCAGTCTTGCTCTTCACAGAGACCCCTTTTCCCCGTAAAATACTCCAATAGACGTCTGGAGTGGGTAAAAGGATAAAATATCTGCCATAACAAAGTAGGACAAAAATCCTGTGTATTAGTTTTTTGGTTGATTTAACGTTGAAGGATACAGTGTTTCAAAATATTGTGCAATTACCAACTAACTAATAGCAGGGGGTCGAAACGAGAAACAGTGGTGTGTGTCTGTAGGTGGCAAACTCAACGGTGACGATTTGACAGGGAAATCTATCACTGGGTACTCTCTTGGTGCATCAAGGTATCCCCATCAGATTCCCGACCTGTACCGCCCTACATCATTTGGGAACCTTCACATGGCAAGATGGGAAAACATACCCAGTAGAAGATTTGGCCAGATTTAGCCGAATCTACCATCTATGTCCCAATGTATGTATGTTTCTAACTCGGTATCAGGTGGTAACTGATAGTGTTGAAGGTGAAACAATATAAAATTGGGTAAGAAGGAGGAAAAGTACTTTAATAGGCACCCCCCTTTTCCCAACGTCAAAAAACAGTGCAAGGGTAGTGTTAACAAATAACTACCTGGATGTAAGTAATGGTCGACATGTTTCTGCAGTTTACCTTGGGCCCATAGGTCACCTACTGCTTCATCAGGACCTAGTATGCTACTGCTAAGTGTTGTGAAATAAGTAAATGTGAAGTAACAAATTAATTGTCAAACTATTGTGCACCTTATCTTTGTTTCCTTGAAACTTGCTCTGCAAACTTTCAGTCAATAAAATGGCCGATGAGGATAATTCCGGGGCCAGTGGAACTGCAGCGTCTACAACCCGACCATGTTTAGTCATTAAAGGGTTTTAAAAAACCGACTAGATGCTATAATCATTCCGGAAAACCTAAGGAAAACCATCACAATAAATATTATAACAAATGGCCTATCATCAAGAGGTGGTAGGGTAATTTTTGTCATAGAGGCATCTGAATATCGGCAGACAGAGGTATTCTATTCTTGGATAGTCTTCCCTGAAGCAAATGCAGTATTACATTTGTTTTACTTCTACAAAGTATAGGATAATCCAATGGAATACATTCCTTTTGAGTACATTTGAAATTCCACTAACTTACCAAGAGCATCAGCCCTGGTTTAAAGGCGCCCTACAACATCAAAATCACATTACCAGGCTTGGTCCACTAGGTAGACCAGGAGCAACATGGCCGGTATTAGCCAGCTACACACCACATCCTGACATTGAAGAAATGTCAAGTGAAGAACTATTAGCTCAACTAAAACAACTAATAAAAATACATAGACAATTTGTTCAATATGTCATGCGGACTCTAACAGTCCAACCTCCTGTAAGGATTCCACGACAAACCCCCCACCAGGGGAACACGAATAAAATTACACCACAGACTATACAATCAGTCATTGGTAAATTACCCGCAATAAGGGAACAAATTCCATTCTGGATAGCTCAAAGAATTACTCAAATGGAGGCAGTATTTCCTGACAGTATGAAATTACTGAAAGATTTCAAACAGGTCTCAGCTATAATATTAGTTAAAATTAAAGAGGAAGCAGCATCAGTGGCGATCTGCCAAAAAATAAGAGAAATTGATATAACTGAGAAACCATATGAACTGGCTAGAATAATTGAAAAATCCTATGAAGAACTAGGTAGAGACAGTTTTGGGGGAAACCAGTAAAGCCCCAACTAACAGAAAGTCCTGAAAAGGTCTTTAATTAAAAAAAACTCTCACTACTCCTAAAAAGAAGTGGGAAAATACTAAACAAACTTCTAAAGAGAAGCGTTCTCAGTCCAGAGGAAGATCTCCTCAAAAGTAGTCCTCTGAAAATAGGTATAACGTCAGTAACAGGTATAATTTGAGAAAAGCTGACAGATATCAAGATACTGATACACGTTCCTCTCATACCTTTCAGACTTCATCACAGAAATCGGACAGAAGAGGACGGTCAGAACACAGGGAAGAAATACGAGGAGTGGGCCCAGACAATGCTGGACAGCGCAGCAGAAGTCACCATAGCTCGCAAGATCTTGAAGGATCATCTGAAGACAGTGGACTTGAATGAGTACATTCAAGTAGAAACCACTGATACCAGGGTTAGTGTACCCCATAAGTTATATGAAATAACGCTCTGGATGGAGGGGAACATAAGTAGGATAAGAGCACTCTTTTGGGAGAAGCTCTCTAAGGGTTATGACATTCTTCTAGCTGAAAAATACTGGCCACTAAAATTTGTCAGGGAGTGCTCACACGGTGAAGACATCATTATGCTAGCCTTCTCTAATCATATTCCCAATTTACTTAAAATATACCAATGCAAGAAAATGGGCTCTAGCATTATATAAAAATCATGTAGGATGGGATGAGGATTCCCCTCACCATAAAATCCAGTTAAAATCTCAACCAACTGCACAGAGGCAGTATCCAGTAAAGCAAGAAGCTAAAAAACAGGTCAACTTGAATACCAAGGAGTGACTGAAACATGCACCACGTCAATGAACAATCCTTTGTTTCCTGTCTCCAAACCAGACAATACATATCGTCTAGTTTTGAACTACCTACAGTTAAACTCTTTTTGCAAACATTTTGCAGTACAAAATGCACACAGTGCAGCACTAATGAATAACATTGTGCGTAAAAAATATAAAAGCACAATAGATATTTCTAACGGTTTCTTCTATCAAAACATTGCACCTGAAAGGAGATACTTGACCGCTTTCTCAATTATTGGGACTTAGGTTCACTTCTGTCGTCTCCCCCAGGGATTCAAGAATAGTCGGGGGTTATTTTCAGCTATAGTAACAGTGTTAATACAAACGTATGACGATGAGGCATTATCTTATGTCGATGACATCTATCTAACAGATGATGTCTTGGACAGGCACTTGAACAGAGTGAATACAATTATACTTGGATTCGCCTATGAAGGGTACAAATTCAACTTTAAAAAATCAAGAACTGCCCACCTCAATGTCCTTTTTCTAGAATACGATTTATCAAGTGAAGGCAAAGGCCTGACAGCCGACTGTTTAGAATAGTGTGCCCTGCTCCAACCTTCAAAAATGCTGAAAACCTTACAGTCAATTCTGGTTTCCTGAATTCCGGAAGAACATACATTCTAATTTACGCAGAAAGGGTTAAACCTCTCAACAAATTAATCAAACCTGATTCAAACCAACTAATTGGACTCAAAAACACACAGAAATGTTTGTGTATAGTGCAAACAGACATGATAGCAACAACACTATTACAGACACGCGTAAACATACACAATCTTGTAATCCGAATCATCCCAGGAAGATGCGGATTTACGTACTTAACCTTTAATGAAGGTAAAAAAGTACCAATTGCTTACAAATTACACTTTTACACACAAGCTGAAATTAAATTCCCTGAACGAATTCTGTTTTTGAACAACACTGTGCAACAGACATCCTGTCTTGGCCTAGCCAAGAGAAAAGATTTGAACAAACCGTCCATACCTACACCTACACCTGATATAAGAACACTACAGAAGGAGGGGGCGACGTAAAACCTATTTTACTTAAAAACAGAACTGATCCTGATTGGAGAAAATGGTTAATCTTGCCCACAGACACAAACAACTGTCAAGATATATTCCTGAATAAGACACAAGGGTTCACAATCACTAGGCCAGATCCAAGATATGTCCAGAGACAACATCCAGGGATAGTAACAACATACAGTGTAAGAAAACTGTGCCTTGACTGGCTACAAAAATCTACACTTACAGAGGTTAAACTACACTTATCTTTTCTTAAGTATGGTGTTGATTTGAGGGACTTCTCACTAGGTCCTGCAAAACGACGTCATAAACACTTGATATACGCAGGTATATACGCCATTTATAATGATGCTTGGAAAGCGACACAGGCAGAGACTACAGAAAGAATCCGAGAAATTGGTTTTATTAATTTAGAGAAAGCACTCTCTGTAGTTGACAATGGGTTAACGACCCTGTCATCCAGAATTTATTCTTTGGACAGGATAGTATCCTCTGCCATAGACATAAAGGAACAGGACTTGCTCATCCTACAGCATGGATAGTCGCAATTACGATCTATAATGCTTTTAGGCTGGATGTTGCAAAATCTTTGTTCTGGATATGTGCCATGGCATCTAATCACTCTGGCACAAAGAGGTAAGGAGCATTGAAAACCTGGAAAGATTACCATTAACTGTTTCAGAAAAACCTGCAACAGAATGGCTAATACACAGGATAATAACTCTGCCTGTCACAATTTTCAATTTCCAATACTATTTGAAAAAAATACCAGTTGCCGTGTATGAAAGGTTGGGTAAGGAATACAGAAAGTCAACCTGGGAATTACCATACACATGGAGTGGGGGAAAAGAAGTATTTCTTAATGGTATACAATGTAAAAGCGCACTAAGCGGTACACTTTTATGTCAGGGTATTAATTTACACGGAGCCCGTGAAGGTTCTTCGACCAACTTATCCTGCCACCTGCAAGGTTCTCCAGTTGCAGTAAAGATCCAATTTTTAGGCAGCCTTCTAACGGAAGCTATATACTGTTGAATGATCACAGCTGCTGTGGCATGTTGCCAAGAACAGCCTATCTCATAACTGTGTCAGCCAGGGTCATTTGTTGTATGCAAGTTTTGTTTCCTACAGCTAAGACAGGCGGGGAGTCACCGTTATGGCCTTCATTTAACATCTCTTCTATTCGAATTGATACTTCAAGCAGAATGAAAGCCATTCTTTTACAAAAAACTGTGCCACTGACCTTGTCCAAAGAGACGTATGAACTACAAGGTGCAAGGTGCTCTGCAGAGATACATTTCCTTTTATCAACAAACTGCCCGTACATTTCGTAGAAATGTTAGGTCGTGTCTTAAACATGTCCGATACCAGTGGTATTGTACATGTAGTTTAGACAATTTCTTCGGGACTGTTAGCACCTTTTGTAGCAGTCCATGGCATCTTTCCAAACTCAGTGCACTCTGTGTTCGGTGGCCTGACTCTCATTTTGGGACTCGTAGCAGGAATACTATTCGTGTTCCTTCTTCTCTGATATGGCAAGTCCGGTCAGCAGTGACACTCAGATTACCATAGAGAACACTCTCCTGGCAATGAAGTGTCGTGAGCGCATGATACAGATTCTGAGCCTGGCACGTTTAAGAGACCTGAATACCATGTGGTTTCTATCATTCCGACCAATCTGGCAAGATTGCATCCTACCTGTTCTACGATGCCTGCTATGTGGAGGAGAATCCATGTTGGTCATCTGTCTAACAATTCCATCAGCACTGCCAAGGGATATTGATACCTTGCTTGGTTCGGTAACGGCCCATGCATTGGTTTTTCCCCAGCGGCTACCAATCCTGATGACGGCATTCATTGAGATCTCACAGACGCAATCTGCTGACGGTGAGATATGTGGATCTACACACACAGAGGTACCATCTTCATCTCCGACGAACGTTGCTAATGCGGCTAACGCTAACGGCGATGCTTCACATGTTTGTGCTATCGGTTTACTTAATGAAGTGGTCCAACTTTCACCTACTGTGGTAGACGATTTCTTTGCCAGCTTAGAGGATTTAATTTTTTCTCCAAACAACGAGAATGACTTTTGAAGTTAGCACACAGCGTTCTTTGGGACTCTGTATTCGACCTACACTTTTTCAAAACAAAACTTCCAACTTTAGAACTCTATTTTTCTGTGATTAAACTTTTACCCAAAACTGTTTGGGTTTTTTTTGGCACAAATAATCTGCTTACAGTAGAACTATTCTTAGAGAACAAGACTGCTTTGAAACACTTCCAAGAGACAATATTTGACCTTGTCCACAACCTAAACAGTAGGTATATTCTGTCATGGATTGGTCTTGACTTTTTTTCTGTATTTAAGAGCCATTTCATGAATGTTATTTCATGACTCAGTCTGAAAAGCATTTTTCCAATTTCACACTACATGCTCTGAATAAATAAATCGCTTTTTAAAATACGTACAGCACAAATGCTAATTTTTTGTGTACAGCCATTTTGAATGCACTCTATGTATTTTGGGAGGGATTTTACATATCATTCTTTAGATATGTTTAAAATGCTTAGAATTTAGTACTATCGAACATATTAAAGTAGAGTGGGTGTTGTGTAGCATTTTAGAATCCAAGCAAAATTTACTGATTCATGCCCTTATATAGGTACAATTCACATTGCCCTTATATAGGCATAGACATCATAACCATATTTAGACATAGCCCATGCACTCCAAATACAGGCATGACTACTTCCACTCGTTCCAAAAAGCCATAACGTTTTCTTGGAAAACGCTGTTTCAGTAGTCAGGGACATCCCCTTGCTTGAATATTGATTTGTCTTAGAAATCATAGAGTTTTCAAAAAACTACCATTCCCTTGTGGTTCTTTGATGGTGTTATTATGTCTGACTTTATGTCAAACTAGGCACCTTCAAGGTGTAAATATGGCTACACTTGCCATGGCAAACACACAGTGGTTTGAAGCAGCTCGACTATCTACTTGCCCGAAGCAGCTCGCTACAGCAAGTGCCGAAGGATGCGACCCTCCAGCTGACGCATTGATAGAGAAACTATCCTTTCTCTCGCTGAGAATCCTGGTCCAGTTTTTCTAAGTTGCCCTTGCGAGGTATTGGGAAATTGAGTCCTGAGACAGGGATACCAGGCCTCCTTCAGTCTGAAAACAAGGTACGAAGCTGATTAGACCCTAAGAGAAATCTTGGTTAGATTCTTGGCAAAGAAAAATTAAACCTATGCTACACCTCACTTACTTCTTCCCTCTTACTAGACTTAGGTTAGGTACATTGGGGTAGGTGTATTTTAGAAGCACCAGTTGAGTACTTTTAGCCTTTGTTATTTATGTATGTATTTATGTATGATCTAAGAAACTATAAAATGCTTTTATTATTATTATTTTTATTATTATAGAGTTTTATAAAGCGCATGGTTACGCGCCCCGGCGTGTCCCCGCGCTAAGAGCGAAGTATGGAGTATTCAGATCAAGAGGTTACAGCAGTGCTAGGCGGAAGAGGTAGGTTTTTAGGGCTCTTCGGAACTTGGTCTTACAGTATTATTTTATAAAACTCTTCTTGCTGTACACATTATACTTTTCAACCAGTATTACGATTGTAGCAGTTCACTTTACTTGCATGAGAAAAAACACTGTTCAATAAAACCCTTTTATTGAAAAAAGCCCGTCTCTCTATTTCTCTGCACCTCTGATGAAATGAAGCATGCACGATTGACTGCGTAAAATATCTATCTATTGTTTCCATGACTCTGAAGATAAGTTTTATTCTTTGGGAAACAAAGTTGTCATGTTTATGCGGTTGTCAGAAACAAATCTCTTCTTGTGAATTCGAGAAAGTTTCTAGTGACCTCTGAGCTAGCTGGCACTCACAATTAAGTCTAATATATTCGATAGAGACCTAGTAGACATAAGTCCTACATCAAATCGATAGGATATATTATTCCAATGCGCAGAGCCTATTGGGAATATAGGAACTACACTACACCTTCAGTTCCATTCCTCTCTGTGGAACAGGGACTAAGCACTGATTGATCCAACTTGATCAGTGTCCGCCTGCTGCCCCCAATGTGATTAAGGTACTATGTTGTTGTGTATAACTTGCCAAATCAGTCCTGAGCCTGAGAAGTGACTAAGACTACAGTCCCCAGCGTGCTTTGCGGGTCACGCCACCACCGACGAAACAGAGAGCGCCAGGAGGCGCATAAAGCCTGTTGCTGGTTGCCGCAGCCCGTCCTGCGTCTGTCAGAGACAGGCGAGGTGGGGCAGAGCTACCCTCCTTCATTTTTGATTAATAAGGGCACCACTTATGACTCAACACACATTCTGTCTTTACGTCTCTGAGGAAGGAAAGAAGGAAAAGAGACTGCATGACAATGTCTCTTTAGCTACATATGAATACATCAGCTGACGGGATTTCCTTGCATCAACTCTAATGGTGAAGCCCGGGCTTGAACATTTATAAGTAGGCAAGCCATGACATCGGGACTTTAAGAGCTAAAGTTACTTTTATTAAATTATAGTCTAAACAAACTGAACCTTTTAGGGGAAGGAGAGACAAGGACAGTAATAACTTTTTACTTTTCACGCAAATATTGTATTAAAGGGTGGGTTGTAAAAACTTGAGCAAACTCTGTCATTATAGACAACCTATGATTTACCCCCCTAAAAATGGGTAAAAGAAAGCATATAGCAACCGTGGGAAAAGTATATTCCCCCAACAAAACACAAACGTTGTTACTAAAGTATATTTCAGGTGCGATGGGGCTATCGAGAGGCATTTTTTAACAGTAGAGGAATCGTTAGGTGAGGTGGCCCAGGTAACAACAGCCCAGGTGTTGGTTAATGATACGGAAATTCCTGGCGGTACAACAGACGGGAAGGAATCTAGAAGGAGAACAAAGGGAAGGGAGTAAAGAAGGCAAAGAGCTGTATACAACACATACCTGACTGTGTACCCCCCTGTAGAGCTAACTCACCGCCACCTAAATGGGTTAAAAAAACCCGAACCCAGGGTACAGGTAACCATCCTGGCAGAGAGACAACAGGGAACAAAAAGAGAAATATCCAAGTGCAGGAATTGGCCCAAACGAAGATAACGTTACCCTACACCTTCTCAGACCCGAATTACAACACAATTATTGGTGAATTGAACGCCTCAGTGGAGACATTTAAAATCCTTCACCGACAAGACTCTTGGGACAATACAGTCTAGATTAACTAAAGTAGAAACAAAAACCAACTCTTGCCTGGAACTTATGACAATTTTTTCTTCTGGGCATAAGATGAAGCCAGTACATAACATAGACCCCAAGCCTGTAGTTGAAACTGTCACTGAAGATTCATCTAAAAGAGCAACAGATGACACCGCACCATTAGGCCCCACCATACGTTTCCATAGCTATATAGGCAGCAAAATCACGAAAGGGAAGGGAGGAAATAGGGCAACTTCTGGAGACAGGCACAGAGTAACTAATGACTGGTCCAGCAGTAGTCACCCCTAAAATTTCTGCCCATGATAGAGAGCCAGTAGAACGTATATCTGACCGTTTGGACCTCCCACCAGGAGCAGCCCCATATGTGGTAGTTCTGACAAATGTCTCCTCCTTAACCTCAAATAGAAAGGAGAACTGGATTTCACTGAGAAACAAATCTCTAAATTGGCTGGGTGTTCGATCAGGATGAACAGACCATCTATTTCACGACTTTAAGATGTCAGTGTGAAATGGGTAGGGAGGAACAGTAAAGACCAGAGTGGTGATTGTTTGGTATTGTCCTTTGGATCACCTGAAATGGTGGAGGCAGTCCTCTATAGGACAGAGTACATAAACAGGCATGAGAATGGAATTTCCTCTTGCCCTCTAGGTTATTTCTACCGTCCAGTATATCCAAGGAATAACTTGAGGCCACATCCTAGCACAGAGACTGAGACTCCCAAATTACATTATTTCCACTACAAACAGGTTTCAATGTCTGTCTGCGTTGGATGGTCTGGATTGACTCAAGGAAGGGGCCAATTTAGCTAAAGAGAAGCACAGACAGAACATTCCTGTCACTAAAACATCTATTGCTGGGAATATTCCCATGACAACACTTCAGGAAACCCCGTTGATACAAGATACAGTCCCCGTATTGGCCAACAGTAGTATGCTAGTTGTACCTTCAGATAATCAAATACAAAATGTAACACAATTGCCAACCACATTTTTGGCTTGCCTATTTTGGAATGTGGCAGGGCAATAGAGTACATACAGAAAAAAGAAGTAAAGGGGGTCTATGGGTTGGTTTATTGACCTCTATATCTCGAACCCTAACAAAATCAGAAGAAATCTAGAAGAGATATGAAGTCAGACTATGTGTTGTACATACCCTGAAACTAAACTAGGCCAAAGAGGACATCGAAGATCACATGTGGCTGATAACTCCCATCAGACCACCGTTATGGCGGAGTATCGTCACGTGGGATACAGATGGTGAATCCAACTCTTACCCAACCCATCAGGTGATGGTGTCGAGATGGATTGTTAACATAACCAACTAGCCACAATGTGTCTTATAGGTGGTGATGGTGTGTGAAGTGAAAAGGTGTATGTTAAAAATAACTACTGTAACAGAAAATATGTTTAATGAGTACTATTCCAGTGTTAAGGTTAAAAATATATAGCGCTCCATAGTGTAAAAATATAACTATGTGAAAGCGCAGTGCAGTGTGGTCGACATGTTTCAGCTTAATAGACAAAATCTGTCCAGCTTTCTTCAGGACCGTGATGTATTGTAACACTGCTAATGTCAGTGAACAACAAAGTGATAAGTGAGACCTAAACAAAGTATCGAGACTGTTGGAACTGGGGTCACCAGTCCCCTAGGGTAGCATGGCACGAGCGGGTAGGCATCAGAAAGCTTATGTGTAAAGCAACCATGCAGCACACGCAACCACTGAGTCAGAAACCTAGGCACGCAATTAGTGACACCACTCCAGTGAGTTTGTGTAAAAACTCAAGTTAACTTTATTCAGATAGATAATCAAGTAGATGGAGCAGGATCAGGGTAGAAGAAATTCATTATAACATTAGCTTTTCAATTTACCTCTACAAATACCTATGTTGCATTTCTCTGTAATAAATACTAGATGAATGAATCTTGCATATGCAATAAATATTAAATATTAGATAAATAAATATTTGAAGAGCACAGGCCTGACCTCAGCCTTGTTCTGAGCCAGCACCTGAAAGTAGTACATTAAGGAATTATAACAGGAAGCATGTCAATAAATAACAGTAGGCTTTCTAGTAAATTTAGTACTACGTGGAAGAAAACATTTCAGCAATCAGGAATATGCATTTCATGCAACAAGGATGGCATCCCCTTAAGTAAACACCTCCTTATGTAGACATCCCATTAGTTCTAACTAAACATGGCATTAGGCAGGAATGTAGAACACTTCCTAACAGATCAAGCCACATCACATTAGGTTAATATAAACAGTTCCTTATTTAGGGCTTAACTTGCCATTAGGCCTTATTACATCAGACCATCCAGCCAAGGTGGAACATTCCATGGTCAATGAGCAAACATCTCACCACCCTCCCTGACCAACAGGCCAGTAACACTCAAGAGGCAAAACATTCCATTATAAATAAATGACCTCTTGTGTAGGTTAAACCCTTCTATGAGTTATTCCTAGAAGGAGTGAACACTTTCCTTAAATATGTAAAACATTTCATTTAACCGTAGCATTAGGTTGGCAACACTCCCTTTCAGTTTTAGAAGTAAAACCTTTCAACACTCAGTCATAGGCATTTCATGTAACACTCTTCGTTAGAAGTTAGGCCATTCCACCTTAATATGCAACAGTGCATTTCATCACTCCTCTTAAACAGAAATACACATTTCCTTACCCAGGAATCAACATTCTGTTACCTACTCTAAGCAGGCATAAACATTTCAGCTACATTTCATTACCTAGAGCATTACTCAAAGCATCTTTAAATGAGCCTTTCATTAGGCATTCAATACAGCATTTCATTAAGTCAGGGTCATCCACCCTCCAACTAAGTTGAGGATCCCTTTACTCTGGAATAACCCATGCTTAAGGTGATAAGGAGCATTTCCTTAAGGCCCTCAACAGAACATTTCACTAAAGCAGGTAACCAACATGTCCCTTATGCCAGGATCAACATTACATTCCAACTGGTTACTTTAATAATTCCCCTTCCCCTAGTCAGGGGTTAACTTTTCTATCATTGGAGATCCCAAGGTGTCTTTTGGGGGCTCTGTCTAGTTCTAGGCCTTATCTGGGGCCAATAGGGCCCAATCACCAGTTTCCAACAATTAATGAGGGCCAACGGGGCTCAGAGACATCTTCCCCCGGGGAGGGGCGAACACGGGGCCTTACCCGGCCTTCCGCCCTCCTCCCCTGGGGGATTACCTTTTATCTTCGGCCCTTTCAAGGCCCTTGCGGAGGTTCTGCAGCCGGGGAGGGCTTTGGCCCTCAAGCCGGCCTCGTGGTGGCCCAGCGCGATGCAGAGGGGCCTGATGCAGGCACCGGCGCTGGGACCGAGGCTGATCCTCGTTGTGGGGCAAACCGGAGGGGGGCTCCTGAACTCCACACCCCCTCCGCGATGAGTGTTGGGCCCGGCAGGGCTTCCCTCAGTTTTAGGCAGAGGCGCATCAAAGCAGCCGATCGCTGCTCGGCTCCGGCGGACAAATCCGGAAATTAGAAAGACGGGGGCGCGGCTAGAGACGCGGCGCCCCTGTCACATGATGCAGGCAAGGGCTTCAGCCTACTTGCAACGCGGCGGCCTAACTCAGCTTCCAGAGGCCGCCGCGGAGATCTCGTCAGTCGGGCCGGTGGGGCGGCGGTGAACACCGCGATGGCTCCGCGGTCTCCTCTCCAGGCAATGGCGGCCCTCCCTCGGCACCGGGGGCCGCCGGGGCAATGCTAGCGCGTCTGTGGGATGCCTCAGACAGTCCGGGCTGCAGCGGTGACTGGGGAAGACAGCGCCTGACAGGGCGTCAGCGGTGAGTGCGCATACTGCGCTTTTGGGGGGGCACAGCGCTGGGACGCCTCTGTGCTGGGTCGTGGAGTTGCGCAGCGCTGGGCAGTTATGGCGCTTCAAAAACCTAGTGCTTCAGGGGCATGAAGGTCACCAGTACCTCAGCACTTCTCACAGGCACAACGAGGCAAAAGCGCTCCACACCGGGACTTCAGGGCGCTTCCAGGATATAGCGGCAATTCCAACAGCAGCGCTGGACACACAGCGCCACAGGGTCACACCAGCCTACAGATCCCCAACATGACGGAGGGTTACAGCGCTCTGAAGAGAGGTGTCATGGCGCTTCACAAGCCAGTTGACAGGGCGTGCTCGTCAGCCCTTCACAGCGCTCCAATGGGGGCCCAGCAGGGGAGCAATTACCAGCGCTTTTCACACACAGTTCTCAGCGCTGATGAGGGGCAGGTTATAGCGCTTTTTCTGGCAACAGTCTCTCAACTTCCCAGCGCTTCAACTAGGCAGCAACCTCCTCCATTACCTCAGCGCTCTTCCCAGGGGCCAGTCCCAGAAATAAGGCAGTTCAGGCAGCGCTTGCAGGACAGGTAGCTCAGGATGCTAGCGCTTAGAAAATGGGAGCGCTTAACCAGCAGACAGTTCCTTTAAATTAGGAGCAGCACATCAGATCAGACAGGACAGGCCACCCAACAGTGGTCAATCAGGTAGGGGAATCCCAGATGGCGTCAGGGGGCACAGGGAGCGACACAGCGCCAATACCTGGTGGGTTCCTCAAAAGTCCTGTGGGGATTTAGTTTTCTTCTTGGCGTGATGTTTCTTGCGCCCTTAGTTTAGTTGCTTGGTTTCTTGTTCCTTGTTTTAGTTGCTTAGTTTCTTATTCCTTGAAGGGGGGATAAATTGGTGGCTGGTGTTCCAAGTTCTTCTCAGCCAATCCCTTCAAGTGGTCCCTGGGGGTTCCCTTCCGCGGGGCTAGGTCAGTGGGGGGGAACAGGATACCTCAACACTTGTAAGCAGCACACTAGGCCCTGTCATTCCAGCATTATAAGACCCTGCCCTGACCCCCACTGCCTATCCTCCTGCGTAGGTACTTCCCCAGGTCTTCTCTCCTTCTTCTCCTCAGGAAAGTTCCCTCCCTTTCCTTTTATAGTGCCAGTTGACAGTTGGTAGTGTCAGTTGGTGTCAGTTGGTGTCACCTCACCTCTTCCAGAAGGTTCCAGAGGCTTCCGGAGGTTCCACCATTCTACCTGTGGACAGGCTGGCAGGCTAAGATGGATACATTGCCTGAGGGTTCCAGCCTGCCCCTGGCTACTAGAATGCGCCCTCTAAACCACGCTGCTGCAGCAGTGGTCTGTGGCGGCCATGTTAGGGGTAGGAAGTACCTGTACTTTAACACTAGTTTTACACTACACAGGACCTACACACTGTTGTTTCAATAGGGGCATTCTAAATTAACAGGGGATAAAAAGCGAAAAATTTCTGGGGAAAGGGCCAAGTCTCACTAAGTGGGAGTGAGGCGAGGGGTACCGACGGAGAGAGCGGGGCCTCATTTGCCCGAGTGGGTGCCGGGTGAGGTGAGTCAATTCCCCACACATAGCTGGGAAGGGATAACTGTTCCAAATTCCTCCAGACAACATTGGGGATCCAAGTTCCGGGTAGGATTAGTTTTGTCTCGATACTTTGTTTAGGTCTCACTTATCACTTTGTTGTTCACTGACATTAGCAGTGTTACAATACATCACGGTCCTGAAGAAAGCTGGACAGATTTTGTCTATTAAGCTGAAACATGTCGACCACACTGCACTGCGCTTTCACATAGTTATATTTTTACACTATGGAGCGCTATATATTTTTAACCTTAACACTGGAATAGTACTCATTAAACATATTTTCTGTTACAGTAGTTGTTTTTAACACACACCTTTTCACTTCACACACCATCACCACCTATAAGACACATTGTGGCTAGTTGGTTACGTTAACAATCCATCTCGACACCATCACCTGATGGGTTGGGTAAGAGTTGGATTCACCATCTGTATCCCATGGGACGATACTCCGCCATAGCGGTGGTCTGATGGGAGTTTTCTGCCACATGTGATCTTCGGTGTCCTCTTTGGCCTAGTTTATTTTTAGGGTATGTACAACACATAGTCTGACTTCATATCTCTTCTATAGAGTACATACTACATACTACAGAGTGGTTAAACTTCATAGAGGATTTCCCAATTATATGTTTACCAGAGACATGGCGCAGAGAGGCTATACACATAAATGCTTATAGTACTTATTTTACATCAGCCATCCCATCATGGCAGAGTTCTTCAATCTGTGGGGCGCACCCTCCTGGGGGGTTGAACACCATCTCAGGGGGGGTGCGCACTCCACTGAAATCTGACCTTTCCCTGGGAGAACTCCGGTAAGGCTGGAGGGAGGAGGGAGGAGGGAGGGGAAATCGACGGGGCACATAGCGCCCATACTTTTGTTATGTTAACCCTCCCAGGAGGGGGTTAATGCTTCAGCTGCAGTGGGAGGAAGGATTACTCCTCTGCTAAAACCGAAAACAAACCAGCAGACATGCTTTAGGTTTTAGCAGAGGAGACCCCTTGCCTCCCACTGCAGCTGAAGCATTTCAGCTCTGAGTTAACCCCCCTCCTGTGAGAGTTAGCTGTTTCCAGAGAGGAGACAAACTTTCCAGGGATGTTGGATGTTTCAAGGCATGGGCGAGGTGGGCTCTGGGCAAGGTGGGCTCTAGTCCAGGGTCCCAGCCTTTCAAAGGGGGAGAGGGGTGGGGGGGTTGGCGGGGGGTGAGGGCTGACAGAAAGAGCCAGCTCTCTTCTACAGAGTCTTCTCCTCATGAGCTTGACATATTTTTTAAACAGTGTTGTAAATAGCGTTTTTCATTAAATAATGTTTTAATGTGTAAGAGTCTATCACAGACATTTTGCAGACAAAATGTGTTTGTGTCATGCAACATCCATATAAAAAGTTTATTTTAGATCAATACATGACCTCACACATGAGAAATGGAGGGTGTGACAGATTATTTACAGTAATATTAGTGAACTGCTGTTGTGTTACATACTGAAAACACGCATCCCTATCCCTGAATATCAGATGTACACACATTTATTATTTGACCAAAGAAGGCATGAAAGAGCTGAGACTGGATCAAAAAATCAAAGCTGGTCCGAACTGGGGCCCCCAAAATACATTTTGCCCAGGGCCCCCAAAATCCTTAAAACGACCCTGAAAGTTTCTTTTAAAATTATACAGGCAGGCGCGCAAAACGCCAACCAGCCATGTGTTGTTTAAACAGCCTGCAAATTGCCTGTCTTGACACTAAAAAGTATGTATTCATGGCTGGCTTTAGCGCTGGTGGCGCCTGGTGAAGAATCGTTTTTGGTGCCCCCACACCCCGTGACTGCCTCCTCGGATCCTCTCACTACCACTAGACATATGTGACATTCATAACTTACTGCTAAACACAGCGCCTCCACATGTGGTCGGCTCACTCTCCATAGGTCAGCGCCCAGTGCGGCTGCACCTGTTGCACTGCCCTAAAGCCGGCCCTGTACGTATTCATTTGTATTGTTACTTTTCTGTGTTTGTTCCCTGTTATCATCAGTCATGGATCCTTCAGGCAGCTCTAGAAAACAATTAAAAGTTCTTTTCAAATCCATCCAAAGATTGACCGTCTCTGAAAACAGGCACACCTGTCACATTTATGTTGGTGGTGTTATTATCAATCTATATTCTGTGTAAAACAAAGCATTCTTGTAAAAATTATTTGTGCACATTTTATCTTGGAAAGTGGTGTTTTGAGCTGTGTAATAAGCCTCTGTCATTTCACCACACCCACTCACAAACCTGCAGTTTACTAAACACTCCTATTGTATTGAACGTTATTTGCTGGATATGCCCGGAATATGCACGTGGGGGTTGATTCCAGACATTTCCGTCAGGAGGTGGGGGGGGGGAGGCCAACATCTAAAAAAATTCAGCTGGGGGGGCTCAGCCTATAAAAGTTTGAAGACCTCTACATCAAGGCATGGCAGGGCAAAGGTGGTTTTTGCAACTATATCTCTAACTGTTTACAAATTTATCAATGTTGTCTTTATTACAGATAATCCGTATTATCAATTAATGGTGTAATTCGAAAGGTGCTGTCAGTTTAGCAATAATTAACTATTACATCAATGCTACCACGAAATTAATAACAAATATCATTCAGGAAATAAATAATGATCTGGAGGGTATTGTCAGTGAAAGCAAAAAACATATGACGCGTTTATGTGGCTGTGTTTTTAACAAGCGTCAGTATATTGCACATTCAAATAAATTGTGCGGTATAACATATTTTGAGGATGATGAACAGCCCCACTTTTATGTATTGCATATATGGTGATAAGATCAATGAACTGTTGCTTAAATTTGATTTGTCATTTGCAAATGAGATTTCAACACCCTATGCAATTCGAAAGAAAACTTTTAAGGGAGGACAAATAATAGCATTATAGATTATGTTTTAGTTATAGTGATTTACTTGCCTTTTCTTTAACTTCTTTAACCACTCAATTTCACTAAGCGACCATTTCCCCCTGAGCTTACAGCTATCCTCTTATACGTTTTTTTAAACAAGGACACAATAATATCTACCAGCAGACCAAAAGAATTGAACTAGCACAGCATAATGGTTATGCTGGACTCAGGATATCCCGGTAGAACTTCTTAAACTACTGATAAGCGATAACAAAGAAGCCTTCGATCTATGCCCTAATGATACCGCTCCCTGCAATGAAATTATTGTGGCTTTCCTGACTACTGCCAGGGTGTAAAGGAGAGTCTCTTTGTTAAAAATGGCAGAACAAATAAGGGGGATAAGGGGTGGTTTGATGCTTTATGCACAAAAGTCCACAAACGTTTGTAGGAGGCTTAACATAAAACACCTAGAAGTACTGGCGATGTTCACCAATGCAGAGTAGAAAACAAACAGACAGTGAAGAGTAGGAAACTGCATCTAAAAGAGACTGCCTGGGAATCATTACAGCAGTCAAGTACTAGTAATGATGAAAGAACTTTCTGGAGGATAATTAACACATCCCCATAGAGTACAGATGGGGCCCCCAGAATTGACCTTGCAATATTAGAAAAAGAATGGATTAAGCATTTTTCTATTATTTATACTGCACCCCCCACAATAAATACACCTTAAGACGGAGGAAGTAATCCCTTTTCAAACCACGTCTATTGACCCGTTTTCCTTGATAGAAGTAACCAAAGCGATACAAGCAAGTACAATCAGCAAAGCGCCAGGACCTGCGCCATTTCAGTTGATTTGTATAAAGATAACATCGGTCTATTGACCATAGTTTTGAGGGCTAACTGCACTGCAGGTTTTTTGTGACCTTGGGGAGAATCAATCATTGTGCCTATTTATAAAAAGGGAGACCGTTTGAATTACGCTTGCTATAGGCCAATCTCCCTGATTAACTCCCTAGACAAAATAGCGAGATGCATAATCCTAGAGAGATTACAAAACTTTGCCAAATCACATTGGAAACTGTTAGATCTGCAATATGGCTTCGCTACTGGGATTGGGACGATAGAACAGAGGCTTAACCTAAATATCCTAATTGGGAAATATGTGAAGATTAGAATGGGGATGCTCTACCCAGCATTTGTAGATCTCTCAACAGCTTTTGACATTGTAATACATGACAAACTCTGGTCAAAACTGAAAGACATGGGGGTAGAGATGCCGATCATCAGCTTCTTGAGAGACTAATACACTCTGTGCAGAACTACGGTTAGGTAGGGTGCCAGAGGAGAATGCACAGAAACATTCGGAGTGGAGAGAGTGGTGAGACAGAGATGTGTCCTAGCCCCCTTCCTGTTTTTACTATACATTAACAGCGTGATGGAGGAACTAGTGGCAGTTACATCTTAAAATAATTTACAATTGTATGTCTAAATGAAAAAAAAGGGAAAAACTTAGGGAATTTTTTAAAGTAATGCATAATAACGGAATGCAGTTCTTAACTTGTTTACATTGCATATAACTGTAATTTATTAATATAAAGTGAAATGAAACAGATTCATGTTTGTTCTTTTGTACAACTACTTTTATGGATGATTTTTATGACCCCAAATATAGCTATATATGATTATGTGTTTTACTATTGGTGCAAGGCAATGAGAAGGCGTGTGACTTGTAAACACATGCCAGTGCTACAGCGCGGCTCAAGAAATTAATTCTAATCATCACTCACCATTTCCCTGAAACCTTTAAACACTCAAAACATGCACCAGTGGGGCCCATAACACTGCGCATTTACCCTGTTCACTTACACTTGGCTACAAGGCTTCTGGTGAATCGCAATGGAGAAATGCTGTAACATTTGGTGGAGTGTCTAAAACCTATTTAATATTTACACTAAAGTTCAAAACAGTTTACCATGGTTTCATATTACACACATATTCAGACACACCAGCATACTGGCAATGGATCTGCTAGAACGAAAATTAGGCGTAGGAAGAAACAAAGACCAGCTTTTAATTCTTCATTTCTCTAATTTTTATTCACAGCACTATGTCTGACATTTCGTATTTATTATTTCTTTATTCAGTCATTCTTAAACTTTGTTTCAAAAACATGATCATTTTATTAGGAGGTCTGAAAAACGCTTTATTATAGAATTCAGTAAAGTTTAGCAAAGAACAGATAGTTACAAATTCTATCTCTCCTAACATCCCTGACTAACACCCTCATCTTATCCTAACAGTCCTGCAAAGCAAACAAATAAGATAAATCATAAGAGTTCTTACATCCAGGAATCGGTCAGCAAACGGGCAGCAACTTCGACAGAAATGGAAAAAGCAACCCCAACCTTACAAGTCCTTGGGTTTTTATACCCTAATTCTCAACTTAATCTGTCTAGAAAAGTAACTAACATCACCATCTTGTGTTCTGATTGGATAAATTTGGGTGGATGTGCACTTCCTCACCATTACAGCATTTGTTATTCACATGATTCAGCTAATTTAATAAACATCTATTGTTTAAGCAGTCGGTGGCCTAAGCACATTGCATTTTAGCAACATTGCCCTTCTTTCCCATGGCTTGGATATGCACTCATTCATGCTTGGCACCCATCCTAGGTTCCGGGTGATGCAACCTTGAACTTCTCCCTCAAGCACAGTCAGCTCACTTGCGCTGGCAGAAATCTTTGGCGCCTGTGCAGACCAATACCCACTCGCAGTAGCTCAGAGTGGCCATTTTCTCACTAGGCCTCACAGGCCACATTCGGGAACTATCATAGAAACAAACAGAAATCCATGTTAATTTTAATAATGAAACCCATTCTGTTTACCTCCCCCCTTGCTAATGTTTCCTATTTGTCGTTACCTAGCAATATGCCACACAAATGCGTTTTATACTTACATAATCGACCCTCTCTTTTCACAAAACATATACAAAAGCACATTTAAATAGCATCTTGTTTATATTGAAGCTATGCATTAGTTCACAACACAACAACAATATATATTAGCTAGTATTATTGCAACATATAAGCAGAATTAGTATTCCGAAGGTGTAATTTCAAAATAAAAAATACAAAAATAACATGTGCATCTTACTCTATGGTTGATTATTTTCACATGTGAGAAGAACAAGGACCCCCTGGGTAGTAGTGAGAACAGACTCGTAGGGCAGGGTGAATGAATTATGTGTACAAAATGTCCTAGGCCGTCTAGTTAAAAGGCAAACAATTAATCTGACCCAATAGCAAAAGGAACATTCAAGAGATAAAATTATAAAACAAACATGTTTTTAATTGACATAATAAAAATCATATAGAAACCTGAACAAAAATCAGACTATATGATGAGATCAAACAAGGATCATAGTATATACATATAATAATGAAAACATATATATTTAATACATAAGAATTTAAAATAAACGAGAATTATACACAATTCAATAAAAATGACACCCTAAATCATAGGTGGTGCCTAAAGTGCAGGAATGAATGAGAACTCGACGAATGTTTCGGCAGAAAACGCCTTCCTCAGAAGTCACAGTTGGTTGTGCGGAAGTATATATATAAAAAGAAGAACAAATATAAGGTACATTTTTATATATTATAAACATGCAGGTCAGTACAGCATAGTTCAAAATAAGGTATAACAAGGCATATCTTTAACAAGAATCTCCTAAACACTATTAGGTTCAGATCTACTGATTTGTTTCCTATATGTCTCAAGATAGACAAATCTTTTCTTACGATTGTTGAGTACTTAATCCCATGAATTGATGATGTCTAGAACAACCTGTAACAATCAGGTAGAGGTTGCTATGGGGACAAATAAAATTCTAGTTGCAACAGAACACTGGATAATATAAAAAAAATTGCATTAATAGATACATTGATGTAAACTTACATTCTAGACTAGATGACAATGTAGATGATATCTTCATTTATAAATAAACAACATCAACTGGAAGATGATGGTCCTGGGCAATAAAGAAACAGAGGTATGTATCATAATTATTTAAAAAAAAATCCAATGAACACACAATGCCACACGAATACATGACATAATGGGAAAAACTGCAAGGAAAATGAGCAATGTCGGAGATACCATCTCCTAACAGAGTCTCAGGTACAAAAACAGATAAATGCAGAGGAAAGAACTTTATTGTTGAAGCGATAATAAAGGCAGGTATGAGCTAGATGGAATAGTATTCATATAGCCAGAGAAACAAATTCTAGACAATATACCTGTAAAGAATGGATCTGCAGGTGTATAAGATGTTTTCAGTCGCTAGTCACGGTAGGTAATGAAGCAAATCCTTGGGACACCAAATAGAATATCTGGGGGAAGAATGAAATAGATAAGGTCCTAGATAAATGAATTATTAATCAGGGTGTAATTATAATGTCGAACATGGAGCGATATCATGCTTTTACGAACTGAAAAATGGCGAACTCACGCATAAACGGTAAGTAATAATAGGCTAGAGAACGTCATTTTTGGTGTGAAGGGTTACATGAACAGGATGTTAATTGTTGGACATACATAAGTCGACATATATTTCGGGAATGATAAGGCAGATATATGAATAAAGTACTCTACGTGGTACGGTAAAGATGAAGAGAATTACATAGTATGCCCGAAAACTAGATAACTAAGGTGTTCATAGTTTCTTCTGGAAGTAATAATACTACCTTGCTATTCTATATATTTACATGAATAGATAATTACCTGAACAAATACAAAACTTTTCACGATGTATAAAGCTGGTAACGAGTGGAATAAAATATTGCAGCCAGGTTAATGGCCCCAGATCGCCAACTATCGTATGTGCAGTTGCGTGTGAAGCTGAAAGTAAAATGACATAAATCTATCACTAGGGATGTTCCAAGCAGAGATATAAAGTTCAAAAAGCTGTGTGGGGCTAAAACAGACAGTTACCTCAATTTATCTGTTACGATGTGAAAATATCCGGTAATGAATGAACAACGTATGCTGTAGGGATAGACCCGTCAGAACGATATTTGCTTGGCTAAAAAAGACTGGTGTAAGTCTGTAAATCAAACATAGAACACAGACTAATTTATTAAGGGAATGACAAACGTGTTTCAACTGCAATGCAAATGCAACTATGTTTCGCGAGCGAGAAGATAATACTCTATCTTTAACGGGCGGTCTAAATTGGCGTGGCAGCCCTTACCTGATGAAAAAAATGACTCGAGGCAGGATAATGCTCCATATGCATTAATGGTGTCTGAAATCATTGAAGACGAGGAGACCCGCCCTATTTAAATCCCGGAATAGCGCGGGAAGCCAATTTCCAATTAGGACAGGTAGTAAACAGGGGAAAGGGACTAGTTGATGTTCTCAATCCTTGCAGCCCAAACAAAGGTGGCTCATATCGAGTGAGTCCAAGAAACGTAGAAAATAAAAAAATAAAAAATTGCCATAACGAGCAGCATCGTTCGGTTATGCATTTGAAGAGCGAACTTTGAAATGCCCGTATTTCAGATGTGTATAAGAGTGCGAAAGTCAGAGAATAAATAACCAAATTAGCTAGTTATCTGAAGATAACGTGAAGTCTATTCGAAATTGTAGGCATTCAAGAAAAATATTTAACTAGTGCTGAATAATGGCGAAAAGACTTAATACAATGTGAATATAAAAGAGCAACATTGTAAACAATTGCCACAGAACCAAAGTAACTATCTAAAACTTAAGATAGTCTGGGGGCAACACAAAGGGACCTAATAAGAATAATGTCATGATGCAGCACATGAAAAAATAAAAATAAAAAAATAATCATAATAGAACTCGAGTACAGAATTCTCAATTTTATTGTTTGAATGTGCAATCTAAGGTGAACGAGTGGCAGCTAATTACAGCGAGGTAGACATATAGAAACAGATGAAACGTGGCAGACGGGATGGAGGAAAATTAAATTATCGCATTTTCCCACGGGATTTCGGCATTAAGCCCTTTCTTGAAAGTCCCCAGGGAAAAAATCCAGAAGACCTCCCTTTTCTTTCTAACTTTCTCGCCACCTTTGCTGTCAGGGAGTCTTATTTTTTCTAGGATGCACCATTTAAAGTCATCTGGTGTGTGTTGTTTTTCATGAAAATGTTTAACCAGAGGTGCCATACTTTTGTTAGTCCGAATAGCTAAACGATATTCCGTTAGTCTAACCTGGATAGGCCTGGACGTTTCGCCAACATATCCAAGTTGACAAGGGCATAAAATAAAATATTTGCAGTACTTCCAGAAGAAACTATGAACACCTTAGTTTTCTAGTTTTCAGGCATACTATGTAATTCTCTTCATCTTTACCGTACCACGTAGAGTACTTTATTTATATATCTGCCTTATCATTCCCGAAATATATGTCAACTTATGTATGTCCAACAATTAACATCTTGTTCATGTAACCCTTCACACCAAAAATGACGTTCTCTAGGCTATTATTACTTACCGTTTATGCGTGAGTTTGCCATTTTTCAGTTCGTAAAAGCATGATATCGCTGCATGTTCGACATTATAATTACACCCTGATTAATAATTCAGGACCTTATCTATTTCATCCTTCCCCCAGATATTCTATTTGGTCTCCCAAGGATTTCTTTATTACCTACCGTGACTAGCGACTGAAAACATCTTATACACCTGCAGATCCATTCTTTACAGGTATATTGTCTAGAATTCGTTTCTCTGGCTATATGAATACTATTCCATCTAGCTCATACCTGCCTATATTAGCGCTTCAACAATAAAGTTCTTTCCCCTGCATTTATCTGTTTTTATACCTGAGACTCTGTTAGGAGATGGTATCTCCCACATTGCTCATTTTCCTTGCAGTTTTTCCCATTATGTCATGTATTCGTGTGGCATTGTGTGTTCATTGGATTTTTTTTAAATAATTATGATACATACCTCTGTTTCTTTATTGCCCAGGACCATCATCTGCCTGTTGATGTGGTTTATTTATAAATGAAGATATCATCTACATTGTCATCTAGTCTAGAATGTAAGTTTACATCAATGTATCTATTAATGCAATTTTTTTTATATTATCCAGTGTTCTGTTGCAACTAGAATTTTATTTGTCCCCATAGCAACCTCTACCTGATAGTTACAGGTTGTTCTAGACATCATCAATTCATGGGATTAAGTACTCAACAATCGTAAGAAAAGATTTGTCCATCTTGAGACATATAGGAAACAAATCAGTAGATCTGAACCTAATAGTGTTTAGGAGATTCTTGTTAAAGATATGCCATGTTATACCTTGTTTTGATCTATGATGTACTGACCTGCATGTTTATAATATTTAAAAATGTACCTTATATTTGTTCTTCTTTTTATATACATACACTTCCAGACAACCAACTGGGACTCCTGAGGAAGGCGTTTTCTGCCAAAAAGCGCGTCGAGTTCTCATTCATTCCTGCACTTTAGGTACCACCTATGATTTAGGGTGTCCTTTTTATTGAATTGTGTATAATTCTCGTTTATTTTAAATTCTTATGTATTAAATGTATATGTTTTCATTATTATATGTATATACTATGATCCTTGTTTGATCTCATCATATAGTCTGATTTTTGTTCAGGTTTCTATATATAATTTTTATTATGTCAATTAAAAACATGTTTTTTTTATAATTTTATCTCTTGAATGTTCCTTTTGCTATTGGGTCAGATTAATTGTTTGCCTTTTAACTAGACGGCCTAGGACATTTTGTACACATAATGATTATTTTCACATACCATGCAATTAGTCAAGTCAAGTCAAGTCATAAAATTTGTATAGCGCACTACATACCCAGAGGGTTTCAAGGCGCTTAGGAAGGGGAGGAGGATTATTTGTCAAATATCCACGTTTTAAGCTGCTTTCTGAACGCTAGGTGGTTCTGGGTGAGGCGAAGGTAGGCGGGGAGTGAGTTCCATGTTTTAGCAGCCAGGTATGAAAAGGATCTGCCTCCCATGGTGGTCTTGTTGATGCGAGGTACAGTGGCGAGGGCTTGGTTGGAAGAACGTAGTTGGCGGGAGGGGGTGTAGAAGGACAGTCGAGAGTTGAGGCAATCTGGTCCGATGTCGTAGAGTGATTTGTGTGCGTGGGTGAGCAGTCGGAAAGTGATCCTCTTATTGATGGGTAGCCAGTGGAGGTCTTTAAGGTGACCAGAGATGTGTTCGTTGCGTGGGATGTCTAATATGAGCCTGGCTGAGGCGTTTTGGATTCGTTGGAGTTTCTTCTGGAGTTTAGCGGTGGTACCTGCGTAGAGGGTGTTTCCGTAGTCCAGTCGGCTCGTGACCAGAGCGTGGGTGACTGTTTTCCTTGTTTCGGAGGGGATCCAGTGAAATGTTTTTCTGAGCATGCGAAGAATGTTGAAGCAGGAAGAGGATACGGCGCTGACTTGTCTGTTCATTGAGAGTGAAGAATCCAGGATGACGCCAAGGTTCCGTGCGTGGTCTGTCGGGATGGGTGCTTTTCCGAGGGCTTCCGGCCACCAGGAGTCGTCCCAAGCAGAGGGGGATGTGCCTAAGATGAGGACTTCTGTTTTATCTGAGTTCAGTTTCAGACGGCTTTGTTTCATCCATTCGGCAACTTCTTTCATTCCTTCGTGTAGGTTAGTTTTGGCGGTGCTGGGGTCATTGGTGAGAGAAAGGATCAGTTGAGTGTCGTCCGCGTAAGAGATGATGTTGAGGTTGTGTTGGCGTGCGATGGCCGCGAGGGGGCTCATGTATACGTTGAAGAGGGTGGGACTGAGTGAGGATCCTTGAGGTACGCCGCAGATTACTTCAGAGGCCTCGGACTTGAATGGAGGAAGGCGGACTCTCTGGGTTCTTCCGGTGAGGAACGAGGTGATCCATTCAAGTGCTTTTCCTTGGATTCCGATGTTATTGAGGCGTTGTAGAAGGGTGCTGTGGCAGACAGTATCGAATGCTGCAGAGAGGTCGAGGAGGATGAGGGCGACTGTGTCTCCATTGTCCAATAGAGTTAGAATGTCGTCTGTTGCTGCGATGAGGGCGGTCTCAGTGCTGTGTTTTGCTCGGAAGCCAGATTGTGAGGGGTCGAGGGATTTGTTGGCTTCGAGGAAGGCGGCGAGCTGGTTGTTGACGGCTTTCTCGATGACTTTGGCCGGGAATGGAAGAAGCGAGATGGGGCGGTAATTTTTGAGTTCGGTGGGGTCCGCTGTTGGTTTTTTCAGAAGGGCGGTGAGTTCAGCGTGTTTCCAGTCTTCTGGGAAGGTAGCGGAGTTGAAGGAGCAGTTGATGACGTCTCGGAGGTGCGGTGCTATGAAGGAGTCTGCTTTGTTGAAGATGTGGTGAGGGCATGGGTCTGTGGGGGATCCTGAGTGGATGGAATTCATCAGGCGGATGGTGTCTTCAGTGGAGATTGGGTTCCAGGCGTTAAGGGTGTTTACAGGGGGAAGATGGTCAGCGGATGTTAGGGTGGGTTGGTTTCCGGGTTGGTTGTCAAAGCTGTTGTGGATGTCTGCAATCTTGTTGTGGAAAAAAGAGGCTAGGGAGTCGCAGAGGGTTTGAGAGGGGGCGATGTCGTTGGAGTTGGCCGAGGGATTGGAAAATTCCTTGACGATGTTGAAAAGTTCCTTGCTGTTGTGGGCGTTGTTGTCAAGTCGATCCTTGAATGCTGTTTTCTTGGCTTTTCGGATCAGTTGGTGGTGAGTGCGGGTGGCGCTTTTGAATGCGTCCTTGGTGCTGGTGGTTGGGTCTTTTTTCCAGGCCTTTTCAAGGGAGCGGCAGAGTTTCTTGGACTTCTTGAGATCATCGTTGAACCATGAGGCTTTCTTGCTGCCAGGTTTGCTTTGACGTTTTTTCAGTGGAGCTAAGGTGTCGGCGGTGTTGGATAACCATAGGGTGAGGTTGGCGGCGGCTTCGTTGGCGTTAGAAGAGAGGGCTGGGGAGTTTCGAAGGAGCGATGCGGAGATTTGGTCCGTGGTGATTTTGTTCCAGTTTCTTTGCAGGGTAGGTTGGGAGTGGTTGATGGGTTTCGGCTTGTTGTAGGTGAAGTGAACGCAGCTGTGGTCGGTCCATAGGAGATCCGTAGTGTGGCTGAAGGAGACATGATTGCTGGATGTGAAGATGGGGTCGAGTGTGTGACCTGCGATGTGGGTGGGGGAAGTGACTAGTTGTTTAAGTCCGAGGTTGGTGAGGTTGTCCACGAGGGTGGCGGTGTTGTGGTCGTTTATCTTTTCAAGGTGAAAGTTGAGGTCTCCCAGAATAATATAGTCTTTGGAGGGGAGCATGTGTGGAGAGATGAAGTCCGTGATGTCTTCACTGAATTTTGCGCGGGGTCCTGGTGGTCTGTAGAGGAGAGTGCCTCTGAGTGTTGTTTTGGGGTCGATGTGGATCTGGAAGTGAAGGTGTTCGGAGTTGGCGAGGTTGGCGTCAGAGCTGGTTGAGATGCGGATGGATTTCTTATGGACGATAGCGATTCCTCCTCCTGTGTGGCTGGTACGGTCTTTGCGGGTGATCTTATAGTCTTCAGGGATGGCAATGGTGATGTCTGGTGCGGAGGAAGCATTCATCCATGTTTCCGTAAGGAAGGCGACGTCTGGAGAGATGGTGTCTAGTAGATTCCATAGGTAAATGGCGTGCCTGTGCACCGATCGGGTGTTGAGAAGGATGCATTGTAGGTGGTTGGGGTCGGGAATCTGTGGTGTGGTTGTAGCGGAGATGTTGTCGGTGCAGCTGAATTTGCAGGAGTAGCAGGAGAAAGGTCCATGGGTGTGTCAAGGAGCGGCTTGGACGCAGTTGGGGGAGCGGCCGGGGTTAAGGGCTAGGAGGGTGGCGGCATCGTAGGTAAAGCGGGAGGGATGGGCAGCGCGAGGGGCAGGGGGTCTGGCGCTGGGCGCGGTCCAGGCGCGGACGGGCGTAGACGGGCTTACCTTTGGCGCACCTTCGGCGCGGCCGTAGCGCGTGGACGCTGCGCGTGGGGGCATTGGCCATAAATGGATGGTGGAGGGGGCGGAGCGTGGGAGGGTCAGCTGGGAGGCGGGGTCTGAGAGGAGACACCGGGAAAATACAAACAATCTTAAATGGCCGCCCGGTGATAAAACGAAACTGGGGCACAGCCGGAGTTACACTCAATCAATACAGATACTAAGTTCCCAAAAAGACGCTTCTGCCACAGTTACATCAGCCGCTATGAGCAGTGAAATACAATTAATCAATGCGAGAATAGACGATGGCCGGCGCTCAACCTTAAAGCGTAAATTAATACAAGCAATGCGCTCACAGAACGATACCAATTGCATTTAAATCAGCTATGCGCTGTGACAGGGCGGCAGGCAGCAGGTATCAGGGCAGTCAATGCAGGCAGCGAGGAGGAGGCTTTCGATATTGCGAGAGGAGCGCTGGGGGAGCGGCCGTAATGGAGGGAATCCAGACGGTCACAGGGAAAGAGAGGACGGGGCGAGTGTAGTGGAACAGTGTGTGGGAGGGTCAGCTGGGAGGCGGGGTCTGGGAGGAGACACGGGGAAAATACAAACAATCTTAAATGGCCGCCCGGTGATAAAACGAAACTGGGGCACAGCCGGAGTTACACTCAATCAATACAGATACTAAGTTCCCAAAAAGACGCTTCTGCCACAGTTACATCAGCCGCTATGAGCAGTGAAATACAATTAATCAATGCGAGAATAGACGATGGCCGGCGCTCAACCTTAAAGCGTAAATTAATACAAGCAATGCGCTCACAGAACGATACCAATTGCAGTTAAATCAGCTATGCGCTGTGACAGGGCGGCAGGCGGCAGGCAGCAGGTATCAGGGCAGTCAATGCAGGCAGCGAGGAGGAGGCTTTCGATATTGCGAGAGGAGCGCTGGGGGAGCGGCCGTAATGGAGGGAATCCAGACGGTCACAGGGAAAGAGAGGACGGGGCGAGTGTAGTGGAACAGTGTGTGGGAGGGTCAGCTGGGAGGCGGGGTCTGGGAGGAGACACGGGGAAAATACAAACAATCTTAAATGGCCGCCCGGTGATAAAACGAAACTGGGGCACAGCCGGAGTTACACTCAATCAATACAGATACTAAGTTCCCAAAAAGACGCTTCTGCCACAGTTACATCAGCCGCTATGAGCAGTGAAATACAATTAATCAATGCGAGAATAGACGATGGCCGGCACTCAACCTTAAAGCGTAAATTAATACAAGCAATGCGCTCACAGAACGATACCAATTGCAGTTAAATCAGCTATGCGCTGTGACAGGGCGGCAGGCAGCAGGTATCAGGGCAGTCAATGCAGGCAGCGAGGAGGAGGCTTTCGATATTGCGAGAGGAGCGCTGGGGGAGCGGCCGTAATGGAGGGAATCCAGACGGTCACAGGGAAAGAGAGGACGGGGCGAGTGTAGTGGAACAGTGTGTGGGAGGGTCAGCTGGGAGGCGGGGTCTGGGAGGAGACACGGGGAAAATACAAACAATCTTAAATGGCCGCCCGGTGATAAAACGAAACTGGGGCACAGCCGGAGTTACACTCAATCAATACAGATACTAAGTTCCCAAAAAGACGCTTCTGCCACAGTTACATCAGCCGCTATGAGCAGTGAAATACAATTAATCAATGCGAGAATAGACGATGGCCGGCGCTCAACCTTAAAGCGTAAATTAATACAAGCAATGCGCTCACAGAACGATACCAATTGCAGTTAAATCAGCTATGCGCTGTGACAGGGCGGCAGGCAGCAGGTATCAGGGCAGTCAATGCAGGCAGCGAGGAGGAGGCTTTCGATATTGCGAGAGGAGCGCTGGGGGAGCGGCCGTAATGGAGGGAATCCAGACGGTCACAGGGAAAGAGAGGACGGGGCGAGTGTAGTGGAACAGTGTGTGGGAGGGTCAGCTGGGAGGCGGGGTCTGGGAGGAGACACGGGGAAAATACAAACAATCTTAAATGGCCGCCCGGTGATAAAACGAAACTGGGGCACAGCCGGAGTTACACTCAATCAATACAGATACTAAGTTCCCAAAAAGACGCTTCTGCCACAGTTACATCAGCCGCTATGAGCAGTGAAATACAATTAATCAATGCGAGAATAGACGATGGCCGGCGCTCAACCTTAAAGCGTAAATTAATACAAGCAATGCGCTCACAGAACGATACCAATTGCAGTTAAATCAGCTATGCGCTGTGACAGGGCGGCAGGCAGCAGGTATCAGGGCAGTCAATGCAGGCAGCGAGGAGGAGGCTTTCGATATTGCGAGAGGAGCGCTGGGGGAGCGGCCGTAATGGAGGGAATCCAGACGATTATTGTTATGGGGCATTGATTACATGAGGGGTACACAAAATTTTGTGTTTGCCACCTCGCTCCATCATCAGCAGGAGACACAAAATTGCAAACCTTTATTTTCTATTGTTAACTTTTTTGTTTGCTAAGTCTTCTTTCCTTACTTTGTACTCATGTTCTCTTTTGTTTTGGCTCGTGGGCACTGTTCTCAAAAGGTGAGAATTATTTTATTGCAAATCAACATTGTTTCTTTGTTATGTGTAATTTAAAAAATGATGCTCTAACAAATAATTGTGCGGTACACCCCAATTCACCCTACTCCAATACGCCTAACTCCAATCCACGCTAATTCACCCCAACTCACCCCACTCCAATCCGCCTAACTCATTCAGTCCCCCAAACCAATTCAAGCCACCCCAATCCAACCTCACCCACTCACCCCAACTCTATCTCCTCCAATCCACCACACTCCAATCCTCCCATCCCATTCCACTACAGTGTACCCCATTCCAATTCGCCCCACTCCAATTCCAAACGATCATCCCCACTACACTCAGATACAGCCTGCCCCACTCCATTCTTCCCTACTTCAATCTGCCCCACTCAATCAAAACAATCTGCCTCACTCCAATCCGAAACCATCTCTACCACTCCAAAAGAATCGGCCCCACTCCAACCAAAACAATCTGCCCCACTCCAATCTAAGAAAATAAACAATCTACCTCACTCCAATCTGCCCCACTGCACCCCAAAACATTATGCTCCACTCAATTCAAAACAAACTGCCCTACTCATATTGGCCCCACTCCAACCAAAAACAATCCGCCTCACTCCAATCCAAAGCAGTTTGCCACACTGCAACCTGCCTCACTCTAATCCGCCCAACTCTAATCTGTACCACTCCAATGCCAAACATTCTGCCTCACCCACATCTGTCCCACTCTAGTCCAAAACAAAATGTCCCACTATAATCAGCTCCACTCCAATCTAAAACAAACGGCCCACTCCAATCTGTCCCTATCCAATGCAAAGCAATCTGCCCGCTCCATTCCAAAACAATCCAAGACACTCCAATTCACCCCACCTCACCTCACCCCATTCCAATCCACCACAGTTCTAAAAATACAAAACATACAAAACATAAAAAGTTTATTATGAAAATATGAAAAATATACTTAAATTATTGTGACATAAAAACATTTTTAAACAATGTGAACATTTTTAAAAATGTTTGAAAGCTTATAAATGTATTAAAAATGATAATTGTTATATTGTAAATCTGTATTCAAAATATATATGTCAACTTGTTTCATAATTTATGATTTATTATAATTTACATCAAAAATTCGAAACCCTTATTTGTATTACTTACAATATATGGAAAATAAAACTGAAACAAAAAGATTATTAATGTGAACTTCCAATATAAATACACTTTCTTTCAATAAAAATGATTATATAACATAATTATATGTGTCTCATGTTTTATATAACTGCTAACTGTAGAAGCTTTATTGTTTGAATAATAAAAATCATTACAATGGTAAACATGCATCAGTGATAATAAAAACGTGTATCAGTATTACTAAAGTATTTACACTTGGTACAAAAAAAATGTGTCTAATTTTTAAAAAAAAATATTTTTCCTTTAAGAATGTTCCTATGAATGTACATATTAGTCCGTTTGTACCATCACAGTGAATTAAAAAATAAAGTGTTGTCCTTTATGGTTTTACATCCGCTCAGGACACAGAACAAAACCATAGTCATTGAATAAATGGTTGATACTACTGGGGGCGCAGGTCCATTAATATGGTGGAGACCCTACATATGATGGTTTAATGGACATCGGACACACAAGAGGCCAAGAGATCATCGGCATAAGGAAAGAGGCCATGGTCAACTGCTAATTGATGGACCAGAGGGGTTGGTCCTCCCTTTTATTGTTGACCATTGTTTACTTGCTGGCTCTCTCTGATTGTAAATCTTCTTGCTGCTCTTGTCATGAACTTGGTGAACTGGATATTGAGCATTGAGTTGTCCGGATTCATTGATGCAAGGATAACTTGTCTGCATGTGCGAATGCCGAGTTTATTCTATTCGCTCTTTAACATGATCTTTCGGTCCTCGAGTAGTGCAGGACAAAGACATGCCACATGCTCAATGGATTCCATGCTACTCCCACACCACTGCACATTACGTTGGTATTAACGCATTTACAGCTCGTCATTTGATACAGGAACGGCCATTCACCCATTCTGAGGGCCATGAATCTATTTTTCCACAGCACAGAGTAAGTACATGATAGGTATGGGGCCATAATCCCTGGCTTCAACCGTGATACAATTGTCCATGCGTGCTTACGTTGGGCCATTTGGGCTCTGTCCGAATGAAAGGACAAGAGGCGGACATTCCCTTTGATGTAAATTTTGAGTGCCTGCTGCGATGGGTTCGAATTCCAGATTTCTTCTGAATCCATGAGTTTTAGGGAGTCTTGTAGGTAGCGCCAATATGGTCTATCAAGTTGATCGATTGAGATTACCTGCCACAGGAGGGCTTCCTTGTCTGGAGCTATACAACTTATTACACAGCCTGATGAATGCTCCGGCCCCTACTGCTTGATGATCTTGAAGGCCAAACTCAAGACGTATTTGAGCAGGGGATGAAGATTTCGGAAGGCTCAACACTTGTTTGAATATTCTTGTTGTTATTTTATTCACAAGACTGCATAATTTCCTGGCTATAGGTGAGAAAGTTGGTAACTATTGCCTTCATGACAGTTATGAGCGGGGTCAGGCATGGCCCCGAAAGTTGTCTGGCAAGGGTCTTAACCCCTTCGAAGCTAATGACGAGCTGGGCTCGTCATGGAGCTTACCTGCCCTGTGCGGATGACAAGGGTAACTCGTCATATATGATGGGCTTTCCAAATTCTCAGCGCAGAACGGGAAAACCCTTAGCAGCGAAGGTGTTAAAAGCACCCTGGATTGTCAGAGCTTTAGCTTCTACATCATCTCTATGTTTAGAGAAAGAGCACCTTCTGTCCATGTGGACCCCCATTTACTAATAAGAGAGGGCTCTATCTACACTTTTACCGTTGTATAACCAACCGCCGCCTTTGTATTTCCTTGACCCAAAGGTGATTGCTCTTGTGTTTGTTAGGTTCAATTCTAGTTTGTTTTCGATGATATAAATGGATAATTGATCGAGGAGTCTCTGCAAGCCAACCCTGGTATGGCTTAGTAGTACTAAATCGTCCACGTACAATAGGCTACTAACTCTTACCCTGGCGAGTTTTGGTGGATGAGAATTAACTTTGTCGAGTGACTCTGACAGATTGAAGATGAACAGTTTGAAAAGAAGGGGCACTAACACACAGCCTTGTTTCACTCCACATGATGTTTGTATTTTCCTTGAGGTATGTAATCCGTCCCCAAGTTTTATGCGGATCTAAGTGTTGGTGTTTTGTTCAATTATAGCTCATAGAAGCATTGTTGGAATCCCCCATTTCCGTAATTTGAGCCATAATAGGCTTCGAGGCACGCAGTCAAAGGCGGCCTTAAAGTCTACAAAGCAGCCTCGCATAAACTATCCTGAGGAGTACGCTTTGTCCAACAGAACAGATATTGCAAGCAAGTTTGTTATGGTGCCTGATTTTTTCACAAATCCTGTCTGGTTCAAAGGTTTTAGATGATTTTTTGTTGCCCAGGACGCCAGATCATGAAGGAGCAGTTTGGTGTAGTATTTAGGTTCTACATCCAATACAGTATTCATCCTATAATTTTAGGGGTCTTATCTCTTGCCTCCTTTATAGATTGGATGTATCATGGTGCCACGTCATGAGTCTGGTAATTCCGAGTTAGACCAGCAGTAGGAAAAGAGGGGTGCCAATTGATGGGCCCAGAATTTTGTGTCTTGTTTAATCAACGCCTGTGGTAGGCCATTCGGTCTTGGGGCTCCGTCTGAGCTACCCTCAGTTATTGTTTGAACTGTTTTATCCGTGGTAATTCCCAAGTTTGTAAATGCATGTTGGGGTGGTTCTGAGGGCTGGAGAAAGGATTTAGTATTGGTTGCCAGTGGCGTCCGTGTGTTAAATTTAACATTTTTCTTTGATGAGCCTACATTCGTTATGCCCAACGTTTGGCAGCAATTGAGTTGTTGGGACATTGCCGGAGGATTGACAGGTGGACCGGCTTCCTTTTCTTGTTCCTCAAAATGAGGTGTTAGATAAAATACCCATTCGGCTATAGAGATATTAGTGCTACTTTGTCCTCCTTGCTTGTGTATTTTGGAGTTGACAAGTGACCAGAAAACCTTTGTGTTGTGACTTCTATTTGCATGTATCAGTTTTAACCAAAACTGTTCGGCGCATTTTTTTTTTCATTAACTATTGTTGTCGAAGTGCTTTCTGAGCCACCTTGCATTTATTGAATTTATGATCTTCCCCTGGGTGCCTACAGACTTGTCTTAACATACTGTTACGTATTGATTTTAATTTCTTGATTTCATCTGTTATTGTCGCTGGATGCATTTTTTGATATTTCGTGAGGTACAGGAAAAGTTTTTAAGCAGTTCCCGAGAAAAGCTGTCCCATGCCGTAACTGGCGATGGTTCGTTGGTGCTCCTTTCGTCTTGCAAGACTGCATTTACTCATTATTGCTGGTATGATTGGGTCTGACCATATCAACCTGTTGAGGTTTTTGGTATAATCTCCTCCTGTGGTTTGGCTTGTCACGGCATGATGGGCTAAGTCAGATGACATAGTGATCACGTGAGGACGGTGATCGCGTTTACCTCGAGCAACTATGGTGTAATTCTCGATCAGAGGGAGGATTTCCTTGTTACAAACGGTGTAGTTTAGGAAGGAATGAATATGACCGTTTGACCTTGTCCAGTTCGGTGGGTTATCCTTAGAGAAACAACCATTCAAGATTGTGTAGACCAGGGCACTGAATTGAAGCACCATGTATTCGCCAATGTTGCTATATTTGCTGCCGATGGGTTTTGTTCGTTCGAGAATGTCTGGCCACGGGGCCACATATTCTATTGGGAGTTCTTGAAAAAGATTTGTGTTATAGTCGCCGGATACTAGACAGGATGGTCTGTTGAAATTACTTTCTAAATTACACAAGGTCTGAATTAGATGGTTGAACTTCATTTTTTCTCCCTGGTACTTGGTGAGATGTAAACATTGATCAAGATCAGTTGGTCTGTGTATTTGGGATTATATATCCTAATGCCAGAGATCCAATCTTCCTTGAATGTCAATTTTGCAATGTTGATGTTAATCTTGACTGAAATATAGATTGAAAGACCGCAGCTGTGTCGGCAAATTTATGCAATTACTGAGCTGGGACTCTGTATTCCAGGTATCCTCCTATTGGGAGACTGACCAGGGACCATGTTTCCTGCAGTAGTAGAATCTCATGGGTTTTTAAGAGCTTTATCACATCAGTGGATTGAAGTTTCGGAGTAAGACCGTTGATGTTCCATGAGAATACTGAAAGGCCGGTTTGAATACCAGTTCAATTTTGATTTTGATTTCCCCCGTACAGGGCCGCTGGCAGCCAAGCCCAGTCAGATGCCGTAATTTTAACCTTCACTGTTTCAGGGCATGTGGCCTTTCCTGGAGATCGGCTTTTGGCAGATCTTAGTATTGAAAGTGATGATGGGCCTGGTTGATCTAATAAGGCCGGGGGGGTTGCGAGAACTGATGGGTACTGTGGTTCAACTTGTTGGACTATTTTAATTCCCCAAGTGTTTTAAGTAAATCAGACATTAGTGAAACTTGCTCCTTGAGTATTACAGTTGAAAAAGTGATTAATGTTGGTTCGGTGAATTGGTTGCTTCCAATAGGTTTGAATTCGATCGAGATTATGTCATTGGATTTGATATGTTGTAGTTCAGGGGTGTTTTTAAAGAATTTCAAAATGTTCCCTCCTTTCAGGATGTAATGTGTTGGGTGTGATATTCAGGGATAAATAACAATTTAGTTTTTGGATTTATTGTTGTGAAGACCTGGCAGGAGGTCTTATGATTCTTTTTATCTATTGTCTGGGGTAAATCGATTCTCCTTTGAGTGTGGCATGACTGTAGATAATGTCCACTTGTTCTTCTTGGGGTTGGGGGTTCTCTATCCTGGAGGGATGTTTGCCCATTTGTACTGTGTCCCAGTTCTTGTATAGTGTTATTTAGAAGTACTCCTTGCGTCTTAACCTGTGCTCATCCTCATGCTAGTTTATCATTTCCCTGTTTTTGTCTTCACTTGGTAAATTGGCCGTATTTTTTTATGCTGTCGGGTCTTCTGGTCTAATCTTAGCCATATAAGACAATTTTTCTGACTTGATAGCTCTTCCTGGGTCATCTAGAGTTGGGTGGTATGGGGACTGTACTAAGACCTCATCCCTAGCCGCAGATGAATCCTTATGGCTTTTACTGTGGGCGGGTGACGATAGCGTCTTATTGATTGACTCTGTGGTTTCTTGCGGAGATAAATTTTAGATGGTGAAAAAATGCTATTCGAACTCGCAGAGTTAATTGAACTGCGTTGTATATTGTCCTTTCCGAGATAGGGGGGACATTAGTCGTATTTAGGACCACTGTGCTGTGTTTCTTGAGGTTTTTTTCTTAGTCTCTTCCTTTCTCTTTTACTTAAATGTTGGTATTGAGGGGGTTTTAATCATTGATCCCGACCTCGAGTCTATGTCTCGGGTTTCAGTATCTTGCTTTATCTCGGTCGTAGACGGTATTTCTGTTTTTAGCGTGATATTGTTTTTATTATTAAATTTGGTGGTTTCAAAGATACTGTACTCCTTAGGAGCCACTTGCTTATCTGGGGACGTATCTGCTGCTAGGACTTTGGTCGGTTGGGTGTCGGTTTTTGCTGGTAAGGCCTTCTTACCGTTGTTTGTTTTATTTTGGCTTTTGCTTTGATCATTATCTTTCTGAGTGGTTACATTGTTGTCGGCGAGCATGTATGATGTGGTGTATCATGTGAACCTGGTGGTTATTTCCATATTTCTGTCAGAACTAGGGCAAGGAACTGGGGAAGCGTTGACAGGCTATCGATAATTGGTAAGCAGCAGCAAATCACTTGGGTCAGATTGACTTTGGGTTGTGCTTTTGTAATTAACGATTTACAAAAAGGGGGTGGTGATGAACAGAGTGTCTGAGTTAAACAGACCACTCTTACCCAGTCCAAAGATCAGGGCTTGATCCATCACCGTTATTTATCTCACTGCCCCATCCCAGCTCAGAACCTGGCTATATGCAAATCAGTCTGTCCCTGGCCCAGTGCATCATGGGAACAGGGCAGACTAAACTACCAAGCCAATTCTTCACCAGAAAGGAGACAAGCTACCAGGGACCGGTTTCTGGCATTTCAGCCTTCTTCGGCCCGGCTTGCTTGAATCCTGATGGAGCAGTGAGAAAGGGACTCATGTCTGAGTATACCCTGCCACACCTATAGTGGCCAAAAACGATTTACAAAAAGGGGGTGGTGAT
This sequence comes from Lissotriton vulgaris, assembly GCF_964263255.1. Classification (NCBI taxonomy): domain Eukaryota; kingdom Metazoa; phylum Chordata; class Amphibia; order Caudata; family Salamandridae; genus Lissotriton; species Lissotriton vulgaris. The sequence goes on from NC_141688.1 coordinate 174,203,884, forward strand.
GAACAGAGTGTCTGAGTTAAACAGACCACTCTTACCCAGTCCAAAGATCAGGGCTTGATCCATCACCGTTATTTATCTCACTGCCCCATCCCAGCTCAGAACCTGGCTATATGCAAATCAGTCTGTCCCTGGCCCAGTGCATCATGGGAACAGGGCAGACTAAACTACCAAGCCAATTCTTCACCAGAAAGGAGACAAGCTACCGGGGACCGGTTTCTGGCATTTCAGCCTTCTTCGGCCCGGCTTGCTTGAATCCTGATGGAGCAGTGAGAAAGGGACTCATGTCTGAGTATACCCTGCCACACCTATAGTGGCCAAAAACGATTTACAAAAAGGGGGTGGTGATGAACAGAGTGTCTGAGTTAAACAGACCACTCTTACCCAGTCCAAAGATCAGGGCTTGATCCATCACCGTTATTTATCTCACTGCCCCATCCCAGCTCAGAACCTGGCTATATGCAAATCAGTCTGGCCCTGGCCCAGTGCATCATAGGAACAGGGCAGACTAAACTACCAAGCCAATTCTTCACCAGAAAGGAGACAAGCTAAGAATTGGCTTTTGTAGTTTGGTTTGCCCTGTTCCCATCATGCACTGGGACAGGCACAGACTAATTTGCATACAGCCAGGTTCTGAAACTGGGATGGTGCAGTGAGCTAAAAAACGGTGTTGGATCTAGCCCTGATCTCTTGACTGGGTGAGAGCTTTCTGCTTAATTCAGAGACTCTGTCCTTCACCACCCCTTGTTGTAAATACTTTTGTAATTAAAGCATTCAAGCCTTCCAGTCTATTGTGAATCCCTGCTGTGTATACAGCTAGTGTATTTAGAAGGTCGACTTGTAAGTCGAGTTTTCTGAATGGTAGTTTAATGCCAATACTGTAGATTGTAAGGTTTGTAAAAGTTGGGGCCAGACGGCAGTGGGTGCAAACACTGTAGAGTCGTGACCTTCAGTCTCAATTTTTGTTTTGTACGAATCTGTTTTAAAAAAAGATAAGTACAAGAGGGAGCGATCATTGGGTTCTCCTTGCTTTGCTTCAGGTGATTCCTGATAGACCTAGTCGGGTGACATCATTGGCGGTAATGGTTTGAAAGTACCGGGAGTGGTCCTGGTCCACTGTGCTGCTTGGATGTATGTCGTTACAATGCATACTTTTACAAAGCATACCTTTACAATGCATTTTTTACACCGGGGCAGCTGTTTGCGCTTTACAAAACGGCTAACATAACATAACATAACATTCCATTACAACGCATGCCATTACTACGAATTCTTTGAAACTACCTTTACAATGCATTCCACTACAACGCATACTACATTTACAATGCATACCATTACAACGCATACCATTACATTGCATGTATGGTAAGTATTGGATAGTGTAGGGGTAAAAATTACTATTCTAACTCCAGGGGGTGCAACAGTAGGGTAAGTGTTGGATAGTGTAGGGGTAAAAATTACTATTCTAACTCCAGGGGGTGCAACAGTAGGGTAAGTGTTGGATAGTGTAGGTATGCATTGTAATGGTATGCGTTGTAATGACTGCGTTGTAATGGCATGCGTTGTAGTGGTATGCGTTGTAGTGACATTCGTTGTAATGGTTGCGTTGTAATGGTATGCATTGTAATGAATGTTGCGTTGTAAAAGTTTTGTTGTAAAGGTAGTGTGTTGTAAAAGTGGCGTTGTAAGTGTTGTTTCCCGGGCTGCTTGTGGGGTAAATTGTATTTTATTTCCGGGGGAGATAAAGTTATCTATATGAGGGTTGATTTCCTACTACAAGGGTAGTCTAGTGTTGAGAGGAGTATTGTCGCTTGAGATTGATATTGGCGATGAGCATTGATCCTTATTTAGTTGCTAATCTTGTTGTAAAGGGGGAGACATATCTCCAGACTGAGTGGCTGATCTAAGCCCCTTTTTATCTGGCGTACGGGGTTCGTCCCTTGTGGGATGACTGTCTTGGGATGTGATGGTAACCTGGTTATGAAGCTGTTCATGATTCAGGGCCTGCACTTTTATCTGGACTAGATCAATGTTGGGAAGCATTTGAGAGGACTGAGCTAATGAGGACTATGTTTCGTTGGGGTTGGTTGAGGTTTGGACTTTGGGTCCATATTTCTTGAAATAATCTCTGAGTATCCTCTTTTTTGCGTCATTAGTTATTTCGTCCTGCGTATTATGATGTTTGGTGGAGGGCACTGGAGAGATTTAATTTCCGTCTTGATAGTATGGCCTGAGGGGCAGAGTTCATAGTCATGATGCTGTGAAGAAGGTGTTGATTGCGCCTAGTAGGGGGTTGATTGCACCATCTCCTGTTCCCCGTGCGGTTCGATGAGCTCTTTGTTCATCTTCTTGCAGGTTTTTGTTGTTTCTTTTTTAAGCCTTCCAGACCGCATTGTGATGCGATCAATTGTTTTCGATCCTGCGGAGCTGTATAGCTTAACCGGGCTGGACCGGGACGCATTTAAAATGCCCCCGGTGAGGGAGCCCAATGCTGGGCCTGGTGAACAAGTGAGGCTGGAGCCGGGTGTGAGCTGTGAGCACGACCGCTGCAGTTTCGGAGTCTCCCTGCTCCTTCGCTGCAACAGCAAATGGCAAAACAAGGATTTGTTTTATATACTATTTATATGCAACTAATTAAAATGACTATAATATAACATTTCAGTAAATATAAACAATAAAAAAGTATTACAAACTTAGAAAAATGTAACTACAGATGTATTAAAAATAGCAAACTAATATACTAGCCAAACCCCCAAAATAAACCAATTATAAATAATGTATTACTCAAACCAATTAAAAATAACTATTCCAACACCAAACTTCCTATATTCAAGGAAAATGCTGCATAATAAAACATACAAAATAAAAATTCCAACTACAAACTAACTAAACTCAGGGAAAGTGCTGGATAATACACCATCAAAAATTACTACTCCAACTCCAAACTCACAAAACTCAGGCAAAGTGATGGAAATTACTATTCCAAAGTGATGGAATTACTATTCCAAACTAACTAAACTCAGGGAAATATTATTTCAACTCCAAAATAACTAAATTCAGGGAAAGTGCCAGATAACAAAAAATAAAAAAGAATATTTCCAAATCCAAACTCCAAAAAATCATGAAAAATACCACACACTAATCCAGAAGTAAAATCCTTAATCAATATAACATTACAAAAATTATGTCAAAAATACTAAACACTATACAAAAAACAATTACTATGTTCTAACAAATTATTTAAATAAACATTAAATACATAATGAAAAACATACTAATACTACTCATACCCAACAAAAACATACTAATTATAACATAAAAACCTTCAAATATGTTTTAAAAAGATACTCCCCAAAAAATATTTGTAAACCAATATTTACATATAAAATTTTAAATAGAAAAATTAACATAATGAAATAACCATACCTTTTAAAAATAGTTTAAAAATAAGTATTTCTTATTTTAAACACATGTTTTATAATATTAATTTTTGGGGGAAAAAAATAATTTATAATTAGTGTTAATTTTTTCTAAAACGGTACAAAATGTCATCCAAAAGGTAAATTTGATCAAATTTAAAAAAAATTAAATTTATCAAATATTTTAAAATTTACATTTTTTATGATTTTATTAATCTTTTTTCAACAGAACAATTACAACTAAGCATATTTTAAACACACAAATCAAATAATAAACTTAAATTAACTAAAATATTTACTGTAAAAAATCTTCCTAATTAAAAAGTTACCTCAACATTTTTTTAAAAATTCATATTTTTTCTACAAATATCAGCACCTCAAAATGAAACAAAATAAATGAATTAGGAAAAACACTATATGTATTTCATTAAAAATGTAATTATATAATTTCCTAAAATTATTTAATAAGAAAATTACAATATATATATATATATATATATATATATATATATATATATATATATATATTATTTCAGACAAATATATTTCAAATTACTCCCCACCCGTATCCCCTATAAACCCAACATCCTGCTCCTAAAAATTGATGAAGAAACACTTTTTTTAATGAATTTCATTAAAATAAATAATTGTACATATAACATAGCTACTATTAACCTCAACATTTATTTAAACATACTAAAAAATAAAACTACTAAACAGTCGATATTATTAACAACTATATTTTTACATCGATAATTTTAAATTTGATATTTGTTACTTACACAAATTTCAATATTTTTGACAATTATATGACTTACCTTGATATTCTCCTTCCTCGATATACTACACTCGGTATCCATGACACTCAATATTTCTTGTTCGATATTTTGTCTCTGCACCGTTGTAGAAGTTGTTGCTGGATTTAGGTATGGATATAGCACTGGTGCATTTCTTGCATATCTTACATTAGGACTTAATGGTCAAGGTCTGGTTCAGTTTAAATGGGAATTTACTGTACAATTCAATCTGCCTGACGGAGGGTGAGAACTGTGGTTCCAGACAGTGGAATTGTATTGCTCACATTCCTCTGGATGGAGGGATAAGACTTAGATACTTAAGCCTATGTAGCATATTGGTTAGCAAAGAAGTGTTAATTAGCTGCCCTTTTGTGGATGGTAGGATGAAGAGTCAGACTTAAGATTCTCTGTTGTCGCAAATTACAAAATCATATTTATGAGATCACGCAAAGCCACTTTGCGTGGCTTTGATAGCCTCATCGATTTGTAGTAAGGTAAGTTAGTGCAATTTGCTGTTTTGCCTTACTTTGTGCTAGAAAAAATTTCCAGGGGTATTGCGGTAGGTATTCCCACGCAACACCCATGGATTTTGAAGCTTCACCGGATTTACAAAACCATGTATACTTGGGGATGCCAAAACTTTACACCTCTCCAGGGGAGGTGCAACAAGGAGAAATAACTTAAATTCTCCTTGATTTTTTCTCTTTCCATGTGTGCTGCATTTTACAGGATTAATTTTTTTGCAAGAAGGTGTCGCAACCTGCACAAAAACAATCCTGCTGACAACACTGGCACTCTTGCACCATGGTGCAAAGTTGGCTGCATTGGTGCTAGGCTGCCGAAACGGCGACAGTGCGGGTCGAAAGGTCAGGTGTGTACTGTGTTGGAGAAATACGGCACATTCCTGTCCTTTCACTTTGACATAGGGCAGCGCAGCTAAATGACTTGCTGAGCTGGCTACGCCAAAACACTAGAAATGAGGCCCATCATTTTCACTCACAGTGACAAATGTTGGAGTTACTACGTTATCCTTTTGGTGCAGTGTTCAAAATCAGTCTCCAAGAGAGAAGTAGTTCAACTCTTCCAATGCCACATTCATTTGCCAAATGTCTGTAGGATTAGAGATAACCCACTAGTAAGCACTAGATATCCCTCCTAGAGATTCCAGATATAATACTACCCTGATGTCCATTTGGAAGAAACCAGCTAGAATCAGTGCCTTATTGGTGACAGTGCTCACTCCATCTAAGTGCAGGTTCTTTGTGGGCATGACAACGTGACCAGTATATGACAATCACCTTCCCAGTTATATTATTTGTCCATCCTTCTCAGACTAGTGATGTGTAAGTCTCATTCCCTTAAAATGTTGGTGCTTTTTTAATCACATGGGACAGAAAAATTCTAAATCCGTGTCTCCCGGTTGGCACTCAGACGTCATTCTCCTTGGAGCAGGACTGGCCTTCCCTGCACCCTTGCTGTGGATGCATCCTGGCTGATTCAAGGTGAAGTTTTCTGTTGAGGCCGCACAACTGCATATCATTGAAACTTATAACTGGCAATTTCTCTAAGGGTCATTCGGAGACCATTTTCCAAAGGGGACTTGATTCTTAGGGCTAGATGTAGGTACCGGAGTCTGCAGCTCTGGTTGTAGCGCACAGAAACCTGCCATGGCATAGGAATTGTTTGTTCCTTGAGATGCTCTCGCCTCTGAGCACTTATTTGAGGGCTCCGTTTTGGCAGCACTCGTGCGTATTTCTTCCAGGTTCATTTCCATCAGCGGACAGCGCTCTCTGGTCATGTATTCGCCATACATTTCTTGACCAGCCTTGCCCATGCACGAGGGTTTTTTTAATGACGCACGACTGAGCGCATTCAACTTTCTGAACATTAGCAGAGAGGTGTCGAGGCGGAATAGGGGCGCCAATTAGTGAAAGTAGCAAGGCACGTCCCGAGGTCCCAGGAAAGACCTTTTCATTTTACGGGTTTTACAGCGCTATACGAGAGGCGGCCATGTAACGGGCCCTTGCGAACCCTTCATCGCTTGCCAACGTGTGAATGACCCGGCCGTATAAAGGTGGAGAGGCACAGCCATACCTCACAGCACCCCCAGTGCCCCACTCACTGCGAACGAGCTCTGTATGTGAGAGCATTGGGCCGTAAATGGGTTTAATGGGGCTAGTTCGTTTACTAATTTCTTTACTGCATATTCACAGCGGGCTGACGTGAGAACTGGAACGCTCGCGTCAACAGGGCTGTTCGGTGGCTGTAAACCGCGCCGGCTTTGATCACAGCATTAACTTGGCACTGTTTTTCCATGCAGCTATCGCCATTGACAAAGCATCACAGAAAGGGCCAAGCAAAGCCACGCAGCGCTTTAAACCCTTCCCTCCCTGGGAAACCCCCAGCGTGTGAAACAACCTGCAGCCTTTTCAGAGGCGGTGAGCGTGACTCTCTCTATCTTAAACCCCATATCTCTCCGATCACAGGACACAGATACGTTTACAAGTACCCGAGAATGACCCCTTCATTTGGGCTTCTGTTAAAATCAAATCTCCTAAAGGTGGGAATAACCGCTGCCCATCTTCTTGAAATTGTCACATGGTGGGCTTTGGCCTCAGACGTGCGCACGAGGTCATTGTAGAGACCCAACTGCCAAGCTGGTTTCCGGTAACAGAGGTCTGCTCGGGAATTGGCATTTGAAAAGGATGCGGCTGTTTGGAAAACATACAGGTGTCACTGCAAATTGATGGTGTGCATCGGGTGTTGCCATAATGTTTGCATCACTCGCGCTCGGCATCAATGCTGGGCTCAGCTTTCCAGTATCTGGGGCGCACATCTCTGTTTGGGCTCATTCTGCAGGATTTATGTCATTTAAACCTTACATAGTCCGGTGGCAGCGCTTGGATAAGTCGCTTTTGGGATTCTAATCTCATTTTTTTTAGGTGAAGTCTCCCGAATTTGTGCTTTGCTTCGGTTTTGGTTTTAGGTAAAACCAGTGCTTTAAATGGGGAAAAATAAGTTCAGGTGCTCATTAAAAAATAGGTGTGACTAGTGGGCGGGGCTAGGGGCGGAGCTAAGGCCTAAATATAATCATACATGATGACTTCTGTACCAGTTGCAGCACATATTAATTATGTAAAAAAACGAAAACAGATTAACTAATGACACAAAATGAAAGTCATGATGATGACAATTTCATCTGAATGGTCACTGCGCACCTGATTGACAGTGCAGGGTCTATCTAGAGACCCTTTCCTGTTAATCACAGCGTGACATAAGCCCTGTCAACCCACTGCAGTTTGGGGCCTTTCAAATGGGCACAACCGGAATCTTTACCAGCAACTCTGTAAATGGCTGCTTCAGCCGAGTTAATTACAATCTCCTTGGAAGCAGAGCGGTCTCTGCCCTTGACTGGAGGAGAAAAGTAACCTGCACCTACTGTGAATCAGGGTACCAGTACTCTCCTTGGCTACAGAGAAGTGCCTATACTGACGGCAAAAAAAATCGGAAGTGCCGGTACTCAGTACCGGTGAGTACCGGCCCATTTAAAGCACTGGGTAAAACCTGATAGTGGGTTGCGTTCAGAGGCAGCAAAACTCTTAAGATGTTTATGACGTTGTAGATGACGCTAATTATTGCTATGTCTGTCTTACTTAATGTCAGCTCTTTTTGAGGTATTATGTTGACAAATTGTGAGATGTCCATCTTCTGTGGGTCCAATCTGGAGGGCTGATAATTTGCATATGGCTATGGGTTCACGCCCATGGAACTAGATAAGATCTCTAGAATTTTCGCCATTGCAAGTTATCCCTTTCTTGCCAAAGTTACCTAGAGCTGTGTCCCAATGCAATTTATGCAACACATTCTTGAAGAATGCTCTCTTTTTTGAGTGCTTTTTAGTTTTTAGTCAAGGTTGTAGCAAGGAAACCACTGTGCTAGGCACCCCCTGCGTTATAGTTTCAGATGGATCCTGTTTCCTTGTCCTTCTCAACCTACTGTGATTCACCTAAGGCATGGGTACTCACAAACTTTCTCTCGGGGGCCAAATTTACAGTGTGGTTTGTGTCCGAGGGCCGCACCGGTGGGGGCGGGGTCAGTGGGGAAGGGGCGGGGCTAGAGCAACAAAAAAAACTGTGACCATGAGGTTGATCATAGGTCCCTGCAGCGGACGCCTTCGTCTACTGAGCCACCAGACCCAGCATAGACACACATCTCTCTCCCTCTCCCTCTCACTCCCCCTCTCTCTCTCTCTCTCTCCTTCCCTCCCTCTCTCCCTCCCTCTCCCTCTCTGTCTCCCTCTGACTCTCTGTCTCCCTCTGACTCTATCACTCCCTCTCACTCCCTCTGTCTCCATCTCTCCCTCTGTCTCCATCTCTCCCTCTGTCTCACTTGCTCTTACTCTCTCACTCCCTCTCTTCCTGTCTCACTCTCTCTGACTCCCTCCCTCCCTCCCTCTGTCTACCTCCCTCCCTCTCTCCCCCTGTCTCCGTCCCTCTGTCTCCCTCCGTCTCTCTGTCTCCCTCCCTCCCTCTCCCTCGCTCTCCCTCCCTTTCCCTGCCTCCCTTTCCCTCTCCCTCTCTCTCCCTCCCTCTCGCTCTCCCTCCCTCTCCCTCCCCTTTCCTCCCTCTGTCTCCCTCCCTCTGTCTGCCTTCCTTTCCCTCCCTCGCTCTCCTTCCCTCCCTCGCTCTCCTTCCCTCCCTCCCTCGCTCTACTTCCCTCCCTCGCTCTCCCTCCCCCCTCGCTCTCCCTCCCTCCCTCGCTCTCCCTCCCTCCCTCGTAATGGAATTCATTTTTCATATGGTTTTGTCTGTGTTTAATCCTTAAAACACAAGCAATCACTGGCAGTGGCGCAAGGTTAATAGCTTGTTTTTAAACTTGTTGAAAGATGCGTTCCTTCTCTCACCCTCACCTCTCCCCCAAAAACACACAAGCTGCTCTCTCGGGACCCGATCTCCCATGTCAGTGCTTTAGTGGATGGAAAAGGTGGTGGTGTCTCCAAAAGGTGTAACTAGGAAATCTTGGGAAAATTATGGGTTGGGCCTAAACGGGACCTAAACTCGGCATGCCACCTGACAAGTATTCAAGGCACCTTTATGTGTGATGTCTGGTAGTGCTTATAACACAAAAACCTAAAACATGCCCGATCCATTACCTGTACCAATGCTTGTTAGCACAGATTTTTGTTCTATGTCACATGAAGGAGTAACTCACTTTCTTCCTGTCACATCACTTCCTGCTACAGGCCCCCTCTCTGTCATTCACGTACAACCTGTGCTCCACTCATCTTTTTGAAGTCTCTCCATCCACATATTTCACGCCATCTGCACCACTGTCTTTCACTCTCTCCTACACATCCTTCCTTATAACTCCTCCTCCTCAACATCGCCTCTCACACGCCCCACATTTTCTTTTCCATTGGCACTGTCCCTATTTTGACAGCTGCATACCACCATACACTTTCCCATAGAATCGCCATTACAATTGGCCCACATGTGGCCATCGTTCTGGGCGCCCAGCAGAGAGGCCAAGGATTGGATGAGCATTTAGTTAGAACACCGTTATGCGAGTCTCTGTCAGAAAGTCGAACTGCCTTCAGCCTCAGCTGCAGTTCTCAATCATGCCCAGTCATGAACAGTCACCCACACCCTGAACTCACCTTGAGGTGACCGGGCTTGCAGTGCGGTTATGCAAGATTCGTGCAACATTACTGAAACCCATCTGAGATATGAACATATTCTAAGGAAATAGAGGCGCACACATAGTTTACCATTAAATAAAGCGAACGAACTTTAACAGGGACCAACTGGGGGCATCTGGAAGGCTGAGGACTTCTACAGCTTCACGAAGCTAGCCACGTGGTCTCTAGGCTCTGAAGTGAGGCGGGTGTAAACTCGGGACCCCCCTCCCGCACCTGCTATCACCCCATACTCCACCTTTTCTCTGACTGCCTCCTTCTCGTGACCCTGCCTGTTTGTCTCTCCCCCCCCACCCCCCTTCCCCTGTGACAGCTTCCAGGCGCGCGCACACAGCCGCACCCAAGCATTTCACAGGTCTTCAAAAGACCATTAGCATGTTAATGAGGCTCTTTTCACCTCACAGCGCTCCTACAGCCCCACTCTGACTACGGCGGAAATCGCCCGGCCCCCACAGGCAACAGAGTCTCTGAGTCGAGCTCTGGTTGCAGACAGCCTTTAATAAAATTTAAAAAAAACTCGGGTACGATGTCTGAAAGGTCCGCGGGCCGCCAGGGAAGGCTTGCCGGGCCGCCACTGGCCCGCGGGCCGTACTATGAGTACCCCTGACCTAAGGCTTATTGAAACCTTCAAGGAATTTATGGGCATCCTTGGGTGGTCCTCAAGTGGTTCACTTCTTACTGAAGACACTCAAAGGGTACCACAGAACTCTTTTCTTTCACCAACTCTATATTGTACCACTTGGAGTCATAGTAAAGAACAATGGGATCCCCTATGATTAATATGCACATGACACACGGGTATAAAGATCTTTCCCCCCAATGATATCTCTCATCTCACTTGAATCTCTACAAAATTGAATGACTAAACTAAATTCATCAAATACTGAGATTCTCCTTATCTCACCATCAGAGTCATAACTACTAGCTCAGCCCTGGGTTTGTTCAATAATGTCATTAACAGTCAACTGTGTCAAACCCTTAGGTGTCATTCTACACAAATGACAAGCGTGGCTCTTCATTGTTTTAATTTCAAGTCATTTTAATTGCATTTAATTGCAAAATAGTCAGCAAAATAGAAAACAAGATACATAATCTTCAATCAATCCAATATTGGTATCACATACGTTTATGATAGACCGATAAGGTCGAATGGAACAGAGATGATTGTTCAAACACATAAAAATGAAGAGAACGATATACATAGGTACTTAAAGGATGTTAAAAACATGTAATGCAATGTAAGGCACATCTTAAAGATTAAAACAGAAAACGTATATGAAACAATAATGAAGAGATACCTTATATAGCAAACAGACACAATAAATTATATGAACTGAGTAGTGTTCTGTTCAGTCTCGGGTAGCATGTACATTATTCATAAATGTTTACTCTTACACTTGTGAGTAACTAAACTTCTTTTGGCTATTCACAAAATCTGAGTGTAAAGATACTCCTCCGCCTGAAACAGGGGGTGGGGCCACATTTACGTTTGTAATTTACTATTGCCAAATAAAACAGTAATACGTCAAACATCACATATGGCCAACCACTGATACTGCAACACCCACCCATAGAAAATAATGAAGTTACGAACTTAAAAAAAAATCAATAGGAAATAATGATACATTTAATTTCATTACTTAACAAAATAAAAATACATATAATTGAATTATAATATATTCACACACACACACACACACACACACACAGAATAATATGGGCATTCCCAAGAATGGGCAGAGAGCAGCTCCTATACTTAACCTGTTCTGTGCTCATGACAGCCTGGAGCCATCATGATGCACAGTGGGCATGTGCTCATGACAGCTCCAGACCGTCATGGCACCCACCCACAGGGGAAGCGCTGGCGCTCCCCTGTGGGATGCCGATTGTCTGGATTCTATCGGGAAACGCAGGGGAAGCCCTTCCCCTTCCTCCCTGGTCCCCCCTCCGCATCATCAACGCATGCTGACGTCATTGGAGATTTCCCTTTGTACCCCGACGCGCAGGAAGCCATTTGCTTCCAGCACGTCGGGGAACAAATAGGAACGTTTTGTCGCGGGGGAGAGGGGATTTCTCCAAAAGAAGCATCAGGGGGAAAGGAAAGGGTTTGCCTTTCCCCCGATGGCTCTTTTCTGGATTCCTGCTGCACAATCATGCGATCGTGCACCAGGAATGCCCACTAGCGCCAGGGATTTTTTTTTTAATTTAAAGGGCAATACTGCGTGCGGGGAGTGACCCTTATGCAAGGGTCGCTCACCTAATTGGGGGCATAATTTAAATAACTTTGTCTGTCCCTCTGGGGGGCATATTTTTGCATAATAAAAAAAATTGGCCCATTGGACCACTCCCTTGGGGGCTGTCTCTCCCCATATTTGGCCCACTAGACCACCAGGGATTTGTTTGTGGGGAGTGGCCCCTTGGGCAAGGGTTACTGCCGTTAAGGGAGGAAATATTTTGTGGCTTTGTCTGCCCCTCTGTGGTGCAGATTTCACCATTTTCTTTAATGTGGCCCACCGGACCACCAGTGAATACTTTGTGGGGATTGGCCCCTTGGGCAAGGGTCACCCCTTCGGGGGCTATGTTTTTGGCTGTCTGTCCCCATGGGGGGGGGAAGATCTCACCTTTTTGTATCTAGGGCCCACTTAGGCCACCAGGGATTTTATGGGGGGAGAGTGACCACTTGGGCAGGGGTCGCTCCCCTTTATGGTAGGGTGATTGTAGCCACTTCTGTCCTCTTTGGGTGGCAGATAAGCAGTATGTTTTTTTTAGGCCCATCTGCCCCAAGGGGGGCAGATGCCACTAGTCAACAGGGTTTTTACAGTTTGGAATTGGGGAGTGGCATCAAGGGCAAGGATTGCTCCCCTTTTACAGGGGTGAATATTTCAGTTATACTCCTAGGCCCACCTAACCCTTAGCCTAGCTGGTGGATTGTGTGTGGACTGGTGCATTATTTGAATAAGTGATTGTAATGGTTCATTTTCTCCTTTTTATTCTAGTGTAAAGCTTTAGATTCCTATTTGTGGTTTTGGCAGTGGTTGTTCTGCAGTTTTGCGTAATTGCTTTTATTTGTTAAGGAAAACATTTTTGTTGTGTTTACTCCAAATGAGTATTCTTGTCATGCATGAATGAATTTTTTTGTAAGTGGTGTCATTATGGCAGCATATGTGTTAGTGTTCAGAGCATGAAATTCTTTGCAATGTGTTTTGCAGTGTCTTAAGTGCAATTTCTTTTCCTTTTCTTTTTTAGAGGGATATTGTTGATCCTTACTGTGTCAGTGCAGAGTAGATGGTGGTGAGTCTAGCTGTTTCTGTCAAGTGAGTGGTATAGTGTTGGACTATATAGGTCTTTGTGATAAGGATTTGTTGTTGTTGACTTGTAGCCATAGAATGACTGCTCAGCAGGTGGTAGGTTTGCTTTTTGAATCTTCCTTTGAGCAGGATTATGAGACTGACAGTGCATCTGTGGGAGAAGAGGGAGAAGAGATTCAGGGAGTGAGTTTTCTCTCCACATGGAATCATCGGATGATAAAGGTACTCTTAGTGCAGATGAAGCTACTCTCGGTGTGGATGAAGTAATTCTCAGTGTGAATGAAGTGCCTGTTATAGAGGAGGACACTGCTGTGCTGATGGAGTAAGAGGCATCTGGATTGCAGCCTGAGCCTGCTCAGCTTCCTACTGGAAGTGCTGGACTCTGGGTTGATCCAAACATGGTGCAGCCGGTGTTGCCTGCCTTTAGTGGTGATGCAAGGTGTAGAGTGGATTGTGAATTTTTTTTGGCTATACACTTTTTTCAGTTGTTTACGGATGATGTATTTTTGGGTGAGATTGTTGAGCAGACTAATTTGTATGCTTTACCGTTTTTGAGGGACAACAGTGACAAAATTCTTCCCCACTCTAGAGCTAACCGGTGTACTCCCACAAATCTGGAAGAGAGAAAGAAGTTTTTGGTCTTGACTTTATTAATGGGTTTGATAAGGAAGCCATCCATGGCTTCATATTGGACGACCAGTCCCTTGATGGCAACGGCCATATTTCCTGCCGTTCTGACTTGTGATCAGTATTTACTTTTGCTTCAGATGCTGCATTTTGTTGATAATGCTTTGTCGTTGCCACAAGATCTCCTTGACCGTGACTGTCTTTTTAAGCCTGTTTTTTTTGTCTTTTTTGCCTGTTCTCGATCACTTGATAGATTGATTTGTAGAGATCTATACTCCAGGGAAAAAAATATCTATTGATGAGTCTTTGGTCTTGTTCAAGGGTGGTTTGGTTTTTAGGCAGTACATTCGTAGCAAGAGGGCACACTAAGGAATTAAGCTGTATATGTTGTCTGAGAGTAGTACAGGATATGTTTTTAATTTCTGTGTGTACACTGGTAGAGATTCCACTATTGACCCCCCCTTGTTGTCAGTCCACTGTTCGAGTTTCATAGAAAATTGTGTGGGATCTTGCTAGTGGGCGGTTTAACAGAGGCCACCATTTGTACCTTGATAACTACTACACTGCTGTGCAATTATTTAAGGAATTGTACAAAGTGGACACTTTTGCTTGTGACACAATCCGCTCTAACCGTAAAGGTTATCCAAAAGAGCTTGTTTGCAAAAAACTTCAGAGGGGATAGTGCAGTTCCTTGCATAGTGATGAACTACTAGCTCTGAAATTTGTGGACGAGAGGGATGTGTACATGCTGACTACCATTTATGATAAGAGTACTTCACCTGTGCCTCTTTGGGGTCAGATTGCTGAAGTGCGCAAACTTGTGTGCATTTTAGACTACAATAAGCACATGGCTGGTGTTTATAGAGTAGATCAGAGGTTAGAACCTTATACTGCTATTCGTAAGGCTTACATTTGGTATAAGAGTTGGCCATCTATTTCTACAATTTAGCAACTTTCAATGCTTTTGTTGTGTTCAAGGAGTATTCTCCTTCATCAAAGTTGACTTTTGTTCAGATTCAGCAATCTATGATAGGCAGCCTTGTTTTTGTGGAACTGGCAAGTGTTCCTAGAGTTGGAGTGGTGGAGGATGTAGCTCGATTGAAAGATCGCCACTTTACTGATCACATTCCTCCCACATCCTCAAAAGACTTTCCCACTAAGAGATGTAGAGTCCGTTGGTGAAGAGGTACAAGGAAGGAGACTCATATGTACTGAGCCAAGTGTCCTTCTAACCCTGGGCTGTGTGTGCCTGCTTGTTTTAGAACGTACCACACGTAAAATAATTATTGAGAGCATCCATGAGTGGTAAAGTGTACTTCCTAGTCTGTATTGTTTAAAAAATGTTGTTCTGTTTCAAGGTTGGCATTAGTGCAATGTATTTAGTTTCAGATTTTGTGTTAGTAGATTTGTATCAATTTGCAATTTATTTGTGTGCTCTTTTTTTGTATAACAAAACCTAAATGTGATGGCGGTGTGTGTAGGCTAGCGCTTGGCTGGTGGTGTGCGTGGACTGGCATTTGGCTGGCGTTGCCGTGCGTGGACTGGCGCTTGGCTGGCGGTGTGCATGGACTGGTGCTTGGCTGGCATTGTGCATGGATTGGCGCTTGTGCTGGCGTTGTGCGTGAACTGGATCTTGGCTGGTGGTGTGCGTGGACTGGCGATTGGCTGGCAGTATGCATGGACTGGCGCTTGGCTGGCGGTGTGCATGGACTGATACTTGGCTGGTGGTCTATGGGACTAAACATAGATGAAGAAATATTCAGTTTTCTATGAAGAGATAATTTTAGTCTTTGCCTCATTTGAACTCAAATAATTTTTTTACAGTTTTTATGTAACATGTATTATGAGCCATTGACTGTATTTATATGATAGTAACAGCCTTTCTATCTTGTTTATTTACAGATTGTATACAGAAGATACCAGTGTTGAATGCAGAAGAGCCAAGATATCAATTTTATATTAAGACTAAATAGAAGTTTAACAAGAATTTTGTTATACCCGTTTCACCCAATGGGGTATGATTGTTATACATTGGCCCAATGGAGATATATATATAAAAGCTTTGGAATGTAAGGCTTCTAAATACTAATGATGAAATTAAGGCAGTATGGTGCAATGTGGAGGGTTATTTTTATAATTATATGCCCAATGGGGCTTTACAGTCTAAGAGAGAGAAGAAAATTCAAATATCAGTGATTAATTATGGTCTTCTCAAGGACTTACTATTGTTTGATTGAATTTGATGATTCATTAATCAATATAACTATGTAATTACATTTACGATTTGATAGACCCTCCAACAAATGTGAGAGGCATGGCAGGACTTTGCCTGTTCTAAAATGGCTGCAGTATTCACCTTTCAATTGAAGGAGAATGTAAGTCCGTTTTCTATGCCATATCAGTGTTAATTTTAGGCTGATGTAATACTTAAGCTTCATGAGAAAGACTCTGAGGGAGTCGAATCACAGTGACACTCTTAAGTTTGCCGAAGGATTTGAATAAACTCATATATTCCGTTTCATACATTAAAGTATTTGAATGTAATTACACATTAATTGATAGTGCTCAGTATATTCAAATACTTTAATGTAATGCCCCATTGGGCCAATGTATAACAATCATACCCCATTGGGTGAATCATGTATACGGCTCCCGGTTTTATGGTATTTATTTTTTTGCCATTTCCGTCTGTATATTTCCGTATTTATTTTTTGATAATTTCATCTGTAGTTATCCATATTTATTTTGGGTTTTATGGAAAAATTAAGCTGAAATTAGTAGATTTCCACATTTATTTAACTAATAAATATGCACTCATGCTTGAATGTCTGCCAGGTTTTAGTGCTGTAAACACACTCAGAAGATAAATTAATACACTTATATGAAAATATGCACATTTTAGTATCAACCTTGTGCGTCTCCACTGCGGTTAAAATCTCTTTACTAAACATTATTTTCTTTTTTAACACCCTTATCTATCAATCCACACATCTATTGGCCTGCAATTATGGCAGACAGTATTTAGAATCTACATTAAGTATCGACTACTCTACCAACAGCAACTTTGCTTACAGATAAAAAAATGAATTGCACCAGCATACGTACCAACAACAGAAGTGGCACATACTACTATATATTATTTGACAGTCCTTTCTACCGCACTAATGAAAAAAAATGAACTCCCTTGTTAGATTATTTCGAAGACACCTGGGTAGGAAGATTGCACCGTTCAGGTCACCGTAGACAACCAAAATTCCAAATTCCCTGGTGGAATGTCTACGCTAGCACTATTGCACAAAAAGCCAAAACAAATAACACGGTAGAAGGATGGCATAATGCCTTCCAAGCCACATTAGGGAGAGGAGAGCCAACACTGCACACACTTATCCAATCAATAAAAAAAGAACAAAGTTACCAAAAGCTAAGAATTGAACAATCTTTATCAAAAATAGGACCAAAACTAAGCAACCAAACAATAAATATGTATGAATATCTCCAACAAAAAACAAGAATATATCCAAGTATCCAAGGTCTAGAATACATAGACATAATAGCAAAATCCATCCGCTTTCAAGGACCGACTAGATAACAATGCCCACAACAGTAAGGAACTATTCAACATCGTCAAGGAATTTACCAACCCCTCGGCCAACTCCAACGACATCACCCCCTCTCAAGCCCTCTGCGACTCCCTAGCCTCATTCTTCCACAACAAAATTGCAGACATCCACAACAGCTTCGACAACCGACCCGAAGACCAACCCACCCAACCCCCTGCAGGACCCCCACCCTCCCTGAACATCCTCAATGACTGGAAGCCAATCTCCACTGAAGACACCATCCGTCTGATGAACTCTATCCATTCAGGATCCCCCACAGACCCATGCCCTCACCACATCTTTAACAAAGCAGACTCCATTATAGCACCACACCTTCGAGACGTCATCAACTGCTCCCTCAACTCCGCATCCTTTCTGGAAAGCTGGAAACATGCCGAACTCAGCGCCCTCCTGAAGAAACCCACAGCTGACCCCACCGAACTCAAAAACTACCGGCCTATCTCACTCCTTCCATTCCCGGCCAAAGTCATCGAGAAAGCGGTCAACAACCAGCTCGCTGCATTCCTCGAAACCAACAAATCCCTCGACTCCTCACAATCCGGCTTCCGAGCCAAACACAGCACTGAAACCGCCCTCATCGCAGCAACAGACGACATTCGTACTCTACTGGACAATGGAGACACAGTCGCCCTCATCCTCCTCGACCTCTCCGCAGCCTTCGACACGGTCTGTCATAGCACCCTTTTACAACGCCTCAGAAACATCGTAATCCAAGGAAAAGCATTGGACTGGATCACCTTGTTCCTCACCGGAAGAACCCAGAGAGTCCGTCTTCCACCATTCAAATCAGAAGCCACTGAAGTCATCTGCGGCGTACCACAAGGATCTTCACTCAGCCCCACCCTCTTCAACGTATACATGAGCCCCCTCGCGGTCATCGCACGCCAACACAACCTCAACATCATCTCCTACGCCGACGACACCCAACTTATCCTATCACTCACCAGAGACCCTAACACCGCCAAAACCAACCTGCACGAAGGAATGAAAGAAGTAGCCGAATGGATGAAGCACAGCCGTCTGAAACTGAACTCAGACAAAACAGAAGTCCTCATCCTAGGCACCTCCCCCTCCGCCTGGGATGACTCTTGGTGGCCAGAGGCCCTTGGAAAAGCTCCCATCCCGACGGACCACGCATGGAACCTGGGCGTCATTCTGGATTCCTCACTCTCGATGAACAGACAAGTCAACGCCGCTTCTTCATCTTGCTTCAACATTCTTCGCATGCTCAAAAAAACATTTCGCTGGATCCCCACCGAAACTAGAAAAACGGTCACCCACGCACTGGTCACGAGCCGCCTGGACTACGGAAACACACTTTACGCCGGTACCACCGCAAAACTCCAGAAAAAACTCCAACGCATCCAGAACGCTTCAGCCAGGCTCATATTAGACATCCCGCGTAAAGAACACATCTCTGGTCACCTGAAAAACCTCCACTGGCTCCCCGTCAATAAGAGAATTACTTTCCGGCACCTAACCCACGCACACAAAGCACTCTACGAAATCGGACCCGAATGCCTTAACACACGACTATCCTTCTACACCCCCCCCGCCAGCTACGATCCTCCAACCAAGCCCTTGCCACTGTACCTCGCATCTACAAAACCACCATGGGAGGTAGATCCTTTTCCTACCTGGCAGCTAAAACCTGGAACTCACTTCCCACTCACCTTCGCCTTACTCAGAACCACCTTGCTTTCAGAAAACAACTTAAAACGTGGTTATTCGACAAGTAATTCCCCACCCTTCTTCAAGCACCTTGAGACCCTCTGGGTATGTAGCGCGCTATATAAATTTAATGACTTGACTTGACTTGACTTTAATTAAAAACAAATAGCAAGCAGTAAAAACATATAAAACACAGAATAAAAATAATTCATATTTTTATATTAGTTAAATTATGTCATGAAATGTCAGATATAAATTAATATCATATGACATAATATAACTATTAAAAAAATTACATTCACAAATAAATATTAACCACCCAAAAAACTGAATAAAAAAGAACTTACGGTTGTGTAGCTGTAGAATATCCTTGAAATAGAAGATTTAAAAACTAATCCAAGGAAAAAATGCACATAGTAATGACAAACCCCCAAAAATGGAAAAATACAATTGTATAAAAAAATCCTATGTAGCAATCCTCTCGATAACGAAACCATTATCACCCGAAAATATTTCACTATAAAAAAACTCACCAAAATCTCGAAAAATAGGGAAATGTATATAAACTTGTTGTAAAATAAGTAACAACAATTTCCTTTATTTAAAAAAAAAAAGACGAGAACAATTCTGTCCGTTCACCAAAACTGGCATGTTGTAAATAAAATACAAACAACACCCACCCATAACAAATAATAAACCCACAAATAGAAATAACAACATATAAAACTTATGAACACACATAATAAAATAGTAAGCACAAAACATTAACATTAGATAGTAAGGAAACTACGCAATCACTAACCTATGTAAATAACACGTACATTTCACAAAAACAGTTAAATAACACTCTTACTAACACATATACACTACCACTAACTACACACTACCTTAAAACTAACTTAAAAGTAACTAAAATCAAACTTACAGTAACAAACACGAAGCAGCTCCCAACCGCGAGGTTCCGTCTGCACAAATGATCCAAACAACGATGTATATAGTCTAAATAGTGAACTAAGTAAAACAAAATGGCGGCATAATTAAAACAAAAATAGGACTAAATCCCCATAGAAATGAATGGGAGCAAATAAAAAATTGTTGAAAATGTCTTAAAAAAATGTTGTTTTTTTAAATGTGGAAAATAAAACATATTAATTATGTAAACTAGGTATTAATTATTATATATTAAAAATGTATAATATACACATTTATGTATATAAAAAATATGTTTATCACATTAACTTTTTATTTACTTATAAATACAAATGTTAAAAAATGTATATATTGACTTGTGCAAATCCAAACAATTTTTAAATTATTTAACATATTGAATTTGATTGAAATTAAATAAAATTTAATATGCAAAATAATAAAACATTATATTAAAAAATGTACAATGTATATATGACAACTACTGCAATGTTATACATAATTAAATACAAATGTAAAAAAAGTGCATGAAAAATGTAGCAATGTTTTCATTTATAAATATAAACAACACAATAAAGACTCTATATTCCTGGCAAAAGTATACTATGTTATTTTATAATGATACATGCAGTACAAATAAATATTAAAATATTTAAAAAATGAGTAATTCATTTGTATATATATATGTTATTAAATATAATTTGTTTAAAAGTTCAAAATATGACTCAATATTCAAATACAATATTGTAAACAATAACAAGTTGCATTTATTTACAATATTGCTTTTTAATTTTTTTATTTTTTATTGATGACATGAAGACAAGATTACAGTAAATAAAGCGCAAAGCTCATCATACAGAACAAAAAAATATAAAAAGCAAAAGAATGACGTTTGTGGCAAACAACACAAGTTAAAGCACTTTTGATGCGGCAAACACAAGGTAAATAATCTTATATAGTGAAAGAAAGGGCTCATATTCAAATGAAAAAAGCGTACCTTCACATAAACGAGCAAGCAATTTCCTTAGCGCATTCCTAGACAAATTCTCCCCAAATTTTTTTCCCTTTACATAATGCTCTTACACCCCTGACTTTAGCTAATACATATTCCATACTGTATGTGTCTTTTATAATTGCCCACCACTCTGCCGTTGAAGGTGGATCTCGAGCGATCCATGCTCTGGCAATTGTAAGCCTAGCGCAAGCCAGTATAATACTAATACTTTCTCTTAAGCTGGGGTCACAAGATTGTGGGTCCAATAATACATCTGGAGCAGTAAATGATATAGATCTTTTCAGTTTATGCGACACAGTCTTTTCCAAACCTCTCCAAAAAGTTAATAGTGATGGGCACGACCAAAACACATGCATTAAATCAGCTGCATATAAATCGCATTTTGGGCATCTAGCCCGATCACTCCTTGAATTACTTGATGCCCATTTCGAAATACGTGCAAGGGTGTTTTAAAGAAAACAAATAGTTCTATATGACTGCAGTCTTAAACTAGATGAGTGAACTGATTTACGGATAGTATCCAATGCAGAAGATATAGCATTAGGGGTAATGTTAGCCTCCAATTTTTGGCTCCAGCGTATGGCTAGTTTCCTACAATTACCATCTTTCTGGGAGTTAAAGCTTTTATTTGAGGAGCTAATCAATGATTTATTTTTAGCTAAATGGATACATTCCGATATGCTAGAGTCAGATAATACAGTGATATTAAGACTGCATAAAAAATAGTCTCGGATTTGATAGTATTTTAAGCGCATATTTTCAATAACTTTATAGAGAAGTTGTAGTCTCTCAAATGATAAGAACCCAATATTGTCATATAAATCCCCAATATTTTTAATCCCCAATTGTGTCCATGGTTTTCCCCCTATCATGAAAAATTCCTGGGAGAGCGGGATTGTCCCATAGAGAAAGTCTGGAATGGTATAGCGGCATTTGAAATTTGCTAGTAATGGCTCTCCAAAGATAAACTATATCTCTTGCAGTCTTAAATTTTACCCTCTTGAAGTAATTCGGATCATATATACGATATAAAAACATTTTAGATTCAGTTCCTAACATAAATGTATAATAAGAAAATGGCTCTTTATAGGGGAGTATTATACTACGAATACGCCCTATAAATGTCGACCAGAAGTATTTTTAAAAACAGGAAAGTGAAGACCACCTTTTGCATATGATAGTTTAATTAAATCAATTGCTCGACGTGCTTTTTTATAGCCCCATATAAAGCTGCTTAATATGCCATCCAAGCATTTTAAAAAAAGATTGTTAATGCGAAATGGAATTGATCGAAATAGGTAATCACATTTGGGAAGAATCTTCATTTTAATTAGGTTAATCTTACCAATTAAAGTCAGTGGAATCTTATGCCATTTTTTTAAAACAGTAGCTGTGTCTTTTAACAGTAGATCATAATTCAATGTAGCTATCTCTTCTGGGCAAGCAGAAATCTTTACGCCAAGATAAGTAGCTATTTTGCATACTCCCAGAATTTGATCCTTTGGTTTATAATTCATAATAATTTGCGTTTTATTAGTATTTAGCTAATATCCAAAGACTAAACCAAACCTCCTGGCCTCCATAATAATCCCTATTATTGCTTCATCAATATTTGTCGAGTAAACCGCAATATCATCCGCGTATACCGTCATTTTGAGGGTGTTCAAGCCAGATAAAAATGGTACTATACGCAGATTCTTTTGTATTGCAACTAAAAACGGTTCAATGGATAAAGCAAATAATAAAGGTGACAGTGGGTACCCTTGAAGGGTGCCCCGCAAAATTGAAAATGTGTCCGCCTGCCTCCCTGCATAGGAAACTTTTGCCCTTGAAATATCATACAAGGCCTTTATCCAGTTCAAAAATGAGACTTTGATACCGAATCTATCCATACAGCCCAGAGGTAATCCCACCCCACTCGGTCAAATGCTTTCTCAGCATCATACCGAGTGGGGTGGAATTTACCCTGGCAACATCAAAAGCAGTAAAAACCATATTAATATGAGTCGTAGTATCCCTACCGGGTACGAACCCATGTTGTTGTGGAGAAACGAAGGCGGATATTATAGGGGCAAGTCGATTAGCAATTATTTTGGCTAATATGTACGCGTTAGTATTTATTAACGATATCGGTCGGTAAGACCCGCATTCGTCTGAGGTTTTATCATTCTTTAGAAAAAAATGTATTTGCGTGATATTCCATGACTCCGGGAATTTCCCCTCTTGTCCAATAAATCCAACCACTTGGCTAAATATAGGAACTAATTCCTCAATGCAAAGTTTATAAAGCTCACCGGAATCGAGTCCTCCCATGACGATTTACCCGAAGGTAAAGCAGCAATTGCAGATCTAATTTCTGCTTGAGTAACTTCTTTGTTTAACGTATCTACTTGTTCCATATCAATATGATTCACTTCTTTATTCTGTAGAAACATATAACACTCATCAAGACCCGGTCAGCTTTCGGGGGTGTATAGTTCCTTATAATATCTATCAAACTGTTCTAATATTTTAGAGGGATTATTATATGTCACATTGTTTGGGCCTGTAATAGCCCTGACAAGTGTTTTAGCCTTATTTTCTACTACCCTATACGCCAGTATCTTTCCGACTGTTTCACCACCTTCATATTGGGAAAGACGATATTTATTTAGTTTTGCCAGACTCTTTTCTCTCAATGTCTGTTTTCAATCAGCTTTAAGGCCAATTAAAGCATAGGTTAGTTCTTCTTCTATATTGGATCCTTGTAACAACGCTGTTGCTAATTGTTTTTCCGCATATAATATTTTCGCTAAGATGTTATCAGTGTCCCTTTTATTTATAGAGTTCTGCCTAAATATGTACTGCTGAGTAAAACCCCTGATGCTGGCCTTACAGGAATCCCAAACCATAATATACGAGGCTGAACCAATATTAATTTACCAAAAATCTTTTATGTGGGCCTTAAGTTTTGAAATAAATTCTGTATTAAGTAGTAAATGTCGTGGAAATGAGAAACGGCAGGGATTAAGTTTCTTAGTTAGTATTTTAAAAGAGAGGATGATAGGGTTGTGATCTGATGTGACCCGCGGGCATATTTCCATACTGCGTGTTTCCAGAATATCATTAGACGCCCATGCCATATCGATGCGAGAGTATAATTTATGCGCTGCGGAATAATCTGTATTTACAGTATTCACTATTATAACTCCAAATACAATTAAAGTGAAAGAAAATATTGCATAGTAAAATATAATAAATTACTATTCTAATTCCAAATCCAATATAAATCATTGAAAATGCTGGACAGTAAACAATAATTATTTTGTATACTAACTCCAAATCCAAAATAACTCAGGGAAAGTGGTGGGCAGTAAACCATAATAATTTACTATTCTAACTACAAGTCCAACATAACTCAGGGAAAGTGCTGGAAAGTAAACCATAATAATTTACTATTCTAACTCCAAGTCCAACATATTTCAGGGAAAGTGATGGGCAGTAAACCATAATAATTTACTATTCTAACTCCAAGTCCAACATAACTCAGGGAAAGTGCTGTACAGTAAACCATAATAATTAACTATTCTAACTCCAAATCCAACATAACTCAGGGAAAGTGCTGGACAGTAAACCATAATAATTTACTAATCTAACTCCAAGTCCAACATAACTCAGGGAAAGTGCTGGATACTAAACCATAATAATTAACTATTCTAACTCCAAATCCAACATAACTCGGGGAAAGTGCTGGACAGTAAACCATAATAATTTACTATTCTTACTCTAAGTCCAACATAACTCAGGGAAAGTGCTGGACAGTAAACCATAATAATTTACTATTCTAACTCCAAGTCCAACATAACACAGGGAAAGTGCTGGGCAGTTAACTATAATAATTTACTATTCTAACTCCAAGTCCAACATAACTCAGGGAAAGTGCTGGACAGTAAACCATAAGAATTAACTATTCTATCTCCAAATACAACATAACTCAGGGAATGTGCGGGACAGTAAACCATAAAAAATTACTTTTCTAACTCCAAGTCCAACATAACTCAGGGAAAGTGCTGGACTGTAAACCGTAATAATTTACTATTCTAATTCCAATTCCAACATACGTCAGGGAAAGTGCTGTACAGAAAACCATAATAATTTACTATTCTAACTCCAAGTCCAACATAACTCAGGGAAAGTGCTGTACAGTAAACCATAATAATTAACTATTCTAACTCCAAATCCAACATAACTCAGGGAAAGTGCTGGACAGTAAACCATAATAATTTATTAATCTAACTCCAAGTCCAACATAACTCAGGGAAAGTGCTGGATACTAAACCATAATAATTAACTATTCTAACTCCAAATCCAACATAACTCAGGGAAAGTGCTGGACAGTAAACCATAATAATTTACTATTCTAACTCCAAGTCCAACATAACTCAGGGAGAGTGCTGCACAGTTAACTATAATAATTTACTATTCTAACTCCTAGTTCAACATAACTCAGGGAAAGTGCTGGACACTAAACCATAATAATTAACTATTCTAACTCCAAATCCAACATAACTCAGGGAAAGTGCTGGACAGTAAACCATAATAATTTACTATTCTTACTCTAAGTCAACATAACTCAGGGAAAGTGCTGGACAGTAAACCATAATAATTTACTATTCTAACTCCAAGTGCAACATAACTCAGGGAAAGTGCTGGACAGTAAACCATAATAATTAACTATTCTAACTCCAAATCCAACATAACTCAGGGAAAGTGCTGGACAGTAAACCATAATAATTTACTATTCTAACTCCAAGTCCAACATAACTCAGGGACAGTGCTGGACATTACATCATAATAATTTACTATTCCAACTCAGAGTCCACCATAACTCAGGGAAAGTGTTGGAAAGTAAACCTTAATAATTTACTATTCTAACTCCAAGTCCAACATAACTCAGGGAAAGTGCTGGACAGTAAACCATAATAATTTACTATTCTAACTCCAAGTCCAACATAACTCAGGGAAAGTGCTGTACAGTAAACCATAATAATTAACTATTCTAACTCCAAATCCAACATAACTCAGGGAAAGTGCTGGACAGTAAACCATAATAATTTACTAATCTAACTCCAAGTCCAACATAACTCAGGGAAAGTGCTGGATACTAAACCATAATAATTAACTATTCTAACTCCAAATCCAACATAACTCGGGGAAAGTGCTGGACAGTAAACCATAATAATTTACTATTCTTACTCTAAGTCCAACATAACTCAGGGAAAGTGCTGGACAGTAAACCATAATAATTTACTATTCTAACTCCAAGTCCAACATAACACAGGGAAAGTGCTGGGCAGTTAACTATAATAATTTACTATTCTAACTCCAAGTCCAACATAACTCAGGGAAAGTGCTGGACAGTAAACCATAAGAATTAACTATTCTATCTCCAAATACAACATAACTCAGGGAATGTGCGGGACAGTAAACCATAAAAAATTACTTTTCTAACTCCAAGTCCAACATAACTCAGGGAAAGTGCTGGACTGTAAACCGTAATAATTTACTATTCTAATTCCAATTCCAACATACGTCAGGGAAAGTGCTGTACAGAAAACCATAATAATTTACTATTCTAACTCCAAGTCCAACATAACTCAGGGAAAGTGCTGGATACTAAACCATAATAATTAACTATTCTAACTCCAAATCCAACATAACTCAGGGAAAGTGCTGGACAGTAAACCATAATAATTTACTATTCTAACTCCAAGTCCAACATAACTCAGGGAGAGTGCTGCACAGTTAACTATAATAATTTACTATTCTAACTCCTAGTTCAACATAACTCAGGGAAAGTGCTGGACACTAAACCATAATAATTAACTATTCTAACTCCAAATCCAACATAACTCAGGGAAAGTGCTGGACAGTAAACCATAATAATTTACTATTCTTACTCTAAGTCAACATAACTCAGGGAAAGTGCTGGACAGTAAACCATAATAATTTACTATTCTAACTCCAAGTGCAACATAACTCAGGGAAAGTGCTGGACAGTAAACCATAATAATTAACTATTCTAACTCCAAATCCAACATAACTCAGGGAAAGTGCTGGACAGTAAACCATAATAATTTACTATTCTAACTCCAAGTCCAACATAACTCAGGGACAGTGCTGGACATTACATCATAATAATTTACTATTCCAACTCAGAGTCCACCATAACTCAGGGAAAGTGTTGGAAAGTAAACCTTAATAATTTACTATTCTAACTCCAAGTCCAACATAACTCAGGGAAAGTGCTGGACAGTAAACCATAATAATTTACTATTCTAACTCCAAGTCCAACATAGCTCAGGGAAAGTGCTGGACAGTAAACCGGAATAATTTACTATTCTAATTCCAATTCCAACATACGTCAGGGAAAGTGCTGTACAGAAAACCATAATAATTTACTATTCTAACTCCAAGTTCAACATAACTTAGGGAAAGTGCTGGACAGTAACCCATAATAATTTACTATTCTAAATACAAAACCAATATAACTCTGGGAAAGTGCTGGATATTAAACCATAATAATTTACGATTCTAACTCCAAATGCAATATAACTCAGGGAAAGTGCTGGACAGTAAACCATAATAATTTACTATTCAAACTCCACGACCAACATAACTCCGGGAAAGTGCTGCACATCAAACCATAATCAATTAACATTTCTAAAAATCACAATTAAAATTACAACATTTAATATTTTTTTAATTCTAATTATTTAAAATTCAATAAATTGTTACACAACATTTTTAAAGTACTACCCACCCTTGTCACCTATAAATGCAACATCCCAACACTAAAATATAGATACATTTTAATAATATGTAACACAATTTCTGTAAATTTTAAAATTCTATTTTCAAATTAAAATTTCCGAAAAGTAAAAAGTTTTAAATTCAAATTTTCTATAAATTTAACAGAACATTTTTAAATTACTATGCACCCTTATCCCCTATAAATACAACAACCCGCTTCCAAAAATATATACGGAATTTAATATTATATAACATAATTTCATCAAATATGAAATTTTTAATTTCAAATTTAAAGTTTCATAAATTTAGTTTTTTTACTTCTAATTTTCTAAATTTCTATAAATTTTAACAGAAAATTTATAAATTACTACCCACCTTTATCCCCTATAAATACAACAACCCACTCCTAAAATATATACACATTTTAATAATATATAACACAATTTCATAAAATAAAAAATTTCAAATGTCAAATGTAAAATTTCGAAATGTAAATTTTTTACTTCCAATTTTTTACATTTCTATAAACTTTGACACAACATTTTTAAATTACTACCCACCCTTATCGCCTATAAACCCAACAATCCGCTCCTAAAATATTTACGAATTTAATAATATATAATATGATTTAAGTATATAAGAAATGTATAATTTAGAATTTTAAATTTTGAAATTAAAAAATTATTTCCATCCAATTTTATAATATTCTATAAATTTTCACACAACTTTTTTAAATTACTACCCACCCTTATCCCCTATAAACCCAACAACCCGCTCCTTAAATTTACTAATATTCAAAATTAATAAACAATTGACATTTATATTTTTAAATTACTACCCACTCTTATCCCCTATACAATAAATACCCCGCTCCTAAAAATTTAACTAAAAATAAATAAAAAAAATTCGTAAATAACAGTTATTATTTACATAAAAACATTAAAAATATGAATAACATAACTATTAAACAACTAAAAAAAGTAATCCATTAAAAACATAATATCGATATAAATTACATCAATATTTATTTCAAGTATATTTACTACATCGCTATTTCACAACTTCCATATTTATACACTACTAAAAAAATGATATTTCCTACATCGATTTTTAAGACCTTGATATTTAACACAGATGACATTCTTACCTCGATATTTCTTATTCTCGATATTTCCCCATCGATATTCTTGCTATACACCCCATACGAAATGCTCTATAGCAATAAAATGTTTATGCCAGACCTCAATGTTCTAGACGCTGTGGCGGCTGCCACAACCTTCGACATAGATAATCATTGTGCTGTGTTACAGGATCTACAAAAGATGATTATTCCTAAGTGAAAGCACATTTACTTTCTTCCGTGGATCCAGCGGTGCTGATTACTGTTTCTGGCTGGCTTCCTAAAGTAGGAGATATGGTCTGAGAGAAAGTGGAGAATGAAAAAGAATTTGATCCATCATACCAAGCACTGGTCAAAGTCCTTGGGTTGAGAGGCACCCGTACTGTGATCCTGCCTCCTTTACCTGGTCATAAGGAGAATCGTTATATTTCTATCAAACATGTCAACCTACACCAATTGGCTGATACTGATCAGTATGCCTCCAAGATTCAACGCCGAGATCTCTCACTGAACCTGATGGCTTCAGTTTCATCTACTGCTCCCCGAATAACATAGGGGGAGTTGGAAACTTCAAATGATTTGTTTCCTGTTTTACCTTCTACTTCCACCAATGCAGACATTGAGTATTGTTCTTCTCCAGTTAAGGTCGTAATTGACATTCCTGAGAGTACCATACATGATCCAACAAATGCTGTACATCTTCTGTTTTTTTCAACTTGGGGTGAGTGATTGTTATATAGAGAGAAACAGCTTTTCTTCTAACACATCTTTTTCGTCCTCATCGGTAGCACCACCCCCTACACAGACAATTCTTTTCATCTCCTAATTCAAAATGATTTACCTGGTCCCATCATGGAGATAAATCTGAATGGTGCTTACGCTGATATTCCTCTTCATGCCGATTGGGACTGTGACTGTCTTTATTCTACTCATTAATGGCCATTATTTGCCTGAATGCTCTGCAGTGAAATTGGTTGACGGCATTCTAGCCACCTAGACATCGTCTCAAGCCCTTGTGAACATTTCAGCATTCCCTGTTGCTGATGGCATAGATTGGGATAAAGTTTCATATGATATCCATGGCCCGACTGAGCTTTTAAACATCAAACATTTTCCGCATTTCATTAAGAAATGTGGTTTAGCCAGACATACACTCTGACGACTGGGATGTTTAGGCCGTTCATTCACTGTTTTCTGATTTAAAATATTTTGCTTCTGAAACTGAAGATTTGTATTTGAATTTGGCAAATTATGCAGAGATTCTGTAATCAACATTACAGCCATCTTTTTTTACACAAGTAACTGTATCTGCAGTGTATGTGTGAAATAGTCTTGAAGTTGTATCGATTGCTGGGAATGTAACCCATGAATGAATTAGTTGGTGTGTTAATTATTGGTGTATTTTCTCATACATTTGAACATGTAGAATCAGAAAGGGTATATCTATGGGGAGATCTTTTTAAAGGTTCATGCATGAACAACATAAGCGCCAATACGTAGGGTGTACGTACACAGGTGAGGAGGATAGTTTTCCTAACACCAAGGACATCTCCTGTTATTAGGTGAGTAGGTGTCTTTGAGTACACAACAGAAAACTACAAAGGCGATCCATTAAATAAGAACCGAAGCTAGAATATTGGCTTGTATCTCACCATTATAACTGTGTGTTTGTTGGAAAACAAACATTGCAGGATTGTGCTGGACTGATTTCTTGCACATCCTCTAGATATGTTGGCCTATAGTCCTGCTAGCTCACAGGGTACAAAATGTGTGTGCAACCCCAGAATATGACAACCCTGATATGTAATAAGCTGAGCTGCAATTCCAGCATGGACTGACCTCTCAGTACCAGTAAAATGCACCCAGAATAAACAAATCCTTGATTTCATATATATAATAATAACATCCTCCAGGTTGTCATGCCAAAGCCTCAGTCAGGCAGATATTTATTTTTTCTATTATGATATATCTGTCATAAAGCAGACAAAGACAAATAACATCATGAGTGCTGATCTTGGCCCTTGTACAGAATGTTCAAGATGCCTTCAAAATGGTGTTATAAGCAAACTGAGTACGAAGAATATGAGCCTATATGTGCACGCAAATGTACGTGTGTCAAAAGTCATTGTATTTTGTGAGAGAAGG
The DNA here is from genome assembly GCF_964263255.1 of Lissotriton vulgaris. Taxonomy (NCBI): domain Eukaryota; kingdom Metazoa; phylum Chordata; class Amphibia; order Caudata; family Salamandridae; genus Lissotriton; species Lissotriton vulgaris. The sequence continues at coordinate 174,235,017 of NC_141688.1, forward strand.
CAACTTTCAGAACGTGTACATGCAAAATGCCGATGTCTTAACTAGTCATCAATATCTCCAAATGACAATAGTCCAGTTGTTGTAGATGCATTATCAGGATTTATGACATCATTTGGGCTACCAAAGGAGATGTCTTTATAAGGATTTACTTTGTCTTATATATCTAGAAGTGGTACTGTAGACCTACTAATGATGACCTACTTATTTTCAGAATATATGTCTTAGGCTTAGTACTGCAAGCATAGAGAAAACTATCCTTAAAAAAAGTTGTAGTGGGTAGAATGCGCTGAGTTACTTATTTGCAATGACATACAGTGAAGTTCTGGGGATTTTTACACACTCGCAATGATTGTTTTTCCCCCCACTGTTGAAAGATGATTCTTCATACAGAAACTCATTTTTGTTGCATGAGTAGACAATCTGAGAACAATAAAAAAGTGAACATGAAATGTTGACTTTTATTATCACATAGCATTATAGCTTAAGGAATGTATACTGATGTATTGCTAGATAAAGTTATACATTGTAACATTTCCAAGTTTAATTTATTTTTATAAATGGAAATACTAATAAATATATATATGTTTTTATACAGGTGGATGCCACCATATATTGGAGTAATGTGGTTTACAAATGAGTTCTTCCAGTGTTGTTCCATTAAATTACTTTGTCAGGATATTCCAGACTACAACTAAAAAAAACAAACACCCACTTACAAAGTCAGGCACCCACTTATACTCCCATCTCCCATACTACCACTCATCCACCAACTAACACAACTATACAGACATTCACTTCTCAAAATCCTAGATAGACATATAAAGACCCACTTGCAAACCCATAAATACACTCGTTCAGCTAGTTAAACACTGACACACTCACTTCCAAAGCCACAAACACACCCATGCAGGACCTCACATACGAAAACACACCCTCACAAAGCCACTCACATGCCTATACAGCTATTCTCACACTCACTCACATACCCAAACAGCGACTCACAAACTAACTCAAACACCTATGTACACACCCATACAGATAATTACATCCCTACCAACACAGCCATACAGTCATCCACACAGCCACTTACAAACACACTTATATACCCATTCACATAGTTGGACACCCACTAAAACACTCATTCAGACACCCAATAGTATACCCATTCACAAACACATATCCACTCACACACCCAGAAAACTACTACCACACTGCTTCACACACCCACACAGTGACTCAGACACCCACTCACACATCTATTCCCATATGTACACAACCAGTAACACATTCTATTCACAGTCACACATTCACACACTGACACAAACACTCTCATTCATAGACATACACCCACTCACACACTCACAAAACCACTACTATACTTCCTCACACAATCATTCACACATCCACTCCAACACCCAATCAAACACACACATACAGTGTCACACCCATTGGTATACTAACACATTTACTCACACATCCACAAAACCACTAACACATCCAATGTCACACCTTCATTGCCACTTACCTACCCAGTTACACACTCACTGACAAACTCACACACCCAAATGACTGCAACATCCAGTAACAAACTCACACGGCCACTAACACGGCCACTCAGACACCTATTTACCGACTGATACACCTACTCAGACACCCATTGACACAGTAACACACATACTCAGGCATGTATTTACACACTCCGATACCTATTCATATACCCATTTGCACCCTGACACACCCCAAAAACGACTATGTACCTTCTCAGACACCCATAGAGCCTTTCACACAACAACTTATAGTTCCATACAAACACTCACAAACCCACTCATACAACCATACAAACACTCCCATGCACAACCATTCACACACCCACACAACCACTCATTCACCCACGTATGGATCCATACAACCACTCACACAGAGACTCACATACTCATACAACCACTGAGACACCCACTCACACACTAATATAATATAACTGCTTACACACCCACTCACACACCAACACAGTTACTTGAACACCCAGTCAAACACCAATACAACTACTTATATACCCACTCACACACGAATATACAACTCACACACCCTTTCACACATCCATACAACCACTCACACACCCAAGCACCCATTCATCAGACACCCATTCACAGACATAATTAGCCACTCACACACCCACTGACAGACCTATACAGCCACTCACAAACCAACTAACAGACCTATACAGCCACTCACAAACCCACTTACACATCCATACAGCCTCTCAAATACCAAGTCAAACATTCATACAGCCACTGAGACACCCACTCACATGATACAGTGATGTATCCAGTCAGATAACATATGTTAGAAGTAGCAACACTTATTAGTAGTAGAGAACAAATAATAATTTTACTAATGCAGTAGCTTAATATATATCTTTAATTGTCATAAATATTTATGTACCACTAACAGTCACTTGCTGATATCAGTGACGAAAATTGAGATGTTATCAGTGATGTCACTAACCATAGTTTCCATAGGAAAAGTGTTTTTTGACTTGCCTATAATGTATGAAATTCCACTTTCCCCATTGCGCTGTCATGCCATAGACTGAGAGGAATAATTTCCCCTCCTGAGGTCACTCATATTTCTCGAGTGGTGCAGTCCTGCACGGCAGGAACCGCCGTGATTAAATTGTTTCCAAGTTTTTGACCCTTCTTAAGGACTCACTCCACAGCAGCTAAGTAACAACTTTATTTGCACAGGAAAGCAAAATTTTACCTCGTTCTGATAATTGGGGAAAGCGGAATTTCAAATTGGTCCCACAGGAGGGCAATAAGTGTGTCCTTAAACATCGTGGCAAATGCAGAACCCATTGGAGGGTTAAATTGAATATTATAGAACTACATGTCCCAGTGTGCAACAGAGAGAAATACCAACGTGGGAGGCACACCAGAAGCCTATTAATTAGGGACACACACAGGGGACTGCGTTCATCAATCACTGCTGCATCACCACGTCGTGCCCTCGAAGAAGTAGTGTGAGGTTTTGAAACGCGTAGGCATCAGGACTTATCAGAATGAGGTGAAATTCAACTTTCCTGTGCAAATAAAGTTGTTACTTAGCTGATGTGGAGTGCATCCTTAAGAAGGGGCAAAAACTTGGAAAATATCTATATATGAGCAAGGCGGTGGAATCCTTCGAAAAAGGCGTCTGAGCTGTTGCATTTGGAATAAAGAAATCTTACTTTGAGAAATATTCACGGAGTCAGCGCCTTCTTTTTATGGAAAGTTTGGACTGGTGTTCGAGATAAATATATATATATATATATTAATTAATCCAAAGTGATCCTTCAAAGCCTGAGAGCGCTCGACAGCGTGTGCTCAACCCAAGAGCTGGATCGAAGCCCCAAAATTAATTTTTGAACAAAGGGGGCGGCACAACTGGATACTAAATTCAGCTTTTATTCACACAAACACTCCACCAACGCGTTTCAGCCTCACGGCTTTTCTCACGTGAGAAAAGCCGTGAGGCTGAAACGCGTTGGTGGAGTGTTTGTGTGAATAAAAGCTGAATTTAGTATCCAGTTTTGCCGCCCCCTTTGTTCAAAAAAAAAAAATATATATATATATATATATATATATTCACAGAAAAAACCATAGGTTATAGACCATATATAGTTAGGAATTTGCATTTACAAAACCTTGAAAATTCACTGAAAAAACCATAGGTTATAGACCATATATAGTTAGGGATTAGCATTTAAAAAACCTTATTTTATTTGCACAAAACCATTGAAATTCCATATATAGTTAGTTGCACTAACTATATATCGCGGACCCGCAATCCACTGCTAATGATGTCACATATTACATCATTCATGACATGGTCAGTGACATCACTGATGACATCACTGATGACATCTCAAATGACATCACTGATGACATCACTGATGACATCTCAAATGACATCACTGATGACATCACTGACATCTCATTTGACATTACTGATTACATCACTGATGATATCATTTATGTGATAATACATCTTCAGACTCTAATATAACCTTTGATACACTCAGTGTAAACAGGCACTCACAGACTGTCACACATCCATGGAGTTACTCACACACCTATTCAGTCATGCAAAGAATCAATCACATCTCCATTTCCTTAACTATACAGTTATACACACCTTACTTATTCAAACATATACTAACACATATTTACTCTCTTATACAATCCTTGATACAAGTTCACAATGATTCATACAGCCACTCTCACATTCACTGACTCTTATGTTCAGTTATTTATATATGTCAACTCTCACATGGAGTGTGTTTTACATATGTACTTACTTTGACATGTAGAACTGAGATATCCATTCACTCACCAATATACTCATGCACACAGTCAACTGTCCATACAGCTGTTTCTACATGCACTTTTGAACCCATACACCTAGGGAATCAACCGCTCACACATCTATGCACAGAGTTATACACCTCCCAGCCACCCACACACACACTCAGTCTCCCATACAAATACTTGGGCAACCATTCAATAACCCATATAGTTACTGATATAGCTACTGATTTAAACATGCAGCAGTTTACAGAAGAACATAAATATTGATTGCCAAATTAAGACACTTTAATCACTAACCCATGCACTCAGTGAGACACATTTAATCATTCTCTCATACAGTCAGTCATGCACCTACTAAATCCTTCATCCAGACACTTATACATCCACTCATTCTTCAATATGTAAGACATATTTTAACTTTACAGAAACATACAGTCACTGGGTGTTGTCATCAGTGATGTCATCAGTGATGTCATTTGAGATGTCATCAGTGATGTCATCAGTGATGTCACTGACCATGTCATGAATGATGTAATATGTGACATCATTAGCAGTGGATTGCGGGTCCGCGATATATAGTTAGTGCAACTAACTATATATGGAATTTCAATGGTTTTGTGCAAATAAAATAAGGTTTTTTAAATGCTAATCCCTAACTATATATGGTCTATAACCTATGGTTTTTTCAGTGAATTTTCAAGGTTTTGTAAATGCAAATTCCTAACTATATATGGTCTATAACCTATGGTTTTTTCTGTGAATTTCATTGGTTTTTTAAAAGCTAATATCTATAGCTGTAAAATATATTCTTTATTAAGTGACGTATCACGTAGCCCGTGAGACGCCTCATGATGCATCGCATAACCGTGACGTATCGTCTCTGCAGCGCAAACCAAACCCAAAACGTAAGCGCGCCAGAACACGCTTAAAGATATATATATATTTTTTTAACCTTAAGTAGACAAAATCCACACGTGCACATATCACAAACGTTCAAAAAACACAATATGTCGGACTCCCGTTACGCTGCCGGTTAGCTGCCCGGTTAACGTACCAGGAAGCACCTTTACCGCGAAAATCGCAAATTTTTTTTTTTTCACCCCCCAGGTAACTTTAATAGCCCCCTCATCAATCCTAGGGGTTCAGGAGGGGTCTGCCTTACCCCTTTCATTCATTTACACCTTTTTTTTTCCACCTCTTGTCTCTCGATCCCACAGAGAGACAAGATGGCGGCTACCAGACTGTTTACAATGATAACAGCCAATCAGCTTCTCCTCAGACTCCCGTTACACTGCCGATTAGCTTCCCGGTAGCTGCCCGGTTAGCTGCCCAGTTCGCGTACCAAGACGCGTCTCTACCGCGAAAAAATCGGATTTTTTTGTTTGTTTTTTTTTGGCCCCACGTGGCTTTATAATATCCCCCTCATAAATCCTAGGGGGTCAGAAGGGGTCTACCTTGCCCTCTTTCCTTCATTTCCCCCTTTGTTTTGGCATCCTCTTGTCTCTCGATCCTACCGAGAGACAAGATGGCGGCCGCTCCGGACTGTTTACAATATTGACAGCCAATCAGCTACTCCTCAGACTCCCGTTACACTGCCGGTTAGCTTCCCGGTTAGCTGCCCGGTTCGCGAACCAAGACGCGTCTCTACGGCGAAAAAATCGGATTTTTTTTTTTTTTTTTTTGGGTTACACTGACGGTTAGCTTCCCGGTTAGCTGCCCGGTTAGCTGCCCGGTTCGCGAACCAAGACGCGTCTCTACGGCGAAAAAATCTGATTTTTTTTTTTTTTTTTTTGGGCCCGGCGTGGCTCTATAATATCCCCCTCATCAATCCTAGGGGGTCAGGAGGGGTCTACCTTGCCCCCTTTCCTTCATTTCCCCCTTTGTTTTGGCCTCCTCTTGTCTCTCGATCCTACCGAGAGACAAGATGGCGGCCGCACCGGACTGTTTAGAATGTTGACAGACACCGGAGAGCCAATCAGCTTCGCTTTGCAAAGTTCCGATACGCGAAAGGTTCGCTAACCGGATAGCTGCCCGGAGCGCTGTTACAGATATATATCTTGATTTAAACGTTAATTTCTCAAAATCCACTGAAGCACATATATTGAGACCTAGCAAAGGCACATCGGGCTAACCGTCCCTACAATTTTGCCAAGTTTCGTGGAAATCTATTCAGCCGTTCGGGCTAAAAGTGAGTCCAACCGCCCTATGGAAATTAACATGGGAAAAATGCGTTTTGGGACCCCCCTTTTTTCTCGGCCCCCCCTTGACGAACCCCCCCCAAATTTTCAGGAGCTGCTCAGAAACAAAATGTGCCATTTTCCTGAAAATTTCAGCCGATTCCGTCCACAAACGCCAAAGTTATTAGACATAGAATTTTTAAAAGTCCCATAGGAAAAAAATCCTAACTATATATACCTACTGGCTATCGCCAGTAGGTAATATATATATATATATATATATATATATATATCGTAAGAAGTCGTCCTCCAACCTTACTGTATGGTTATACAGACGAGGCAAACCCAGATAGATGGTGCAAAAGATTTATTTCGTTTAGCCTAACTACACCACCGCCACAACGCGTTTCAGCCAGACTAGGGCCTTGATCACATGGCATGTAGGAGGGATCGCCACAATTTAAAGTGCTAGTGCATGTAAGTACTTCCCTTTTAAATCATAGACATAAACAACATACTATGTTTTAAGAACTCCATAAATGTTTAAACTTCCTGTAAAATACATATTTGTCCAAATATTGTTCTAAAATTCATATTTGAGAATCTAAAGCATGGTTGAAAGCATGTTGTGTTAAGCTATACAACATGTACAGAACACAATTTCATCATCCAGAGATATATATAAATATATAAATATATAAAAAAATAAGGGCCAGATGTATCAAGGCTTTTGCGACTCGCAAACGGCCTTTTAGCATTTTTTCATATGTAAGAAAAAATCGCAATTTAAGGAATCGCAATAATTTGCGATTCCTTATTTTGCCATAGCATTTAAGGAATCGCAAATTTTGCGATTCCTTAAATGATATGTATGTACGTTTTTGAAATTGTGATTTTGTGTTAAGAAATCGCAAATTACCACCAACTTGTAGTTGGTGGTAATTTGCGATTTGTTTTTAAAATGCCCTATTTGGCATTTGTAAGGGTGGCATGTGAGGCACATACATGCCCATAGGGCATGTATGTGCACCACATGCACACACATGTACATTTCAGGGGTGAAGCAGGGTGTCTTTGAGACACCCCTGCACCCTTGAAATAATTCTCAAATTGCTATTAGCAAATTGCGAATTCGCAATTTGAGAATTATTGCACTCTCATTCCTATGGGCCTCCTGGCCCATAGGAATGCATTGGAAATTAAACCTTATTTGCGAATTCGCAAAATGCGAATTCGCAAATAAAGAATATTAAGAAATACATACATTCTATTTTGCGAATTCTAAATAGCGATTCGCAAAAAATCGCTATTTAGAATTCGCAAATCGGAATCTTGATACATCTGCCCCTATATATTTAAATATTACCTAAATACGTATATATAATAATTATAAGATCTTATTCACGTATATACAATTAAATATACACACACATGTAAAATACCTGTATGTTAAAATGAATTACATTATCTCTGTTCATATTGACAACCACCAAGATAACTTTGCACAAAAAGCATTAATTGTCAAACGTTCTACGTCTGTATGGTTGCAAAAAAATAACGTAGTTAAAACGAGAGGTTCATCATTATTCATATCATTATTCAGATCTGTTTTTTTTGTTAAATTTGTACTTTATTACACCTTCGAAGTTTGCACACAGCACTCATCGCCTACAACCCGGAGGCCGGCGGCAACAATAGATAGCACCCAGATCCCTGAGCGGAGGTCATATACACAGCCGTAATGCCAGCATCCCGGAGGCCTGGCGGCGCACTTATAGGAAAGAAAGACACAAAAACAAAGCCGTGTTGTGGAAACGGCTACTGGCTGGTATCCAAAAGAGAGGATAGTTAATACTGGTGCTTACACTCCTGACCATAGTTCGGTGTGCAAAAATAATGCAGTCAGTTCGCGTGTGCTAAACAAAGTCTCGGAATCATGAAAACAAAATATCCTGAAAAGGGGGGGGGGAAAAGGTGCAATAAACCCACAGCTAAAACAAACCCCAACCCTACAAACAAGCCAGCCTACCCCTACCCGTGTCCACCCACCCACCTGCACTAACTACCGAGTCTACAGACGAACATAGGACCTACAGCTACGGGCCCGGGGGCCCAATGGAATGATGCAGAGTTCAAAAAGGACCACTAAGGACACCCTCCCAGCACAGCCTTCCCAGGGAGTCACGCACTCTGCCTCTCAGTTGAGACCATGAAGGAACCCGTCAACCACCTCCATCAGGGGAACATTCAATCACACATCATGCCAGCCTCCGCCATCGCCCCCCGCCCTCCTGTAGTTCATCCAACTCCTCTCCTTCAGGGTCTGACTCACCATCCCCTTTAGCGCACTGGTATTCCCTATATAACCCCCAGAAATTCCTAGGGCGACTCTTTGGGGGAAGCAGTTCATTATACACCTCAGACTGTGTGCAGCAATACAGCAAATCCGTCTCCCAGCGCTTTTTAGTAGGAACAGGCCCCCTCATCCAGCACAACGCAATCAGGCGCTTGGCCGTCAGCAAAGCCATGTCAGCGAGGCATTGCATCGCCACAGGCAACGGTTTAGAAAAACCCAGAAACGCCAGTGCCGGGCAAGGCAGAACCTCCGTATCCAGCATAGAGCTAAGTTCCGCGAACACCTCCCGCCAAAACTTATGGATACTAGGGCAAGTCCAGGACATATGTAGGAAATCAGCTGTGGGAAAATGGCAACGCTCACACTCCGCCGACTCCCGAAGTCCGTATCTATGTAATCTGTCCGGTGTATAATAGACCCGCTGTAGGTATTTAAAGTGTATCAGGCGATGTCTACTATTGAGCGAAATTTTCCTAGTGTTCGTGCAGCAGTATAGCCACATCTCATCCGAGATCGGCGACTGAAGATCACACTGCCAGGCCAATCTGGCCTTGGAGGGAGGGTACTGCCGGTGCCTATCTCCAAGTTTCTTAAGAGCAGTTACCAATTTACGAGGAGAAGGGTTCTTAATAACGTACGTAAGCTCAGGCACTTCCTGCGGTTCTGCCAATTCCGGGCCCAGCAATTCCTGCAACGCTCTGCGGACCCGATGGTATTGGAAGCCGTGCAATAGCGTTGCCCCAGGGTGGGATTGGAGGACCTGCTGCAACGACTTCACTGTGCCGTTCAAAAAGAGGTCCCCCATCTTGTCAATGCCCAGGTCCCGTAACGCCTTCAGGACACCCTTCTCCGTTAGCGGGGCCAACCACACCGCCCATTCCACTCGCAGAAGGGGAGAGTACAACAGCTCACTCTCACGGGAGCGGACCAGCTCATGCCAAGCGTGGTTTGTGGCAGCAATGGAGTCCAAATTACCGACCCTGCGATCGACAGGACAGCATATTGTGGCCGGAAGCGGGGTGGGGTCCGCAAAGAGTCGCTCCAGCTTCACGTGCGGGATGCCAGGGTCCCCATGGATCCAGGTGTGGAGATGAGCCCCCTGCGCTATCCTGTAATACCTTTCTAGGTCGGGAGCCCCCAGACCCCGCGCTCATAAGGAAGCAGGAGAGTTTGCCATTGAACCCTCGGCTGTTTGCCCCCCCACGCCAGTCTAATAAGCGTCTGAGTAAGCTGACGAAAAAAGGCCTTGGAGAGTACGACTGGTATGTTAGCAAAGAGAAAGAGGAATCTGGGGAGAACCACCATCTTCATAATTGCAATCCTACCCATTAGGGACAGCGGGAGCCTGCACCACACCTCAACGTCATCCACCAGCTTGGAGTAGGCAACCCCATAGTTCTCGCGTACCAGGAACTCGGGGTCGGTGTGAATACGGATCCCCAAATAACGTATGGAGTCTGTGGTCCATTGCAGCGGATATTCCGAGTCGAATGGGAGAGTCACCGGAGTCAAAGGCAACGCCACAGACTTATTCCAATTGACCCGAAGGCCCGAAAGGGCCCCGAACCTCATCACCTCCCGCAAGACCGCCGACAGATTCACCTCCGGTTCCCGGACATACAACAAAGTGTCGTCTGCATACGTCGAGATGCCAATCTGATAAGAAGGGAAGTTGATCCCCTCGAACCCGTGGTATTCTCTTATTGCGCAGGCCAGGGGCTCCGCCACCAGTGCATACAAAAGTGGGGAGAGGGGGCAGCCCTGCCGAGTGCCCCTGCTGATCTCAATCGGGGCAGTGACCGAGTTCCCTATCTTTAGCCGCGCAGTCGGCTTGTAGTATAGGGCTCCTAGCATCTGAAGGAAGGGTTCGCCAAGCCCATACTTACGGAGGACTCTGAGCATAAACGACCATTCTACTGAGTCAAAGGCCTTTTCCATATCCAGGAAAATAGCCACAGCCTTATTCTCTTGCCGGACATGCTGAATAGCGCCCAGCACCGTGCGAATGTTATAAGTCAAATTCCGGGCGGGGACAAAACCAGCCTGCTCCGGGGCAACCAAGTCCGGGACCAGGAGAGCCAACCGTGTCGCCAAAACCTTTGCATACAGTTTAGCATCTACATTAATCAGCGAAAGCGGCCTATATGAGCCACATTCGTTGGGGGGTTTGCCCGGTTTCGGGATGGTGATGAGAAGCGCCTCCCTCATAGATTTCGACATGCTACCTTGTTGACAAATGTCGTCAAAAAAGAGCATCAAGTAGGGGACCAACTTATCTTGAAAGGCTTTGTAGAAGGCCACCGTAAGGCCGTCCGACCCAGGAGCGCTGCCTGACCTCACCCCCTCCAGCGCCTCCGTGATCTCTTCTTTCTGGAACGGGGCCATCAGAAATTCCCTTTGCCAGTCAGCTAAAAAGGGCATCTGGATGTAACTCAAGTAGTCGTCTATTTCCTCCTCTAGGTGGCTCGATTTCGACGTGTACAATGCCATATATTAAGTATGAAATTCCGACAGGATATCTTGCTCCCCCGTCACCACATCACCATTAGCTGTTAACAACTCCTCGATCACTAGGGGAGGCCTGCTATTACGCATCAGCTTAGCAAGCAGGGAGCCTGGGCAGTCCCGTTCCCCATACGTGCGCGCTGTGGCATATTTCCCCATATGCCGTATCTCCCTATCCGCCTCCTCATGGAATTCCGCTAGCAGGGGCTTAAGCCTGTCAGTCATGTCTGCGGCTCCTACACCTCCCGCTTGCAGTTCCAGAGCAGACAACTGTGCTTCCAGATATTTCAACCGTTGCCTGATAGCTTTAAGCACCCCTGAGTGTTTGGCCATCGTCATCCCACGGATGTACACCTTAAATGCATCCCAGAGCACCTGGACACTGTCCACCGACCCCACATTAGTTGAAAAGTACGTATCTATGTCCTCAGCCAGTTCCCCTCTGAAAGCCTCATCTAGAAGTGAGTACGGAGGGAACCGCCAGGTGAACGGGGGTATCTTTCTAGCCGGGGCCTCTAGTAGCAAAAGCAGGGGCGAGTGGTCAGACAGCGTGCGAGGCAACACAGCACACCCCTTCACTGAGTCGAGGAGGGATCGGGAGACAAACCAATAATCAATTCTTGTGTGGACATTATGATAGGCTGAGTAATGAGTGAATCCACCCTTCCCCGGGTGCCTATGGCGCCACACGTCCAGCAGATCGAGTTTTACTAGCTCCGCCTGCATAAGTAGTGCCGAGGCCGCTGGGGTCCGGGGGACTCCAGCCGATCTATCCAACTCCGGGTTCAACACAAAATTGAAGTCACCCCCCCATAGCAGCCTAGAGCCCTCATACTGTCTACAGAGGTCCGCCAGCGAGGTATAGAAAGCGGGAGTGTCGTAGTTGGGGCCATACACATTCACAACCAACAAATCATGGCCTTTCACCACGCAGCGGGCAACCGCATACCGACCCTCCGGGTCCACAACAACCTGCTGCAGTGACAACTGAGATTTGGGATTAGCCCACGTAATCACACCTCTTGCATGCGTAGTGAACCCTGCAGTAACACAAGCACTCCCAAGACCCCTGGTCTGTAACATAGGACTGGTCAGAGGCAGGTGGGTTTCTTGCAGCAAGGCGAGATCAACCCGGTGCCGCTGCAAATAGGCTAATACCTTCCTAAGTTTACGGAAATCATTCAGCCCCCTCACATTCCATGATAGCAGTCGGAGCGAGTTGGGGCCACTCTCAGGGCCTAGTGACTCAACATTTGCCATTGTAGGACAGGGAACAAATCAGAGAAGCACAGACTGTACAGTAGACACAATTCAGTAGCTGGCCCAACCAGACCCTCCCCCCAACAGTCCCCCAACAACCCACACATCTTGAGCAACCAAGGAAGATTAGAGCAATTGTCCACCCACCCACAGCCGACCAACCCCAACCCGGTCAGACAGGGCTCACCACCACCCACCATCGATCCTCCCCAATGAAACACACTACAAACCCAAAGGCCCTCCGGGGAGCCAAAAGCCGAAAGCGCGTGGGCAGAGGTTCCCAGCTAGACAGCAGTACAATCAGGACAAGCACCACAGACCACGGTGGCTCCACCACCCTGCCCCCTAGCATCATTCGGCACCCTCACCAGCCCAAGAAAAAGAATATCGTCAAATAACAGATCCCCCACTCAGTGGGGAGCCTCCCCCAATGCTATCACCGAACAGTAAACCATGTTGATGCCACAGCCCCATTTCAATCCACGAACAGCAAAATCACACCCCACATTGTCAATTAAGTAGGTTCATAGGACCTGCAGCTGAGATAAACGCACAGACGAGGCCCAGCCGAGCCGGCCAAAAGGCCACTAGGTAGATTACCCCTGACCGTCCATGGAAGCAGCCTCCTCCGCGTCCTCACGCTGACCCCTCGGGCTGTTGCGCTGTTCCTTGGCCCACTCCTTTAGAGATTTTTTCAGGTCCGCTGGGTCCGTGAAAAAGTGCGAGTGCCCTTGTTTGTTGATTCTGAGTCTCGCTGGGTACAACATGGCGTAGTCCAGCCCCAGGTCTCTCATCTGCTTCTTATACGGGGCGAAGCGCTTCCTCTCCTCTTGCACTCTCGCCGTGAAGTCCGGATAGAGGGAGATGTTCATGCCCTCAAATTGCAAATTTCCCTTCTCCCTCGCCAGCCGAAGCGCCAAGTCTCGATCCCTATAGTTCAAAAGTTTGGCAATAATCGGCTGCGGCGGAAGTCCTGGTTGTGGCTTCGGCCCCAGAGTGCGATGAGCCCTCTCGACGATGAACATAGGGGAGAAGACCTCCTCCCCCAGCAGTGTCCGGAGCAATTTCTCCACAAACAACTCCATTTTGCCAGTGTTGGTAGATTCCGCCACCCGCTAATGCGGACGTTGGAGCACCGTGAGCGTGCTTCCAAGTCCTCCGTCTTGTCCTGTATGACTTGGAGTAGGCGACCGAACTGCTTGCGATCTTTATCCCATTCCGTCTGGGCTTCCTCAGCTTCCGTTAACCGCCGTTCCGCCATATCCAGCCGCTCAGCATGTTTATCCACCCTCTCAGACATGCGGTCCATCCTGAAGGACAATGCATCGATTTTAGTGCCAATCGCCGCCATACTGTCTTGTAAGCCCTTCTCCATGGCACCCAGCATTTCACGGATGTCTGCACACAATGTACTGTCAGCATCTGCGGGCCGCGTTGAGGCATCCGGAGCCGGCCCCTCCGCACCCTTCACTTTCCGCTGGTCAAACGACAATTTAGGTTGATTCTTATCACCTTTCCCCATGGCGTTCCTGGAGGACATTCAGCAAAGCGCCCTACTGCCAGCAAAGATGTCGCCAGCGGGTGCTGGTGGGGCGAAGAGGGGGCGCTGGGGGAGCGGGCTCCGTGGGGCGAGTTGTTGCGCAGCAAGAAATGCAGTCAAAATGGCGGCCGCGGATCTCGAGACACGAGTAGGCCCAGGAGCCCGAGAAGCAAGCCACTAGGCACTCACACAAAGCCAGACCCCACCACTGTCAAGCAAACTGGGCCCCCACACTCCAGTGCACTCCCAAGACACAGCACCACAGTGGTCTCCGAGGTGCCCCAGGGGCAGGCAACTGCTGACAAAACTCTCCGCGAGGAGACAGCGGTCCACCGGGGGTCTCCCGCACCTTGTCAGCACACCTCAGAGCATCAGCAGGCTTTCTCCATTCAATGCACAACCGTGGGCAGGTCCACCACAGCTGCTCCCGGGAACACAGCTCGAGAACACCCAGCAGGAACAGTGGTGCAGTCACCAAGTGGGCGGACCGACTCTACTCCGGTACCACTAGCCGCACGTAGCGTGACGCAGCACGGGCAGCTCCTCAGGATAGACCGCGGATTACGGCCTGGTCCGCCACTGCGACCTCCTTCGAACAGCGGAGCGAAACCACCACCGAATTCGACCGGGGAAAGGCCCCCCACCAGGCCGGGGGGGTAGATGGAAAGTCCACCTCATATTTCAGGGCTGGCTAGGCGCCAAAAGGATAGATTTGTCGAATATTAAAGGGGCTCAGGCGAGGAGCTCAGCGCTCACACGTCTTTCATGGACGCCGGCAAGCTCCGCCCCCATCATTATTCAGATCTACCAATGAATTGTCGATAGTCCCTAGTAATTCCACTCCTTGTAGACATATGGTCCTCTGACCAACTTAATTTCTGCAACATGTTACATCAGACTTCAGGGACTACTTAAAAAAGTGTAAAAAAATATTATGCTAACCCTGTGTAAAATTATATTATTAAGATAAAAATTTAATACAGAGATTGAAATCAGGAAATCTTCTTCTAGAGAGAAAGGTAACTGTTCTGGATGTTCTCAAATCATTTATGTATTTCATCAATTCTAATGAAGATAGGTGTAAAAATCCTCACTAGTGTTTAAACCATTAAGCACCTTACAATCTGACATAACTATATGCCTTGTTTCCAGCTTCCTCAGTTTGGCCTCACGGTTACCACCTCTTCTTTGTGGCGGAACCATGTCAATGACAAAGTATCTCAAGCCTGAGACATTGCCATTATGTACTTCTCCAAAGTGCCTGGCCACCGGGTACGTTGTGTCGCCGTTGTTGATGGCCTGTACTCGCTTGTGCACCTGCAGGTTAGTGCTTCCCACATAGCGTAGGCCGCAAGGGAAATCCAGCACATACACTGCGTACTCGGTTTTACAGGTCATCTTACTTTGTATAGTTATTGGATTGGTACTCAGTGGAATTGTATATTGAGTTCTGCATTCTCCAAATTTGCATGCCTTACAAACTGAACATTTTATAAAGCCTTTGTTACTGTTCAACCAGTTCCTATTGACTCTCACCTCAGGACTACTGGAAA